>NC_060124.1:130621393-131871393 GCF_021461395.2 Schistocerca americana
GGCGTGTTCATAAAAGGCCGACGCTGTTATCTGTTTTTGATGTTTATGAAGAAACCGAAAATCGCTCTGATCAAAATCATTGGCGCACAGCAGACGTGTCTGCGATTCCTAGCATAATCGCTTTATTGCGGTGTGCGTTTATTGCGGCGGGCAGAGTGTCGAACAGGAAGACAATAGCTGAAAGTAGGCAACGGCTCTCGTGCCTAATGTGCGACTTCCACCATCACAACAGCTGACAAAGCGGACTGAGCGAACCACGCATTTCACGACGCTGATTCATTTCCCACTGCCTCGGCGTAAGCTGTTTCAAGGATACGCCTGCTCCGCGGTTATCAACCGTGGTAGCCAGCAATCGTCCGGCGACGCGCCTGAGTAACGTGAATAGAACATTCGGCTAACGGAGTAGTCGCGCTGGCTAATGGGATTGCAGCGAGAACCCTCTGATACCGCGCTGCCACCTTCCGAGCGAGCGTTGGTTAGCATTGCGCTCACACACACCGCAGTCGTGTGCCGCAAGCCGATAGCAACGGAAGCTCTGCTGTGTGTGCCCGCGCTGATGATTAATGGCTGCCGAACTTGCACATGACACGCTGTGCGCTGTCCTAAGATGACTCGGGTAAGTCCAGAGGAGCTATTAAGCGCTAAGCAAACCTCTCATGTGCACTGTGTCGCTTGTACCTGGATCTTGAATAGTTGTAAGGTATTGTTTGCACCGCACAGTTACTAAGAATGCTTGCAGTCGTCGTTGTAGGTGTAAAATTGTTGTTTCTCGTATTTCTAATTGCAAGAGATTTGAGGACGGGACATCCTAATGTTTACAATACAGGTTTCCTCATGAATCTCATATACAAGAGTATGACATAATACAATGCATAAACAATATTAGAGTCGCCTCATTACGTTGGTGTGATAGTTTTTCTGTGAATTAAATAGTAAGTAAGTTGTATACTAACACGTCGCAGGTTTCAAAAGAAAGAAACGGATAAGACATCATTCCCTCCAGAGCGTCAAACAAGTGAGAACCCATGTTGGAGGTAAACTGCATCAGGTAACAGCCGAGAATGATGAGAATGGCGCGAAAGGATGGGTTTCGTATCTCCCTCTCGCTCTGGGGCTGTTTCGAGCCGATGTTTCATGACGCAAAATCAGGTAGAATTTTATACGGTCTGCATACCATTCCACCTCTGCTTCGATTAATCACGGCTTTCGTAATCCGCTATGAATGCGCTTTAAAAAGAAACATTCCAGCAGTCGACCTAGTGTCGTCTTTTCTCCATGAATTCGGTGTATCACTACAAAGCGTATTTCCATACATGACGAGCCAACGCCATTTATTTCCTGAAGACAAACAATACTATGGAGAAGTACTTCAAGATGACACTTCACGATAAGCTGCAAGACGAAGATTCTTATGGTGAAAACATTCTATTGATTAATTTTTGTATGAAACGATCGGTGAACCTCTCCTATTCCGCCCATAAACGTTACCCCCAACACGACCTTATTTAAGGTTGAATGAGGTGGTGAAAATAAGGAAGGGAGAGAGAGTTGACTACAGTAGGGGAAGGGGTGGAGGAAGACACGGTTGCACCATAAAACGCACGCCCATGGTAGGCAGCGAAAACCTCGTAATTCCGTTTTGTTAAATTTTGCAGAAGAAACAAAAATGGTTTCTTAAAAAATAAAGTGATATAGATGAAATTGCTACATGCGTAACTAAACAGTGGAAGCCTAGTTATTGACATATTAGACAAAACTTTGAAAATGAAGTTGCTGGAATTGCCAGGTTTTCATTGTCTACCATATACATACATATTCGCTCCTGAAGGGAAAGAGAATGAAGGAATAGTGGTAGTACAGGGTAGGGCATTTCCAATCTTCCCACGACGTCAGTGAGACTGAAGTGAAATACGTAGACCAAATGACCCTAGTGGATGTTTATGTTAGCCAAGTGAGGTGTCACAGTGACTAAAGACAAAGGGCTAGTTTGTAGGACGAATGACAAAAATCCCATACGTCTGTTCTTCTCCTGACTGTACATAAAGCAAATGCCAGTAAGGGCCCTTTGAAAATACTACGGGAGACAATAAGTCCCAACCTTGTCGAATCAGAGCCAGTGCACCTAATGACATCGACGTCGACGGCACGTCAAATCATCTTTCTAAACCTTTCTCTCGTCTGTCAAAACATTCGACAGAAATGCGCCCTCATAACACACGGTGTTATGCCTTTGCAGTAGAGGAGAATCGGATTTAAGCTTCTGCTGTGGGCGAAGCTACATCATACCGAATGGGAGGACACACTCCAGAAGTCGCCACTGCCTGTCCCAGAGATAAACAGCTGGCGCTGGCAGGTTTTCACTCCGCGAGGCGTTGAGAACGCTGCTCCAGGTGCGGCCCCGCCGGCTCGTTATCATATTTCCTCTTATTTAATTCATCACGCCGCGCGCGGCCGGGACAGCAACCTCGACTCCGCTATTCACAAATTCTCATTAAGCGGCGCTACCGCCTTTGCGCCGCCATTTTGCTTCATTTGCACATTCTTCTCCCCTTCAGCGCTCATTTTTATAAACTTCCAACGCCTTAGTGCGCGCCAAGTTCGTCAACATATTTCTTCGAGAAACACAAAATGAGGTAAAAAGAACAAAACAGCTGATGTCTGAAAACAGACACTCTTTAAAATATTCATTCCGGAAGTTTTGGATATCTCTTGACTTGATATTAAAGTTGCTTTGAGTGTTTCTTACTGTTGTATCCGGCTATCTATACGCACCACACACTTCGAGCGTTGTCAGCATACAAAACCGGCGGCGCAGTGGCCAACGTATTACGTTGTAGTGACGCAGGTGCACTCATTTTTTCGAAGCCGAGTTTGTGGTGTGATAGGCTACGTAGGTAGTCAAGGCGAATTACAGGTGAGTGCATTTAAAGGTGATTCTCTTTGAAATAATTAAGCTACACTGCTTCAATCGCCAGATCTCCGATATGGTAACGGACATCGGTTAAGCGAATTTTACATTAGTATTTTCTGCGCCAATATTTTCCTCGGTTTATTTTGTATGAACTTCCCTCTAATAATATCATATACTTTCAGATTTGTTTTCCGAGGGGGTCTGCGTTAAGCAAAACACAATTTTATGCCGCACGGAGTGGCCGCGCGGTTTCACGCGTGATGTCAAGGATTGCGCGGCGCCTCGCGCGGGAGGTTCGGGTCTTCCCTCGGGCGTAGGTGTGTGTGTTGTTCTTAGCATAAGCTAGTTGATTTCTAAGGACCGATGACCTCACCAATTTGGTCCCTTAGGAATTCACACACATTTGAACACACAACACAATTTAATCTTTTATTTCTCAGACATGTTTCGCTGAAGTTTCAGCATCATCATTGGGCTTCTATTTTCTTTATTGTTTATTGTTACCACTTTCTGTGGTTTTCCTGGGATTTTGTGTGCTTTATTGTGCTTATTTTCTTTCACAGTGGATCATTTTTTTCTGGTTTTCCCACTGTGAAAACCTGCAGTATGTAACTTTCATTGCCACTGTTTACAAACCGCGAAAAAGGGAGGCGGGACCTGAAAAAATTACAAACTGTGAAAGAAAACAAGCGTAATAAAATACACAAAAAGCCACGAAAACCACAGAATGTGACAACAAGAAAGAAAATAAAATCCCATTGATGATGCCGAAACTTCAGCGAAACATGTCTGGGAAATAAAAGATAAAGAAACGGTAAAATTGTATTTTTCGCTCAATGCGGACCCTTCCAAAAAGAAATATAGTTGTAAAGCAAACATGAACAGAAGAGCTTCAACCTTAAGACGAGTATCCCCATCTTTTATTATTAACGAACATAAATCAATTTTCCATCATTAAATAGTTTTCTGTCTTAGCCAATTTCTGACAAAGTATCCTTCGTCACATGCCTAATTTCTAAATCGAACACAAACGCGTATTTCTGAGCAAGACATCACTTACTCGAAAAACTTAATGAAAAACATTGCCTATAATTTCAGTGTTATCGGTACAGATGGCATATTTTGTTCATTGCGCACAATATTTCCATCCATGAATAAAGATACGCTGCAGCGTAAAACTGATGACAAATAATTGAGATCTAACGATTGTAGCTGCGATGCGGCTATTCCGACAGATTTATTCAGTAATTCCACGTCTACCGGAATGGATTCTCCTACAAAGCCACGACTAGTTCTCTGTTAGATCCTTGGTGTGTATACAAAAAGTTCCTGTCATTGGAGCAAATTTCCGTTCAGGGACACTGTATAATATGTCTCGTGTTAATTCGTATGAACATTATGCTATTACCTTTCTTCCACCTTTTTTGTGAAAGTAGCCTACCTAATAAAAACAGTCCTCGCTGATCATTCGAACTATACTTTGCTGCAAGTAACCTACGTACTTGCATTTACCCACTACGAACTATTAACAAGACAAATAGACTGGTGTGTAAGGAATACGACAAATTAATAGATTACTTGACAACCAACATCCACAAATAATTAGAAGTAATGTTTTGGATGTATGTTGGGCATCCGATCTAATTTGTGGAATTATAGAGGGAAAAGCGAGAAAATTATGAAGATGCCAAAGGAAAAATCCAACGTTTGGAATTTATTTAGAGTAGCAAACTGAGACGTCCGACAACGTACAAAAGTGGTTGACATTAAGCGACGTACTGTTATGTTGACATGGTTATGTAAAGTTGAAACACGACTGATCGAGAAAGAGATTCTTAGAATGGAAGCGGGGAAAGATATAATATGACCCAAAGAAGATACTCCGCGGTGAGGTTGGACAATCTGAAAATGACTATGTTGCAACGTAGTTTTGTGATCCCACAAGATAACTACGCACGGAGGCGTTGAGCGGAGGCCAAAGCTTGATAGTGGACGCGGAATGGCTCGGTAATGACGCCTGGGAGTGCTGAAGTTAACTCAGCTGCGAGACACCTAGCGTATCAAGTCACGCCAACAGTAGGGTCGGATGCCTCCGTGTAGGCCGAAGAGAATGCTCCCACTTGGCAACGGGACAGACCGGCAGGCTGGCTGGCTACCGCCGACGAGGGCGGAGCGGTCCCACTCATTGTTCCGGGTTAACTGGGCTCGCTGCCTGCGTACAGTTAAGTTGGCGCGAGCCGCCTTCCGCGTATCCCACGCTGACTCACACCGAACGTCGACGTTTGCTGCTGCTACCCGGCCATACACCGTGTGAAAATGCTGCGGGATATCTTATCTGACGCCTGTTCAGCAGCGGGCCAGAAGCGAAAGTACCGAAAGAGCTGGCTCGCTTCTGGCGCACCTTCCCCGTCCTATCTACGACATCGTGCCTTTCCTGCTGCGCAATTAAGATCCGTTTCTCACGCGATCGACGCGCTGCCGCGCACTGCGCTTTGTTAATGTGGCGGGAAGACTCCGAGCTCGAAAACAGACTTCCGCGTTAATTGAGATTCCTCGCGATGATTAACACAGGGATTGCTTAACAGCGCAGTACACACTCTAATAATGCAATGAGATTTGCAGCAAAGAAAGGGCATTTATCAAGTCCACATCAACATGTCACAATATGACTATGCACGAAGCGAGGGGAAATAGCCTATTACCGATAGGGGAGGTGTACTGTGGTGAGTGTAAAAACATGAGTGAAAAACGAGAATAAAGTACCGGATGTAACACGTTATGTACTGCACAACATACAAACGTCCTTAGGGTTATCAGAGACGATAAAATATTTGGGTCATTTCTGAAATAAATCGCGAAGATATTTAAAATTTCGCATCTATAACCAGAGCATATTTTTCGTCCTATCTCAAATACAAGATATTCATAAATGGAAACTTCCTGGCAGATTAAAACTGTCTGCCGGACCGAGACTCGAACTCGGGACCTTTCCCTTTCGCGGGCAAGTGCTCTAGCAACTAAGCTACCCAAGCACGACTCACGCTCCGTCCTCACAGCTTTACTTCCGCCAGTACCTCGTCTCCTACCTTCCAAATCTTACAGAAGCTCTCCTGCGAACCATGCAGGACTAGGCACTCCTTAAAGAAAGGATATTGCCGAGACATGTCTTAGCCACAGCCTAGGGGATGTTTCCAGAATGAGATTTTCACTCTGCAGCGGAGTGTGCGCTAATATGAAACTTCCTGGAATATTAAAACTGTGTGCCGGACCGAGACTCGAACTCGGGATCTTTGCCTTTCGCGGGCAAGTGCTCTACCAACTGAGCTACCCAAGCTCGACTCACGCTCCGTCCTCACAGCTTTACTTCCGCCAGTACCTCGTCTCCTACCTTCCAAACAACGCAGGAGAGTTTCTGTAAAGTTCGAGTCTCGGTCCGGCACACAATTTTAATCTGCCAGGAAGCTTTGTATCAGCGCACACTCCACTGCAGAGTTTAGTTCTCATTCTGATGTTCATAAATTCCCCCTACAAACTGTTGGACGTGCAGAGGGCATTGTGCCAAATAATAATTCGAATGATAATCCATATACACTGAAGAGCCAAAGAAACTGGTGCATCTGCCTAGTATCATGTAGGGCCCTAGCGAAGACGCACAAGTGCCGCAACACGACGTAGCATGGACTCGATGAACGCCTGAAGTAGCCTGGCCGGCTAGCCGCGCGATCTTAGGCGCTGCTTCTCGAGCGGGAAGGCGTGCTGGTCCCCGGCACGAATCCGCCCGGCGGATTAGTGTCGAGGTCCGGTGTGCCGGCCAGTCTGCGGATGGTTTTTAAGGCGGTTTTCCATCTGCCTTGGCGAATGGGGGCTGGTTCCCCTTGTTGTTGTTGTGGTCTTCAGTCCTGAGACTGGTTTGATGCAGCTCTCCATGCTACTCTATCCTGTGCAAGCTTCTTCATCTCCCAGTACCTACTGCAACCTACATCCTTCTGAATCTGCTTAGTGTATTCATCTCTTGGTCTCCCCCTACGATTTTTACCCTCCAAGCTGCCCTCCAATACTAAATTGGTGATCCCTCGATGTCTCAGAACATGTCCTACCAACCGATCCCTTCTTCTAGTCAAGTTGTGCCACAAGCTCCTCTTCTCCCCAATTCTATTCAATACCTCCTCATTACTTATGCGATCAACCCATCTAATCTTCAGCATTCTTCTGTAGCACCACATTTCGAAAGCTTCTATTCTCTTCTTGTCTAAGCTATTTATCGTCCACGTTTCACTTCCATAAATTGGTACACTCCATACAAATACTTTCAGAAATGACTTCCTGACATTTAAATCTATACTCAGCCGGCCAGAGTGGCCAAGCGGTTCTAGGCGCTACAGTCTGGAACCGTGCGACCGCCACGGTCGCAGGTTCGAATCCTGCCTCGGGCATGGATGTTTGTGATGTCCTTAGGTTAGTTAGGTTTAAGTAGTTCTAAGTTCTAGGGGACTGATGACCATAGTCCCATAGTGCTCATAGCCATTTGAACCATTTTTGAAATCTATACTCGATGTTAACAAATTTTTCTTCTTCAGAAACGCTTTCCTTGCCATTGCCAGTCTACATTTTATATCCTCTCTACTTCGACCATCATCAGTTATTTTGCTCCCCAAATAGCAAAACTCCTTTACTACTTTAAGTGTCTCACTTCCTAATCTAATTCCCTCAGCATCACCCGATTTAATTCGACTACATTCCATTATCCTCGTTTTGCTTTTGTTGATGTTCATCTTATACCCTCCTTTCAAGACACTGTCCATTCAGTTCAATTGCTCTTCCCAGTCCTTTGCTGTCTCTGACAGAATTACAATGTCATTGGCGAACCTCAAAGTTTTTATTTCTTCTCCATGGATTTTAATACCTACTCCGAACTTTTCTTTTGTTTCCTTTATTGCTTGCTCAGTATTCTGCCTCAGTTACACTAAGTCGGCGAGTGCAAAGAGTCTCCGCGTACACCATAATTATTACTCTACCACGCAAACATTTAGAGTTACACTCTTCTGGTATGTGACATTTCCAGAGGGTGTCCACTGAGGGCCGAACCGCACAATAACCCTGGGTTCGGTGTGGGCGGCGGTGTGGTGGCCTATTGTGGGGTTGTGAACCACTGAGGGCTACGGCGTGGCGAAGCCTCTCCGTCGTTTCTAGGTCCCCAATTTAATACACACACACTCACAATGTCTGAATTAGTGCTGGAAGGAAATGACACCATGAATCATGCAGGGCTGTGCATAAAACCGTAAGAGAACGAAGGGGTGGAGATCTCTTCTGAAAAGGTCGTTGCGAAGCATCCCCGATATGCTCAATAATGTTCATGTCTAGAGTGTCTGATGGTCAGCAGGAACGTTTAAACTCAGAAGAGTGTTCCTGGAGCCATTCTGTAGCAATTCTGAACGTGTAGAGTTTTGCATTGTCCTGCTATAATTGCCAAGTCAGTCGGAATGCACAATGCACATGAATGGTTGCAGGTGATCAGACAGGATGCTTACATATGTGTAACCTGACAGAGTCGTATCTAGACATATCAGGGGTCCCATATTACTCCAATTGCACAGGTCCATCCGCTCTATACAATCAGGCAACATGTTTCCAGTAATCAACAGTCCAATGTCGGTGTTGACGAACGCAGGCGAGGCGTAAAGCTTTGTGTCGTGCAGACATCGAGGGTACAGGAGTGGGCCTTCGGCTCTGAAAGCCCATATCGATGATGTTTCGTTGAATCGTTCGCACGCTGATACTTGTTGATGGCCTAGCGTTGAAATCTGCATCATTTTTCGGAAGGGTAGCACTTCGCTCACGTTGAATGATTCTCTTCAGTCGTCGTTGGTCCCGTTCTTGCAGGATATTTTTCCGGCCGCAGTGATGTCGGAGATTTGATATTTTACCGGATTCCTTATGTTTACCGTACACTCGTCAAATGTTCGTACGGGAAAATCCCCACTTCATCGCTACCTCGGAGACCTCGGAGATGCTGTGTCCCATCGCTCGTGTGCCGACTATAATATCACTTTCAAACTCACTTAAATCTTGATAACCTGCCATTGTAGTAGCAGTAACCGATCTAAGAACTGCGCTAGACACTTATTGCTTACATAGGCGTTGCCGACCGCAGCGCCGTATTCTGCCTGTTTACATCTCTCTTTGGTTCTTCAATATGCTAATGGTACCCTGTTTCCTGTATGACTTCATGTCCATTTATATTATGGAAATTGAAGCATTGTCGAAAATATTGACAGCGATATCTTGTCAGTATCAATCTCAATAACAGGCAAAAATCGTCGAGATTCTCGGTCCCCGGAATGGATGATCTGTCTATATACCCACTAATCAAGTTTGTACGGAACCGTCAGTGAGAGAGTTCTTCACGCACCTGGTCAGTTCTTTTTATTTTAAAATAATCCATCTCTGATTTCCGTTTCTCAGCAAAATCCACATAAAAATATTAACTAACGCCTTTCTCGTCTTAATGTGAGTGCATATGCTGCTTATGAGAGTTCTTTCGTCGTCGAACGCAGGATAAACAGTTGGTTCCCCCTTTCTAATTTCGGCGGTGCTTATTATAAAATTAGCGGAATGCAAACTGTCTCAACTGCTGCATGTGATACATGCTCCTCGACAGTCATCATTCATTCCATTCTGATGAATTCTACACGCGACTTCCTTATCCCCTGCTAATATTGCCCAATACATTCCTTTCTGAGTGACAACTAAGACCGCAGCTCATCGGCTCCGGCAACTACCCCCCGCTCTCTCTCTCTCTCTCTCTCTCTCTCTCTCTCTCTCTCTCTCTCTCTCTCTCTCTCGCAACCTCATCCTCCCGCGTGTTTTGTAGAACCGGTAGAGCCAGTAACAGGTGTACGCAACGGCAACTTCGGAACGTGACGTGAGCGCCTAATTTAGCGCCTGATTTGGTGGCATTCACCTTTTTAGAATAATTTATCATCTATTAGGGCTGGCCAATTTACTACTACCTTCAGTGTGACTAGACAGGACTTAAGCTTTTGATGATTTGCAGCTTCCGCATGACAGAGCCGAATATTTTACATCTTTTAGGTTCTGAAACGCGCGAATTTTCCTTAATGAAACGAAAATGCGCCGAAGATTCAGCTAAGGAAGCCGATTAATGAGAATTACGAACAAAGTCGTTTCGTCGTTTTCACTGAACAAGCAAATGAATAACTGAGATGATGATGTTTACACGTAAGTGAATATAAAGTGCGATCGACACTTAATGAGCAGTTAAGACTCTGAACCGCACCTGACCTCGAACGGTGATCTCCGACTTTCGAGGCAGTACACTAACAATTATCGAACTGCCTCCCTACACCTGTAAGGCTAGGGTTTTGAGTATGCCAGTCAGTCAGTCCGCGTGCTCGGATAGCGCAATCGGTATCGCAGTGCTAACGAAAGCTTCATCCACGTTAGAGTCTCGAAAGAAGAAAGGAAGGAAGATTAGGCTTGAACGTCCCGTCGACATCGGGATCATTAGAGACGGAGCAAAAGTTCAGAAAGTTTCAAGCTTGGGGGAAGGAATTGGCTGTGCCCTTCCAAAGAAACCATCCCGGCATTTGCTTGGAGCAATTTAGGAAAACCACGCAAAATCTAAATCTGGATGGCCAGACGCGCACCGGCCAGACGCGGATCCGAACCATCGGCCTTCCGAATGCGAGTCCAGTGTACTAACCACAACACCACCTATCTCGGTTTCAAAATTTCGTTCTACCTAATTTTCATACAGTGATAACCAAAGAAACCATTCAGATTGTAGATACATAAAATAGGTTCAGACAACGAACAAAAACAAGTGTGTGCTACCAGTTTTAAAGTCAGCAATTTTTAAAAAAGAAGATAATAATAAGTTCCTAACCTTCTTGAAACACAGTAATGTCTCGAACGTTGCGCTCTTTCACGTTTCTGGTATGCGAAGAACAAGTATCTGTCAAAGTACTCAAAACAGCTTTGCGAGAAACAGTACTAATACATACACCTGTTTAATATTTTAGAAGCATTATGTATAGTTAACGGCAGCCTAATTCGTCAATGTCACATCGAAAATGATTAGTTGACTTGCATTCCGCATTCAGTAAGCTGGAACGCAGAGAGTTCATTATTGCATTGTATTATTTTGCTTGGCTAATTCCGAGCACAAAGGCACATAATGCCTGAGTTGTTAATTATGGGACAAGTTCTCGGAACTAACAGTACCTCTGGAGTGAAACTGGGGACACGGTGACGCCGCCGGGTATTCTGGCATACATTACACCAGACGCGTAATTGCTGTTACGTGTTAAAGCCGTCTGAACGCTTCGCTGCGGAGCGAAAACTGAACGGTATCACGACAAGTGCACAAAAAGGGTGTAATTACAAACCATCGAATGCAGCGTAATACAACCCTGGAGCTGTGCAACGCGCTCTATTACTTCGAAATGATGTTATCCAGAGTGTTACACATATGAAAAATTTCTTTTCTGCCGGCCGAAGTGGCCGTGCGGTTAAAGGCGCTGCAGTCTGGAACCGCAAGACTGCTACGGTCGCAGGTTCCAATCCTGCCTCGGGCATGGATGTTTGTGATGTCCTTAGGTTAGTTAGGTTTAACTAGTTCTAAGTTCTAGGGGACTAATGACCTCAGAAGTTGAGTCCCATAGTGCTCAGAGCCATTTCTTTTCTATGGCTTGATAGTTCCGCGTGTAAAAGATCAAATATCTATTTACGTGGGCTACAACCCCAGGTGTGTCCTACGAGTTTTTTCCCGTGGTAACTAACGAATAGCTAAACCCCTGCAGTGTGAAAAACACTTAGCGAAACATTTCACATTAAACTGCAGGTCCTTCTGTTGCTAGCTGTGAGAGTGAGTTGTTAGAACGAGGAAGCATACAAAGTCCAATAGGCCGTTGCCTAATGAAATAAACGGTTATTCTAATCTAACCTAACCTAAGTACATTCAGAGTTTCAGAAGACGACTCCACCAAAAGTACAAGACATAGAGAAAAATTGGCCAGGTGCGGGAAGGAATCACGCTCTGGGGGTTTCGTACGAACTTAATTAGGTACATAGACAGTTCATCCATAACGCGAAACCAGAATCTCAACAATCGACACTGATACTGGTACGTCATTGGTCTCAGTAATTCCAAGACTTTCGAGAATGTTTTAAGTTGGAAGCCGGATAACAAACAGCAAAAGAAATATTTTTCGTGTTATATAATTACTAATTAATTTTTTAAATTTTTTTCCTTTACTTGTACTGCGAAACATGCTTTCCTGCCTTCTAGGTCAATGGGTACTACCCTACAGGTTTTGATAAGTGAGTTTGCGAGTATCAAAATACGTGGCATAAACGGCCATATCTTCTGATTTCATCGACCTAGAAGCTTCAATTTTTTACACCGTCATGGGGCCGTAGACCTGAATATCTGACATATACTTAGCCTGATACGTCTACCCACTCCAGAGAAAAACGGTCTTTAACAGTCGGTTGGCCAGACAGACACACAGATAGACCGACAGCGAAGAAATCCTATAGACATTCCGATTGAGGTAATAATAATAAAAATTATAAAAATTATATACATATACATATTATAAAAATTATATACATCAGTGGATAGAGTATCTCTTGGTTTCGATTCGCGAGACGAGCCCTGATGTAGTTGTACTCGGTAGGAGGCGCGTAACAACATGGAGACAAATGATGTGCTTCGTACTGTCGCATCGAATTAGTTCGCACATGCGTATATACAACACAAGGAACAGATTTCTAAAGGGCTGCTGTCGTGCCTTCCTGGGACTTTCGTATCAACGACTTCAGCGAATCGCACGTTCACACTGAAGTTTGCTGCCTACCAGTATCCATAGTAAGCACCTGTAATGCGCGTTAAAAACTTGGGAGACAAGCTGTATCCACTGAAATGTGGACATTTTCTGGCTTGTTGTTTTCGCACAATCATCTTTGAAACCCCGGACGTAATTACACACACACACACACACACACACACACACACACACACGCGCGCGTGTACGACCTTACTGGCGAAACTGTGACTTCAACAAATGTGTATGTAGTAGAGACGCATCAAACCAGTCAGAAGACTAACAAAAATAAAAAACTATGTGGCACTCATGGAAAAATGGTGGTCAGAAGAAACAAAGCTATTTCTTGGCATCGATTTGAAAGGCGGAACTCGGTAGCTGTTTTAAACGAAACTGGCTTTAGACCGAACTGAATTCTTCAACGATGTTTTTTTCTCTCGTCTATAAGTTTTCCACATATCCAGTTAACTCCATTTGAACACGAAAATACGAGGGCTTGCCACCGAAGTTTTTATATGAAAACCCTTAAAGATTTTTGCATAAAACAGACGATTTTAACTTTCTACATCTTTATTCTTTATGTCTATATATTTGTTTCTCAACATAGTCACCC
Source organism: Schistocerca americana (assembly GCF_021461395.2). Classification (NCBI taxonomy): domain Eukaryota; kingdom Metazoa; phylum Arthropoda; class Insecta; order Orthoptera; family Acrididae; genus Schistocerca; species Schistocerca americana. Next base: position 130,634,769 of record NC_060124.1, read on the forward strand.
TGGCGACGAATACATTTCTCCCAACAAGTGACCATTTAGTTGATACCGTCACTGTAGAATGTCTGACTTTGTTGAGGGACCCACAACCTCACCACTGCTTGTACCGCTTCATCACTGAAAAAAAAAAGAAGTCCTCAGAGGTGTTCTGCAAACAGATTGAAATCGGATGGGCCCAAGTCGGGACTGCATGAAGGGTGATCGATGGCCGTGAACCCAAGGTGTTGCGGATCTCGCAGCGCTCGTGTGTTTTCTTTCATGTCATGCTGAAGGAGAGGGTCTTCATGTGTGGACGAACTCTTCGAATTCGAAACTCGATTGTAGCAAGCTGTTTCCCAAGCACCGGCATATTTACGTTGCACACCGGCTTATGTTACACGATACAGTTCCCTGTAGCAGCAGTGGGCTGCAAATATGTTGATATGACGACAAAAGATGTAGAATATTGATTGCGTTTGTATTATTTCAAAAGCTTTAAGAGTTTCCACATAAAAAACTCGAAGCCATTACTTTCCAGCATTCCGTCGTAGCTTACAAAACACTCGTTCGACCAATACTTGAACACTGCTCGTTAGTCTGGGAGCCATACCAGATAGGATTGATAGAGGAAAAAGAAAATATCCAAAGAAGAGCCGCGCATTTCGGTTCATTTAGTGCGTGCGAAAGTCTCACGGAGGCGCTCAGCCAACTGCAGTCGCAGACGCTGCATGACAAACGTTCTGCATTATGGTATGGATTACTGTAAAAAAATCAGAGAGTGCACGTTGCCAGAGGAGTCAACCAATATATTGCTTCCTCTTACGCATACTTCGCGAGAAGAATGTGACGGTAAAATTAGAGAGATATGAACTCACACAGCTGCTTACCAACATCATTCTTCCCGCGAACCATTCGTGACTACAACAGGAATGGGGAAAAGTGACAGTGGTACACAAAGTACCCTCCGGCACACACCGTAAGGTGGCTTGCGGAGTGAAGATACACCTTGTACAGTTATTAAGTTCTGAGACTGGGCTCGTAGCACCGTGGTATAGAACCTTGTCAGAGTCAGTCTCTCTCGTCCCAACAAGAGACAGTAAAGTGCATGCACTGTGAGCAGAATTAAGGTGTTTGTTGTGACAGAGATACGACAGCGCGCGCGGAACCCGAGTATGTCGCAGTTTGAAGAACAGTCAAACATCCAATTCTACAGACATTAGGGAAAAAAGCTTCCAAAATGTTACATATGATGCAGAAAGTTTATGGCGACGTTGTACTGAGTCGCAGTGTCATGTTATGCGTGTATCGATGTTTTCCGCAAGAAAGAGACAGTTTTGAGGAGTCGGCCACAAACGGTTGGAACTGAACGTGCGATGGAAAAGGTTGCAATGTTGGAGCGTGCCAGTCGCTTCCAAATGGTAGACGATTTCTCAGCAACAGTAACGGTGAGCCATGGTACGTGGTACAAAATTTTGACCGATGGTCCGAGGCCGGCCGGTGTGGCACTATGGGACTTAACATCTGAGGACAGGTGTTGCCAAGCGGTTATAGGCGCTTCAGTTTGGAACCGCGCAACCACTACGGCCGCAGGTTGGAATCCTGCCTCGGGCATGGATGTGTGTGATGTCCTTAGGTTAGTTAGGTTAAAGTAGTTCTAAGTTCTAGGGGACTGATGACCTCAGATGTTAAGTCCCATGATGCTCAGAGCCATTTGAACCATTTGATGGTCCGAACATATCGCGTGCTTCGCAGAACGTGTGCCACGCATCCTGACGCAAGACCTGAGTGATGGTCGGATCATAGTGACTTGATCAGTGTTGCTGACGATGATCCGTCGTTTCTCAACAGGACTATAACGAAAGCGTTTCCGGTGCGATCTGCAACTGAAGCGAGAATCCGCCACCTGGAAAAAGGGAAAACGCCAGTAACAGAAAAAAACGTTAAAAGACAGGTCAAAAGGCACGGTACTGTTAGAACTGGTTTCTGCTTCAAATAGAATTACTAACAAGGAATTCATCCCAGATGGTGTAACATGAACAAAATCCACTACAAAGAGATCCGGCAATCTACGCGATTAATTTCGCCTTCATCGTCCTGATCCTTGGCGTGGGAAAAATTGGCTGTTGCTACACGACAACGCCCTGCAGATCGCTCTGTGCTCGTTCAGGAGGAACTTGGACGGTAACATGTCAGTCTCTTGCTGCACCCTCCGTACTCACTTGATCTCGTACCATGCGACTTTGTCTCATTTCCCCGCACGAAAGAACTCCTACATGGGCGTAAATTTCGTTCAGCCAAAGAGGTCGTGACTGTTGCAAGAGAAGCCATTAAGTACCTCCCTGCCACCATGTTTCAGCGGTGTAAACAGCAGCTATACGAACGCTGGCATAAGTGCTTTGCAGCCAACGGCGACATTTTGAGCGAGGATGTGGATCTGTTGAAGTCACGGCCTCGCCTTCTGGCCTTCAGGTCGAAAGACAATTTTAAACAGTAATAAAAAAAAGTATACGCCTTGTTACGCGGCATCTTGTGAGACACTCAGGTTCTTGTGGGTGCCTACACTAAAGGCGCTAGTCTCAAAACTTAATGAATGTAGTAGCAGATGTAAAGTTGTGGAGAGCGCTACAGCTGTCCTCGTGTTTCAGATCTCGACCAGCCATGGGTTGCACACCGCCACCTCTGGTGCTGCTGCTGTTGCTCCTGGTTCCCGCTGCGCTGGCTCAGGTGGAAGAGGAGGAGACGGTTCTGGGGATGACGGAGGCCGCTCCCGAGGACCCGCCAGCGGCCCTCAGTGACGACGCCGACAACGATCTAGACATGTCCGACCTCGCCGCTGAGAATGGGTGAGGCTTCGCACGTGGCGCAGTTTGCCAGCGTACAACCGCATCTAGCATCTCCTTCAGTGCCCTTCCGTCACCGGAACGAGGACCTCACAAACTTTTAATTTCTTACTTTCTCTACTTGGGGGATTATTGTAGACCTTTCGCGTTTCCTGACGAATACTATGAAGGAAAAGTTCTCGGGCGAACGACCGGATCATCGTGTCAGACATTCGCGATATTTCCAAAACAGTAAGAGTTGGCTGTCCAGCCTCCAGGCATCACCTCATCGGCGCACGCGACGAAAGCACCTCTCATTGTCGAATTCTTGTGAATGTCAAATACGACGATCCCGCCGTTCGTCCATTTCGTGGAGGATTGTTTATTCGATGGTCTATCTTAGCATTTTCACCACCACTACCGCCACACTTCTTCGAGAGTTACTGATTATTTAAACATTTGACCACCCAGCACATCCACCTGCTGCGCCAACTCTTTGCACTTCAGTATTCTTTTTGTTTACAACAATCAGCTGGCGCACTTTCCATTTCAATAACAGCCCGAGTCAATTCCTATTCACATTCGGCGACCAATGCTACGTCTTCATCGAACTGTAACACGCTGTCTACAGTCCGCGAGAAGCTACTCCCACGTCGAGATAGACCTTTAAACATCAATGATGACTGGGAGCAACCTTAGTTTATACCTTTCCTGATTTTGATGTATTTTATGATTTCCTCCGACCTTACTGCTCCAGCTTGCTTCGCATAAAAAGAACGAACTACTTTTCTGTCTCTGTACGTAATTTCACACTGCCTAAGCATTTAAAAATAATATTTTGTTCTTCATTATCGTAAGTGTTCTCCAAATTTACGGCTGCAATGTAATTTTCCTTGTTTTTCCTTAATCCGCCATTTTACTATCAACCGCAACGATAAAATTGCACCTAATCGTGAAGCGAAACGTGTCTTCTTCTAATATACTTCCAACTTTCTTCTCCCATCCTCTAAGGAAGAAAGGAACATCAAGGTTTAACGTCCCGAAGGCGATGAGGTTATCAGAGACGGAGCACAAGCTCGGACTGGGGAAGGATAGGATACGAAAACGGCCATATTCCCTTCCACATAACCATTCGGGAATTTGCCTTAAATAGTTTTAGGAAATCACGGAAAAGTAAATCTGGAAGATGGCGATCTGAACCGTCATCGTCGTGAGTGCGAGTTCAGTGACCTGACACTGTGCTACGTCCCTCGGCCTCATTCCTCGATAAAGTAATCAGTCTTCTAATTATTATTGATGCATGTGATAGTTAAGTGTGAAACCACTTACACATGTCCACATTAAATTAAGAACACTAGCCGAAACTTCATGGAAAAAGGAAATCTTTGTAAATGCACCACAGGATGTGGCCTCCCAACATCGGTCGAAAGTGAGAGGTTATTATTATTGTTGTTGATCTGTTCTTCAGTCCTAAGTCTCGTTTGACGCATCAGTCCACTTTAGTTTATCCTGTGCAAGCCTTTCATCTCTCGATAACCACTGCAATCTAAACGTATTTGGAGCTGCTTACTGTAGTCAGTTCTTGGCCTACTTAGAAAATTTTTACCGACCTCACTCTCCAACCCACAGTACGCTCCATACACAGATTAACTATTTACTGTTGCCTCAGGATGTGTCCTACCAGCCGGCCGGGGTGGCCGAGCGGTTCTAGGCGCTACAGTCTGGAACCGCGCGACCGCTACGGTCGCAGGTTCGAATCCTGCCTCGGGCATGGATATGTATGATGTCCTTAGGTTTAAGTAGTTCTAAGTTCTAGGGGACTGGTGACCACAGAAGTTAAGTCCCATAGTGCTCAGAGCCATTTTTTGTGTCCTACCAACCCTTCTTTTAATCAATTTGCGCGACAAATTTCTTTTTTCTGCGATTAGATTCGGTACCTCTTGGATCTAGGCATCTAATCTCGAACATTCTTCTGTATCACCACAATTCGAAGGCTTCTGTTCTCTTCTTGTCCGGACTGTTTATGGTCCACGTTTCAATTCCGTACAAGGCTACACTGCAGACTTTTACGTCTATACTCCGCAAGCCACTGTGCGGTATGTGACAGAGCAGAAGTCCCAATACTCAAATTTACATTCCACGTTAAGAAATTTCTCTTCAACAGAAACGCTTTTTCTGATATTGGCAGTGTGCATTTCATGTCCTCCCTTCGATGGCCGTCATCAGTTATTTTGCTGTCCGAATAGAAAAACTCATCTTCTACTTGTAGTATCTCATTTCCTTCTGTAATTTCCTCAGCATCATCTGATTTAATCTGATTACACTCCATTGTCCCTGTTTTACTTTTGTCGATATTCATCTTATAATCTGTTTTCAACAGACATCTACATCTACATCCATACTCCGCAAGCCATCTGACTGTGTGTGGCGGAGGGTACCTTGAGTACCTCTATCGGTTCTCCCTTCTATTCCAGTCTCGTATTGTTCGTGGAAAGAAGGATTGTCGGTATGCCTCTGTGTGGGCTCTAATCTCTCTGATTTTATCCTCATGGTCTCTTCGCGAGATATACGTAGCAATATACTGCTTGACTCCCCGGTGAAGGTATGTTCTCGAAACTTCAACAAAAGCCATTACCGAGCTACTGAGCGTCTCTCCTGCAGAGTCTTCCACTGGAGTTTATCTATCATCTCCGTAACGCTTTCGCGATTACTAAATGATCCTGTAACGAAGCGCGCTGCTCTCCGTTGGATCCTCTCTATCTCTTCTGTCAACCCCATCTGGTACGGATCCCACACTGGTGACGGATTGCATTTCCTTAGGATTCTTCCAATGAATCTCAGTCTGGCATCTGCTTTACCGACGATCAACTTTATATGATCATTGCATTTTAAATCACTCCTAATGCGTACTCCCAGATAATTTATGAAATTAACTGCTTCCAGTTGCTGACCTGCTATATTGTAGCTAAATGATAAGAGATCTTTCTTTCTATGTATTCGCAGCACAATACACTTGTCTACATTGAGATTCAATTGCCATTCGCTGCACCATGCGTCAATTCGCTGCAGATCCTCCTGCATTTCAGTACAATTTTCCATTGTTACAACCTCTCGATATACCACAGTACCATCCGCAAAAAGCCTCAGTGAACTTCCGATGTCATCCACAAGGTCATTTATGTATATTGTGAATTGCAACGGTCCTACGACACTCCCCTGCGGCACACCTGAAATCACTCTTACTTCGGAAGACTTCTCTCCATTGAGAATGACATGCTGCGTTCTGTTATCTAGGAAATCTTCAATCCAATCACACAATTGGTCTGATAGTCCATATGCTCTTAGTTTGTTCATTAAACGACTGTGGGGAACTGTATCGAACGCCTTGCAGAAGTCAAGAAACACGGCATCTACCTGGGAACCCATGTCTCGTGGACGAATAGCGAGCTGGGTTTCACACGGTCGTCTTTTTCGTCTATCAATTCCGTTCAACTGTCGTATTCCTTTGCCATATCTGAAGGAATAACAACGTCATCGGCAAACTTCAAAGTGTTTATTTCTTCTCCACGAAGTTTAATTCCCTTTCCAAATTTTCCCTTGGCTTCCCTTACTGCTTGCTCAATACAAAGATTGAATAACATCAATAAGAGGCTACAACCTTGCCTCACGCCCTGCTCAAATACCGCTGACACTCTTCCACGCCGTTTGACTGCAGCCTGATTTCTGTACCAGTTATAGATAACCTTCGGCTCCGTGTGTTTTATCCCTGCTACCCTTAAGGCTTGAAAAGTGTGTGAGGACCGAGAATAGACGCGAGTAAGGCAGCAGCTGACGGCGTTATGCAGGTACGGGGCGCCGGAGGAGTGCGACCCCGAGCTGGCGGGCTTCGAGCTGGTGACGGGCTACGTGTTCTCGGCGCCGAGCGACCTGCTGGTCTCGCTGCCGGGCACGCTGATGCTCACCGACTGCCTGGACGCCTGCCAGGCCAACGAGTCGTGCCGCGCCGTCAACTACGAGACCGGCCTCTGCGTGCTCTTCAGCTCCGACGCCGACATGTACCCAGGTGCGTAGGCAGCGGTCATCGCCTGCACCGACACGGTTCGACCGTGGTTTACACGACCCTCACACGATCAGCGTTTACTGCGTAACAATATTGTGTCAATATGTTGTTGTTCTTGTTGTTGTTGCGGTCTTCAGTCCTGAGACTGGTTTGATGCCGCTCTCCGTGCTACTCTATCCTGTGCAAGCTTCTTCATCTCCCAGTACTTACTGCAACCTACATCCTTCTGAATCTGCTTAGTGTATTCATCTCTTGGTCTCCCTCTACGATTTTTACCCTCCACGCTACCCTCCAATGCTAAATTTGTGATCCCTTGATGCCTCAGAACATGTCCTACCAACCGATCCCTTCTTCTAGTCAAGTTGTGCCACAAACTTCTCCCCAATCCTATTCAATACCTCCTCATTAGTTATGTGATCTACCCATCTAATCTTCAGCATTCTTCTGTAGCACCACATTTCGAAAGCTTCTATTCTCTTCTTGTCCAAACTATTTATCGTCCATGTTTCCCTTCCATACATGGCTACACTCCATACAAATACTTTCAGAAATGACTTCCTGACACTTAAATCTATATTCGATGTTAACAAATTTCTCTTCTTCAGAAACGCTTTCCTTGCCATTGCCAGTCTACATTTTATATCCTCTCTACTTCGACCATCATCAGTTATTTCGCTCCCCAAATACCAAAACTCCTTTACTACTTTCAGTGTCTCATTTCCTAATCTAATTCCCTCAGCATCACTCGACTTAATTCGACTACATTCCATTATCCTCGTTTTGCTTTTGTTGTTGTTCATCTTTACCCTCCTTTCAAGACGCTGTCCATTCCGTTCAACTGCTCTTCCAAGTCCTTTGCTGTCTCTGGCAGAATTAAACGTCATCGGCGAACCTCAGAGTTTTTATTTCTTCTCCATGGATTTTAATACCTACTCTGAATTTTTCTTTTGTTTCCTTTACTGCTTGCTCAATATACAGATTGAATAACATCGGGGACAGGCTACAACCCTGTCTCACTCCCTTCCCAACCACTGCTTCCCTTCCATGTCCTTCGATTCCTATAACTGCCATCTGCTTTCTGTACAAATTGTAAATAGCCTTTCGCTCCCTGTGTTTTACCCCTGCCACTTCAGAATTTGAAAGAGAGTATTCCAATCAACATTGTCAAAAGCTTTCTCTAAGTCTGCAAATGCTAGAAACGTAGGTTTGCCTTTCCTTAATCTTTCTTCTAAGATAAGTCGTAGGGTCAGTATTGCCTCACGTGTTCCAACATATCTACGGAATCCACACTGATCTTCCCCGAGGTCAGCTTCTACCAGTTTTCCCATTCGTCTGTGAAGAATTCGTGTTATTATTTTGCAGCCGTGACTTATTAAACTTATAGTTCGGTAATTTTCACATCTGTCAACACCTGCTTTTTTGCGATTGGAATTATATTCCTCTTGAAGTCAATATACTGCGCGGAAATGCGAGGCCAAAACCGAGGCAACACTATTGCGCAATATTTATGCCCGCCCGCGATGCATCCGTATTAACATGTTCGTGGCCCCCGCTCCGCCAGGTGGTGGTGGTGGTTAGTGTTTAACGTCCCGTCGACAACGAGGTCATTAGAGACGGACCGCAAGCTCGGGTTAGGGAAGGAGTGGGAAGGAAATCGGCCGTGCCCTTTCAAAGGAACCATCCCGGCATTTGCCTGAAACGATTTATGGAAATCACGGAAAACCTAAATCAGGATGGCCGGAGAAGGGATTGAACCGTCGTCCTCCCGAATGCGAGTCCAGTGTGCTCCGCCAGGCGTGGTAGTTCGAGGAACGGCAGGTGGCCTATGCCACGCTTACAAGGGAACTTCCCCATAGCACCACCCTCAGATTTAGTTATAAGTTGGCACAGTGGATAGGCCTTGAAAAACTGAACACACATCAATCGAGAAAACAGGAAGAAGTTGTGTGGAGCTATGAAAAAGTGAGCAAAATATATAAACGGAGTGGTCCATGCAGAAGATAGGCAACATCAAGGATAATACAAGTACAAGAGCGTCGTGATCCCGTGGTTAGTGTGAGCAGCTGCAGAACGAGAGGTCCTTGGTTCAAGTCTTCCCTAGAGTGAAAAGTTTAATTTTTTATTTTCAGTTTATGTGACAAACTATTATGTTTTCATCAGTTTCTTGGGCGTGATTATCATCACATCCACAAGAAAACCTAAATCGGGCAAGGTAGAAGAATCTTTATACCCATTCGCCAAGTGTACAAGTTAGGTGGGTCGACAACAAATTCCTGTCATGTGACGCACATGCCGTCACCAGTGTCGTATAGAATGTATCAGACGTGTTTTTCTGTGGAGGAATCGGTTGACCTGTGACCTCGCGATCAAATGTTTTCGGTTCCCATTGGAGAGGCACGTCCTTTCGTCTACTAATCGCACGGTTTTGCGGTGTGGTCGCAAAACACAGACACTAAACTTATTACAGTGAACAGTGGCGTCAATGAACGAACGGACAGATCATAACTTTGCGAAAATAAAGATTGTAAATTTTTCACTCGAGGCGAGACTTGAACCAAGGACTTCTCGCTCCGTAGCTGTTCACGCTAACCACCGAACCACGGCGCTACTGCGCCTACGATTTCCTTGATGTTGCACATGGACTACTCCGTTTGTATATTTTGCTTATTTTTTCATAGTTCCATACAACTTCTTCCCGTTTTCTCGATTGATCTTTGTTCAGTTTTTGAAGGCCTATCCACTGTGCCAACTTACAACTAAATCTGAGGGGGGTGCGATGGGGAGGTTCCCTTGTTAGCGTCTTCTGACTATCGGCGCCCTCTGGACTACAGTATGTTGGTTTACAGTGCGGGTCGGATTTGTCTCAGTCCGTGCCCGGGCACTCCGCAGTGAATGTCGGTTGCGATTTAGCTGTTGATTTATCCTTCTACCATTCTGTGGTGAAACTTGTGCAGATAAGTGCATTTTCGTTTCTTCAATTTATCGTTCTTTATCTATAAAATAATTATTTTCATCGTAATTACGCACAAATTTTATATTTATAGAAACATCTCAAAACAGACGTGGACGTAAGAGGAAATTATTTCCTGTTGAAGGCAAATTATGTGTGTAATTACGCCGGAAATAATTATAGATTAAAAGCGATAAATTGAAAGCAAATGCACTTCCCTGCACAAGTTTCACCACAGAATGGCAGAAAGATAAAGCAACAGCTAAATCGCAACCGGCATTCACTGCAGAGTGCCCGGGCACATTTCATTTCATTTATTTCATTAACAGGACACGGTATGCCTCATTCACCCTTGGAACAGATAACTGTAGATTATATACAGGTCATTCTCATAAAGGCGACTCATCAGTCACCCTTTTCTGTTTCGAAACAATGGCCAACGGATTCTAACTCTAATGTCTGAGCTAATGATAATGATGGTGACTATGGTTACGACTATGTCAAGGCTAACATGATGAAATAGAAGTAGCCTGAATGTTAATAACTCAAAATAAAATATTGTTGAATTTCTAGAGAATTTCGGATCTATTTCTCTATATGCTGACGAACACAAGAAACCAGTCTAAGAGAATCCTTGCATCATAAAAGGTAACTGGTAGGACCATGTACTGTCATGTTTTTAGAATGTCAGTGCTTTATTCAAATAGAGACACGTATATCCATCTGCTGAATAGAATGAAAAATCTAATACGTACAGAATATCGAGAGTAAATCGAAGAAAGAAGAAGTAATGAGAAATAGCAGAAATGGGAATAGCGAGAAACTTAACATCTGGATCGATGGTCACAAAGTAGATGAAGTTAACGAATTCTGCTACCTAGGCAACAAAATAACGCATGACGTGCAGAGCAAGGAAGACACCAAAATCAGACTTTCACTGGCAAAAAGGGCATTCCCGGCCGATATAAGTCTACTAGTATCAAACATAGGCCTATATTTAAGGAAGAAATTTCTGAGAATGTACGTCTGGAGCACAGCAATGCATGGTAGTGAATCGCAGACTATGGGAAAACGAGCAGACGAGAATAGAAGCACTTGAGACGTGGTGCTACAGACGAATGTCGAAAATTAGACGGGCTGATAAGGTAAGGAATCAGACGGTTCTGTGCGAAATCAGATAGGAAAGGAGTGTCTGGAAAACAGTAAAAAAGAAGAAGGGACAGGATAGTAGGACATCCGTTAAGACACCAGGAAATAACTTCCACGGTACTAGAGGGAGCTGTAGAGGAAGAATGAGATTGAATATACATCCAACAAATAATGCCGGATGCATGTTGCAAGTGCTACTCTGAAATGAAGAGGTTGGTGCAGGAGTGGAATTCGTGGCGGGTCACATCAGACAACCATAAAAAATAAAAAAAATAAAAAACTGTGGCGCAACTACAATATTTCTGGCAGACGGAAGATGCGGGAGGAGGGGAGGGAGAAAAAAAGACGCTTGCTTATAGAGTCGCAGGACTCATGACCCTTTGATGACGGGTACGATCAGGGAAGAGCATATGCCCTTGCAAGTTTTGAAATCCTATCGAGAATACACGTGGCCGCGTCTACGGCGTGGGAGAACAGCAGTTCATCTCTACAAAGAGAAAGATGTGAAACACAAAATACTCCAATGTACAGAATTTTTTTACTCACATCGTTGATTTGTAACACAAGCAGACAACAAAGTAAGCGTACTTCTCACAGTAATGTAAACTGTTTGCAAGCCCTCACCGCATTGATGCCAATGAATTAATATCGAATGACAAACGAACAGATGGAACCGGAACATTAATAAAACGGTATGGATGTGGGGCTCCGACAAAGGAATAAAACTGACTATATTTCAGTCGATGTTTATTCGCGTCGACGCGTCCAATATGATTAGGCTATTGTGTAGCTTGATGTGGTTTACAGACAAACTTTACAATCATTTAAAAAGAAATACAACTCATAACTACAAAGTACAAACACGCTTTGTGATGAGAAACAAGAGCCCAGCAGAAGATGACTAGAATTAATATATTTACCAAATAACAATAAAAACATAACACCGTATGAAAAGTCGAGAAATGGCATTCTCTAAAGTATGAAACGAAAAAAGAAACTTATTCACAATTTGGATCTGAAACTTAAGTTTCTTTCGCTCGCAACGTTGCTGTTAATGAAGCGTTGTACCATTTCTCATCCACTCCCACGACTGTTATATTTAGAAAAGTCCTCGAAGTCGCAAGATACAATTGTGCATATTCTTCGCGAGAAAGGCAATAGGTGCCTAAGCTATGGTCAATGTCCACAACACAAAATACAAGGAGGACGGGAGAAAAAAAAGATCCATGCACAGCTGAAAGGTATTCTCTCTGTCGCGCGCGCGCTTTTTTGTGTGTGCGTGTGTGTGTGTGTGTGTGTGTGTGTTTCTATCGAATAGTGACAAAATAAGTAAATTCGGCATTTTCAGGTGCTGTAGAGACAGCAGCATGTGCTACAACAGGGGAACGTTTGTTTCATTATATCGCAAATAAACTGTGGTTTCATGACGGAACTTCAGTTCGCGTTACATCGTATCAGTGCGGGTATTTACTCCTGGCAACTCCTTACACTTATTTTGATCTCTGATCCTACGAAACAGAAACTATAATGGGAATCAGTAAAATAAAAAAAAATCTCTGACTGATTGGGTGTTTTCACACTGCCTTCTTGCACCAGAGTCACTGTTAACAACAATGTTGCCAGTGGTATGCCAGGGAGCGGTCACTATTCTAAAAAGGCTTGCCTGTCACCTACAGTTCTAGTCCTAAACGCTCCCCTCGGAACGCAAGCCCCGTATCTTCGCGCTGATTTGCACACAAAGGCGAAGGGATAGGCATCCAAATTTACCCACGGCACTGCTGCGTCATGTCATGTCTCATTTCGAGTCACAAACCTTACGAGTGACTCACGAAAGGTGACATCTAAGGAAAAAAAAACACTCACACACATCAGTAATTTTTATGTTCATCGATGTTCTGTTCTAGCACCATAAACTATTACCATTCAAAAACTGCAATATTTTAAGATGCATAGTTTTAGTTCGATGTCTGACCTGCTCGTATTGCGAACGCGCAGCGCACTAGCTTGCGAGACGGGGAGATGAGCCAGGCCCGAATCGAATCCGCGTGGTGGCTTAACTACCGTTGCCTGGTACACCGGGCAGCCTGAGTGTATTTTTAATGAGGGCTGATCCCCAAATTCCGCCTCAGAGAATACCAAACACAAGCAGGTAAAATACCATCACATACAGGACAAAGCATATACGATTCACATACAAATGGTGCACACGACTTCGCACCCCCGTAAGTTACCTTGAAGACTGCGACGTCAGTAAGTGCATCGAGCCACAAACTTAAATAACTGAATAAAAATCTGCCAAAACCTTTAAAAAAAGACCCCCATAGAAGACTGGATAAACACTAGAGAGAAGAAAGAAAGTTCACTTTACAAGGTTTGACAGTACAACAATGCAATCAAACGAAATTTGACAGCCGTCGGAATAATTTGGAACTTCAAGCATTACTTTTACAGTAAGTCCAAAAAAGTCTCTTGGCCTGACTGCAGGCAAAAAGCAGCTTTTCTTCGCCGCGACACTAGAGGGGCATGGTGGCTGGTCCGTTGCTCCGGCCCCTATTATCCAAGGGAAAGATCCCGGTACTCACTTGATAGCAAGCCGAATGGATCTGGGGCCGTCCTGGAGGGACTGGAACGAGGAAGAATCCCCTCTCCTACCGGGATTGAAACCCGGGCTTGGAGGACAGGAGTTCAGTGCTCTACCCGGTAGCCCGCTAAGGCCACGCAAGTGTTGCTGCGACGATGAAAGCTCGGAACATTCTCACAATGCGCCACCACCAAAGTGCTCACCAACATGAGAGTGGACGTCGATAAAACACAAAAATACAGTACAACGTATATTCCAACAGCGTATATCCCAACACGAATTGCCTACACAACAGAAAGACTACGCGACTTGATTGATAAAGCAATTGTACAGTCATTTATCGTAAATGTTCCTGTTGCTGAGTGTAAGTGGGGTTGCTGAGTGTAAGTGGTGCTGACTGCTTTTGAAGGACCCGGGTCCGACAGCCGGTACTGCCAAAGATTTTGCCTTGGTGGGAGGGCCGGAACGGGGTGTGCTCAGCCTCGTGATGCTGATCGAGGAGCTACTGTCCGAGTAGTAGCGGCTCCGGGTCACTTAGAACGGTCGGGAGAGCGGTGCGTTGGCCTCCACGCCCCTCCACACCGCACCCAATGACGCCAAAGGCCGAGGATGACAGGGCAGTGATCGCGCAGAAACATATCTCACTCCACCAATCAATTCCTCGAAAACGTCTGATGTTTGTGTTCCAGTTAAACAAAGGGATGAACGCCACAAAGAATTTATATCGAAGCGGAGAGCCTCCGGCGGTCTGCAAGAGCTACAGTGTTTTAACTCATCATATATCGGCCCACCGTCCTTTAAGTGAAAGACTCCAGTGCACATCAGCACAGTTGTTTGCAGAGAATATGAACCGCGGGTTTTTACCAACGCTGTCACAAAGGCAGAAGTAAGTAAACAATTCGCCGTCGGCTAAAATAAGTGCTACACAGACTCTCTGACAAGACACGGCAATCAGCGGTCCACAACAGGCATGGACAAGCTTTGTCGAGCGGCGGGCCTGATTCAAATACTTTCAAAAAGTAACTATTACCTTCTGAAAAACTACATACGAAATTTCAAGAACATGTACGTTACGAAACTTACACAATCACCCGGTAAGTATATATATATATATATATATATATATATATATATATATATATATATATATATAGTGTACGTTACGAAACTTACACAATCACCCGGTAAGTTAGTGGCAACCCCATGCTGGAAAATTCCGTTACAACTTCTGTAGGTTCCAGTTTGCATCTACAGAGATCGAGAGTATACCCATATGTGACCATATAAATCTCTGTGGAGTCCCCAGGAGAGGATGGGTTTGGTCCGTATGGCATTTTTTTGTGTAAGTTTCGTAACGTACACTATATATATATATATATATATATATATATATATATATAGAGAGAGAGAGAGAGAGAGAGAGAGAGAGAGAGAGAGGCTTAAAATATACCATCTAGTCGAAACTGGTGTCACTGTTAACTCAGTTGGACGAAGATGGTTTAATACCAACTTCTCCATAGTGCAGGCAACTGTGTAAATGATGCACTCCAGTAGATATTTCACATACGAAAGATATGGATTAATTCTTCCTCAACGTCCAGGTCGCCAGGTCTACGAAGATGGAGCAATTAACATGGATGGAAGACGGAATTGATTGTGGTCTTGTGCAATAAACCACTCCACCCTTAACATGCAGGCTATTTCTCTAGTCATGAAAATTTTAAAGCAAGGTTAAGAAGGATTACGATTTAGAGATTCATTGACAACCGGGACATTAGAGGTGACGCACAAATTCACAGTCGAACAAGATCGAGGAGGAAATGCCCTGGGTCCTGTTTGAGGCAGTCTTCCAGGAGCCAATCAGAATTACATTATGAAAAAAATGTATATATGCTGCGAGTCCGATACCATAATCAATGCGCCACGTCGTTTGTTAATATTCCAAGTAAGTAGATTAATCTTCAACCTTAAGTTTGGTTTGTACATTGCACTGCTTTACTACGCATAGTCCTATTGTAGGAGACACATGACCTCCTTCTTCTGACATTTTAACTAACTTACCCCGTCAGGTAATCTATAGTTAAACGAGGACACCGAACCACTTGACCTTTTTAAACATTAAAAATAACTAGCACATTTCGAAATTAATTCTTATTTAATGATAATGCAATCCTCTGAATAGTGGTGACGTTTATAATTAATGGAACAGGTCTGTAAGGTAGAATGGGGAGAAATTTCGAACTTTATAATCTTTTCCAAATCATACCTACGGACCATACAAAAAGAAAGTACCGCAATCAGATCGTTTTTAAGAACAAGAAAGGAAGAGGGGGTTTACCGTCCTGTCCGCGAAGAGGTCATTACGGACTGAGCACAAGCCCGGATTGGGAAGTTTGACGAAGCAAATACGCCGTGACATTTACAAAGCGACCACTTTGGAATT
Source organism: Schistocerca americana (assembly GCF_021461395.2). Taxonomy (NCBI): domain Eukaryota; kingdom Metazoa; phylum Arthropoda; class Insecta; order Orthoptera; family Acrididae; genus Schistocerca; species Schistocerca americana. The sequence continues at coordinate 130,650,747 of NC_060124.1, forward strand.
GGTTTATCAATTTTGTAAAACCACGGAAAACCTACATCTGGATGGCTGGTAGAACATTTCAATCGCGGTCCACCCGCATGCAAATCCAGTTTTCTAACGACTACGTTAATCTCTCTCGTTTTGCATAAAATACGTTCTGAGCACATGTAAAACCGCCGTACACAACATTTTTCACGAGCGACAGACATCAGGCTAATACTGCGTAACACCCATCCAATATCGACACAGACCTCTATTCAGCTAGGAAGAAAGTTCATCCGGCTGACGTCACCCGCTGCTGGTTAGATCCCGTACAGCTACCGAAGCAAGGAGCTGATTGTCACGTTTCGCCGAGTGTTATAAAGCTGTGGATATTTTCTATGGGACTAAGAACAGGTGATTTTGTGGCCCAGAGGCGGGGGGAGGGGGGGGGGGCGGGGGGGGGGGGGGGGAGGCGATAGGGTGCCCTAGTATTTGTCAAACCACAAAAGTAAGTGTGCAGCAACGTCAACACGGCTGTTGTCACAATGGATGTCACGAGTGTCCAGAATTTAAAGTTCCGTCGACAGCAACGTTATCAGACACGGAACAGAAGTTCGGATTACGAAAGTATGGGAAAGGAAATCGACCGTACCCTTTTGAAAGGAACCAACTCGACATTTGGTCAGAATGATTTAAGGAAATCACGTAAAACCTACATCTGGATGGCCGGACGGGTATGAATCGTCGCCCTCCCGAATGCGAATCCACTGTGCTAACCACTGCGCCACCTCGCACGTTTATTGAAATGTACAAGAGAGAGGAATACTTGGTCGTCAAGAATCATAGGTATTGTTCCACAAGTCAAAATCGCTCTTTCTGAACACATACTAATCGTACAGGGATGTACGTGATATCTTTAGAAAGGTTTTTTAAGCGGTTTCAGACACTGCATACCGATTTTGCGCTAAAACTTACTGTTTCTGGATAATTCACTATAAAAAGACTTTTACTATCATAGGCAAAAGGGCGTCATGGATGCCCAGCGTCATACCTATGTTTCACGAAGCTACGTTATTAAACACGAATAAGGGACTCCCTTTTCACATTTTCTTATTACAAATACCATTTTATTTGTATTAAAGTACTTATTAACTGGATAATTTGTTACGCAGCGCGTTGCGGTAGTCCGTAATCTCTGCCTTTCGAGCAGTTGAATTTCCCCTCAATGAATATACTTTCATCCTGTAAGATTCTTACAGTCATTAGATCGGTCAGGATTACCGACAAATAAACTTATAATAAAGAAAACACTATTGCCATGTTGGTAAGAAACTTGAGCGCTAAACAGGGCTTAGTCAACGCAGCGCCCATGGAAGTAACAAAACTCAATGAATTTGAAATTAATGCACTGCTGGCTGACAACGGGAATTACCAAGGATAACAATTATCACTGTGTGATACAAGCATGCCTATTCGATTGACAAGAAGACGGTTGCCTATTAAAATCTCATTTCGGATCACTAAAAATGTGTCGCAGGGACAAACATTTCAAAAATCAGGAATGTATCTACCCAACCCCGTCATGACTCGTGGACAATTTTGTGTACCCTATTCAAGAGTAACTGAATTAACTAACATTCGGTATCCTTTAAAGAAAATGAAAAACAGAAACTACGTCAAAATTCGTTTACACCGAGATGTTGTAATGCTCTGTAAAGAATATGGTTCAAAATTATGTGCATGGAAATGTATATGCAAGGATGTATCGTATAGCCAAGATTATTATTTCACATCGTTCTGTTGATTTTTCAATATGTTTCTCTTCATTCCCACAACTATCCTTACCCCAACGACTACACTTATTCCAAATACTGCCATTATTAAAAGTTATAAAAGAGCGACAGTTTTGCACCGATCGCCTGGTGTTGAGATAAACGTCCTGGTTCAAGTCCATGGCAACGTGAAAGATGGTCCACCCAAATAACGATATGAAAAACACGATCAAAACACTACATAACGACCTGCAGCATTTAATGCCTTCCACACAATGTGAGTTAAACGCCTCATTGGGCATTGAGTTAAACGCCTCATTGGGCATCGGTGCGCTCGACGCTTCCCATCATTTGAAAAGAAGCTGATTCGCGATCATCGGACGCCACTTGAGGCCTTCAATCGGCTACTGACGAGCTTCTGTGTTGTATGAGTCACTGAAGACGTGCAGCCAGAACATTATGACCACCGACCTACTGTCGGTGTAAACCCGTCCGGGCGATAGCTGCGTCACTCGGCGAGGAATGACCGACAGACACACGCACAGTGCATGCATCATCGGTGAGAGTGCTGCCTGTGAGTAAATGGGGAAGAGCGCGCGATCCATCTGAGTTTGACGCAAAGGAAGATTATGATTGCCCGCAGGTTCGACACGAGCATTTCGAAAAGTGCGCGACTTGTTGGGTGTTCGAGGAGCGCTGTGGCGAGTGCCTTCAACACGTGGGGAAATTAACGTGAAACCATGTCCAGATGACGTAGGGTTGGCCGGCCACTCCTCAATACAAATGTCGGACATCGTAGGCTGGGCAAACTGGTACGACAGGACAGGCGGCGAACTGTGGCGGAACTAACATCAGACTTTAAAGCTGGGCATCGTACAAGTGTGTCTGAACACGCAGTGCACCAAACTCTCCCAATGATGAGCCTCCACAGCCGACGACCCATGTATGTGCCACAGTTAACACTACGACATCGCAACTACGACTGAGTCGAGCACGTGATCATTGGCGTTGGACGTTGGGCAGTGGCAGAGCGTCGCTTGGTCTGATGATTCCCGATACCTTCTTCATCATGCCGATGGGAGGTGCGAATCCGTCGCCTTCCAGGAGAACAGCTCCTTGACACATGCACTGCGGGTCAGCGACAAGGTGGCAGCGGCTCCGTTATGCTCTGGGGAACAATCACTTGGGCATCCATGGGTCCAGTGGAGCTCGTGCAAGACGCCATGACGGCCAAGGTGTACCGGACGTTAATCTCATACCATGTACACTGCTTCATGAAGATCATGTTTGCCGACGGCAGGGGCATTTTTCAGCAAGATAATACGCCATGTCACAATGCCAGGAGTGTAATGCAATGGTTCGAGGAACACGGTGGCGAGTTCCAATTGATGTGCTGCCCCACTTCGCCAGATCTGAACCCGATCGAACACATCTGGGATGTGACTGAACGTGGGGTCAGAGCTCATCGGCCCCCTCCCCGAGCTTTACTGCAATTAGTTGACTTATGTGTGCACATATGGTGCCAACCGCTTCAGCGACCCACCAAGGCCTCACTGCTTCCATGCGACGACGCGTCGTCGCTGTTATCTGTGCTAAGGGTGGGCCTACCGGCCGTTAGGTAGATGGGCGTACCGCTCTGGCTGATCATTGTATATGTGCCGTAGTGAGAGATGGCCTGGAACAGATTATCGTCGACAAGGCGTAACACACGTCGGTTAGGATGTTTCTGCGACCAATTTTCTTACGCCATTTTACTTGTGAGCAGTACACCACTCCTTGTAGACACGTTGGGCATTCCACGTTGATACATCAAAAAACGGGCAACTGGATTCACGGTGTGGTCATGGGCAGGTCCAAACACGGTAGCTGCCTCCTACGGTTGTATCACGACTCCACGTCTACCCATCTTACTGCATCGTTTCCGTACATCAGACAACGCACACTCCGCTTCAGTGTCATGACTGAAGCCGTCCTCACATGGGACAAGACAGCTAACGTTGACGTGGACGCGGACAGGACATCCGATCTCGCGAGAGACAGCGCCTTCCGCACACGGCACGAGCTGGTCAACGTGATTTGCGCTCTCAGCGCTCTCCAGCGGCCGTTGTCGGCTTTATTTGGCTCGCAAGTCACACAGCTTCTTCACGAAAATGGATGCGCGTAAAATAGGTGCGTCAACTCTGTTCGCCATTGTCGAAGAAGAGCGGAGAAAATCGCGAAGAAGATTGTGGAGTCGTCGATGAATTGAACAGCGAATTGCTGGTAGAAGAACACTACATAATACTGTAGAAAGATCTGAGCTACATACTAATAGAAGTTACTCATTAAATCGATTGAATTTTCATCCGATTTTCGATTTGAAATTGAATATAGCGAAAGTATAGTGTCTAATGTCAGTTTGCGCTTGCATAATATCCATATTCTTGTGAGTACCAACACTCTGAACTAAAGTACTTCATCACAAAGAATTCAAAATCGAGATTCGTTTCGCAATTTTATTCGGACGGAAGATGAGATTTTTTCGAAGCTGCTGACCATCATTCAAAAAGATGTTTACCGGCAACACACAAACAAGAACCAGTCAATTTACCCAGAGATAGGTATATATATTTTACAGAAAGTTTCAAAGTAGTAAAAGCTTTCAGTCTGTAACTTGTGTCTACTTTCAGACGTAGACTGGCAGTCACCTTAAGATATAGGGAAACATTCCAGTCGTTGGCCTATCGACAAGAATTGCAGCAAATTCGTTATTCATAATAAATAACATCAAGTTTTGCGATAATACTTCTGTTAAATGAATAAGGAAAACCTAGAGTCTTTTAAAAAATAAAAGATGAAAAAAATAGGAAGGAGGTGGGGCGAACCTTCTGCCTACCTCTTCACAGCTCATCAGCTCACGTCGCTATCAAATGCGCTACAGTTTGGACACAGTAACTGGACCTCGGTATATGACATACAGTGTTCAAAGAATTCATCTACAAATGTCATTATTTGATATATAATATGCAAACTGTACAAAAAAGATGCGATTTGGACATATGATTGTGCTAGAGCGTCCGCCTGCTTAGCTTTAGGTTACATGCTTGCCTCCCATGCAGCGGGCCCGGGTTCGATTCCCGGCCGGGTTGGAGATTTTCTCCGCCCGTCACTTCATCCTCATCGCTGGCACACGAGTCGTCCAATGTGGCGGCGACTGTAATAAGACTCGCACACGGCGGCAGAACTTCCCCGGATGGGGCCTCCCGGCCGGCAATGCTACACGTTCATTTCATTTTTTTGTGCTATAGCATTGAAGCAATACATTTTCGTAGCGCACAAGTTATAACACAAAAAACCTCAACTACCGGAAGCCTTTACCTACCGACATCTAGTTCCCTGTCATCGCCAGCCGCGGTGGCCGTGCGGTTCTGGCGCTGCAGTCCGGAACCGCGAGGCTGCTACGGTCGCAGGTTCGAATCCTGCCTCGGGCATGGGTGTGTGTGATGTCCTTAGGTTAGTTAGGTTTAAGTAGTTCTAAGTTCTAGGGGACTTATGACCTAAGATGTTGAGTCCCATAGTGCTCAGAGCCATTTGAACCATTTTTTCCCTGTCATCTTATTACAACAAATCGTAGCTAAAACGACGCGTTTTCGAGAAATCGTCAATTTAATTAAGCTTTGAAACAGCTTATATTCATACCACGTACTCTGTGAGAAAGAAAACCGACCAAATACGTTTTTTAACGCCATACAATAGGCGGATCCTATGTTCTGCTTATGACGTAAAACAATGTCGCTGCCACGTTCCTCTCCCCGAGGCAAAAATCAGACATGGCAGGTTCTTACTTTCACTTTTCTCAGTGTAGTGAAATGTAGAATTCCACGCTGCGATGTCACCAACCAACCCTCGTCCACGTGCGTTTTCACGTCCGGTGGGACGACAGCTTTACGACAACGGTGAAGGGCCACGCGCCAGATGGTACCCCTTCCAAGCCATAAGCAGCGCTCCAAATCGATCAATATGCTCTTTTAAGGTTTGGCTCTGAGTACTATGGGACACAACTGCTGAGGTCACTAGTCCCCTAGAACTTAGAACTAGTTAAACCTAACTAACCTAAGGACATCACAAACATCCATGCCCGAGGGCTCTTTTAAGGGGGTGACTAATAATCTGTCTGGCGAACTTATACGGATGGCCTCACACTGCTTCACGCCGTTTCTGAACAGTCGAGTACGAATTAACGTAATCTCTGCGGGAAGGACGCAGAAGCCACTTCGTGGCTTTGCACGAAACATGTCGACAAAGACTCCCGGAGCGGAATTGGCGAGGGTTAACTCTGCGGGCTGCCTACACGAAGAACAGAATAGGCAGGCGCGGTAAGTTGGCAAACAACTGGGTCTGCTCCGAGAAGCGGGATTACGCAATCGTGAGTGAAGTAAGCGAGACATTCCACAATGCAGTGGTAAATACACCAAACTCAGGCTGAGGATCTGAAGGCAGGAGGAAGGAAGAGGCGTGGGAGTGCGAGGGGGACGGGAAGAGGATTGGGAGGAAAGGGGGGGGGGGGGGGAAGAGCGTAAGGCGCCGACTTCGTTACTCATCTCAGACACAACAAGGGGACGACTAATTACCAACCGGCGGCGGCGTAGCTTTACACGCAGCGAGCGAATGCCCGCGCCCAAGCAACGCTTCTGCCCGTGCGAAACTTTTCCGAGCGACTGCTAATTAAGTTCCGGCGGATCGCGAGAATAAGACGGCGCCGGTGGCGCCATGGTGGTGGTGGTGGTGGTGGTGGTGGTGAATGCTTGGGACTGCGGACTTCGCTATCCCGAGAAAAGCGGCAGGGAGCAGCGACAGGGGAAGAAAGAAAGAAAGTAAAAAAAAAAGAGAGAAGAGGAGCAAGGCAGCGACTTATCTAGTATCGCCGGCATCGTGTAATTAAACTACGTCGCCATCTGCATTCTTGCCTCCTGAAAGGCGGAGATCTCCGCGGAATTTGCATGCGAATTGCCCCTCGCTGCGATCTCTCACGCCGCCCTTGCTTCCGGGGGGCCATAAACAACGGTGGCGCCGCTCGACGACCAGTTCACGAAAAGCTACTGGCGGACCAGGGTCTCGTTTCGGAGAGCGAGGACAGGATTAGCCAGCGATGCAGGGGAACCGGCCTGTACCCGTGGGAAAGGCACGTGAACTCGATACAACTGCAGACGATCTGTACGACGGTGGTTTGGCAAGCCTGGCAAATTTCCATGAAAGAATGGAAGATTTCTGTTGCGCCTTCATGATCGGTAAGCCCAATTATTCCACATATTATATGAAGAATTTCAACTATGTATAGCATACAGTTCATTTATAAGGTGCCAGGACATGCGCACTTACACGTTAGCTTACCAGCATTAGTATTAATAATAAAGGGACTGGCAAGGGCATCAGATCATGACTCTATTGAATTATGATAAATATGAGGCACTCTCGAGCAATACTCCCTGCATGTCTCCATGATTCAGCCACTAACTTAAAGCGTTGGTGAAAAGCGTCGGAAGTTGAGAATTGTAGAATGTAAAGTCTGCAGATGGCCGTAGCTCGCCGGGCCGCCGTGGGCGGCAGGTAGCGGTCACCGGAAACTCGGGACAATACGGCGCTTTTGGGGGTAGCCCGGCAACCGGAGCCACCTGTGCTGGGCAGCATGTGGTGAAGACCGAAATTTCGTTGGCCTAGGGGCGTTATAACCTACTCTATCATTGGGTAGAGCTCAGTGGAGCGATTTCGGCGATGATAGAGCGTTCGACATTGGCCGAAACTGAGTATTCTTCCGCCGCGTTTTCGTACGCGTGGGAGACGAGAGAATTGTGAAGGGACTTCGACTTCAGCCATCGAGCGGTACGGACTTGGAGACGGCGTCTTGGCCATCGTCTTCGAAGGGAAATATACGGTCCGTATCGCAGCACTGCACCAACGCGTGTTCCGTACAGAGTTCGGCGGTTAGAGCTCTTTGTGTCCTCAGAAGTGAGACTTTCACCAACTCTTAACCACTTCCAACTACTTACCTAATATTCTTGATCTGGTAGTTACCCTTGCGAGGTGCCGAGTATTTATCAACGCAGCTGCCGGTAATAGGGGCGCGTAATTGCAAATTGTTAATGTGCCATTCTCAGGAGTGTGTGGGTGGACAAAGAGATTCACATTTTCTTTGTAAATTTGGTCATTTGTGGGGAATATCAAATTGAAATGCCAATATTACAATCGAATTATCGACTTCATTGCAGCTAGCATTTACCCTGTCCCAGTAAGCTTTACATGTACTCTAGTCACACTGCACAGCTTGCCCAGACGGGAAGGAAAGAAGGTTTGTTGTCTTCTATGTCAGCGACGGACAAATAAGCTTACACATTATCGACAGCCGTCTAAATTGGTCAGTATGTCGACTGCGTTTGAAACTGGAAAAACTTAAGTTTCGTACTGACATTCAACATTTTTATTTGAAGGGTTGGACTTCTGCACAAATCAAAACAAATTGGATGAGGTTCACACCGACTCCGCATCATCATTGAAAACCGTTTACTTCTGGATTAATGACTTCAAAGGTGGTCGGACACGAACTGAAGACGAAGCTCGCTCCGGCCATCCAATTGACGTCACCAGAAAGCAAACCATAAGCAAAATCCATGATATGGTAATGCAAGGCTGTTGAATAAAAATTCGTGGGACTGATGAGACTGTAGACATCTCGACTAAGTGAATGCATAATATCCTGCACGGAAAATAAGCTATGAAAAAGTTGTGTGCGAGGTGAGTGCTGCGGTTGCTCACAGTCGACCAAAACCCCAAGACTGTCTGCGCCAATCTGTGACCACTGATGAAACTTGGATCCATTATTATACAACAGAGTCAAAACAGTGCACAAAGGCTGGTGAAAGTGCACGATTTTGTCAGCTGCTAAAGTGATGGCTACTGTTTTTTGGGATTCCCAAGTAACTACCCTCATGGACTACTTGGAAAAAGGCAGAACCATAACGGTACCGTATTATGCTTCATTGATGAATCTTTTGAATCTTCCTTTCGTTGGAAAAAACACCAAAGTTGGCACGCAACGAAGTGCTTTTTCACGAGGATAATACACCATCCCACGCAGCGGCGATGATAATGGCGAAAGGGTATGAATTGGGCTTTGAATTCGATCCTCTTCACCAGATTTTGCCCCAAGTGACTTTTTCCTTTTCCCCATCTTGAAATTGTGGTTTGCTGAGAAGAAATTTTCATCAAATGACAAAGTGGTAGTGGCAGTCAACGAGTATTTTGTAGGTGCAGTCAATTAGTATTTTGCAGACTTTGACACAAACAATTTTTCCGATGGGATGAAAAAAGCTACAGAATCGCTTGACCAAGTCTATATCCCTCAAAGGAGACTATGCCAAGAAGAAAGATGAGTTGTTTATGAAACAAACACTTTTTTCTTTCTTTTGTATCAGACGTATAAAACCGCTCTCGTAACATTTGCAAACAGCCTCTCAAACTCCTAAATCACGTATGGAGGAGAACAGGCAAGATTTCTAAATTACGCTTGTCGATCGACACCGTATCGTGTTGACTGCGCGTACTACGTTTCGTAACTCGCAACTCAGTGCAGTGAATCACTGAACTCAGAGGAAAGAGAGAGAGAGAGAGAGAGAGAGAGAGAGAGAGAGAGAAGGCCAATTCCTTCAGCACAGACACTGATAAAACACAAACAGGCGTTATTTCCTCATTTAAAAAAAATGTTAAGCTTTTCACTCAATTTCCACCGGGAGCATTGAGTTTCTGAAATGGTAACTCAGTTTAAAGTGTCCCATCAGGCCACAATCAACCTTGGCTGTCTGTTAAAATTTATGAACACGTTTTCTCGGTGACCGCTACCACTCACAATTTGTGACTGGTAACAAAAACAGTACTTACCGCAGCACAGCGTAAGCGGAAAAAAATCATGAATAGGACGCTGCGGCAAAGAAGAAAGGCACTTATTTTATACGCAAATTGCAAGTGTCCCTGCCGAACCACTAAATCAACGCTTTTACTAAGTCTATGAAAAGGTTTTACAAATACCGCTACCAATGAAAATATTTGTTAACTACATACATTATTAAATTATCAACTAGTTTCGAGATTAGACGTCAGCAGGCTACAGTGGCAGTATAAAACCATTTAACACAAGTGCACATAGACATTAAAAGTTTTTTTGTATAGTCTAGATCGTGTGAACACGGTGGACGAATTAAAAAATACTTTAATCTCTATGTGCACTCATCGTAAATGTTTCTGTACTGCTACCGTAGCCTGATGTTGAGGCCTAACCTCGAAACATGTTGCTAGTTAAATAATTTCAGTAGTCAACCGATATTGTCAATGGTAACAATAATCGTAAAACCTTTTCATATTTGGAAACAGTCACGGTCGATTAACAGTCACGGTCGATTTAACCTGTTTAGTAATTCTAACCACAGGCCCTCAGCATCGTTTCTGATTTTTTCTAGCAACATTTATTCGACTCTCCGAGAAATAAGTTACGGTATTATCCACTCGATTGTGCAACTTAAAATGTCTAAGTTCCATCTCCCCCACACTCTCTCTCTCTCTCTCTCTCTCTCTCTCTCTCTCTCTCTCTCGCGCGCGCGCGCGCGCGCGCGCGCGCGCGCGCGTGTGTGTGTGTGTGTGTGTGTGTGTGTGTGTGTGTGTGAATCTACCATGTTTAATTACATATTACCCGGACAAATCAGTCGTGTGAGCACGAGGGAGAAATTTAAAAAAATACTGATCTTTATCTTGCCGAAGCACAAATATCTCTTTCGCCTTACATATTTAGCGACATACGCAACAACAAAAAGGTACAAGCATACGAAGATCAGCACGAAGAATTTTAGAGTCACATCGAACACTTATCAGACACAAAAGTGACGTGGCAAGTGCAATTTGTGACTAGATCGAACTCAATTTGCATATGTATGAGTATACATAGTAGAGTTCCACACTCAGACGTGTGCAGGAAAGTTTCACCATAAATTAAATGTGGATACTGCTACATAACAGGAATGATTTATAGAGAAACTGAATATCGCAGGGTAACGTTTCATAGCGATACGAACTGGCCTTTCATATCTACATCTACATCGATACTCTGCAAATCACACTTATGTGCTTGGCAGACGGTTCATCGAACCATCTTCACAATAATTCGCTATCATCAGCTCTCGAACAGCGCGCGGAAGAAACGAACTACCACATCTTTCAGTGCGAGCTAAAATCAACTGCAGTGAGGACATACTGGCGACTTCCATTTATGACGCCGATGCTAAAGACGCTGATACTTCAAAACAAAATAAATACAATGGCGGTTTGAGGCACAAACCACTGGGACTCAAACGGTTAAGGAATAAATTTCCATCGCCAGTTGTACAGACGTCAGAAGGGTTTTTGTTTCAACACCACACCCGTTTCCAAAACTCAGCATTAGTTAATGCGCCGCGTGAAACTTCGATATAGCAATGGCTAATGGTTCAAATGGCTCTGAGCACTATGGCACTTAACTACTGTGGTCATCAGTCCCCTAGAACTTAGAACTACTTAAACCTAACTAACCTAAGGACATCACACACATCTATGCCCGAGGCAGGATTCGAACCTGTGACCGTAGCGGTCACGCGGTTCCAGACTGTAGCGCCTATTAACCGCACGGCCACTCCGGCCGGCTAGCAATGGCTATCAGTCAAGAGGGACTGATTCAAATCCATACACAGTAAGGCAAATTTGCGTTTATCCTAAGTATTCGTAAGACAGTATACAAGAATGGTCGAATGGTGTCTCCGAAAAAGTTGCACTGCACTGTACTTGCCTCTAATAATACCGATGTGAACGGGACTCTGAAAATCAACATAAATAGGGACTTCGCATTCGAGTTCTGAGTCGCAACGAAATGAAAATTTCTTCCACACCTGGAAATCTCATTACTTTATGGCAGCATAACATTACGATCCCGATCATGAAATTTCATGGAAAAACCTGCACCCAAATGGGCTTACAAGTACCTAATGGAACGCGTGTCATATTTAAGAATTAATCCGACGCTCCTTGGCAGATAATTTCATATTTAAGAATGAGAACCGCGAACTGTGAATGTTCAACTACATTAATTCTTTTTGCTACTAACTGGTTTTGTGATCGTAACTACGTCATTAAAGAAAACATCTCCTCAGATACACGTTCATAAACTTACAGATTCTCGTACGACGTTCGGAAGCCTGATACGATGCGGAGACCATTAGTTCGTTTTCTGGTGGTTTCCAAAATTAAATCTTTTTAGCCATTGTCGTTTTGAGTGGAAGATCACTCGCCAGTTTTGAGACTACGAGGAAAGTCTTGATGCTAACGTGGACATTAGTGTTAGGAAACATTTAGAGGAAACGTATCTTCTCGACATCAAACTCTCTTGTCCCGGTTCCCTAACTATTTACCTTCAAGTTGGCTCCTCCTAAGCAGCAGTTGTCGTAGTCTCACATACATGGCACTAAGGAACTGAATAGCAATGACTTTTAACCCCGTCGAATCCACAGACTAGATTGTGTTGAACGTACGCAAAGTAAGGATTCATCTGTGTAAATTCGAGATCACTCTGGATACAGCGTCAGAGAGAATGATGAAGTGTAAGTCTCTACCTCATCAAGCAAGCGCATCACATAGTGAAATTGACAACGCAAACCATGTTAGTGTGCTCAGGACGTAGAACTTTGTAAGTAATTAACCATAATTCTCTAAAATATTTCCTTGCTCTTCGCATCTCTCTCTCTCTGTCTGTCTCTCTCTCTCTGTCTGTCTGTCTCTCTCTCTCTCTCTCTCTCTCTCTCTCTCTCTCTCTCTGGTACACAGGGAATTTCTTCATGAAGGCGCACGGTGATTATCCAGGCCTTCCCCTTCACAAAGGTGCCATCGCATAATAGGGGTACAAGAAAAGGCGCTGACGGCCGTGGCGTTCAAACAACAGCGGATACAGCGGGTTTACAATGCTAAGCTAAATGAGTGTACGCCTCTCTCGCCTCTCTGCGTGTACTTCCACCCCTCCCCACACCTCTATTCGTGGGTGGCCTGCTGTTGGTGAAACGGTTTTGTACAAGTTTTCATTTCCGCTGCAGTGACGGAGAATGAAATCAGTGTTATTTCGTGCTAATACAAAGTGATTGTTTTTCAAGAAGAAAAGCACTGAATGGAACGAAAAAGTTATTAAGTTTCCTCGCGCCTGATTCATCGCGTCCTCTGCCCAGTAACTTACTATTGTAGCAGTTCTTCGCATATAATTTGTCTCACTTTCATCCAAGCACACTCTCTGTCTCTCCACAAGGTAAGATACAAACATACGCCGTGTGGATAGCGGCCTGGCGCAAGTCTGCTACTATGACGATATTCGCAGCTCTGAGTGTTCATTTCGCTGTTTATTTTATTCAGATAACTTCTCTTACGGCCTAGTAATGACTGAGTGGACTCTCAACGCAAACACATAAAAATTTATGGTTGTCATCCGGAATCTTCGAACGAGTAGACAGTGACGCTAACCACTGAGCACAGAGGTGGTTATAAATACGTGGCATGAGTGTGTGAAACTGATTCATAACGAATAACCTTAGGAACTTACGGACCCGATCTCTCCCCAGGCGATTTCCATATTTTTGGATCCATGAGGAAATAGTCAGGCCGTAGATTTGTTTCGGGAGACGAGGTAGACGTCTGGGTACAGTCATGGTTCCCTAGGCAACCCAAACATTTTTCCATGAAGGCACTGACAGCCCTGTCTCACAGTGGGATAAATGTATTGACGGTTATCGCGATTACTTTTGATATAACACATTGTTTATTTATAACTGCCCATCTGTCTCGATTTCATTTGACTGACCCTTGCATAAATACAGAAACTTTCCGGCAGATTAAGACTGCGTACCAGACCCGGACTCGAACCTGCGACCTTTGTCTTTCGCCGGCTACTGCTCTGCCGACTAAGCTATCCAAGGACGACTCACGACCCGTGCTCCACAGCTTTAGTTCCGCCAGTACCTCATCTCTACCTCCAAGCTTCACGGAAGTTCTCCTGCCACCTTCCGAGACTAGCACTCCTGGAAGAAAAAATATCTGGGAGACATGGCTTAGTCACGGCCTGTGGAGTTTTTTCCAGAATGAATTTCCACTCTGCAGCATAGTGTGTGCCGATCTGAAACTTCCTGGCTATTTACAACTGTGTGCCAGAGCTTGCGTTATGTGGCGGAGGATACACTATGTACCATTATCACTTCCCCCTTTCCTATCACAGTAACAAATGGTTCGTGGGAAGAATGATTGACGGTGAGACTCCGTGTGGGCTCGAATCTAATTATATCTTCATGGTATTTTCGCGAGATATACGTATGAGGAAGCAATCCGCCAGGTTATCTTCCAGGACTCGGGTAAGCGCGCCGCCCCGGATCGAATCCGCTCGGCGGATTAAAGACGAGTGCCGGTGTGCCGGCCAGCCTGGATGTGTTTTTTGGCAATTTTGCACATCCAACTAGGCGAATAACGGGGTGGTCCCCATGTCCCGCCTCAGTAACACGACTCACAGATATTTGAAAACGTTCGCACTATTTCATGGCTTACACAGCTGGGGTACACTAATTCCGTCCCGGGGGTACCGGGTGGCGAAATGAAGGGTATCCGACCACCCTCCGACACCAACATCGCCAAATCCATAGTAACAAGGCCGACCCCGCGTTGAAGTGGGACAAAAGCCCTAGAAAATGATGATGATACGTAGGAGGAAGCAATATATTTGTTGACTCTTCTAGAAACGTACTCACTCGGAACTTTTAACAATAAACCATACCGTTATGCAGAGCGTCTCTCTTACAGCGTCTGCCATTGGAGTTCGTTTATCGTCTCTGTGACGCTTTCGTGCTTACTAAATGAACATGTAACGAAATGCGCTGCTCTTCTTTGGATCTCCCCTATTTCCTCTATCAGTCCTATCTGATACGGATCTCATCGTGACAAGCAATATTTAACTATTGGTCGAACTAGTGTTTTGTAAGCTACTTCCTTTGTTGATGGACTGCGGATTATTTCTAAATTACATACGAAAATTTGTCTTGAACCGGGACTCGAACCCGGATTTCCCGCTTATTGCGAGCGGTCGCCTTAAGCACTTCAGCCATCCGTGCACGGTCCCTGGAGTGACCCAAACTTCCATACGTAATAAAATGAAACACCTGCAGACATAGTTTTGGTGTTATAATACTGTAACCAGTTTCGATTACTCGATGCACCATCTTAAGGCCTTAACTGACGCTGAGCAGGTGAACTCCAATCGTATTCACTATCCTACCAGTGGCCAACATCTGTGAACTGGCTTCAGTAGAATACCGTAAAAGCGATGTTGTGTCTCAAACTACCAACTCTGATACGTCACTCTGTTTACATCTTAGCATAGTAATCCAATGAATTAATGAATAATGCTGGCAACATTACTTGGATTCCCGCAACAGGGAGAATGAGACAACGAGAACAGAGGCCAATGTTGTTGTCGTTGTGTGTCCGCCTGTGTTTGTAACACTGAGTATCTGAAATAACAGACACTGTTGACGATCCACTGTTGTACCAAATATTTCGAAATTAATTCGCTGATTGCGAATTCCTTGACATCAGCTGTATTAGGTAGGCCTATAGATAATATTACACAGCGTTATCAGCAAAAGTAAAATACAGGGTGTATCGAAAAGAATCATCCGATTTGGCGCGTCCATATTTCTGAAATTAATAAACATTTACCATGAAATTTGTTTTTTTACTAACGAGAAACTCAAAAAAGATTCTTCGTACCATTTCATAAGTGTTCAATATGGCCCCCTTCAGATGCACGACATACGTCAATGCCGTATTCAAATTGTTCCGACACTGCAGCGAGCGTGTCTTGAGTTACAGGTTCCACAGCTGCTCTTATGCGGTGTCTCAGTTCATTCATTGTTGTTGATAACGGAGGCACGCAGAGAGAGTGTTTTATAAACCACCACTAGAATAATCACACACAGTCAGGTCCGGTAACCTTGGAGGGGCCGGTCGCGGTGGCCGAGCGGTTCTAGGCGCTTCAGTCCGGAACCGCACGACTGCTTCGGTCGGAGGTTCGAATCCTGCCTCGGGCATGGAAGTGTGTGATGTCCTTAGGTTAGTAAGGTTTAAGTAGTTCTAAGTTCTAGGGGACTGATGACCTCCGATGTTAAGTCCCATAGTGCTCAGAGCCATTTGAACCATTTGACCTTGGAGGCCTGTAATGTAATGCTGAATCACTTGGTCCAGTACGACCGATCCATCGTTCAGTAATCCTTTGATTTAAAAATTCTCACAGTTCCAAATGCCAGATCGGCGGTGCGTCATCCTGTTCGTACATGAAGTCGCTCGATTCAATCTCTAACGGTGAGAAAAGAAAGTTCTCAAGCAGATCGAGATACGTGCTTCCTGTAACAGTGTTTTCGGCGAAGATAAATGGACAATACACATTTTCCCATGAAATTGCACAGAACACATTAAATTTTGTAGTCTCCCTCATGTTGTATAACTTCAAAATGGTTCAAATGGCTCTGAGCACTATAGGACTTTACTTCTAAGGTCATCAGCCCCCTAGAACTTAGAACTACTTAAACCTAACTAATCTAAGGGCGTCACACACATCCATGCCCGAGGCAGGATTCGAACCTGCGACCGTAGCGGCCGCGCGGCTCCAGACTGTAGCGCCTAGAACCGCTCGTCCACCCCGGCCGGCGTATAACTTCATGTGGTTGTTCCGTGTCCCATATTTTCAAATTATGACGGTTCACCTTTCCATTTAAATGGAATGTTGCCTGGTCACTAAACAATAAGCGTGGAAGAAAACTGCCATCCTCCATCTTGCCAAGAACGAAATTACAGAACTCCACACATTCTGGTTTGTCATCTTCATGAAGAACTTTTAATAGCTGAATTTTGTATGGTTTCATGTGTAAACGTCGACGCAACACACGCCAGGCGGACATCGGGGGCGTGTTGAGCTGTCGAGCTGCACTCCTTGTGAAACTATGGCGGATGCGTTCGATGTCTCTGTCAGACA
This sequence comes from Schistocerca americana, assembly GCF_021461395.2. NCBI lineage: Eukaryota > Metazoa > Arthropoda > Insecta > Orthoptera > Acrididae > Schistocerca > Schistocerca americana. The sequence goes on from NC_060124.1 coordinate 130,667,583, forward strand.
CTTCGGGATGACACGGCGATTTGCCTTTACACAAACAACCTGTTTCTCGGAATTGTTCATGCCATCGTCTAATGCTCCGTGCTGTAGGAGGATCCACACCGTACCTAGTAGGAACGTTACGCTGAACAGTTATTACTGACCCTCACTGCGCAAAACTTAGAGCACAAAACGCTTTTTGTTGTCCCGGCAGCATTTTTCCTTGAGCTGAAGTGGGCGCACACTGCTGCTGCCTAGCGGGGACCACGTAAAACTCGAGAGTTTGCTGTTTCGGAGAGTACGTTGTTCACGCGCATATGGTTATGATTTTTCAAAAATCGGAAGATTCTTTTTTATACACCCTGAACACAATTTACTAAGGAAATCACGGCCGAATTAGCGACAGAATCTATCCCGGATACTACCAACACAAACCTTTCATTACGTTAGACCAATTCCAGTGGTCGCAGCAAAGCTCTAACATAATAGTGCCTGTAGCGGTGAGGCTTTACATCCATCAGGAGTCCTGATTTCGGGAGGGAGGTAACATTAGCAGAGTGCTTCGTCACTCGGCTGTAGTGATTCGGCAAATGTGTGAAAATCGGCGAAGTGTGACGAACGGGCGACAAGTGGACGCTAATGGAAGCGAACGGCGGCGGGCCGCGTTCCCGGTCCGGTCCGGGGCGGGCCGATCCGCGCGCTCTCGCAGGCGCCGAGCCGCGCCGCGCGGGTACAGTTAGCAGTGGGCGGGCGCGACCTATTTTCGCGACGCGGAGGCGGGGACGCTTCGGCGCCCTGTGCCCACGTCCACCCCGGCGCAGCCTCCGGCCTAGCGTGACGGGCACTGCTCCCTGCCGCGCGGCGCGAGGGGGAGCCACGACGCGGCGCGCTCCGGTCACGGTGCACACGCGTCACCGCCGCTGACCAAAGTCAACGAACGTGCTGGCCGCTGCCGCTCTCACCCTCCGTGTGTGCGCTGCCTTAGCCGTCGGCATTCGCACCGTGCCGGAGACCACCGAGACGCACGGGCGCTGAGATGAACTTGTGACGTCACACCAGTCGGCTTGTCCGCCACACTTTGGGAACGCTCGGCTGTGTGCCGGGCCTCGGGAAATAAATACACTACTGGCCATTAAAATTGCTACACCAGAAGATGACGTGCTACAGACGCGAAATTTAACCGACAGGAAGAACATGCTGTGATATGCAAATGATTAGCTTTTCAGAGCATTCACACAAGGTTGGCGCCGGTGGCGACACCTACAACGAGCTGACATGAGGAAAGTTTCCAACCCAATTCTCATACACAAACAGCAGTTGACCGGCGTTGCCTGGTGAAACGTTGTTATTATGCCTCACATGTAAGGGGGAGAAATGCGTACCATCACGTTCCCGACTTTGACAAAGGTCGGATTGTAGCCTATCGTGATTGCGGTATTTGTATCGCGACATTGCTGCTCGCGTTGGTCGAGTTCCAATGACTGTTAGCAGAATATGGAATCGGTGAGTTCATCAGGGTAATACGGAACGCCGTGCTGGATCCCAACGGCCTCGTATCACTAGCAGTCGAGATGACAGGCATCTTATCCGCATAGCTGTAACGGATCGTGCAGCCACCTCTCGATCCCTGAGTCAACAGATGGGGACGTTTGCAACACAACAACCATCTGCACGAACAGTTCGCGGACGTTTGCAGCAGCATGGACTATCAGCTCGGAGACCATGGCTGCGATTACCCTTGACGCTGCATCACAGACAGGAGCACCCGCGATGGTGTACTCAACGACGAACCTGGGTGCACGAATGACAAAACGTCATTTTTTCGGGTGAATACAGATTCTGTGTACAGCATCATGATGGTCGCATCCGTGTTTGACGACATCGCGGTGAACGCACATTGGAAACGTGTATTCGCCCTCGCCATACTGGCGTATCACCCGGCGTGATGGTATGGGGGTGCCATTGGTTACACGTCTCGGTCACCTCTTGTTCGCATTGACGGCACTTTGAACAGTGGACGTTACATTTCAGATGTGTTACGACCCGTGGCTCTACCCTTCATTCGATCCCTGCGAAACCCTACATTTCAGCAGGATAATGCACGACCGCATGTTGCAGGACCTGTACGGGTCTCTCTGGATACAGAATATTCTCGACTGCTGACCTGGCCAGCACATTCTCCAGATCTTTCACCAATTGAAAACGTCTGATCAATGGTGGCCGAGCAACTGGCTCGTCACAATATGCCAGTCACTACTCTTGATGAACTATGGTATCGTGTTGAAGCTCCATGGGCAGCTGTACCTGTACACGCCATCCAAGGTCTGTTTGACTCAATGCCCAGGCGTATCAAGGCCGTTATTACGGCCAAAGATGGTTGTTCTGGGTACTGATTTCTCAGGATCTGTGCACCCAATTTGCGTGAAAATGTAATCACATATCAGTTCTCGTATAATATATTTGTCCAATGAATACCCTTTTATCATCTGCATTTCTTCTTGGTGTAGCAATTTTAATGTCCAGTAGTGTATTTACTCGAAATGGTACCCGCTAAAGGTCTTAAATTTTTCGTTTGCTGTCTAGAACAGGCATGCATTTAAACACGCAATCAGGTATTATTAAACTCGTCTAAAATAATCACTCGCTCCCCGACGGAGACTCGTAAGACCTGCAATGTCACGCGCTGTGACCTATGCGTTACGGCCTCTCTTTCTCGTGGGCCTCGGACTGTGCTGTCGAGTCAACGTTGGGCGTAAGTTTTCAAAGTGCTGGTCAACGCTAAAAAACGGTGCAACTTGTGCATACGGAACGTGTGCCCTAATGTGGTATATGCGATCGTAGCGCGCTCCAGCGGCAGTAGTCGGCTGTATCTGACTCTCAAGTCAAACTATGTGATACGTATGGTTTATTCGCCCAGGGACCTGCGAGGTACATTCCACTGACCCCTAGTCACAGGAGAGCCCGTAAAGCCTGGTATCAAGAGCACAGCACATGGTCATTGGAAAAGTGGTCCCAGGTTATGTACACGGACGTGTCCAGGTATAGTCTGAACAGTGATTCTCGCCTGGTTTTCATGTGGCGTGAACCAGGAACCAGATACCAACCCCTTAATGTCCTTGAAGGGACCTGTATGGATGTCGTGGTTTGATGGTGTGGGGTGGGATTATGATTGGTGCTCGTACACTCCTGCATGTCTTTGACAGAGGAACTGTAACAGGTCAGGTGTATCGGGACGTCATTTTGCACCAGCATGTCCGCCTTTTCAGGGGTGCAGTGGGTCCCACCTTTCTCCTGATGGATGATAACGCAATACCCCACCGAGCTGCCGTCCTGCAGGAGTACCTTGAAACAGAAGATATCAGGCGAATGTAGTGGCCTGCCTTTTCTCCAGACCTAAACCCCATCGAGCACGTCTGGGATGCTCTCGGTCGACGTATCGCTGCACGTCGTCAAACCTCTAGGACACTTCAAGAGCTCCGACAGGCACTGTTGCAAGAATGGGAGGCTATACACCAGCAGCTGCTCGACCACCTGATCCAGAGTATGCCGTCCCGTTGTACGGCCTGTGTACGTTTGCATGGTGATTATATCCCATATTGATGTCGGGGTACATGCGCAGGAAACAGTGGCGTTTTGTAGCACATGTGCTTCGGGACGGTTTTCTCAATGCCGTGGACTTAAAGATCTGTGTCGTGTGTGTTCCTTATGTGCCTATGCAGTTTTGTGTAGTGGCACGTTGTGTGCCACCACATTCTACAATTATCCTTAATCTATGAGCATAGATGTATAAAAACTTCACTAGTAAGTGCACTCATTACAGTTTTAACATGAATGAGTGCAGTCTCTAGAACACAGATACTGCTTCATAACAGTGTGCATTGTTATGCTAGTAAAAACAATCATCGTCTCTGAGCTGCTGATCCTAACCATGCAGTACACAATGTTTTGAAATGTATTCACATTCTTCCGTTTTCTTAAGCGCATTAACACTAACCACGAAAAACGTCCCCTCACAATAACCACCTCATCCGTATTTCACTGTTGGCACACCCGAAGACGGCAGGTAACACTCTCCAGGCATTCCCCAAACCCAAACCCTTCCATCGGACTGCCACAAGGTATAGCATTATTCACCGTTCCAAAGCACTGGTTTCTAGTCATTCACTGCCCAGTGGCTTCACTCTTTACATCACCTTAAGAGTCGTTTGGCATTGGCTACAGAAGTGGACGGTCTCAAAGAAGTAGCTCGACCACTGTACCCCGTTCTTTTTAAAACGCTACGCACAGTCAAGTGCTGGCTGGACTACTGGTAGCACTTTGGAACTCATGCGCGATTCCTTCCGCTGATTTCATGCGGTTTTTTACGACGACCCTCCGCAATGGTCGACAGTCCCTGTCCGTCTGTACGTACAGTCAGTTTAGTCTCGGTTTAGTTGCGGTTGTACCTTCAGGTTTCCACTTTGATATCATTTCATCAACAGTCGACTAGGGCAGCTTTGGAAGGGTTGAAATAAACCTGATGGAGGTGACATCCGCTGACCAGTCCACATTCTAGCTGAACTCTCTCGACTGATCGATTCTACTGTTTCTGTCTCTCTGTTGACGACACACAAGTGCCTTGAAGCTGACAGTCAGTCGACATTGCGGCTTATGTCAAGGTACCGCTTGCTGAGAGAAAATCGTGAATGAGGCCACACTGACGGTCTGCACGTGCCGCTTTTCTTCAGTCTCGGCAAACGCCGCACCGAACTGCTCCAGCATGGTGTGGGAGTAGCGATCCGTTAAGTGCTTGGCCTGGAGTCCGCGAGTGCTGCCGCAAGAACAGCCAATGGGCTTCTTGTGTATCGCAGCGTGATCTCAGCGCTGCACTAAGACGGTGCAAACAAATGGAACATTCCTGGTACCCGGTCAGAAGAAATATTCTTTCAGGATGGCGTTAAAGATCGATTAAGGCTGTTCTCATCCGAACATGGAAATGTTCCCGTTACATTACTTTCTATTTCACATTCTAGAACGACAGAAATACATTTCACATCTAAGATACCTGTCCCTGTAGCCGTGGTCGCTAAACCACACTCATATGGTACCATTCGACTTCGGGCGATCAGTTCACCGTCCGTATTTCGCTGAAAGGAGAAAGAAGTGAGTGTTTAAGGGAGAGGGAGAGGGAGAGAGGGAGAGGGAGAGAGAGAGAGTGTCAGGTCTTCACCGCACAGACCGTAAATTTAAGTGTGAATTCCACTTGGACAGAATCCAACTACCAACGAAAAATAAACTACAGTTGGTTGTTTCTCATGCACTGACTAACGTTTTATACAGCCATCCTGCTGCCATCTCGGCGGTATGTTGTGAAATCTCACAGATGTGATATTCGCTCTATCGCTCTGACAAGAATGGGTCGTACCTACTACAGAAGCAGAAATTTCTTGCCCTTTACTTCTAGATAGGCCCTTTCGTGGCAAGGATGCAGCCGACCGGAGTGGCCGAGCGGTTCTAGGCGTTACAGTCTGGAACCACGCGACCGCTGCGGTCGCAGGTTCGAATCCTGCCTCGGGCATGGATGTGTGTGATGTCCTTAGGTTAGTTAGGTTTAAGTAGTTCTAAGTTCTAGGGGACTGATGACCTCAGAAGTTAAGTCCCATAGTGCTCAGAACCATTTGACAAGGATGCAAAATAAAAGCTGTTGCTCACATTGTGACGGATGCTGGTGCTGAGTGCGTTGCCGCAGTTTTCATCTGCACCATAATAACATTCTTTCTAACTATTTCTTCTTCAGATGTGTCGTCAGTACGCTAGCTAAGAAGTCTCCATATAACACCACAAGAACAACCGCAGTATCCTATGATTACAATATCATTAAGCGACAGCTGGACTTGGTCACCTGATAAATACGTGAGTGTATCAATTTTCAGGGACACGAAATGGAACGATCACTTATGCACAGTGGTGTGTTAAGCCGATGGCCGGCTTTGTTTCACCGATAGGATAATGGGAAGATGTAGTCAGTATATAGAGAAGGTTCCTCACAAAAAATGCGTACGACCTATCCTAGAATATTGTTTGTGGGACCCGTACCAAATAGGACTAACAGAGGATATTGAACACATACAGATAAGGATAGCACGAATGGTCACAGGCTTGTAACGGAGATGCTGGAGAAACTGAACTAGCAGACACTTTAAGATAGTATGCGTCTATCTGAGAAAGCCTACTTACAAAGTTTCAAGAACCAGTTTTAAATGACGACTAGGAATATAATATTCACGCAATTTTTTTCCGATGGCGGCCGCATCAGAGCGTTGAAATTAAATCAGTGATGCGAGTGAAAATTTCCGCTAGGACCGGGACTCGAACCCAGATGCTCCGCCTGTCTAGACCGGTTGCCTTAACCGCCTCGGCCATCGGCACACGCTTCTCGATCGAATTTCCCAACTCGTCCTACGTTAATGGGACAGGGACGCCGCATTGGCCTATGTCGAGTTGGGAAATTCGATCAGCCGAGAGGCCTGTCCGGATGGCCGAGGCTGTTACGTCAACCTTTCTAGAGAAGCAGAACATCCGCCTTCGAGTTCTGGTCCGGAATGCAGTTTTCAACTCGCACCATTGATTAATTCCTAACGCGGCCGCTGTCAGAAAAAAATGCCCGGAATGCTGACAAAGATATAGTGTGTGGTATCTGTTCTGTCGGACATGCAATATTTCTAGGACTATATACTTGCAGTCCCCGACGTATCGCTCCCTTAGACGCAGGATTCGACCAATTACAACGGATCGGATTGCGTTTGAGGTATCATTCTCCCGGCGCTCCACGTATGAATGCAACCAGAAGTTACTTTAATGAGTTGTATAATGTTAAGTACTCTCTGAAACGCATATTATCATGTTTACACAGTAAAGTTGTACACGCAGTATGAGATACTCTCGGTATCTACAGTGAACATCCGTCACTTTTTCACGGTAGGCAGCACGAACGCGACTGCGCTAGACCTACACCTGCATTCAGCCCTCTACTAGTTCCGCGTTCTATCAACCGTCTATCGCTCTCCTTGCCAGCCAACATACGCAGTCTCGCGTCGGCGCTGCAGTCGCCCTGCGTGCGGCTAACCACCTTTCCGTGCGCGGCGCTCGCGGCGGCGTCGTGAATGAATTACGCCTGACATCCTGTCACGAATTAATTAGTTGACTGATTAATTAGTTAATTAATAGCGAGGCGACGAGATGCTCAGCGTTCCAGCGCGGTAATCAATGTGACAGACGCGCCAGTGTGCCGCAGCTGCGACGCAAGAGCGGCGGCGACCTCGCCGGATGCCGGGCTTTGCTGGAAACGCACCGACTGGGTCGCGTCGCCGTGCACGCTGCCGAGCTGGCTGGTGTCTTCACTGCGGAAGGCGCCCTGACACCTTAGCGAGATGAGCGCTTTACCTGAGGCGTCGTACGCATCCCACTATACACCTGCGCTACCGTAGCAAAAATTAAGCGTTCCTGCTCAACACTGCTTCGGCCGCCCGTTGCCTACACGCCTTTACTGTTTCATTCTCTGCACGTATATTTGGGTGACAGTTTTTCCTTTATGATGCTTTTTCCAGCAATTCTCCACCCAAAATTACTGTGGTGTTGCTTAAAGTGGAGACGGTTAAAAAAAGCAGGCATTCCATCGCGAAAAAGAAGGAAGCAGTACTTTACTCGATAAATAGAACTATTCTCAAGGCTGTCAATTCAACTAAGTACCTGGGTGTTAAAATTACGAACAACTTCAGTTGGAAAGACCACATAGATAATATTATGGGGAAGGCGAGCCAAAGGTTGCGTTTCATTGGCAGGACACTTACAAGGGAACCTCCCCATCGCATCCCCCTCAGATTTAGTTATAAGTTGGCACAGTGGATAGGCCTTGAGAAACTGAACACATATCAATCGAGAAAACAGGAAGTAGTTGTGTGGAACTATGAAAAAAATAAGCAAAATATACAAACTGAGTAGTCCATGCTCAAGATAGGCAACATTAAGGACAGTAGCAGCTGGGTAGCGCTGTGGTCCTGTGGTTAGCGTGAGCAGCTGTGGAACGAAGGGTCCTTGGTTCAAGTCTTCCCTCGAGCGAAAATTTTAATTTTTTATTTTCAGACAATTATCAAAGTTCAGGCACACAAACACACACAATCAACTTCGCTCTCCAAAGTTCCAGGACATGTTCAGATTTGCTTAGACATATGCAGGATTTCATGGTGTACACACGGAAAAATTTGAAAACATTGGAAACATATGTTTTGACAGAGTACAGGGAAAACTGTGCGACTGTGAAACTGTTGCATTCATTTGTTGCAGTTTATGAGACAAACTCTTGTGATTTCATCACTTTTTTGGGAGTGATTATCACATCCACAAGAAAACCTAAGTCGGGCAAGGTAGAAGAATCTTTTTACCCATTCGCCAAGTTTACAAGTTAGGTGGGTCGACAACATATTCCTGTCATGTGTCGTATACAATATATCAGACGTGTTTTCCTGTGGAGGAATCGGTTGACCTATGACCTTGCGATCAAATGCTTTCGGTTCCCATTGGAGAGGCACGTCTTTTCGTCTACTAATCGCACGGTTTTGCGTTGCGTTAGGAAAACATAGACTCTAAACTTATTACAGTGAACAGAGACGTCAATGAACGAACGGACAGATCATAACTTTGCGAAAATAAAGAAAGTAAAATTTTCACTCGATAGAAGACTTGAACCAAGGACCTCTCATTCCACAGCTGCTCACGCTAACCACGAGACCACGGCGCTCCTGAGCTCACAATATCCTTGATGTTGCATATCTTAGACATGAACTACTCAGTTTGCATATTTTACTTATTTTTTTCATAGTTCCACACTACTTCTTCCTGTTTTCTCGATTGATCTGTGTTCAGTTTTTCAAGGCCTATCCATTGTGCAAACTTATAACTAAATCTGAGGGGGGGGTGATGGGGAGGTTCCCTTGTTAGAAGATGCAACAAGTCCACTAAAGAGACAGCTTACACTACACTCGTTCGTCCTCTGTTAGAATATTGCTGCGCGGTGTGGGATCCTTACCAGGTGGGATTGACGGAGGACATCGAAAGGGTGCAAAAAAGGGCAGCTCGTTTTGTATTATCACGTAATAGGGGAGAGAGTGTGGCAGATATGATACGCGAGTTGGGATGGAAGTCATTAAAGCAAAGACGTTTTTCGTCGCGGCGAGATCTATTTACGAAATTTCAGTCACCAACTTTCTCTTCCGAATGAGAAAATATTTTGTTGAGCCCAACCTACATAGGTAGGAATGATCATCAAAATAAAATAAGAGAAATCAGAGCTCGAACAGAAAGGTAGAGAGATAGTATGATTGTGGTTCGATGAACCCTCTGCCAAGCACTTAAATGTGAATTGCAGAGTAATCATGTAGATGTAGATTTAGATGTACTGAGAGAAAGTGCAATACTACGAGAGAAGCACGATGTATACTAAGGTCGTGACTTTTTCATTGCACTGTTACAGAACATCAGAGAACCTGAAAGTTTCTGACGGATTAAAATTGCGTGCCGGACCGAAATTTAGACTCGGGATCTTTGCCTTTCGTGGACAAGTGCTGAGTCACCTGCGCTACCTAAGCACGACCCACGACCCGTCCTCACAGCTTTACCCTCCCCAGTAGCTTATCTCCTACCTTCCAAACTTCACAGAAGCTTTCCTGTGAAACTTACAGCACTCGCACTCCTGGAAGAAAGGAAATTGCGGAGACGTGGCTTAGCCACAGCACGAGGGATGTTTACATGTTCACTCTGCAGCAGAGTACTTGCTCGTATGGCGTAATGCGCAGCGCGCTAACTTGGGAGACAGGGTGTCGAGTCAGAACCGTATCTAATCCGAGCGGCGGTTTGACGATTATCGGCTTATACAGTGGCCAGTCTAAGAGCGGTTTTGAGGTGGTTTCTCAAGCTCGTTTAGGCAAATTCTGGACCGGTCCCCAAATTCCACCTCAGAGAATACGATATACAAAAAGTTAAAATTCCATCACACATAGAACAAAGTTTACACGATTCACAGACAGGTGGTGCACATGACTTCCCTCTCTTAGATTACCTTGAAGATTATGCCGTCAGGAAAGGTATTCGGTAACAAAGTTAAATAATAAAATAAAATCTGCTAAATCCGAAAAAAGCGCTGTACTAGACGGAATAAACGTTAGAAAAAACAAAGAAAGTTACACAATAACAGAGGGGTGCAGTCAACAGCTACGCCACCAACCAAATGTTTTCTTTGGACAACTTTTCTTTTTGTCGAATACGGACACCTATGATCGACATAGAACAAACAATTTAAAAACATAAAAGAAAAGCTCTCATCAAACAGAAGATTCCTTTGAACACTACAGTCTTTTTACTAAGTATATTCCTATTGCAGGTGGTACGGAGCTGCCTTCCTCCGACCTGGCTTGCCAATTCAGTTATAAAAAGGACCTATAGTTTAAATCGGATTGCGAACCACGGTGCAACTCGGCATGTTTTACATTTACGAACATTACCGTATGCATGAATGCGTGGTCTCGCGGGGATATGAATTAGTAAAATCTTCTCGGGCTTTTAGCTGCGTCACGAGGTTAAAATCCCACGAGCTTTCGACTGATCTCTCTTCGGCCATTGACAAACGGTCAATGACTGCCGTGTACCTGTGGCCGAGAAGATTTTATTAATTACCATAGGTGAAAGAAGTGATAAGTGACAGACAAAAGTCCTAGGAGTGATCGTGAGTTGAAACTGAGACCCTTGGATCCGAAGTCGATCACTGTTACCACCGGGCCACCAAGCAGACGGAGAATTAGGCTTTCTTATTTCCATTGATGTTTCCATTTTCTTTCTTCATAATACACTCCTGGAAATGGAAAAAAGAACACATTAACACCGGTGTGTCAGACCCACCATACTTGCTCCGGACACTGCGAGAGGGCTGTACAAGCAATGATCACACGCACGGCACAGCGGACACACCAGGAACCGCGGTGTTGGCCGTCGAATGGCGCTAGCTGCGCAGCATTTGTGCACCGCCGCCGTCAGTGTCAGCCAGTTTGCCGTGGCATACGGAGCTCCATCGCAGTCTTTAACACTGGTAGCATGCCGCGACAGCGTGGACGTGAACCGTATGTGCAGTTGACGGACTTTGAGCGAGGGCGTATAGTGGGCATGCGGGAGGCCGGGTGGACGTACCGCCGAATTGCTCAACACGTGGGGCGTGAGGTCTCCACAGTACATCGATGTTGTCGCCAGTGGTCGGCGGAAGGTGCACGTGCCCGTCGACCTGGGACCGGACCGCAGCGACGCACGGATGCACGCCAAGACCGTAGGATCCTACGCAGTGCCGTAGGGGACCGCACCGCCACTTCCCAGCAAATTAGGGACACTGTTGCTCCTGGGGTATCGGCGAGGACCATTCGCAACCGTCTCCATGAAGCTGGGGTACGGTCCCGCACATCATTAGGCCGTCTTCCGCTCACGCCCCAACATCGTGCAGCCCGCCTCCAGTGGTGTCGCGACAGGCGTGAATGGAGGGACGAATGGAGACGTGTCGTCTTCAGCGATGAGAGTCGCTTCTGCCTTGGTGCCAATGATGGTCGTATGCGTGTTTGGCGCCGTGCAGGTGAGCGCCACAATCAGGACTGCATACGACCGAGGCACACAGGGCCAACACCCGGCATCATGGTGTGGGGAGCGATCTCCTACACTGGCCGTACACCACTGGTGATCGTCAAGGGGACACTGAATAGTGCACGGCACATCCAAACCGTCATCGAACCCATCGTTCTACCATTCCTAGACCGGCAAGGGAACTTGCTGTTCCAACAGGACAATGCACGTCCGCATGTATCCCGTGCCACCCAACGTGCTCTAGAAGGTGTAAGTCAACTACCCTGGCCAGCAAGATCTCCGGATCTGTCCCCCATTGAGCATGTTTGGGACTGGATGAAGCGTCGTCTCACGCGGTCTGCACGTCCAGCACGAACGCTGGTCCAACTGAGGCGCCAGGTGGAAATGGCATGGCAAGCCGTTCCACAGGACTACATCCAGCATCTCTACGATCGTCTCCATGGGAGAATAGCAGCCTGCATTGCTGCGAAAGGTGGATATACACTGTACTAGTGCCGACATTGTGCATGCTCTGTTGCCTGTGTCTATGTGCCTGTGGTTCTGTCAGTGTGATCATGTGATGTATCTGATCCCAGGAATGTGTCAATAAAGTTTCCCCTTCCTGGGACAATGAATTCACGGTGTTCTTATTTCAATTTCCAGGAGTGTATTTTCCACTCTCTCACTGTGCTGTGTGCAGCTCAAAAACTTCAAATATATAAGGAGCTTAGGTAATATCGGACAATCTTTGTAACAGTACTCGGAGACTGTTAGAAACTACACGTCTGAACTTCATGAGTACTTCAAGGAGTGTCACAGGGTCACTACTGTTCACGGTAAATGAGCTGTTGCAATCGTCGGAAGCTCAGTGAGATTGTTCGCGCATAATCAATTTCGTATAGAAAACTTGCAACGCCAGAAATCTGTGCTGAAATAAAGACAGGCCTCTAAGGCGTCGACACTTCGCACAGTGACTGACAGTTTACCCTCAACATAAATTTAGCGTACTGCGCGTAAAGAGCGAGGAAGGCCCGCTACTTTTCGATTATATTATCGACGATAAATCATTGGAAATAATAGCAGCCGTTAAATATTTACGAGTATTCGCGTGGAGCGACCTACATTGGGACTAGTTGCAGGAAAACCAGATACCAAGCTGAGACTGATTGTAACAATCCTATCTAAATGTAATTTACCCACGAAAAAAGTATCTTACAAACCTCTTGCTCGACCGATGCTCGAGTATCCTCGTTAATCTGAGACCCTTCCAACGCAGAATTAAAAGAAGAGACAGAAAAGCTCCAAAGAAGAGCGGCGACGGGGAGTGTCTTTCCGTGCGACGTCACGGATGTGTATCCCCGAGGTACCGACAGGAGGAGATTTTCAAGTAATACACGAAGTTACTTTCACATAAACCTGAAAGTGCTTTGCTTAGTACAAACGGACATGTCGCCTAAAGTTTCGGAGAAGCAGGGGCTTGCATTTTTTTCTCCAAAGTTTTCGAAGCGACTTCGGCTGTATTATAGCAAATCCTTCATTCGCTGGGTAAGAAAGTAAAATACGATACTACTCAAAATCATGGTACGGTGTGAAAAACGGGAAAACACAGCAAGAGGCGAAATGCACCTGAGCAATCAACTGCGGAAATTAGCCTATCGATGGGCAGTGCTGTTATATCAAAGGTACGTCAACTTTCCAGAAAATAACCAACAGTTACCAAAACAGGTTGCCGTGGCGGGTTTCCAGTAAGCTGAGATGCGCCATCGGCCCAGAAGCCGACGTGGAGTCGTGTTACACGTATACGTCAATACACGTCAGCCGCGCAAGAGCAACATGACCAAAACGCTGGCGGAACAACAAGGCCATAAAGGGAACAGGGAAACTCCCGCAGAGGCTCTGGTGTGCTCAAGTCAATGCACTTACAAAGCAAAGTCCAACTTTAATTGCCTGCCCTTACAACACACCGGTGGGAACCTAAAGGGGCTCTCAGAATGTGCAGCTAATTATTTTGCGAAACGCTACAGAAATAGAATAAGAAATTCTCAGAGAATTTATTCGTCTCTAAAGGCCAGTGCCTCCCAACCTTTCTCAGACCATTAACCCTGAGTGCAATCAGATATTAGCTAATACCCCCTCACATCCCTACCATCATCAACGATAGCGGCTAATTAAACTTTATAATTAAACAGTATTTTCTTTCAACACTTTTATTTTTACAGTGACGAAAGGTACATCATCATCAGTTTTTCAAGACATTTTATTAAATCACTAACATTTGAATCCAATGAGACAGTTGGTGCTATTTACTACTGACATTCATTTTTACTGAATGACGAAGAAATTCTTAGTGCATGTCGAATGCTAACCACGACTCCTCCTCAGAAAGAAGAGCTAACGGTCCACAGTGAGGCAAGACACTTGCTAGAAAAAACGCTTCTTCCGCATCGCTCCTCTCCCTACTAGCGACACTTACTTCACCCAGAGGCCGCCGCTTTGTGCGGCCCCCTCCGCCGGAGGTTCGAGTCCTCCCTGGTCATGGGTGTGTGTGTTATACTTAGTATAAGGTAATTTAGGTAGTGTGTACGCGTAGGAACCGATGACCTCAGCAGTTTGGTCCCTTAGGAATGCACACACATTTAAACTTCACGCATACGCTGCCGCCCCCCCCCCCCCTCCCCCCGTTCAAAATCCCTTATGTTAAAATGTCTGCGCTATACCTATACTTGTTTGTACACCATTTGATTGCTGGACCTCTGAGCTGGCAGGAATTGGAAACTTCAGGCTGTCGATGCTTGGTGTCTGACCACTGTCAATAATAATAATAATAATAATAATAATAATAATAATAATACTGTCTAGGCCGTACAGCAAGATATAGTCCGATTAAAATTTCTTGAAAGTTGACAATTCAAGCTGGTTTCCTATATCACAGCGCTCAACGCCAGGCCCGAAACTTTCGTTTTTGTATGTCCATCCTTGTGATTGGAGATCTGGAGGGCTTACGTATGAAAATGAAACACCTACAGCCGTCCTTATGATGTCATATATTGTATGGCTACAAGTTTTGGTGCTTCAGTGCACCATCTTGGGACCTTACCTGATGCTGAAGGGCCGGCCGGAGTGGCCGACCGGTTCTAGGCGCTACAGTCTGGAACCACGCGACCGCTACGTCGCATGTTCGAATCCTGCCTCGGGCATGGATGTGTGTGATGTCCTTAGGTTAGTTAGGTTTAAATAATTCTAAGTTCTAGGGGACTGATGACCTCAGAAGTTAAGTCCCATAGTGCTCAGAGCCATTTGATGCTGAAGGGGTTAACACCATCACCATTCACGATGCATCATCATAACTGGTTTATGCAGACTATCTGTATTCACGATGTACTCTCTCCAAGCATAAACTACAAACTGACTGAAGAAACATACAAAACAGAACCTTGTAGTAGGTAAAAAGTTTGCGTTAATTAGCACTAAAGCCGTCGGCACACGGGACGATGCAGCAGACGAGAGATCCACCGTCACGAGAGACAGCGCCGTCGGCACACGGGACGCTCTGGCTAACATGTTTTTCACTCTCTCCAGAGCCAGTTTTCGGCCTTACTTGGCACGCAAACAATAAAGTTTATTCACGAAATTGGACACGCGTAAAATTCCTCCGTTAGCTCTAT
Organism: Schistocerca americana; assembly: GCF_021461395.2. NCBI lineage: Eukaryota > Metazoa > Arthropoda > Insecta > Orthoptera > Acrididae > Schistocerca > Schistocerca americana. The sequence continues at coordinate 130,682,855 of NC_060124.1, forward strand.
TAAAAAGAAAATTTCTTCCGTCGTCCTTATGCTAGTCATGCTGTTCTGTCTGGTATACACAAACAAAAGCTTCAGTATCCGTGAACATGTAAAAAGACAAAAAGGAAAGATACAAGTCCAGCCAGTACGGACATCAGCTAATAAATGTTCACCGAACCGAGGAAACTTACTTCCGGAAGAGAAAGTACTTATATTTACATAACGTCAAATATTACAGAAATTACTTCTACAAACTTCGTACGAAAGTCCCACAAAATGCGTTTAGCAAACGCGAAGGTGAAAAAAAAGTTTAGATACAGCAGGACTCGAACCTGTTCCACAGCGTGGTGCCTCTCTTCATCACCACGGTAGATACTTCGTTAACGGCTTTTAATTTTGTGTTATATCCTTCTATAGGCTTTAATCGCCGAAAAGTTATTAATGTACATTTAGTTATAACAAATAATCTTAACAAGAACGACAAGTTTTTCATGAATCTTCAATATGCCATTGCCTTAAATCGGCCCACCCTCATAACACGCGAGTTGGGACGCGATAACAATTAAATACGAAAATTATTTAACCACTAATATGACGTTTCCCATCGTGTTATTTCCACAAATAGTAACAATAACGATTCGTTCTCGAGACATTAAATGTGCTGCTGCTTAGAAACAGCATATATTGGTTCAGTAAAGAAAATGGCTCTGAGCACTATGGGACTTAACTTCTGAGGTCATCAGTTCCCTAGAACTTAGAACTACTTAAACCTAACTAACCTAAAGACATCACACACATCCATGCCCGAGGCAGGATTCGAACCTGCGACCGCAGCGGTCGCGCGTTTCCAGACTGTAGCGCCTAGAACCGCTCGGACACCACGGCCCGCACAGCATATATTCATTGGGTTTAAGGTATAACATAAAATCCACAATATACGGGCTTCTACTGAACACGACAAATACAGGGTGTATCAAAAACAATAATTTGTTTTGGCACGTCTGTATTTCTAGGAAACTAATAAACATATACAGTGAATCCTGTTTTTCGATGAACGGGAAACTCAGAAAGCTTTTTTTCATACCTTTTCATAGGTGTTCAATACGCCCCACTTGAGATGTACGGCATATATCAATGCGGTATTCAAATTGTTCCCACTCTGCAACGAGCATGTCTTGAGTTACAGCTTCCATAGCAGCTTTTATGCGATGTCTCAGTTTATTGATTGTTTCTGGTAACGGAGGCACATAAAAAGAGCCTTCTTTAAACCCCCACTAGAAATAATCACATACAGTCAAGTCCGGTGATCTTGGAGGCCAGTAATGTAAGGCTGAATCATTTGGTCCAGTGCGACCGATCCATCGTTCAGTAATCCTTTGATTTAAAAATTTCCGCACTCCCAGACGCCAGTGTGGCGGTGCCCCATCCTGTTGGAAAATGAAGTCGTTCGTATCAGTCTCCAACTGTGGGAAAAGAAAGTTTCCAGCGTATCGAAATATGTGCTTCCTGTAACAGTGTTCTCGGCAAAGGAAAATGGACCATACACCTTTTCCCGTGAAGCTGCACAAACCACATTAAATTTCGGAGAGTCCCTCTCATGTTGTACAACCACGTAAAACTCGAGAGTTTGCTCTTTCCAACAGTACGTTGTTCACGCTCATATCTCAAATATCATAACAGCTTTGATTTTTTTTTTTAATTGGATGATTCTTTTTGACGCATCCTGTATAATATGGTGTCTTGCTGTATGCAGGCCTCAGGCTTTCTGTTTGGGACCCAGGGGGCATTCCTACTTCCCGTCGGTTATACTTTAAGTAACGCGTCACCGAAATATCACAGAACTTATTTTGTGTTTCATGTGACGAAACAGTTCCTCAACGTGGATATCAGGAAGTGACGTCACAAGACTCGTATAGTGCCACGTCGACGTTAAATAATCTGTGCCATGTGCCGACGGCTTAAGGTCCAGATGATGTTTCCACAATTAGGAGACGAAACGCGAAGCCCAGCGTAATTTCCGTAAAAAAAAAAAAAATCTCCATAGGCACATGCTGTTCATCTCCCATTAGTAATTTAATTTTTATTTGATTACTTTGGTGTTTTTCAAAGAAAATAATTACCTAAAGCTGTGAATACAGAGTTCTGTTTACAGTGGCTCACTACATGTTATTACGAATTTTTACGCGAGACTTACCAAGTAGAGAATAATAGTTTTCAGTTATTGAATCTAGATATTCAGATTGTTGGGTGTGAGGTCTGCCAGTTATGCAGAACACCGTTTTTTTCAGTACCCAAACATGTTTCGGCACCACTGTGCCATCATCAGTGGGTTTTTATTTATTCTGCGATGCGAACATTTTTGTTAAATGATTTTAAAATCATGCGCATTTTTAGTTCAAACAACAGATCGTTTCTTTTTGTAAATACCTTTACATTTGGAGTGCATGAATTTTCTGGATCACTTGTGTGTTAATTACTACAGGTAGGTTGTCATTTGCAACCAAACGATGTTGATGACGTTTTTTTTTCCGCTGGGAGTTAACCTATCTTATAGGATGTAAAAACTGTGATTCAGTTTTTCGCCATGTTTTCGCACCTATATTCGTTTTGCCATCCTAGAAGATAGGTTAACTCCCAGAAAAAAAATCGTCAACATCGTTTGGTTGCAGATGATAAGCTACGTGTAGTAATTAACACACAAGTGATCCAGAAAATTCATGCACACCAAATGTAAAGGTATTTACGGAAAGAAACGATCTGTTGTTTGAACTAAAACTGCACATAATTTTATAATCATTTAACAAAAATGTTCGCATTGCAGAGTAAATAAAAACGAAAACCCACTGATGACGGCACAATGGTGCCGAAACATGGTTGGGTACTGAGAAAAACGGTGTTTTGCATAACTGGCGGACCTCACATACAACAATTTTAACTGCAAACCGGGCCAATACATGGAGCTGCAAATGAAAATGATGGCTAGATATTCAGGTTTACTTCATGTCAGACGGGAGCTTGCCAGAGGACGGAAGTGGACTGACTGAGGGGTCGGCGCTGTGTTCTGTGACAGGTGCGCTGACGCGGTCGCAGTTCCCGGTGTTCACCATCTACGCGCAGAAGCTGTGCCTGGAGGAACGGCCGTGCGAGCGCGCGTGGTGCGCCGACCGCGTGCTGGGCCACCGCCTCGTGGGTCACGCCCGGCGCACCGAGACCGCCTCCTCGCGCCACCACTGCCTCGGCCTCTGCCTCTCCGAGACAGAGTTCGTCTGCAGGTGCGTCACAACGCCGCCTCTGCTCTAACCTAGTCTTACTGTGTTGTGATTTGGAAGAACCACACAATGCGGCTGGAGCGGCCCCGGAAGCGACTTGAGCACGTACTTCTATTGTCCGATTCGTCGTCTGTTGCCCTTGTAATGTCGTGGTCTCCTGTCCGAAGATTGGTGTCATGCAACTCTGCACGCTAATCGATGCTCTGGCAGTCTCTTCATCTATCAATAACTACTGCGAACAACACTCAGTTGAAGCTGCTTATTGTACTCGTCCCTACGTCTCCCTCTTCAGTTTTTATCCCCCACCCCAACGCTTCCTTCCATTTGACGCACCATTACGCGATCTATTAACTAATCCCTTCTTATAGACAAGCTGTGCCCTAAACTTCTTTCTTACCCAATTCATTTCATTACCTCGACCTTCGCAATCAGATCTACAGATCTACACGTCAGCATTCTTCTGAACCACCACATTTGGAGAGCTTCTATTCTCTTCTTGTCTGAACTTCTTATCATTGACGTTTCACTTCTATACAAGGCTACACTCCAGACAAATACCTTCACAAAACACTTGAATTTATATTTAAAAAATTCTCTTTTTCCGAAACGCTTTTCCCTATGTATTTTAATTACCTTACCAAATTTCTCCTTGGTTTCCTTTACCGCTTGCTCAATATACAGACTCCATAACATGGGGGATAGACTATAATCCTTTCTCATTTCCTTCTTAACAACAGCTTGCCTTTCATTGTAAGAAAACGAAACACCCACAGGCGTCCTTATATCTTAATTATTGTGTAGCTACCAGTTTCGGCGCTTCAGTGCGCCATCTTCAGGCCTTAGTCGATGCTGAAGGGATTATCACGATCCACATACACGCTGCATCAGTGCCTAACATAAGTGATTTGCGCATACTATCTGTAACTATCATGTCAGCACTCCAACCATCAACTGCCACCTCAGGAGTATATATGGATCGTGATAACCCCTTCAGCATCAGCTAAGGCATGAAGATGGCGCATTGAAGCGCCGAAACTGATGCTACACAATAAATAAGATCATACCGCCCTCTGTGGGCTTTTAATTTTCTTACCCTAGTGAACGCCCGTGATCCCCAAGACCTCCAGTCAAAAGGATGGACATACAAAAACTTCCCTTTCAGTCCTTCGACTCTCGTAACTGCAGCCTGCTTTCTGTATGAGTAGTAAATAGCTTTCCACTACTTGTGTTTTATCTTTGCTATTTTCAAAATATCAAGAGAGTTCAATGCAGTCAACACTGTTAAAAGCAATATCTAAATCTACAAATACTACAAACGTAGCCACGCCCGGGTTCCCAGGTTCGATTCCCGGCGGGGTCAGGGATTTTCTCTGCCTCGTGATGACTGGGTGTTGTGTGATGTCCTTAGGTTAGTTAGGTTTAAGTAGTTCTGCGTTCTAGGGGACTGATGACCATAGATGTTAAGTCCCATAGTGCTCAGAGCCATTTGAACCATTTTTATAAACGCAGTTTTGCCTTTCTTCAACCTATCTTCTCAAATAATTCGTAGGAATATATTGCCTCGCGTGTTCCCACATTTCTCAGGAAATCAAATTGATCTTCGACGAGATCAGCTTCTACTATCTTTTTCCATTCGGCTGTATATAACTCGCGTCAGCATTTTGCAACAATGACTAGTTAAACAAAGGTTCGATAGTATTCATACCTCTGAGCCCGCGGCTGCATTCTTTGCTAAGCCACGTGCGGCTATTGCAGTCCCACTTCCCGATCGATCCAAACTTAAGTAGTCTATACCACCGCGGCAGAGAGAATCATGTGTGCTCCGCTCGTACAGTTGATACTGTCGGTCTGCTCTTCGTGCGTTGCACGAATAACTAGCGAGAATGTGCTGTGGAATAATATATATAAAAAAAAAAACAGGTATTGCCACAAGTGAGGACGCTTCGAAGAATATAGGCAGTGCAATGAAGATGCCAATTCAACTAAAAAAGAAAATAAAGTCTTTACTGGTCCCCTCGCAAGTAATTAGTTCTGGAAACTGGGTGTCAATTTTCCTGTTTTTTTTTTCGCTCGATCATCACGTTTAGCTGTTCGATACCCGGTAAACTTAATTGTGTATTCCAACACTTCGAAAGTCATGTCTTGCGTAAGTCTGTTACCACATTGCTTTCTCCTATCAAACAGTACCCTTATGCACAGAATCGCCTATATCACATATTCATTAATCCCTTTTATGACGTGTTAGGGAATCATATCTATAAGCAAAACAGACAGATAACGAACCATTTCCTCAACTACCAACGCAGTTTTAGTTTTTATTTTCTATTGTTTTCCGGGTTACAGCGTTTTTAAACTACAGAAAGCAATTTTTCTCAGTGGACGTCTACATTTCATGTCTTCCTATGTTCATCCACCTTACAGAATCTTGATTCTTATTTATCATTGTTACAGGCCTAAAAATTTTATAGCTGTTCAACTAGATATTCTCTTTTCCTCTGTTCTTCATGACACACGATCAAGACAAATCGGCTGCTGGCCTAGGACCAAGAACGTTCATATACAGCAGCTACGTCAAATCTAGAAATGACTGTTTTCGTATTCTAGAAACATTCTCAATTGTGCCACTGCTTCAAGTTTACTCTTCACTCACAAAGTTCATCGTTAAGGAAACGTATAACGAGGGACTCTTCCTTCCGCCGCTGTTATCGAATTTTGCGACATTCTACCGCGCTGAATCTGCACTTTGACGTCTATTGGGCGATATATTGGAGGATTATAGACGCTGCAAAATCCTTTTTGATGATACCAGCCTCGTTCTGCAGCTGACGTCTGATTATCTCGTTTATCGGTCTCGTAATACTCCCTCTCGGCCTTTCCTATCTCCTTCTCGATATCCCCCTTGAGAGGGCAATAGGCAGAAAAATTCTATCTAGACGACAAGTGACGAATCATGTGCCATAAAATCGACCATTTTAAGAACACTCGTAATAAACAGAAAGAAATCTACTTACGGCTGTCAAGACACAACAGCTGCGTGGTACGCGACACTGTTTTACTTATCCATCCTCAAAACCGCTGTTGCCCATTTTGTGCCCCCACGTCCGATTCCCCACATAACGATCAAATTGTATACACGAAGTGCTTTCGCTTCAGTTGTGAACCACACTCGCGTATCTTACGTTTCACTCCTAAAAACTGCTGGTCAGGCGATGATAAATATGTACGTCATTTCAGTGAAAAAGTATTTCACAGATAAGAAACACGGTAATTTCTCAGCGCCTTCTCATTTCACAGGCTCTAACTGAATAAATTCCGCAACTGAAGAAGGAAAAGTTACACAACATAGTCGATGCAAAGAAACGACAAAAAGCATCTGTGCAGGGAAAGAAAGATCTCCGACAAAAGAAATCTGGCAGTTCAAAACAATGCGCACTTGGAGCAATGTTGTGGACAGTAGGGTAAAACGGGATATGTGGATCTCAATGGGTACTCACAGATCTCAGTGACTAGTGCTGCCATTGGTCTGGTAACTCTCGGAACTACTGGCAGCCGCTGTTCCGGGGAGTCATAGGTAACCGTTATTAGCGCGCGCATGTTCCTTTTCCCTCTACAACTTCTTAAATTTTTGCTTAAATTTTCTCCGATGTTGGCGCTTTTTGAATAGAGTCATTACCTGGTAAGAAATAGCTAAGTAACTTTTCCATTAAGCATGTTTTTCGGTGTATTTCGGTGTTAGTATGAAGCACATAATGTGAATGCGAACTTTCCAACGTCACGTTTTCTTCAGCTTTGCACTATGGACCAAAATCGGGTATCAATGTAGGACAAAACCATTCCAATCGCGCTTTAAGGAGAAAAAAAAAGAGAACCACGAGGCAAATCATCCCAAGGGGAAGTATCAGACGCTTAGACATCTCAAGACAACGCCCCTAAAACCAATGTGCTCCAAGACAAAGTTTCCCAATCTTCTACAACCGAAAAATTTCCGGAAACACAACATTATTTGGCGGCTGCTCCTGAGACTTCGGAAATGAAATAGATTGGACTGGTTGGAGTTACTGGAGCTTCTGGTAGTCCATCGTCAATCCGTGTCACCAAAGTTTTCCATATCTTCTCCAAACGTTGATTTTGAAGAGTGTGGAAAGCCTACCACCAACAGGAAGAAGGGCGAAACAGCAATATTGACCTCCTCTCCACACAAAAATGATTCTGAAAATGAAGAAAAAGCCAGGAAAGAGAAGGAAGAAAAGAAACTCTACACAAAACGTTTTGTGGGGAAGAGCCACACGGGCCAAGCTTTAAAGAAGGTAAAGAAGCAAAAAATGACAGTTGGAAAGATTAGACAGGCTAAAAAAAATTAAAATAAAAGTTTCTTCGACCTCATCAGGCGAAGAAGACCTAGACGAAGCACGCATATTTTGCAATAGGCTATATTCATACTCGTTATAGAAGGAGGGATGGATCCAGCGTCTATTATGTCGTCGCTGAGCTCACGAATAATGTCCGAATGCAGAAGAAGACGACAGCTACTTCGTCTGCGTTCCTGGTTTTAATAACGAATGGTTTTTTTTTAAATTAGGACCAATTATTGCAAACTTTGTCTACATTAGAGCACCATTTTGAAAATTAGAAGTTCTGTGTTAAAAATCAGTTTTGGTCTTCAAAATCTGATAGGGCATCGTTTGGTTAGTATTGTTAAGGACTTCTATATGTTTTCATATATTTTTTGCAGCTGAATCTTTTTTTCTTATTTTCAAGTTTTTTTCTATTCATTTCAATGGGTATCCCATTTTACACCACAGGTGGGGCAAAACCGGGTATTTTGTACCTAACGATGTTTTTTTTTATGCTGAGATAATTTATTTTAAGCTGAAACCGGACTTTATCATGTTGTTGAACATATCAGCGATCTGAATACTCTAATTTACCTACTGGCTCGTCACTGTAAATGATTTATATGACTTAAAAGTTTGGGTACTCAGTTTAAAGAAACACATTGAAAATCACTACCGCTGAAATATATCTTAAGACACCCTGGGTTAGTGAGCGACACAGAGAAAACTAAACTGGCAAAGGACAGGACTGTGATATGCTCCATAGGTTACTGAGTGACAGGTGTGCAGTGTTGAAGAGATTAACAGAGGTTAGGAAGAAACTGACAACATCAAAATAAGCAACAGAGTAAAGACTATAAAAAAAATAAAAACAGATTTTTGTGATAGAAACGGCGTGTGCCTGTAGCGATACAGCTGTACCCGCAGTGTATACAGCATAAACTGTAGGTCGGCAAAGTAATGTAGGAAACAGAAAAGCACAGTCGGCGGCCAGGGTGTTTCTGGCCCCAGCTGTTCACGGAGAGTTGCTCCCGCGCGTTGGCCGGAAACGCGCTTGGCGGGGAAACGACTGTAACCATCAACGTGGGGTCGGGTGACGGAGGCGGGAGCGCAAAGCGTGAAAGACGCAGTAAAGCAAGACGACGGCCACCGTCACGCCTCTAATTTCATTAGATACCTTTATTACTATTTCTAAGGGCAGAAGGCCAAGTTTCGGCCGAATGGGACCAATTCAGGGAAAGAGTTAGGAACTTAAGGCAGAAGAAAGGTAACCGAACTTCTGTAGCAAAGTTACTGAACTGTGAGTAATGCCTCCGTAGCTGGAAACTATCACAAACAGGAGTTAAAGTCATTTCTTTGATAATTCTAAAAAGAGGGGCATAAATTCACTTCTTTGATAATGCTAAAAAAAAAGGCATATATTGCCGGTTTGTGTGAGCCCTGCTTTATTTTCCGTGCAACGAGAGAAAACTTATTTCCCGCCCACTTTTAAAGCGACTGCTAGAATAGTATACAGCTTTGTTCTCAATCCCTTCCTTCTGGAATATACAGAATGTTGTTTCTCTCTCTCTCTCTCTCTCTCTCTCTCTCTCTCTCTGGACCTGCGTGTGTGGGGGGAGGGGGGTGGGGGCGCCCGATCGTGCGCATGTGTGTTTTGTGATATGAAAGAGGCAGTAAGTACTGGCGTTGGTACAAGAACAAGTGTGACGTAAATGAATGATGGGGTCAACTGACTTTCACTTCACAATATATCAGACAAATACAGCTCTTCTTCATCTCCGAAGATGTCAACACGAGGACGGTGCCGGCCGCGGTGGTCTAGCGGTTCTAGGCGCGCAGTCCGGAACCGCGCGGCTGCTACGGTCGCAGGTTCGAATCCTGCCTCGGGCATGGATGTGTGTGATGTCCTTAGGTTAGTTAGGTTTAAGTAGTTCTAAGTTCTAGGGGACTGATGACCACAGATGTTAAGTCCCATAGTGCTCAGAGCCATTTGAACCATTTTGAACGAAAACGGTAAAGGTGCCCGATGACACTCGCGGCAACTAAACAACTTCGACCGAAAAGAATAGTGTGGACCAGGTGAGTGCCCCGACAAGAAATGGAGCACATGATTGTCAGCTCCAAACATCGATGAATTAGGTAGTCTCCTCTAGAACTGATACATTACAGTAATTGCAAATTCTTCTAGGTATTTTGCATAGACAACTCTGAATAGTTAATCGTCCTGAAATTACACCACAATGAGAAAGTGAGTCGACTGTAAAACAAAGTTGGTTTAATTCTACAGGAAAGAGGGGAGCATAATATGAATTACTCCTCTAGCGTTCCAAAGACGCCAGTAAAATGATCTCGTCAACTTGATGAAAGGTTGTTCTGTCAGTCGAAGTCTTACTAAGTGATGAGAAAAATAGCAGAAAGTAAACGGACAATTGCAGTGCATATTCTTGAAGTTCCTATAAGACATCTCGTTTGTAACAAGGCAAATAGTTCGTTAACGTCGTTCTTCACAGCCATGCCTATACTACTGATTTTATTCGCCATGTCTCACTTATCATCCGCCGCTCTCGGAACAAGATACTTTGCAGACGCTGTACGCAGGGGTAAAATACAGGGAGCGAAAGGCTATTTACAATTTGTACAGAAATAAAGTCGAGGGGCATGAAAGGAAGCAGTGGTTGGGAAGGGTGTGAGACAGGGTTGTAGCCTCTCCCCAATGTTATTCTATCTGTATATTGACCAAGCAGTAAAGGAAACAAAAAAAAAAAAATTCGGAGTAGGTATTAAATTCCATGGAGAAGAAATAAAAACGTTGAGGTTCGCTGATGACATTGTAATTCTGTCAGAGACAGCAAAGGACTTGGAAGAGCAGTTGAACGGAATGGACAGTGTCTTGAAAGGAGGATATAAGATGAACATCAACAAAAGCAAAACGAGGATAATGGAATGTAGTCGAATTAAGTCGGGTGATGCTGAGGGAATTAGATTAGGAAATGAGACACTTAAAGCAGCAAAGGAGTTTTGCTATTTGGGGAGCAAAATAACTGATGATGGCCGATGTAGAGGAGATATAAAATGTAGACTGGCAATGGCAAGGAAAGCGTTTCTGAAGAAGAGAAATAGTTAACATCGAGTATAGATTTAAGTGTCAGGAAGTCATTTCTTAACTTACTTGTATGGAGTGTAGCCATGTATGGAAGTGAAACATGGACGATAAATAGTTTGGACAAGAAGAGAATAGAAGCTTTCGAAATGTGGTGTTACAGAAGAATGTGAGGATTAGATGGGTAGAACATATAAGTAATGAGAAGGTATTGAATAGAATTGGGGAGAAGAGGAGTTTGTGGCAAACTTGACTAGAAGAAGGGACCGGTTGATAGGACACGTTCTGAGGCATCAAGGGATCACAAATTTAGTATTGGAGGGCAGCGTGGAGGGTAAAAATCGTAGGGGGAGACCAAGAGATGAATACACTAAGCAGATTCAGAAGGATGTAGGTTGTAGTAAGTACTGGGAGATGAAGACGCTTGCACAGGATAGGGTAGCATGGAGAGCTGCATCAAACCAGTCTCAGGATTGAAGACCACAACAACAACAACAACAACAAATAACTTCCTGGTCACTCCAGTAGTAACACGTTTCCTTCAGTCCACACACAATCACTTCGGTCATATAACGAATATTTTAAAATGCAAGTAGCAATCTGACAACTCTGTCACGATTCCAACAGGGCAATGAGTTAACATAGAGAGATAATCAATTATGGGATCTAAAAGGCAGCAGTTAATCCCATATTTCCTCAATCGATACTGACGTGTTCATATGCCCAATCAGAAGCAGTACCGGGAAATTAGTTTGCGGAAACCGTATTTGAGAACTCGTGTGAACATAGAATATAAAGAAGAAATGGAGGGAGCTATAAGGAAGTAAGGCTCAAGATTTAGAAGAGAAACAATCGTTTCGAATTAGTATAGCAGTAAGAATTGTACACACTTCGTTGTGTGCTAAAAACAGAGAAACATGAAATTGGTTGCACAGTGGCGAGTTACAGTCCCACACGCGCGTCACACACAGTTAAAAATTCGATCAAACCGAAGCAGAGTGTTTGATACATACGGCACAACAAGCGAAGTACATTCCGCGATGCAGCACAGTCCTGTTTTCTTCGGGGGACGGGGGAAGCAAATTAAGTAGTACGTGTAATAAGAACAATTACAAAGTGGAATATTCGACATAGTAGTAACCCGTGTTTTTTCCTCTCTCTGAAGAAGGAATACGAGATAATCCCGACCAAAGTCTTCCAACACAAAAAGCATCTGAGGTAACTCCAAAGTTTCCTTTCATAAAGTATTCCTCTCGGCGGGGCTTCCGTCCAGTGAAACAAGCTTTTACGTATTACGGGTCAGTTGCGAGGCCAGCCACGGCTCGCTGCGGGGCCACAGCGGAATCCACCGTGATTCCTCGCCTGCTACCCCATCCGTGACCACACCACTGCCAATATTCGTGCGCGCTTCGATCAGCGAAGGAGAACAACCGGTCGGCATTAACCGTAATAAGAATTCCTGTCCGCCCAGAAGAGTAAGCCAAATATTGAAACATGCTGCGCCATATTCACTCGGCTGTGCCAATCCCGTTAGTTGCCGCTCGGTATCCAAAAAATCTCGCGATACATGAATGATTCTGTACATTTAGCATTGTCACTTGTTCTACACAATACCCGCACCGATATGAGAATGGAAATAATATGTACTCGCGCTCCGAAAGCGCAGAGTACTTTCTCCTCGGTTTTTATTTGATGTGACGATAACCAATAGCGTGGAGCGGCAATGTGAAGTGATAGGAAACGGGAGGGCTGGGCAGCGCGCTACGAGTAAAAGCAATACACCATATTAATTTCCTGCAATGGAAACACGCGGAGCCATTCGTGTCGTTCAAACAGATTGGCAAATGCAAAACGAATTCTGCGAAACAAGAGAAACAAAGAGAGAGACGATAAAACGTCACTGTTAACGTAAAGCAGATATTTCCTTTCGGGGTATGCAAATACTGCAGTACCGCTCGACGAAATAATATGACTCACGAATGCGCACAGTCATATTCATAGCTATACCAGCTTAACCGATCTCCGGACACATTTGGTACTCGTTCCATTTACTTATCGTGTGGCATTTGACGTTATTTCTAATGTATGGGATGTCTCGATTTCTCTGTTCTCTTCAGAAGCAAATAATCGTCTTTAGCGATGTATCGATGTTCAAACTTTAGATTTGCCTTTAGTCGAGATGTAACAATTTCGCAGCCTGTGGCTACGAAAAGTCGTAGGAGTGATTGCAATATTTGTATTTTAATTGGGGCAGAGATTTTACGTTCATTTAAGTCCTACACCGAAGTCGGCGCTTTTGGACGAGATTTGTCTCTGAGGCAAGGGCGCAGTTTCCAGGCCCCTTGGGCTAGGCACGCCGGCCGTGTGGCCGAGCGGTTCTAGGCGCTTCAGTATGGAACCGCGCTGCAGCTACGGTCGCAGGTTCGAATCCTGCCTCGGGCATGGATGTGTGTGATGTCCTCAGGTTAGTTAGGTTTAAGAAGTTATAAGTCTAGGGGACTGATGACCCCAGATATAAAGTCCCATAGCGCTTAGAGACATTTGAACCATTTGGCTAGGCACGCTTGCCTTGACTGTAGCTAGCATCTGCTGATGTAGTCTCTCTGCGCTCACAGTGTAGGCTGTTGAGAGTAGATTCACAATGCTGGAGGCGGAGGAGGAGGGCAGATTAGTGTTTAAAGTGCCGTCGGCAACGAGGTCATTAGAGACGGAGCACCAGCTTGCATTATGGAAGGACGGAGAAGGGAATTGGCCGTGCCTTTTCAAAGGAACCATCCTGGCATTTGCCTTGAGCGATTTAGAGAAATCACGAAAAACCTAAACTGGATGGCAGGACGCTGGTTTGAACCGTCATCCTTCAGAATGCCAGTCCAGTGTGCTAACCGTTGCGCTACCTCGCTAGGTAACAATGCTCAGTGTCGTGCTCGGAATCTTCTAGGCTAGCTTACCAGTCTGACAAGAGGACCATCAGACCTCTTGATAATGGATTTTGATGAGTCTTAGGTATGTTGTAGAGTGGTGCTCCCAACCCTTTTCGGACTATTATCCGTGACTGCAATCAGACATTGGCTAGTACCCGTACCCATCCCCTTTCCTCCCCCACCATCAACAACATTAGCGCCTAACTGAACTTTAGAAAGAAAAATAATTTTCTTTGAACGGATCTTCTTTATATGGTGGAAGATAAATGATATTTAGTTTTCATAGGGGTCTTATTAAACCCCCAAATAATGATTCAATGGGACAATTGGTAGCGCTTAATTCTAACAACATTTTATTCATATTTATAGAAAGATGAAGTAACTCTCCGTGCGCCGCGAGTTTTAGCTAAAACTCCTCCTCAGAAAAGAAACCTAATTATCCACATCGATTTTAGATACTTATTACAAAACATGCTTACTGTTCACCACTCCCCTCCTTGGTCACACTTGGTTCACTTAGACCCTGCAACCCCATTTTAAAATCAACCAAGTCAAACGGTGTATACTATGCCAACTGCTTGTATACCGCTAGGTTCCTGACCACTGCCGCATAGCAATGTAGCAGCCATTATATAATTACTGCTGTGTTGCGATCTGAATTACATCGTTTATTGCAGCGAAATGAATAATGCAGCAGTTTATGGTCCATTGTGGGAACTATATACAACTCGGAGAAGGTATTTTCATGAGATACTTAAGCATATATGTATCAATTTTACTATCACAAATGGATGATAAAAAGTATGTGTGCAATAGGTGCTGTATGTGAAGAACCTCCACCACATTGTCTCACGCGTTAATGCGACTATTTGAAATAAAAATATTAATTATTGGTAACTTAAGTAATCAGTATTACAATCTTACGAAATACTGATGATAATATTAATGATTTTTTTAAGATGTTCAGTTTCTAGACCCGAACACTACTAACCCCCCTTTTTTTACCCCTTATAAAATTTTATTTTACCTCTCAGGGGTCATTACCCCAGGTTGGGAACCACTATTGTAGAGGGTCCTGTCCAGAATTGGCTTACTCGCTTTCGCTTGCTGTGCTAGAACAGAAGTCATATGGTATTTGTCGTAGAAGCAGCTGAAACATATATTCGCAGAGCAACATGCATATTTAATGAAAGCTACTGCCTTGCCGGCACACGGATTATTCAGAAGCGACGCCGGAAAACATAGTTCCTTTAAATTCAAAAATCTTGTGCTTTCTTTCATCAGCTTCGATGCGAAACACGTGTATTTCTCATTCATGTGAAAGCAGGTGCACTAAATTGATGCAGAATTAATTAATGTATTGTTATGAATCTCTCCTCGACGTGATAAAATTGAGAAACAAAAGTACTCGGGCAAGATTTGTAGCCGTACTGACAGCGTGGTAGCCAGAAACCGTAACCGCTGCACCATGCTCGCTAGATCGAAACTTAACTACCACTACAGACATAGGGCGTACGCATGAAACTTCAACACCAATTTCCTCGGGAAGTAGGGGGCGTCGCATGAAAGGCCTCTACGCACGTACTCAGGGCAGGTCCCTGTACGGTATGCCTAAGGTTGATCAAAATCCATGATTAATAGGTTTGATGGTCCCCTTATGAGGCTTTCCGGTAACAACTGGTATTCCCCCGACAGCAGCAAATGGGAAATAAAACTGAGATAATTCCTGCCACGAAGCAGTATTTACCAGAGAACCACTCTTAACGGGACAAAGTTCATATTTGAGTGCACTTGCGGTACGACCGTCTTTAAATCATTTCCGCCGCTGCTTGGGGCACGCGACATCTGAGATTCACCCGACAGTCGTCTTTGGTGAAGCAGGTGAGTCATATGCCCTCTGGGGTGGAGGTTGGTTTGATAGTATTGCTTTAATCTGATGCCGGTAGATGGTGACCCACAATGATCGATAAATTTATCCTTTCAGCGCGGAAAGCATACAAAAATTCGCAAATTCGTTCACGTATGTAGTCGTGGAATTCCGAAACTTCATTTCGGATTTTTTAGATATGAGTGCAGCTTAGGACGCGCGCAAGTATTTGGTTGGTGCAGACCTCGTACAACATGGCGGAAGTGTCGCTACCTGGACACGTATCTGGCGAGGTTTGACTAACGCTTACGAACTGCAGTGGTTTCCGTGGGAATTTTAAGTATCTTGATTTTGGTGTGGCTCCTGGCCAGCGTAGTTTTCAAATGTAGTCCGCTTTTTCTTGGTGAAGAAGATTTCCGCGGAAGCTGCAAGAAACCAATTGAAGGTCGTGCGTTCACTGTTAGCAGAGTACGTGTTCAAATCTAGTGGTAGTCTCTTAGAATCTTTCTGACTGTATTTACATTGTTACAGGCACGTATCTTGCTTCTTAGGACTATTTTAAAAGTGTAGCAGTACCGAGGAGTGATTTGGGTTCACCGAAAAACATTCCGGTAGTGGATGCACGTGTGACACACTACACTTCTAAAATCGAGGTCGAGGAATGTTGCAAGATCATCCACATGAACACTACTCATAATAACTTCCACAATGGATGGAGTTCAAAACCGTCTTGAAGCTCCCAGCAACTAGGAGGTGAGATAAAATTTCGAAAAAGAATAAATGAAACAGAAACGGTAGGGTCAAGGACGAGAGTATATCCGGAAGTAGTGTTGCAAAATACCGACTAAAAGCCTAGATTTAATTGTTCCATATTCTACCTGAGTCACGTTATACAGAGTCATCTCGGCCCCCTTGAATATGAGTCGGAGGCTTTAACCACTGCAAAACCTTGCTTGGTAGAATATAGTTTGGGAGCACGTGGGGAGGTAACAATAGGTGCGCGAAACAACTCTCTGTCTGGCCTACCCATCAGCAATTCTATCGTGCAGTATGAATTCAGCTAGGCCTGTCAAACACCGCGTGCTTGTAGATAATAGTGGTAATAAAGGTGCAACAATCCAAAATAAAGAATGGCCAAGCGTCGATTCTAATCCGTGAAAAACCACACGTTTATCAACGCTTCAGTTCGGAGATGCTTTTCTGCTTGAACCATATTTTTCTCACTTTGTTGCTTTTCCCTCTATTACAAACGTACACGTCCTGCACTGGAGCGCTTGTATCTATCCAGGGAACAAAAAACAACGAATCCTCTTCAAATGTAGAAACTTATATGAATTTTATGATGAGAATTGCGAAATTTCGTTCTCTCCTCTTATCGTACACACTATATTCGCCTAACGAGGGTCAAAATTTGAAAGCATGTCGCATTATTCGACAGACTGCCGGGGGACCGTGTAAAGCGGATATACACTTGCATCGACTTCTACTTGCTGTGAACGTGCAATATGAAATGAAGAACTTGTCGCAGATTTTGGTCGGTAGCAATTTTTTATATAATGTTTTACAATTACAAGATAAAGACTAACACAATGGTTCTAAAATGAACAGACTCATTCCGAACTAGTCGCCATTAAGGAATACGTATGCAACTGTAACAGAAAACTAAATAAATAATAAAATATAGTTTCTGGCCCTTTACGTCAACGAAGTGTTGGAACTGCACAATATCAAGAGTTTTCAAATGCAGCAACAACCGTAGAAAAACACAGTACGGATCATTAAACACAAACACGCACGCACACAGATATGCGCGCGCGAGACGGTTACAGAGTTTCGTAAATACTCTCAGCAAACACGCTAACCATTACCACCCGCTGGCATTGTCAAATTAATATCCGCTCTCTGCGTACAAATGGCGAGTCACTGCTTCGCTAATGCCCACTTTCGTCGACAGTTACGAATGCCCATTCCCTGTTAGACCGTGCGTCATCGAGTCAACTACAACGCAAGTCCATTTACACTACTCACCGACCGAGTATTACAGTTGTTACGTCTGCACAGGCGAGAAATTCTCGCTAACGACTCTCTTTCGGGCCATTCAGTAACGCTCAGATTCTCGAATTCAGTTCTTGCTACAGCGCCTGGCTTTCAGTCGTAAATTACTCAATGACAAATCTCCTCTTCTGCAAATTGAAGCTAATAATTGCACAGTAATCCAGAAAAAGTACTGCCTTGGATGTAAAGCATTCAGGGCATTTATTTGAATCCATACGAAAGTGCACGTCATTCCTCTACAACATGTACGAGAAAACCAATACAAAGCACGCATCTGATAAATGATTCATTTTGATCATTCTGATGTTCAGATGTTAATTCAGCGGAAGGGGACAGTACTTATTGGAACTTCGTTTTTAAACATTTCATCCTCACACACTGCGGCACAGAATGATAAATAACCGGAGAGCTGTTATTTTCGATCTTGAAATGTGCATTCGCAGATGCACTTCGACTGCGCAACTCAGCTGAAACGAATACGTTTCAATAGCATCGCGTGATCTTCGGCAGTAACTTGACTTTCAAATAACGGCCAGTCTCGTGTGTGTGCGTGTGTGTGTGTGTGTGTGTGTGTGTGTGTGTGTGTGTGTGTGTGTGTGTGTTCGCATGTACTAACATTCGTTCCACAATTCGCGTTTGTTGTAGAAAAGCAATAAATTGCTGTGTGGGTTGCAACTGCCGCTGGGAGGAATCTCACTTGGTAGTTAACAGTTTTGAATGCTGAATGCTATGACAAGAGGTTACTGTACAGGAACGTCCAATGTCGCCATCAGTATTACTAAACAATCTTCATGAAGCAGAATACTTAAACGAGCATTTTCTTTCGAAATCGAAGCTCAACAAGATATTTGTGTATGGGACAAAATACAGCTACTTTACACCTCACGAATTAGTGTAAGGCATTCGTAGATTCAACAGCGCGCATCGTCTCCTGATTTAAAAAATGCTGACGTTTCTACGCAATACAATAGGAGAATCTAGACTGTTTAGAGGCTAGAAATAATCCTTGCACAAAAGAAATTCTATGCGGCTACGAGAAAATGGTCGCAACGAACGTTGGTCTGAGGTATCAGCAAGCCTGATTTACATCTGGAACCTACTTTCGATATACTTTTACAAGAATATTGTGTTGTCTCGTCGCTGTCACCTCTAACTTCATCATACAAAAATGATTTATCAGACAATTATACAACAGAGGTGGGGATTTTCCGGTAAGACCATTTCAGGAGTGTACCGTGAATATCAGGAACAGCCGGCCGAAGTGGCCGTGCGGTTAAAGGCGCTGCAGTCTGGAACCGCAAGACCGCTACAGTCGCAGGTTCGAATCCTGCCTCAGGCATGGATGTGTGTGATGTCCTTAGGTTAGTTAGGTTTAACTAGTTCTAAGTTCTAGGGGACTAATGACCTCAGCAGTTGAGTCCCATAGTGCTCAGAGCCATTTGAACCATTTTGAACCAATATCAGGAACCCGGTAAAACATCAAATCTCCGACAAAGGTGCGGCAGGAAAAAGATCCAGCAAAAACGGGACCAACGACGACTGAAGAGAATCATTCAACGTGACGGAAGTGCAACCCTTCCGCAAATTGCTACAGATTTCAATGCTGATCCAACAACAAACGTCAGCGTGCGAACCATTCAACGAAACATCAACGATATAGGCTTTCGGAGCCGAAGGCCCACTCGCCTCGCCTCGGCCCGTCAACACAAACATTGGACTTTTGCCTGGTCGGACGAGTCTCCTTTCAAATTGTATCGAGCGGATGGACGTGTATGGGTATGGAGACAACCTCATGAATCCATGAACCCTGCATGTCAGCAGGGGACTGTTAAAGTTGGTGGAGGCTCTGTAATGGCGTGGGGTGTGTGCAGTTGGAGTGATGTAGGACCCCTGATACGTCTAGAAACGACTTTGACAGGTGACACGTACGTAAGCATACTGCCTGGTCACTTGCATCCATTCCTGACAATTGTGCATTCCGACAGACTTGGGCAATTCCAGCAGGACAATGCGACACACCACACGCCCAGAATTGCTACAGAGTGGTTCCAGGAACACTCTTATGAGTTTAAACACTTCCGCTAGCACACCAAACTCACCAGACATGAACATTACGGAGCATATCTTGGATGGCTTGCAACGTGCTGTTCAGAAGAGATCTCCACCCCCTCGTACTCTTACGGATTTATAGACAGCGCTGCAGGATTCATGGTGTCAGTTCCCTCCGCACTACTTCAGACGTTAGTCGAGTCCATGTCACGTCGTGTTGCGTCACTTTTGCGTGCTCGCGGGGGCCCTACGCGTATTAGATACGTGTACCAGTTTCTTTGTCTCTTCAATGTAGACTACCCGTATGTAATACTCTGTTACGCACACATAGCAAACATACCGGTGTAGCAATGACTATCCATTAACTACTTGTAATAACGAAGCACTCCCTATTTTAATTGTTTAAAGAGCTCATTTTCCGATTTTGGCTGCAGAATAGAAAAAGGAAACTTCTACATCAATAAGCGGAAAACGACGCACTATTGACTGTTGTAACACAGGGAAGTGTTTGTAATAAGCTAGTAAATGTCGATTACAAGGATTACTAGTTGACTAGCCGGTCGGAGTGGCCGAGCGGTTCTAGGCGCTACAGTCTGGAGCCGAGCGACCGCTACGGTCGCAGGTTCGAATCCTGCCTCGGGCATGGATGTGTGTGATGTCCTTAGGTTAGTTAGGTTTAATTAGTTCTAAGTTTAGAACTAAGAACTACTTAAACCTAACCAACCTAAGAACATCACACACATCCATGCCCGAGGCAGGATTCGAACCTGCGACAGTAGCAGTTGCACGGTTCCGGACTGAAGCGCCTAGAAACGCTCGGCCACCGCTGCATACAGTAAAACAGAAAAAAAAACGGGTAAGATGGATGACGAGGAGCGCTCCTAGAAATCCTGGGGCAATGACAAACAACTAAGAGCACACAATGAATTATTCTACTCACCAGGAGTAAAGCTGTGCCTAACAGTGATGATAGGTCCGGTAAAAGACAGACGGTATCGAGGCTTCGGGCCAGGAGAGTGTGATTTGGACTGCTGGAAGTTGCCGGGGCAGACGCCAGACGGACGGTCGGCGATGGCCTAATGGGCTATGCGGGATTAGCAAATGAAGCGTGGCTGGTGATAAAGCGCCTCAAATGAAAGAGGACCCGCGATGGGCCTGCCGTAATACCGGCTTCCCGGTCCTGCTGTTTCATTAATTTACTTCCTTTCGGCTGCGAAGGCAAAATGCGGCGCAGAACAAAGTCGGTTGAAAATTGGTTCGTCCATCGGGCTCCATCACTTTACGCCATGTGCGCAACAAATCGCTCGCGAAGATGTAAGACTTTGAATGGTAGGTACGAAGCTGCACGAAACATTGGAGATAGTCCGCAAAATCACGTGCTTTTATTTTACCAATTACGTCTGCGGCCTAAAGTGTGGAATTTTCTCCGTGGTGGAATGCTGTAAAGAATCATAGTGCGAAGGTAATTGTTTTCGATCAGACTAAAGGACTTAATTTTCAAGACTGCAAATGAGCGGCGTAGTAAGACATGATGACGTAGAATACCTGACACTACATTGCTTGCTGTTCCGGATTGTATTCATAATCTCCTAGCACTGAATTGAATGAGAACAAAGAATCCGCCAGTTCTTTTCCTTTACTTCTCCACCCATCTATAGTACGTACATAAACAGAATACTATAACCGAAACACTCTCACTCCAAACAACGAAAAGGTACAGTTAAACATCTGACAAGTAATAAACGCTGTAAAAAGGCAAGAGCACGCCCTCCCTATAAGATCCTGTCATGAGATGAAAATAGAGATTAGCTCGCACTAACCATACTCAACCACCGAACAGATTAAGACGCACTTAGAAACGGGGGCAGCACGGAGATAGGTACTGGTGAAATCTGGTTTGTTCAGGTAATTTGGTTACATATGGTAAGCGGATCAGATGGGAGAACTGTCTCAGAAGTTTAACTATCGTCGCCGCAGGAAAACTACAACATAGCCAGCCAGCCCGCCCGGTTAGCCGTTCCATCTAACGCACTGCTTTCCGGGCGGGAAGAGCCGGCACGAATCCGCCTGGCGGATTAGTGTCGAGGTCCGGTGTGCCGGCCAGTCTGTGGATGGTTTTTAGGCGGTTTTCCATCTGCCTCGGCGAATGCGGGCTGGTTCCCCTTATTCCACGTCAGTTACACTATGTCGGCGATTGCTGCGGAAACACTTTCTCCACGTACGCGTACACCATCATTACTCTACCACGCAAACATTTGGGTTACACTCGTCTGGTGTGAGACGTTCCCTGGGGTCCCACTGGGGGCCGAACCGCACAATAGCTGTAGTTTCGGTGTGGGGCGGCGGTGGGGTGAGTGGACTGCTGTAGCCTGTTGTGGGATTGTACCACTGCGGGCTACGGCGAGGACGAAGCCTCTCCGTCGTTTCTAGGTCCCCAGTTCAATACAATACAATACCACAGTCAACGAACACATAGTGGAAACTGAAACACGCTATTCGGCGAATTGAAAAAATAAATAAATCAAGTTTCCCGTCAGGATTCACAGTAACTCAAGGCCACAGCGCTATTTTCACAGTAGAAAGAAATCCCATCACTACTGTACGAAGGCAGCTTGAACTACGACTGTGACTATGTAAGGTTTCTCGAAAGAGATCACGATGAATGCCCCCGTCATCCCACGTTATGCTGAACACTAATAATCCTCTCTTTTTGTACCTATGAGGGTGCCATTTTGTGCCCACATTTTGCTGAGAAACCTGCATACCAGTGTTCTCGAGGCCACCAAAAGCCAATTTATGCTTGTTCTTTTTATTATAATGTGCACTACGTCTCGGTGAATAAGCCAGTAAGCGTGAGATTGCAAAGACAAGGGTTCAGTGTTCAACCCCGGTCATCCTGGAACGTTTTCTGCCACTTAACGCGTCTTTCATCTCTGACAATGATTTGATGATGTGAAAAACGGTTTAGTAGGTTATTTAGATATTAAAAATGAAGGACATTGGCTACAGCCCTAGTGACAGAACCCTCTCCATCGCCATTTCGCTTGGCAGAAGTGGGTTACAGAAACCACGGAAAACTAGATGGCTCCACGCATAAACGTACTTAGCCATTGGGCACCGAAGGGAGTTGGAGAGGGGGGGGGGGTGGAATGCAGCTGCGCTCACACACCCTCTTCCCCATTTTGCAAAACTGTTCCTAGCAAACCGAATATGCTTCAATGAAAGGCTATACAGACAGCCCATAGAGATTGTTAAACACCCCAGGAATTTCATCAAGAAGGACGAGAGCGTGAAACTGAATGACATCTGGATCCCGGTGCTGAAAATGATGTGTACTAGTCTTCCGCCGTGGGGTGATAGCAACAGCGGATGGCGCCAACCGATAACGGCCAATTACGGTCCGCTATTCAAAGCATGTGACATCACAACACTGCGCGGAAACAGAATTTTGCTGCAGTTAGTAGCGAGTGTAAATCGGACACTCAAAGAACGATT
The DNA here is from genome assembly GCF_021461395.2 of Schistocerca americana. Lineage (NCBI taxonomy): Eukaryota > Metazoa > Arthropoda > Insecta > Orthoptera > Acrididae > Schistocerca > Schistocerca americana. The sequence goes on from NC_060124.1 coordinate 130,705,924, forward strand.
TCTTTTGAAAAGTCCTCCACAGATGGGGGTGAACGTTGGGTTATAGTGTGAAATCCATCCTATCACGGCATAATAGCCCGGAGTATTGCATAAATTTTGAAAAAAAGTGAAGCCCGCAGAAGGGGAGGAGGGAACGAAATGAGACTTTAGGGGTTGAGAGGTAATGTGAAGTTATTTAAGTGTTTAGAATATCGAGTCAAATTGACAAAGAACTTGGCAGTATGAGCCCACTTACCATATGACGTTGCACCCGCTCTAGCCTGGATGCGTCACTGATTCCGTTGAGAAAGGTGTCATAAAGCCGTTATATCCTGTCTTGAGGCAATCTGGCCCCCAACAGTTGTAATCGGTCCTGGATTCTGGCACGGGACAGAGTTGACTTCCGAGCTGGTCCTCACGTATTCTATCGGGGATAAATCTGAGGAAAGCTCAACATCACGTACACAGCTCATAGGCACGTGCAATGTGTGGCCGAGCATTGTCCAGTTGAAAATTCGCACAATGGTACCGCCGCACGACGGGTGACACATGAGGACTCAGGATACCAGTGTCACAGCAATGCGCCGTCAGAGTTTCCTCAGTCACTAGGAGCCGTGACCTGAAGTCATCACCGACAGCTTTCCACACGTGACGTCAGGAGTAACGTCGCTGTCGCTCTCCAAAACAATGGAAGAGTGGGACCTCGCCCCAGGTAGCTGCCATACTCGACGACGATGGCTTTTCGGGGCGATTCATCGCAGAACTCAACGCGACGGCATTCACCAGCAGTCATGCTTCCCGGCCACGATACCACTACAAACGCATCCGTTGATGTGGTGTTAACAGCAGCCTACGCAAGAGTCGGTAATTTCTCAGTCCGGCTGCTGCTAGCTTCCGACCAATGTTGCAGGGAGTCCAGAAATTGTTCTCGGATGGCAGGCGCAGATGTGGAAGGGTTACGATGCGCTTGATGCACAACACGGCGACCCCCCTCCCTTGTGGTGATCAAACGTTGACTGGAACCTTGACGACGAGTATGGCTGCCCTCACGTTCCCATGCAGTCCAACATCAGGCCACTGTGTCATTCGAATACTCCACAAATCTGGATTTTCCGTGATTGGACCAGTCGGTCAAACGTAGAAGCACAATGAGGTCCTTTTCAAACCGTCGGATGCTGAGAAGTCTCCCTCACATGATTAGGGGGCGCCTCTGTGTCCTTCACAGTGACCACTCATCAGACACCGGTCACACCCCCTTTATACCTTACCAGGCATGGTAACAACACTAAACAGGAACATCAGTACACTCTGGTGGCCGTGCTACCAGTCGTAGAGAAATGGAAGTCTGATCATCTCCACACTCATCGATGGTGCGTCTGTTTACGAAGTCACATTCAGATCTCACCGTGCCACCCTTTTTGTCAAGCACTGTAGCAAGCAGGTGTACCCCAGAACCTTTCGTCTTGATATTTCAAAAGCATTTCCCGTGCCCCTACCTCGGATCACGGGTACGCCTCTGGCTCCAACGAGTTTTGGCCTCTGCTCCTACCGTACAAGATTCCAGAGTCGTAAAGACGGCGCTTTCTTGCACTGCTGCACAAAACAGAGCGACTCTGTTTAGATGTGTATACTGTTCTCTGTGTTGCTCCCATCCATCAACGTTAAAGCACCCCACCCCATCTCCGGCGGAAAGGAATCAGCTGAATTTTCTCCGCCATTGCGGAAAGAAGAGAACCGTTACGACAATATCACAAAATCATTAGGAACAAGCAGCGCGGTAGCAGCGAGAGCTGAGTTAATATTTACACAAGACTGCCCAGCGTATCAGCTGGCGCGGCTCTCTGCCCGGAGCTTCATTAAGTAAGACCACATGATACCCGATAGTCCGCTCTTTGGTTCGTTAGGGGCCCGTCCCGGCAGGCACACACGCAGACTTGTTCGGGAATCGCGCGCCGCTGCCCGCACCCGCGTACAGACTTAATTAAGCCGCGTCCGGCGAGGAGACCGCGTCCATTTACACGCTCTGCCGCCCCCGCAGCCTTAATAAACGTGACAGGAGAACGCACTGATTAAATTCCTGCCCCCAGTATCGGCGCTATCGGTGCACCGCGATCGTTAGACGCTGGCAGAGCTTTTACGCGGAAAATACTTCTTGATGCTCCGGTTTCCCAAAGATCTGCGCGTGTCTGAAAAGCTCTTCACGGTGGGGTTAGTTCAACCGCTGCTGTATATCGCGGCGGTCTCCCTACTTTACGATGCTTTCAGGAACCGCTTCCTCCCCAGTTCGGAAGAGCCGTAGCTGTTTTGCTGCTTACTCGAGAAGTGCTCCTTTTGAGATATGTTTCGCTAGGCGGGTATCTCACTCGCTACTGATGGGAGCGCTATTCCAACACAGCACACCACAGAATACACTTGTGGTCTTTCATTATACTGTTGCTCTATCTCTCTTTCGCTTTAGCCATGTTTTTACTCGCTTATTCGAGGCATGCTGCCACGGAATGGTAGGTCTACAACTGTTCAACATTGAGGAAATTGGATAAATTTTTATTTCGTACATCTGGGTTGCATTGATATAAAATTTTCTGCTGCAGTGGCTACCGGCTTAAGACCGAAACACCCAATCTCAAACTATATATCTTGTTTTAAATCGTAACTAGCCATACAATATGTTGCCAAAAGGCACGAATAGCTTCTGTACAGAAAGACATACTGTGGACAAGTACTCTCATTGACATTATCCCACGTGTGCGTTGCACAGTCAGGTGGGAATTCCACTGTTAAATGCAGATGAGAGAGCAGATAGGGCCTCTATGACGGGGTGATGGGGGGGGGGGGGGAGGGGGCGGGGGAGGCATCTGATAACTTGATAGAAGAAGCAGAAGTCGACAGGGAAGACGCAGGGGCTCCAGTATTATAGTCAGAATGTGAAAGAGCTTTCTACGACTTAGGGTGAAACAAGGCACAAGGGATAAATAACATTCCATTGGAATTTCTAAAAACACAGGAGAAGTGGCAAACGGCTATTTGAGACAGTGCGTAGAATCTTTGAGACTGACGACGCACCACCAGACTTTCGGAAAATGTCATCGATTCAATTCCAAAGACAGCAAGGGCAGGTAAGTGAGAAAACTATCGGACAATCCGTGCTTCTAAGTTGCTGACAAGAATAATATGCAGAAGAATGGGAAGAAAAACTGAGGAAAAATTAAATGACCATCTGTTCGGCTTCAGGGAAGGTCCAGGCATCAGAAAGATAATCCTGAAGAAGCACTTTATAATTGAACAAAAGCTGAAGAAAAGCCACGACGCATTCATAGGATTTGTCGACCTGCAAAAAGTGTTCGACAGTGTAAAATGGTGCAAGATGGTCTAAATTCCGAGAAAAGTAGGAATAAGCTGTAGCGGAAAGGCGGAGAGTATACAATCTGTACAAGAGCCAAGACGGAAAGATAAGAATGGAAGACCAAGGACGAAGTGCGCAGATTAAAAATGGTGTAATACAGGGGTGTAGTATTTCGCTCCTGCTGTTCAATCCATACATCGAGAAGCAATTACTGAAACAGGAGAAAAGGATAAAGAGTGGGATTAAAATTCAGGATGAAAGGCTATCAAAGATTAGATTCAGTGATGACATTGCTATCCTCAGTCAAGAAGAATTACAGGACGTTTGAATGGAATGAAAGGGGACTAATGACCTCAGCAGTTGAGTCCCATAGTGCTCAGAGCCAATGGAATGAAGAGTGTAATCAGTAAAGACTGTGAGCTGAGAGTAAACTCTAGAAAAAATGGGTCAAATGGCTCTGAGCACTATGGGACTTAACTGCTGAGGTCATCAGTCCCCTAGAACTTAGAACTACTTAAACCTAACTAAACCTAAGGACATCACATACATCCATGCCCGAGGCAGGATTCGAACCTGCGACCCTAGCGGTCGCGCGGCTCCAGACTGTAGCGCCTAGAACTGCTCGGCCAGACTCTAGAAAGACAAAAGTTATGGTGAGTATCAGAATGAGATTACCGAAAAAATTAGCACCAAAATTGATGACCATGAAGCTGACGAAGTTAAGAAATTCTGGTATCAAGGAAGCAAAATAACACACAAAGTACGAAACAAGGATGTCATTTCTGCTAGTATCACACATAGGCCTTAATCTGATAAGGAAATTTCTGAGAATGTACGTTTGGGGGACAACAGTGTATGGTAGTGAACCACGGACCGTGGGAAAACCGAAGAAGAGAGTCGGAGTGTCTGAGATGTGGTGCTATAGAAGTATGTTGACAATAAGTTGGACTGATAAGGAATGACGAGGTTCTCCGCGGGATCGGCGAAGAAAGGAACGTATGAAAAACACGGACAAGAAGAAGCGACAGGATGATAGGAAACGTGTCAAAACATCACGAAATAGCTTCCATGATATTCCAGGGAGTTGTAGAGGATGAAAGTGTAGGGGAAGACAGGGATTTGGATCTAGCCAGTAACTGAGGACGTAGAGTACAAGTGCTATTCTGAGATGAAGAGGTTGGCGACACAGGAGAGGAAATCGCGGTGGCTCGCTCAAACAAGTCAGAAGACCGATGACTAAAAGTGCGCTTCAAAATATTTTACCGGTGTTCATGGAAGGACAGAAACGATGGGAGTTCTCATTTCAGACAGGTCAGTTTTAGATACGCAATTTCGTTTGCCGGCGGGAACAAACGAAAACCAGGACGCTGACAAGATTCCACAAATTTGTTCTACAGTGGTGCGTCACGCAGCTCGGCCATTGTGCAGTGGGATCAAGAAGCGTGGCGCTGTTTACTCTAAGACTGACATCCAGCAGGCAGACGGGGAGGCGGAAAGAGGAGGCGGCCATTGCCCCGGCTGGCGCATCGGGCTTCGTCCCGCTTGCAGCGCCGCGCCTTTTTCCTCGCAACGCGTGCAGCAAGAACGCCCACAAAAGAGTAATTAACGGACATTGTTCGCGCGGGAGCTATGCTAACCCGCGGCGCTGCCGCCTGCGATTATCTCAGCAGCGAGAGTCCTCGGATTCACTCGGCTGCTAATGCCGCGGCAAAATCGGCAACGACCGTCTCCCGCTGCGACTGCGAGGACACGCAAATGAGCCAGCGGCGCGCGCATGGAGGGGGCCGCCGCCGCCGCCTACCCGGAAAAGGCCGCCGCGCCTGATGAGGTATTCGCCTGCGACACTGGCGCCAGTGACGCGCAGTGGCAATGCCTCGCCTACCGACGTTCTCCTCGGGTGACCGAGAAAAGAATTCGGCGCCACACTCACAATTTCGCTCACGAGGGAGAATAACCGGTCCCCTGAATAGCTTCCGTTACCTTTCTCCCGGGGGCCCTCCTACGCTGTGCGCAGGGGTACGTCGTTGTAAATGAGCGGCTGACGTGTCCAATAACAGTCTCACGCAGCGCGGGATTAGCCGAGCGGGGTAGGGCGCTGCAGTCATGGACTGTGCGGCTGGTCCCGGCGGAGGTTCGAGTCCTCCCTCGGGCATGGGTGTGTGTGTTTGCCCTTAGGATAGGTTAAGCAGTGTCGAAACAAGGCCCCGGTAGTAGAAAACATTTCATTAGAACTACTGACAGCCTTGGGAGAGCCAGTCCTGACAAAACTCTACCATCTGGTGAGCAAGATGTATGAGACAGGCGAAATACCCTCAGAGTTCAAGAAGGATATAATAATTCCAATCCCAAAGAAAGCAGGTGCTGTCCGAACAATCAGTTTAATAAGTCACGGATGCAAAATACTAACGCGAATTCTTTACAGACGAATGGAAAAACTAGTAGAAGCCGACCTCGGGGAAGATCAGTTTGGATTTCGTAGAAATATTGGAACACGTGAGGCAATACTGAAGCTACGACTTATCTTAGAAGCTAGATTAAGGAAAGGCAAACCTACGCTTCTAGCATTTGTAGACTTGAAGAAAGCTTTTGACAATGTTGACTGGAATACTCTCTTTCAAATTCTGAAGGTGGCAGGGGTAAAATACAGGGAGCGAAAGGCTATTTACAATTTGTACAGAAACCAGATGGCAGTTATAAGAGTCGAGGGACATGAAAGGGAAGCAGTGGTTGGGAAGGGAGTGAGACAGTGTTGTACCCTATCCCCGATGTTATTCAATCTGTGTACTGAGCAAGCAGTGAAGGAAACAAAAGAAAAATTCGGAGTAGGTATTAAAATCCATGGAGAAGAAATTAAAACTTTGAGGTTCGCCGATGGCATTGTAATTCTGTCAGAGACAATAAAGGACTTGGAAGAGCAGTTGAACGGAATCGACAGTGTCATGAAAGGAGGGTATAAGATGAACATCAACAAAAGCAAAACAAGGATAATGGAATGTAGTCGAATTAAGTCGGGTGATGCTGAGGGAATTAGATTAAGAAATGAGACACTTAAAGTAGTAAAGGGGTTTTGCTATTTGGGGAGCAAAATAACTGATGATGGTCGAAGTAGAGAGGATATAAAATGTAGACTGGCAACGGCAAGGAAAGCGTGTCTGAAGAAGAGAAATTTATTTACATCGAGTATAGATTTAAGTGTCAGGAAGTCGTTTCTGAAAGTAGTTGTATGGAGCGTAGCTATGTATGGAAGTGAAACATGGACGATAACTAGTTTGGACAAGAAGAGAATAGAAGCTTTCGAAATGTGGTGCTACAGAAGAATGCTGAAGATTAGATGGGTAGATCATATAACTAATGAGGAGGTATTGAATAGGATTGGGGAGAAGAGAAGTTTGTGGCACAACTTGACTAGAAGAAGGGATCGGTTGGTAGGACATGTTCTGAGGCATCAAGGGATCACCAATTTAGTATTGGAGAGCAGCGTTGAGGGTAAAAATCGTAGAGGGAAACCAAGAGATGAATACACTAAACAGATTCAGAAGGGTGTAGGTTGCAGTAGGTACTGGGAGATGAAGAGGCTTGCACAGGATAGAGTAGCATGGAGAGCTGCATCAAACCAGTCTCAGGACTGAATTCCACAACAACAACAACAACAACAACAACAAAAACAAAAACAACAGTGTGTAAGCTTAGGGACTGATGACCTTAGCAGTTAAGTCCCATAAGATTTCACACACATTTGAACATTTCTGAACAGTCTCACCGACGAAGACTGAGGACAAGCTAGAGCTATGTGCCGAACCGGGACGTGAACCCAGATCTCTTCCGCAGGCAGCGCGACACATAACTGCACTCTCCGAGTTCTTCTCCCGTACAACATTCAGAGCTTCACTGTCTGCCGCTACCTCTTCTACGTGCCTCCCAGACCTCACAGAGGTTGTCTTGCGCAGTGCGGGGGCACTAGCAGTGGCTAGCTGAAAGGACCCTGCTGAGCGTTAGATGTAAGCGTAAGGGTATAAAGTATAACTGCTTACAACCTACCACAGAGGTTCACGTGAAGTCGAGACGAACAAATTGATATAGGACACTTGTGGTCCATCAAGTCGAGAAACAGCCTCCAAAAGCAACGTAAGCTACAGAACATGGGCGCCGGGTAATATTTTTGCTAAAATCGTCCTCGAATACTGAAAACCGCTTGTCCTTGCACTTACAAAATGTAAAACTGATGTCAACTTTTAACTCAAAATTTTGTGAATGTTAGCAGCATATAGTTACGAATTAAATCTTTTGTTTCTCTGGCTTCCTTACTACGAAACTACTGCGCTTGTAACGGTTGAGTTTAGATCGAATTTTAAACGTAACCGGTTATTGCATGAAGTTTACAAAAGCATTTTTCCTTTCATTACTCCCACGGGAAAGCTTAAACTAATGATGTTAGCAAAATAGTCGACTAAGCCGGTGGCGTTAGAGGGCGAGAGGATATTGTAAAACTCGCGCAGCAAGCATGCGCTGTAGCTTAGGTCGCTTGTGCAAAACAGTTTGAGGCTGTTTCACAGCTGGATAGATCGCAAGTGTCCTTTATTAAATTGTTCGTCTCGACTTCCCCTACACCACTGTGGTACGCTGTAATGAATTACTGTTTACACCCTGTACGCGTCTTTCACAAGCTGCCTTACGGCGTGTGTCGTGAACGATGTGTGGGAAGAATAACGGTCTGTATGAGCTCTAATTTCTATGATCTCCTCGTCGTGGTCATCTTACAAGTCACACATGGGAGGAACACACGCATTCGAAACTTCCTGTGAAACACAATGCCTTTCTTCTAATGTCTGTCACTGGAGTTCGTTGAGCATTCCGTAACGCTCTCCGACTTAATAAACGATACCATGACAAAACGTGTTGACCTTCGTTGTATTTCCTCTAATTGTTACATAAAGCCATTCGGGTCAATCGGGTAAGAGTCACATAATGATAAGGGATACGCAATAATGGTCTTACAAGTGTTTCGCAAGCCACTTCTATCGTACAGGAATTTTTTCCCCGAAAATTCTTCCAGCACATCTCAGTCTGGTATCTACCTTTCCCACGATTTGTTTTACGTGGTCATTCCACTTTAAATAGTTCCGTACGCATGAGGCTCTTCATCTACTTACAATGCATGTTGGAACGTGGTCTTTAAGTTCTTGTATTGTTAGGACCGAAAACCGTTGTAGCCAACGTTGTAGCACACTTTAAGGAATCCTGCCTTTGCTCGTGCTTTCTTGCTGGAGGAGAGCCACGTGTGATAACCGAAACACAACAGCGAATTAGTGCTGTATTTTGATCTCAGTATTATGGAACAACGGAGGACTTGTTCATTTAGGGAAGTAGGGGGAGGCCTTTTTTGTGGAACACCACCAAAAATAAATGTCTCTTCAAAATATAATTCAACCGTCAGTTGTACGATTAGGAAACTATTTCGCTTCACCAGTTTCAAAAGATGTAGTTATCTTCAGAAGCTTCATATTGGTTATGTTTAACTCTCAATATCTCGAAATGAACAAAACTGAAATAAGGCGTTCATATAATATGAACTTTTTTTGACATGTCGTGGCATTATATTTCTGTAAAGAAGATACTGACATCTACTAAACCAATATTAAGCTTCAGAAGATGACAGATTAATCTGTTGAAACCGGTAAATCGAAATAAGTTTCCTAATTGCACAAATAACGACTGGATTATATTCTGAAATATATACTACAGTTACTGAGAAAATAACAGCTATGAATAAAATTATAAAAAGTAAATGTCGTTTGCCGTCACCCTGTTTGAAACCCTTATATTTCTTGCTTGCTTATTACGGTGCTCATTTATTCAAGCGGCTTCTCATTAGGCATCACAACGCTGAGTGCACCTCGTTCCAGACCTACCTACCTACCACAAAACCGGGTATCGAATTCGGAACTTTCGCGTTAGTAGCCAGCTGACTACTGGACCACGAAGGCGGCCTGTAACATTCTGAGCAACAGGCGACTAATATGGAAATGTCCATTGAACTCAAATGGGACTTCCTGAAGGAAAGTGCTAGTTTTTTCGCGAAACACTACAGAGAAAGTTCATGAGATCGGCATAGACTATAGAACGATTTTACTGCCAGAAATACATATATCGCGTAAGGACTGTGAAGCTAAGATAAATCAGAACTCATAAGGGAGCATGTACACTAAAGCTCCAAAAAAAAGACTGGTACACCTGTCTAATATCGTGTAGGGCCTTCGCGAGCACGCAAAAGTGACGCAACACGACGTGGCATGGACTCGACTAATGTCTGAAGTAGTGGTGGAGTGAACTGACACCATGAATCCTGCAGGGCCGTCAATAAATCCGTAAGAGTACGAGGGGGTGGAGATCTCTTCTGAACAGCACGTTGCAAGGCATCCCAGATATGCTCAATAATGTTCATGTCTGGGGAGTTTGAGGGACATCGGAAGTATTTAAGCTCAGAAGAGTGTTCCTGGAGCCACTCTGTAGCAGTTCTGAACGTGTGAGTATTGCATTGTCCTGATGGAATTGCCCAAGTCCGTCGGAATGCACTATGGACATGAATGGATGCAGGTGATCAGACAGGATGCTTACGTACGTGTCACCTGTCAGAATATTATCTACACGTATGAGGGGTCCGACATCACTCCGACTGCACATGTCCCACACCATTACAGAGGTTCCACTAGTTTGAACAGTTCCCTGCTGAAATGCAGGGTCCATGGACTCATGAGGTTGTCTCCATATCCGTACACGTCCACCCGCTCGATACAATTTGAAATGAGACTCGTCCAGCCCATGTTTCCAGTCATCAACAGTCCAATGTCGGTGTTGAAGGGCCCAGGCGAGGCGTAAAGCTTTGTGTTGTGCAGTCATCAAGGATACACGAGTGGGCCTTCGGCTCCGAAAGCCCATATCGATGTTGTTTCGTTGAATGGTTCACACGCTGATACTTGTTGATGGCCCAGCACTGAAATCTGCTGCAGCTTGCGGAAGGGTTGCACTTCTGTCACGTTGAACGATTCTCTTCTCGTTGGTCCCGTTATCGCAGGATCTTTTTCCGGCTGCAGTGATCTTATGTTTTACCGGATCTCTGATATTTATGGTACAATCGTGAAATAATCGTACAGAAAAATCCTCATTTCATCGCCACCTCTGAGATGCTGTGTCCCATCGCTCGTGCGCCGGCTAGAACATCGCGTTGAAACTCACTTAAATCCTGGTAACCTGCCATTGTAGCAGCAGTAGCCGACCGCAGCGACGTATTCTGCCTATTTACGTATCTCTGTATTTGAATAAGCATGCCTGTACTAGTTTCCTTGGTGCTTTAGTTTATACTATACAGTCCTTTTTCTTTTGGCCCATGTGCGAGTCATTTCACAATTTCTGCACACTGCAGGAGGGAACTAAAAAAATAATTTATTTTACATAATACCTTTACGGGCCTTCAATATAATCTCCATTCTTGATTATGACAGCTTCTCAACGTTTTGACAACGTCTGTATTCTGGATAGAGCGCCTTCATCGTTGAGGTGTCTCATTACTCGGATCACCTCACCGGAAGCTTAATCAGTTTTATCGAAACGTTTCTCACGTAGTTGTTCATTCAAGTTGGGAACCAAAGAGAAGTCTGCTTGGCTCGTATCGGGATTGTATGGTGGGTGGGGAAGTACTTCCCATCCACATTTGTCGGGCGTTTCTCTCTCTGGTAGGGCAATATGCAATATTGCATTATCGTGCAAAATGAGGACACCATCTGCAGGGACGTCAGACCTTTTTCAACCAATTTTCGGGCTCAAAAGAATTTACAGGAACAGCTTGTAGTATGCGCCTATTACAGACGTCCCCTGCGGCACTCTATCTGTATCTATGACTCAATTCATGCCATACGTACAGATCATCGTCAGTTTCGCCTTTGACCGTCTGCGGCGGTATTTTTTTGGGATGTGGAGAGTCGGAAGTTTTCCACTGAGACGACTGAGACTTCAGTTCTGACTCAGAACCTCATATTCAGGTTTCACCAAGGGCAACAGTCCTTTCCAGAAACTGTTCTCCTTCAGTTCGATAACGCTGAAGCAATTCTTTTGCGATGCTTTCGCGACTTGCTTTCTGCTCTTCACTCAGATCATGCGGAAGTTATCTGGCAACAACTTTCCTCTTCAATAACTTTTCACTTATGATGCTGTGAACTGAACTAACAGACAGTCTGGTCTCACTTGCAACTTCCTCACATGTTATTCGTCGATCTTCTCTCAAAATGTCATTTACAATAACCTGAGTGGTGTGCTCTGTTGCAGTTGATGGTCTTCCGCTTCCTGGGTTGTCCTCAGTGTTTACCCGACCTTCACGGAAACGAGCAAACCACCGTGATACTGTGCTACGATCCACTACGTTATTCCCGCACACCTCTCTGAAAGTGTTATAAATTTCTGTTGGGTTCTTTCCAAGTAGGGATTTGATTTTGATGTAGGAAAACTGGTCACTATGTGGTATTCGACCAGACTCGGTTTCATCATCTATTTTGAAAATGAATTACGACACAACGGCGCGAAATAGGAAACACACAGATGACCGTCACGCCTGAAATCTCGCTCACAACTGACATGAATTTCAACTCCATCACGCACCGTAATGGTCGCGCAGGCGCAGTAAGCAGGACTTTAGAAATGAACCTCTCATGAAAGGGAATGACGAGTGGTGCAAAGCGCCCTCCGCCAGGCACCGTATGGTGGCTCGTGGAGAATTTACGTAGGCGTTGACGTAGATCTGGAGCCCCACCCCTGCCTTCACAGGGCTACTGAGACGGCCTCAGTTCCAGTGCCCCCTCGGGCAAGAGACTTGCCGATCGCAGAGCCGCCCACGCGCCTGCCGCCAGACGCCCATTGTGCGTGGCCAGAGGCTCAGCGACTGACGGCGATCCATTTATCGCCTTCATAAAGGCCGGCGCGACCGGCCCGACACGCCTCGTTTCACTCCACAACTCGCGGCATTTCGGTTGACGTCTTCACTTATGCGCTCGCACTCGTCGCACAAAAGGCCGGTAGAATATTGGGCGCGGTCCACAATGCGTTCCGCCGACCGGAACGGAGACTGCCTATTGTGAGCCAGGGTGAAGCGGAGATGACACAAATGGACGTCGACCGCTGCTGTGAAAGGCGGCAATTAAAAGGATGAGCGAGCAGCGAGCGCTAGGCGGGTTGCAGTACACTGGCACTTTACTTGTCCGGCCTCGCAAACCTTAGACTGTCATTCCTTTCCCATCTTACTATGTTTTCTTCGGATTATTAGTGTTTATTATTTCGTCAACACTGACCTCTCGTATAGGGTAACGCGCAGCGTGTTAGCTCGCGAGTCATGCAGGTGAGCCAGACACGGATCGAATACGCTTGGTGGATTAACGACCGTGCCCTGGTACCCCCGGCTAGTCTGACAAGGGCAACTTACGGGCTCGGAAACTCGATTCGGGATGAGGCTTTACAGGTTAGTAGTATACCTCAAGGGTAACCTCCCACAAAAGTTGTAAAGCGCACTAGCCAGAAGATTCCGGGAAAAAGGGCTCTGAAGTTAAACGCATTACTCATATTCCTGTCAATTTATACGCTATGGCAGCACAGCGAAATGGCTGCGCCTAAGCTGGACTCGTTTGTTACGCGGGCGGTCCACGTTAGATCCTACCTTCGGGCAACTTTTAATTTTTTTAATTATTTTAAAAATTATAAAAACTTTTCAATAAAGGTAATAACCTAAAATATTATTAGTTACACCATAAACAACTTTATTTTATTGATCAAATGACTTTTACAGCCAATTAACATAAAATGCGAATTACAATTAATAGTGCATCATGAACTGTCATCGGCAGTTTTTAACGAGATGATCCGTTACGCCTGGTACGTTTAGAGGTTTTCTGACGAAAGAGAAGTTTTCATAAATGTTAATAGAGTATGTTTCCGAACAGATCTTTAAAAAAACGTTGTTCATGTACACAATCGTCCTTCATAAATTGTGCAAGACGTCTAAATGTCTTTTGTTTTCAATATTTTTCTGATAATTATCATTCTGGTGCTTGTAGGTAAAATAGGAAATTCACAAATAAAAACAATGTTGTAAAAAAACTTTATAGAAGCAAAACCTACCTGAAAATTTGTTACAGTGCTAATTAACGCTTTAAACCTCCATTAAAAATGCATTCTAAATTATTCAACTTTTGAAAAAGAAAATATTAATTGTAATTTACATTTTATGTTAATTAGCTTAACAGTCATTTCATAAACAAAATAAAATTGTTTATGATTCAATTAATAATATTTTAGGTCATTAATTTCATTTAAAAGTTGTTATAATTTTTAAAACAATTAAAAACCAAATAAAATCTTACCTGAAGATAGGATCGAACTTCGATCAATCGAATGGTAAGCGAATCGGCTACAGGCGCAGCCATTTCGTTTTGCCACCACAGTGTGTAATCTGACCGGTATATGAGCTGTGCCTAAAACTTTAAGAGCCCTCCTCATTCTGCTGTCATTTCAACGCTCCTGTATGGCTGTGGAAAATTGACACTCTATCGCCGTGATATCAAAAAACTTGAGCGCATACACCAACAAAAAATGAGATAAATCTTGAACATTAAGTGGGAGGACTATCCAACCAACACTGCGGTGATGGAGAAAGCGCCGGCCGGAGTGGCCGAGCTGTTCTAGGCGCTACAGTCTGGAACCGCACGACCGCTACCGTCGCAGGTTCGAATCCTGCCTCGGGCATGGATGTGTGTGATGTCCTTAGGTTAGTTAGGTTTAAGTAGTTCTAAATTCTAGGGGACTGATGACCTCAGAAGTTAAGTCCCATAGTGCTCAGAGCCATTTGAACCATTTTTTTTTTATGGAGAAAGCGCATGTAAACAACACTGAAGCAACCATCATCGTTCATCAACTGAAGTGTAGTCCCTGTTTACAGAAATGAGATACCATGCTTCGCTGTCACATATTTTATGGTGAATGCTCTGGCGGTAGACCTCATGGAAACCCTCTTAAGCGCTTTACGGAGAAGCACAAACACATCATGAAGACGACTGGTGGTTGTCTTCAGCCCAAAGATTTGTTCGATGCAGCTCACCATGCTACTCTATCCTGTGGAAGCCTCTTCATCTCCGAGTAACTACTGCAACCTACATCCTTCTGAATCTCCTTACTGTATTCATCTCTTGGTCTCCCTCTACGATTTTTACTCCCTCACTTTCCTCCTGTACTAAGTTGGTGACCCCTTGCTGCCTCAGAATGTGTCCTACCAACCGATCCCTTCCTCTAGTCAGGATGTACCACAAATTTCTCTTCTCCAAGATTCTATTCAGTATCTTCTCATTAGTTACGTGATTTACCCATCTCATTTTCAGCATTCTTCTGTAGCACAACATTTCCATCGATCACAACCCTGCCCTTTCCCAACCATCCAGCACGATCTGTGAAGACGCATGTTTTATGCCAGAATTTGGCTGTTCATTCATCGAAATCACATCCATCGTCTGAGTTGGAATGCTCACCCCATGCAGGAAGAAGCTGGGAACGACGACGACGATGTAATCAGTTTGGGGTTATTCATCACTATATAACTTTGACCTTAAGGGTTTGTAAAACCCCATATAAAGAAATCATCTCACCGACAACGGTGCGCTTAACATTGGCGAAACGAGAACTGGCAGCAAACCACATTTTAGTAGAAATGCAAAAGGGGTAATTTCTTATAGGGGTCAGGGAAAGGAAGAAGAGGGGCGGGGGAGGGGTTTGGGACGAGACGGCCCGTGCTGAGCGGTCCTCACGACTCGAAGCTCCGGGTTCAGCGACCGGCAGCTGGCGTTTTTGGTAGGCCGGCCACACGATGTCGATGGAGTGCCGTGCAGCCGTGGACTTGCCGATACGCACGGAAAGCCTTCGGCGTGAGCAGCAGGGCGAAGAGGCTCCGCCGGACTCTAAAAACCGGGCCGAAGCGCTGCAGACACACGTAAAAGCGAAGCGTTCCGTCGACGCTCGATAGAAACACGACACATTCCCAGAGCCGCTGTCTCCGTGAACGGTGCACACGCGCCGCGTTCTACGAGTATTAAATCTTCAGTTCCGTGCAGTGCTAATCCCTGCTCGACGCCCGCCACAACGCCTTTCTTCCCCATCGCCAGCTCGTGCGCACGTCTCGCAGCCAGCTGGTTGTCGACGCGACGTGAAAACGAGATGCGGAAAGAAGTGCTTTCTTGTGCGCCGCCTATATCCCGTAAAAGTGTAGCTGAAAAGTTAATTGCCGTTCCGCCCTTCCACAACAGCGTTCGGAATACCGTGGCGATTGCGGATCAGCGTAAATGGACTGTGAAGTGAAGGGACTGACATCAGATTGCATTTTTCGTCGTGCCTGGCCCTACTTCACACATTTTGTGCAGCGTATAGCATGTAAAATTATTTCTATCGGAAAATGAATGAGACGTCTAGCCTACAAAAAAGCCGACGACTTGTGTCGGATACTCAGCTGGGGTACAATGTAGTCAAATTAATGAATACAATACCCTGTCCCTTTAACTCGTCTTTTCAGTGAACTTTCTGAACAAACTGTTGACCGTAATATATTTGCAGTTTTTCCAGACATTAGTATGACACATACTGATAAGCCAAAACATTATGACCACTCCCACCGCGATGTTGGATGTTACCTGTTGGTGTTACAGGTACGTGACGCGGTAACAAATGAGTGTAAGCGTAGCAGACACGGACGGCAGATCACACTAGCGAAGATATGGGCTACAAATGAGGAAATCCACTGAGATAAGTGACTTTGTCACAGGAAGATTATTATTATTACTACTATTATTATTACACTACCAGCCATTAAAATTGCTACACCTACAAGAAATGCAGATGATAAACGAGTATTCATTGGACAAATATATTATACTAGAACTGACATGTGATTACATTTTCTCGCAATTTGGGTGCATAGATCCTGAGAAATCAGGACCCAGAACAACCAGCTCTGGCCGTAATAACGGCCTCGATACGCCTGGGCATTAAGTCAAACAGAGCATGGATGGCGTGTACAGGTACAGCTGCCCATGCAGCTTCAACACGATACCACAGTTCATCAAGAGTAGTGACTGGCGTATTGTAGTGAACCAGTTGCTCGGCCACCATTGACCAGACGTTTTCAATTGGTGAGAGATGTGGAGAATGTGCTGGCCAGGGCAGCAGTCGAACATTTTCTGTATTCAGAAAGGCCCGTACAGGACCTGCAACAAGCATTATCCTGCTGAAATGTAGGTTTTCGCAGGGATCGAATGAAGGGCAGAGCCACGGGTCGTAACACATCTGAAATAGAACGTCCACTGTTCAAAGTGCCGTCAATACGAACAAGAGGTGACCGAGACGTGTAACCAATGGCACCCCATACGATCACGCCGGGTGATACGCCAGTATGGCGATGACGAATACTCGTTTCCAATGTGCGTTCACCGCGATGTCACCAAACACGGATGCAACCGTCATGATGCTGTAAACAGAAGCTAGATACATCCGAAAAGATACACAATCGCAGGCGCTCCTGTCTGTGATGCAGCGTCAAGGGTAACCTCAGCCATGGTCTCCGAGCTGATAGTCCATGCTGCTGCAAACGTCGTCGAACTGTTCGTGCAGATGGTTGTTGTCTTGCAAACGTCCGTATCTGTTGACTCAGGGATCAAGACGTGGCTGCACGATCCGTTACAGCCATGCGGATAAAATGCCTGTCATCTCGACTGCTAGTGATACGAGGCCATTGGATCCAGCACGGCGTTCCGTATTACCCTCCTGAACCCACCGATTCCATATTCTGCTAACAGTCATTGGATCTCGACCAACGTGAGCAGTAATGTCGCGATACGATAAACTGCAATCGCGATAGGCTACAATCCGACCTTTATCTAAGTCGGAAACGTGATGGTGCGCAGTTCTCCTCCTTACACGAGGCATCACAACAACGTTTCACCAGGCAACGCCGGTCAACTGCTGTTTGTGTATGAGAAATGGGTTGAAACTTTCCTCATGTCAGCACGTTGTAGGTGTCGCCACCGGCGTCAACCTAGTGTGAATGCTCTGGAAAGTTAATCATTTCCATTTCACAGCATCTTCTTCCTGTCGGTGTCCACTTTCAGCAGTATGATTGTCCGTGTTTCGGAGCCAGAACCGTGCTACAATTGCTTTAGGAGCATTAAACTCACGTTGAAGTCTCGGTGACAAAATTCGCCTTATATAAATCCTATGGAACCCATCTGGATCACGCAGATCAGCGGCCCGTTATTTACGCGAATTACATGACCTGTGCGTAGAGATCTAATGCCACATACCTCCACAAACCTACCGACAAACTGTCGGATCCGTGATACGCAGAATGAGTGATGTATTTCGTTCCAAGGCCGAACATACAAGCTATTAAGCAGGTGCACATAATTTTTTGGCTCACCAACGTATAACCAGTCGACAATTGCAAATGCGAAGCAGGTAAAAAAATAAGCAGCTGTTCTCAACAACTGGACGACAACGCAACGTCGCATGGACTCCTCCAAATGTCAAAGTTCTTGGCAGAAAAGAACGTAGGAAAGAGGGTTGGTAAGCTGGGTTTTAACGTCCCATCGAGATTAGTCTCATTACAGACTGGGGAGTGCCACATTTGGAGGAGGAGATGGTGGGCGGACGTTGGCCGCCGGTTTGTTGAATAAACCATCTCGTCATTTGCCTCAAATGGTTTAGGGAACTAAATGAAACATGGGAAACCTTGCTGCACTAAAATAGCATTAAACAGGGAAGAAGAACAAAAACACAGTGAAACCGGATCTGAACAATCCGGCTCGCAAACAGCATGTACAATGGCGCAAAACTTCGCGGTTTGCCACGGCGCAGCGTGCAGAACGATCACACAACACACTAAACCACGAAGAGGCGGTGGCTGCTTGTAGCGACCAAGCACGTAAAGGGTCAACGCAACGCCAAAGAACCAATAGGCTAGTACAGTCGCATAAAATACAACATCAACATAAGAACGTCTGTGACCGAGACCGCTGGAACCACTCTGAACATTTAAACGACCACGGTCTGAAGGATTTATGGCTCTCAGTCAATTCTGAACTTTCCTATTCTTCGACGTTGAGTTTTATGTTATCGTATTTACACACTAAGAGATGCAAACGAAAGCGTTCTCCATTCACTTCTACACCTATGACTACAAGCATGTGCTTTGCCGATAAAGAAAGAAAAAAGATAAGATCGGTTGCAACGTTTAATTAAAGCAGTAAATTCATTTTCTGAATCATTTTCGTTCACATAATTGGCAATACGAAAGTGACTCATAAACAGCAATCAGAACATTCATATTACCTAACTACTTTTAGTTTACAATACAATTCTAGCAGTAAACTTAATTCAGTCTAATGAAAACGAGACAAAAGTAAGTAAGCTGTTTATTATTTCAAGTAATCGCCATAGATGTTAAAACATTTATCCCAGTGTGATAGCCGGCCGCGGTGGTCTCGCGGTTCTAGGCGCGCAGTCCGGAACCGTGCGACTGCTACGGTCGCAGGTTCGAATCCTGCCTCGGGCATGGATGTGTGTGATGTCCTTAGGTTAGTTAGGTTTAAGTAGTTCTAAGTTCTAGGGGACTGATAACCACAGCAGTTGAGTCCCATAGTGCTCAGAGCCAGTGTGATACAAGACGGTCAACGTCTTCATGAGGAAATGTTTGCGGTTGCCTGCGGAACCGTCACTGTACCTACGCGTGCACGTTTTCGTCCTAAGCAAATCGACGGCAGCAAATATCTTTCTTCGGCGCAAAAAAAAAAAAAAAAAAAAAAAAAAAAAAAAAAAAAAAAAAAAAAAAATATAAAATAAAAAAAAGGTTCAAATGGCTCTTAACACTATGGGACTTAACATCTGAGGTCATCAGTCCCCTAGAATTAGAACTACTTAAACCTAACTAACCTAAGGACATCACACACATCCATGCCCGAGGCAGAATTCGAACCTGCGACCGTAGCAGCAGCGCGGTTCCGGACTGAGGGCCTAGAACCGCTCGGTCACTACGGGCGGCTGCTCCAAAAATAAGGAAATCGCAATGGGGAGAGATCGGGACTGTATGGAGGATGGATGTGTAAGGACTTCGCAGCAAACTTATGCATCGTAGTCGAAGAAATCTTGGCACCATTTGGGGGGGGGGGCATTATCCTGCAACAGAATGATGCCGTGCGTCGACATTCCTGGGCGGCTGGACGTTATGGCGCGCTTCAGTTTTTGCAGTGTGTCCATGTACCGCTGTGCGTTAAATGTGACTACCTGTTCCAGAAGTCAATGAGCAGCGGGCCCTTGCAGTCAAAGAAAAAGGTCATCATGACTTTCCGGAGGTGGAGTGTTTGTTGGTTCGACTACGCTGCAGAAGTTTCGCTGGGAAGCCCTTATACATCCTCCACATATGTTCCATCTCTCCCCATGCAATTTCTGTGTTTTTGGAGCCTGAAGAAAGACATTCGTGACCGTCGATTTGCTTCGGACGAAGAGGAGCAGGCCTGGGTACAATCGTGGTTACGGAGGCAACCGCAGACGTTTTTCCATCAAGGCACTGGCCGTCTTGTCTCACAGCGGGTTAAATGTGCCAACTTATGGTGATTACAAGTGAAATAATAAACATAGTACTTACTTTTTCCCGTACACCTCGTTTTCATTTGACTGTCCCTTATAGGTATAATGATACAGATAATTATTTAAAACTATAATCTCGATTTTTGTATGCTGTGTTCATTGTTCTTGAAAAGGCTTTTGACTGGGTCAGATTGGACAAACTGATGGAAATCCTAAGGAAACATGGAGTTGACTGGAGGGATAGACGGCTAATTAGAAATTTATATTTGAACCAGACAGCAAGAGTAAGAACAGGAGGTGTGATGAGTAAAGAAACAGAACTGGGAAGAGGTGTAAGACAAGGTTGTTGTTTATCACCAACAGTGTTCAATATATACTGGACGAAATTATTAGTGAAAGTTTTGATGGAAGGAGAGGAGCTTGTATAGGGGGTCGGAGAGTGGAGTGTATAAGATTTGCAGATGACATGGTTGTGAGGCAGAGAGTGCAAGAGAGATGAACAAATGTTAGATGATCTAAACACAACATTAGAAAAATATGGAATGAAGATTAACAAGAAGAAAACGAAAAGCATGGTAATTGGAGGAAAGGGGAGAAAATGCTGTATGAAAATAGGGGGAGAGGAAATACAGCAAGTGAATAACTTCAATTACTTGGGAAGTGTAATAATGGATGATATGTATTGCTCAACAGAAATTAGGAAAAGAATTGCAATGGCAAAAGAAGGATTCAAGAGGAAACAGAAATTACTTTGTGGACCGCTAAATAAAGATCTGAGGAAAAGACTTGCCAAATGTTACATCTGGAGCGTTGCACTATGTGGTGCGGAGACCTGGACATGAGGAAGGAAGATGAAAGAAGATTGGAGGCACTAGAGATGTGGATATGGAGAAGAATGGAAAAGGTGAAATGGGAAGACAGAGTAAGAAATGAAGAAGTATTAAGAAGAATTGGAGAAGAAAGAAACTTGCTGAAAGTTATCAGAAAGAGAAAATGGAACTGGATTGGACATTGTTTGAGGAGGGACTGTTTATCGAAGGAAGGAATAGAAGGATTGGTGGAGGGAAAAAAGGGGAAGACGAAAAAGAAATACCAAATGCTGGACAATATAAAATGAGACAAATATTCAGAAATGAAAAGACTGGCTATGGACAGACAAAAGTGGAAGAGGGGCAAAGCAGAGATTGCACTGTAGTTTCCACTGATTTCCGTTACAGCAGTGTGAATGAAGTTTTCAGGATCTGAATATTGTGTCTTAAATATACTGAAGCCTGTCTCCTGTGATCAATCCAGACATTAACAGGTCTGAAATATAATGCTAAATCAATTTAAAAGATACTCTAAGATTAAGTAGTATACTCGTATGCGGTGCTACACATTTAATAAACACCAATACCAAAGTAACACTAAGGACTAACAGACTGCTGAATGCAGTGTTCCCTGATATCGTGATTTGGCTAAAGTGAGCTACAGACGGCACGTAAACTGTAAATGGAAGCGATCTCGTTGTTGCGCAATTGCTCTCCAGCATTACCTTCTGCTCATCAGCTGCGATGGGGCGCACTAAATGGATTGCTATCCACCTGCTTCGTTTGCTCTGGCTACTTTAAATGGTTGGTTTTTCACATAGTCACTTGAGAGGTATTTGCAGCTTATGTTAACAGTAACATCAATGGAACTTGGCGCTGTTTGTGGTCGTCTGAATACATAGTGACAACAACAAAATGTGCGATACATCTATTTACTTTACGAAATGAAAAGTAAAATAACACTTCAAGATAATTGGATATAGTAGATACTAGTGCAAAGAATACGCACCTGAGAACAGCCGACTAATAAGGAGACATATCCTGTAGGGTTACAATTGGAAAAATGAATCTTGAGCCAAATACTGCAAACAGCCGCTCTTTTGCTCCACGCAGATCTTGTCGTTCTTTACTGAAATACGTGAAGTTGATTAAATTCAAGTCATGTTACGCCCATGTGATTACTGTTGCTTTCAAACGTTCTGGCGTCCCGTTGTACATTGTGTGTGAATGCGCACTTACTCAAGTACGAATGAAAGTGGCAGTTACTTTGGCTATATCTGTGAAGTTGTGCACGTATTACCAGAGACTGAGATCGCGTCCTGTTATAAAGTAATAGTACTCCCAAGATACGAGGAAATTGCTCCTTTCCTGACAGAAAGTAGTCAGCAACAACGGTCTAAGCCTCGTAGCCACCACGTCGGTCTAATCGGGCGATTAAACGTAAACGAATTGGATTAAGGAGCCGGGCTACTATTCACAGCCGGCCGAAGTGGCCGCGCGGTTCTGGCGCTGCAGTCTGGAACCGCGAGACCGCTACGGTCGCAGGTTCGAATCCTGCCTCGGGCATGGATGTGTGTGATGTCCTTAGGTTAGTTAGGTTTAACTAGTGCTAAGTTCTAGGGGACTAATGACCTCAGCAGTTGAGTCCCATAGTGCTCAGAGCCATTTTTACTATTCACAAACAAAATGACTGCATATGGAAAGGGGGCTGTCATCTGAAAGGCTAAACGCCAAAACGAATACAGTGGCCAAAGAAGTTAAATGATATTACGCACACTTTAAAAATATCAGGTTACGTTGTAGTCACAAATTTTCACCGTCATCATCCGTGCCTGCCTACTTGTTCTGCAAATTACAAACGTTAAGGAAACAGTTTAGAGGTTCTGTGTCAAAGGCAGGGAAAAATAACGGTCGATAGCAGTTCGCTAGTAAAGCAAGAGAGTTGAGGACTCATTTCGTGTAAAGACGATCTGCAAACATACTCTACGCTTGTCCATAGTCTTTTGGAGTACTGCTGCGCGGCATGAGATCCTTACCAGATAGGATTAACGGAGTACATCGAGAAAGTTCAGAGAAGAGCAGCACATTTTGTATTATCGAGAAAGGGGTGGATATCATTAAATCAAAGGCGTTTTTCGTTGCGGCAGGATTTTCTCACGAAATTTCAGTCACCGACTTTCTCCACAGAATGCGAAAATATTTTGTTGACGCCGGCCTAAATAGCGAGAAACGATCATCATAATAACATAAGTGGAATCAGAGCTCACACGGAAAGATATAGGTGTTCGTTTATTCTGCGCGCTGTTCAAGATTGGAATAATAAGAATTATTGTGAAGGTGGTTCGATGAACCCTCTGCCCGGCATTTAAGTGTGGTTTGCAGAGTGCCGATGCAGGTTTAGATGTAGACGGCCTTCACTTAACAACCGAGAGCAGTGGCGTATGCATAAAGTTGTCAGTGTTGACAGACCAGCAACGCTGTGTGAAATACCGCAGAAATCGATGTGGGACGGACGACAAACATATCCGTTAGGACAGTGCGACGAAATCTGGCGCTAATGCGCTATGGCAGCAGATGACCGACGCGAGTGCCTTTGCTAACAGCACGACATCGCCTGCAGCGGCTGTCCTCGGCTCCTGACCATATCGCTTGGACCGTAGACGACTGGAAAATCGAGGCCTGGTCGGCTGAGACCCGATTTCAATAGGTAAGAGCTGATGGCTGGGTTCGCTGCGCGGGGTAGACGTGCGCTCTCGGGCGCCTTGCCACGGTTCGCGCGGATCCCCCCGTCGGAGGTTCGAGTCCTCCCTTGGGCATGTGTGTGTGTGTGTGTGTGTGTGTGTGTGTGTGTGTTGTCCTTAGTGCAAGTTAGTTTAAATTAGATTAAGTAGTGCGTAAGCCTAGGGACCGGTGACCTCAGCAGTTTGGTCCCACAGAACTTACCACAAATATCCAATTTGGCTGGGTTCGAGGGTGGCGCAGACCAAACGGAGCCAAGGACCCAAGTAGTCAACAAAGCACTGTGCAGACTGGTGGTGGTTCCATAATGGTGTGGGCTGAGTTTACGCGGAATGGGCTGGGTCCTCTGGTACAATTGAACCGATCATTGACTGGAAATGGTTATGTTCGGGATATGGCATTTGAAGCCGTTCACAAATGGTGCAAATGGCTCTGAGCACTATGGGAGGTAACTTCTGAGGTCATCAGTCCCCTAGAACTTAGAACTAATTAAACCTAAGTAACCTAAGGACATCACACACATCTATGCACGAGGCAGGATTCGAACCTGCGACCGTAGCGGTCGCGCGGCTCCAGACTGTAGCGCCTAGAACCGCTCGGCTACCTCATGTTCACAACCAACAATGATAGTAACATTCTGGACATTTCGAGTGAATGATCTGGTTACCCGGATCTCTCAGCATGAATCCCAGTGAACATTTATGGGACGTAATCGAGTGGTCAGTCTGTGCACAAACTTCCTTACCGGCAACAGTTTCGTAAATACGGACTGCTACGGAGGCAGGATGACTCAATATTTGTGTAGGGGACTTCCAACGACTTTTTAAGTCAATGCCACGTCGAGTTGCTGCACTATGCTGGGCAAAAGGAGTTCCGACACCATCTTAGGAGGTATCTCATGACTTTTGTCACCTCATTGTACGATGAAAAGAAGGGAGGAAGTGGAAACTGATGCCTACAGTTAGCCGACACCTCTCGAAAATCGAGGGAGATGCCGAGCTTAACTACTCTATCTGTCGTACAGATAGCCACAAACAGCTTCTCCGTTACGAGAGAAATTTCTCAGAGACTTGAGAATTAACCTAGCAAATTAGTGCGCAGACTGGTCAACGGGAATTGTGCATCATTTTGTCTTTTGCCTGTGTGGTGGTGGTGATTTTTTTTTTTTTCCGTCAGCTACGTCTGTGTTGATTGTCACCGCACTAAACAGCTACGGATGGGGTCAAGCGCGCCAACACAGACCGAGGAGCACGCTATTATACTGGGTAGCTCTGCTCCGAGGAGGGCTGTCGTGGTGTTCGTGTCACGCACTGGAAGGACCGCAAGGGCGCGCGAGAGCGACGAGTTTTTCGCGGCGGGTGGGAAAACCGCGCTCTTACGGAGCCGATTTTCCACACGGCCGCGGGTGGCTTTTGCCGGCAGCGCATCGTGGGAGCCGTGCATCCGGCACAACTCTTTGTGGAACCTGTTTAGACTTCTGCTTTGCGAGGGAACACTGGTTGTGCCCACAGATCATCTCAAGAATGCACCATACAGATGCTAATACTAGCACGTCATTCAAGGCAACTTTGCATACTTGAGGAAATCTCACAATGCTCTGAAAGAGACGTGGCTTCTGACAAAACGACTTTAGCTGGAGCAAAAATGGTTCAAATGGCTCTGAGCACTATGGGACTCAACTGCTGAGGTCATTAGTCCCCTAGAACTTAGAACTAGTTAAACCTAACTAACCTAAGGACATCACAAACATCCATGCCCGAGGCAGGATTCGAACCTGCGACCGTAGCGGTCTTGCGGTTCCAGACTGCAGCGCCTTTAACCGCATGGCCACTTCGGCCGGCAGCTGGAGCAAAAAAATGGTTCAAATGGCTCTGAGTACTATGGGACTTAACTTGTCATACAGAGGAAACGTACCAGACAATATATTTGAAAACAGATAAACGTCTTCCTCACGGTGACGGACGGGAATGCCTAACTGAAAGAATGTTGCACACCTGCAAGGACAAAACGCTACATTATGTTCGGAACGGCAAACACAGGACAGAATTGGTAAAATTAAATGCTTTGATTATGACGTGTTTTACAACGGTCAGTCATGAGAAGCAAAAGCAGCTAGATTAGTTGAATATGAGCACAAATTTGAGGTCGCAGATGTTTGGCCTTACATTTGCTGAACACGTACAAGGTCAACGGCATCATAGGCTCGAGACATAGTACCATGTACTCTAAAAAGAAACCGAGCAAGGTCGCGCAGTGGTTAGTACAGTGGGTTCGCAAGCGGGACGATGACGGTTCAAACCCTGTTCGGCCATCCTGATTTAGGTTTCCCGTTACATCCTTAAATCGCTCCTGGCAAATGATAGGATGATTCTTTTGATAGGGCCACGCCCGATTTCCTTCCTCATTCATTTAGTGACCAGAGCTTGAGCTCCGTATGTAATGAATATGCTGTCGAAGGAATGTTGAACCCTAATCTTCTGCCCTTCTTCCTTTTTCCCATTGCAGGCAAGGGCCGAAAACTGACTTTTTGGAAGCCCTTGATGTCAATAAACGTCTGACAAATGGCCCAAACTTGAAGTTTAGACGATCAGACTCCACTTTGCACTTCCCCTCTCTTGAACTTCACCGTATCATCTCTTTCTTCCATAGTCTCTGCCCCGTCATACCTATCCACTTTGCTATCTATTTATTCTATTGGATCCAATACGTACATTAAATTGCTAATTTTTCTGCTGTTTTATCGTATGTTTGTTATTCGCTTATGTTTATTTTTTAAACATATATGTATCTACTTTTAATTTATTATTTCTAACATGTAAGTAAGTGCTTAGTCGCAAATTTCGATTTAAATGAAACACAATTTGAGGGTAAAATCTCAATTCACACACGCTGTACAAACCCTCTCCCATTCAGCAGTGGTATATATACGGGTGATTCTTATGCACGTTTAAAAACCGAAATGACGGAGATGACGCTGAGAGAAATAATTTAATATAAGACACATGGGGTCGCAAATATCGGGAAATACCCCAAAAGTGGGTGACAAATGTTGAATATGTCACGTCACCAGATGACGTACCTCGCAGCACGTGCAGCGGTTGAGCCTATTGGTCTGCCGCACCTGATCAAATGGTTCAAATGGCTCTGAGCACTATTGGACTTAACATCTCAGGTCATTAGTCCCCTAAAACTTAGAACTACTTAAACCTAACTAACCTAAGGACATCACACACATCCATGCCCGAGGCAGGATTCGAACCTGTGACTGTAGCGTTCGCGGGGTTCCAGACTGAAGCGCCTAGAACCGCTCGGCCACCAGCAGGCCGGCTCACCTGATCATACCAAACTAAGTCAAGTATTGACGTCAGTGTGGCTCGGGGCCAGCGAGCACGCCTTCAGCGCGTGTGGCTCCGGGTTTAAGTCCTGCGTCTGCCACGTAGTGTTCTTTTTTCCATTAATTTACACAACTGAGGGTTTACACTGAGGCAAGATTTCTTAGTTTATTTAGTGACCTCGCTGTCTCCTCTGGTTTAATGCAAAGTACTATCACATGTTAAACATTTCTCATCCGTTTTTGGGATATTTCCGGACAATTGCGACACCATATGCCTTAAATTACTTGTCTTAGAATCATCTCTGCCGCTTCGGGGCTTTTTAAGCGTTAATAATATCACCCTTTATGTCAGCAGTTGACTACTATACAGCTGGGGTCAAGATAAGACAGAAACGATGGTTCAGAGTTTAAAATTATGTCGGCCTTAAGTTCATTTCGACCACAAAAGATGAGGTTTGAGGAAGACGACAAGGATGTGGAAGGTAAATAGACGTTGATTTATTGTAGACATTCGTCTCAAAAGGAAACCCTAACGAGGACCGGGATTCGAATCCAGCTCTCATAATTAACAGAGCAATTACGAGAATATATCCAGTCGGTTCCAACTTCGCCAAGAGTAACTGTGTGATCCCAACAAGCCCAGATGCAAATGTAACTCGTAACACTAGGGTTAGTCATGCCCTCGTAGGTTGCAGCGGAGCAAAATGTCTCGGTCAGTGCGGCCCGTGTTCAACACGCTGCCAACGGGACAGCTGTGCTCTCTCTCTCTCTCTCTCTCTCTCTCTCTCTCTCTCTCACACACACACACACACACACACACACCGTGCGCCAGCTAGTGGCTAGTGCCACAGGTTGTTCCCACACCCTACCTGGCTCTAGCGCGGACAATGGCGCCGCCAGCGGTTCGTCTCGCTTTTCAGTCGAACCCGCCCTGCGACTTCGCCGCAATTCGTCGCGACACGGAAGGCAATTGCCGAGAAAACGGCAGCGCTAAAGCGAGAAAAGCCGCGCCGCTCCGAGTCTCATTGTACGTGAGTGGCCCGACACCACCGGATGTAGTCTTCTGCGATCGTCGCCCGGGACTTGGCTGCCTCGGCGGTACATATTTCGGGAATGCTTGCCTTGCGTGGAAGGCTCGGCGACGGACAAGCAACACGTGCACAAAAGATGAGGTTGGAGGAAGACGACACGAAAAACAAGCGCAATTGCTTCCTGGCTGAAAATCGCCTGTGAACACGCTGATGGCTACCAGTACAAGAAACCCTCCACTCTTCTTTTTGTTGAGTACTTGAATTTCCCGCGCACAAAGCAGAAAGAACAGTAGTTTCCCACATGAAAGTCGGGACTGATATTGTGGAAATACATTAAAAATAACAGTACTATCGCTTGTACTCTCATTATACTGATGCTACGAAAAGATCTGGACCAATCTTGTCATGTAACCGAATTAACGGAAGTGCTGTATCACTCTTTTGAGTGTCGCGTCACGTACATTGTGTCCCCTAATTCTAAACCAAGGCCTTCGCCGAAGATAGCACCATTAGATTTTACAACAAAAATACTATTTGTCGAAATACACGATTCGCCGTTTGCGAGAAAACCTCTGATTAAGATCTTGATGTGGTAACACCACAGAACGGTGTAGCTCAAGACTCAGAAACTGCAGACAGTTTGTTAACATTCCTCCTTGGTAACGTCGTCCCAATCACCGAACCTTATGAGTCCGAATATTGCCAATCCGAATAGTTCGCGGGTTCGATCCATGGCTGGTAATATTAAGCCACAAGTAGCTAGAAGAACCAGTTTCCAACTCTAAGAAAAGCAAAAATACCAGCCACAACGCGACCTTCAGCTTGATGACCGCTTTACCTTCTATGTTTCTTTTATGCTTGCACACTGATAACCATAATCACCACCACCACCACCACCACCACCACCATCATCATCATCATCATCATCATCATCATCATCATCATCATCATCATCATCATCATCATCTTCTTCTTCTTCTTCTTCTTCTTCTTCTTCACGTTGTGGATTAATTTTTGCACCGGTTCCAGCTTCACAAATTGGCAACATATCTCTTCTTAGACTCTGCTACATGTTTCTAACATGAGGTTTTCAAGTTTGTGCTTATTTGGAAAGTTTTGTTTCTTTTATGCATTGTCAGTGTTTTGTATCAGCTATCGTTGTTCTTATTTATTCCACTTTCAGCTGGTTCAGCTAGCAGTTCTTGCTGGACCGTTTCGTTTGTTACATGGACTGTTTTGGGTGATCTCTCTATAAACTTTACCCTTGAACGCCCTGGAAGCACAACCGCCTGGAACTTTCACTGCGTACTATTTATTTCGATGAAACAACTTTCAGGAGGGAGATAACATTCGCCTTCCTGAAGAAGGGATGGGAAACCAATAAGTTTATAGAATTTGCAGGGACGATGGAGAAAGGCAAATGTATCGCTTTGAGGTTATCCTGGCCCGGAAACGAACGAGTCGAAAGCTATAAGCGAAAATCGTTCTGATATTTTTGGAATGCATGTACCAATACTGCTCTCGCTAAGACTGTAGGGTAGGCAACTTTCTGACGCGGTGGTATGGAGAAAAACAAGAATTCAATCTCCAATAAGAACGGACTCCAAAACGCCTAACTTACGAGCTGTGAGCACTTGCTCATCTTCGCTACTGTCAAATACATCTCTTTTACTGCACAAGTGCTCACAGCTCTCTCAACGTATGTATTTTAGAACCCATATTGAATGGGATTTTTTCTTGTTTTCTTCCATTCAAGCTCCTCCAAAAATATGGAAAACAAGCAGCTTGCAATATAAGAGATGTGATTCATAGCATCGAAGATGAACAAGCGCTCATAGCTCTTAAGGTATGCATTTTAGAGCACATACCTAAAGGACTTTTTTATTGTTTTGGTTCTTACACCCACCTCTGAAAGTTGCCTACCCAAGAATCGTAGCAATATCAGTACCAAGTACATGTATTCCACTGACAGAAGTGTCAGAACAGTTTTCACTTATAACTTTCTACTCGTTCGTTTCCGCTACATGGGCTCTTACCTCAAATTGATACATTTATCCTTCTCCGTCATCCTAGAAAGTTTGTAACGTCATCACGGAAGCACTCCGTACATTATGAGGTCTAACAAATGGCAACAGTTTGTGTGATAACCTGGTTCGTTATCTGAAAATAATCCAAAATAGGCTTCAGAAACCCTGACAGACTGTACGACGGGTAGTCATAAGGTATTAATTATCAACTATAGAAAAATTTAACCATGTAACTTATGTTTTGTTTGTTTGCTAGCACATGCCTGCAGTCCTGATACATACTGAAATCCTCGAGTCACAGTACCTTATCATGTCTCTACAGGAGCGAAAACGCAGCCCACTGATAAAATGGAGTATCGTATGGTCAATCGTTTTCGAAAGCAGCGGCAATGTGTCACTCCATTCATGCGGATAAAGTAGTCATCTGGATTCTTCTTCTTCTTCTTCTCCTTCTTCTTCTTCTTCTTCTTCTGTTTTCTGTTGCTTCTGTCCTGTAACTACGCAGGGTCGGCATGGTTATTTATCGTAACTGACATGGATAATTAAGCGGTGGCCGGATGCCCTTCCTGCCGCCTGGGCGGAATACGAGTACTCCAAGTGTAGTGGTGTCCAAAATTAAAGCAACAAGCCACTATTTCCCCGTCCTGTGTCTAATTCACCATATATTCATACAAACTGTCAACAAATGTCCGTATGTTCATGTTCTGCACGGAAGATTGCATTCCAGTCAACGGACAACACCTCAACGATGAAGTCAGGGCACCTATCAAAAGGGGCAGCGTTTCCAAGGTACTACCACATCCACAGACACTGTGTACACAGTCACAGACGGTGCAGTATGGCACAGACAGGAAGCCTAGCAGACTCCAGGAGTGGAGGGCCATAGGAAGAATGGAAGCAAAACAGTAGCAAACTGATGTGGACCGATGGTTTAATGTAAATCGCTCTGTTATTTCTAAGGTGTGGCGACAGTTTATAGATACCGAAACTGTATCCCTAAGACTATGACAGGGCCACTACGTGCGAAATCAGAAAGGGAGGGCCGTTTTTTAGCTGTAAGGGCATGACGGTACCGCCTTAGTACTGCACGGCAACTGGCATCGAACCTCACAACATCCACTGGACGGGTTTTGTCGAGGCAAACGGTGAACAGAAGGCTTCAGCAGAGCGGCCGTCATTCTTGGAGAGCTGCTGTCTGTTTACCTCTTGGATGCCTTCACAGAATAGAGCGCCTAGAGTGGAGCCGTCAACATGCCACCTGGACGATCGAACAGCGGGCCAGAGTCCCGATTTGGTCTGAAGAGTGACTCTTGACGGACTCGCATATGGAGAGCACGTGGAACACGATTTCGGAACACAAAAATTGTGGAAACAGACCAATATGGAGGAGGATCCCCAAGGGTGTGGGCAGGGTTCATGAAATTGTACGGATGAATCGGCAAGGTTTAACTGCTGTCAGGCATCGTGACGAGATCTTGTGACCTCATGTGCGGTTGTTGCGAGGCGCTGTGGACGCAGATTTTGTATTGATGGCCGGTAGTAGTCGACCTCATAGAGCACGGGTGGTTGATGTTTTCTTGGAATCGGAAGATATTGCATGTTAGGGGTGGCTTGCTCGCTCTCTCGATTTGAATTCCATAGAGCATGTTGTGGATGCAGCAGGGAGATGGGTTGCATCTAATAAGCATCCATCAACCACTCTCCAAGACGTGTGAGCAGCTCTGCCGGAAGCATGGGTGTCATTGCCTCAACATGAGATTGATAGCATTATTCACAGTATTCCCCGTCGTTGTCAGGTCTTTGTTGCTGCCACAGTTGGCCACGTCCATACTGAGCACATTAACCAGTTGTGGGAATGTATGTGCAAATCTGTTAAGTTAGAAAAAAATGAACATTTTTGTCTACCTTTATGCATATTGCAGTTGTTTACATTCTGTATCCTTTACATTGTTTCTACTTTACTGCCACCTGTTTGTACCGTTTTGTGACAAAATAAACGCAACCTTGCAAAATTTCACTTTGTTGCTTTAATTTTGGACACCAGTGTATCCGCATATAGTGCTATTATGTGCAAGTGTATGAGCGTTTGCTAAATGTTCGCGAATTATGTAACTGAGGCGAGCCTTGGGGACTTGCCCATTATTCACCAAGTCAGGTATGGAAAACCGCCTAAAAACCATTTCTCGGCTGGCCGGCACACTGGCTCTCGTCGTTAATCCACCTGGCGGATTCGATCCGGAGGGCGACGCAACTGCCCGAATCCCGGGAACAGGCGCGTTTAACGTGCGCGGTTATCCGGGCAGGTTAAGTAATCATTCGGATTAGACCAACATAAATGTATCATTTCTGCTTCTGCTGATAACGAATTACCGCACGTAGGGTTAACAAGTATCCGGCTTTAGCCGGATATTTCCGGCTCTTTATGGTCACGTCCGGCCGAATATTTACAGTTCCGATTTTTCTTGGGCTTTTTAGCGATGAAGTAGAGAACGCCGAACTAAGGCCCATACCGACTAATGACGTAAGCGCAGGGAATAATAAAAGACGGAATAAGGTGATATACCAAGGGATATGCATATGTATAAAAAAAATGGTTCAGATGGCTCTAAGCACTATGGGACTTAACATCTGAGGTCGTCAGCCCCCTACACTTGGAATCCCTCGGACCGATATTCTGTCAGTGTCAATGTCGATACAGGCAATTTTTACTGTTTAATGAAGAACTTATTAGTTTTATCCATATAAGCGTGTCTTAGGAAGAATGCAGCAGTTAAGAGGACTGAGCATTTAGTATCATAATCGCCAAATTATAATGCTCTATACTGATTTTTTTTAAATTTAGGCACTTGAGGGTTGATCTCGCCAAAAAAAGACAGTAGTTAATAGTTAATAATGATTGAAAATACCCAAATTCCTACATTTGTATCCGCACGACACATTCCCCATATATCAATCGGCGGCGCCATTTTGTTTCGGATCCTCTAGTGGCATGCTACGGTGTTGTGTTGCTGGAATTTCAACGTGTACCAGGACTGCAGACACGTACTTGCAATCAAACTAATATTAATCACGTAATTTCAATATCCGAGGTGATAATTAAAATTGTATGACTTCGCCCCCGTATTACGTAGTTTAGTTCATATTGTCGAGTGTCTGAGCTCACAGCTCCGTCGAGCGGCGACAAGCCCGTCTTGGAACGCTCTTTGGGCCGTCTGGAGAATACTGTTTCCCAGAGCGAGACCACCGTGTGCCAGCTTGCAGGCGCATCGCAGCGGCCGTTTGTCCTCCCAGCCAGTTCTCCGTCGGTGGGCCCATTCTTCTGCAGAGGCCATTGACGCGCTGTCCCCCTCCGAAAGACTCCAGTTTTCACGGCCTCGCCATTCTCTCTCTCAGCAGTTAACCGGGACATGAAAAGGGTGGTCGCCTTTTGTTTCCCCCCTGCAACTCGATTCCTTTGCCAAGGGTGACGAAGCCACAGAGCGAGGAGAGGCGGCGACGATGGGAAAAGACGCTGCGGAAAAAAAAACGGGCGCGGATGCGACAGGTCGTTCTGCAAACTCTACGGTTCGAAGCAGACTGAGAGGCGAGAAGAAGCAGACCAGGAGCGACGGTAATCCACACGGAATGACGCAGGAAGATGGTTGGATTTCGTATCTACAACACAGGGTTTACATCTCTTTGGATAATTTGGATATAGGCGTGCAAGGACTTTCTGGTGCTGCGTCTGATGATCTCACTAGAACTTTCCAATATGTCTAGCTAGCACTTGTCCACATAAATTTCAAGCGGTGATGCTGACAGTTGATGGACGCACTGTACGGATTCTTGACAATCAAATTTGCATGCCACGTGTAACCTCTCTGCCCAGCCTGTCAAGATTTCAGTGTTTTGCTCCTTAAATTTCAGCATACAGTCGAAATCGAAATGTATCAATAACCTACAACATACACTATGAATATTAAGTATGGGGACAAACTTCAAATGATTCCTGACGGGAAAAGGGACAAAGAGTTCATAGCGGCATATGTCCGGAAACGGACAGTGAGTCTGCAATAAAGAATTAGTACCATTGCATACGTGTTGCAAACTAACTGGTTACAGTGAAGGCGAAACCCAATGTTCCATTTTTCATTTCAGAAGCAAGCAGAGATAGTTTTTGTCTACGGTCAAGCACTTGCAAAAGGCCGAGATGCCGAACAGATTTATCGAGCCACTTTCCTGGTAGACAGCACTAACCAACTCACGAAACCTTTGCACCGACTATTCGATGTTCGTGTGAACATGAGTCTTTGCAGAGAGGTGAATAACTTGAACGGCCGCGGGATATTCGTGCACCAGCTATGAAACAATACGTTCTACAGATATTCGGACAAGCACCCTTGATTTTTATGCGCGATGGCATTGAGAAGTGTTTTGTATGCTGACCTACTTGCTGATGTGCAGACCCTTCACAAACGTGTCCGAGCAGCCTGTCACGCTATAAGGTCACAATCTGGACCATTCGAAAGACTAAGGCAATCCGCGATGCCACGTGTGGACGCTTGAACTGTTTCCCGTGGTGGCCGCTTAAAACGTGTTCCGTAAAATGGAAAAATAAATATCACGTAATATGTAATTTAATGTAGCAGTACTAATTGCTTTACTGTACAATCATCATCGTTTCCAGATTCCAGACATATGTTGATATGAACTTTTTTTCTACTTTTTCCTGCCAGAAGCTACCTCTGGAATTTGCCCTGTTAATATAGCTCTGAGCACTATGGGACAACTACTGTGTTCATCAGTCCCCTACAACTTAGAACTACTTAAACCTAACTAACCTAAGGACATCACACACATCCATGCCCGAGGCAGGATTCGAACCTGCGACCGTAGCAGTCGCGCGATTCCGGACTGCGCGCCTAGAACCGCTACACCACCGCGGCCGGCCCCTGTTAATAATCATCAATTATGTGACGTTCGTATTGAACACATTACACCAAACTAATAACGTAATTTGTGTCATACAAGCTTATTATTATTTCGTTACGTAAGCTAGAATGAAATGTTTAGTTCCATAAACGGTATCAATTATGTGACGGTCGTATTGAACACTTTACACCAAACCAACAACGTCATTTACGTCATACAAGCATATTATTATTATTTCGTTATGTAAGCTAGAACGAAATGTTTAGGCCAAAAACGGTGAAGACAGTAGTGCAGTTTTTCTCCCCTCCTGTTCGGTCTGTACATCGAAGAAGCAATGACAGAAATTAAAGAAACGTTCCAGAGCGAGATTAAAATTCAAGATGAACGGATATCAATGGTCAGATTCGCTAATGTTAGCGCTATCCTCAAAAAGTGAGAAGTAATTACTGGACGTTGCATGGAATGAAACGTCTAATAAGTCTCAAAGTAAACCGAAGAACGACGAAAGTGTGAGGAGCGGTAGAAATGAAAAACTTAACATCGAAATTGGTGAAGTAATTCTGCTGCCTTGGAAGCAAAATAGCACATATTGGAAGAAGCAAGGACATACAAAGCAGACTGCCACAGGCAAAGAGAGCATTCCTGGCTAAAGGAAAGTCTAAAATTTCTGAGATTGTAGGATTGATTCATAGTATTGTACGGAAGTGAATAATGGAAGGTGGAAAAAACTTCAAAATAGGAGAATCTTAAGAGTCTGAGATGTGGTACTGCAGAAGAATGCTGAAAAATAGGCGGTCTGATAATAAATGAGAGGTGTTTTGCAGAATCGACGAGGAGAGGAACATGAGGAAAATACTGACAAGAAGGAGGGAGACAGTTATTGTATCTGTGTTAAGACATCAGGGAATACCTTCTGTGGCATTAGATGGAACTGTAGAGAGTAGCCGGCCGCTGTGGCCGAGCGGTTGTAGGCGCTTTAGTCCGGAACCAAGCTGCTGCTACGGTCGCAGGTTCGAATCCTGCCTCGGGCATGGCTGTGTGTGATGTCCTTAGCTTGGTTAGATTTAAGTAGTTCTAAGTCTAGGAGACTGATGACCTCAGATGTTAAGTCCCATAGTGCTTAGAGCCATTTGTAGAGGGTAATAACTACAGAGGAAAAGAGAGACTGGAATATATCGAACGAGTAATGGAGTACGCTGGGTGTAACTGCTGCTCTGAGATGAAGCTGTTGGGACAGGAGACGAAGTAGTGGTATGCTATATCAAACCAGTCAGAAGACTGACGATGGCTCGAGAAAATACATTTAATGTTATGAACTTTGTATTCATGTGGTATGCGTACTTTGTCACATTATTATTTCAGTCGGAAGACTGGTTTGCTGCAGTTCTCCACGCCAATCCATCCTGTACAAGAGCTTTCATTTCTTCGATAAAGATAGAAGCTGAACAAATGAATTAAAATCGTGCCGCGTTTGTGGGATGCACAACGTCTCAAGGAAAACGTAATTCCTTCAGCCTTCATTTCTGTATAAGTACTGCACACTCCATCCATTTGAACCTGTTTGTTGTATTCATCTCTCAGTCTCCCTACAGAATTTTTACTTCCAGAGTCACCTCGATTACCAAAATAAGCATGCCTTGGTGCCCCAGGAAGCGTGCTAAAGCCCGATACCTTCTTTTAGTCAGGTTGTGGAAGAACTTTTTTCTTCCAATTCGATTTAGCACCTCCTCATTAATTCCTCGATCTAAGCATCTAATCTTCAGCATTCTTATGTATGTATGTATATGTATGTATGTATGCATGTATGTATATCAAAAGTTACTACTCTCCTCTTGTCTGAAGGCAAGAAGATCTTACAATGGTTTTTCCATGATATTTTCCAGACATTTCTTTCACTTGCTCTTCCAATCCCTTCCTGTCTTTGGCAGATTTACAACGTCCTCGGCAAACCTGCACGTTTTTATTTCTTCTCCCTGAACTTTAATTAAGTTTCCAAATTATTCATCGGAGCAAACACTGGTAGCAGTCACTTCTGTAAAATATCTGGGAGTATGCGTGCGGAACGATTTGAAGTGGAATGATAATATAAAATTAATTGTTGGTAAGGCGGGAGCCAGGTTGAGATTCATTGGGAGAGTCCTTAGAAAATGCAATCCATCAACAAAGGAGGTGGCTTGCGAAACACTCGTTCGACCTATACTTGAGTATTGCTCATCAGTGTGGGATCGGTACCAGGTCGAGTTGACAGAGGAGATAGAGAAGATCCAAAGGAGAGCGGCGCGTTTTCGTCTCAGGGTTATTTGGTAAGCGTGATAGCGTTACGGCGATGTTTGGCAAACTCAAGTGGCAGACTCTGCAAGACAGGCGCTCTGCATCGCGGTGATGAGGTATCGAATATACAGGGTGTCACAAAAAGGTACTGCCAAACTTTCAGGAAACATTCCTCACACACAAAGAAAGAAAATATGTGGACATGTGTCCGGAAACGCTTACTTTCCATGTTAGAGCTCATTTTATTGCTTCTCTTCAAATCACATTAATCATGGAATGGAAACACACAGCAACAGAACGCACCAGCGTGACTTCAAACACTTTGTTACAGGAAATGTTCAAAATGTCCTCCGTTAGCGAGGATACATGTATCCACCCTCCGTCGCATGGAATCCCTGATGCGCTGATGCAGCCCTGGAGAATGGCGTATTGTATCACAGCCGTCCACAATACGAGCACGAAGAGTCTCTACATTTGGTACCGGAGTTGCGTAGACAAGAGCTTTCAAATGCTCCCATAAATGAAAGTCAAGAGGGTTGAGGTCAGGAGAGCGTGGAGGCCATGGAATTGGTCCGCCTCTACCAATCCATCGGTCACCGAATCTGTTGCTGAGAAGCGTACGAACACTTCGACTGAAATGTGCAGGAGCTCCATCGTGCATGAACCACATGTTGTGTCGTGCTTGTAAAGGCACATGTTCTTGCAGCACAGGGAGAGTATCCCGTATGAAATCATGATAACGTGCTCCATTGAGCGTAGGTGGAAGAACATGGGGCCCAATCAAGACATCACCAACAATGCCTGCTCAAATGTTCACAGAAAATCTGTGTTGATGACGTGATTGCACAATTGCGTGCGGATTCTCGTCAGCCCACACATGTTGATTGTGAAAATTTACAGTACATACTGACGAAACTAAAATGAGCTCTAACATGGAAATTAAGCGCTTCCGGACACATGTCCACATAACATCTTTTCTTTATTCTTGTGTGAGGAATGTTTCCTGAAAGTTTGGCCGTACCTTTTTGTAACACCCTGTATTGCTTCCCTCTACTTATATCTTCCGAGGAGATCACGAATGTAAAATTAGAGATATTCGAGCGCGCACGGAGGCTTTCCGGCATTCGTTCTTCCCGCGAACCATATGCGAGTGGAACAGGAAAGGGAGGTAATGACAGTGGCACGTAAAGTGCCCTCCGCCACACACCGTTGGGTGGCTTGCGGAGTATAAATGTAGTCGTAGATACCTTTACTGCCTGCTTAATGTACCGATTGAACAATATTGTTGACAGGCTACAACCTTGTCCGCAGTCCCTTTTCAACTACTTCTGTTGTGTATAATCTTTCGCTCCCTGTATTTCATTTCTGTCCCCTTCAGAACTTCAGAGAGTTAATTAGCCAATGGTGGAACAATAAATAATTCAGTCGTGTTGGTGAATATGCTTCCTGTCACAAGTGGGTGTTGGGCAGGTCCGCCAACTACGAGTCGTCGACGGGCCGGT
This sequence comes from Schistocerca americana, assembly GCF_021461395.2. Lineage (NCBI taxonomy): Eukaryota > Metazoa > Arthropoda > Insecta > Orthoptera > Acrididae > Schistocerca > Schistocerca americana. Next base: position 130,744,526 of record NC_060124.1, read on the forward strand.
GCGAGCTGTCGGACATGGACCGCGTGACGGGCGGCGAGTCGCTGTCGGCGGCGCCGGGGCAGGACTACCTGGAGAACCAGTGCGCCGAGGAGCCGGCGCGCCTCTGCGAGTTCCGGCGGGTGGCCGGCCGCGTGCTCAAGACGGTCGACGCCGTCTACCAGGACGTGCACTCGGCCGACGAGTGCCGCGAGCTGTGCCTCACCTCGCCCTTCCGCTGCCGCTCCTACGACTACGGCGAGACGGGAGAGCTCGTCTGCCGGCTCAGCCACCACTCCAGGACCACGCTCACCGACATACAGGTCAGCACATTCCGCCCTCCTCCAGCTTAACACCGCTCTCGCCTCATCTCTGCCTTACATCTCTTTCAGTGCAGCCCCCATTGCGTCTCCTCTTACTTAAGATTGACATCAAACGCGATACATCTGTAATGGAGCAGGTTACGAGGCGCTTGTGTGACCAGCTCTAAGGTACTGATGAATCTTCCTGTTTGTATGGGCGTAGTCCATTATCCTCTTTTGCTCCTGACCGACAAAGAAAATCTGCCAGGAAGTTTCAGCCAGCGCACACTCCGCTGCAGAGTGAAAACTTGATTCTGGCAACATCCTCCAGGCTGCGGCTAAGCCATGTCTCTGCAATGTCTTTTCCTCCAGTAGTGCTAGATCTGCACGGTCTGCGGGCGAGATTCCGTGAAGTTTGGAAGGTAGGAGACGAGGCACTGGCGGAATTAAAGTTGTGCGGACTGGTCGTGAGTCGTGCTTGGGTAGCTCAGGTGGCAGAACACTTGCCCGCGAAAGGCAAAGGTCCCGAGTTCGAATCTCGGTCCGGCACACAGTTTCAATCCGACAGGAAGTTTCAAAGAAAACATGTCAAGCTCTCAGATCTCCAAAGTATAGCGCCCTCCTCTGGTGGCATGTCACTGATAAGCCAGGACACTATGACTACTGCCCACCACGAGGTTAGATGCTGCCTGATGACGTTTCAGGCACGTGTTGCCTATGAAAAGTATGTCAGCGCAGCAGAGATGGATGTGGTATCACCCTAGCGAAGATATGGACTGCAAATGGGGAAATCCAGTGAGATAAGCGACTTTATCAAAGGACAGGTTATTATTAACCAAGGCCTTTGAATGAATATCTATGCATGTCCAAAGGAACAGACACAGCGGCGAACTACTGCCGTTGTGAAATACATTAAATGAATTCTCAATTACTAATGAGAACAACCATTAGCATGCAGGTCCAAAGGAACTTTGCATCGTAATCAGAATAACACAGTAACTGCAGTATCGTATTTATCTGCCGATACCGAGAAGCGACTTCGGAACACAACGTTTGATCTGTACAGAAATATATATAATGGATGTACGAGTACAGGTAGCAGACGCATGGCTGACGGCATATGGACGCTTGGGTCTGGCCGTGAGTTGTGCACGGATAGCCAAATGGTAAGGCGGCCGCTCGCGATCAGCGGGAAATCAGGGTTCGAGTCCCAGTCCGGCACAAACTTTCATTGTCGTCATTTCATTACACAGCTGATGGTTGTCCTCAACAACTGTTAAACATTCAATTCGCTGTAACCTTAGAGAAATTTTTATATTACGTTCTTTATATTGTTTTAAAAAATGCATTAATAGCTGTATACCAATAACATTGCAATACTGTGAAGTGTGTTCCTGGTGGCTTCAGAAGTATCCGACCCACCTTACATTTCAAGGCGTTGGGATACTCTGTACCGTTAATGAAATAAATAAATGTCCTCATTCGCAATTGCGAATTCATTTTATGTATTTTATAACGGCTCTGTTGCCTCAGTGCCTGTTCCTTTGGACATGTACCCATGCCCAAAAGAACTTTGCATCGTAATCAAAATAACGCTGGCACTGCAATATCGTACTTCTATCAGACTGACCTCATATTTTAGACGTATTATGGTAGGATCTACAAAGGCTGGGGAAGGAGGTGCCTTTCTCCTGGGTACTGGGGGGAACGTAAGGGCGGATTTAGCAGCCAAGGACGCGTGTCGTGACACTCAGCTACTTCAGGTGCCATCCCGCTATATGCTATCTCCCCGCTATTGAGTAGAGAGTAATGCGTCGATGGGAAGAAGAGTGGCTGGAAGTGACAGACAGTAAGCTGCGTCTGGTAAAGTCCACAATGCGGCCGTGGCATACCTCCTTCCAGTCGTGCAGGCGGGATGAGGTCCTCATTCGACTTCGCGCAGGACAGAGCACTATGACTCACGGCTTCTTCCTCCGGCTAAAATTTCATTAGACTATGTTTTTTTCAGACCAGAGGGCAGCGACTCATTTGCCCTCTATTTTAATTGGCATTCAAACGAATGTTGTACGACTTTTATAGTCCTGTACATTATCCGCATTGTTCCCCAAACTTGTAGGGAGAAGTTTTTAATGTGTTGACAGGGTGTCTGACTCATCCATATTTTTTGTAAGCAGTAGGCCAGTCATATTTCCCTCTGTATTTATTTTAGTTCTTCTATTGTTTTACTTATGTTTTCATTACCGTTTTAGCACATTTCAGGAATTTTACGCTATCTTAAGGAATGTCGGATAGTGTGCTTGTTGGGGGCGACGTGAGAGGTTGGGAGAGAGTGATTGTAGCTCTGTAGGTTCACTCTTCAATGTTTGCGAAATTCTTAGCCATTTTAACCACATTCGTTCCTACTAATTTTCGTACGGGCGCTGATAACCTTATCACTGAACTGTATGTAGTGTGTCTTTTCAAAATTTAGCGATAGATAATTGGCTAGGCCCATTAACTGCTCCTTCTCAAACTATACTTGATTTTCTGTTTATTGCAATGTTTGTATCAACTGTAAACGAAACAAGCACATCATCTGGTAATGTTACTTATGAAAGCTCATTACTATATGCAAGAGAAAGTAAGGAACTAAGATGAAAACTTGTGGTGCACCTGTTGTAATTTGTACGAGGGTTGAATGAAAAGTAATGCCTCCGCCTTCGTTAACTGGGTTTGGAAGGGAATATTTTAATAAATCAAACGCAGAAATAATCCTTAGAATGTGATCTTTAATTACCAATATTTACTTTTCCATATAATCACCAGCCAATTGGATACATTTCGGCCAGCGATGAACAAGTTTTCTGAAGCCGTCACGGAAGAAGTCGACACACTGTTTCCGCAACCACGGTCTCACAGTTAGTTCTCTCTCTCTCTCTCTCTCTCTCTCTCTCTCTCTGTATATATATTCCGACTGTGCTTGCAATTTGTCTCTGAGTCATACGACCATTGTCTTGAAGCAATCGGTCAACATTTTGCTTGTGAAATTAGGTTGTTGCTGTCACATGACGTCCAACTCATTGTTTGTCACGCAGGTCAGATGTTCCCGCCTCAACATCTTTAAACTTACTCGCCCAACGACGCACAGTACTCACATTAACACAATCACCATAAACTGCTTTCATTCTCTGATGAATTTCCTTTGGGGTGACACCTTCTGCTGTCAAGAATTCAATGACTGCACATTGCTTAAATCGCGTTGGCTGACCGTCTGAGCAGGGCTCCATGCTTTACACTCTAACAACACAACCGTTCAATGCTAAGGCTTCCCGCCAACTGGAGCTGTAGAGAAGAGGCTACGGAACAAGCCAGTACCAGCCGCATACCAATGCTGCCAACTGTTGAAGAGTTACGAAGGTGGAGGCATTACTTTTCAGTCAACCCTCGTACATAGCTGGATGATGACTGACACCTTAATACAACATTTGGTGTTTTCTATCAGAGAGATACGATTAGAACCATTTTGCGGCATTTCTTGTTAAGCAACCCAATTTTGGTTTGAATACCACAGAGGTTTCCTGGGCATTGTCATAGCAGAGATGGCGTGCCCATATCTTCCTCCCAACTTTGAACTGCCTTACTCAGTTATAAGAGGAATTATTGTTTAACATGTACACCGAACAAAGGTGCAACTCAGCATTTTACACACTAATTTATCACTGCCAGAGGTGAAACAAGTAATAAATGACAGATAAAACCCCCCCACAACTGATCGAGGATGAACCCCCAAACCATTGGGTTCGTAGTTAACCATCGAACCGCACTACGTTCCCTTCTAAACTATAATACTTTAATGAACTTAAAACATTTTGATTTTTACACAGCCAAACGCTTTTGACAGATCACAGAAGATTTTGAGTTGCCTATAATTTACTGACTAATGAATGAAGCGCATTCTCGTTGTGCGAGTAATTAGCCTTCTCAGTATCTGAACATTTTTACTCCAAATAGTGACCTTGAAAATATATTACTTATAGTCATATGGTAGGACATTGATACAAGCGACTTCGACGCATCAAATAATAGTGAATTTGGTAATGGAGGAACTGTGGAGGGGAGGGGGAGGAGCTTATAGAGGAAGACCAAGGTTTCGGGCAGCTTCAAATGCATGTAAAGTGCAGTAGTTACGCACATATGTTGAGACTTGCACAGTACAGACTAGCGTGGAGACTTGTATCAAACCAGTCTTCGGAGTGAAGACTTCCACAAGAGTCAAATGGTTACGAAGCTGCTTATACGCGACTACGTCAGCTGAGACCACAGGAATGCTGTCCTATCTCGGTTACCGTTCAGCTCGCGGGACTAGCAGTACTTGGCGCATACACTGTAGGCCTGTGACAGCTGACAGCGCTCATATCCTTAAACACCTGTACAGCAACACGGCCCCTCACGTTTCCCTGCAACGCTTCCGTTAGGCGCTACTCAGGCGTGCAGAAACCGCGTCACAGATACGGTCGTCGCTAAACTCTGCGCCCCACACCTTTATCTGTCCTGCGGTGCTTTACGAGCAAACGTTTAAATGATGCATAGTATCTCCCTGCCGATAACAGCAAGACTATGATTAACTGTGCGTAGGGCGATGTGGCTAGCACTGAGTCGAACTACATTTTACGAGGAATGAGATGAAGTTAGTTACTTGTATGCTCAGGAAACATTTAAAAACGTAATAGAACGCCAAGAGTAATCATCCATTCTCCGAATTATGGTGCTCTCTCCAAAAGGGATACAAAAGAATAAGTAACAAATATGTTCTGTCCACACAGGGTCTCGAATACTTAACAGAATGTTCTGCTATTCTTCCACGCATATACTTCTCCTTTCTCAGACGATCTCGGTCCATGCGTCTCATTCTTGCCATTCACACAGTTATTTTGCATTAAAAATTGCTAATATCTGTCGTAACGCCAGAGAGAATACGTCTGACGTCTCTTAGGAGGGTCATCCAGTATGTTCACCGTAGGGAACACGGTGGATAGTTTTGTATACCATTATTATAGATTCTCCGGTTCCATTCGCGCGTTGAGCGAGGGAAAAATTCGCCATTTATACGTGTCTGCATGCGCCCTAACCTCTCATTCGTGAAATACACGATGGCGGCTGGAGAATGGTCGCACGGCCTTCCTCGAATTCAGGTTCTCTAAACGTACTCAACAGGCTTTCACGATAACTACGTCGTATTTCTGGGGATTCCGATAAACATTGAAGGGCCAAAAAAACTGGTACACCTGCCTAATATCGTGTAGGGCCCCCGTGAGCACGCAGAAGTGCCGCAACACGACGTGGCATGAACTCCACTAATGTCTGAGATAGTGCTGGACGACACTGACATCATGAACCCTGCAGGGCTGTTCATAAATCCTAAGAGTACGAGGGAGTGGTGATCTCTTCTGAACAGCACGCTGCAAGGCATCCCAGACATGCTCAATAGTATTCTTGTCCGAGCAGTTTGGTGGCCAGCGGAAGTGTTTAAAACTCAGAAGAGTGTTTCTGGACCAATACTGTAGCATTTCTGTACATGTGGGGTGTCGCATTGTCCTGCTGGAATTGCTCGTATCCGTCAGAAAGCACAATGGACAGCCGGCCGGTGTGGCCGTGCGGTTCTAGGCGCTACAGTCTGGAACCGCGTGCCCGTTCCGGTCGCAGGTTCGAATCCTGCCTCGGGCATGGATGTGTGTGATGTCCTTAGGTTAGTTAGGTGTAAGTAGTTCTAAGTTCTAGGGGACTGATGACCTCAGAAGTTAAGTCCCATAGTGCTCGGAGCCATTTGAGCCACAATGGACATGAATGGATGCAGGTGATCAGACAGAATGCTTACGTACGTGTCACCTGTCAGAATCGTTTATAAACATATCAGGTGTTACATATCACTCCAACAGCACATGTCCCACATCATTACAGAGCCTCCACCAGCTTGAACAGTCCACTGCTGACACGCAGGGTCCATGGATTCATGAGGTTGTCTCCATACATGTCCATCCGCTCTATACAATTTGAAACGAGACTCGTCCGACCAGGCAACATGTTTCCAGTCATCAACAGTCCAATGATGGTGTTGAAGTGCTCAGGCGAGGTGTAAAGCTTTGTGTCTTGCAGTCATTAAGTGTACACGAGTGGGCCCCTCGGCTCCGAAAGCCCATTTCGATGATGTTTCGTTGAATAGTTCGCACGCTGACACTTGTTGACAGCCCAGCATTGAAATCTGCAGCAATTTGCGGAATGGTTGCACTTCTGGCCGCAGCGATGTCGGAAATTTGATGTTTCACCAGATTCCTGATATTCACGGTACCCTCCTGAAATGGTCGTACGGAAAAATTCCCACTTCGTCGCGACCTCGGAGATGCTGTGTCCCATCGCTCCTGCGCCGACTATAACACCACGTTCAGACTCACTTAAATCTTGATAACCTACCATTGTAGAAGCAGAAACCGATCTAAAAACTTCGTCACACACTTGTTGTCTTGCATAGGCGTTGCCGACCGCAGCACCGTATTCTGCATATTTACATATCTCTGTATTTCAATACGCATGCCTGCACCAGTTTCTTTGGCGCTTCAGTGTATATTCCCAGAGCATTTTTCTTAATCTAGCATATGCAGCATGTAGCCCTGTTACAATCATGGCAGCCCGTTTCTGAAATCGTGCGATATTTGCAGTATTGTCAACCTGACAAATTTTCCAAATCCTGGACCAATACTCTAGCGTCTTGTACGGCGATTTCATTTACTGATGGACTGCACTCTCCCAGAACACTTCCCACAAATCTAATTATTCCATTCGCCTTCCCCATCACTGGGTTTAAGTGCTCGGTTAATTTCACCTCGCTTCTTATTTATTTATCGTATGGCACACATTAAGACGTTTTGAATCACCTAGATATGTATACCTAGACAAAAATTACTAACCTACTACATATCAACATTTCAACACATTTCCCCAGAATCATATAACACAGATGACAATAAGTACAGATGAACACAAGGTTTTTATACAGTTTATCGCACCACTAGTCACTGTCAGGAAATGTTTGCAGTCATATGCAGGACACATTGACGCAACATAAGCAATGTCTGTCGCTCCGTACCCGACTCACAAGACGGTGACGAAAATTTGCTCTACCTTTGGAGAGTGTATGCAAATCTTCCATGGCCCATTCGAATGCATTATCACTTCTTATTATTACTCTTAGAAACTTACACAATGTAATGACCTCAAGATGTTTAACACTAATCTCGTAATCAAGTACTATCGGTATCACTGCCGATGTTACACGCATCATCTTAGACTTTGCCACGTTAAAGATTGCTTCCATTCATTGTAGCAAGTGAAAATTTTGTACAAGCCTCCCGCCTTTCCTTATGATTGTCCATGGACAATACCTTAATGTGGACAACAGCATCATTTGTCATACAATTTTCTAAACATGTTGATCCTTCCTAACAAATCATTTTTGTATTTCCAGAACAATACAGAATCTTTTATTCTTCCTTGGGACAACTCAGAGTAACTTTCGTTTTCAGTTGAGCGCTCTTCGTTCACTATAACGACATGGGTTCCGTTGGCTAAAAATCCATCGAGAGGATCGCATATATAAGAAGACAGTCCACGTGATGGTAAGCTCACCGTAGAAAATATTTGTCATCCCCACAGAAGAGCACATGGTCACCTTGGAGCACTGAAGATGATGTAGAACTGGTACCATTTGTTGACGTGACCTTCCACTGTTGATTTATGGCATTACAGTGAACTGGTGTGTATCTGATAGTTGGTTGTATGGAATGAACGCAGTTAGATGAGTCAACTTGTAGACCTGACAGAATGGCATAAAGGAGCTATAATGCTTGGACGTCCCTATGACCACACCATGAATGACGTTACCCCGATTTGCAGGTGGATCAATGTAACATGGCATGAGAACAGATGTCTTAATTTGACTGGAACTGTTGCTGCCAGTGAGTGCTGGCCCATCTCAACCATTTTCCAAGGAAATGTTGTTACGGAAAATGCATGTAACGGACAGTGGGAGTCGGTACTTCACAAAGGTGATTATACACTACAGCACATAGAGTTGCACGTCTTCAGTGGACCAAACAACAAAGAAACTGGACAGTAACTGACTGGATGCATGTGGTGTGGTCGCTCGACTCGCAGTTTTGCGTCTTTTCAAATGAAGAAAGGCATTAAGTGCACTGATGAATTTTTTTGGAGGTGTAGTCCAGGGTGGAGATGGTACTGTAATTTGTTGGGGTATTTTTCGTAGCATTACTTCGGCCTACTCATTCAGGTTTCTGTGAATATGAAGGAGGAAGTTTATATCAACATTCTCGTTGACTAAGGGTTGTCCTTTTTTCTACATCTTCGTGATGAGTATACTGCGGACACTCCTATCTTCCAAGATGACAACATTTGTGTTCAACACGGCTGCTTGGTTTGATGAACACTGAAACACTCTATTGCACCTCGAATAGCCTGTAAAATCATCCACTCTGTATCGTCCAGAAAATGTATGGGATTATTTCGAACCATAGGCGAAAGGTAGCAATCAACATCCTCTAAATTTGGTACCTGTGCAGGATTTAATCATCTCTGAGTGGCTTCAGCTGGACACCGCATAACTGAAGAAACGTGTGGACAGTCTTCCTCGCCGTATTGAAGGAAGCAAGGAAGATTAGGGATTAATGTCCCATCGACGACGAGGCCATTAGAGACGGAGCTCAAGGTCGGACTGTTCCACGGATTGAGAAGGAAATCCTGCCCTTTCAAAGGAACCATCCTGGCATTTGCCTGAAGCGATTTAGGGATATCATCCGACGAACTGAGGCAGTTATCGAGAGAGACGTGATGTTATGTGGTACACTACCGGCCATTAAAATTGTTAGTCAAACAGAGCTTGGATGGCGTGTACAGGTACAGCTGCCCATGCAGCTTCAACACGATACCACAGTTCATCACGAGTAGTGACTGGCGTATTGTGACGAGCCAGCTGGTCGGCCACCATTGACCAGACGTTTACAATTGGTGAGAGATCTGGAGAATGTGCTGACCAGGGTAGCAGTCGAACATTTTCTGTATCCAGAAAGGCCTGTACAGGACCTGCAACATGCGGTCGTGCATTATCCTGCTGAAATGTAGGGCTTCGCAGGGATCGAATGAAGGGTAGACGCACGGGTCTTAAACCATCTGAAATGTAACGTCCACTGTTCAAAGTGCCGTCAATGCGAACAAGAGGTGACCGAGACGTGTAACCAATGGCACCCCAAACCATCACGCCGGGTGATACGCCAGTATGGCGATGACGAATACACGCTTCCAATGTGCGCTCACTGCGATGTCGCTAAACACGGATGCGACCATCATGATGCTGTAAACAGAACCTGGATTCATCCGAAAAAATGACGTTTTGCCATTCGCGCACCCAGGTTCGTCGTTGAGTAGACCATCGCAGGCGCTCCTGTCTGTGATGCAACGTCAAGGGTAACCGCAGCCCCGGTCTCTGAGCTGATAGTCCATGCTGCTGCAAACGTCGTCGAACTGTTCGTGCAGATGGTTGTTGTCTTGCAAACGTCCCCATCTGTTGACACAGGGATCGAGACGTGGCTGCACGGTCCGTTACAGTCATGCGGATAAGATGCCTGTCATCTCGACTGCTAGTGATACGAGGCCGTTGGGATCCAGCGCGGCGTTCCGTATTACCCTCCTGAACCCACCGGATCCATATTCTGCTGACAGTCATTGGATCTCGACCAACACGAGCAGCAATGTCACGATACGATAAACCGCAATCGCGATAGGCTACAATCCAACCTTTATGAAAGTCGGAAACGTGATGGCACGCATTTCTCCTCATTACAAGAGGCATCACAACAACGTTTCACCAGGCAACGCCGATCAACTGCTGTTTGTGTACGAGAAATCGGTTGGAAACTTTCCTCATGTCAGCACTTTGTAAGTGTCGCCACCGGCGCCAACCTAGTGTGAATGCTCTGGAAAGCTAATCATTTGCATATCACAGCATCTTCTTGCTGCCGGTTAAATTTAGCGTCTGTAGCACGTCATCTTCGTGGTGTAGCAATTTTAATGGCCAGTAGTGTATTTCTGTTATGTACCTAGGGACGCCGAAATTTTTAGCCCAGCGTGCAAGGTACTAGTATGTTCTCCTAGGTTTCGGAACGACAATATGTTGCAAAGCGCCTCAGGTAGACAATACTGTGGGTTGCCTTCTACACAGGTACTAGCACGCATCACGAGCTTGGTCCAATCCACGTTTCTCAGCTTCAGTCACTGTTGGCACGGCAGTAACTCTTTGCCCGATTCTCCCGCAGGAGCCGTACCTGGTGGTGCCCGAGGCTGCGACGTACGAGCTGCGCGCGTGCTATAACGTGACGGTGGAGTGCGGCGCCGGCGACATGGTGGCGCGCGTGCGCACCAGCTCTCTCTTCAGCGGCCGGCTGTACGCGCGCAACGGGCCCCGCGCGTGCGCTACCACTGTGCGCTCGTCGCTGTTCTTCGAGCTGCGCATGCGCTACGACGACGTGGAGTGCGGCGTGCGCCGGCTGGCCGCGGGCCGCTACGTGGCCGACGTCGTGGTGCAGCACCACGCCGCCGTCCTCACCTCGGCCGACCTGGGGCTCGCGCTGGCCTGCCAGTACGACCTCACCAACAAGAGCGTCAGCAGCGAGGCCGACCTCAGCGTGCGCGGAGACGCCAGGTGCGCATCACACCGCCCCTTACCTTGCCCTGCGCCTTTCGCACTGTACTTTTCTAACTTCAACAGTTCTTCATTTATCTCGCCTCTTCTACATACCTACTCACTGTTGTGTTCCTGTTCGTCTATTCGAGGCCCTCACACGCCAGCGATATACCGCTGGCAATCTTGACAGCAACATCGCGTCCAGTTAATCGCTCTCTTCCAGCCTAACGCACGCGAGCGATTTGCTTAGCAGCGTCTACCAATATTCGTGAAGTATCTTGAAATACTGATACGGAATAATTAACTGCTATGTTCAATATAAGTGGCGCTTGATCAGCATATGCCAAGTAATGCTCGCAAAAAAGACAAAAAAAGAGGGAAGAAATTTATTATATTTGTTTTGGAAAGCTCTTCTTGTTGACAATGTTACTGAATATATCACATTTTTTAACAAACGCCAATGCGTCAGCCTGTAATTCTCAGATATATCTTAAAGTCCTCCATTTATTTTTCATTTACTAGTCTCTTTAGTTTAACTAGAACATGTTTTATTATTCATGATGGTTTGACAAAAGCGCGGCTGTCTTCCTTAATACCGCTGGAAAAAATTGCAACCGGTCAAGCACCTTCACGTTCTGAATGAATGATTTCGTGGTAACTAGTTTCGGGGTTAGATACGTCGTCAGACGGGAGCGAAAATTATTCCTACACATTTAAAACCCTTGCCGCCCTCTGACGACGTATCTAAATTCAAAATTAGTCACGATGAAATAAATCATCCATTTAAGAAGTGTGTGTGCCTGGCTGGTTGCAATTTTTTCTTCAGTAATATTTTATTACAAGTATTTAAGCCAATTGGCAACGGCCTTGCCGCAGTGGATACACTGGTTCCCGTGAGATCACCGAAGTTAAGCGTTGTTGGGCGTGTCCCGCACTTGGATGGGTGACCATCCAGCCGCCATGCACTGTTGCTATTTTTCGGGGTGCACTCAGACTCGTGACGCCAATTGAGGAGCTACTCGACCGAATAGTAGCGGCTTCGGTCAAGAATACCATCATAACGACCGGGAGAGCTGACCCCACGACCCTCCTATCCGCATTCTCCTCTGAGGATGACGCGGCGGTCGGATGGTCCCGGTAGGCCACTCCTGACGACGGAGTGCTTATTGAAGCCAATTATATCTACAACCACATACATACTCCGCAAGCCGCCGTCCAGAGCAAAGCGGAAGGTTCTGGTAACTCTGTATAAGGGAGAGAGAGATAGCTCGAAACTGCAAGGGACTGGAATACATTTCATAGAGAAGCATGATTTTGTAATCCAGTTAGTATTACCCCATTCACTACAGAAGTTAAAAAGGTTAATAAAGGGTTAAGTAGTTTAATGACTAACTCACAATCACCAGCTGAAGCTCTGTACATTGTCATTATAACCATTCACTTTCTATGGATTTCCGTTCTTCGGTACAAGCTTCAAACTGCTGGTCTCTGAATAATCAGAGATTATCAACGCTTTTATATCTCTATCAATTCGTAATTTGATAGCTTCTGCTTTGACTTTATTTTTCAGGCCGCTTCATAGTCCTGGAACAACTCTATTAATTCTAATGTGGAGTCTTCATTCCATGGGGTCATTCGTGAACGAAACATAAGTACACGACACCATGCTTACTGTACAAACGGATCGCAGCCAGTGAGCAATATTGTTGCAGGCGGGCGATTAGTCACCGGCGATTCATTGGATCACCTGGGAATTTCCTGCGATCAGAGATCCAAAGTTGCAGGCGGGCGATTAGTCACAGGCGATTCATCGGATCACCTGGGAATTTCCTGCGATCAGAGATCCAAAGCTGTGATTTGAGCAAACACACGCTACCTACCTTAAGATAGCGAATTTGTTATCCGAATGCTACAGATGTGTCGACTGTATGTGGGGCCCTTCCACTAACACTCACCAACAGTATACGTTCACTTCTCCACGCAGTTTTCTACTCACCTCGATCTTATTATACGTAAAAAAAAATCTAGTCTGAGGTGATTCCTGCAGTTTGCTCGATGTGACTGACAGACATTATGCTTTCAGTATGTTTATGTTTGGAGTCAAGACAGTTACACCACTTTAAAACTACCAAACACCTCATGAACAACTTCATTCGTTGAAACAAGCTCGCGAAATGGAATTGTCAAGTCGGCTATCACTCGAAAAATACTGTTAAGAAACAAAGTGTTCAAATCAATATAGAAGCTAGAGATTCTCTTTGGAATAGAAACATATGATCGCTGACGTCAGCATTGAGATACAGCAAACCAACATCAGAGTCGCCTCCGTAGCCGAGTACACTAACACACGCCTGTATGTTGGCCCTCGACTCGGAGGTACGCCGGTTCGAATCTTGGTGGTAGAAAAATTTTCACTGCCGGTATCTGGCTGGGAAGAGTAGGAAAGGCGTGGCGCAAAGTTTTTGATCAACAGTCTGTGATCCAGTGCCCTGGGTTAAATTGCGAAACCTCTCCGAAGTGTCTCATAAAGCGAGAATATGGTGATACATCCTTCGGATGGTGACGTCCAGCTCGGCGGTCGGCCTTGATGCTATTCGGGAGGAGTAGGTTGTTGCCGGCACCAGGTTTCACTCTCTCCCTTCCCTTCATCTCCAAGAACACGAACCCAATACAGGCATACATCACAGTCACCCACACGACACACGTACACACTTGATACTTCGTAACAGATCCGAGGAAGGCAATGGCAAACAACATCCACAAGGACCACGTCTAGTGCGGCATACAAGATTCCTGCATCTACTCTCCTATCCTCATTCCGTGAGTGTGGGCAACTTTGATTTCGAGGCCAGTTTCAGTCAACTGATCAATAGGCAAGGCAGGTTAACTGGAGACATACAGTACACTAGTAAGTTAAACGTAGGACATAAACCACGAGCTACAAGAGCTAATACGCGTCAAGAATCGTAAAGCGTCAATGGTCCAGCAATGTCCATAACAAACTGAGTACACCACATGTTCTCTTCCTGTCGGTCTATACGTACGGCGACAGCACCTGGCCACAGATGACTAGATAGTTTTATGTAATTGTTCTGATAATAGATGTTTCACAGCTACACATCGTATTTATTTTATTTTATCATATTTCTTTTTTTCGATTAGTTACGGGATCACAGCCCCACTGTCGCTCGCGTATGCAGCCAATCCAAGCAGCTTGAAGGCATTGCTGTGTACACGAATAGGCGCTTGAGATTGAGGCTTCGACTGAGAAACTAATCGTGAAATTATTTAATATAAGTAAATAAACAAAGTAAAGACGAAGTGTAAAAAGTAAGGCTGTGAGGACGGGGCGTGAGTCGTGCTTGGGTAGCTCAGATGGTAGAGCACTTGCCCGCGAAAGGCAAAGGTCCCGAGCTCGAGTCTCGGCTGGCACACAGTTTTAATCTGCCAGGAAGTTTCATGTCAGCGCACACTCCGCTGCAGAGTGAAAATCTCATTCAAAACGAAATGTAGACTGAGGTTTTATATTCCCAAAGCAAACCCCTGAAAATTGTTGCATTCAGGAATTTGTACGAATTGAATGCTTCCAGTTGTGGGTCACTGATATTTTAGTGGCAGGTCTGTATGATTCTTCGTTTCTTGGGTTGGGTTATTTGGGAGTGGAGACCAAGCAGCGAGTTCATCGGTCTCATCGGATTACAGAAAAACGGGGAAGGAAGTCGGCAGTGCCCTTTCAAAGAAACCATCCCGGCACTTGCCTGGGGCGATTTAGGGAAATCACGGAAAACCTAAATCAGGATGGCCGGATGCGGGATAGAACCGTCGTCCTACCGAATGCAAGTCCAGTGTGCTAACCACAGCGCCACCTCGCTCGGTTTCGTTTCTTGAAGTGCACAGTTTTACATTTCTGAACGTTTGAAGGAAGTTGCCTCTTTTGCAGCACTTTGAAATGTTATCAAGATCTGATTGGATATTTATGCTGCTTTTCCAACACTACTTCATTTTTGTAAATAACTTCGTCAGCCACAAGCAGTCTGAAATTACTATTAATACTGCCCGCGAGGTGATTAATACACAATACGAACAGCAAGGATCCCAACACACTTCCCTGGAGCAGGCCTGCTTTCGTCGATGTCTCTCCAAACTCCCAGTGCAGTGAGGGCTGTGTGGTGTCGGCAGGCCGGCGCTGAGCGAGGACGCCGTGGTGGAGTCGCCGTCGGTGGCGATGCGCGTCACGGACCGCCGCGTGTCCGACCGGCCGCTGCCCGCCGCCCAGGTGGGAGACCCCCTGGCGCTCAGGTTCAGCATCCTCGACCCCAGCTCGCCCTTCGACATCTTCGTGCGCGACCTGGTCGCCATGGACGGCGTCGGCAACAGCGAGATCCTGCTCATAGACTCCGACGGCTGCCCCACCGACCACGCCATCATGGGGCCCATCTTCAGGAGCATGGACACGCAAAAGGTACGCAGTGCGCGCCAGAGGCTACTTCGTGCCGCTACTGGAGATTTTCTAGCCTGTTCCAGTCGCGGGTTGCGTGTGAGAAAATCACTGCCCCTTCATTCTTGTGTGTGTGCTTAAAATCATTGTGTTTGTTCTTTGGTTTATCTGTCTTGCGACAGGCATGTCTTGTTTCCTACGACCTGCGCTTCTTCCTTCGCCTGCTGGTAACTTCGCCCATGTTTTATATCGTCCAGCATTCAACTCTTCTTGATCCTCTTCCTCTATTCCCTGAAATCTTTCCTCGCAATATATGTCTCAGTCAAGATGTTTTCCCTAAGTTCTCTTTCTTCTCCTATTGCATGTTCTGCATCCTGAATGAACTCCTCTCTATGGATCTACTGGAACTAACAGTAAACGTAATGTAATCCGATCTACACTACTGGCCATTAAAATTGCTACACCAAGAAGAAATCCAGATGATAAAAGGGTATTCATTGGACAAATATATTATACTAGAAATGACATGTGATAACATTTTCACGCAATTTGGGTGCATAGATCCTGAGAAATCAGTACCCATAATAACCACCTCTGGCCGTAATAACGGCCTTGATACGCCTGGGCATTTAATCAAACAGAGCTTGGATGGCGTGTACAGGTACAGCTGCCCATGCAGCTTCAACACGATACCACAGTTCATCAAGAGTAGTGACTGGCGTATTGTGACGAGCCAGTTGCTCGGCCACCATTGACCAGACGTTTTCAATTGGTGAGAAATCTGGAGCATGTGCTGGCCAGGGCAGCAGTCGAACATTTTCTGTATCCAGAAAGGCTCTCACAGGAACTGCAACATGCGGTCGTGCATTATCCTGCTGAAATGTAGGGTTTGCGACCATCATGATGTAACGTCCACTGTTCAAAGTGCCGTCAATAGGAACAAGATATGACCGAGACGTGTAACCAATGGCACCCCATACCATCACGCCGGGTGATACGCCAGTATGGCGATGACGAATACACGCTTCCAATGTGCGTTCACCGCGATGTCGCCAAACACGGATGCGACCATCATGATGCTGTAAACAGAACCTGGATTCATTCGATAAAATGACGTTTTGCCATTCGTGCACCCAGGTTCGTCGTTGAGCACACCATCGCAGGCGCTCCTGTCTGTGATGCAGCGTCAAGGGTAACTGCATTCATGGTCTCCGAGCTGATAGTCCGTGCTGCTGCAAATGTCGTCGAACTGTTCGTGCTGATTGGTTGTTGTCTTGCAAACGTCCCCATATGTTGACTCAGGGATCGAGACGTGGCTGCACGATCCGTTACAGCCATGCGGATAAGGTGCCTGTCATCTCGACTGCTAGTGATACGAGGCCGTTGGGATCCAGCACGGCGTTTCGTATTACCCTCCTGAACCCACCGATTTCATATTCTGCTAACAGTCATTGCATCTCGACCAACCCGAGCAGCAATGTCGCGATACGATAAACCGCAATCGCGATAGGCTACAATCCGACCTTTATCAAAGTGGGAAAGGTGATGGTAGGCATTTCTCCTCCTTACACGAGGCATCACAACAACGTTACCAGACAACGCCGTTCAACTGCTGTTTGTTTATGAGAAATCGGTTGGAAACTTTCCTCGTGTCAGTACGTTGTAGGTGACGCCACCGGCGCCAACCCTGTGTGAATGCTCTGAAAAGCTAATCATTTGCATATCACAGCATCTTCTTCTTGTCGGTTAAATTTCGCGTCTGTAGCACGTCATCTTCGTGGTGTAGCAATTTTAATGGCCAGTAGTTTAATATGATAATTACTTCTTCATTCGTTATTCTGTCAATTCATTTCGATTTTGGCATTTTCACCCACAAACACATTTTAAAACTATCCAAGTAGTTTTTCTCTTTCTTTCTGATTTCCCATGATAAGCTGCCATTCAGTTCTCTACATCCCATATCTGGGGAATATCTTTCTTAGTTCTATTGAAATTCTTTTTGCTGTCAACAAATCTTTCACCTTTCTAAAAGTTCTTATACTCAGATACTTTTTAATTACTTCCTTCATACAGCTTCCATTTTCAGTTACAAAACATCTCAAGTAGCTAAAATATTTCAGCAGTTCCAAAGACTTTTCTTCAGATCTTGACGAACCTGCACCTTTTTTGACTCTCATCACTTTAGTCTTTCGAGTGTTTATTTTCATTCCATACTCCTTTCCAATTTTTATAGTCCTCCCCGTCATAAATTGTAGTTCTTCCTCTAATTCATCCAATACTGCTTAATGATCTTTTGCCGTTCATCTCATACTATTCACGTTTTTTTCTGATGCTCTGTTAATTTCTCAGCATATATATTGAAAAGCATTGATGAGAAACAACTTCTTTGTCAACCATCTCTTCCAATGCCTATCTCATCCGTTTCCTCATCGCCAGTCCGTATCATCAAATACTGTCTTGTGTAGAGTTATTTTATAAGCCTTCTATCTTTCCAGTGTATATCAAATTATTTTAAGGTCTTCAGGAGGACACTCGAGCACAATGTTTCAAACGCTTTTATCTAGTCAACGTAACAAACGTATACATTCCTGTCAACTTGTAACATTCTTGTCTTATCATCCTCAAATATCCAATAGTATATTGCCTTCCTTTTGCTTTGCCTTTGCTGAATCCAAACGGACCCTCCCCTACGTTTCCTTCATTTTTCATTCTAATCTTCTAAGTAAAAGGCTATCGTAATGTGGAATACGAAATTAATTGCCCCGTACTCTTTGGATTGTTCGGGTCGTATTTCTATGGTAACGGGACTAGTGCAGTATTCACTAGATTTTCAGGCCAAATTCCGTCGTCATAGATCCCAATGATGAGGTTGGGTTTTCTAGATATCGTTCATTTTCCTAATAACTTTTGAAATTTAGCTGGAATTATATCAGAACCCACCGCCATCCTCTTTCTGAAGTCCTTAGTGGCCTCTCTAAATTAAATCTCAGTATCATTGGTCCTCAAGAAGAATATAATAATTCCAATCCCAAAGAAAGCAGGTGTTGACAGATGTGAAAATTACCGAACTATCAGTTTAATAAGTCACAGCTGCAAAATACTAACGCGAATTCTTTACAGACGAATGGAAAAACTGGTAGAAGCGGACCTCGGGGAAGATCAGTTTGGATTCCGTAGAAATGTTGGAACACGTGAGGCAATACTAACCTTACGACTTATCTTAGAAGAAAGATTAAGAAAAGGCAAACCTACGTTTCTAGCATTTGTAGACTTAGAGAAAGCTTTTGACAACGTTAACTGGAATACTCTCTTTCAAATTCTGAAGGTGGCAGGGGTAAAATACAGGGAGCGAAAGGCTATTTACAATTTGTACAGAAACCAGATGGCAGTTATAAGAGTCGAGGGGCATGAAAGGGAAGCAGTGGTTGGGAAAGGAGTGAGACAGGGTTGTAGCCTCTCCCCGATGTTATTCAATCTGTATATTGAGCAAGCAGTAAAGGAAACAAAAGAAAAATTCGGAGTTGGTATTAAAATCCATGGAGAAGAAATAAAAACTTTGAGGTTCGCCGATGACATTGTAATTCTGTCAGAGACAGCAAAGGACTTGGAAGAGCAGTTGAACGGAATGGACAGTGTCTAGAAAGGAGGATATAAGATGAACATCAACAAAAGCAAAACGAGGATAATGGAATGTAGTCAAATTAAGTCGGGTGATGCTGAGGGAATTAGATTAGGAAATGAGACACTTAAAGTAGTAAAGGAGTTTTGCTATTTAGGGAGTAAAATAACTGATGATGGTCGAAGTAGAGAGGATATAAAATGTAGACTGGCAATGGCAAGGAAATCGTTTCTGAAGAAGAGAAATTTGTTAACATCGAGTATAGATTTAAGTGTCAGGAAGTCGTTTCTGAAAGTATTTGTATGGAGTGTAGCCATGTCTGGAAGCGAAACATGGACGATAACCAGTTTGGACAAGAAGAGAATAGAAGCTTTCGAAATGTGGTGCTACAGAAGAATGCTGAAGATAAGGTGGATAGATCACGTAACTAATGAGGAAGTATTGAATAGGATTGGGGAGAAGAGAAGTTTGTGGCACAACTTGACTAGAAGAAGGGATCGGTTGGTAGGACATGTTTTGAGGCATCAAGGGATCACAAATTTAGCATTGGAGGGCAGCGTGGAGGGTAAAAATCGTAGAGGGAGACCAAGAGATGAATACACTAAGCAGATTCAGAAGGATGTAGGTTGCAGTAGGTACTGGGAGATGAAGAGGCTTGCACAGGATAGAGCAGCATGGAGAGCTGCATCAAACCAGTCTCAGGACTGAAGACCACAACAACAACAATCATTGGTCCACAGTCAATTTAATCAAATTTCAGTTCATGTTTCAATCTTAGTCGTCCAGTGCGTCGTAAAGCCTCTTATATTAGTCTCATTACCCTCAAGCGAAATGTAGGATAGTGGAAGGGGAGTCGTCGCACAACCTTCTTTAAACATTGGTTCTTTAAATTTACCAAACAGGATTTCACGAGAATAACTTTTCTTTCCCCCCAAAACGTTGCACTTACGTTTTCTAAGCGTCTATATAACATTTAGTATTATCCATACCAATTTGTTACTATCCCAGTAGGTGTACCTGAATTCGCCAATGGCTGCTGTCATATTCGTTTGAGGTGGACTCCAAATGCTGAAGCAGAAATCTGTAATTGATCACACTATCGTCTGGTATGTGACTTTCTTTCACTTTCCTGGTTAAGAGTATTTAATCATGGAATGCTCCAGTATGTGCAAGCAAACAATAAGTATGGGTAGATTTGTATCTAATACGCATCAGAATTCCTTCAGTTGCGTCTGCAATGAAACAGTAAATATATTTCAAGTACGGTGGATCTTCAGCTCCCCAACCTCCCTCAAACTACTTGAATTCTCTCAAAATTTTATCTGTTACATTCTTCTTAAACCAACAGAATGTTTAAATCTGAAACTAAATTTGTTGCATTTCGGTGAAGCGTTGCGGTTTACCTTTATACGAGGTGTAATCAAAAAGTAAGGGGAGTTTTTATTTTTCTTAAAGAATCTCTATTTCTTCATCAACATTAACTTTGTCCCCTTCAAATCAATCACCCTCAGATATAACCCACTTGTACCAGCATTTTTTCAATCTTGGAAGCACTTCTGGAACCAACTTCTCAATATGGTGTTCAGCTCCTTCAGTGATTCTGTTTTTATGTCGTCAATGGTGGCAAAACGACGTCCTTTTATGGTTCTCTTCAGCTTTGGAACAGCAAGAAGTCGCAGGAGGCCATGTCCGGCGAACACGGTGGGTGAGGCAACATAACGGTTTCGTTTTTTTTTTTTTTTTTCTTTGCCAAAAATAACGAACAGGCATCGAGATGTGAGCGGGATCATTATCGTGATGGAATTTCCATGAGTGGATTTGTCACAATTCTGGTCATTTTCTCCGAATTGCTTCAGGCAGACGGCGCCTAACTTCCAACTGGTATTCCTTATTGACCATGCGACCATAAGGCAGGAACTCATGATACACTACCCCATAGAGAGAGGAACATTGACATGTGATCGAACTTGTCGAGTTTTTTCGGTCTTGACTCTTCAGGAACTTTGCATTAGGACGATTGTGCCTTGGTTTCAACGTCATATCCGTATACCCATGTTTCGTCACCTGTTAAAATCTTGTTTAGAAGTTTTCCTGAATGATGTCTACGCGCACTCGTTTGTAGTCGAAATTCAACAATTTCGAAAGAAACTTTGCTGCTACACACGTGTCATGCCCAAAACATGCGAAAAAATTGTTAGCGTGAGCCAGAGGATATGCCGACATTATCAGCAACCCCTCTGATCGTGGTTCGGCGATTTTCCAGAACCATTTTCTTTATTTCTTCCACATTGCCGTCAGTAATAGATGTGCTAGGGACATTGCCTTCAGTAATAGATGTGCTAGGGCGTCCAGTCCAGTCGTCGTCTTCAAAGTCTTCTCGACCCTCTTTGGAACGGTAACACCACTCGTAAACTCTTGTTTTACAGCAGATTCGCCAAAAGCCACTGTCAAAATTTCGAATGCGGTGCTGTACTTTGTTTCCTCTTTCGAGCAAAATTTAATGCAAATTCTGTGATCCATCTTTTTCGAAAGTAAAAATCAGCCGACCACTCGAAAACACAACCTTTTCGACTGTCAACAATATATCAAATGTTCAAAACAGCTGAAAATGCTAACATACATCAGGAACAAGTGTGTTAACGAGATAATAAAAAATTCAGACAACAGGACGTATGACTCCCGCGAAATTAAAAAAAATCCCGTTACTTTTTGATGACACCTCGTGTGACTTGTATGGTAAGCGTACTGATAAGATAAATACCTGTCGCTGCTATACTCGTTGGATCTTATGATGGCTGCAGAGCTTGAAGTGGTCATGAGTTTTACGAAACTAATATTCGACTAAGATACTGGTTTATATAATTTGGTTCCTTAATAATTCGAGCGGGCTCGCCTGTTTAGCGCTACTATATACCAACCTGATTAGGGAACCAGTGATCGAAAATGCGCTCTAGTGGCGGCAAGCAGTACTATTGAAGCACTGCGGCTCTTATTATAGATGTAAAACTTGTTTCCTCTACAGTAGACGTATTTTCCGTACTTTACGCCAACAGCTCTATAATTGAATTTGAACCATTTCAAAGGGCTGCCGGCTGAGAGTATCAGTTAATTCGGCGAAATTACGCCGGAGCAATAAAAGAAACTAGATTCACTAGTCGAATTCTGTCTCCGAGTTGGCTGCCCCAGAAGCATGACGGAACGTCTTGCGGAAAGGGAATTCGACAGAGGTTCTGGAGGAGCCTCATCACGGCTGGGGCGGCACGGCTAAAGCGTAATCGCTGGCTCCTCGGCGCCACTAACAAACTGCTGCACGTGAGACGGCCAGAGAGACCCGGGAGGACTCCCAATTTGCGGCAACAGCTGGCCGAGCTTCGTGCAAGTCCGTGCTCGTTATCGCAGTTGCCGGGCGAGAGCTGCCTGCACAGCTGCGTGACTCGCAATAGAGACGGCCACGCAAACGGCAGGGTCACGCAATTACACCGGGCATCGGCAGCACAAAGGAATTGGTGCAGCTGGCTTTGGGAAATATACAGCCGAAAATTGCCACCAAATTCTTGTGCCCGGCCAGTGCCGGTCAAAGCAGCGAGCTCGTCACGTACGGTATGGTCTCTGACTCGTATATTTCTTGAGGGCGCGCCCATTCGTAATCCTGTACAATTGTGAAACCCACGGGAGTCAGGTGCGAGCAGCGAAAGCTGGGCACGATAAACAGCACGCCTGCCGAAAAAGAAAATGCCTAGAAAATTGTAAGAAAAACAACCAGAGTGGTCGATGACCAGAGATGGGCAATCCTGCATTTGGTGCCACTCGTTCAGCTTACGGCGCTGCCAGCATTCAGCAGAATAAATTGCAGACAAATTATTTCTCGAGCAACGTAAATATCCTTTACATTTTCACTTATAGGGCCTCTTTGTCAAGTCTATTAAGTAAGATCGTGGTCGGGTTAATCAGCAAAAAAAACTTTGTTGGCAACAGACTAAAACATATACATACAACACATATGAACAAAGAATTCAATTACAGTTAATAGTAGCCCAGTCACCCACAGCGTCGATATTTGTTTGGCATCTTCAAGGCATGCTTGAAACCAAGTTTTCCGCGTATTCACGTGGAAGAGACTTCCAAATGCGTCGAATCTGGTTGACAGCTGTTTCAAAATGAAGATCTTATTTCCATGCAACTTCTTTTTGATTTTCATTTTCGGACCTTTGGGGTGGCGACGCGTAAGCTGCACTCTCTTCTTGTGTATCTCAGTCAAGAATTCAATATCTTTTACCATTTGTGTGTAACGCTGACCACGCTATTACTCATCAGACTGTGTGTGGAAAGACAGAACATACTTGGCATTAGCACTCACAATCGCTACTTGCAGAAAAGGAATACTACTGAGGTTGGACATAAAAACAGCATACTCTCACGGTGTATACAATATGCAAGAATACAAACTTATCAAAATTGTCTTACAACGAAACCCATCAGCAATCGGATTTTTGTAATTTTTTTATATTTATGGTACGTGAAGTTGGTTGGTTGGTTGTTTGGGGAAGGAGACCAGACAGCGAGGGCATCGGTCTCATCGGAGTAGGGAAGGATGGGGAAGGACGTCGGCTGTGCCCTTTCAGAAGAACCATCCCGGCATTTGCCTGGGGTGATTTAGGGAAATCACGGAAAACCCAAATAAGGATGGGCGGACGCGGGATTGAACCGTCGTCCTCCCGAATGCGAGTCCAGTGTCTAACCACTGCGCCACCACGCTCGGTATGGTACGTGAAGTTCAGAACTAAAATGTCAATCAGTCAAAGCAGTTCGATGCAACTCTACACAATTCTCGAAAAAAATCGACTTTGAAGTTTTCCGAGCAATTTTAATTCAATACAATTAAATCGATTTTCACGCTGGACATCATGGCTCACCCAGTAGCGTCGGAGAATGGTAACGGTAGTGAACGGATCGCTGGTTCGAATCTCGATATTGTGTTTTTCTTTCATTTTAATTTTTTCATTCTTGTCGAATACCTACATAATTTAAATGTAACATTCATCAAATATATGCTAATTAACACATATCAAATATATGCTAATTAACACATATCTAATCATCATTTTTTAGAAAAATTCGTGTCTTCTTGGTTACAATTAAATAATGCACACAGAATTCTAGTTTTCATTGCAAATAAAAAAATCTTAATTATCGATATTGCATAAAAGATTGTTTATAAATTTGTAATGTTTCCTTTTAAACTGAATAATCTTCATTAAGAATCGATCATTAAGAACTTTTGTTTGCTATATGTGTGATACGTAATTAGAAGCAAAAAGACGTACATTTTTCATAAAAACAAATGATTAGATGTGTGTTAATTAGCATATATTTAATGAATATTATATTTAAATTTTGTTAAATTATGTAGATTGTAGGTATCCGGAATGAACGAAAAAATTAAAACTATAGAGAAAGACCATACCGACATTCGAACCAGTTCATTATCCAATTACAATTCACTGACGCTACAGAGTACGACGTGGGGCCTATCGCGCAAATCATCTTGACTGTAGTGAATGGAACTTCTTCAGAAATCTTAAAGGTCGATTTTCTCAAGAATTTGTGAGAGTTGCATCGAAATGCTTGGACTGATTGATACTAGAGTCCTGAATTTCACATACGATACAGGGCTATTACAAATGATTGAAGCGATTTCATAAATTCACCGTAACTCCATTCATTGGCATATGGTCACGGCACACTACAGATACGTAGAAAAACTCATAAAGTTTTGTTCGGCTGAAGCCGCACTTCAGGTTTCTGCCGCCAGAGCGCTCGAGAGCGCAGTGAGACAAAATGGCGACAGGAGCAGAGAAAGCGTATGTCGTGCTTGAAATGCACTCACATCAGTCAGTCATAACAGTGCAACGACACTTCAGGACGAAGTTCAACAAACATCCACCAACTGCTAACTCCATTCGGCGATGGTATGCGTAGTTCAAAGCTTCTGGATGCCTCTGTAAGGGGAAATCAACGGGTCGGCCTGCAGAGAGCGAAGAAACGGTTGAATGCGTGCGGGCAAGTTTCACGCGTAGCCCGCGGAAAATTGGCTCATGCCAGAACTGGAGACCGACAGCGCCGACTTCATCTTTCAACAGGATGGTGCTCCACCGCACTTCCATCATGATGTTCGGCATTTCTTAAACAGGAGATTGGAAAACCGATGGATCGGTCGTGGTGGAGATCATGATCAGCAATTCATGTCATGGCCTCCACGCTCTCCCGACTTAACCCCATGCGATTTCTTTCTGTGGGGTTATGTGAAAGATTCAGTGTTTAAACCTCCTCTACCAAGAAACGTGCCAGAACTGCGAGCTCGCATTAACGATGCTTTCGAACTCATTGATGGGGACATGCTGCACCGAGTGTGGGAGGAACTTGATTATCGGCTTGATGTCTGCCGAATCACTAAAGGGGCACATATCGAACATTTATGAATGCCTAAAAAAACTTTTTGAGTTTTTGTATGTGTGTGCAAAGCATTGTGAAAATATCTCAAATAATAAAGTTATTGTAGAGCTGTGAAATCGCTTCAATCATTTGTAATAACCCTGTAG
Organism: Schistocerca americana; assembly: GCF_021461395.2. Lineage (NCBI taxonomy): Eukaryota > Metazoa > Arthropoda > Insecta > Orthoptera > Acrididae > Schistocerca > Schistocerca americana. The sequence goes on from NC_060124.1 coordinate 130,770,186, forward strand.
ATACAAAAATTACAAAAATCCTATTGCCAAGTGAAAATAGTTTTCCGAATAACACTTTGATGCGAACACAGAGGATATCCTACGTAACTAGAGACATCTCTATTATACCGTTCTTCGGATTGGGGGGGGGGGGGGGGGAGGAGGGGGGGTTGGATGAGGAAACGCGTGGATTTGAAATACGCAATAAGCATAACTTTTTTTTGTATACTAGATACGACATATTTACAAATGCAGTGATGGATATTCGTCCATACAGTTAAACATAGGAACCAACGAAGCTATCCATGCATTTAAAACAAGCCTGCGTAGCTGAGTTGGAATATTTCCGCTTCCAGCGATACACCCATCTGAAAACCATGCTTTTATTGCATCCACTCTGCAGTACACAAAGGGGCAAATATTTTGCTGTGCTTCGTAGACTTTCCGCATTTTTAAACACAATTATTTTATTTTTAAAGGCATCGAGAGTTCTAGAAGAGAGAAGTGTGATGTTAGAAAGCTGACAATGAAACCTCCCGGAAAGAAACTGGTGAGAAATGTGCTATGCATTGAATCCCATGGTGTCAGCATAAAGCGGGATTCGCCAGTTATCAGATGTTTACGTTGCAAAGAAAGTAAAACTCAGAGCTTCGGGCAGTATGGACTTCATAACTGACTTATTTTCCTGCCTCTTTTTGCGAAAATATCGACTGCATAACATAACAAGTGTTACCTGTCACTGCCTCGAAAACGCTATAAAAATCATATAATAACAGCCGACAGCTGGCCATAACAAGTGAACCTCGATATTTATTCAGGGGGAACAGACAGAGACTTTAGTGTGTGCACGACTCAACCTCAACATTGAATACTCGCGTGCAAAGGGAAGGAAATGTAACACAGTAATCGGTGCGCCACAAAAACACTTCTCCGAGGATGCTACGAAGACGGAGACACCAATCCAGAGGTGTGGAGCCGTTAGTATGTCTTGCAGCGCATGTCGCGACGGCCAGTTATTACACTCGCCGGATGCAGCTGTTTGCGAGTCCCCGGGAAGCAATCTTGCAACGACAGGTCTCGCGGCAATGGCTACGGTCTTTCACAACCTCGACCATCATAATAACTGTAACATGTCGAGTAGCTTCTGAAGAGCAACAAAAAAATTCAGAAGACCCACGAAAATGGCAAGGTTTGTAACCAAAATTATAAAGGTATTAGATGATGATAAACTGTCTCAGGTCCCAATATGTTTTTTGGTTTTCAGATGTTCAACACGTTTCAACGCTAAAACTCCACTTTTAATTACTACATACACTAGGCAAAGGTAAACAACTGAAGAAAATGTTAGCTTTAAATGTGAATGTAGTACTTGAAAATGGAGTTTCTGCTCCGAAACGTGCCGATCATTATACAAACAATAAACGTTGAGAGACACGAGACCATTTATCGTTATTTAATAGCTTAACGCACAAGTTGCCCGTTGCAGTACGTCCACAACAAATACGTCAGTTGATAACGTAAAATTCGAAAACCTCGAAGAATGGTGAAGATTATGATATTGTTATATGTCGGTATGGTAATGACATACACATATTAATGTTAAAGATACTTTATTTCTATGATGAATGGAAGAACACTTATGTCACAGATGAAATATCGCTTTGACCCATTGCAGCTCGTTAGTATGCACTTACAGCCGCTCATCCTGCATGGGTCACCACACTTCCTCCTCAACTGTGGGCGGTAACAGAATTTTTGACTGAATAGTCAGGCTGCTCATTTAAGAAAATCACCAGTTCCTAGGTACCCAACAAAATGGTACACATTTCCTTCGGTGTTCTGAAAGTGAATCATGTCCTTGAGAATCGTTATCACAAACTGTTCGGCGTCCACAGCTGGACAAGGGTCTCCTCCAGACTTTTCCATGCATTACGGTGTCCAGCTATACGTATCAGGCTGTGCCAAAAATTTCTTGTCTCATTGATTTTGTTCAGTACTTCCTCATTAGTTACGTGATCTACCAATCTAATCTTCAGAATTCTTTTGTAGCACCACATTTCAAAACCTTCTATTCTCTTTTTCTTTAAACTGTTTATCGTCCCGGTTTCGCTTCCATACACGGCTACACTCCATACAAATACTTTCAGAAGAGTCTTCTTGACACTTAAATCTATACTCGATGTTAACAAATTTCTCTTCTTCAAAAACGCTTTCCTTGCCATTGCCAGTCTACATTTTATATCCTCTCTACATCGACCATCGTCAGTTATTTTGGTGCCCAAATAGCAAGTCTCATTACTACTTTAAGTGTCTCGTTTCTTAATCTAATTCCCTTGGCATTACCTGATTTAATTTGACTACATTCCATTGTCCTCGTTTTGCTTTTGTTGATGTTCATCTTATATCCTCCTTTTAAGACCTGTCCATTCGGTTCAGCTGCTCTTCCAGGTCCTTTGCTGTCTCTGACAGAATTACAATGTCTTTGGGAAACCTCAAAGTTTTTTTTCTCCTCCACGGGTTTTAATTCATACTCCAAATTTTTCTTTTGTTTCCTTTACTGCTTGCTCAATATAAAGACTCAATAACATCGGGGATAGGCTACAACCATGTCTCACTCCCTTCCCAACCACTGCTTCCCTTTCACGCCCCTCGACTCTTATAACTGCCATCTGGTTTCTTTGCACAATGTAAATAGCCTTTCGCTCCCTGCATTTGGCCCCTGCCGTATAAAGCTGACCCCTGACATGCAGGGTAAAAAGTATTTAAACCGACAAACTCTAGAAGGGTGTAGGGGACATCAAAACAAATATTTTTCTCTACTGTCATTTTTTCCTATGAGGATTATTTAAACCGGTGGAGGCCGTATTACGCTCTTCAGTTGTTAGAGGCCGTATTACGATGTTCAGTTGTAGGCAACTGCTGTCCACCAGTGTAGCAGTGCATTGTCTCTGTTTACTAATGGAGCGATACACCTGTAGTGAGTTCACTGATATGGTTGGTCCGTACTACGTAGCGCACGACAATGGACAATCTGCACAGCGGGTTTATCAACAACAATCTCCTAATCGCCGTATCCCGCGTCATACGACCTTTGCTACTGTGTACCAACGTCTGCGTGAGACCGGGTCATTTAGCAGATTGCCTGGACAGGGACACCGTCGCACGGTAAGAACGCTGCAATTTGAGGAAGCTGTCTTGCAGCATGTGGAGTAGGATCCTTGAATCAGCACTCGTGCAATTGCACGTAACATGGGGACGAATCAGACGAATGTAAGAACAGTCCTTCGAGAGTAACTGTTACGTCCATTTCACTTAGAGCGTGTCCACAACCTGGAACCAGTTCATTATCCACCTAGAGCACAGTTTTCGCAGTGGTACCTGGAACAGTGTGGAATGCATCCTACATTTCCATCCTGATTGTTGTTTACCGATGAAGCAACGTTCGGGCGTGATGGAGTCTTCAATATGCACAACTGGCATGTTTGGAGTGAGGATAACCCACATGCCACAGTTACTAGCGCTCATCAAGTGCAGTTCTTCATTAATGTGTGGGTCGGCGTTGTTGGGGACTGTTTAATTGGGCCGTATCTGCTACCTAGGCCATTAAATGGCAGGCACTATTACAATTTTCTTGTCAGAGCATTGCCAGAATTGCTGGAAGGCGTTCCGCTCCCTACAAGACAACGCATGTGGTTCCAACATGACGGGGCGTCGGCACATTTCAGTTGTCGTGTGCGTCGATTCCAGGCAGAAACGTGGAGTGGCAGAGGTGGTCCTCTACCATGGGCTGCTCGATCCCCAGACATGTCCCCTCCGAACTTTTTTGTGTGGGGAGAGATGCGCAACCTTGTTTACCCACGTCCTGTTGCATCAGAAGAGGATCTGGTTGCCCGGATAGTAGCAGCAGCATGAACAATTCAGGATACTCCTGGGGTTTTTGTCCGTGTCAGACAGAACATGATCCGACGGTGTAACCTTTGTTTACGTGTCAATGGAGGCATTTTTGAAAATCTGCTGTAACTGAAATTGGGTTGTGTTAATGTGTTGTATCTTGGTCATAAAAAAAATGGAAAAGTGTTTGTTGGTTCAATTAACTTGCCGCCAGAGAAATCTTCCTCTACCGGTTTAAATACTCCTCACAGGAAAAAATGATCTTAGGGAAAAATATTCGTACAACCTCGCAGAGTTTGTCGGTTTAAATACTTTTGACGCTGTATAAAGCTGTAAGTAAAGCGAAATTTTTTTTACCGAATAAAAATGTTAACTAAAAAATTTCATAATGTGTGTCAAGAAACATCACAGTCTATAATAGTTTTTTTTTAAATTTCTATATATGCAACACCTTTGGGCTTCCTGTGGCTAAGTTCTGTGACCAGAACCTACGAGTTTCTGTGTGAGCAACATCTTTACATCTGCTACATCCAAGTTCTTTGACCACAGCCCACATGTTTGTATGTAAACATAGTGTATTTCACGAGTCACATCAAAATAGTGTAATATGGAGCTATACCTGATATATGGGCGTGAAAATGACCATAAGTGTGTAACTAAGTGGCAAAACTATCATCGCAGCATAACTGTAATAATGGTGCTTCATCTTTTTGTAAGTACAGATACATTTTCGTCAAATGCTGCCTTACCACTTATAATTGTCCCAGTTGTATTTGTAAAGTCATCAGAAAATAATTTTTTGTATTTATACAGTGATCTCCAACAGTACAAACAAGTGAATGAATGTATAAACACCTGAAGATGGGCGCAAGGCCGGAACCGGTCGTGTGACGAATAAACAACCTTTTATTGTGACTGGTAGAGGATATTCTTTTACAACCCCATAAAGAACCAGTCACGGAGTTCGATAGTATCCACTATGGATAAAATTAATTTTGTAAAATGGTTTGAGAAAGATTGCAGGGTGCGCGCCTCGATTCTGTCATCGCTGACCGGCCGGAAGGTGGAGAACACTTAACGGCCTTCCCTTCTGAACGAACTAATGAACTCGTCCAGCGTTTTGGACGAAAACTGGTCATTGTATCCTGCGCGAGCTATAACACGAACTACTCGCGTGGGGAATAACCGTACGTGACGGCTTTCCTCAGGAGCTGGTGTCGCACTTCGACGCCTTCAAGTTCCCGTCGTCGGACGTGGTGCAGTTCCGCGCCCTGGTCACGCCGTGCGTGCCGTCGTGCGAGCCGGCGCACTGCGAGCTGGGCGGCTCGATCGCGGTGGAGGCGAGCGACGAGGACCCGGCCGCCTACTCCGTGGGCCGCATCGAGTCGCTGGGCCGTCGCCGGCGCCGCCGCTCCACCGCCGCCGCCGGCCGGCACAACGCGAGCGCGCCCGAGGACCTGCTGCTGGTGCAGTCGATCCGCATCGCCGACAAGTTCTTCGGCTTCGAGCGGCAGGGCGGCAACGCGAGCGGCGACTCGTGGGGCGACGGCGCGGCGGAGGCGACGGGCGGCTGCGCGTCGACGGCGGCGGTGCTGGCGGCGGGCGCGGCCGCGCTGTGCGCGCAGCTGTGCGTGCTGGGGGCGTGCGCGGCCGCGTGGCGGCGCGCGCGCAGGCACGACAAGCTGCGCGCCGGCGCCAGCGCCGACAGCGTCGCGCACCTCTACGACTCGGGCTACGCGCGCCGCTTCTGAACGCCCCGGGCCGCCCGCCGAGCGCCGCGCGGGGTCGACGGGCCGCGCCCCGCCACCCCTTGACCCCGCGCAGCCCCGCCACGACGCGCTACTCGCTCCACTTCTCTCCGTCCGGAGGGGTCTGCCGCTCGCAGCACGCCGTACTGTCGCACCTCACTGCGCCTTCGACACAATCGCTGTACATCTTCACTCTCTTCTTCTGCGGCATCCGTACTGCACTGGGTGGTTCGTGTACGGGACGTGTACCGGCACGAGATGGGCCCCGGTAGGGACGCGGTCTCCGATGCTTCAGCCAGAGCGCTGCACGTTGTCAAAATGAAATTTAGTAGCTTGCAGAAGACCGTTATTGTGGCATTTCATTGCGCCTTTGACACAACTGCTGTCTATCTTCACGCTATACTGCGGCATCCTTACCGGTAGGAAAGTGGTCTCCAACGCTTCACCGAGAGTGTTGGTCTGTTGCAGCAAGTCAAATGCAAATTTCGTAGCTAGGAGCATCCCGTATTGTCGCACTTCATTGCGCCTTCGACACAATCGCTATACATCTTCGCGCTCTTCTTCTGGTGCTCCTGTACCACACTGGGTGGTTCGTGCACAGTAAGTACACCGGCACACCGGTAAGAGCGTGGTCTCCGATGCTTCAGCCAGAGCGATGATCCGCTGCAGCAGTTTTGTCAAAAGGAAATTCAGTAGCTCGCAGAAGACCGTTACTGTGGTATTTCAATGCGCCTTTGATGCAACCGCTTTTCATCTTCGCGCTATACTTCTCCAGCGTCTGTACCGTACTAGTTAGTTCGTATACCACCACGAAACGCACCCTAGCAGGAACGTAGTTTTTAATGCTCTAACCAGTCTGCCAATCTGTTGTAGCAAGCCCGTCAAAAGTCAATTTAGTAGCTCGTGGCACAGAACACTGTCACACTTCAAAGCACCTTCGATATAAACAGTGTAAACGTTGACGCTCGCACTCGGACAGTTTTTGCCCTGTTGAAGAAACCTTGTCGAAAAGTAGTTTAGTATCGATTCGCACTGGATGTAAGTAACTGGGAACTCCTTCACCCGTGTTCGTTAAGCCACTACCTGTCTGAGCTCTGCGTAGTACTTCTCTTTACTGCATTTGCGGAGACTCGTGCAGAACTTTCGCTCTCGCGGGCGTGTCAGGCTGTGCAGCTTGGTGCTTTCTGGCTCTCTGGACATCTGCATAAACGCCTCACTTTTGCCATCTACTTCTCGCCATCTGCATAAACGTCTCACTTTTACCATGTCCGTGCAGTGAGTAAACTAGTGGAACAGCTCTGACGAGCCGTAAACACGAAGCATTGCAGAGAGCAGGGACAACAGCCAACAAGACAGTATTTAAGGCACTGGTATTTACGATCTACCAACTGTCGTTAGTCAATTCTCTTCTAGAAGTACTGTTCACTTGGATCTTCCTCTTAAGGTCTTTCCTCTCCTGTCCCTTTCTCCAAAATTACAATCACCCCATACAAATCATTTCCTTGGTCGTGTTTCATTATTATTGTCAATTTTTGCCATGATAATTCCCCGTTATTGTTTATGCGTTAGCCTAGCGTCGATTGTGGAGAAACGAGTCCACACACAGCTGACGCAAAAAATTCACGTTCTTCTCTCTCCCACTTTTGCTAACAACAAGCTGTTTTGATAGTATTTTGCTTCCAATCACCTAAAGCTCGACTCCATGGGACACATTTTTTCATGTTACAGCGGCATGACTTTGTGCAGATGGACGTTCAGGTCGTATTTTGACTTTACGGGCTTCCTGTCTTACAACGGCGTAAATTGAAAGAACGTTCGACAAGTTTCGAAAGAAAAAAAAAGAACCTTCCTTCCTATCTTCCCCATATGACGTAGTTCGTAATACGAGATGCTTTTATGAATCGGCAAGGCTGCCATGTCTAGCGTCAAGGATATATAGAACAGACGCAGTCACGAGGTATGAGGAACAAAAAAGAAAATGTGTCAAAAAACAAAAAAACAAAAAAAAAGAAGAGAAAACAAAATACCCAGTGTTTCAGTCGTATGACGGTAATGAGGTCACTGGGATTTGCCATTTCTTTCCACACAAAATCTGCACATTAATGAGATAAACAGCGGTCCACTGACTGTTCAATCGATATCTCGTACGGCGTACGCCCCGCGTAAAGTACTGTGCAGTTGGCGCTGTACCACAAAAGGAGTCACTCTTGACAGCTTTAAAAACGTACATCATTCGTGTCCCAACGACGGACACTTAAAGCGCAAAGTGTCAGAAAGAAGAACTATCGGTGACCCAGGAACATCGAAGACGATACTGCTCATCCCAATCGCGCCGCGCAGCAAGAAATTCGCAAGGTTCCGTACGATAAACAACAGGTAATGGTTTTACGTGGACGTTTAACAGCCGAATGCTCGACGCAACGTGGAATAGCTTGAAATAGGCAGAGTTCTGAACTGCGATAAAACTGCAAATATTACGCGTATCGCTGATGCCGAAAACTCGAGGCACAAGGTATCTGCCGTGAAGGCAAGCGCAAGGCAAGGGGAACGGCCTACCGGCCAGCATCTGGCAACGGCAGCGCATCGACTTTTGGTTTTGGCACGGACTCTCGGATTAGCTCAAGTTCGGCCATTATCCCGTAAGTTACACGATCCGCTCGGAAGCGCTAATTCCCAGGCCGGCACGATTCGGTTGCAAGTAGAGCTCTAAATCGTGAGGCAGTTTACACGCGATTCGATGAATTCGATATTTCTGCAAGTAATTCCATAATTCAGAGTTTGCTGGTGGGTGCAAGACGGCGCCTCCGCCAGAGAGCCTAGCCTACACCACATACTTCTGCAGTAGTCTGAGTCATTTCGAAACACTGTTGTCATTACCAGTTAATATTTACGTCATCTCGATGTTCAGCGACCCGACATTTTTCGACGGTCGCTAAAACCACACACTTGGTGCCACAATAAGGTGCAAGCTAGAGAGGCAGCAAGCTTTTGCACGTGTATCTGTAACACGGTTCGCCAGTAGATTGTTCTAGAGTCTCTCCTGTCCCTGTGTGTGGGGCGCAAAGTAGGTTGTGAAAGCTGATGTGTATACCGTGCACTCACTACGGTTCGCATTAGGAACAGTGGCAGTTGAGTGCGACTGTGTGACGGAACGAGGACATACACTACAATACTTCTATCTAATAAATGAACTGTCGTTTGTGTACATAAAACTGCAACGCCGACTCTTAAGGCACGCCCTCTAGTTCGACTGGAAGGCCACCTGGGGTGCTCAGTTGGTGGTGGGAGGTATTTATTCGCAGGCTTCGCCGCTTCTTCGTGTTCTGTCCGTATTGCTGCGACCGGCGCTGTGCCACAGCTCTCGGTGGTACGGAACTTCACGGTTGCACAACAGATGAATCCATTAAATGAAGTTCCTTTCCCCACGCTTCGGAGCGAAGGGAAGGTAGAATTCACAGCTGTGCTACGCACTCGGCCTCTTGCCCACGTAGGCTGACTGTTTTACTGTTAGAAACCGAGAGAGGCGCGAGATTCAGACTCTCATTACATGTAGCGCTTTCTCACGCTTCAGTCCGTACAAAGGAATCCTGTCTTGTTAGCCTAATAAGTTTATCATCTAACATTACCTCCAAAAATATTTAACATTTAATATTATATACATGCCCAGTATTGTTTTGTAGACACGTATTTAAAAAATAACATTTTAAGTACTTGTTAAGATTGTGAGATTTTAAGAAGCGCGTGCGCGCAGACATTGAATATTATTCATTTATGGTCATAAAGCTTAAGTCAATCACTGGAAATAAGAACTACAGGCGAAATAAGAGAGAATTTGGAAATTTAAGTGACCTTTTAACAACGCATCAAGTATGTACAATCGCTTAGTTCTTTGCCTCAATGTTAAATTTGTAAGTGATGTAATCTGGTTATTTTTAAGTTAGATGTTCAGAACTTAATTAGTAATAAGCAGTTTATGCTGCCGTGCTACTGGAGGCGTTGGCGAAGAAAGCGTACAAGTCCTCGGGACACCATACCGAGCCGAACTGTAGCTTATTTTATTTGAGCAGCGGCAGCCTGGACCACCAACCGAGGACTTGCACGCTTCACGGGAAACGGGGGCGTGGTCGATCTGGCTCCGATCGCTCGCCCAGTCCCCGTTGACTACCGCACAGCAGCCTCCAATTGGACTTCTTGTTATGTAAATACAAGCCTATGCTTAAATAAAACACTTTAATACAAACTGTATCGAACTTTATTTTACTTATTTACCTCTACTACACTGAACCTATCTGCCAGAGAGACAGTATCGTGTAAGTCGTCATCAGAATCTTTACAATACGGGTACAGCACACACTGAAGAAAGGCAAATCTACGTTTATTGTAAATCTATATTCAGAGAAAGCTTTTGACCATACTGAATGGAATTGAAAAGGTATGTAGCAGGCGAAAAAGAGGAAGGGAAAGGTTCTCTGGAACTGGTACAGGAGCCCCGACTGCAGTTATGAGAGTCGAATGGCATGAATGGGAATGGGGCAAATCTGTAACCTCTCCCCGATGTTATTCAATCTGTATATCGACCAAGCAGTAAAGGGAACACAGGAGAAATTTGGAAGGGGAATTAAAGTTCAGGGACCAGAAATAAACATTTTGCGGTTTGCCAATAATGTAATTCTGCCAGGGACGGCAAAGGACTTGCAAGATCAAGTGAACGGAATTGATTATGTCTTGAAAAGAGGTTAAAGATGAATGTAAGCAAAAGCAAAACAAGGGTAATGGAATATAGCACAATTAAATCAGGTGATGATAGAATTAGATTAGGAAATGAGACACTGAAAGTAGTAGATGAGTTCGTACTTGATCTCTAAAATAACTAACGATGGGCGAGGCAGAATGGATATAGAATATAGATTGACAATAGCATAAAGAAAGACGTTTGTTAACATCGAATATAATCTTGTCGGTAAACAGTTCAGACAAGAAATCAGTAAAAACTTTTCAAATGTGAAGCTACAGAAGAATGCTGAAAATATGATGAGTAGATCGGATAAATAATGAGGAGGTAGTGAATTGGATAACGGAAAAAGAAATTTGTGTCACAATTCAACTAAATCAAGGGGTCAGTCGATAGCATATACCCTGAGCCATTGAGGAATCGTCGATTGCCAATGGAAAGAAGTGTGGAGGGATTATCCAGAGATGAAGAGATTTACACAGGGTAGACTAGTGTGGAGAGCTGCCTTAAACCAGTCTGCAGATTGAAGGCCACCACCGATACAACCATAACAACAACAATAATAATAATAACAACAACAATAAAAACAACAGGTACAGCACACGAATCCACTTCATTTTACGAAGCTTAGTCATGGTAACGACAGGTTCAAAATGGTTCAAATGGCTCTGAGCACTACGCGACTTAACTTCTGAGGTCATCAGTCGCCTAGAACTTAGAACTAATTAAACCTAACTAACATAAGGACATCACACACACATCCATGCCCGAGGCAGGATTCGAACCTGCGACCGGAGCGGTCGCTCGGCTCCAGACCGTAGCGCCTAGAACCGCACGGCCGCTCTGGCCGGTGTAACGACAGGAAAAGGTGTCATATTTGGTTTACAAAGAGGCATTATCGAAGCTTTCGCCTGAAACCATGGAAAAACCAGATCAGGGTGGCTAGATAACGTAAACAAGACTGTATATCTACACATAACAGTGTTTGTCTGAACCACTACTGTGCCCATTTCAGCTCTATAGCCTTCTTCAAGTTTACATGTCTGAGAAAGCCGGGATGATTTTGTAGCGAATACGTAGATTTCCAGGAGATACTCACCCATCTTGGATTTGAAAACTGTAACCAACAGTACTCAACTGCCACAGATTTTTTTTTCTCCTTTCTTTTTTAAACGCTGCTTAAGGATGTACGCACAACAAAGATCATTTATGTGTCTTGGTCGCTGAATGGATGCTGCTGCTTCTTTCATGGAAGTTGACATCAACCAGAAGTATGACAGGCGAGTGGACCTAGTGTACTGTCAGTGTTGAGCGCCAAGGTCCGACAGCCAACCCCACCAAGCTTGACGGGGCATCCAGACCCCCTGACGACGAACTTTATCTTGACGGTAGGCAATGTGCTTCTTTCGAGAACATACACATCTCCCCCCCCCCCCCCGCCCCCCCCCCCCCCCCGTCGAACAGAAACGGAAGAAAAGAGGCAGTGGGTTCGTAGTACTGATAAACACAACAAATGTAAGAAAAATATATGTTGGCTAAAAAATAATTATTGAAACGAAAACTGTTTAGACATATGACACTGAAAGAACTTGACGTTTACCATTTTCGCAGTTATCTGAGAATGGACTACAAGAGAACTAGTAAATTGCAGTGTTTGGTGAGATGGTAATTGTGAAACAGAACAGTGTCACGAGAGAATCAGCTACCGCTGAATACAACCTTCCCCGCTTTAGATTTCTCAGCTGACGGAAGAGGATGTACAGATCTAAAACACAGCACTACAATTTCTCCTAGGCTACTTTCAGAAATAATCCCTGAAACTTGTGAATCCATATGTAAAGCCCTGAAAAACCACGCACATGTAAGGAAAACACATTTGAAAATGTAAACGCTTTCTCCTTAGTACATAACGGCCGTCTCTGCGACTAAATAAAGGCTGTTTGTCACAAGTGCTTAATTTCTTCCCGAATACAATAAGAACAGGAGATGGGATGACAGATGAGATTAAAATTGGGAGAGAAGTTCGACAAGGCAGTTGTCTTTCACCTGCTCTGTTTAATAAATTGTTAGACGATTAATTTAAAAACTGGTTCCAACAAATTGGTGGTGTATAATCCAAATCGTTTGAAACATTTATTTGCCTACTTTGTTTTTATTCCTTATTGATTTACTTACCTTCTTTTATCCCTAACAGATTAGATGCGGAAAAAATACTAATTAAAAAAAACCTGCAGAATGCAACTGCGAATAGAACACATGTTCCCTGCTTCCCAACCAGATGCCTCGGTCGCTGAGCCAGCAGTGCTTTCGTTCAACAGCTCATACCTTATGTGTAAGTAAGCGGCAGTCGAAAAAATTTCTTTTCTCTATTTCTAGTGAAATATGTTTTTGTGGGCCCCAAATATACTGATGAAAAATGCTCAGTGTTAAATTATCTATAGATCCTGTCAAGTCTGAGTCAACCGTGCGTCATGAACTTCAAGGGTAGCTTCCTAACAAAAAGGGAGGGGGTTACTGAGCCAAAATATCTTAGTATCTCTCATTTTAGATTGTACACCAGCGACCCGCAAACATGAACCGAATCTATTGGCCCTCTCTTAAGCCTTCCCCTTGGAAGTCTCTATGGCCGGACGTCGTGTCTGGCGTAGCGATAATAAATCATACACACAAACCTTCCTTGTCAACCAGCCTATCTAATAGTGAAAATTATATCAAAATTCCTCCAGCAGTTCGTGAGATTCGCCTCAATACAGACAGTAAAACGCAGCGAGGGACTTTAATTTGTAATATACGCAGATAATGAAACACAGTTCCATCGCAGCGCAGATGCGAAGAAGAGCACGCACAAAATCGACACTGCGAATGTTTCGAAAATAACAAGTCTGCTTATAACAGGCAGACAAACAGCCATTTATATAGTCACAGAGGTGAACCTTATAAGACAGCAATAATCAATTTAGCGATTAATGGATAACACAGGTATAAAACAATGGCAAAATTTTTAGTCACAGTGAAAAGAGCTCAACATGCGTTCGTAAATATAAAAATTTCTTTCACTAAGTATGCACTGTGTGTAGCTTCACCTTGTAGCAGAACACTGCCTACATTGGTATGACGACTACAACTTTTTTCTTCCTTCAACGACAGTGGGTAACAAGGAGGGGCATCTGGAATGATGAGCTCTATAAACATGGTAAAATGTTTCGGCCAAAGGAAACAGCGCCTGCACCGTTGGTTGGATCCGGGCATTTTAAAGGCTCACATAATCCTGTAAAGTGGCCAGACCGTGTATCATGAAAGGGTTGGCATTATCTTGGCACAGTTTGCCAAATCAATACGGACCTGCCGCCAGCCATAGAAGCTAGCATGAAACCTACAGATTCGTAAGTTTGCCTCGACGATAACCATAGCCAAAATGATCATGCAAACGAAGTGGAAAACAATACGTCGCAGTAAACGTTAGTGTACTAGTACAATTCAGTTGTTTTAAATTCAATTTTATTTTCTAAATAGTGGTCTGCTCCAGCTTTGCGTGGGCAGCATAAGTATGAGAGGAGTTCAGTAAGCAATGCAACATTTTTCTTTTTTTTTTTTTTTCTGACAGCAGGTTGGTTTTATTCAGGATTCTAACACACCATATCATTCCATCAAAGCCCTACTTTTCAACATAATCTCTGTACAATGCGACGGCCTTACGCTACCTTACTAGGGGTCTGTATACCCACATGGTGCCACTCTGTTGATCGATGTCACAGCAAGCCTCTTGCCGCATTAATAACCTTCCCATCATGCAGTACTGCTTCCCGTGAAGTCCAACCTTCACTGGACCAAACAGATGGTAGTTGGAAGGTACGAGATCCGGGCTATAGGATGAATGAGGAAGAATGAAGTTTGTGAGCTCCTCCCAGGTGTGCAGACTTTGTGAGGCCTTTCATTGTCATGGGGGAACCGAGCGAGGTGGCGCGGTGGTTAGCACACTGGACTCGCATTCTGCACACCGGCGGTTCAAACCTGCGTCCAGCCATTCAGATTTGGATCTCCGTGATTTCCCTAAATCTCTCCAGGCAAATCCCGCGTTGGTTAGTTTGAAATGGCACGACTGCCTTGTCCTTCACACTATCCGCGCCTGTATTTTGTCTCTAATGACCTCGATGTCGACGGGACGTTACACGCAATCTTCTTTCCTTCCTTCCTTCCTTGTCATGGAGAAGTGCAAGATCGTTTGCATTTTTGTGGCAACGAACACGCTCAAATCGTTTCTTCAATTTCCTGAATGTAGCACAATACACTTCATAGTTGATCGTTGCACCATGAAGAAGGGCATCAAACAGCATAATCCCTCCAGTGTCCCAGAAGACTATCGCCATGACTTAACCGTCTGAAGGTGAGGGTGAGGCTCTGAACTTTTCCTTCGGAGGAGAGATAGAGGGGAGCCAGTCAATGGATTGCTTTCGTTTCCGCTTCGAAGTGATAAACCCATGTTTCAGCACCTGTGACGATGTTCCATGTGAAATTGTTACGATCGGCCTCGCTATGCGCAAGCAATTCAGCATGATGGTCCTTCATTGCTCTTCATGGTCTTCTGTCGGGAGGCAAGGTACAAAAAAAAAAAAATCAACAGATACGGGCATCTCCTCCGTATGGAAGATAAAGCACCTGCGAAAAAAGCTTTTCTCTACAAACCAACTAGTCGAAGAGCTGTTGGGCACCCGACAAAGAGACGAGAGGACGACCTTGGGATTCCTATTTGAATGCAACGTATGACATTGTCTGTCTGTAAGATGATGATGATGATGATGATGATGATGATGACAGTGTAAGTGTAGTATATCATCTTGTCAGTCTGGCGTTTGTGATCTTTGATCATACGCACAACTTAATCTACCGAGCAACAATATCTGATCAAAAGTATCCGGACATCTATTAATGGACGACTACCGCAGTCCACTTCACCCCTTCGCCGCCCTACACCAAACCCAGGGTTATTGTGCAGTTCGGCCCCGGTGGACCCCCCAGGGAACGTCTCACACCAGACGAGTGTAACCCCTATGTTTGCGTGGTAGAGTAATGGTGGTGTACGCGTACGTGGAGAACTTGTTGGCGCAGCAATCGCCGACATGGTGTAACTGAGGGGGAATAAGGGGAACCAGCCCGCATTCGCCGAGGCAGATGGAAAACCGCCTAAATACCATCCACAGACCGGCCGGTTCACCAGACCTCGACACAAATCCGCCGGGCGGATCCGTGCCGGGGACTAGGTGCTCCTTCCCGCCCAGAAAGCCGTGCGTTAGACCGCACGGCCAACCGGGAGGGTTAATGGACATTAATATGTGGTATGTGTCCATTCTTGAATTCTGCTGGGAACCTTTCAAAAAGACTTCTGAATGTCTGTGGAGGAATGGCGGCCGATTTTTGCTCAAGAGCTGGAACCAGAAAAGGTAGTGATGTTGAGCAATGGGGTCTAGAGCAAAGTTGAAAGAAAAGAAGGAAGATTACGGTTTAACGTTCGCCTATATCGATGTTATTGGAGACAGAACATGTGGTACGAATGTTTCAAGGATGAGGAAGGAAATCGGCCCTGCCCTCCAAAGGAATCCTCCCAGCATTTGCCTGCAGTGACTTAGGGAAGTCACTGAAAACATAAATCTGGATGGGCAGATGTGGATGTGAACCATCGTTCTCCCAAATGCTTCGTTCCATCTCATCCCAAAGATGTTCCCTTGGGTTCAAGTTGGGATTCTGGGGTATTGTCTCCAAACTGTTCTTCTACTGTATTCAGTACACAATGGTGTAAAATGTTGAATTTTTTTATACTAAAACAGTCCCAGCCACATAAATATGTTAATTTATTTACTGGTGTCCGGTTTCGACTATTGTTCTGGTCATCATCAGACCACTGACTCCGTGGGAGTCTGCTGAAGCTGACGAGGAGCAGGCGCCACACTGAGAAGCAGTGGTTATCAGCCTCCTAGCCAGCTTCAGCAGACACCCTTGTAGTAAGCGGTCTGATGATGACAATGGTCGAAACACGTTACCAGTACATAAATAAACATCTTTATGGGGGGACTGTGTTGTTATAAAAAATTTAACATTTGTTGTAACCGCTAACAAACAAAAACGTTTCAAGAAATTTTAGGTGTAAAATGTCTTTCTATCCTTCTGTATTTAGGGTTTTCTTAAGCACAATAAGGGGACCACACTCAACAACAAAAAACACCATCATATCGTAACACCACCTCCATTATATTTCACTGCTGGCATCACACATGATGGCTGGTAACGTTCTTCAGGCATTCGCTAAACTCAAACCCTTCCATCGGATTGTCTCAGTATATAGCGTGATTCGTCATTCCAAATCACTCGTTTCCAATCATTCACTGTCCAATGGCGTCGCTGTTTACACCACTCAAGCGTCACTTAGCACTGACCACAGATACGTGTGGCTTATAAGCAGCTGCTCAACCATTGCACTCCATTCTTTCTAACTCTCTACTCACAGTTATTGTACGAGGGTGGTTTGAAAAGTTCTCTGAGTCACCACGAGAGGCCAGCGCTAGCTGTTGTTGCCTGTAAACACGTGCCACGTCAGTGCTCTTGGAAGAGAGCTATGGCGGTCACGTGGCTCTGTTGCTGTTCCCGCGTAGTGATTTTCGAAGATGGAAAAAATCGAGATTCGAGCAGTGATTAAGCACCTCGTAAAGAAAGGTATGGAAGCAAAGGACATTCATGCCAGTTTCCAGAACACACTGGGGGACTCTGCTCCTTCATATTCTACTGTTGTCAAACGGGCAGATGAATTTAAACTTGGTAGGGAGAGCTTAGATGACGATCCGCGCAGTGGTCGATCAAGATGTATCACTACTCCAGAAATCACTGCAAAAGTGCACAAAGTGGTCCTGGAGGATCGCCGATTGAAAGTGCGTGAAATTGCTCACGCGTATCAGATGTCATCTGAAGGGTATATCACATTATAACTGAAGACTTAGAAATGAAAAAAAAAATTCTTGAAGATGGGTGCCGTGACTCTTGAGGCTGGATCAAAAACGCACGAGAATGGACATATGCGAACAATGTTTGGCCCTTTTTAGAAGAAACGAACAAGATTTTTTACTCCAGTTTGTGACCACAGATGAAACTTGGTTGCATTACTATACCCCAGAGACAAAACAACAGTCAAAGCAGTTTGATGTTTTGTTTGAGGGGCACTCAACTGCGCGGTCATCAGCGTCTGTACACAGTCCCAATTCTTAAAAAAATGGTTCAAATGGCTCTGAGCACTATGGGACTTAACATCTATGGTCATCAGTCCCCTAGAACTTAGAACTACTTAAACCTAACTAACCTAAGGACATCACACAACACCCAGTCATCACGCCAATTCTTACATAGCCCATTTTTTCACAATCTAATCTAGCCACTGTCACGAATAATGATGACGATAATGAAATGGTGAGGACAACACAAACACCCAGTCCCCAGCTAGAGAAAATCCCCAACCCGGCTGGGAATCCAACACAGGACCCTGTGATCCACAGGCAGCGATGACAGTCAAAGCGATTGAAACATGCTGATACTCCACCACCAAAGAAGGCAAAGACAATTCCTTCGCGGGAAAGGTCATGGCACCAGTGTTCTGGGATGCGAAGGGGATTCTGTAAGTAGATTATCTCCCCAATGGGCAAAGAATTACTGGAGAATACTATGCTAACCTCCTGGACAAACTGCAGCAAAAGATACGCGACAAAAGGACAGGTTTACTAAGGAAGAAAGTCATCTTCCATCAGGAAAATGCGCGCCTGCACACATGTACTGTCGCCAAGGCAAAATTACACGAACTAAGGTATGAATTATTGTCACACCCGCCTTATTCACCTGATATGGCTCCATCAGGCTTTCATCTCTTCCCCAAACTGAAAATTTTTCTTCGAGGACGAAGATTCACTTCAAACAAAGAATTCATAGCCGAAGTTGACAACTATTTTGCAGCCCTGGAGGAAACTCATTTTCGAGATGGGATCAAGGCACTGGAACATTGTTGGACCAAGTGCATTAATCTACAAGGAGACTACATTGAAAAACAAAAAAAAAAGTTTCAGTGATGTGAGTACTTTTTTTCTATTCCGTTCCGAGAACTTTTCAAACCAACCTCATAATGTTGCGGCAGTGCTGACAACCATACACAGAGAGGATTGGGGAGTCTTCCACCGACGGTACGAGCTGTAAATGGGGAAATCCACTGACAGAAGAGACTTGTGGCAAATTGTTATGTTCTAGCGCTTGGAACGAACATCTCGTAAAATGACGAAGCTGGTCAGCTACTTGCATACTACTGTCGTGGGCATCTATGGACAGATGTTGAAGGTCAGTGAAACGGCGAGTAGATGTTGGACTTCCAGCCTCATCATTGAACGTAGAAGTCAGAAGCTTGCCCCCTTTGTAAAGCAGGATAAGTGGCGACCTGTGGCAGATCTAGCAACACAATACAATGCCGGTACAGGCGTAAGTGTTTCTGACACCGTCCAGCGCGCTTCCTGAACAACGGGATCCGCAGCTGACGACGCCTGTGTGTTCCCATGTCGGCACAATGACATTGTCAATTACAATTGCAATTGGTATTAGTTCATTGGGACTGTGCCGTGGATCAATGGAAACACATGCTTGGTCGATGAAGCACGTTTCTATTTAGACCATGTCGATGATCGAGTCCGGATTGGCCATCATCCAGCCAAACGGCTGCTCGAAACATGCACCGCGGCACGGACACAAGTCGGAGGGAGTAGTATTGTTTTATGCGAGACATTCATCTCGATTTCCATGGGGCCTTTAATAGTAATAGAACGCACCATGACAGCTGTGAACTACATGAACATTACTGTGGACCACCAGCATCCCATCCTGGATGATGTCTTCCCCAAAGGCGATGGCTCCTTCCAGCAAGATAACTGTCCGTGTAACAAGGCCAGAATCGTGCTAACGTACGTAAGACTGTGTGATCTGGGGTACTGAACTCATGCTGATGTCTTGGCTAAAATTCCAAATGATCTGATCCCTATAGAACACATCTGGCACTCTATTGGGGGCCAGCTCTGCGTCCACAAACCACAGGCCCGTATTCTGCGGGAAATGCGTGTCCTGTGGTTAAACATCTGGTGCCAGAAACCAACCAAGGATTTACCGAATCCGTGCCACGCATAATCGCTGTTATATGGCGTTCCAAAGGTGGACCAACACGTTATCTTCGGGACCCAGTCGTGAGTTTATTTTCTATGGTTGATCATACTAATGTTGGTACACATTTCTCAAAAACCATTTGTTCAAATCAAATTTTAAATGTACATAGATTGTCATCTCTTCTTCAAAGTCCATTATTTACTTGAAAGTGACACTTATTACAGCAGAAATTCACAGAAAGGTGTGTGACTTACGAAGTTGGTATTCTGTCGTAAAACTAGAACATTTTAATGAAGATGATGAAATTAATTTCTGTATCAAGTTTCACTGACACACACGCATTAGTTTCAGAGAAATTTGTACCTAAAAATATCATACTTTCAGGGAAAATGCATTTTTGATACGATTCGTTAAACTTACATTCACAGTTAAAATTCGCCAGGTCCACAGCTATCATTGTTGTGGGTTCCTCTATCTTCTAGCTTAAGTTGGAAGGCCCTCTTTGAATTCTGGCCTCGTTTCTCATCTGTGGGGTACTTTTTTCAGCAGCCTGGACGCTTAGGTGGCCAACTGACAGAAGCACATTCTTCGTGTTCACCCAGGTTCTAGCCCCACATCACTGGAAACTTCCTGCCTATTGACTGATCCATCATTGAAACACAACATTGCATCCACGGCACGAGTTTTTAAGATTCTGAGGGCGAGAAATGCTATTTTAGTCAACGTTCCCAAAAACAGTTATTGAAATTTCCGTCGGGATTCTGAGCTCTCCCAAGCTGGCAAAATATCTATAGTTACGTTTAATAACATCTGCTGCTGACTTTGGTAGGCGATGGTTGTGTCTGTACACATCACCAGTCACATTAAACCCTCTAATCTTTACACCATCACTGAGTGCCCTTTGGACAGAGAGTATGACAGGGGTCCTCCTCTGTAGCAAGCCTGTTAAAGAAGGTGGCCCATACAGCTTTTATCGTTTCATCTGAATTATTAGTATTTCTTCGTATTATTCTGTGCATACTTACAGTCTATATGAATAAAATGTAACTATAAACACAATGAAATTACTTCTTGAAATTAAGCGCCTCCTTCAAATCACTATAGAGAAGTAAAACGTAAAGAGACTGCCGAATTGATGTTTATCTGTTAGCTACATCCTATTGTCACCGAGTGAGCAAAGAAGTAAGCAGTGGCCAAAGAAGAAATAGAGTAAAGGCAAAGAAAGTCTGCTGCAGATGGGATAAAGACAACTGAATTGACAACAGATAAAAGAGGGAGTATAGTTGTTTAGAAAATAAAATGCTCTCTCTCTCTCTTCTTTCTTATCAATATACCCCAAATATAAAAGAATCATAAGTATTACTTTTCATGAATGGCTGGGTATAACTTAACACAATTTTAAAAAAGTTATTTTCGCGAACTTTAATTCCCTGGTTCCCTTAAGCCGCCCCATGGCCATAAATGTTTCCGTCATCAGTGTGTTTTCACATTTACGTCAACATCTCATCACATAAAAGAGTTGTCGGCCGTGGCGGCCGAGCGGTTCTAGGCGCTTCAGTTCGGAACCGCGCGACTGCTACGGTCGCAGGTTCGAATCCTGCCTCGGGCATGGATGTGTGTGATGTCTTTAGGTTAGTTAGGTTTAAGTAGTTCTAAGTTCTAAGCGACTTGTGACCTAAGATGTTAAGTCCCATAGTGCTCAGAGCCATTTGAATCATTTCTGAACCATAAAAGAGTTGTGTTTACTGTACAATGAAGTACTCGTCCCTTTGCATATCATCGCCTGGAGAGACAGTTTTGTTTGAATGCTCTAGTACTGTGTGTGAAATATTGGGCATGTTTATGTTACGCGGAACGCCCTTTATGTAAGGATGGTAAGCCACTACAATGAACTGTGGCAGGCGGTAAAGTACGCCAACATGTGCTTAGCCAGGGCAGGGCAGTTCGCGGAGAGGCGGCAGTTTATGAAAGCAGCGGCCGACAGCGTTCGCCGGTGAATTCTTCCTTGCCGTCCTGATCTACAAGACAAAGGCGAGACTAAATACGACCAGAGATAAGGCTCGCTGTGGAGCGGGATGGACTGGGTTTGCGGCAATTTCCAGGGAAAAAGGCTCCCCCCCCCCCAGCCGCCACTCGACTGAATGGAAAGGACGACGGAGACAAGGGCGGCGCTAAGGATCTTTAGCACACGCGCATCCTTTCGCCGAGACAGCTATACGCGACGGCGCGTTCTCTGCATTACGCGTGAAGTATCGTTTTCCCCGCTAGGTTTTACTAGCACCCAGCGGCACCAGTCTGCATTTGCGTTATGACACACGTCTTCTAACATTTTCGTGAGCTACAGAGAAGGCGGGTGTTACTTTTCCAATCTATCTTGCTACATTTGGTGGGTAGTTCTGAGCACGCGACTCTGTGTCTACTTTCCACATTAAACTTTGCGAAAGCTACCGAGCTCATTCCCAGGATCTTAGCTGCTGAGCAGCGCGAGGGCAACTCATGTCAGTTTCGCGGTGAATGAGGAAACAGTTTAGGGATTTCAATGCAAATGGTTCTGGGTACTCTCGCTGTTAGTCAATATCCAACACATTTTGTAACTTTCTCCAAACTAACAATGAATTGATACATGTGCCTGTTTCGTGGTGGAAGATGTGACAACCGTCACTGAAGATTGTTTTTCTTTGGGAAAGGGGAGCAGGTGCAACTGCTTTCCCAGTCCCTCACTCCGGCCTGGATCTAGGAGGAGGAGGGGGGGGGGGGGCGGGGGGCAAACCGGGCTATCTGCCCCAGGCGGCAACTTCAGGAGGCGCCTAATTCAAATTCTTGAAGAAAAAATCCTTGTTTCACAAAATGCCTAGCATTCAGGCTCGTTGGCCTATCAATTACTCATATGACTTTGAAATGCATTCCAGTTGGTTTCTGAACATTTTTGAACACATTCTTAGTTGTTGGGGGTGGTTGTTGGGATGTTTAAGGGGGACTAAACAGCGACATTCTTACAAGGGAACATCCCCATCGCACCCCCCTCAGATTTAGTTATAAGTTGGCACAGTGGATAGGCCTTGAAAAACTGAACACAGATCAATCGAGTAAACAGGAAGAAGTTGTGTGGAACTATGAAAAAATAAGCAAAATATACAAACTGGGTCGTCCATGCCTAAGATAGGCAATATTAAGGGCAATGTGAGCCGAGGAGCGCCGTGGTCCCGTGGTTAGCGTGAACAGCTGCGGAACGAGAGGTCTTTAGTTCGAATCTGCCCTCGGCTGAAAATTCTGCTTTCTTTATTTTCGCAAAGTTATGATCTGTCCGTTCGTTCATTGACGTCTCTGTTCACTGTAATAAGTTTAGTGTCTGTGTTTTGAGACAGCACCGCAAAACCGTGCGATTAGTTGACGAAAGGACATGTCTCTCCAATGGGAACCGAAAACATTTGATCGCAAGGTCATAGGTCAACCGATTCCTCCACAGGAAAACACGTCTGATATATTCTATACGACACTGGTGCCAGCATGTGCGTCACATGACAGGAATATGTTGTCGGCCCACCTAACTAGTACACTTGGCGAATGGGTAAAGAGATTCTTCTACCTTGCCCGATTTAGGTTTTCTTGTGGATGTAATAATCACTCCAAAAAAAGTGATGAAAACATAAGGGTTTGTCACATAAACTGAAAATAAAAAGTTAAAATTTTCGGTCGAGGGAAGATTTGAACCAAAGACCCCTAGTTCCGCAGCTGTTCACGCTAACCACGGGACCCACGGGACCACGGCTCTCCTCGTCTCACACTGCCCTTAATATTGCCTATATTGCACATGGACGACCCAGTTTGTATATTTTTTCATAGTTCCACACTACTTCTCCCTGTTTTCTCGATCGATCTGTGTTCAGTTTTTCAAGGCCTATCCACTGTGCCAACTTATAACTAAATCTGAGGGGGGTGCGATGGGGAGGTTCCCTTGTTAGTTGATTTCTGAAAGAATCATAAATTGATTTTTAAATGGGTGCACAGGGTACGTGATGTCTCTGCCAGGGGAGGCCCCATCACATCTAGAAATAGAAAAAACTTCCGCAGACAAAAGGGGACGGGGTTATTAAAGAGCTGAACCAAATAAACCCTAATGGATGAATGCAAATCGCTGTTTGTTTATGTAGCTGACTGGGTGTGCAAACGATCCGCGTTGGTATAATTATTAGCGAAATCAATAGAGTCTGACTACCAAAGTGGAAATAAGAGACTAACAGAAATAACAGGTAAGTAAGATTACACGTTATCTTCTCGGTGTGTCCAAGAAAATGAAATTTTGACAGAAAATTTTTGCCAGATCACTACACTACCAGTTGTACACTCCCCGGTTAGCAGCCGCTTTAAGTTATATTCTCGGAATAGCACAGAAAACATGTTAAACGACCACGTAATAACGCCTAACCGAAGGACAAGTGCGGGTAACTGGACCTATGATTCTGACGGTGTTGGTAGTTTGTTTTGACAATGCCAGGAATAGTTAGTTACAGAATTAGTGATGACACGATTGTTAGAACAATGAAGGAGAAGAAACGGAGACATCACAGAAATTATATGGAAGAATATGACGATTACAAATTTATATAAAATTTTTGTGCCACTATTTTTCGATCTCAAGTTTGAGAAACTGGAGCGTATGAATGAAATGTGAAACTTTTTACTTGTAATAGGCTAAATAACCATTTGATATTGGTACTTCATGAATTATGTTCTGTCATGTTATTTATGTAAATGAAGTACATAAAAATGATGATTTGTGCCAAAACAGTCTTGCTATTTGGCTATGTTACAATTGCTGAAATATTAGAAATGCCTACTTCGTTTTATCTAGCAGCCAGGGACACAACAGACGCAATAAAATCGAGAAACCACAACAGTCTTATGTACTATTCGCATTAACAGCTTTTTCAGTATTAGACGACGACGTTCTGATTTTTCAGTAGCAAAACCTTTGACGAACTTTGGCTCAAAATGGCTCTGAGCACTATGGGACTTAACATCTGTGGTCATCAGTCCCCTAGAACTTAGAACTACTTAAACCTAACTAACCTAAGGACATCACACACAGCCATGCCCGAGGCAGGGTACGAACCTGCGACCGTAGCGGTCACGCAGTTCCAGACTGTAGCGCTTACAACCGCACGGCCACACCGGCCAGGGACGAACTTTGATGCTTATCTGCTGTCTTTACTGGTTTTATGTTTCCTATATTTAATTTTATGCCAGACAAACGAGAAAGTTATTAGATAATAAGCAATAATGAGTGCAAATTTTCTGAAGAGTTCTTATTCTTCCCGACTGGGAGGAGGAGAGGCACCACAGGGCATTTTAATTTCCACTGTCCTGAATAAAGGTTTGATAGCTTCCATTACAAAATATACATATTTGAATTCCACAGAGCAAAATACAGTGACGTGTGAGAGCAAAATACAGTGACGTGTGAAAGAAGACTGCTGTGTGAAGAGGCATGGCATTGCACTTAGGCACTTTTAAGACCAAATAAAATTACATACATTTCTTCAAAGATATATCAAATTCTTCAGAAAGATGCACACTACAAAATGAGCACATTTTTGAAAAACGGATTTTGGGCTGCCCTCACTGGGAACATTCTTGAATACTACATTAGTGAAATGTCGGGCCTTTACAATTGCTTCAGCAATACTACAGATGATACAGTTTCGAGTGTATCGATCCATATATATACTCCGCAATCCACCTTTTTGTGTGTGGAGGGTCCTTTGTGCACCACTGTCACTTCAACCCTTTGCTGTCGCCAGTGCAATTGGTGTGTGGAAATAGCGACTGTTGGTAAGCCCCTGTGTGAGCACGAATCTCTATAATTTTACCTTCATGCTATTTTCATGATATATAAACTGATGAACTGAATCATTATGTCCACAGCTCACTGTGAGACTGAATGCCACCTAGAGGCATTGCAGGCACATGATGTCGCAAGGAAACCATATAGTGGAGCAGAGAATTCTATGAAAGAGAAGGTGATCCTCTTCTAAACAACATTTTAATGTGTGATGAAACTTGGGTTCACCATTCGGAACTGGAGTCTAGAAGACAAAGCAAGGAATTGAAGCACACCAGCTCACCTTTCCAAAGGACATTCAGAATGCGAACATCAGTGGGAAAGCCACGTTGACAGTTTTTTGGAGTGCACATGGCACCATCTTCTGTGCTTATTTGGAGCATCGGCATTCTACTACTCAGACAAGCTGACAAACAAAATAAAGCCAGCAATGAGAGAAAAGCATCATGGATCTCAAAAAAGAAAAGGAGTTTTATTGTTGCATGACAATCCTCACCCTCATACTGCTCAGCTGACCTAAGAAACCATTAATGAGGAGGCCAAAGAATTTACGGGAAACTGGCTCAAAGAACAAGACAAAGATTTTTTTGTATCAGGTACAAAAAAAAAAAAAAAACTAGTTCATCATTGGGATAAGTGTATTAACGATGATGGGGATTATGCTGACAAGTAGTAAAAGTCTCTCTCTCTCTCTCTCTCTCTCTCTTTTTTTTTTTTTTTTTTTTTTTTTTTCCACCTGTTTGTCTCTTTAATTACCAAATGCCCCTTGTATACTACATCTACTTTGCAGATAACACATTATCAGTTCACACAATTCTACTAAGGGATGCCGTAATGAATAACACAAAATAACAATAGAAAGAAACTCTCTTCTTCCTCTGTCTTACATTGCTTGACCAGCCAAGTTTCATGATGAAGATTAAGCCACACACTAGACCCAGTAAACTGTGTCGAATCAGCATCAGTGCAAAGTATACCCGAACAACAAATACTTGGTCCATCACGTTGCAGCTCTTCTGTAATTCAAAGTAGACACAGAAAGCTGCCAAATTTACAGTAGCTTTTTGTCATCAACCCTACGATCACTCAAACTAACACAGAAAATCCAGGATTCGTGTACTGGATTAAATTAACTGCACATTGCACTTTCACTAAATGGTAATGACACGCCAATCGACCCACAGTGAGCACAAAATCAAAGGAACAAAGTTAATGAGTCCATGAGACCAGGTGCAAATCTAAGGGAGGGGAAGGTGGGAAAGGGGAAGGGGAGAGGGAGAGAGGGAGCAGTACGTGAATCATGATCTCCAGAAGAACATTTTACTGATAGTGTTCACATTTCTACAAACATCAATTTCCAAGTGTCTTAGATAATTTTCAGACAGCACAGAAACAGGAAAGTAGTCTAAAACGTCAAAAAATTATAGAAAATGACAAGTTGTCAGAATGAAATTTTCACTCTGCAGCAGAATGTGCACTGATATGAAACCTCCCAGCAGATTAAAACTGTGTGCCGGACAGAGACTTGAACAAGGGACCTTTGCCTTTAGCTTTCAAGTGCTCTACTAACTGAACCACTCACGCATGACTTACAACCAGTCTTGAACTGTGTTCATAGTCATAGTGCTAAGTGAAACACCGATAATGGTGAGTGCATACTTCGTTTTTATATTATGTAAACTCTGAGAGTTTGCTGCAAATGTAATTCTTAAATTACTTGTGTGACACATTGTTCTTCAATTTTCAGATGACTGCAATTTCTTAGCTGCTATACTAATACTGTTGTAAACGAACTATTATTATTATTATTATTATTATTGTTATTGTTATACACAGGGTCCCATAAATGTTGCGACAAACTTCTAGGGGAGTTGGAACACATCATGAGGACTGAGAATTGCGCAACAACCCATGGCCACAAACATTAGGGGTAAGTGGCAGCAGAGATTGAAGATCATAAAGAAGATTACTGAGTGATTCATTTGAAACATTTATTACACATAATGAGTATACATGGTGTACGACATGAATACAGCTCTAATGTTACAACAGATCTATATCTGCATACATACTCTGTAAGCCACTGTGCACCATGTGGCAGCGAGTGCCCTGTACCATTAGCAGTAATTTCCTTTCCTATTCAACCTACAAATAGAGGGAGGAAAAAAATGACTGTATATATGCCTCCATGAGCCGAGATTTGTTGTATCTTATCTTCGTGGTCCTTACATGTAATGAATGTTTGTGGCAGTAGAATCATTCTGCAATCAGCTTCAAATGTCAGTTCTCTAAAGTTTCTGAAAAAGAAAGTTATGTTCCCTCCAGGGATTCCTATCTGAGTTCCTGAAGCATCTCTGTAATACTTGTGTTGTTCAAAACTACCATAGCAAATCTAGCAGCCCATCTTTGAATTGCTCTTCAATGTCTTCCTTTAATATGACCTAGTGTAGATCCTAAACGCTTGAGCAATACTCAAGAAAAGTTCACATTAGTGTCCTACAAGCAGTCCCCTTTACACATCAACCACACTTCCCCAAAATTCTCTCAATAAGCCAAAGTTCACCATTAGCCTTCCCTACCACAATCCTTACATGCTCATTAACTTTCATAATGCTTTGCAACATTTTTTCCAGATTTTTAAATGATGTGACTGTGTCAACCAGGACATTACTAATGCTGCATCAAAACTTTACAGGTTTGTTTTTACTATTCAGTCACATTAACTTACACTTTTTTACATTTAGAGCTAGCTGCCATTCATAACACCAATTAGAAGTTCTTGGTCATCTTGTATCCTCCTACAGTCACTCACCTTTGACACCTTCCCATACACTACAGTATCATCAGCAAACAACTGCGATTGCCGATAATAGTGGTCCTATCACAGTCCCCTGGGGCACTTCTGATGATACCCTTGTCTCTGATGAACTCAAAATTTGAGCCATCAGACGCCAAGTATACCTGACACCGAGAGCGCATTGACTGCCAGACATGCTCGAACACACCAAGAGTTTCTCCAATTGCAGTAGCTGCACATTTGATTCTTTTGACAATATCCATTTCACACTCCATGAATCATGATACATGAGCGATTTCATAGTGCCCCAAAGGAAGAAATCAAGGCTGAATAAATCTGGTGAGCATGGGGGCCAGGGAAATGGTCCATCATGCCCAGTTCATTGATTTGGGAATGACCTGTTGAAATGCCCATGAACAGCCAGTCAAAAGTGAGCCGACCATCATGATGGAACCACATGCTGCACCTTACATTTGCTAGAATATCTTCAAGCAACCTGAGAAGAACCTGTTCCAGAAAGGTCTGATAATTCGTGGTGGTCATGTGCATATGTAAAAGGTATGGCCCATCTAAGCAGTCACCCTTAAATGTGAAATGAAATGTTGTTTGGTGTGGTGCCATACACCATGGGGGTTTTCCAGTGACCAAAAATGCTCACTGCGGTGACTGAATAGTCATCACTGGTGAGTGTGGTCTTGTCAGTGAACAACACGTGTGACGGGAAATCTCCGTCACTTTGTTACAGAATGTGTGCAAAATGCACATATGCAGAATGGTCACTGGGGTGCAATAACTGTACCCTTTGAAGATGAAAGGAGCGTAAGGACTTGGCATTCGGAATGCAATGGACTATGAGATATTTTACATCCTAGGCAATTTCACATATGCTGGTGCTTGGATTAGTCTCCACGGCATCCCACACATTTCCTTTCTTAACGACTGAATGCTCCAATCCTCGCCAGCCCTCAGTAGCCCTGCCACTTCTTAATAACCCATACTAACACAAACTGTGGTGCAGTCAAGGTCTGTCAGAAATGTACTCCACACCTGTGTACAGTGGCTTGTCCAATGCATTCAGCTATTCCATAAATTAAGTGCATGTTTGCTAGCTCACCATTCGTATACCACTACATGCTCCTTGCATGCTGGCTAGTGCACGAATGAGGAAATTCTCACATTCCCCTATGACATCCTGTATTTAAAAATTTCCTACAGAGTGATTCTTATTAACATTTAAAAAACCCTCAGGTGATGTAGATGATGCAGAGACAAGTAATTTCATATAAGACATATGGGTCCCCAAATACTGGGAAATACCCCAAAAGTGGATGGCAAATTTTGAACATGCGTCATCATCAGATGACGTGTATCGCTGTACATGCAGTGGTGGAGCCTATCAGTCTGTTGCACCTGATCATCAAAATCCAAGTCAAGTATCCAATGTGACTCCGAGCCTACGTGTTTAACTTAATTGCCTGGGGCTCAGGTTTCAAATCTTGGATCTGGCAGGCAGTATTTTTATCCATTGCATTAGGCAGTTATGTGTTTATAGTGAGGTAAAGCTGAATATTTTCTTTAATGGTCTCATGGTTTCTTCTGGTTAAAGTACAGTACAACAAAAACCTACCATATTGCATCACAAGTAAACAAATATAAGCTTCTGAATTGCCTCATTACTAGTAAAACACCTATGTGTTGTTCACTAAATAATGTCTGTGAACAAGACAAGATAGGACAAGAGGAAAAAAAGCACAAATAATTTTTACGTGTACAATATATTACATTGACAAAAGGTCTTTGAAAACAGAGTACCCTAACAGAGTGATGTGTAGCACTTTCCCCACTGGTAAGGGTAGGATCAAAAAGCCCAATTGCCGTACTTGGGGTGAGGTACATCATTTGGCGACATCACAAGTTCAATATTTTTCACCCATTTTTGGGGCATTTCCCGACATTTGCAGCTCCACGTGTCTAATGTTAAATTACTTCTCAGCGTCATTTACATAGCTTTGGTGGTTTTAAAATGTTAACAGAAATCACCCTGTATATTTTGTCACAATTATCGTTAAAATTGTGGGAACCTGTGGGCATAAAAAGTGTGAGTAACTGCTAGTAATTTAGCCTTTTTTGGGGTGGTAGGGGAGGGCAGTAAACAAACTGTGACATCCTCCAGAACCAAACCCTGGAACTGCACCTGGTTAGTATTAAAAGCTATTGCAAAGAATGAGTTCTAGATGCATGTCATGGATTGGAAAATCATTAGTGTACTTGAATAATATCTAATGGGGATTACTTTTTAAGGTATCTCTCCATAGCTAAGTGGTCAGATGACTGCCACCAAGTGGTGAGAGAACTGGAAAGGGGTCCACTCAGCCTAGTAAGGTCAACTGAGGAGTTACTTGAATGAAATGCAGCAGGCTTCAATGTCTGAAAAGCTAGTAAGAGATTACTACACAACAGCTGTCAAAAATGTGTGATTTATGTAACACATATTTGGCACTTCAGTATCCCATTATCAAGTTCTTGATGCAGTTTTGGACAAGATTCTTCCTTTTACTTATGGCCGTGCCTAAAACCAACACACACTTGACTTTCATTAATAAACAGAGTTCTGAGTGAGTGTTAAGAACCATCATGAGATTTACAAGGAGAGTACTATATGTTTGGCAGTGCTTGTTTGATGCTTGTTTATTATTTTTGACTATGCTTAATAATGTGTTAATTTCAAGAACTTGATAATGGGATGATGTGGTACTGTAGTCCCAAAACATGTTGTGGTAAATAAATCACATATTTTCTCCAACTAGTCCATAATAGTCTCCTTACTGATCTGTGAAGCAGTTGTATGAAGGCTTCACAACAGATATTCTGGAAAGCGGCCAACAATTGAGAGAGAGGTGTTCTGACCCCATGCCCCTCCATAGTGCATCCTAATAATGCTATATGGCAAAGGATGACTTGGTGGTCAGTTGGCATCATGTGATACTTTGACCCTGATGGCCAAGTTGTATTTTTTCGCCTTGTTTTGAAGGGGTAACATTTAATTGGTTGAATTAAGAAAATTTCTAAAAAAAGAAATCAATATTTTTTAACATGTCACATGTATTGACATATTAATCACATCATAAAAAATGTAGCAACAAATAACATAAATCAGCTGTCATTTACCACGCCTTCATATACTACTACCATGATATCTCATGTAGGGTGGAAATCCACCCTACATTCTTTTGTTAGTTAATCATGAGTCATTTGCATTAAGTGTCCAACTCCACACCTCATCTAAAACATTACAGGGAAAGATCTGAAACTGAAAACTCAGCTTACAAAAAGACTGAATCTAATATGATACTGTATCATTCTGGGTGGAATACAAATAGTACAATGAGTAAGATCAGTCAAAAAAGAATAAAATTTCATAAGCTGTGATACCATATCCTTGTTTACATGACTATCTACTATTCAGTACATCCACTATACACTGAAGATATATTTACACATTTTAGTGTGAGACTAAGACAATGAATTTGACTCAACAGGGCTAAAAAAAATTATGTCAGCACTTTTCTCTGACCGTTTAAGTATTCATCATGTTGAAATTTGTGATATGTAGTTCCGCCTAAGGGCTGTTTACTAATTCAACAACTACAAGCTTTATGCACAAATATGGCCATGGGTTTAATATTGGAAGTGTATGAAATAACGATTTTCTCATCAAAAAATTATAAAGCATGTATATTATCGCACATAATTTCTGCTTCTTTCCTTAAGCATTGTTCAATCATCAGTGGTAAAAGAATTTTTTCCTATAAGTAATCAGCAAATGTACACAATAAATGCTTTTCCATTGTGAAATTAACAAAAAGATAAGTGATTACAACAACAGAGTGACCAAATAATAAAGGTTTTATAAAGCAATAAAATATTTGTGTAAATGATGTCTGAGTTCAGTTCTCAATCAACAAAGTACGTATCTAAATCTGTACCTCTAGTCCTGCAAGCTCAAAATACAGGCCTCTTAAAGCCCTGCTTGTACTATTGTCATATATTATTTTGGCAAACACACCTAGTTCACAGTTTCCTGCACAGAAAGGAAACTGTATGTCTTAGTTTCATTCTTGCAGTGCTTTCAAAATGATCGCTAATGTTCATATTTGTTTTTATCCTTGTATAAATAATAACACACACTGTGGATCAATTATTGTTCAATGAAATTTTGTCCGGTTATAAAAATAATTCAAATTACCAGACATTATTCCATGTTCAGTGAAGCTGCAATAGTTGAGGTGAAAACGGAATACATCTCACTTGCCTCTCAGGGTTGTAATCTCAGTATGATGAATTCTTGCCACTCACCCTAAGTCGCAGATCCGAAACAGTCCACACCCGGCTGGCAAAATCACTGGAAGCTCCAAGCACAAAGCACCCTGTGCAGTCGAAGTCAACTGACATGATAGCACCGCTACTGCCCACGAGTGTGCCCTTGCTTTCATGTTGGCCAACTGAAATTTAAAAAAAAAATATCATTTGTTCACCATCTGGGAAAGCAGTTTTGAACGCTGTAATAAAACAAATATTGCAAAAAAGTCCATTAAACTTCCTGAGTTCAGTGGAAGTTTTCAACAGCGGCTTCAGTAAGATACACACATCAAAAATGTTTTGCATCACCCCCGTTCCCAGAACTATTGAAGACAGACATTGACTGTGGATTTTGTATCACAGACACAGTCCCTTTGACTATTCAGAGATGTCACTAAAACCATCCAAAAATGTAAACAACCATGCATGAGCAGTGCCTATTAGACGGAGGGGTTTGACAGCCGATCAGTTCCAGACAATGCACCAGCAAGGAGGTACACGGCTCGTGTTGTCTGTAGTTCAACCATGCCTAAACTGTCAATACTGCAGTTCAATAGTGTCTGCATTGTTACTTTGTGCCCGGAAGGGCTCTCAACAAGGCGTCTTGGAGTGAACCAAAGTGATGTTGTTCAGACATGCAGGAGATACAGAGAGACAGGGACTGTCAATGACATGCCTCGCTCAGGCCGCCCAAGGGCTACTACTGCAGTGGATGACCACTACCTACGGATTATGGCTCGGAGGAAACCTGGCAGCAATACCACCACGTTGAATAATGCTTTTTGTGCAGCCACAGGACGTGGTGTTACAACTCAAACTGTGTGCAATAGGCTGCATGATGCACAACTTCAGTCCTGATGGATCAGATATTTCTGATGTTGGTTATTTTTGGTTGTGTTGACACTTGTTCTGTGTGTGGTGTCTTCCTTGTTTCTCCTCTGTGAACTGAGGTATTAAATTTGCTTGCACATTTTTTCTTCCTTGCATTTGTGCCTTGAGAATGGCAGGGTGTGCTCCTGTCAAAATATCGGCGGTGTTCGACGACGTCACCTGGCAGCAAACCCGTAAGTTATTTGAACATGCCTGTGATGGATTGAAAAGGACTGTTTATGGACAACGTGACCCACCAACCACTCTGATGGATCTACTCCGAATCGCCACTGAGGAGCGGGACAATCTGGACCAACAGTGCCTTGATGAACTTGTGGATAGTATTTCATGACGAATACAGGCATGCATCGATGCAAGAGGATGTGCTACTGGGTTTTAGAGGTACTGATGTGTACAGCAATCTGGACCACCACATCTGGAGGTCTTGCTGTATTGTGGTACAACATGCAATGTGTGGTTTTCATGACCAATAAAAAGGGCGGAAATGATGTTTATGTTGATCTATATTCCAATTTTCTGTGCAGGTTCTGGAACTCTCGGTGATGCAAAACATTTTTTTGATGTGTGTATAAGATCTTGTTGCTGCTGGAGTAAAAAGTTCACTAACAAACTGTCAATTTCTTTTGCTATCATAAGTTTCGTTAGACTTGGCTGAATATTAAATCTGAAACTATACACAGTTTCGCCTAACAATGACATCATGAGCAACAGAATGAGAAGGTACTTAAAAAAATCAGAAAGCCCTAAATAAAATAAATTTCAATATACTCCACACACTAAAATCAGGAAAGAATTGTTGATCAGTAAAAACGACTCCATCATAACCCATCATCCAAAACAATGCCTGAAAATTTTGCATTATAGTCACCATCACTGAAAAATGCTTTCAATAATACTTTGGTTGCTGAGTACCTAGTGCACCGTTTTATGAAGTACAAAGAGGTTCTCACATCTGCTCTTTGACAATGAAATTGTCTAGCAGAAAATATCATTACTGAATAACTGTAAGCCAACTTCAAAAGTCACTCACCAAATTTCGATGTTTGTAAGTGACTGGTTTCTTTCTTCAATGGGGGTTAATGGGAGGTAATACACAGGCACAAATAAAGGAAAAAAAGTCCAGTAATATTTGGGTGCTGTACCAATGAATGTGCTCTACAGCTACATCAGTTACACACATATTATATATTAATCAAACTTGAATGGACTTGTAATATCCAACAAAGACATGAATAAATGTGAAACATGAGAACTTTCTGGAGTACTACTTGTGTTTGTAATTAAAATTTACCACTCTTTTGAGTACATATAAATCTTTTCTGGTTTCTACCTTTTTATAAACAAGATAAAATAGCTAACCAAATCAAAGCCACCAACAAACATACAACAGTTTGAAAATACTGCTTCATTTTAAAGAAGTAGGTGCTTTTAACATAATTACAAGCACTGCCTTATCTCCAGTGGGTTTAAAAACACCAGGAAATGATTTGCAGGTTTTTCACATAAAGTAATACGAGTACCTGTAACACTGCTGAACATAATAATTTGCTTCATCCTATTAAAATTTAGCATCTTGGATTCACTTCAGCAATTTGTTGCACAGATAAATCATTCATGTCCAGCTATTATATCCTTGTATTTTATGCACACTTGCTCTATTTCAAACAAACACAATGATTAACATTAATAATAAGATTTCTCTGAATTGTGCATGGTGAATAGCAATATCAGTCAGTACAGAATGAGGAGCATTATGGAGAAATGACTTATCAGAGTCTGCTAGAGAGCTGATCATGAAGGCTAGCAGGGATAGTGGTTGGTTGTTTTTATTTATTTATTTTTTTACATATGGGACTGCTTTGTGAGGTGTTAAAAAATTACAGTAGCTCTAGTGCAATGTCAGAGTCAACAGAGAAAAAGATGACTGCTGAACAAAACTGTTGTGGACAATGAAAGGTGGCCTGCAGAGCAATAAGTTAGATAATTAGCTTTTATTAAGTTTCTTGTAACAGTAAGTGTAAATTTAGGCAGTCTCTAGTGCCCTGGTTATAATTTATTTGTCTTGAAGAGCCAGGGATTGTTTGTTTCAGCCTAGTAAACCAATCAATCAGACCCCAATTGTAACCTGGTACATAATTGCTGAGCGGAAAATTAGGGATTTAGCTTTTACAGTGTTTTCTTACTGGCATGTTTCTTAAATTCCATGCCTGTTGTTCCATTTAAGAGATGTGATCTTGCATTTTTGTAACTGTAAGGTGTAGAGTCAAGCAGTCAGTAGCAAGTTGTCATTTCTTCAGAACAGCTAGCTACACAGCAGCAGATCGAAAGCCTCTGTTGGTGACACATCAGGAGGGTAGCAAGTTGCTTATCTATTTTTCTGTATGTGCTTTTCTCGTCAATTCTTAAGTTAGTAATATTAGAATGGGTAGGACATGTGCACGCTGTGTGTGGATGAAAGATCAGTTGGCCACAGTTCACAAAAAGCTGAATATCCTTTTGGCTATAATCAGTTGTCTTCAGGATACTGCCTCCAAGTGTAATGGTGCAGAGCATCTGGTGCACCGCATGGAGTGTCTCGGGTGTCAGCTGATTCGCCCACAGGCTCAACTGCCAAGGCACCTCCTAGTGTACCCAAAGCAGTGGGTCCAACCTCACAGTGGGAAGAGAGGCAGGTGCAATGTGTTCACGTCACTCAAGGTAGTGGGCCAATGTAGGGACTGGCTGTCTGTCCTTTCCTATTCAGCCTGTGAGTTGACAGGAGGCCATTCCTTCAGCAGGGTTCGAGCAGGCACATGGGGGAGGGAGTTTGCTAGTTGTCAGGAGCTCCCACATTAGGTGTATTATGTAGCCCCTTTGAGAAATGAGATTCAGGGCTGGAAAGAAAGTCAATGTGCACTCAGTATGTCCACCAAGGGACCTTATCTGAGATGTGGAGGAGGCCTTGTCTGGGCTATCAAGCAAGCAGCGTGCAGTCATCTGCAAGTTGTGGCTCATGTCGGTACTAATGACGTTATCAGTTGGGTTCAGAGCATACAGGCGGCTGGCAGAAATGGTGAAGGCTGCTGGGCTTGCATGCGGGCTGCAAACAGAGCTCACAATTTTCAGAATTGTTGCCAGAGTTGATCAGGGTCCTTTGGTTTGGAGCCAAGTGAAGAGTCTCAATCAAAGGCTTCGTCGACTCTGAGATGGTCTTGGCTGCAGATTTTTGGACCTGCGTTTCGAGTGGGGTATTGTAGGACCACCTTTGATGGGTCAGGAGTGCACTACACAAAGGAAACAGTGACCTGGGTGGCAGAGTACTTTTAGAGTGGACATGGGAGTTTTTAAGGCTAGGGGTAGTTTGAGGTACTCTGATGAATATTTGCCAGATGACATGCAGGCTGCGAAACAAGATCCCGTTCAGAGTAACGACACTTCAACTGACAAAATTTTATCAGTAAATTATCAAAGTATTTGTAAAAAAGTTCCTGAATTTACTCTCCTTCAGAAAATTTTAAGCCCTCAAATTATACTTGGGGACCAAGAACTGGCTGAAACCCAAACTAGAAAGCTCTGGGGTATTTAGCAATTCATGAAATGTATACTGCAAAGACATATTAGACACCATAGGAGGGGGAGTGTTCGCAATAACTCACAAAAATACTGTCTCTATTGAGATCAAATTTGAGTGCGATAGTGAAATATTCTGGTTGTGTATAACAGGTGCAGGTGAAATCAAGTTAATTGCTGGATATTTTTACAGGCCACCCAATTTCACTGTGACAGTTTTCGAGTCATTCAAAGAAAGTTTATAGTCCGTAATGAGGAAATACCCAGATCATGCAATATTAGCTGGAGGTGGCTTTAACCTACCAAGTAGAGACTGGAACATGTATGTATTCATTGCAGGGGGTACAGAGAGACAGTCTTGCAAAGTACTTTTGTACACATTTTCCAAAATCTGTCTTGAACAATTAGTTAGGCAGCGCGCAAACGATGGAAATATTTTAGACCTAGTAACAATAACCATGCCTGATCTTGTTGATGGCATCAGTATAAAGACAGGGATTAGTAACCATGATCTCATCATAGTGACTATGGTTACTAAAGAAGGCTAGGAGAGAATATCTGCCAGAAAGAGCAGATAAGCAGCTGCTAGAGTCCCATTTAGACAGAACTGACATTAAATTAGTTCCACTATGGACATAGAGGAATTACGGGCAAAGTTTAAACAGACTGTAAATCATACTCTGGAGAAGTATATGTCACGTTAAGTGGGCTAGGGGCGGAAAAGACCCTCCATGTTTAACAAAGGAGTTTAGAAAATGCGCAAATGATGACAGACAAAAGTTAGTAGAAGTTCAAGCTTGTAACTACTATCACTGTCATACCTCAGCATAAGTTCTTGCTGAGAAACCAAGAAAATTCTAGTCCTACATAAAATCATAATGCAGGACTAAGGCTGCTACTCAGTCACTCATTGACCAATCTGGTGAGGCAGCAGAAGCAAAGCTGAAGTTTTAAATTTTGCATTGAAGAAATTGTCCACGCAAGAGAATTGTACAAACATATCATCTTTTAACCACTGCACAGTGTCCCATGTGGAGGGCACAGTACGAAACTTCCTGGTGGACAGAATAACTGAAAGCTCGGATGGAGTCCCAGTTTGGTTTTACAAAGAATACTCTACAGCATTCTGATTTATTATAAATCTCTCACCAAGCGCAAAGTCTCAAGTGGCAGAAAAAAATCGTGGGTAGCTCTTGTACGTTCGAAGGACAAAAGAACAGAACTGCAAAATTACAGGCCAATCTGCTTCACATTGGTTTGCTGCAGAATTACTGAATTTACTGTCAGTTTGAATATAATAAATTTCCTTGAGACAGAAAAGCTCCTGCCCACGTATCAGCACAGATTTAGAAAGGATTGCTTATGTGAAATACAGTTTGCCCTTTTCTCACAAGATACACTGTGAACCACAGATGAAGAGCAACAAGCAGATTCCTAGACTACTTAAAAACCATTTGACATGATGCCCCACGGCAGACTGTTAATGAAGGTACAACCATACAGAATAGGTCCCAAATACGTGAGTGGCTCAAAGACTTCTTAAGTAATAGAATCCACTACTTTGTCCTCCACAACGAGTGTTCATCAGAGACAAGGGTATCATCTGGAATGTTCCAGCGAAGTATGATATGGCTGCTGTTTATTTCCTATGTATGTAAATGATCTGGTGGACAGGGTGAGCAGAAGTCTGCAGCTGTTTGCTGATGGTGATGTGGTGTACAGTAAGATGTCGAAGTTCAGTGACTGTTGGAGCATACAAGATGACTCAGACAAAATTTCTGATTAGTGTGATGAATGACATCTAGCTCCAAATGTAGGAAAATGTAAGTTAATGCAGGTGAGTAGGAAAACAAACCCATAATGTTCAAAAACAGCATTAGTAGTGTGCTGCTTGATACAGTCACGTCAATTAAATATCTACATGGTACATTGCAAAGTGATGTGAAATTGAATAAGTGTGTGAGGGTTATGTAGGGAAGAAGAATGGTTGAATTCATTTTATTGGGATAAACTGAAGAAAGTGTGGTTCATCAGTAAAAGTGGCCGCGTATAGGACAATAGTGCAATCCATTCTTGAATGTTGCTTGAATGTCTGGGATCTGCACCAGGTCAGATTGAAGGAAGATATTGAAGCAATTCAGAATTCATGTTTCTAAATTTGCTACCAGTATGTTTGAACAACACAGGTATTACAGAGATGCTTTGGGAACTCAAATGGGAATTCCCGGAGGGAAGGCGACATTCTTATTAAGGAACACTATTGAGAAAATGTTGAGAAATAGCATTTGAAGCTGACTGCAGAATTATTCTGCTGCTGCCACAAAGATAGGATAAGAGAAATTAGGGCTCATATGGAGGCATATAAGCCGTAGTTTTTCCCTCCCTCTGTTTGCGAGTGGAACATGAAAGGAAACTGATGATGATGTTTGGTTTGTAGGGCACTCAACTGCACCGTCATCAGTGCCCGTAGAAGGTCCCAATTTTTTCACAGTCCATTTTTTTTTCACAGTCCAGTCCAGCCACTGTCACGAATGATGAAATGATGAGAACAACACAAACACTCAGTCCCCGGTTACAGAAAATCCCCAAACCGGTTGGGAATCGAACCCGGGACCCCATGATCCAGAGGTAGCAACGCTAGCCACTAGACCACGAACTGCGGACATGAAAGGAAATTAGTAGTGGTACAGGGTACCCTTCGCTATGCACCACATGGTGGCTTTCAGAGTATGTATGTAGATTGTAGATATCCAAAGCAACTGGTGGTTATAGTGCCAAGTACTTGCGATAAGATATGGTAATATGGACTGGATATCACATATTACCACAATCACCAACTCAACAAGATATTGAGAAGGGTGTTGGCTATGAGGTGAAGAATGTGAATCACTGTCATATTAATACAGTGTACACACCTTTGATGGTGTCTTCCGAAATGACCAAGGCCTCCTCTGAATAGTTTGCATTATCTTGTAGTGCCTGCCAGTACAGTTTTTTCAGCGTCTCTGTGACAGTCATCCACAGGTCAAACAAATCTGTGATCATCCATGCTGTGATTCTCTGTATACATTCAACATTCCATGTTAGTTCTTTGATACAGCTCAGACACACATGACAAATACTTTAGGGTGAGTTGCACAAGCGATCTGTAAGCTCCTTTACAGACTGATTGCATTTCCCTAGTATCTGCTGCTTCATCATCATCTTCTTCTTCTGCCCTAGCCTGTAACTGTCTTGAACATTCCTTGGGTATCTTTCTCATGACTATCTTTGTATGCTGCCTTTACTATATTACTGTCATCTGAACACAGCAAATGTTCAAACTATTGCGGACAGCTTTCTCCCACTTCCTTCTGGCACTGTGGGACCCCAAAATATAGTATCATTTGAAACATGATCTAGTCGAGTGATGCCACCTGTCCACCTAAGCATCTTAGTCTCCACCCCCCCCCCCCCCCCCCCGTCATCTTTCTGCCTCTTTTGTAGCTGGCCAACACTGGATGCTGTAGAGAGCAAAAGGATAGGTGACAGTGCATTAAATCTTAGACTTCAGATGATCCTTCATCCAACAATCGGGGTGACTCCAGTTGTCATTCACCATTTCAACCATGCTGCCTGCATTCTTGTACCATGCTGCCTGCATTCTTGTATTGATCTCATTTGTAAGTTTGTCATTGCTACAGATTGTACAATCGAGATACTTAAATTTTGTTATTCATGACAGATCTTATCCGCCAGCACTGAAGGTATCAACTTCTCATGGATATAATGTCATGCACTCAGTTTTCTTTTTGTCCAGCCACATACCTATCGAGCAAGTCAATTGCTCCACTTTTGTGTTTGGCACTGAAGATCAAATACGACCTTCTCAGACAATGTGACATCATCGGCATAGAGACACAGCCATTGTACTGGCATGTGCAGGTTTGATGAGACAATGTCGATGATGAGAATGAAAAGCAGTGGTGATAATGCTAAACCTTGGTGGACTCCTACAGTGGTGCAAAAGTCATTGGATGTTCCTGCAGCAGCTTGGCTGTAGCTCCTCGGTTCAACATAGGGAATCCATACTTAGTTAACAAGGTACTTTGGAATGCCATGTTCTCAAAGTGCTAATCAGATTGGGCTTTCAATTGGGTATTGCATGCAGTACCCAATTGAAAGCCTCTTCGAAGTCTAGAAGTGAGGTGCAGTGACATCTACTTTTCACATTATTTTTCAACCAGCAGCTGTGCAGCATGGATTGTGTCAACTGTACCACAATCTTCCATAAATCCAGCTTGGCTCCTTGATTTGAGCTGCTTCATGAATCCTTTTGTCAAGAATGTGTGTGATGATCTTCATCATGTGGCTCAGTAATCTGATCTGATGGTAATTAGAAACACTCAGTGGGGCTTCCTTTCTTTTTGAAGATTGGTACAGTGATGCTCCATTGACAATCTCTGCTGGCACTTCACCTATTCTGATCTGGTTGAAAAGGTCTGTTAGACAATCTGCTTCATTCCACCGTTGACAGTGCTCTAACTCTGCTGGAAGATCAAATGATCATCAGGGTCATTGGGTCAGTGGCCTACCCTCTCTTAATCTCCTACAGAGCACAATCGATTTTGGCAGTGTTAATTTCCTTGGTTGGTCCTTCAACAGCCGACATGGCTGGTATTGGCGGATGGGGAGATTTCTCTGTCAAAACTCTCTCAAAGTAGCTCTGTCAGTATCCCATTGCCTTCTTATGACCACCAGCAGTGCACACATTTCATTGTTGTTGATGTAAAAACAATGGATGCCTTTCATTTTTTGAGGTTTTGATTTGTCTAGTCAATAAACATAACATTCTCCTTTGTATGGGTCAAGTTTTGTGTACAGGTCTGAATTCCTGTCTGCTTTTGTGAGTGCAGTAACATCTTTGCTCTTCTATGAGCTCTTGTTTGTAGGCATTCCAACAGATAGTGTTTTATCTGCAAGAAATTTGTGGTACAATTTTTTCTTCTTGCGTATAGTACCCTTATCATCATCATTACAAAGCCATATGTCTTTGCTGATCCTCCATCATCCTGGTTTCATTGTTCCAAGAAGAATGCACAGCTTCACGAGCAGAGGTCTTCAATTTAGTCAAGCTGTCTTCGACTGTGGCAATTGGTGACACTGTAATTTTCATCATGTTAGCATCCTTCTCCTAGAAGCACCATCATTTGAGTTGTTGATGGTCCATTTCTTGCAGAGCACCGAGATAATGGGTTTATTTGAAGCTTACAGATGATTGATTGGTGTTGCAGTGCACCCGTTTCATATGAAACAACTTTCAGATATAACACATCTATGAGGTTTCAACATCTTACTAGGACATAGTCAATCTTGAGTTGTGTTTGAACAACTATAGTATGGGATTAGGTAAAGTTTTCCTAGTATTCAACCAATAAAATAAAGTCTGTCACCTGCTTTACCAAAAAGTGAGCCTATGTGATCATTCCATTTTGTATTCCGATGAAGTGTTACACCCAGGTACTTGTATAAGTTGACCAATTCCAGCAGTGAATTGCTGGTACTTATTCATAGGAAACAATGGTGTTTTTTTTTTTCATTTTGTGAAATGCACAATTTCACATTTTTGAACATTTAAAGCAACCTGCCAATCTTTGGACCACTTTGAAATCTTAGCAAGATTTGACTGAATATTTGTGCAGCTTTTTTTTGTTTTTTGTTTTGGCATGACGTCATTACAAATAACTGCATCATCTGCAAAAAGGCAGTACAAGCTGAACAGCAAGTAACCTGCCACACTTCCTTAGGACACACTGAAAGCTAATTCTCTAACTGTCTATGAGTCTCCATCCAATATAACTTGCTGCATTCTCCCTACCAAAATCTTCTCAATCCAGTCACAAATTTCACTTGATACCCCATCCGGTCACATTTTTTATGATAAGCGTAGATGTTGTACTGACAATGAGTCAAATACTCTTCAGAAATTGAGAAATATATTGCATTCACTTGATTGCCTTGATCCAGGGCTTTCAGGGAATCATATGAAGAAAGTGCAAGTTGGGTTTCGCAGGACTGACACTCTTGGAATCCATACTGGTAGGCATGGAGGAGGTCATTCTGTTTGCAATACCTCATGATGATTGAGCTCAAAATATGTTCCAAGACTCTAAAACAAATCCTCGGCAGTGATAGTGCGCATCACTTTTGCTACCCTTCTTGTAGACAGGTATGACATACTTTTGGTGGCAAGTTCCTATGGGACCAAACATGACATGTTTTCTTCCAACTACTGGGCACAGTACTTTGTGTGAGGGATCTGCAGCACATTATAGTTAAAAGACAGTCTACTTCAGTTGTTAATTTGGTGTAGTATGTGATAGGGATTCCATGAGGCTCTAGAGCTTTGCTCAATTTTAGCAATTTTGGCTGGTTTTCAATTGACAGTAATATCTGCATCAGTCATTTGGCAGTGGTGCAAGAATTAAATGATAACAATACCCCTGTATTTTCATTTGTAAAGGAACATTTGAAAAATGAGTTCAGCATTTTTCCTTAGCTAACCTCTGTTTCAGTCCTTGTCTAATCCATAAGTGTCCGGACACTAACTTTGGTACTTTTATCAGCCTTTAGACAGGACCAGAATTTCTTTGGTTTTTGAGAGAGATTCTTCAATAATATTCTGCTATAGTAATCACTGAAGGTTTCAAGCATTGCCCTCTTGACAACCAAATGAGTTTCTTTTAGCGGCTCCCTACCTATGGCTGTCTGCTTTGTTTTATGCCTGTAGCCCAGTAGTCTGTTTCTTTCAAAGGTTCTTTACAGGGACCATATACCATGGAGGGTCGAACTCTCATCATTGTATGTTCTTCTACGTATACTGTCTTCTAAACTGGAGCCACAGTTCTCCTACACGCTCCTCTCCAGAGCTAAGAGTTTTGAGCTCCTTATGGAGATACAGCAATGCTGTCTTTTCCTAGCTGTCTGACAACCTATATCCATTCACTTGTTCTAGCGCCCTTTGTACTTTGGCAGTTATTGATACTACAATCACCTCATGGTCACCAATACCCAATTTCTCAGAGGTGTCAGGGCTGTTTGGTGCTATTAGATACAGTATGTTTCCATCTTGAGTGAACTCTCAAACAGAATGCGTTTAGTAAAGTTGTGCAGGACATCTTGTGATAGTCACCATTTTACTTTTTGTCATCAGTCTTCTGACTGGTTTGATACAG
The DNA here is from genome assembly GCF_021461395.2 of Schistocerca americana. Classification (NCBI taxonomy): domain Eukaryota; kingdom Metazoa; phylum Arthropoda; class Insecta; order Orthoptera; family Acrididae; genus Schistocerca; species Schistocerca americana. Next base: position 130,814,359 of record NC_060124.1, read on the forward strand.
CCCACCACGAGATCCTCTCCTGTGCCAACCTCTCCATCACAGTAGTACTTGCTTCCTAAGTCCTCAGTTATTTGCTTGATGGATTCCACTCTCTCACCACTTACAAAACTGTCACCACTTATAAGATTGTAATTTTCCCAGTTGACTGTTGTATGATTGGGGACTTAGGTTTTCTGTAAAGTTTTCAGTTACATCTGGAGATGATCCTGAATAGTACTAGACTTTGCTGTATGTTTCCCCATAGTACTAGGGCTGAGTAGTGTCATCCCAAAAGTAAACATGACCATAAATGTGCTCTAGGAGCAAGTTTAATTTATTTCACCACAAAAATCAGTTTCATATTTCTGTGATCCATACATAATATTCATGTACTCACTGCACCAATTAATATTACTGGAGCAACACGAGCACGTGTTCAGGATGTTCACAGCAGAGCCCCACTTCCATCAACAAACCTCTACCCTGGTCGCATATAACTGGCCGTAGCAGTCTCTTCGCAAATGCGAATACATTTCATGTCTTTCATAGCTGTTGCAGTCACTGCAGTGTACGTTCCTTTGGAAATGCATGCATGGCAGAAGGAACATAGTATCATGCTCCTTCACAACACAGACACTGCAATTTCATACTAATTAAAGTTTACTGATTCATTTTTTCAATGCTGTTCACTGCCTATATAATCTTTCTCCCAAAGTACAAAAGGAATTGGAGTAACCAGTTTCATAAAAAATACCATTAATTTTTTTAAGCTTAATGAGCTAATCTGAATGACTTGAGGCTGAAATATTAATAAGAATATTTTACAAGACAACCACTGTGTTTCCCTGGGGCAATATGCCTAGTCTGTGAAACTCAGCATTCAATATTTGATGTTTCATATTCCAGAAAAAGAGCTGACTCAATCTATTTGTTTTCTGAATAGACCAAGCCTACAAATTATTGTCCAACTTCCAACAGCAAGAAAAACTTTCAAAAAGCTTTGAAATTAAGTGTAAAGTTTGTTGGAAGTCACTAAGTGTTCAGATCCTCAAATAGTGGATCAATCTATTCTGGGTAATTTGCGTACCTTGAGGTATGCTGTGTCATGACATATTGTGTCAAATCTTTAATGTACAATTATACTCTTCATGAATAAGTTGTGACAAAATTTCAAATTTGGCCAATAACTTTTGCTGCACCTGGAAGCCACTAGATAGGCAACCTGCAACTGGGGTTCGGTTGCCATTTTGGTCTTAGATCCCAGCAACATGAGAATAAATAGTAGGAAGTATTAGCTGACTCAGATGCCTTATGTCAGTAAACTTGTTTTGAACAGCTGTGGAGCCTCATGTCCATTATGACTCATGAGGTCACAAGTAAAATTTCCTTCTGCCTACCCACCCACTGAACCTGTATCTGCCTTGATTGATCAACACATGCAACCTATAGTACAAAGACATCCCTCCTATATCAAAGACACCAACCACCTCCCAGACTGACTGAAATCTGTGACCACTCCCACCACATACCTTGCTTATCACCACTGATACCATCTCCCTATACACACACCAACATTTCCTACGTACGCGGTCGGTCTGCTGCTGAACACTACATTAACCAGCACCCATCTGTGGCAAACTAATGACATCATTCCTGCCCACCTTAATCAACTTTATAGTTACGAGCAACCACTTCACCTTTGAGGGGCAGACATAAAAATGTATAAAAGGCACAGCCATGGGAACTAGGATGGTTCCTTCCTGTACCAACATTTTCATCGGCTGCTTGGAGGGGGCTTTCCTGGCATTCAAAAGCCTTCAGCCTCTGGTTTGGTTCAGATACATTGATGACATCTTTGTCATATGGACTCATGATGATGATGATGATGATCACCTGTTAAAATTTTGATATCTCTAAATACATTCTCCCAATTAAATTTCACATGGTCCTATTTCAAATCCCATGCCACTTCCCTTGATGTTGACCTAAATGAGAGTTAGCTATACACTTCTTTTCATATTAAACCTACAAAGAAACAACAGTGCTCACATTCTGACAGTTGCCATCCTTTCCATGTCAAACGCTCCCTCCTACACAGCCTCAGCATTTGAGGCAAATGTATTTATTCAGGTGCAGATTCTTTCCAGAAATGCACCACTATCCTCAACTCAGTGTTCATTTTCAATGAGCATAATTAACCCACCTTACCAGTCTAGTTCAAAAGCAGATTTCCTGGGTCATCACATTGAATACTGGTATCGCTGGTCCCTTCAGATGACAACTCAGGAGAACATCTCCTGTCACTCAATACTATCCTGGTCTTGAATGGATCAATCAGCTATTTCAAAACACCTATGACTTCCTTAAATCACACCCTGAAATGTGGTCCATTCTGTCTGACATTTTGCCCACTACACCAAGAACAGCTTTACGCCACCCCCCGCCCCCTCCCATATATCCCAGTAAAACCCTATGCTCCTAGTGCACTTATTTCCCTACCTATGGCTCCTACCCCCTAAGATCTGCCCTGTGTTAAGACTTGGACTATGCACCCTCCTACTACCAGCCCTGTAACTGGCAAAACACACAAAATAAAAGGGAGGGCCACCTGTGAAAAATATTGTGTACCAGCTGTCATGTAAACACTGTTCAGCCTTTTACATTGGTATAATTACCTCCGGTTATCAGTTAGGATGAATGGGCACAGACGGAGGATGTATACTGGCAACACACAATATCCTATTGCACAATGTGTTCTTCAGTCATGACCTCAGTGCCTGTTTCACCACATGTCCCATATGGATTCAACCCCCCACCTCACACCCCAATACCAATACCAATTCCAATTTCTTAGAACTCTGCAGTTGGGAACTGGCATTACAGCATGTCCTTGCCTCTTGCCACATACTTTGTCTACATTTACATTAATTTCTTCAATTTCAACATTTATTTTATGTAACATCCCTTTATTTTCCTAACTTTTAATTTTCTGTATATTTTATTTTCTGATTTGTCTGTTCCATCCCACCCTCCCTCTGTCTACCTACCATAAATAAAGCAAATGCACTTAGCTTTCCATTCTTAGTAACTCTTGCAGGATGTTTTGTCATTAACCTCTGTCTTCTACTTTTAAGCTATCAGGCTTTCAAATCTCATCCAGGGCAGTCCCCAACAATCACTCTTTCCTTCTCATCCTATCCAGTAACACTCCCTTAACTCAGGGTTCCGTGCGTGGTGCTTTCTCACCAGTTTTTTTCCTTTCATCTCTCTTCCTTTTCCTTCAACTCTTATGCCAGGAGGAGGAGCCACTTCTCCAAAAGCCTGCACATTTCCACAATTTTTGTGTGCCACTTGGTGAGTAGATTTTTTATCTGTTCAAGTATATTCTATTGTCAGTACTGAAATTTCACCTTCTGAAGATGAATACCAGACAGCCATTCTGTGTCTCTAATTTTTTGGCTTTCTCAAGTGAATTTTCTTTTTGATGCTATGTGTTGATTACATGCAACAAGCTAAAACAGTATGTGAAAGAAGGCTTCAACTCTAATCATGCATTTTGTAGGCATTACTCTTAATTCATCTGAGAGACCCTAGGGCATCATACAAACTGAAAGAGAACTTCAACAAGAGGGAGTGGTTGGAGCAGAAATCTTGAGATCATCCCTAAGGCTTGACTGAATAACTTAAATGGCATGCCTATTCCTGTGAAAGGCAGTTATCCAGATTTGAGTTCTGGTTCAGAACACAGCCTAAAAGAAGTGTTCTTGAAGATGAATATTAGTCTAAAAAAGTATTAATGATCATCACAATATGCAAGTAAATAAAATGATAAAAATATCCATTTCCTCTTCAGTGAATGATTGAAGAAGTTGTCCACAATAGCACAGACATTATTAGTGTGCTCCATACACAAATGTAATGGAAAGAAACCCTAATAGTTGGTAAATTGGGAAGAGCCCTTTACCATGAACTTTACAGTAGTTTGCTGAGTATGGGTGCAGTTGTAGATTCATTGTATTATGGAGATTTTGGAAACATTGACAGCCTTAAATATAGCTGTGCACGAAACCTTTTGCTACCCAAAGAAGTATGCCAAAATATAAGCATTCTACCTTGCTAGACTATATTAAGTTTCATGTGCTTTCCATTCATCCAAATGCTGAAGTGCTTCCTTTAAGAAGTATGTTACCAGTTTCTTCCCCAGCCTTGACCTACTGAGCATGTGCTTGGCCTCAGATGAAATCAAAGCCAACATAACATTACACTAACCTTTCTCCTTTCACATTTGTTTCCTGAAATGGCCCTAATCCAGATTCTTTGCCCTCTGTTTTACAACCCAATTCTTGTAACCTGTCTCTGTTCTTCTCTCCTTTAAAACAGAACTACCTGGAAGAAAGCATCCTTCAGGATTATTTATTACCCAGAAGAAGCTTGCCCACACACAAACAAGCCAGTTTTCTCAGTGATCCCAAAGATCTTCCATGACACTGATAGTGTCAGCTAATTTTTGAAGTCCAGCTTGCTCCACTTGCATACTGGGAACTATATTAATAGTAAACCATGTACTACAGAATTCACAAACATGGAAAAGACAAAATGCTACCTCACAAAAAAAGCCCTCCTTTCTCTGTTAATATCTGGGAACACCATCCACAAACAGTAAGAGCCTTTGAACACACTGTAAACAGGAAAGTACAAGTGCTGACATCAGCATCATTTATAAGACTTTGCACAGCCAGCAGTTCCTTATAAATGTGAAATCTGAAGTGCAAAAAGGAAGGATTGATGTGAAATTTGTGATAATAATGCCGAAATTACAATGTCTGCTGATGTAATATTGTGTTATAGTCAACGATCTATTGAATAACAAGAAAAAAAGAGGTTTCATTTAACATGTACGAAATGTCCTTCCCAGGAGGTGTAAGTTTATGTCATCACCACATAGTTTGAAATATTGTACAGGCATGCAGAACTTTAAGAGACTCTGTAAAGACCAAGTCTTTCGAAACTAGTAATTTACATTAGTTTTCAAAACACACACTGTGACATATTTATCTGCACTTTCATTATTGGTGTCCTACTAATGTGAAATACTCCCTTCCCCACTCCCTTAATATCAAAAAACAAGGAGAGAATTTTGTACAGGAGAGTTTATGACTTGTAGCTTGTACTAAATCTGGTTATCAACCCTACTGTTAATTTTCATAAAAACTGCAGTTGTTGCCTACTTGTCTTTTCTTCATCCCCATTTATCTCAACTATTTTTTTCATTTATCAACTACCCCCCCCCCCCCTCTCTCTCTCTCTCTCTCTCTCTCTCTCTCTCTCTCTCACACACACACACACACACACACACACACACACACACACAGACAGAGAGAGAGAGAGAGAGAGAGAGAGAGAGAGAGAGAGAGAGAGAGAGAGAGAGAGAATATGTTACATAACACCAGTAATCATCAGCTTTCCACATGATATATACACACAGACTGTAACACACCAGAGAAAGGAAAAGATAAAATGTCTCCATTTTGACTTCAGCCAGGACATAATGTTAGATTCCTCCTCTGCTGTAACTGTCACTGCTTGAATACGGGTCTGAATTTGACCCCAATTTACTCATAACTCTTTCTCTTCCCGTCCTCACACTTTCTCTCTATAGTTTCCTTTACACGTTTTTCCTACTCTGCTGTTTAGTTTCACAATGTCATCTCTTGTTAGTTATCAGCCACTGATAATTATTCCTACCACTTCTTAATTCCTATCCTTTCAAATCTCATCTGTTTCTATAGTTTCTTCTTGCCCCACTGTCACTAAGTAATTTATTCCTCAGTTAACACTAGGACCTTTATGACTGCAGTTTTATCACTATGAAATACCGTTTAATCTTCTGCTCTATGTTCCTACGCAGTAGCACCCAAGAGTCTGAACAATATTTCTAAATTTGGAGAATAGCTGTTCATTTGCTTTTGCATGGGAACTAAACATACATTTTTTCTATCGTTATATGGTTGCAAATGAATTGAGTTTGTGTTTACACAATTAAACAAGGTTGTGTTCCATTTGATGGGCATTATAAAAAATAGTTAACATTATCATAACGTATGTTCGAACTAGCTGATGACAGTAACAATTCCACAAACAATTTCTCCCATATGGATTCAAATACAAAGGGATTCTTTCCTGTGGAAGCTAGAGACTTCAGAAGTCTACGAACATATACTCAAATACTAACAAAGAATTTACTAAAATTTACCAAGAAAAGAAAATAAATAAGTAATCAAAACAACAAAATAAAAATTACAGCTGATGCATATTTTTTCACTAATCCAATTTGAACATTTAAAAGTTAGTTTGTGACAGAATTTACTTTACATTTTAGCCAGAATTCCATTTCTATTTTGACAAAAATTATAACTCTTTACTGAAATGAACAGAATTTTTTCAGTGACTATACATTTCAGGCTCACAATTACCGGTCGAGTAACAGTTGTTAGAACAATAAATGGCCCACACAAATAAAATAATCTGTTCACTTTCACCTCTATTACATAACAATAGTATGAAATTTGTTTCAAAAATAATTACTTTGGAGTAATGGAGAAGTTAAAAGTAACATAATTTTTTGTTCTGAACGGTACAGAACATTACAATTTTTAGCAATAATGAATTCAATATGTTTGAAATAAAATGACTCAATAATGCATATTCCAAAATATAATCATATTATATGCAGGAATTACACTTGTGGGAAATTATTACTTATAATTAATTTTGACAACCACATTACAAACCTTTAGGAAATCTAATTACAATACAATAATTACACAATACTTCAGAGTTGAAAAGTGCCACAGGAAACACTCATATAAATTACCATTACAATTCTAAATTGCCGTAAAAGCTTTATTCTTAAAAATATTCATAGCTGGTACAAAAATATGTTTTCTTTGTCACGCAAACTTTTTAGTTTTTTTATGAAATACACGAACACAGTTAGTTGACACAGGAACTCCATTAGTATGTGTATTACAAAAATTTAAAAAAATACTTACAACAATAGAAAATAATTATTTTCACAACTGGAGTGATTGCATTCTGAAGTCTCTGACTGACATATGGAAGACAAAGACAATTTCGAGACAAATCACCAAACTTCCAATTGAAGAGACATGTCATGAAATGCTTTCCATTTGATTCATAATGTTCCAGTAGTACATTCCCACTACCACATAAACACAGAAAGGCAAAAGCACAGTAACATCACACACATTTACCCAAACAGCCCAACAACAAAGTTCATGAACAAACAGTATTTTTGATAAACATAACTAATACCACATTTCAATTAAGAAAAAAACTTTGCTTTATTTACACACAAGAGGACATGTTAAATACACTAAGCAGCCTAATTATAGCGTGAGTGATCTAATTTTTATGTCATGTATTTGCCGAGAGGAAAGTGCTCAGCTTTTAAGTCTCTCAAGCTTTGTAAATTAGAAATAAATAAATAAATAAATAGTAAAAAAAAAGTTCTCCTCAGCAGTGTCATTTCTTTTTGCAACAGATTACAGGCTTACAAACTACCTGATAACCAATAACCGAACATACAAAATTTATATTAATAAATGTGATATTCAATATCAGTCAAACTTCTGGTACATGAATCCTTTCTTCCACATCCCACATATAGTAAAATTAATTTCTCTTTCTATAGGAAAAATTATATGCAAAAACTTAGACCCACAGATGACCAGACATGTATATGTGCGATGAAAGTGAACAGATATTATAACTCCTGTTCTCGAACAGTTGATGAGCCTGAAAGAATACAGTTTAAACTCAGTTCATAAAAAGTATCAGCAGCAAAAGTAATACAAATATAAAGTTAAAGACATATAACCACAGGAAAAATCTTCTAAATATTTCCTGTTTGTTGAAAAGTAATAATCTAATTTCAAATCAAAATCATAAAAAAGTGTTAACTGTATAAGATAGGAGACAAAATTACATAAAATGAATGAAGGATACAATGTGAAGGAGTTGAAGTGAAGGAAAAAAATTTCCGAATCTTAAACTGGGAGACTGAGTAGGTATACTTCAATAACTGAAAACAAACAGCAGCAAAAATGATTCCCTTTTCTCTGACATTATGTTTTCCTCCCTTTAATCATCCCTCTCCATTTTTTATATTACTTACTTCTCTCAGCTCCCTCCCTATATTTTTATTTCCCTTTGCACTGAGTAGTTTTTCTTAAAGTATGTCCCATCTTTGATCAACTAACAGCTGGCCTTTCATTATCAGGAAGGTAGATTAGAGTTTAATATCACATTGACAAGCAGGTCATTCCAGATGAAGCATTAGCTCAATAAGAGGAGAATGGGGAAGGAAATCAGTCATGCCTTTTCAAAGGAACCATTTGCCTCAAGCAGTTTAGCGAAATCACAGGAAACCTACATCAGGATAGTTGGAAGGGATTTGAAATGTCATTCTCCTCTCGCCAATCTCAGTCTCTCATTATGAAATCCTACTTTTAACATATAATTAAAATTTAACATTTACTTGTACCTATTGTCCCATCTAATTTGGGAGGTAAACGGATTTTTTTACTCACCTCCTGCATATACAATTCATATCTTTTCTCTGTATTTCCTATCTTTCCTCTTCTCCTTAAGAGTAAATTGTTTTGAACTTCTGAAAGCTTAAGCTTCAGTCCTGTTTATTAACTTGTGTGGATGCGAGTCTTGCTTAAGGTGCTTGTAAGTAGAAACCCTCCCTTGCTTAAAACATTTCACACAAAATGTCATGCTAATACCTGGATGAGATCGTGTGATGGAAGAACTGCTATGTATCTTCTCTAAGAGGCAGAGCATAAACTTGAAAAGGACTACTGTATTGCAGATTTCCTAAAAATATTAATTACACTGTTGGGGCAGATTTTACAGGCATTGCAAATATGTGGTAAATTTAGAAATAGACTACAGGAGGGAACTAAATTAACATGTATCATTTTATATAATTACATGAGGGCAATCGAAATTTGTAACATTCCCAGATTACCCTCAGTCTGACGTTAAACTGACCATAGCAGACCACACTGGATGCAACATAACAAGTCAAACGGAAAGCAAGCCAGCACAATAGTAACCGAAGTACTGTATGAACATGGATCCAAGCATCCCGAGTCATGTTTCCCTCAGTTTCCTTAAATCACTCTAGAAACAAGTAAGAACGGGTAATGGTTCATTACATACTCTCATCTCTAAAGACCACTTTGTCAAAATTATTACAAATCAAACAAAAAATGGATACCCTGGATACCTAACAAGAATGCATTATATGTAAAACTGAAACAGCAAATGTATAATATAAGTGTGTATCTTGAAGTTTTCCCGGCGTATTGATTGGTCCATCATATTTCGGGCTTGCAGCCGGATCACGTTGACATCTTGGCACGATATTTCGGCTAACAAACATGCAGCCATCTTCAGGATGGCCAAACTACTCGCACAGTACGGGAAAGATGCGTGGAGCATGAGCGCCACACATGTTTACTACAGCCCAACAAATCAGCCATAGCAGAACACTGTATTTCGAGGGGACACTCCATGGATTATTGTGGAACAAAAATTTTAGCGACAACTAGATCTTTTTGGGAATCCATTATCAAGGAGTCCGTGGAGATATGATTGGCAAAAGATCTTATTAATCAAGACGGCGGCTTTCAAATGGATAAAGCATGGGATCCTGTAATTTCTTTAATCGCTTCACAGAGACATGGGTCTGCATCTAGTGCGACGGCTGACGAAAATTGATTTTATACTTTCGACTACCGCGCCTCAGCTGCGCGAAGGCACTTTACGACCGATAGCGCAAATGTAGGTACACCACTACGCATTCGCGGCGCCTTCTCCACTGCGCAGGCACCGCCGCGCCAATTTTCGGTATATATAGAACGACGCACACCAGTAATCTTCAGTCTCATACTCACCTGAAGATGGCTGCATGTTTGTTAGCCGAAATATCGTGCCAAGATGTCAACGTGATCCGGCTGCAAGCCCGAAATACAATATAAGTGTTTCTATGTTTTGTGCAATTTTTAATTTATTTTGAACCTGTAATGTTAAAATGACTATGCTCAGCATTACGAGAATTAATTCATTCACAAAATTTGATGAGTGTGGCTAAACATACTGCTAACAGTTCCTTGCATTGTTTTATGACCACAACTCGTACACTTACTGCACTCTGTACACGTCAACAAAGTGCAGGGGAGGGGAGGGATGGGGAGGGGAGGGGAGGGGAGGGGAGGGGAGGAGAAGGGGGTTAGGGGAGGGGGGGGAGGGGAGGGGAGGGGAGGGGGAGGTACAGGGGGAGGGTTGGTTGATCGACTGATTTGGAGGAAGGGACCAAAGACAAAGGTCATCAGTCCCATCGGATTGGGGAAGGAAGTCGGCTGTGCCCTGTCAAAGGAACCATACCAGCACCTGCCTGAAATACTTTAGGAAAATCACGGAAAATCTAGATCAGGATGGCCGGATGTAGGTTTTAACCATCATCCTCCCGAATGCGAGTCCAGCGTGCTAACCACTGTGCTACTTTGCTCGGTCACGGGGGAGGGACAGGGGGAGAAAGAGAGGAGGAGAATACTAGTTTTGTATTTGTTTATGTAGAGGTGGTACAAGCCACCACTTAACATGCACCGTAGAGTGAATATTGTATATGCATCATCATGAATATAGCTTTGTAAGTCACAAAAGACTTTCCACAACTTCTTACTGACAAAAACAGAAAGGCTCTATGACAGTTGAACTTGGAGCATCTGAAATGGTTTCCTCCTTCACTGAATGACATGTTACTATGATAACAATGACGTATCATTTGAGGAAGACACAATGCAAGAGATTGGGTAGTTTATAGCAGAACATGACACATACAATTTTCAGATCATAATTTTTTGGAGTTGCCAACAGTTTTGATTTCTTTCGAGAATAATTTCATCAGTTCATGGTCATATATTACAATGACCACATTTAAACAAGAAAGCCAAAATTATTTAAATGAATTGCATTCTGAGTTTTCTCACACAGAATGTTAGATGATAACTGTAGCAGAATCTAGAGACTGAAAATTGTATCTACTACACCACAAACAATAATTAAGATATTAGCTGGATTTCACACAATAGTGAAGCTGTGGCATACAAAACTGCTTGTTCCAGTTTGAAGAGAAACAGTTTGCATGCTATGCTGTGAAGGACAGATGCATTCAACAATACCATGTACCAGTTGGTGCAGAGAGAAAATTGTTATCAAGGGCAAACAGAAACAAAATTTTCAACTTTACATTACTAGTCTATTACCCCGTGACATCACAGTAAGAGATTAGGAGCCTTCCGAATGTCAGACGCAAAATATGCATGCACAAAGATAGTGTGCACTATTTAATCCTTATTACAAAAACATATTACTTTAGAAATTAATTTTTTTCGCTAAGGGTCCTAACTCTCCCAGTTTTACATGCTTGTCTACCAGTGAGTCATACTGAACATCAAAAGATAAAAAAAATCTACTCACCAGGCAGCAGCAGAATACACGCATAAAAGACAGTTGTAATCGGCAAGTTTTCCGAGCCAGTGCTGCCTTCTTCAGGCAGAAGGGGTGAAGGGAAAAGAAAAAGGGTGAAGGAATAGGATTGGAGAGGTCTAGGAAAAGGGTTAGATTTCAAAAAAGTTGCCCATAACCGTGGGTTGGGGGAGACTTACCACACGTGTCCCAAAATCTACCCCTTTTCCTAGACCTCTCCTGTCCTTTTCCTTCAACCCTCTTCCTTCCCCTTCAGCCCTTCTACCTGAGAAAGGAGGCACTGGCTCCGAAAGCTTGCCAATTACAACCGTCTTATGTGTGTGTTCTGCCACTGCTTGGTGAGTAGCTTTTTCATTTATCCATTTATACTATTTTGTCAGCAATTGTTTGTTTTCATTGAACATCAAAACAGATGCTTACACAGGGGTGCCACAAGTTTCCCCAAGTGAAATTCCCTGATTTCCAGACAAGTTTTAGCATTTTTCCCTGACAAAAAAATGGCTCTGAGCACTATGGGACTTAACATCTATGGTCATCAGTCCCCTAGAACTTAGAACTACTTAAACCTAACTAACCTAAGAACATCACACACATCCATCCCCGAGGCAGGATTCGAACCTGCGACCATAGCAGTCCCGCGGTTCCGGACTGAGCGCCTAGAACCGCTAGACCACCGCGGCCAGCTTTTTCCCTGACAAATTTTGTCATCTCAAGGGTAGTGAAATGTTTTTAGACGGAGAAAACAAGCCAAATGGTATGTGTGTTTCATTAAAACCACTGATGTTATTTTATTTCAATAAAACTAAATACATTTGGTGACAAAAATATGCTTTTTGTTAGAGTCACAAGACAGATTTAAAATACCTTCACTGATTTCATAAATAACCTCAGAAAAAAGTAAGCCTCTTGAAAGAAGTGTATAAGGCAGGGAAGAGTTGTGTAAACCAGCACTATAGGCGACCGCCAATAAAATGTTGCTTCTGATTTGTTCGTTATTGTTGGTTATTACCCTCTGTGTTATGTCTATTATTTTACAGGTATTGTGTGCTTTTTCTTTCAAGAAATACCTGAGTACATAGCGTACAAACTGCCAACGACTGCCAGTTTTCTTCTTATTGTCCATACTTTGTAATGTATAAACTACTTTCAAAGTTCCAAAATGCACTAGTATACGTAAAATGTCTATAAAACACCACACTGTACAATGTACCTGCGGTGTGAGAGTTACAATTCCAAACGAACAGTTTGTTTACTTTTTGCCATCTGTCTCATTTTCATTTGAGTGCCACTTATATATTAGAAATGATTAAAGCTGGAGATGATCCATTCAAAAGCAGGTTGCAAATTGTTAACAGAATAATATTCTCCCAAAATTGGAACGATGTTGTAATTACTCTATACGAAAAAAAGGAAATTGGAAGAAAGAAAGAACTACAGACCTATTAGTTTCCTTTTCATAATATACTAGACATACATTGAAATTACCACAAAACAGATAGAAAAAAAATGATTTTAAATAGGCAAAAAAAAAAAAAAATAAATAAATAAATAAATAAATTAGAGAGTTCGCTGACGAAGTGACTATAGCACAATTAACCTATGGCAGATCATGAACAAATGGAGCAACGAGCAAGATTTACTGCTTTGCCTGGGTTTCATTTATTTTGAGAAAGCTGTTGAATTAGTTAGTTTCACCCAGAGAAACAAGGCATTGACTCTGCAGTATCACATGTCAATACCACCTCACAGGTGTTGTTATGTCGGTAATGGAATTCTAAGTTTCTGTTCAATGCCAATAACAGTCTCGCAGGATCTGGCAGACCTAACAGCATGGGTCCACTGAGCCACACCTCCAGCATCCCTGTACTTCCAGCCCTCTCTGCTGCTGCAATACAGAACAGTTGGCAGCAGCTGCTCAGCCAACTCGTGCTTCGAGCCACCTCGCTACAGGACAATGCCTTGTCCCATTGTTGCTGCTATTATACGAGCTTGACTCTATTTCTTGTGGCATCGTTTGCAATGAGTCTCGTACATTTGGAGAAATAAAAGCTAAGTAAATCTTCTGTTTGCTGTGTTACTTGTTCACCAAACATTTTCGCTCCTGTCCAGCATTCCTACAATGACAGTTGCCACACCACTCTGTAGCCCACCTCCCCTTACCATGGACTACAAAGTCATACACAACATCTGACAATGAGTCATTGAAGCTATGTGTGACAGTTAAATATAGTTACTTTCTTGCTGCCCTGCCTTTTTTTTTCTTCTCGATTCACTGTCTTCTGAGTATGCAGTGTTTGCCTTGCTTGTGCACTTTATGATCTAGGTTCTGTGCTCGCTGCTTTTGCAACCTTTTCTTGCCTTCTCTGTGCTATTTTTGCTTTTTGCTGTTGGTCTTTGGGCATTGCTTAGTAAATAATGGCTACAACACTGCAATTGCTTGCTGCATCACCTGCAGTTGATCTAACTCAGTTTATTCAGCTTCAGAGTTAACAAATGCTGCAACTGCTTGAAGTGATTCATCACTTCAGGATGGTGCAGATGACTTCACACAGATGCCGAACACAATGGCAGTGCCACCGCCTATGTACATGTGCCACCACTTCATGAATTTGATGAGGCAAATTACGACTTGACAGAGTACCTCGCAAACTTCACACAGATCACAGCACATCACATACAAGATACTGACATTCTTGTTTCTGAACCACTGGGGGATTGACTATTTATACATTTTGTGCCAAACTATTTCCCACGCCATGCCCTGAGTTGGTAGACTATGAGGAACTACTGCAGGCACTTATGAAGCATTATGAGGACAAGGTTCATGTGGCAGCTGCCTGTTACAAATTCTATAGGCTACATAAGCAACAAGGATAGACATACCATCAGTGTGTGACTTTACTGCCTGGCCTTATTAGACAGTGTAGATTCAAATGTGACTGCGGCCAATATTACAGTGATCATAAGGCTCGCAACGTCATCAGGCACAATGTATTGACTCTCGAATTAGGGAACAGATCCTTAAATAACGATACTACTTCTTGCATCACGCTTTACAGACACTTGACTGTCAAGATTCCTGCGAAAGTGCAGCAGACAGTTTTGAGGTGGTGCCTGTTTATCCTGTAGATAGCCACAACAAGCAGGCCTCACAACAGTCTCGCTAACCGCAGCAACAGCCACAGCCCTCATGTAACAACGTGTCGCGACCAGTACATGTGTGAAGTCGTGTCCTCACCATAATACAGTACATGGATGCCAATTTTGCCCCCTTACGTGAAGCAACCCCCACCCCTTTCTTTTTTTTTTTTTTTTTTTTTTTTGCAGCAAAGAAGGACATGTACAGTCTGTGTGTTTACAGAAGTGTAAGGCACCCTTGTTTGCTACTCCTTCGTGCAAGTCCAAGTCACAAACACCGTGTCGTGTGTTTTCAAAGTCCCACAGTTTCATTAGTGGAAAACAAGTGTCATAGCCATTCAGGAAAGGTTCCCAATTCATTTTCAGTGCTATGTGAAGATGACAAACTTTTTGTGTCTCTCACTACCACTGGACAATCAGTCCATTTGCAACTTGACACTGGCACTTCAGGACTTTGCTCAACTGAAGCAATAATGAATTCTTGGCAAACCTCAGTTGTGCACATTGCGCCATACGCTGAAAACATATAACAGTGAAGATATTCCTGTAGTAGGCGCTTGTAGCCTTCCTGCAACTTTACGAAATTTGACAAAGACAGTGACATTTACAGTGCTTTCTTCCTGACATGGTGCTAATATTTTTGGTCTTGACTCTTTCAATTTGTTTGAATTAAGCATTCAGGACAATGTAACTTCTGTTTCTGCCTTTGATCCTCGGGGGACTGTTGCTAAGTTGTGTGCAGAATTTCAGGACTTGTTTTCTGAGGGTTTAGGCAAAGCCAATACTTTTGTTGCCCATGTCACAATGAAGGACAATGCACAGCCACATTTTGTTAGAGGTCATCCTGTACCCAAAGCTTTCCAAGAACAAGTGTCTCAGGAACTTCCTACAAGACTGTGGGGTCATATTACTGCCAGTCAATGGGCATCCCCACTTGTTAATGTAAAGAAGCCATCCAACAGACTCTGGCTGTGCTCCAATTTTAAGTAAACTATGAATCCTCAATCACTGACAGTTATCACTTGCCATGTACAAAAGAACTGATGGATAAATTGGGTGCTGGCCATTACTTTTCCAAAACTAATTTGCACAACACTTACTTACAAATATATCTGGGTGAGCAGTTACAAGAAGTCTTGGTCATTAACACTCAATCTCTTCAAATTTTTGAGACCACCATTCAGCAGTGCCTCTGCACCAGATATATGTCACCACTTTCTGGAGCAACTGACTGCGAAAGTTCCTGTTTGCTTGAATGGCACTGTCGTCTCAGGTTGCACTCTTGAAGAATGCATAAGTAATCTTTGCATTCTGTTTCAAGTGTTGTCTAAAGCTAATCTCAAATGTGTGTGTCTTTACAAACTGAAGTACTTAAGATACGTCATTAATAGCCAGTGTGTTCACCAACTGCAATCACATTTGCCCTATCTGTGACTTTCCATCCCCACACAGTGTGCAGGAACTGCAATCTGTGTTAGGGAATCTCACATACTACATCCTATTTATTCCTAATGCCATTCAAATTGTGGCTCCCTTGCATTGCCTGTGCAGGAAGAATGTTTGGTCGCTGGAGTGCTGGTCTGCTTTCCAGACGTTGAAAGATACTTTGCTTAGTGATCATTTGATCCTGCCAAACCTGTGGTCTTGACTGTGGATGCTTCCTATTACAGCATCAGTGCAGTTTTGTTGTATAAATTTGGTATTGTTGACAGTCCCACTGTCTTTGCTTCAACATCGTTGAACAAAGCTCAATGTAATTATTCGCAAATTGAAAAGTGTCCCTCCCCATTGTTCATGCTGCGACTTAAATTTCACCATAATCAAATCCATCCATGTTAACCGTGTGATCCTAATGCATGCATTGCGCTTTCAGATTTCATGCCTATCTGGATGCAGCAGTCCTCACTGCCTCCAGCTCCCATGGATCCCGCATCATCGGTGTTAGTCCCAGAATGGATGGAAGTCAATGCCCTATCACGGTCATCACTGTCTCGACAGCAACTACCGTCTGGGGTGCGCCCCCCCCCCCCCCCCCCTTTCTGGTGGCTGGCCCACGTGCCACCTCGTGTCCCTCTGCAGTCGTCAAGATGCCTCCATCTTCATTTGCTGGTCTACCACTAGATGTGGGTGCATACCCTCTGCCTGGTTTTTCAGAACGTTCCTGGGCAGTCTCAGGGTGTATGGCAGGGCGCAGATGGGAGCTCGACACCAGCCCCAGTTTCGACTCCCATCTCCTCATTGCCAGTTGCATCCGGCCCTGTCCCCATTGTCATCTGCTCGTCTACACTACACAATAATGATGAGGAGATTTGAGGGGACGGATGTGGTACCATGTATTGATACCACCCCACAGGCAAGTTTCTGTACAACACTAATAGCAATCACACAGGGTCTAACAGATAACAGACTCAATGGCACACGTCCGCTGACCCACACCTCCAGCAGCACCGTATTTTGAGTGACCTCTGTCACTGCAATATAGGATGGTTGGCAGCATTTACTCATTGCACTCACACTTGGAGTCAACTCACTACGAGATGCCATGCAGACAAAGCTACAACCTCATCGCTGCTGCTATTGTACGTGCTGGACTCTATGTCTTGTTGCATCATCTGTAACGAGTCTCATACATTTGGAGAAACACAAGTTAAGTAGATCTTCTGTTCCCTGTGTTACTTGTTCACTAGTCATTTCTGGTCCTGGCCCGCTTCCCTGCGATGACAGTTGCCACACCACTCTGCTCACCTCTCCTTCTGTACAAAGTTGTACACAACATATTCAGTCTATGTGAATATAGTGGAACCTCACTTCACGAGCACCTCCCATAAAGGGCAATTCACATAACAAGCAAAATAAATTGTAAAAAATGACTCATTAATTAGCGATGTTCTGCATAACAAGTTGTGATGATTTAGCGTGACATCCATTTGTGTGCAACCGGGGAAACATAACATTCAACAATATGAACACCTTTCATTGTCGGCAGTGGCATACGAACAATGTATTTAGTATGTACTGCAGTCTGGGTTTAGCACTCTTTCTGCTACCATCTTAGTGCAGCATGTGATCACACTTTTTTCTAAGATTGTGTTCACACAGTGTTTTTTTGTGTGTCAATTACCTTTGTAGAAATGTCCCGGTAATGGCAAATCAGTAATCTTCTGGTGCAATAAAAGAAATGTTGAAAGCATGGGAATTTGTTGCATTGTGCATTGAAAATAAATACCCCAATAAAGCAGTGGCTACATGTGCTATAAATTTATTAGATCATAATTCTATGTCACATTTTTGCCAAGTGTTGAAGCATCGTCAGAAACAAATTTCTATAGAAAGCTTCCTAGTAAAAAAGAATTAGTTATGTATCATGAATAATAAAGTACATAATACATAATGTATAATTTTTTAAATAAATGTCAGAAATAAGACAAAACTTTTAGTACTTTTTCTACATGGAACGCATTACTGTATTTTACATTAATTTATATTGAATAAACTGTTTCGCTTAATGAGTGTTTCACACTATGAGTAAGATTCTAGAACAAATCATGTTCGCTATGCGAAATTCCACTGTATACTGAAGCTATAGTCATCAATACTGAAGCTTTCATTGGGCTTTATCAGGATAATGAAAAATACAGAACTGAAATAGGAATGGCATACAGTGACTCAGTGTCACCAAAACTAATAAACAGTTTTAAAGGGAGTCTTTAATTGGGGAAAAAAGGAGGAATGTGATAATGAAACAACTTTCATTAGACTGATTACTTTGTACTGTTTGCATTTAATGCACATTAACTTCACCAAGCAATGTAAGAACGTAATAGATCAAGAGTTTGAAAGTAGGCTTGAAAATTAGTTAAGTAAGTTGATCAGTTTTTACATGTAATGCAACTGAAGGCAACAAACATATGGACAGCAAAAGAAATGAACAGAATAGTGAAAATGGCCTGCATTTCTTTTAGTAAACTAATCAGAACTTCTTGTGTGTCTGAAATGGAAATTTTGCATCGTGTATTAGCAGTGTTGACTTATGGCAGTAAGGTATGGACCTTGTAATGACAAAACCTTCCAAAACTTGAGAGTGAGAGATGGATATTGGTAATTACTAAGAGACTGAGAAATGGACCAGGAAAGAGACCAGATGAAATATGTAATAAGGACTGCATTGAAAATGAAGAGGAGGAGGACAGAACACATAGACAAGAAAATGTATGGCAGATGGACTAGAGAACATGTTTATTGGATTTAAAAAAGCAAAAAAGAAAGAAAGATGATACGCTAAAGGAACGTGGGCAGGTGACACTAGAGAACATGCAGGAACAACATGGATATATACATGGATACATATATCTGAAAACCATGATGCATGGAAAAATCTAGTGGAGGTCTTTATCCAGCAAGTGAATGTCAAATGGACGAGATGAGATACAGATGGCATTTTAAACATCAAAGTTAGTATTTCCATTAAAATTACCCACAAGTTTTTTTTCCCCAAATCTCTAAATCATAAAGTCTGAAATCAACTGGGCAGTTCACACACCTTTGGATACATCCCAGAGCTTTACTTTGCGGTCTGCTCCACCAGTTGCAACAATTCTGTCAACAGGACTCCATTTTACTGCGTGGACCTCTCCTTCATGAGCATCCTATTTGAAAAAAATACACATGGAGATAAGTCAGTGAGTCAACCTGCTACAAATAATTTATACAATAAAGGAAAATCTTTATCAGGGATGTTCATCTTCACATCATAATTTATAACATTAATTTATTAACTCAAAAAATATTAGTCTGAATAACTTACATTATTAGGTGTGTTTTCTTATTTATATTTCTATCACTTAGGAAATTTTGATGAATAACAGGAGTGGTGGATAAAAGCAAGCTATTATGACTCCATATGCCCTTTCCTCAAATGATGTACTGTAAAGTATGGATGAAAGACAAAGGCAGATTCCATATTTCTACATTTAGAGAAAGCATTTTACATGGTCCGCAACTGCAAACTGTTAATGAAAGTACAAGCATATGGAATAGATCCCAGACATGAGAGTGGCTCTAAGACTTTTTAAATAATAGAACCCAGTATGTTGTCCCTGACGGCGAACATTCATCAGAGAAAAGGGTACTGTCAGGATTCCCCCAGGGAAGTGTGATGAAACTGTTGTTATTTTTTACAGACATAAATGATCTGGCAGACAGGGTGAGTAGCAATCTGTGGCTATGCGATGATTATGCTGTAGTGTACGGTTTGTTGGGAGAATTAACGGAAAGGGTGGCTCACCTGTAAAAGGGACTGCGTATGTGAGGCTAGTGCGACATGTTATTGAGTACTGATCGAGTGTTTGGGATTAATTCCAGGTCAGATTAAAAATGACATTGAAGGATTTCAAAGGCGGGCTGCTCAATTTGTTGCCAGTAGGTTCAGACAAAAACCAAACCGGCATCTGGCACTTGAAGCTGACTGCAACTGCAGAATCATTCTATTGCCGCCAATGTACATTTTGGATAAGGGCCACAAAGGTAAGATGTAAGAAATTAGGCCTCATATGAAGGCATGTAGACAGTCATTTTTTCCCCTCACTGTTTGTGTGTGGAACAGGAAAGGAAATGACTAGTAGGGATACAGGGTACCCTCCGCCTCACACTGTATGGTGGCTTGCATGGTATGTATGTAGATGTAGATGTGTATTACTAAGCGATTATCCTGTGGCAGGGAACCCAGACCCAATTGCAAGTTGCCAATCAAAAGACTTTCAACGTCAACAAAAAACCGACATTCAATATTTCATATAGACAGTAACTGAATTTAAAAAATTAAATTGGTGACATAATTTATGAATTAAGAGGTATAAACCTATGTGCAAGACAAGTATTACATTTATAAATTGTGTATACAATTTGGGGCAGACTAATTCACCACATGCAAATACTCTCCAGTATTTCAAAATCACAGCACTAAGCGACTTGCAACAAACTTTAAACGTATCGTCAAACCTTTATGAGACTTTTTCTCACTGACAATCGATCTCACGAAATGATAAAAAAAATTGATCACTTAAAACATTTTCACTGTTCATGCAGGGAACTTCAGCATCAGACATGACATTTTAAATTTCTTCTTTACCACTAAAAAGTATTTGTAACACAAGTTGCAGGCAGTGCCCACATACAGCACTGAATATACCTGCAAAATTATAAGATTGTACAACATGTCGTTCAGGAGGTACGACATAATAAAGATTGTGATGCATGAAAAACTAACTTTCGCTTAAAATGGGGCGCAAATTACTCAGGACATACTCATCCAGTGCTTCAAAATGAGAGCAGTTAGCAAATTCCAATGAACTTTAAACATAATTCCAAACTTTTCTAAACCTTTTCTCACTTACATGCTTCTTGTTGTCGTCGTCGTCTTCAGTCCAAAGACTGGTTTGAAGCAGCTCCCCATGCTACTCTATCCTGTGCAAGCTTCTTCATCTCCCAGTACCTACTGCAGCCTACATCATTCTGACTCTGCTTAGTGTATTCATCTCTTGGTCTCCCTCTACGATTTTTACCCTCCACACTTCCCTCCATTACCAAAATGGTGACCCCTTGATGCCTCAGAATGTGTCCTACCAATCAATCTCTCTTGCTAATCAAGTCATGCCACAAATTCCTGTTCTCCCCAATTCTATTCAGTTACATGATCAACCCATCTAATCTTCGGCATTCTTCCATAGCACCACAAGTTTCTACTCTATTCTTGTCTAAACTGTTTATTGTCCATGTTTCACTTCCATACATGGCTACAAGCAAGCACACCTCACAAACATGTCCCGGTATCTTTGTCTGCTCAGACCGAAAGCTTAATGTGTGACTCTTGTACATGTGGCAATCTGCTACTCAAAGTGTCATCTTTGTGGTGTGTAGCAGTCTGTTGATATTCCAACCTAGAATTCCTACTGTTATATTTTATTTATTTATTTATTTATTTATTCCATGTGATCTGATGGTACACACGGTGTTGCAGATGTCGGAAAATATCAGTTAACATTGTTAACATATAGTAACATAGGCCTATAGTATCCTAATGTATGATATTGCTCAATGTTTTCAATTTAACACAAATAGCAAGATTACTGTTTAAGTATTCATTTACAGAGTAAAAACAGTGACACAACAAACCTAGTGGGAAAATTGTTGAACAGTTGGAGGCCCATGTGGAAAGCTCCCTTTTTACACGGTTGAGTGTTTGTACATAAAACATGCAGATTTGCATTTTTCCTGGTGTTGTGTTAATGTATTTCATTATTTTTTACGACTCTGGTGTCAGTTGGCACTATAAGGTTTCTGAAAAATTTTAGAGTCTCGAGAATGTATAGGCAAGGCAGTGTAAGGATTCCCAACTTCCTGAAGATGGGTTTGCAGGAGTCTCTGGGTTTGCTCCCAGTAATAATCCTCATTGCTCTCTTCTGGATTCTGAATGTGCTCAGAGCAGTTGGAGAATTTCCCCAGAATATCACATCATATTTTAGGTGGGCTTGTATCGAAGCATAGTACGCGCTGGTTAATGTTTTCAGGCTAGCACATGATTTCAGTACACTCAATGCGTAACAGCCAGTACTAATTCTGGCATTTACCTTTCCTGTATGTGTGTTCCATTTCAGGTTATCTTGAACCCACAGATCTAGGAATTTGGAAACAGTGCCGGTATCTATTGGCTGGTTATTTACAGTGACAAATGGCTGAGAGGAATTTTCATTTTGTGTTGTGTGAAAGTTCATGGAAGCTGTCTTTTTGGTGTTGATAGTTAATCTGTTGATTTTAGGCAAGTTGCTGAGTTGTTCAGTGGCCAAGTTCACAGCTTTTTGCACAGCCTCTGTATTCTCCCCTTTGAGGAGTACAGATGTGTCATCAGCAAATATTATTGGTTTTGTGTGCATCAACATTCAGGCTCAAGTCATTAATACACAGGAGGAAAAGTAGGGGTTCCAACACTGAGCCCTGCGGAACACCTTGCTTTACAGTTTTATTACTTGATAGTAATATTCATACCTGGAGTTCCTATTGCTGGATTTTATTTAAATATTTGAGTATTGTACTTCACTTCAGTCTTCACTTTGGAAGAAGCCCCCCCTCCTCCCCCTCCTTTTTTTACAGTAGTATCTAGACACTGGTAATTTCTGTTAATGTGAAAGGAAAAAAAAAAAAAAAAAAAAAAGAATCTTAATTTTTATGAATTTATGGTGAATTTGTAAATCTGAAGTAACACCATTTATGCAGGAATGTTCTGCTAAACTTTTTAGTTAGTATATATCAGCACATCACTTTTTTTCACGACTTTTTTAATGCACATCACTCAATTGCAAGCAATTGGATTGCTACATTCCTATCGAATCGGATGCAGAAAGTCAGCATGAAATACACTAATAGACAAAGCAACTCAAAAACCGATTTACTACCAAAGCCATCTGGCTCCTCCCCTCCAACACAAGCTTTTCTGAACTGTGCAAATGGGAGGTTTCCTTACAACACATTCTCTACTCCCATAATTATCCCGACCTCAACCCATGGTAACATATTCCACCAACACCCTCCACACAACAGTTTCCACCCCCTCTGTCTACCATCTGTTCCCCAGTCTCATCTCTCACCCTCTCTGTCTGCCACCCTCTGTCAATGCACCTCTCAATCTTTCCCCAATCCTCTCCTTTGTTTTGCTCCTTTTTTCCTCACCTCCATGCCCCACAACCTCCTGACACTGCACTTACTGGCATTCTAGTCCCTGCATACTCTGAAATACAGTGTTGTTTGCTCTCCCCACCCATATACTACTACCCCTTCCCCTTCCCTGCCCCCTCCAAACTGCTGCTTCCATCCCACGTGACAGTTGAATTCTGGCTGAAGCTGCCAAAGTTGGCAGTCATGTGAGCAAGAAATATGCCTACTTCTGTGTATAAATGGTGTGTGTTTTCCTGTTTCTATTTGGTGATGAAGGCTAAAGCCAAAAGCTTTATGTGAGCGTCTTAATTGCGCAATAACATGTTGCTTTACGGTCTGTAGCAATCTATCATTCCTACATTGTTAAACAAAATTCAGTCATGGAAGAAACAATTACACTTTAAAATCCTGAGGACTGTACAGCAGTATTTACAGAACAAAATTAAAATGGAATACATCTTATTCCTGGGTGCAACATTACCAGAATGTTGTGAAGCTGCACTAATGAAAATGTAATGTCCACGCAACAACAGAGGAATATAGCAGCAAGAAGACTTACAACCCAAGGAATATAAACACATGTGGGAGATGAGAAACCTGTATACTAAGAATTCAATACAGTTGTTGATGGATGTGCGGGAAATTGGAGACACTAATGAAAATTGTACTGATGAAAGATGTATCACATTAAAATGTGAGACTTCAAACTGATTTCTAATGCTGATGTAATACTGCATTCTATTTGTCAATTATTTCATTTATTGCAGAATATCATAGAAGAAACCACAACTGTTACTACATTAGCAATTATTTCCTATTATAACTTCAACAGTGCTTTTGTTGCATTCTGTAGCATACACATTAACTTACTATTTTAGTAGATAGTTTTGTTGGCAAAGTATTTTCTAAAACTGTTGCAGCTCCCTCTCCAAGTTTATCAGGGGAAGTTGGCCTTGTGTCTTTTGCTGCTTCCTCTAATTCTTTCTGCAGTTTAGCTTGTCTTTTCCTGTAATGAAGAGCATAACCATTTGTTCCACACTTCACTTCAAACTCATTGATATTAGTGAATTCCTAAAGAAATCTTACCACTTACCTGGCAGAGTGTACAGTTATGACATATAAAACAGAGCACGAACTTCTGGCTTTGAGCTCTCTATATAATGCCTCTTTTGTGAAATACAACAAAAAAACAAATAGGGCAAGGTGTCAGTGGAATAAATCACATTTCAATTTGTTTGTGACATTAACATCACTAGATAAGGAGCATTAGCTTGAATGCAAAAAGAATTGTGCAAGGAATCATTCATGGTTTTACTGAAGGACTACCGCTGTAGATTTTACTGAAGTGATTTTGGGATACTGGAAAATACCTGCATCAGGATAGTTGGATGTGGATTAAAGTCCCACTTCCTAATATTAGTCAGCATCTTCACCACTCTGTAACTTCTTTAGTAGGTGAGGAGAAGTTGCTTATAACATGACTATTACTGGGTGGTTACTCAGACTTGGAAGAAGAAAAAAAATTCCCCAAGAATTCCAGACATCAGGAGGAAGATGATGCCATAAGTAGCTCCTGATAAGTTAATGGTTAAAGGGAACACAGGATTCCCTGAGATTTTACAAAATTCCTGAAATTCCCTGATTTTTGCAGGTAAAATGTAATTTCATGAGAATTCCAGTTTTCCAGAAGAATTGCCAACGTGATATTACACAAGGAATGATTGTTAACATTTGATGAGACTACCAAAGCAATAAAATAGACTGGAATGATTCACAAGAATTTAAGTGTGGCATTCAGGTAACATTAGAAAGAAACAGAAAACCTACACTGGTAAGTTTAGATGAGTATTTATGCCATGCTTGCTGATTGTATAGACGGTATTTTTAATAATACAGAATCTGTCATTTACCAGTTTGCCAATTTGCAAATCTGTATGGATAAAATAAATTAACACAGAATGAACAATTCCATTATGTTCAAGGTGCATGAAATATACACACTTAAGAAATTACTGGGCAGAAAGCAGAAAAAGAAAATAATATGAAAAGCTTTATGAACTGTCAGACTGTCATAAATAGAAATTTCACTTTCTTGGAGTTGCAACAGAAGGAGAAATATAAGGGGCAGTTAAAAATGAGTCAGATTAAAAAAGTAAATAAACTGTTTATTATTTTAAAAGGAATTACTATAACTGTTAATACAGTATCCCACAGAGAGACAAGATGGTTGCCTTCAAGGAAAAATGTTTGTGGCAGCAGGTGAGCAGGTCAATATTTGCAGGGACTGTTTCAACTATGCAGTAGAAGTTTCTCTTGAAAGCTCTTACAATCCTCCATACAGTCCTGATCTCTCCCAATGTGATTTCCACATTTTTTGGAGCCTAATGGAAGTCATTCATAGCCATTGATTTGCTCCAGACAAAGAGGTACACACCTGGAGACAATCATGGTTCCACAAGCAACCACAAATTTTTTTCATTATGGCATTGATCATCTTTTCTCATTGCAGGATAAGTGTATTAACAGTTATAGTGATTACTTTTGAAATAATAGTTTTCTTAGTTTTTTCCACCTGTCTCATTTTCATTTCACTACCCCTTATAGATGGACTTTTCTTCCAGCCTACAACTTGTGTGTCTTTGAGATGTTTGCATTTTGCCTCATCATCTGCTGTAAAAGAAGGAAGCACATTTGTGAATAGTTACACTAAGTAAAGATTTATTAATAATGGTTGGCCTGCTTCAAAATTTTAATTATGAAAGGAAAATATTTAATCTGTTTTGCATAATAAAAAGTTCACGTAAGTGGAATACACGACAAGAACTTTGAAGTTTCGTGAAAGACCCAAAACTTTTAAAAAAATTTCTAAGAAAAGTGCAAGAGGAGCTACGAGAATATTCAAAGAAAATTAAGAAAAGGAACTAAGTAACAAACAGGTGTTATAGCAGGAATGATCCAGCACAGCTGACACATGAACATGTATTATTGCCTGATGACTGTTCAGTAAGAGAACTACAGCACAGTCAGTCACAATCTACAAATATCAATGTAGTTTCAAACAGAAAGAAATAAAATACAATTTGCAGGTTGATAATATTTCACAATCAGTTATCAATATAATTTTTAGCAGCTATCTATACATCTCATGTGGTTATATTCCTGTTAGAGTGGTAACACACCATATACACTAGTTTCTTATCTAAGCTATATACAATTCTGACAAAATGTAAATAATGACACGATACATGATTATTTATAAAAGAATGGAAAGACTGGAATAAGCTGCCCTCAGAGTAAATCAGGTTGGTTCTGGAGAAATGTAGGAAAATGCAAGTCAGTATCTGACCCTTCAAGCTATCTTTGAAAATAAACCCAAGAAAGGAAAAACCTACATTTATAGCATTTGTAGATTTACAGAAAGCTTTTGACATTGTCGACTGGAAACCACACTTTGAAATTACGAAGGAAGCAGGAGTAATGTACCAGAAGTAAAAGTTTATCTACAACTTGACCAGAAATTAGAGTGCAGTTATGAGAATCAGTGGACAAGAAAAGTAGACAGTATTTGAGAAGCAAAAATTATTCAGTTAGTAGACAGAACAAGCTGCAAAGAAAATCAAGGAGAAATTTCAAAAATTAATTTAAGTTAATAGAGAATAATTAAAAATTGTAATGTAATTCTGTCAAGAGACAGCAAAGGACCTGGCAGATGAGTTGAACAGAATGGAAAGTGTCTTGAAAAGAGGTTGTGCAAAGAACATTAACGAAAGTAAAACAAGAGCAGTGAAGAATAGCAAAAATATGTCACGTGATGCTTAGAGCAATAGATTAGGAAATGAGAAACTAAAAGTATAAGAGAGTTTTGCCATTTGAGCAACAAGGCAAGTAACAATGGCTGAAGCACAGATGATACATAAAGCAAACTGGCAATAGTAAGAACAACATTTCTGGGAAAAAGGTTTCTTAACAATGAATACAAATGAGTATGACGAACAGCTAAGGCAAAACAAGAATATAAAAGCTTTCGGAAAATGGTGCTATTGAAGATTAGATGTATAGACAAATAACTAATATGTATATGCAAAAATATTTCTTCCTCCCACATACACAATCCAAATTGACCATGATGGTAAAATTATAGAAATATTTGCTCATATGGATGGTTGTCCTTCCTGTACTCCGATCATGACACGAATGGGAAAGAGGGGGCAGGTGTGAAAGTGTTACGTGAAGTACCCTCTGTCACATACTCTTATGTGGCTTATGGAGAGCAGGTGTAAATGTAACTACAGATGTAAAGAAAAGCACTCATTATATACGGTAGAGCCACATAATCAAACGAAACACAGGAGTTTAGCTTTCAAATAAATTAGTGTTTAACACACACACACACACACACACACACACACAATATATATAATTCCTATTAAGTGGAAGGCCAGAGAACATTTGAAAGAGGAGCAACGAACTTCAGCTTTTTGCCTATACATTTACTGACAGCTCAATGCCTCCACTATACAGTGATTATCTTTACTCAGTTACCTCTAAAATGTAGAACAATTTTTTTCCCCCTTCTGTGCTTTGGATGTCAGATATTATCTGATATGATTATTCATAGGTTGTAGTTACAATTATATGAAGAGATTGTGTAAATGTGGGACATTGCTGGCAAGGCTAATAAGTGTTTAATGTCCTGTGTCATTAAAGAAGGAACAAATACTTGGATTGAAGAAAGGATGGGGAAGAAAATCCGCCATGTCCTTTCCAAGGGAAACATCCTTGCATTTGCTTTAAGCAATTTAGGGAAATCAAAGGAAAACCTTAATTTGAATGCCAATATTTGAATTATTAACTGCCATCCTCATGAATCTGAGACATATCTTGACATTGTGCCCTCTTTTTCAGAGGGGGGATGCTGGTGAAGTTCCCATTTGAGACCTAATTTGTTCCTGTATGATAAATGTTGTACAATGCTTTATTCATGATAAATTTTGATAGCAGCAACGAAATTAGATATCAGGTCAGAAATTTTATTAGAACAGGTGTCACTGAAGCGAACATTATGAAATTCCTTCAAGCACTCCGAGGCAACAGGTGAAGCAGTTTTCGGGAAAAGATAGAGGAATCAACTTTTGATAAGTGTTCAACTGAAGACGAAGACACCTAGATAATTGTCCAGGCGCAATCAGTATCTTTCAAGCTCAGATTATAGTTGCATCCTTGTATGCATGGTGTTTGTGGCATAATAAGCACTAACTCACTTAAAATGTCCTTACAATTGATGGTAGCATCAGGACAAATACAGCAGCACAGCATCCTCCTCTAAACAATCAAATATGTGGAAGTGTATTTCACAGTACAATCAGATATTTTGACAACAAGGACTCATTATTTATCATAGTAAAACAATGCGGCCAAAATGATTTGTCTGTACTTTTTTAGCTTTTAATGTGTCAATGTTTTACAAATATTGTTTCAGCCTACACAAGGAGTACATTGCTCCAGTAATTAGCCACTCAGAACTGCAGTTCTACCATTAGCGCTAATCTAAGATCTTTACCAAGCTGTTCAGGAACATACTAAATTTTACATAACGGTTTGTAGAGACTGTTTTCCAGTTAGTTGGAACAATAACAACACAGTCATTTTTTTAATCCTCATAAGTCACAGATACATTTACATGAAAAAACACCATGTCACAAGAAAGTTAGTTAAACAGTAAACATAAGCTATCAACTCATAATGTGCAAAGTATAGTTATAAGCACAGTAAAGCTGGGCTAAAAAATTAGATCTCTTCAAGCCAGGTAGTATCTGACTGGCAATACAAAAAGCATCAGTAATTGGGACAGGAGAGTGTCCAGTAAGATAACTGTCATTAATAAACTTCAAACAGCTGCATAAATAACAGTTCAACAGTAAGTATGCCCTTTAAGAAAAATTAAGCTTTCTGTTGGTCACATTTTCCCTCCCCACTGCAGTAGAAAGACATCCATAAGTAGACAGAGCATTGTGTTAAAACCAGATATGATTACTTCATCCCATCCAAGTGACCAGAAGGAGGTATGCTACAGCTAACCAGCTAGTTTCACTAATGTTTACTGACTCTCACCTGCAGCCAATCTTAAGCTCACACACATGACTGCCTCTGGTGTGTGGTGATAGCCTGCAGGAGTATGATACACTGTGAACCAATTAGTCCTGTAAATGCTTCCTCCTGGCATTAATTTTTGCTCATTTGTCCTAAATTTAATGTGCCACAGTTACCAAAAGAATCATTAATCTTTCAATTCTGTAGTAGCAGAGAGCTTAAGTTACAGGTATTTTTCAATAGTTCTCAGTTTTATTTGGTCAGAAACTAGATTTTATTTCTTTTTGTGAAGTGTGCAATTTTACATATCCAAACATTTAAAGTAAGTTGTCAATCTTGGTACCACTATGAAATATTATCAAGATATGTTTTGAAAAGTAAAATTATGACACTTATGAAAACGGTAGAAAATGAATGTAAAGATGGATTGATGTGTAGCCTTTTTTGAACATTGTTGAATCTAAAATAATTCTAGACTTCGGAAGCAGCATAAGCAGGTTTCTGCTCTAACCCTGGCATAAAAACAATACTATTTATCATAACCATTTAAGAAAGGCAGTCCCTATGGTATTGTCGCTCACCAATAGATAAAAAATTTGAAAGCTAGGCAAGCACCAATATGATACCCAGGAGCATGAGGGTGTGATGCGCCAAAATTTAGGTGTTTGGTGTCACAAGAGTAGTAGTTGCTCCACCTTAGATACAGCTAGCCTTTAATGGATGTTATATCCAATCATCCACTGGGTACTTCCAGCATAATGCCTATACTCTGCAGGTTTGCCTATCCTTGGTCCACAAGTGTTCCTCCACCAGGATCATTGACAAATCACACAGGAATCACATGTTGTAGACACGGTATCATTTGCAAACAATTTGTTTGCACACCAGTTGTTCCAGGTGCCACCAGCCACATTCCCCAGCAGTGTGCGCATCAGCAGACAGTGGCACTGCTATCACGGGACTAGTTTTCTCCATGGGTCATGTAATCATCAAACTCCTTCGGGTATTCTTCCACCTGCTGCGTACTTAAGGCATGGCAATCCTCCAACAGGCAGCAATTGCTTGTCCCCTCACTTCTAGGCCAGGAGCCGACTGTGCCGGCAGCCCATCAGTCGGATTGCACCACGACCAGCCTTAAGGCTCACATCTACAACCGCGCTACATCATGCTGAGCCACCATCTTGCGACGATGCATGCACACAGTCTGCACATTGAGTTCTCTCTGGCCCCATGTCATTTCCTCGCTGTGGTACCTCTGAGTTGCGGCACCTCTGTGTGGGGCCATCTTCACACTGAGCTATCACCACAACGTGCTGTCTTCATGCCACACCTTGTCTGCATTGAGCCATTTTCGTGCCACACAGTGTCTGCATCACAGCCTCGTAATGCAGCTCACTGCACTACAAAACCAAGAAGCCATTCTGTACTGCTCTACAGATGTAATTCTGTCTCCACACTTCTCTACCTTCCTGTCGGGCCATCCCTGCACCCCAGCGTCGTAAAATTATTCATTGCACTGCACTTCAAGCCCAATACACTGCACTGCGCTACACTACACACATTACTCAGTGTCCACCAGGGACTAGTACCTCCTCAGCAGACTTCCTTTATTTTACTCTCAGTGATCATCCACAATCTTTAAGTTGTCATCGAAAACCATGCATGCTGTTAATACAGGTGCACATAACTGCAAAAGGTGGAAGTCTTCAGTTACTGTGCTCCATACTTGCCACCATGCAAGGACATAAAACTGGAAACAAGGCTGCGTACGAATCCACATGCCTCTTCCCATCTGCTCTGTTGTGCGACAGTAATGAGGCTGTTTACAAATCCACAATCTCCTCTCATTTTTCACATTGTTGGCAGTGAGCTGGTCCAGCTCCTTCACTGTAACATAGTACCAGTTGGAGGTACAGCTGTCACCCCCATGCGTGTCACCTTGCCCAACGCTGGCATCATGTGCCCCTGTCATCTGGCATGGACACTTTGGTTGGTGTCATGAGCACATGGAGCTGTCTTCAATGTCGTGATAATGTCTCTTGTCACAGCCGTTCCCCACGTGCCACACCTTGCCAGACCATACCGTGTCATCCATCAGTGGCCCTGCTCTCATTGGCCAATGACACCCGTTGTTACCAGATATCTGTTTCTCCCAACAGCAGATGCCTTTGGTCGAGCCAAGCTCAATCAGCAGCCAAAGCCTGCTGTCCCAGTACACTTGACCTCCCTCCACTGTCTGCAACTGGTCCATCAGTGCTCCCAGCAGCTCCCAATGCTGCCCCCTCACCAATCGAGCCCAACTCTGCCCCTTGCTTCAGGACATCACAGGAGGGGTCGACAACTCCCTCTTGGGGATAGTGCAGCCCTCTGTGCCTCTTCTTATGGATAAAATACTTCATTTCTGTGATGTAGATCCTTCTGCATGCTCCCTACATATGTTGGGGTGCTGTCCTTACTGCTGTCTCTGACCTGTGGCGATGCCTTTCCTGCCCAGCCAGCTTCTCTGTCATGTGCTCGCTACTCATGTTGCAGTGACATCCTTCCCACCGTTCCTGACCTGCAGTGATTCTTTTCTGCTTGGTCAGCTTTTGCATGCTCTTACGCATGCTGTGGCAATGCCATCCCTCTGCCCTGGGGTAACCATTCAGTCTGCATCTTCATGTGCTTCTTATCCATGCTGCAGTGACATCTTTTGCCAACATGGGCCTCACTTGCTGCCAGTTTTTCTGTGCTCCGACACTTGCTGCAGTCATCATGTTGCCCCTGGCTTGATGCCTTTTCTACCCTGCCGGCTTCTCTGCAGCGGGCTTTCTACACGCGTTGCAGCAATGTCCTTCCCACCACCCCCACTCTGCAGTGACCTCTTTGCCTGGCCAGTTTATCCAGGCTCTTATGCACAGTGTAGCAACACCTTCCAGCCACCCTGGGCCAACCCCTCAGATTGTGTCTTTGCACACTTCTTCCACATAATGCGACAATACCTTACTGTCACCCCAAGCCTTACTTGCAGCCAGCTTATCCATGCTCTGATGCGTGCTGTGGCAGTGTCCTCCTGCTGCTCCTGGTTACTCTTTGGGCTGCATATTCATGTGCTTCCTTGCATGCCACAGTAATCCTTTTCCTGTTGCAGTGATACTTTTCCCACCACCCTGAGCCCTCCATCAACTAGCGCCTTCCGTGCTCTAGTGTGTGCTGCAGTGACACTCTTCCTGCCACCCCGGAACATCCTTTGGACCACCCCTTCTGTGCTTCTACGTGCACAGTGGTGAAGCTCTTCCACCACCTGGACCCTCCTTTAGGCTGCAACTTCTGTGATCCAATGCACATTGCAGTGACACTTTTCCTGCCACCCCATGCCTCTCACCCTGCCTGCTACATTGCAGCAAGTCACGCTTCTCTCACATCATCACGACCATACAGAGCCCCTGACTATGCAATGATCAACTTAGTCTCACAGTGCTGCTTGCACCTGTTGATGTCAAACCTGTCATTGGCTCCGTCGTTCTTCCAGCACACACACTGGTGGAGAATTCAGCACCCCCATTGCTATTGTCCTTCAGCCATTGACATCTTCTACCTCATGCCATGGCTCCAGCAGCCCAAAGTGTAAGGATGGCCGAATAGTCTACGGCACCAAACCAAAAATACTCCAGTAGCCCACACTGGATCCACCTCAATCATACCTTCTTCGGTCGGTGAACGCCCTTGCCCTCCCAACATACATTCCATAACAAGGGGATTGCCCTGCATGACCCTTCACCCTCTGTCAAGATGGTTGCTCCATCATATGGGTTGAGGTGTTGGCATATATTATACCCAGCCATCCACCAGCTACTTCTGGCATAATGCTTGTGAACTGTGTGTCTGCCTATCCTCGGCCCACAAGTGCTGTTCCACCGAGACTATTTATTAATTACGTGGGCATTGTATGTTGTAGATCCAATCTGTTTCGACACCAATTGTTCCAGTCACCACCAGAAGATGCCAGCCTTGTCCCAGAGCAGCACTGGTATTGTGGAACCAGTTTCCTCTGTGGGTCATGTAACTGTCAAACTCCCATGGATATTCTTTCAATTGCTGGTACCTTGGTACTTGAGATGCAGCAATTCTCTAGCAGGCAGCTTATGTTAGCTTGATCAGTTCCACGCCTGGAGTTGGCTGCACTAGCAGCTTGTTAGAGGGAACTGCACCGAGACAAGCCCTGAGGC
Organism: Schistocerca americana; assembly: GCF_021461395.2. Classification (NCBI taxonomy): domain Eukaryota; kingdom Metazoa; phylum Arthropoda; class Insecta; order Orthoptera; family Acrididae; genus Schistocerca; species Schistocerca americana. The sequence continues at coordinate 130,848,063 of NC_060124.1, forward strand.
TATCATCTATGGTGGCATGCCGAACAACATCGAGCCGCAACTGTGCCACACTGTCTTCACACTTAGCTATCTCCATGCTGTGTTGTTTCCACACTGATTCTGTTTTGAGCAATCTCTGTATTAGGCTATTCCTGCACTGTACTGTCTTTGTGCCCTGCTGTCTTTGTGCTGAACCATCTCAGCATCAAGCTATCTCTACACCACACTGTCTCTGCATCATGGTGTCCCACACCACTCAATCTCCATACTGTGGCGTCTTTACGTCGCTGTCTCTCCAGCGTGACATTGTAGCACTACATATTGTACCACACTGCAAGCCCATGTGACGCACTGCACTGCACTGCGCTGCGGACATTACTCTGATAGCCATCACGGACTGGTATCTCTTCAGCAGACTTTGCTTATGTTATTTTTAGTGGTCATGGACAATCTGAGTTGTTAACCAGAACCACAAGTGCTGTTAATAAAGGTGTACATAATTACATCTGTGGGCATTCTCAGTTACTGCACTGTGTCCTCGCCACCATGTGAGAACGTAAAAAGGGGAATAATAATTAATTTTGTCATTATTGATTAATTCAAAGTTTTCATGTTTTAAATACACATTGTGATTTAATATGTAAAATTTCATGTGCAGAGAAATTACAAGGAAGGGAGAAGCTTCAGAAATGCCAACTTTTTAGTATACATAAAAGAATCTTGTTAGCACATAACCAGAAATTAACAAGAGTTATCTCTGGTTAACAGCAGTGAATTATGGCTATGTTTTTATTCTGTAAGTCTCTGCCTTTCATGATGTTCATTCAATAATACCGGCAAAGAGGATTTACTTACTAATGACCTGTGGTGTGGTAGAATGTTGTCTCATCAAAAGTATCCAGACACACATTTGTGGACATTAATAAGGGGTATGATTGCTTGAACTCTGCTGGAAGCACTTTCAAAGACGAATCTGAATATCTGTGGAGGCATGGCAGGCCATTTTGCCTCAAGAGCAGAAACCAGAGAAGATACAGATGTTAATGCTGTGCTCTAGAGTGAAGTCGATAATACAACTAATTCCACACGTGTTCCATTGGGTTCAGGTAAGGACTCTGGGCAGGGCAGTCCATTTCAGGAATGTTATTTTCCACAAACCACTGTCTGTCTGATGCTGCTTCTTGCCAGACTATATCCTAAACACAAAGAACAATCCCATACTGTAATAAAACCACCTCCGTACTTCACTGATGGCACTACACACGATGACAGGTAACATTCTCCTAGCATTCACAAACACCAACCCATCCATCTGATTGCCACAGGTTACTGCATGATTTGTCAATCCAAATCGTGAAATTGCAATCACCCACTGTTATGCGGTGTGATTTTTTAGAATCCTCAAGTGTTACATAGCACTGCCTACAGAAATGTGTAACTTCTGAGGAGCTACTTGACCACTGCACTCCATTTTTTTGAACTCCCTACTCACAGTCATTGTGTTAGTTGGTCTGCTTGTAGCACTTTGGAACACATGAGCAATTCATTCTCGCATTTTCATGTGATATTTTACAACCATCCTCTGTAATTCACAGATGCTGGACCTGGACAAAGTACAAGAAATCCCAATGCCCACTAGATTCCTTCATTTATTTAACAAAGAAATTAGCCAAACAGCTGTCCAAATTGAGAAGTTGTTTTATTTTGTTTTCACTACCAGTTTTGGCAACTCAATATTGCATCTTCAGGCCCCATATGCACTTCTCAAAAATTATCAATATTGGCATACTGTGTCCTCGTGAATTGTCAAGTGCTTCCTTTAAAGACTTGACTGCAACTTCAATAAAAGATGTTTAGGAAATACTTCATTGCAGTATCCACTATCTTCAGATCTGAGTGATAATTAGTATAAGGATAGAATAAAAAAGACGAATGAATGTGAAACACCTTTGCTACACAGAGTAACACTTAACTGCAATTTAAAATATAGAATTTTTCTTTAAGAAACCTGTTGAAATGTCATTCCATCGTGAAAAATATAAACAATTTATTGCAGTATGCAGCAGGCCCTCTGTGGGACTGAACAGATTACAATGAAATCTGGTGTGAAATGTGGACACAGTAAAGACAGGAGTTTAAGCCCCAATTAAGTACTTAAGATTTATACATCAGTTAAGGTCAGATTAAGTAAGAGCTGGAAGCAAACCAAACACAGCAAGAAATTTCACATTAGATTTTCCAGTGTCTATTAATTGTACCAGAACTACATTTTTGAAGTTACAGCCATTATTTAATAGTACAAATGGAACAATAGACAGCATTTCTGTTGATTATTTCAAATCTGGCAAACACACAAAAGCATATGACAGTAAAACATACTCTACAGTTACTATGACACACACACATATAAGAACTTTTACACAGTAACATGAAACTTATTTGCACACTTCCATGAAGAGTGTCAACAGTGAAGCTTCTGCATGCATCAACTTGTAACACACGCACACACACATACGCGTGCGCACATGCGCGCGCGCGCCTACACACACACACACACACACACACACACACACACACACACACGAAAAAACATGAAGAAGAGAAGCCAAAAGTTACAAAACAGAATAAGGTTCAAAGCATTTTATTTGAGGTTATGTACTATGTACCATGTCTGTACCTCCCAGAGAGAGAGAGAGTTTAAGACTGTTTCCTTTGGCTTTTGCGATAGTGATTTCCTGGCCAAAAATCTAATTCTAAATTTATAGTTACGTTTTGATATTAACATATGGATTCTATCAACAATTGATAAATGGACACATTCAATGACATCCTTGTCAGTGGGGATGGCAGTGTCCAGTGTTATGGAAAAGCACTATTCTTTATGTTCCTAAGAACTATAAAGAATATTTGAACAGAAGCAGGATACCATGTTCTGCTGCTTTCTAACCATGTACGACACGAAAAAGTGGTTGCCAAAAGAAAATACTGCACATTTCAGTTTGATTTGCCACGTAACATCTTTGTAACTTACACTTTAAATGTAAGTGGTTGTCTCCATGAATCCATACCTTAAGTTGGAAGGAAAGAGTTTACAAGGAGGGTAGTGAACGTAATAAACAGTGTGGGTGGAAATTAAAATTTTTAAATTTCTGCTGTATCTCTTGGACGAAACAAACTATATGGCTTAAGAGTCCACAGAACACGTGGAAGCAGTAAAAGAAGGTAATTATGTAACAAACTGATTTTCTTACACTTCAAGGGAACCAGTATTGTGACGAAATATGCACAGAACATTTAGTTCTACAACCAAATACTTCTACTTTTTACATCACCAATTCTCTTTTCAAGTATTATCAGAATACACAATAATAGAACAAAAGTGATTTCTCCAACTTATAGCATGCTTTCCTGGAGATGGTCACAGTGTATAATAAATGTCTTCTTTTGCCATAATACATAGTACTAACACACACACAATAGCTAAGAGAGATCCCCCATAAAGCTCAGAAAAACTGTATTTAATAAACTATTACTGCAGTTAGCTTATTTCAACTTACCCAAAGAATTTGAGAGATTGTATCAGAAAGGCAGTTGGGCTAATGGCACGTGCACTGTAAATAAAGTATTGATGCTTGATGGCTCTACTGTTTCTAAATAAATATGTTAGAAAGAAACTACAAGAGACCCACAAATGACCATAATTACAAAACTGTATGTACAACAGATTGATCTTTACAAAGGACTGATCACTACTTTACTGGCAATTAAATTTGCAAATAAATTTACACACAGAACTACTATTTTCAAATAATATAAGATTTAACTTGCAAAGCACTAAATCATGAAGTGAAGAATAAATACAAGTTCCAATGAGATTAAAGAAGAAACAAATTGTGTCTCATGCATGGATACTAGGATAACTGCTTATTTCAAGCTCCTGATTTTTCTTTCTGAAGGATAAATAATGTGACAAAGCAAAAAGAGAGGTAGATAAAAGCGCAAAAACTTCTCCCAAAAAATTCTTGTAGTCCATCAGGCTCTCAGTAATCAATATAAGTAGGTTTACTCATGCTTCTCGTGTCACATATACACTGCCAAAGTTTTGCTGTGCTTATTTCACTGACTATGACAAGCACATAGCAAAGCAAAAAGTATTAAATAAACAAATATGTACATAGTTACAAATTGTAAAATTAAAAAAAAGGAAAAAACACGGACAAATACTGCTATAACCCATAACCACTGTTCTAAAACAAGAACTGACACCACATACTACTACGAAAACCTGTGTTATAAGAACAAGGGTCAAGATCCCAAAATTTACCAATAAACTGTGACTAATTACATAGTTTGAAACAAATACTAACAAAGAGATAGAGGGGCTGGCCAGTACTTACCTCAGCTCAGTACAGCCGACAGATAACACAAAACAGGATCCTTGCTACCCTCCCTGTTTACCTTTCCCTGTTGCTTCATAACCTGGGTTGTGAGTAACTAAATCCACTTTCCCTTCTTCCCTTTTTTTCCCCTCACCCCTTCCTGATGAAGGAACAAAGTTCCGAAAGCTAGGAATGTAAATTTTCTGTTCTGTTTTGTGTTATCTATCGGCTGTACTGAGCTGAGGTAAGTACTGGCCAGTCCCTCTATCTCTTTGTTAGTATTTGTTTCACATCTTTATATGAGATTTTCCATTAATCATTTGATTAAATAGTTTACACACTGACATTACTAATGCATTTTGTCAAGTCACAGTAACAACAATAATCAAACCTGAACTTTCTACTATAGACAATATATATGCACACATCAGGCACATTGATACATTAACTTTACATTCATATAGTACCTTATAAACTTGAAATGCGGGTACATATGCAGAATCTACTTTCCTAGACACAGGAAATCTCTGAAATGTATCAAACACCACATTTTTTACTGTACAGGAAGGTGTAATTATAACAGCCTACAGGAGTGTAACTGACTCAAAGTATTTGTGCTAGACCAAACCTTGTGCATTATCTTGGACAGTGGGTATGTGACAAAGCAGATGGATTAGTTCATCTGTTATGTTTTTCTCCTCCCAAAATTACTATTATTATTATTCAATTTTGTGATGTCTTTGGTGCTGTCATTTACATAGCATGTGCACAATACCTAAAAATCCCTAGTATTGACCCAGGGCAAATTCAACTTTATTATCAATTACATTCTTTTGGTTACTTGGAGTATAATCAGCTAGTTACTTTGCCTAAAAATCAAGCTAATTACAAAATATCAGTAATTTAAAGTTTTGTTATCATTGTTCATATGTAAACAAATACATGATTACTGACTTCATAATAAAGTAGCTTTTTAAAAAAAGCTGTAGAAATAAAGTACTCATACAACCAGAGACAATAATAAGTTAGCAACAGCTACACTCAGTTGATTTTGAAGTAATTAACAGATTTAGATAAAACATTTTTACTGATCAGAATTGCATATTTGCACCAACTAACCAGCATAATTCAGTGGAAATTATTACTGTATCTGGAAGTTCATGTGTAAATGAATCTCCATCCACTATTCAGTTACCTAGAAATGTAACTCTTTAATTGTAATCTGTGAAAACAACTCCAGTTTTAATTATTGTAAACTTTTAACAGAGGCATGTTGGAAGTCCTTTTAGTTCAATCTGTGGTGGGGTCTGAAATGAGCAAGATCTATGTCTGCCAATGCAGTATAAGGTATTGCACTCTATTTAGTGAAGATCACAAATTGGAAAAAGTACCATGTTTACCCTAAATTTCACACTTGGGAGGTTATGCAATGATTCAGTGACTGACTGCGAACTTATAATTATTTCCATTAAAGAGTTAATCTTTCAATAATTGCAAATGCTAATCATGACAGTACGATCAGACAACAAATAATGTTACTTCTGAAAGATATTTACTATGCACATTGTTTTCATATTGATATGACTGTTACATCTGGAAGACAGTGTTTGAAGAGTTATATTCAGTGCTTGTGTTAATTATACGTGTGCCACATGCAAACAATTGTGACTGCATGTCTAAATTAGGTAACTGGACTCAGACTGCAACAGTAGGATTTCAGTTGAGTGTAGTATGTGGCTTTACATTTTATTTGTCCACAATTGAAGTACATGAGGCTTGAACTGGCCATAAACATTAGTTAATTTAGCAACCAAGGGAAATTTAAGGGTTTGAACTTCAATTTTGATGTGGACTACATTTTGACTGTGGTATCACATATCAATACTAGGCTACAGGCGTCATAGCTGCAAAATTGCAAGTTTCCATCTGACGCCGATAACAGTCAGGCGGGATCTGGTGGATCCAACCCATTCTCTGAGCCACACCTCCAGCAGCTCTGAACCTCAAGTATTCTCTGCCACTGTAATACAGAAGGTCCAATAGCAGTGGCTCACCGAACTTGTGCTCAGAGCCATTTCGGTACAGGAAGCTGTGCAGATGCCACCTAGTCGTGGCTCCAACACCATTGTTGTTGCTGTTATATGAACTGGACTCTCCTTCTTGTGGCACCATTTGTAGTGTCTTTCTTCACTTGGAAATTTACACGTTAAGTAAATCTTCTGTTTACTGTGTTTATGTTCCTAATCATTTCTGCTCTGGTCCAGCTTTCCTAGAACAGCAGTGACCCACCACTCCTTACTGTTCTGTACACAACACTGACAATGAATTATTCCCACCACCAACTTCTGAGCCAGGTTTGATGAAGACACTGCCATCGAGGCTAACTGTACAGGTAAAGATGAATGGACTACAAGTAGTCTGTAGAAACAAAGCTATTGATAAGGTGAGTCCCAAAAAAAAGGACTGTTCACCATGCTGTATATCATTATCATGCAAAGTGAGCAGAACTCTCAGAGTGTTTGGTGGTGATGGTTTCGGCTGTGAGGAAGTATCAACATATAGTAACTGACAGTAAATCTGCAATAAACTAGATAAAACTTTTATTTGCTATGAAGTGAACAGCAGCTGGCCTACTGCACAGACAAAAGGACAGGAAGGAAGATAGATTAGAGCAGCACATTCCATCAATCTTTAAGAGACACAGCAAAAATCCACAGTTCATTATCAATGTAACCAGCTCTGTAAGGAATCATAATTATACATTTCATACAAATATACTATACACAATAAAAGTCTTTACCATATTTTTGTTTCATTTCCTGTCAAAAAGTGTTGAAACAGTGCACTTATTTAATGTAAAACACTCATTTAGATCATGGGGCACATAGAAAATGGAAATGTATGTTAACCCAGCACTCTCTGACTATGTATTTTATTGTCGTTTCAGGAAGAAAAGTATGGCTGTTAAATTACTATCAAAGCTCAGTTCTCAAATGCCTTATACCAGCCCTGCCTAAGACATTGGAGCAACATCTGGTGGCCAGTACATTCATGCCATTACTTCCCTTCCTCTTGTTGGTCATATATAGGCAATGAAAGTTTTTCCTACTAACAGGAATATATGGGCTGAAGCGAGTCAAATGTTAAAACGGTATTTGAATGGATAAGAACTTTGGACACAGGGTTCAACTAGTTGCATTCTGCCTCGAGTGCCAAAGCTTACAAAATTACAATGTCATTCAACTAAATCAGATTATCAGCTTTCATTGAATTAATTAATGCACGGATATCTTATGAACTTCACAAAGTTTCTACAAGCTTTACAAAAGCACACATGAATGCAAAAGAGCATGCAACACTAAATGTAACTGGCTGAGTACTGCTGCCAGTCTAGACACATTCATACACAAAATTCAATTACATAAATAGTGTTCAATAATAAGGAAGCTGGTTCCCTATAAGAAATGCATACATACCTGACAAAATTCTCATTTTCTTCATTCATTTTCTCTGCATCTTTTGATTTATACCTAATAAGTCTTTCAACAAGGGTATTGTTCTCCTCCTGCAAATACATTAATCACCACTGAAATTCTTCCTTTTGTAATTAGTAGAATAACTTATTTTTTCAGACAATATAAATTTTTCAAAAATACGTTGAATGAGTAAGAACAACTCATTAGGATATCAATGTTTTCAGTTATGTCAGAAACAGCAATATTAGCAAAACATTAAACTACATAGTATGTAAACTATAGCTATTAAAGATTAGTACCATTGCTTACTTCCAGAGACTTGTGAACATTCAAACTGAAATATATTTTGGACGTTTGATGTCATTCTCAGTGAACAAAAAGCTTTAATTATGTAAGAAACTACACCTTTGAATCTGCTGTTTTGTTACTCACTGCCTTAAGAAACTTCAAATACTGTCATGCATTAACGTAGATAGCAAAATATAATCCAATCAACAATTCAATTAATTTTTACTTCAGAAGTTGCTCGTTTAATACTGCAATTATGCAAAATATCACAGGAAATAAATAATTAAATATAAATAAAAGCACTTTTTTGAAAAACTGCACTCTTTTCTTTCCACGTTATTTTTCAGCTGTCACAGTATATGTTGCTCTCATCAAACAATAGGTATGCAGAAGAATGATAAAATAGCTTAAAAAGTTACACGAATGGTTGACATGAAATAATTACGAAATAGTTGATGATATCATTTAAAGTTGTAAAAAAATCATGAAGGAAAGGCTTTAAAAGACAGTCCATTACAATTTCAAAATACATGTTGTAAACAAAAAAATTATACCAAAAAATGAAAAAAGACCAAAATAAAACATTGTGAAAAAACTTATTGTAATAACACCAGGGATACCACATATTACAAACTACATGCCAAAATTCTCAACAGTTAAATATCAGTGGGACATACACTAACAAAATAACAAACAAGTTTTAGAGGTGAGCGTTCCACCACCAGTGTAATATTCATTTTATGTCAGCTTGTTAAAAGCAAACAGAATTTAACTTAAAATACATTTACCATTCACAACTTTGAGAAAATGTTTGACAATGTTATTGCAGGAAAGCTAGCATACACATGTAATCACAGTGCATTCCCATTACACTTTTTATTGTCAGTTTGAAACATGATCTTTATGAAACATGACAATAGTGATAGTGAAGGTAAATTTACAAATCCAATGTCAGCAAATAAATGTGAGGTAAAGATGAAGTTTATCTTCTGCATTATTTAGTATTTGATTGTAGTATATTTAGTATTTGATTGTTATTTAGTATCCAGACTGACAGTACTACAGATTGGATTTATACTCATACAGAAACTAAAACTAATCTGTTCATCCCGACAAACCCACCTCACTGTTTTTAAAAGATAGTGAACTAAAAATGGCAACTCTCAGCACTGAAGAAATGCCCTTCTAGACAAAACTCCTATCCAACTTAAAACTATTGCTAATTAAAGAACACATTAGACAATAATCAACCAGCATCTAAAAGCTAAAATATGAAAAGAAACACAAATGTTCAAGGTGATTTTTTTTCTTTACAGATATAGGGAAATGTATTGTGGAACTTAAATAAGAAACAAGGCCACTATAGTCAAAGAATGAAACAATTTCACAGACACTGAGAACAACAACAGTTAGAGGAAAAAGTGATGGAATGATCTCCTGCAGACATTGAATCCAGAAAGACTGAAACGTTACAAAATCTTAAGGCAAAACAGAAAAATTAAGGAAGAGATGGAAAGGATAACATGCACAAATGGCCTAATCCAGGAACTGAAGAAAACAAAATACATTATTTGTTGACTGCTATATACATGGTAATATTTAGTCCCTGAAATTCTTGGTTAGGTCACTCCAAAATATGGAAACTCATACTTCCCAAGGCAAAGGGCAGCTGTGTCTACCATCCTCTGGTACAGCCATGAAATATGAATGACCTACTTGAGTGCACTTTGCATATGCACAACAGCTTCATGTGCTATAAAGGGCTGTAAGGGCCATGCATCCTTATACATAATATTTCATAGTGAGAAAAATTATATATAAAAACAAAGATGAGGTGACTTACCGAACGAAAGCGCTGGCAGGTCGATAGACACACAAACATACACACAAAATTCAAGCTTTCGCAACAAACTGTTGCCTCATCAGGAAAGAGGGAAGGAGAGGGAAAGACGGAAGGAAGAGGGTTTTAAGGGTGAGGGTAAGGAGTCATTCCAATCCCGGGAGCGGAAAGACTTACCTTAGGGGGAAAAAAGGACAGGTATACACTCGCACACACACACATATCCATCCACACATACAGACACAAGCAGACATATTTAAAGACAAAGAGTTTAAATATGTCTGCTTGTGTCTGTATGTGTGGATGGATATGTGTGTGTGTGCGAGTGTATACCTGTCCTTTTTTCCCCCTAAGGTAAGTCTTTCCGCTCCCGGGATTGGAATGACTCCTTACCCTCACCCTTAAAACCCACTTCCTTCCGTCTTTCCCTCTCCTTCCCTCTTTCCTGATGAGGCAACAGTTTGTTGTGAAAGCTTGAATTTTGTGTGTATGTTTGTGTGTCTATCGACCTGCCAGCGCTTTCGTTCGGTAAGTCACCTCATCTTTGTTTTTATATGTAATTCTTCCCACGTGGAATGTTTCCCTCTATAATATTGATATTTCATAGTGATATTGATATTTGTTTCTATTTTATTATTATTTATTCTTTCACACGGGGTTTGGCAGGTTATATTTGTTTCCATTTTATTATTATTTATTCTTTCACACGGGGTTTGGCAGGTTATCAGTTGGATATTAGACAACTGGAAAACTCTGGCCTGGTCAGATGAGTTGTAATTTCAGTTGGTAAGAGCTGATGGTACGGTTCAAGAATGGTGCAGACTCCAAGAAGCCATGGACCCAGGTTGTCAACAAGGCGCAAGTTGGTGGTTACTCCATAATGGTGTCGGCTGTGTTTTCATGGAATGGACTGGGTCCTCTGATCCAACTGAACTGATCACTGACTTGTAATTGGTTACGTTCAGCCATTTATGGGATTCATGTTCCCAAATGACAATGTCATGTCACTGTGCAACAATAGTACAATTGCTCGAACAGTCCACGGGTATGCTGCCGGTTCATAGTGTCCAACAGGCACAATATTTCGGCAATCAGACATGTCGCCATCATCAGGTGCGCTGACGAACTGAGCACCTGACAATGGCGACATGTCTGATCGCCGAAATATTGTGCTCGTTTGACACTATGAACCGGCAGTATACCCATGGACTGTTCGAGCAACAAATACGCCGGGAGAAACTGAAGAATCACAGTAGTACAATTGTTCATGATTTGTTTGAAGAACATTCTGGACATTTTAGTAAATTATCTTATCAGCCAGAGAGCCCAGAATGAATCCCATCGAATATTTATCGGACAGAATCGACAAGTCAGCTCATGGACAAAATCTTGCACCAGCAACACTTTCACAATTGTGGATAGCTACCAAGGCAACACTGCTCGATATTTCTGCACAGGACTTCCAACGACTTTTTGAGTCTGTGCCACATCAAGTTGCAGCAATATGCTGGGCAAAAAGAGGTCCATCAATATATTAGAAGGAATTCCATGACTTTTGTCACTTCACAGTAAACTTTATTTTGTCCACACAGTAATTGTCACTTTATGATAGGTTGGTTTTCAGAAAGTTTGTACCAAAGAACGTTTTGGTTAATTCAGAATAATTAAGCTCTATCTGTGAAGGGTTTATGATTGTGTGTGTACCTGTTATAATAGAACACAAAGTAATTTGTGCTTTATGATAAAGTGGATCAATTAAAAAAATTACATTCAACATTCCTCCTTCAGGGAATAAAAGTGGACTGATTTGAGTCAGCTGAAAAATTCAAGAAGGGGGAAGGGAGCAAGTCACTCAGATGCAAAACTGAGAAACATCCACCTGATCTTAATAACGTCAGTCTGTCCATAAATTTCAGTCTTAGATTAAAAAATAAGTGTATGGTTGTCACCACAGATAAGCCTTTCTGCTGATTAGCTTTTTCTTATGATTCAAAGGAAAAGGTACTGGAATCTGGAGGTTTGAAACACACAGTATTACGGAGGTATACTGATGATACTTTTGTAGTGTGGAAAGACTAAGTTACACTAATTTTGTAGTTTTCAACCATGAAAATATTTATTTTACCATGGAAATAATAAACAACTCTCTTCCAGTCTTTAATGTTTCCGTTTGTTGCAAAGATTATGAAATCTTGGTACACACACTGTATTGCAGGCCAATCCACACAAACGTGTGAAGTAAATGGTTCCCACCATACTTCCCAGACTATGAGTGTCTTTGTAACTTTAGTGCCTAGAGCGCATAGTGCTGCTAACAAGGACAAGATGAGCTTATACACATAAAGAGGCCTTGAAGTAAATGGATATTCTCAAGAACAGATTTGCAAAGTGCTACAGATACTACATAACGTAGAATTAGAAAGATGAAATGTAGCGGTTGAAATACAGGGATTTCCCACCATATAAAGTATTTTCTCAAAGACAGGCCGGAACCTTATGACTATGGAATGCAAATTGATCTTTTGCCTTCAACTGGAGACAGAAGGACTTCTTGGACATAAGAACAGTTCATAATCTGTACAGGTAAGGTTTACAAGGACAGAATATCAGAGTTTAATGTTCTATTAACAGTCAGGTCATTACAGACAGAGCACAAGTTTGGACTGAGGAAGGAAACTGACTATCCTATTTCAAATAAATCGCCTTGGTACTGACTTTCAGTGATGTGGGGAAAACCACAGAAAACCTAAATCTGGATGACAAGGTGGGGATCTTAACCACCATCTTGCTGAAGATGTGTCATGTGTCTTACTATTGCATCGACCCACTCTGTAGTTTTTACAAGATCCCTGTGAGTGTATACTGTAATATACTGGACAGGCAACGCAATTAATTCATAAGAAATACACAGAACACTGACTAAAAAAACAGCTCTTACCCTCAGATAAATTGGCTTTGGCAAAGCAATGTATGAACACTAGCCCCTCAATGATGTATGACATTATCAAAAACTGGTGTCAACATCACTCTTCTGGGGGGGGCAATTTTACTGTGTAAGAAGGTGTAGAAATTTGTAGGCGAAGAATTTAAATAACTGTGACAGTGGTTTCAGAATGGAAAAATTGTGGAATATGGCTCTTTCTTTGAATAGTTCTGAAAAATACAACAGTGACACTACCATTAATGCATCTAGCATTTATGCTTCTATGAGGCGAGATGTGTGCTGTAACTTCAGACAGTTGACTCCCTCTGAAGTTGGTAGGAATGTATAGAGCCGGTAATTAAAGTAGTGAAAGAAATTGTATTTCTCTGGCAATACATCTGAAGCCTAGAGAATCAGTCGATTCACAGGGAAAACATGAAACTGCACATAATTAAATAATTATAATTGATTTAGGTCTACAGATGCAATGGATTTTTTGAAGAAAAATTTTCCACCACTGACTGCATTTATTTCCTCTAAGTCCCAAAAATTTACAGTAAACAGGCACAGTCATTGGTAAAAATGTATAATAAATATATGTAGTCAATGGTAAAGATGGTATCTTCAAAAGATGCATGTAAGTATTCTTTTGTTTCTTCATTGTCAAAGAACACTGATGTCTCATCTTACATCATAACTGTTTAGAGTTAAGCAAGTGGACAAAAGTTCCTTTATTTTTCCTTTTTTTGTGTCATCGCTGGATTTTCTTTGATGTCTCAAAACACAATGAGGAATTAAGTAGACTTTGTTCTGTTGAAAAGAAGTTCAGTTTTCTCTGTTTTCCATGTGTACGCAATTTTTTTCTCTCAATAAAGATTAATGAGTGTGGTACAACCATTTTATTCTACTCCAGCAACAGTTATGAGTCCAGGTCTACTAATTAAAAAAACAAAAAATAGAAAACTGCGTTCCAATTCAACATTCTAAAATTTGTATGTTTGGCAAAGATGAAACATTTGTCAATTCCGATTTAGTATTTCTTTTGCAATACATTTGGAAAACGTTACCTGATGCTGAACTGTATTCATGAATTTCACAGGAAATGTGTTCCTTTAACAAAAGTGAGCTGATCAGTAAAACACACAGGGATGATAGAGGACAGACAAAGCACTGACAAATTAAATGGAGTGAAATGCACTTCCTGGTTGTGTCAAATGAATATGGTTCAATGGATTCCAATTTGTGGTCCATAATTGAGCTCGGCAAGGTGAAACCTGGTGAAGGTGACTAGTTGATGATTAAAAAGGTACATATATCGAGTCAAAGTAAGGCATTGGCAAAACTTAACTTCCTATATGTGGTGAACAAGTGCACGTATGAAATCTGACCAATCCAGAAACAGTATGGGAAGAACTTCATTATACGCCCCAGAAGAAAGCAAATTTTGCACTGGTACTGTGAACCTGAGGAGGAAATTATGTTCAGTAAAGATGAACAGTTGTGAATCTATTATTTAGGACTGATAAACAGTACTGTAGCTGATCTGGTGACCATGGTGACAAAATTGAAGCTGGAGCTCTAGTAATGACTATTCTCTGAGTACCTCCATTTAATTTTGACACCTTTCTCCTCCCACTCACGTGATGTCTACACTGTAATTTTTAAATATTAAATTTATTTGATATGTTCATGTTTTTGCTTCATTTCAACTAGGTTGCTCGGAATTCATTTCATTCAACAAAATGTTATCCATTACAACAATGAATATTCTCTGCTACTAGGCAGTTTTCAAGAAAATTAATTTAATTAAACTCATTATAGAGAACCACTAGTATGAATATCAAGAGCTCAGATGGAAACCTAGTTCTAAGCAAAGAAGGGAAAGCAGAAAGGTGGAGGGAGTATATAGAGGGCCTATAGAAGGGCAGTGTACTTGAGGACAATATTACGGAAATGGAAGAGGATGTAGATGAAGATGAAATGGGAGGTACGATACTGCGTGAAGAGTTTGACAGAGCACCGAAAGACCTGAGTCGAAACAAGGCCCCCGGAGTAGACAACATTCCATTAGAACTACTGACGGCCTTGGGAGTGCCAGTCCTGACAAAACTCTACCACCTGGTGAGCAAGATGTATGAGACAGGCGAAATACCTTAAGACTTCAAGAAGAATATAATAATTCCGATCCCAAAGAAAGCAGGTGCTGACAGATGTGAAAATTACCGAACAATCAGTTTAATAAGTCACGGATGCAAAATACTAACGTGTATTCTTTACAGGCGAATGGAAAAACTGGTAGAAGCTGACCTCGGGGAAGATCAGTTTGGATTCCATAGAAATATTGGAACACGTGAGGCAATACTGACCCTACGACTTATCTTAGAAGCTAGATTAATAAAAGGCAAACCTACATTTCTAGCATTTGTATACTTAGAGAAAGCTTTTGACAATGTTGACTGGAATACTCTCTTTCAAATTCTGAAGGTGGCAGGGGTAAAATACAGGGAGCGAAAGGCTATTTACAATTTGTACAGAAACCAGATGGCAGTTATAAGAGTCGAGGGGTATGAAAGGGAAGCAGTGGTTGGGAAGGGAGTGAGATAGGGTTGTAGCCTCCTCCCGATGTTATTCAATCTGTATATTGAGCAAGCAGTGAAGGAAATAAAAGAAAAATTCGGAGTAGGTATTAAAATCCATGGAGAAGAAATAAAAACTTTGAGGTTCGCCGATGACATTGTAATTCTGTCAGAGACAGCAAAGGACTTGGAAGAGCAGTTGAATGGAATAGACAGTGTCATGAAAGGAGGGTATAAGATGAACATCAACAAAAGCAAAACAAGGATAATGGAATGTAGTCGAATTAAGTCGGGCAATGCTGAGGGAATTAGATTAGGAAATGAGACACTTAAAGTAGTAAAGGAGTTTTGCTATTTGGGGAGCAAAATAACTGATGATGGTCGAAGTAGAGAGGATATCAAATGTAGACTGGCAATGGCACGGAAAGCGTTTCTGAAGAAGAGAAATTTGTTAACATCGAGTATTGATTTAAGTGTCAGGAAGTCATTTCTGAAAGTATTTGTATGGAGCGTAGCCATGTATGGAAGTGAAACATGGACGATAACTACTTTGGACAAGAAGAGAATAGAAGCTTTCGAAACGTGGTGCTACAGAAGAATGCTGAAGATTAGATGGGTGGATCATATAACTAATGAGGAGATATTGAATAGGATTGGGGAGAAGAGAAGTTTGTGGCACAACTTAACTAGAAGAAGGGATCGGTTGGTAGGACATGTTCTGAGGCATCAAGGGATCACCAATTTAGTATTGGAGGGCAGCGTGGAGGGTAAAAATCGTAGAGGGAGACCAAGAGATGAATACACTAGACAGATTCAGAAGAATGTATGTTGCAGTAGGTACTGGGAGATGAAGAAGCTTGCACAGGATAGAGTAGCATGGAGAGCTGTGTCAAACCAGTGTCAGGACTGAAGGCCACAACAACAACAACATAGTAGACCTTAGACGTAATTATCATTTTCACCTCTAATTTCACAGAATAGAAGGGTAGTGTATAGATTTAGAAAGTGTATTAAGCAGTGTTTTCAACACATGGTTAAAAACACTTTTTATTTTAAATATGCCAATCCTGAGTAGTACCTGAAAGGACAGAGAGATGGACAATAAGGCTCCATGAAAATAGTATTAACGATTATGACAGATCCCTAACAAACTGACCTTCGGTTGATATATTACATACATTAAATGCCACTGAACCTTTGCTTAATTTGCAGATGAAACACAACATTGATTGTATCTTCCTTTGAAGTATATGATTACACAGCTTTTCAGTATCTTCATTTATATGATCACTAAGACAATTCTTGTCGGTGAATTTCAGCATAGCTTAGCTCCCTTCCACAAATGATTAACTTCTTGCTGGCATATTTGTTTCGACTTGTCAGCATGCTACTTAACATATGCATTGTGAAAGTTTTAATACAGATTATGCTGAACACAACAATGTCGGTGTTACATGCTTCACAAAATATCATCACTGACTGACTTGCAGTAATTTCAACAGGCATGGCAGAGAACTACCCAAATGAAATCTGACACTTGTTTCAAATCAGGGAATTCTGGGTATGCACATCTCATTCAGTTCAGAGAGGCCATAAAGCTTGGTAGCCACTTTAACATTATGTTCAGGAGAAATTTTATAAAATAAAATGTTATCTGTTATAAAAAAAGTTGATGTGAGATTTTCTTGCCCCCACCTTTTAAATGAAATCTGGTAAGATTTTGCCAGATCTTCCCTCTATTTTAAGCTCAGGTGATCAATGGATGTCCCCTTATGGCATTGTGCAATTTGCCCAATAATGATTTAAGTGTGCAACAATCAAAAGGCATTTGCTTGCTGGAGATGCTACACAACAAGAATGTAATGAAGATAAACATTCTGCAATGTCCTTGAAAGCATACTGGTAATCACGGTCACCCAAAAACACCAATTACTGAACAATGTGACAAATAAAGAAAGAAGCAACGATGAAAAGCTACTTCTGTTCATTACAAATTTGGTCACACTGCCCCAAAAAGGGGTAAAAATAAAATGCTGTTAGTATGATTGCTGCTCGTGCAGAGTTACATCAAATAGTGATAACTGGGTAGTGGATTTAAAAGCAACTCATTCCACGGTTCCAAATGAAAATTATTTTTCAGCTGTTGATAAAAATGTTTCAGCTGAAATCATAATCTTAGTTGGTGTTGTTGTTGTTGTGGTCTTCAGTCCTGAGACTGGTTTGATGCAGCTCTCCATGCTACTCTATCCTGTGCAAGCTTTTTCATCTCCCAGTACCTACTGCAACCTACATCCTTCTGAATCTGCTTAGTGTATTCATCTCTTGGTCTCCCTCTACGATTTTTACCCTCCACGCTGCCCTCCAATACTAAATTGGTGATCCCTTGATGCCTCAGAACAAGTCCTACCAACCGATGCCTTCTTCTGGTCAAGTTGTGCCACAAACTTCTCTTCTCCCCAATCCTATTCAATACTTCCTCATTACTTATGTGATCTACCCATCTAATCTTCAGCATTCTTCTGTAGCACCACATTTTGTAAGCTTCTATTCTCTTCTTGTCCAAACTATTTATCGTCCATGTTTCACTTCCATACATGGCTACATTCCATACGAATACTTTCAGAAATGACTTCCTGACACTTAAATCAATACTCGATGTTAACAAATTTCTCTTCTTCAGAAACGCTTTCCTTGCCATTGCCAGCCTACATTTTATATCCTCTCTACTTCGACCATCATCAGTTATTTTGCTCCGCAAATAGCAAAACTCCTTTACTACTTTAAGTGCCTCATTTCCTAATATAATTCCCTCAGCATCACCCGACTTAATTAGACTACATTCCATTATCCTTGTTTTGCTTTTGTTGATGTTCATCTTATATCCTCCTTTCAAGACACTGTCCATTCCATTCAACTGCTCTTCCAAGTCCTTTGCTGTCTCTGACAGAATTACAATGTCATCGGCGAACCTCAAAGTTTTTATTTCTTCTCCATGAATTTTAATACCTACTCCGAATTTTTCTTTTGTTTCCTTCACTGCTTGCTCAATATACAGATTGAAAAACATCAGGGAGAGGCTACAACCCTGTCTTACTCCCTTCCCAACCACTGCTTCCCTTTCATGTCCCTCGACTCTTATAACTGCCATCTGGTTTCTGTACAAATTGTAAATAGCCTTTCGCTCCCTGTATTTTACCCCTGCCACCTTTGGAATTTGAAAGAGAGTATTCCAGTCAACATTGTCAAAACTTTCTCTAAGTCTACAAATGCTAGAAACGTAGGTTTGCCTTTCCTTGATCTTTCTTCAAAGATAAGTCGTAAGGTCAGTATTGCCTCACGTGTTCCAGTGTTTCTACGGAATCCAAACTGATCTTCCCCGAGGTTGGCTTCTACTAGTTTTTCCATTCGCCTGTAAAGAATTCGTGTTAGTATTTTGCAGCTGTGACTTATTAAACTGATTGTTCGGACAGCACCTGCTTTCTTTGGGATTGGAATTATCATATTCTTCTTGAAGTCTGAGGGTATTTCGCCTGTTTCATACATCTTGCTCACCAGATCGTAGAGTTTTGTCAGGACTGGCTCTCCCACGGCCGTCAGTAGTTCCAATGGAATATTGTCTACTCCGGGGGCCTTGTTTCGACTCAGGTCTTTCAGTGCTCTGTCAAACTCTTCACGCAGTATCATATCTCCCATTTCATCTTCATCTACATCCTCTTCCATTTCCATAATATTGTCCACAATTACATCGCCCTTGTATAGACCCTCTATATACTCCTTCCACCTTTCTGCTTTCCCTTCTTTGCTTAGAACTGGGTTTCAATCTGAGCTCTTGATATTCATACAAGTCGTTCTCTTATCTCCAAAGGTCTCTTTAATTTTCCTGTAGGCAGTATCTATCTTACCCGTAGTGAGATAGGCCTCTACATCCTTACATTTGTCCTCTAGCCATCCCTGCTTAGCCATTTTGCACTTCCTGTGTATCTCATTTTTGAGACGTTTGTATTCCTTTTTGCCTGCTTCACTTACTGCATTTTTATATTTTCTCCTTTCATCAATTAAATTCAATATTTCTTCTGTTACCCAAGGATTTCTACTAGCCCTCGTCTTTTTACCTACTTGCTCCTCTGCTGCCTTCACTACTTCATCCCTCAAAGCTACCCATTCTTCTTCTACTGTATTTATTTCCCCCATTCCTGTCAATTGCTCCCTTATGCTCTCCCTGAATCTCTGTACAACCTCTGGTTCTTTTAGTTTATCCAGGTCCCATCTCCTTAAATTCCCACCTTTTTGCAGTTTCTTCAGTTTTAATCTACAGGTCATAACCAATAGATTGTGGTCAGAGTCCACATCTGCCCCTGGAAATGTCTTACAATTTAAAACCTGGTTCCTAAATCTCTGTCTTACCATTATATAATCTATCTGATAACTTTTAGTATCTCCAGGGTTCTTCCATGTATACAACCTTCTTTCATGATTCTTAAACCAAGTGTTAGTTATGATTATGTTGTGCTCTGTGCAAAATTCTACCAGGCGGCTTCCTCTTTCATTTGTAAGTCCCAATCCATATTCACCTACTATGTTTCCTTCTCTCCCTTTTCCTACACTCGAATTCCAGTCACCCATGACTATTAAATTTTCATCTCCCTTCACAATCTGAATAATTCCTTTTATTTCATCATACATTTCTTCAATTTCTTCGTCATCTGCAGAGCTAGTTAGCATATAAACTTGTACTACTGTAGTAGGTGTGGGCTTCGTATCTATCTTGGCCACAATAATGCGTTCACTATGCTGTTTGTAGTAGCTTACCCGCATTCCTATTTTCCTATTCATTATTAAACCTACTCCTGCATTACCCCTATTTGATTTTGTGTTTATAAACCTGTAGTCACCTGACCAGAAGTCTTGTTCCTCCTGCCACCGAACTTCACTAATTCCCACTATATCTAACTTCAACCTATCCATTTCCCTTTTTAAATTTTCTAACCTACCTGCCCGATTAAGGGATCTGACATTCCACGCTCCGATCCGTAGAACGCCAGTTTTCTTTCTCCTGATAACGACATCCTCTTGAGTAGTCCCCGCCCGGAGATCCGAATGGGGGACTATTTTACCTCCGGAATATTTTACCCAAGAGAACGCCATCATCATGTAATCTTACAGTAAAGCTGCATGCCCTCAGGAAAAATTACAGCTGCAGTTTCCCCTTGCTTTCAGCCGTTCGCAGTACCAGCACAGCAAGGCCGTTTTGGTTATTGTTACAAGGCCAGATCAGTCAATCATCCAGACTGTTGCCCTTGCAACTACTGAAAAGGCTGCTGCCCCTCCTCAGGAACCACACGTTTGTCTGGCCTCTCAACAGATACCCCTCCGTTGTGGTTGCACCTACGGTACGGCTATCTGTATCGCTGAGGCACGCAAGCCTCCCCACCAACGGCAAGGTCCATGGTTCAGATGACAGAAAAACAGATGCTGTACAGTAAGAGTGAAGATAATTGACAACATAGATTTGCCTAAGAGAACTGTAACAGTCTCATCCATAAGGCAATGATAGAAAGGTTATTTTTGATGAAAAAGGTTGGAAAATTTACAATGAATCTGGAAGGCTGCTCATTAAAACTCAACACAAATATCATTTACATTAGATAGATATGGAGTCAAATAACAGGTCAATAAACATATTGAGAAATAACAAATTTAACACAAAATCACTAGACTTACGACATTGTAGAATGATGCAGTCTTGTGATTACACTGTAGAAAAGGTGAAATGAACCCTTGTGATGACTGTTTGGTTGGTAAACTGCCATGAAAACCATTTCCAAAAACTGTATCACAAAACTTGAAGAAATGATCAACCACTTTAGAACTTGTTCATAGTGATATCATGGCACCTACTGATGCTCCAAGTTTGGAAGGTAACATATTTAATGAGTATCATGAATGATGCAAGCAGAGAAACATTGTGCATTTCTTAAAAAAAGTATAAGGATTAAGTATTTGAAGAATTCTAGAAATGGAAAATTCAAGTGAAAAACAAACCAGATAATACTCGAAGAGAATCCACAATGGCAAAGGCCCAGAATTCAGCATGAAGTAACAATGACACCTAAAACATAGCAAAATGGTACATCTGAGTGCCTTAATGGAATATTAATGCCTGTTGTAAAGGTGCCGTTGCTAGGAAGCGATTTACCGAAGAGTTCTTTGGCTGAGATGATGTACACTGTGGTATATGTAAGCAATTATATTACAGACAGTCACAACAACAACAAAAAAACCTTACAAATTGTAGGCAGGTAGAAATCCTAGGGTGTGACATTAATACAAGACAGGATGCGAAGTTTCTGTTCACGTGCCCACAACGCATTGTTCTGAATTAACCATTTAAGGGCAGAAAATGGCATTTTTATTGGACATTCTCTGTGTGGCTGTGGATACAGGATGTGAATGCCAGAAACAAAACAGGCTGTGGAATCTAGGACTGTATATTCAAAGAATTTTTAGAAATTTTGAATGGCAAATTCTCAGCTGAAAAAAGGGAACATAATGAATTTGTTGCACTGTACAATGAAGAAATATTACTATTTCTGAGTATTAAAGATGAAATGTGAAGTGAAACAAGATTCTAACACTGAAGAGGAATTTTATGATTTCTTAGATCATTAAGAAAATTTGGTTTTGTCTTTATTAAATAAAGGAGCTTGTTGAACAAGCCGAAACTTCAAGCAATCAATTCAGGCTAAAAACAGGTACAAAAAACCAAATAATGGTTTCAAGAAAATGTCATCCAATGATACTTCCTTCCAAAGGGAAGGCTTATGTGGAAGAAGCACAAATAGACATAGTGAAAGGAAGTATCATCAAGTAGTTAATTCTGATGAGGCAGTGGAATTGATAGTGGCAATGAATGAATGGATGAAGAAATTAATTCCTTGAAGAATCATGACACTTGGAAACTGGTCAAGCTATCATCTGGTGTAATTACAGTAAAGAATACAGTTTGTGAGAATGAATTTTTAAAACTCATTTAGTTGCAAAGTAGGAGGCATGGACTATAATGGACTACAATGAGATTTACGCTCCTCTTTCAAATTTTGAAATGTCTAATGGTAGCAGCCAGTGTTAAGAAAAATTAGCATACTGATCATTATGGTGTGAATAATGCATATTCTGTAATGCTTATGCACAGAAAGAAGATAGGAAGCAAAAGGTGAAAACTGTTGTAGACCATTGCTTTGAGATCAAGTACATGGGCATGGAGTTGCACATCTTAGGACTTAAATTTGGAAACAGTGAAGACGGAATGATTAGTCATTACAGAGGGACTACATTAATTGGAGGGAGGGGGAAGGGGGAGTATATAACCAACCTGGAGAGTTATTCAAACCATTTTGGCACAACCTGGGAGTACTGTCTCCAGGATGTTACAGGTGAAAAGTTGAAGCACATGACAGGGTCAAAAGTTACTGTATCATTAAGGGGGCTACAGATGACCTGACCTGTCACCCCAACAATGAACATGACAAAGTCGGGTGTGGCACCCACATGGCCTGAAGTAGCACTTGATTTAGTTGTCTAGCTCTTGGCTTCTGCCGAGAACAAATGCACGCATGCAGCATGCCTCTCATTCTACTGAAACAAAAGAAAGTTGGAACTGCTCTGATAGCACTGCTAGAAACTCCTCTCATAAGAAACAGAGTGATGTGGACCAGAAAATGTTACTGAAATGGAAGTATTTTAGTCATATGACATTACTGAGACAACTGGATAGAGAAGAATTTCACAATTATCATAGAATGGACTATGACAGTTTCATTACACTGCTGCACTTGGTGACTGCACAACTGAGCCAGAACAATGCCATGCTGAAGAAAAACTGGTTGCCACTTTATGATTTTTGGTCACTGCAAGAGACAGTGCAGATCTCAAATATACTAGTTGTGCAATCTCTCAATAGTTACTTTAAGAAATAATCTCTAAAACATATGACACAAGGTGCTAAGTTCTGAGGACCTACATATGTCTAAAGAGAACACTTTCTCAGAATGTAAATTACTTATTTAGAATTTATTTTGTGTGTGTACCAAAATTATTAAATACAAGGAATTCTTTCACAGAGTAAGTACTGTTTTCAGATTCTTGCTGTTTTGCTCCAAGCTGTGCAGCAGTACTTCATGTATCTGAAATAATTGGGGGAACTGTTGAACTGCACATACTGCTGAAACAACTGAATGAAACAACACAATGACGATGAATGTGATGGGAGGACATGGGATGGTATCTCTTACATTCATCATCAATTATTTTACAATGGGCTTTCCTAACGTCCCACAAAAATAACTTCAGCTATTAATTTCTCATGTGCTTGTTGCAATACTGCTTGTCAGAAGTATCCCACAAACAATAAGTCTAAGTTCTAGGAACTCAATAACAACATTTCACTTAAGAGTAAATAATCACAATTCACTTAAGAGTAACAGTGACCACTGTGATGCATGTACGCACAGCCTCCTCACAGTGAAGTCCAAAGCTCAACTGATAAGTGTGTCACATGACGGCGCTACATACGGTCTTATGTGGTCTGGCTATCAGGCGGCACAGCCATCTGACAAGGACCCAACAAGAGATCTGTTAGTCGACAGCTACACACATGCCCCGACAACACATCTGACCTGACCAAATCTGCCAACGGCCTGACCAAATTAGATCGTCTGTAGGTCACTTCAGCTGTTAAGACACAATATCAGACATTATCAGCTATGTCTCACCCAAATGCGAATACCTTTATCACCTGCTGTGTTGTCAAAGGGAATTGACCACTGTGCCAAATTTCTATTCTGACATGTGTTTATCAACATACAAGGGGTACCCAAAAAAATAAACTATTTTTTAAAAGCTATATATTTTCAAATTGTTCGTGAAACAACCCTCTCTCCTTCAAAATACTCTCCATTATAGCTAATATGCTTGTCCCACTGGCGCTTCTACTGTTCAAAACATCTTTAGAAACAGCTCCTCCCTCTTTTTTTTTTCTTGACTTCTTCAATGTTGTCAAACTGGTGTCTTTTCATGCCCCTTTTCATGCGTGGAAATAAGAAAAAGTTGCACGGTGCCAGGTCAGGTGAGAAAGATGCATGGGGCAGAAGAACCATGCCATTTTTAGCCAAAAACTAACAGATGGTTGAGTGTGTGCAGATGCATTTTCGTGGTAGAAGAACCAGTTTCCTGCTTGCCACAAATCTCTTTTTGATGAACACTCTTGCGCAGTCTTCTTAAAACTTCCAAATAAAACGTTTCATTGACAGTCTGACCTGGGGAAACAAACTATGAACAAACTATGTCCTTGGCATAAAAAAAAAGCAAATCAGCATTGTTTTGATGTTTGATTTGACTTGATGATCACTCATACACTTCAGCTTTTCCCATAGCATCATCTTGGTACGCTATTTTCAACATTAAAACTGTTTCAGCAGCATTTTTACCAAGTAGAAAACAAAATTTTGCAGCTACATGTTGTTCACTTACACCTGCCATCACGAAAAATTAAACAAGAACAAAACAGCGAAGGCATAAGCAATCACTGCAGATGAACAGAACAAGCCAGGCTGACAACACAGATGGCACTGAACTGACGATGAGTTACGCTACACACACATTGCAGCAGAAATTTGTACTAAACGAGGTCCGCCCACAGCATAGTATTCCATTTTTTTTCCCTTTCTTTCTTTCAGTACCCCCCTGGTATTTCATTGCTCTTGAGTCCAATACAGCCTGGACATCACTGCATGTGATAGGTCCAGAGCAGCACGCATGGCTTCAGAGATGGAGTACCCCATACTTGGGGTACCCACAAGCTGTTCAAATGCAATGAATACCATTCGTCTTCCCCATACTGCATTCAACAGTCTCACAGATGACACGTTCTGATGACATCTCTCTCACATGGCACACTTATCTGTCACATCTGTCCTGACAAAGAGTTCTCTCTCTCTCTCTCTCTCTCTCTCTCTCTCTCTCTCTCTCTCTCTCTCTCTCTCTCTCTCTATCTATCTCTCTATCACGAAACGTAGACCTACTTAAGACACAAAGTTGTTTGATTACACTACTGCCAAGCCATCACTTGGATCTGCTCTACAAGCAAATATCTATGTCTCTCTATTCAAAGCAATTTAAAGCGGTGAAACCAAATAAATATAGTTGTGGGGAAGGTAGATGCCAAGACAATGCTCACTGGGAGACTCTTAAGGAACCGTAATTCATAAACAATGGAGAGTGCTTATAAAATTCTCACTTAGTCAATTTCTGGGATTACTAAATTACATTAACATGGGGAGGGAGGGAGAGAGGGGGGGGGGGGGAGAGAGGGGGGGGAGGGAGGGAGGGAGGGAGGGAGGGAGGGAGGAGGGAGGAGGGAGACGGAGACGGTTCAAGGATGAGCTGCTTCAGTAACCACCACTTTGTTTAAAGTATAAAATCATCATTAAAATGCTCATCTCCATCATGAGACACTGCAGGATAAATGTGTATTAGTTAATGACTTACTCTTGAATTTTCAAAGCATATATTCCATGATGAATCAAGAAACATATTACAGCCCTCCACACACATAAAAACAAAATGACCTAGCAGTAATATGAGAAATATTTAGTCTTGTGTAGCAATGCAGTGGCAACTGTTCTTGCCACGCATCATCCACAATTGGAATAAAAAGTGAGTAAAATGATTATATTCAGATTATGTACCCTCTACCGCTCACCATACAGTGACTTGTGGAAAATATATACAGAATCTAAGTGATATGTTTACATGTTAAAAAAAGAAAAGAAAATTGGAAAATTCTCAACATGTTGCATTCTAGTATCTTCAGCTAAGTTGAACATGACTATGATTATTGTCAATATAATATAGTCTATTCATGTACTAAGAAATACTAATGGTATAAAAATTTCACACTTTTGTCTCTTACCTGCGTCTTTCGGAGCTTCTCTTCCAGGGATGCACAAGTAAGCTGCAAAGCTTGATGTTCATCTCGCAATAATTGCAGCAAATTTTCCAACTCCTTTATTTTGTTTTGATATAACTGTATATCTAAACGCAGTGTGCTACTTACAGTTAAGCTGTCTTTTAAGCTGAAATGAGAGCGTAAATTTATAATCATTATGTATTCTTCACATATTGTGATACTGTGCATTGTTTGCAAAAAAAGTTCTAAAACTGTCATTAATATATATGATTAATTATATTTTAAAACTATTCACTTATATTTAAAAATGCTTTGACAGTTACCTGTTTCTTATGATGCTGTATGAATAGTAATTACTGCAGTTACTGAAAGAAGCAAACTGGATTGTGTATAAAGTTATGTACATCCAATCAGTGATGTTTTCACAACATTCAAGAAAATGACATTTTATTAGGTGTACCATTTGCAAATTTATTTCCCTGAATTCCAGTGTGTCCTAGTAACCATAAAAATACTCCTTTGCCTGTTTTTAGAGGTAGAGAAGGGAGTCATGGACTATTTTATCTACTTGACAGTTTCACTGTATGGAATGAAGGGCACTCACTCAGTGAGCCAGAGAAGATCTGGAGTTCCTCTAGTACATGAAAATCTTGTCAGCTACAATTTCTACAAACTGCATGGGACTCTCCATCAAATATGGTAAATTCATTTCTAAGTAAACTTTGAAGACAAGCCCAAAACAATCATGAAACAGTACCATTGATGATCATCTACATCTATTCTCTGAAAGATATCATACAGTGTGTGGTGAAGGGTCCATATGTGTGAATATATTCTTACACTGCATTCATTTAAAAAAATTATTACATACACAGTTAAAAGATATCCAGGAGCACAATCCCACCTGTGTCCCTCTCAGCAGTTGTCACCAAATCTGGGATATGGTAGGTATCTGTCCCACACCAGCAACCAATGGATCTTTGCTTTGCATTGATCCCAAATGGCCTCATTTCTCAGGTCAATTACTGAAAATCAGTTTCACACCAGGGCAAGCAACATTATGGTATGCAAGTCACTCTGAAACTGTGAAGAATCTATGTCCTTATAGACAGTAAGAAGTGGCCACTGAGTTAACCTAAATGCAGGAGCTGTGAATGGAGCTGAGTCTGTGGTTAGCCTGAGCCCACTAAGATCGATAACTTCATTAAGCCTGTGTCACAAATCAGCACACTGTGCATCCATAATAGCCAGGATTGCGCAAAACATTTATAAACTGGAGCAAATTGATTGTCTATCCCTCCTCTCCCCTCTACCTGACATGTGGTTAGGTCACTTTCAGATGTTCTGCGACTTAAGGTCCTAGAGGTGGTCTAACCGCAGCAGCTTCAAATCAAATTTGATGCCATAAAACCTCACAAAAACATCAAAATGTACAATGGTGGCCCTCATTTTCATGTAAAAATATGAAGAGAATGGGTAACGTAAAACACACACACACACACACACACACACACACACACGAAATTACAAGATTATCCACAAGCAAGCAACATTACACTGGACTCCTTGTCATGGACATTGTGCTGCCAGCAGAAATGGCACAGAGTGCTACACTCGTTATGATACATCTTTCAGGGACATGAATTTCCTATTCAAATACAGGGTGCAACTAAATTCCCTTTTCAGACTTTGAGGACAGGTTTCTTGCTCAAAAACTAGAAAAAATACCTACAAAGCATGGCCTCTAAAATGCACACCTTAAGAGCTATGAGCACTTGTTTGTCTCCAACACAGTGAAACAACTCTTTTCTACAGCAAGCTCCTTTGCCTTCCATATTCTGGAAGGAAGTAGTATTGATCAAAACAAGAAATTAACAGTCCATTAAACATGGGCTCTAAAATGCATGCTCTAAGAGTTGTGAGCACTTATTCATCTTCACTATTGTGAAACACATCTCTTTCAATTGACAAGTGTTCGTACCTCCTCTTAACATGCATTTTAGAGTGCATGTGTACTACACAAGTTTTCTTGTTTTAGTGTAAGAAACCTGTCCCTAAAGTCAGTAATAGGATTTAGTTATGCCCTGTATATGTGACAGATCTTCCCCAAGTCATCATCTAGCATTTTATAAGAGAAAGAACCAAATGAATACAGACAACTGATCAAGCATTTCAAGTAAATTATTTCTGTAAGTACTGTTATATACCCTAATTACAAAAAAATCCAAATGGATGTGATCTTTGCAGGAGAGCCTATCACAGAATTGTCTTCAGTCAGGCCAGATTCCCTCCACAAGCATAGACATTGTCATGGTGGTGAAATGGCTCAAATGGCTCTGAGCACTATAAGACTTAACTTCCGACGTCATCAGTCGCCTAGAACTTAGAACTAATTAAACCTAACTAACCTAAGGACATCACACACATCCATGCCCGAGGCAGGATTCGAACCTGCGACCGTAGTGGTCGCTCGGTTCCAGACTGTAGCGCCTAGAACCGCATGGCCACTCCGGCCGGCCGTGGTGGTGAGTTAGTTCGCATGCCTCAACAATACAGTCAGTCAACCATGGGTGCAAATACACTGAAGTGTTATCTATACATCTGGATACTTTATCTGGTGTGCCACTTGGCAACACATTTTAGCTGTCAAAAGAATCTATGGCTCATTGTAGGGGAGCTGCCTGTAATCGGTTGCTGTGAGGCATGCCTGGGGCAGAGTGGTGCAGTGGATGCTTAAGGGCACAAAACTGTTAAGGGCATAGGCACCCATACCACAACGTAAGAAAAAAACAAGTACTTAATAAAAACCTGAGGCAAAAATGCAAAAACCCAATCAAGCAACCTTAAAAGAGGACAACAACATCCCTTGGGAAAATTTCTCGAAACATCATTGAGATAGCGGAGGTCCCTGCATGGGGGATCAAATTTGTTTCGCCATGCTGCTACGGTGAATGAAAAGTAAGACGCGATTGACAGAAGGCGTACCATCTGATAAAACATCTGACAAAGTAGACTGGAAACAGACATAAACAGGTACAAAATGGGCACTGGATCAGGAAGTGGCACAACATCGAGGGTTGAGAGCAGTAGGCACAGAGTGGGGCAGGGTCGCCACTTAAGGGGAGCCGGAACGATCCATCTTCTCCATGTTAATTTTAGCAAATAGAAGGAACATTTTTTCTAAAACCATTAAACATATTGCTGTGAAATTTGGACTACATGTTCAGTGAATATTTCTCTACAAAGTTATACAATGTTAAGAAATATTTATTGGTTTTTGTTTTACAATTTTTTTAAACAGATGCTTATTTTTTCTCTAAAATATTGCACTCTTTCTTCTATAACACTTGAATAATACAATATTTTCTTACAGTCTGTCATAAAAATGAAGGAAAAGAAGTAAACAATATTGTGTATAAATTTCATTGATCACTGTTAGCAGTTTTTGAGAAAATGTTCCCCAAAGATGAAAATTTTAAAGTTACGGGAAAAGGCTTCCAAAGTTTTTTAATACATTCCTGCCCCATACAATGGATTATCAGCATTCTCTTCTTTTTCCAGTGTTAGTTTCCTTTTCACTGGTCTTTTCTTCCCTTTTGCTGCATGTTGTAGGCTTTTGTCTCTTCTTCCTGCACCTCTTAGTCATTCTTCATCAATTAGGCGCATTGTGGAAATGGTGGTGTGTCCTGGTTGGAAACCTAAACATTTCAGCACATCACATTTGATAATGTTTCCTTCATTGTATGTTTCCACTGCATCATAAACTCCAAAATGCAATGTTTTTATCTGTACAAACACTCTTTTGGGAATCCTAATCCAAATTAAATTATTTACACTTTCATTTGGATTTTGTGTTTTCCCATGTAAACACTTTTCCAATAAACTTGGCTGTGATAAATGTCTGAATATGGGCTTAATTACAACATTTGGCAAACTGTTTTTATGGGCATATTCCTTTCCTGATTCGTACTTACAACATGAGTCATCACCTGTGGGGCACAGTGCATGTTGTGAGTGCTCATTTGCTGATTCAGTATAAAAAACAATGCCCATACTGCTCTCTTCATATGCTCAATGCTTCTTGTATTTTGCATATTTGCAGAATGCTTCTTGTATTTTGCCTAATTGCACGCCCATGAGACCTCTTCAATCTATCAATTTCTTCATCTGTCCATCTTCCTCTTCCTCCAAAGGTCTTATCATCACTAAGCTTCTGGGATCCTAATGTCTGCTTTAGTTTGCGCAAGTGAGACCCCATATGTTTTTGCACATGTCCAATGCACTCCTGTTTCTTGATGTAAATTTCACTGCCATATGGTCTGAGTTCCCCTACAGCTTTATATCCCTTAGAATCACCATCTCCTAGATAGTGTATCGTACATTATACCACTCCTGTCATCTGGAAAAAATTGCTTTCACTCCCTCTACTTCCATCGCTCCACTCGTGCTCTGAAAATTTGCTTCACAACTTTCACTATGTTTGTCCTTGGTATTGCCCTTACATCTACAATGTTTTGAGAGAATAGCAGCATGAATTACTTTGCAGCTGTCTCCACTGGTAGTTGTCACAACTCCATTTAGAGATCTCTTACCTCCATGTTGCCATCTAAAGCCACAGTTAAATCTCTACAATTCCCATTATCTGTCACAGCTTCAACTGCTTTCTTCCTTATTGCTCGAGCAATATCTTCAGCAGAAGATCCCACCAATTCATTATAAAATCCAAACTTAGTTGGTGGTTTTGGCAAGTTCATAATTGCACATAACCTTGTCCCTGCAGCACTGCCATTGCCAATGTAACACAAGCCATCCACTAGCCTAACATTTATATCATACACCTTCTTTCCACCATTACCACTACGAGGAATACTGCTAGAATTAGAAAACAAAACTTCTGCAGCACATTTGTTACGCATCAATAACATTTTACATGCTAAACCAATGTGTGAAGTTATTTTCAATTCCAGTCCTCTTTCTTTGCAAACTTGGCATAATATGTTATGTTTCAAAATACAAGAAGTTCTATCACATTTATTTGGAGTAGTCGGTGAAACAGTCTGAGCAGCATCTCCCTTCGAAGCAACAAAAGATTTCTTCTTCCACTCATTGTGTCTTTTCTTAAACACTCGATTGCTGAAACGGAGCATACTGATATCCACAAACCAAATACGTAAAACAGGTACGAGCAAAATTCGTCAAATACGCAAAATTGAACAGCTAAACAACAAAAAGCAACCTCCACAAGTCAACACACATGGTATAGCATTTATGTATACCGATATGAACAGTCACTTCTCACAGAGAAAGCTATACAACGTTGGAAAACAAAACACTGTCTAATTCCGCAAAGATATCCTCTTGCAGACAGCGAGCGGCGCCATCAGAGGTGACGCTACAACCGTTAACGCAGCGCGTCAACTTTGCAGCGATAAAAAACACACTTAGAATTCACTTAGAAGAGTGAAACTTGATTTGTATTGCTCAGAAAACTCCAAATAATTTTATAATAATAATTAAAAAAAACATTAATTTTGTACTTTTCATCGTTCCGGCTCCCCTTAATAAATGGCAGTGACTGAAACAACAGTGTCCTATATGCAGCCAGGCTAGACTGACCACCTTGTGATGTGAGGGCTGAGAGGAAATCGACCACACTATTGGGAGAGGTACCCATGTAACCAGGAACCCACAGTAAGCAAGTATAGGCAGTCTTGGGTCTGTTGTACTGAAGGGTGGACTGACTACAGCACATGAAGGCTCTAAAGAGCACTGAGAGCATCTGAGAAGAGGACTCAATTTGGAAGCCCATATCGCCACATGTACTGGGTGGGCTGATAAATGGCATAGAGCTCCGCAGTAAAAAATCGAGCATGGGTCAAGAAGCCGATACTGAAAAGGATCACTGCCAAGTACAAAGGCACACAAAACACCATGGTCAGTCTTGCAACCATAATTGTAAACAAAGACGCCGTCCACAAGCTGCGTGCGAAGTGCAAGAAACTTTCTGGGATACACCCGGCCAGGAGTCATGTCCTTAGGAAGTGGATAGAGTCTGAAATGAACACATAACTCAGTACGAAGGCAGAGCAGTGAAGAACTTGCACCCAGGGGGAACTTGGCAGGAAGAGTAGAGCAAAGCTGTCGAAGCAGCAAACCACAGTGAACTCTGGGAGGCAACAGAGAAGATGGGCACAGCCCATATTGGCAGTCAAGAGAATGGTCACAAAAGGGAACATAGGATGGGAGACCAGGCATATAAGACAGACAACTCACATAATGATTAAGGAGAGCATCCCACTGATAGGTCAATGTTAAGTCAGCAGCCTCAGCATAAAGACTCTCAATGGGACTAGTACAGAATTTTCAGTGGCTAAATGTATCCCACATTGGTGGATGGTGTTCAGATGACGTAAGGTAGATGGAGGGGCAGATGAATATACAATACATCCACAATCCAGTTTCAAATGGACTAGGGTCTGGTATAAACAGAGGAGGATGGTCTGATCCACTCCCTACAAGGTGCAGCATAAAACTCGTAGAACACTGAGGGAGCAAGTACAACGAGATGCCATGTAAGAGACATGGAAAGGCCAACAGAATTTCCTATGAAACATGAGTCCCAAGAATTTTGTTATGTCAACAAATGCAAGACGGAATAGGCCAAGACATAGGGATGGGGGAAGAAACTCCCAGTGCCACCAGAAGTTCATACAGTCAGTGAGAGAGTAGAAGCCATTGTTGATGCTCCACAAGTAAAGATGTCTAAGTCATCACTGAAGATGCTGCTTAAGTAGATGGATTCGTTGAGAGCTGCAACGGATTGCAAAGTCATAAACAAAAAGAGAGCCTGAGACACCAGGCAGGAGACAATCCATAACAGGGATAATGGCTATGGCAAATAAGATGGCGCTGAGTGCAGAACCCTGAGGCACCCCGTTCTCTTGAATAAAAGTGACTGACAGAGCTGAGCCTACACATACCTTAAAAACATGGCCTTTTAAAAATTCCCAGACAAAAAGGGGCAGGCGAAGCCAGAAGCCTCACTCTCATATGATATGGAGGGGGTGACATGCACCTTCTCCAAATCAAGAAACATGACCACAGTTTGGCACATCTGCAAAAAATAGTTCATAACATGAGTTGACAAGTGACGAGATGATCAACTGCAGAGCGGTGCCTATGGAGATTCCGAGACTCGAGCCACCACACCAGCCGGCCATTAATCATACATTCCATCACCTTTCAGACAGTAGCTGGAAGTAAGGTGTTTGATCTTACCAGGCTGAAGTATGGGAATGAAAATGGTCTCATGCCAGCAACTGTGAAATGTGCTATTTGTCCAAATGCAATTATACGTATGGAGGAGAACGTGTAGACTGTAGGCCCTCAGGAGATAGGTGTTCCAACATCAGAATGTGAATGCCCTCCGGTCCTGGAATGGACAACTGGGACAAAGAGGGTGCATTTTTAAGCTCACTCATCATACGAGCCGTATTGTAACATCCACAATTCTGGGAAGAGAGAGATACTGTCCTTGCCTCGCTGCCCATTTCAGAGTGAGGAAGGCAGGATGGTAGTGGGTGGAACTCTAATGTCTGCAAAATGACAGCCCAAGGCGTTGGAGATATCAAGAAGGGCTACAATAACATTGTTCGCTATGGTCAGATCAGGAACTGGGGAATGAACCACAGTTCCTGAAAGCCGATGAAGATTATCCCAAACAATAGAAAAGGGAAGTAAAACCGTTAAAAGAACTTTGGGAAAAAAAAGGCTTTTCTGATCCCTGAAAATGCAATGACACTGTGCACATAGCTGTTTATAACAGTTACAGTTTGCCATCACGGGATGGCATTTAAAACCACGGAGAGCTCGTCTCCACATGCGTCGTGACTTGCCTCAGTCCACCAGGGAATGGGGGCACATTGAAGTGAGCAAGAGGTGTGCAGTATGTATCATTCAACAGCAATAAGGACAGCGATTGTAAGGTATTCTACTTGGTCATCAATGCAGGGGAAATAGTGTTCATTGAAAGTAGCCAGAGAGGAGTCGAGCTGCCGGTCAGCTTTGGAAAGCCGCTGGTGGGTTGGATGCACAGATGGGATAGGCTTCAGCAAATGAATGACACACAGGAGATGGTGTGCCAGAGAGAACAGACCACCCGAGACGACAAGCAAGCTGGGCAGTTCAGATAAAAAGTTTCAAGTGGGAAAAGGAATGCACGGAATCAGAAAGAAATGTGGGTGCACCCATGTTCAAACAGATTAGATTGAGCTGGTTGAAGATACCTACTAGGAGAGAGAATATCGGACAGGGGCATGTAGAGTCCCTAAGAGGATGGTGGGTACTGAAGTTGCCGAGCAGCAACAAGGGAGGCAGAAGTTGAGCAATAAGTTTCAAAATGTCTTCCCTGGTGACAGCCGAAAATGAGGGTGAGTAGACAGTGCAAAGAGACAAGGTGAAACTGGGAAGGGAAAGATGGACAGCAACAGCTTGAAGCTGGGCATGCAAAGATATGGTGTGAGTATAGATGTCATCTCGAATGAACAACATGACTCCCCCATGAACTGGAGTCCCTAACTCAGAGGAAGTGTCAAAACAGAGCAAAGTGTGGGAGGTGAAAGCAACTGTAAGGGGATAATTTTGTTTCCCGGATGCGGAAAACAACTGGACAGAACAATCACAAGAGGCACTGTAATTCTATCCTATTGGATCTGATGCCGCGAACGTTCCATTGGAGAATAACCACATCTGACAATAGACAGGAGATGGGTCAAACAAGGGGAGCAGTCACCACAGTGGCAGCCGAGTGCCAGAATTCGAATAAGAACAGCAACCAGGTTCAGAGGCTGGAGGATACTGGTCCATCAGTTTGACAAAGGTATTCTCCTTTGGTTGCCCAGCAGACTGGTTGTTGACATTGTGTCCCAGTGAAATGGAGGTCGGCTTGGTTGGGGTACCAAGTGGTGACGCCGTTTAAGGAGAACATCGAGGTGGAGAAGGGAAAGATCGTTCCCCTTTGTTTGACTGTTTAGAACCTCGTCATTTGTCAAGACCCAGATGTTGGCTGGTTAGATGTGTGCAGAAAGTCATTGCAGGAATACTCCTTTTTGGATTTCCATGCATCTATTTGCGAGGCAAGTGATTTCGCTGGCACAGGCGAAGGTTTGTTGGCATGGTGTGCACATGTACCAGGTGAAGATGAGGCTGTGACCTTGGAGCTAGACGATTTCACAACCGTGGCACTAAACTGGAAGTTGCAAGTTTGCATAGCCATGTCCTTCATAAGTCGGGGTGTAGCAAGAACTGTAGTCCTGCCAGAGGGTGATATACAAGGCTTGCAGCTAGTCAATGTTTTCCAAGCAATGTGAGTAGGAACATTTTCCTTCACCCAGATCTTGAACGACTCTCATGATCATCCTTGCAGTTTACACAGAGAGGGAAAGTAGGTGGACACACACTCTCATGAGTACCCCTGCTGCAGGTTAAGCATTTAGCTGCTCTTTCAAAAGATTCGCGAATGTGGTTGTAGCTCTGACATTTGTAGCAATGGGATTCAGGATATATGGATCGCCCCTCTCAAGCAAGAGGGGATCTCTTTATTTCTTCTCTTGTTTTGCAATCTGCCTCCTTAAATTCATTCTGTTTTTATTTTTGCCTAATTACCATTAACATGCATGAGTATATTCCACATTTCCCTCAGTCTTAAGGAATATAGTACCAGGTCTAATTTGTGCTGTTTTGTGTATGTAATGTATATCCTAATTTATTTTGAGCATTCCTAATTAATATATTTTGCTACAGGTCATAATAGGGTGAAATCAATAACTGTTTCATGACTTAGATTCTATCGTTGACTAATAAACGAATACAAATTCTATACTAATTATAAACATTTGGGAGAAGAACAACTAGAATTCTTAAAGTATTTATTTGGCTCTATTCAAAAACATAGTAGCAAAGCCAGCCCTTAATTAATTCCAAAGTAATTACCAGGTTTGTCAGAAGTATTGTTTGTATAACCATAGCTGTTAATTTCATTATTTAAACAAATAATTTGACCTAAAATTTGTGGTAGAAGGAACTGTTAAAAAGAAGGAATTGTTTGATATATTCAGTTAATTGAATGAGTTATATTTTAATTGTAATTTCTGTCACTTAAACATTGAACACTATATAGTTTCAGTGCCCATTATTGTTAGGATGTATAAAGGACCTATTTTCGGTCCCAAGATACTCAGTCCACGGCCGATTTTCAGACATGAAACATATATTGGTTAGATTAACAACAATGCATCAACTTAACAGTGGAATAAGTGTAACACAAATAGGCCATGTGCTAGAATTATTAATGACAATGTCTGTTTAATTTAATTGAAAAATAGTGTCACATGTACCATATTATTCTGCAAGAACTGTGACCAGTGTGGTTAGGTTTTTATTGCTCATAGATGTTCAAGAGAAAACTATTGTAGCAATAGGCTGACATTGCCTGCAACCTATTAATGATGCTTATCGTCATTTAACAATAGTGAACTGGCCATATAATTGTGTAATATTTGGAGGGGGGGGGGGGGGGGGAGAGAGTTGTGAACAGTGAAAGTAAAGAACTATGAAATGCAATTATTGTCGGCTACATCATTCACAGTAGCCAGTGTTGAACTTCCACCCACCCATTTTGCAGCCAGTATAACAATGCAGTACGTCGACACCGAGGACTATCAACGAAGAAATAAAGCAGGTGAACGTCACACTGGGGCAGGAAATTACACGTCACTCAGTCGCCTTTTATGTGTCACACACACAGAACAGCCTTCAGCAACACACAGAAAGAAGGAAGAAGAATAGGAAAAAGAGAGACCTCAAATGACAAAGCAGAGAAAGGGCAAGAAAAGAACAGATAGGGAAATAAGGGTGGGTGGACAGGACAAATCCATACGCAGTTTTACCAAGAACTTTGATTTCTCAAAGAAAGCATACGGCTCGGTCCCCAAAGAAGGGAAAAAAAATAGCAGAAGGATATACATGCAACACACACAGGGAAGCAGCACCACAAAGGCTGGGGCCCTGTGGCAGCAAATCAAATACTCACGAAAGAGTGATGAGCCCCTTGGGTGGGGGGGAGTCTTTTGTGAATGGTTACATGGCATTACAATGAGTATTAAATGCAAATGGTACATTCCTGTTATCTAAAGTGGCTTGTTAGCTCTAGGACTGTGTTTGACTGTATACCTTCTTCAGGATTGTGGATTTCATACAGGCTGTTCCGAGGTTTCATTTCCCAACTTGTGAGCTTTGGTTTCAATATTGAAATTTGCTGAGGGCGTAGGTGGCACCTCCAGTCTGTAAGAGATGATTATGTAACTAGCTAGGTACTGGGCCTTGTGTTTATGAAGTTGTTGCCATTTTGGATGTTGGGCATTAATGTTGTATGGCTCAATAATAAGAAGTGGTATCCTGATGTTAGTTTTACCCTGTTGTTTGCTGTATTTAACTGATCTACTATTCTGGGTTACAGTGGTGGCCAGGGAGTAGGAAGCAAAAATTTGTGTGTTGTTGTAGCAAACCTGGCAATTCTTTATAATTTCTAAATTTGCATGGGAACTGTTTCAGCATTGTCTCTAAAGGACGTATTGGCTATAACAGCGAAACCTAATGGTCCCGTCTAAATCATATGTAAATGCTATATTTAAAAAAATGGCTTAGTATGACATCACTTATAGTGATTTATCATTTAAATGACATTTTTATTACATTTTTGGAGAAATATATTGGCTATAACATCCAATGTTCATTTTTGTTTGTTATATATTTGGGTATTACTAACAACAATGTAATGTCATTTTTAAACTCTTGTAGATGGTGTATTTCAAATCAGTGTGTGTTAAACAGTCAATGCCACCATTGCTTTAAGGATACTGCAAAAACGAGGAAAGTATTTGAAAAACACTCAAACATAATAATGTGATTTACAAAATGAGGGAACAAACATCGGCATTGCGAAGGAACTTGGTGCCTCGCACTCAACAATTTCTACAATTCGGAACGGCACAGAGAAAATACAGTCCTCAGTCCTTATCTAACACAATTCCTTGAAACTCAAGTGGGCAAGATCATCTGACAACAAAGATAATGAAGATGTTTTACTTACAAATAACGTGCCGACCAATGGATCTATTCATCAAGCAAAAGCCAATGAATTTATGCACCTGTTGGGAAATCCGAACTTCAATTGTTCTTCGTCTAGGATAGAACATTTCCAACCGCAGCATATTATCTCTGAGAAAATTCTTGGTGAAGCTGCCAGTGTACCTGATGGTATAACAGATGAGTGGCTAGCTAAAAGGTGGTCTGTATTGTATGACGGTTACAAACCAGATGCTACATTCAATGCAGATGAAACTGGCTTGTTTTACAGCATGATCCCATACATCACACTGAAATTTGAAGGGGAATCGAGTTCAGGCAGGAAAATGTTGACAAGATCACAGTTATGGTTGCTACATATATGACAGGATGATACAAAGAAAAGTTTTTGGTGATAAGAAAATTGAGAAAAGCTAGGTGTTTCAAAACGTTCACTTCCTACTTGTAGTTTATGAAAACAATGCAAAATCTTGCACGACATCTGCCTTTTTTGAAAACTAGTTGCATAAATGGGACTCTCAGCTGAAATCAAAGAAACGAAAAACTAGTCTCCTGGCAATAACCACCCTGATTATCCAGTAGTCGACAATCTGCAGCACAATAAGCTTGTGTTTTTACCTCAAGATGTCACTTCAGTTCTACAACTTATGGACCATGGAGTTATAAAATCTCTGAAAATGCAGTACAGGAAACTTGAAGTGATGAACATGCTACATAAAATTTAAGAAGGTAAAGAAACAGTTTTGGATGTTCTTGGTGCAATTTCATTGACATTGAAGAATAAGAAAATCTCACCCAAAAGACAACTGGCAATTGTTTTAAACATGCAGGATTCAGAGACCCTTCTTCTCCATCCCATTGCGAAGGCGACGTATTTTCAGCTACAGCTGATGGTGCTGCTGATGAAGATGAGGATGAAATACCTCTGACAGAATCATACAAGAACCTTGTTCATATTTGTCGGCTTGTGAAACACAGGATTTAACCCAGGCACACAATGATCTTAGCTGTGTACACCTCAACAAATGAAAAAGAAATTTTAACTGACATCCAAAGGCAACATGTGATTGACGAATATGAAACTGAACAAGAAGAATAGTTTGTTGTGCCATCACTTAACAAAGCCCTAAGTGCAGTGAAAACTTTACAAAAAGCATTTATTTTCAAGGAAGAGTTTAATACAAATGATGAGGCTTTAACATGAATGCATCAACAGATGTAAATTGCGTATGCACACCTTAAATGCAAAAAGCAAATGAAGTTAACTGATTCCCTTAAGTAGGACAGTGTACTGCAGTATGTGTTACTGTAGTGTGTTTTAAAGTTAAAACAGCTGGTTGCAAAAACTAAACAGCACCATCTTTGATTTGTTTGTAGAAAAAATTAAATTCCAATTTTTGTTGTGCCTATCTGCGACTCAGCACCTCTGCTATATGGTGAGTAGCAACTTTGCTTATATAATACTGTTAAATTCCAATGTGCGGTATTTTCTCCAACGTACAGAAATGGAGGAATAGAGTATTCGTCATTGATGTTTTGTGGTTATATGTGTAGAATACTTTCAATTTGTTACCTAATGCACATCACATTTGTAAAACATTTTAAAGAAAAGCATAGGAAAAATTGTAGGCTTTTGTGTAATTTATGTATAGTATACTGTATCTTCAATATAATGGAAGGAAACATTCCACGTGGGAAAAATTATATATAAAAACAAAGATGAGGTGACTTACCGAACAAAAGCGCTGGCAGGTCGATAGACACACAAACAAACACAAACATACACACAAAATTCAAGCTTTCGCAACAAACTGTTGCCTCATCAGGAAAGAGGGAAGGAGAGGGGAAGACGAAAGGAAGTGGGTTTTAAGGGAGAGGGTAAGGAGTCATTCCAATCCCGGGAGCGGAAAGACTTACCTTAGGGGGAAAAAAGGACAGGTATACACTCGCACACACGCACATATCCATCCACACATACAGACACAAGCAGACATATTTAAATATGTCTGCTTGTGTCTGTATGTGTGGATGGATATGTGCGTGTGTGCGAGTGTATACCTGTCCTTTTTTCCCCCTAAGGTAAGTTTTTCCGCTCCCGGGATTGGAATGACTCCTTACCCTCTCCCTTAAAACCCACTTCCTTTCGTCTTCCCCTCTCCTTCCCTCTTTCCTGATGAGGCAACAGTTTGTTGCGAAAGCTTGAATTTTGTGTGTATGTTTGTGTGTCTATCGACCTGCCAGCGCTTTTGTTCGGTAAGTCACCACAACATATTTAAATATGTCTGCTTGTGTCTGTATGTGTGGATGGATATGTGCGTGTGTGCGAGTGTATACCTGTCCTTTTTTCCCCCTAAGGTAAGTCTTTCCGCTCCCGGGATTGGAATGACTCCTTACCCTCTCCCTTAAAACCCACTTCCTTTCGTCTTCCCCTCTCCTTCCCTCTTTCCTGATGAGGCAACAGTTTGTTGCGAAAGCTTGAATTTTGTGTGTATGTTTGTGTTTGTTTGTGTGTCTATCGACCTGCCAGCGCTTTTGTTCGGTAAGTCACCTCATCTTTGTTTTTATATATAATACTGTATCTTCATTTTGATACTGTCGATTAGTTTTTGTAACACAGTAACTGGAATGAAGTTGTATCATTCACAACTATTATACTATAAAGCATTTACAGTTAAATTTAAACATGCACAACATTTTATCTCATTCATTATCAAAGGCTGTGTTCAACATTATTCAACAATTTACATTGTTGCTGATTTTTTCTTCACTTATAAAAAGTTCTTTCATTTTGATGGTATATTATTGCTGTAAGTACTGCATAAACATAAGATAAATTCCTCTTCAGTCCCCCTCCACAAATGCTGTATTGTTAATACTGTAGGCTTACTGTATTTCCACTACTTTCTGAAGTTTTCACTCTATTGCAGCCTAAAATTTACAGTTACCAATTTTTCATCAAAAACCACAGCACAATTCCAGTTTATGCAACTATCACCCATAACTACCATAAACTGTCGGTCCATTTGACATCATTTTAACCGGTTTTGACTCTATGTCAATCTCCTTCCTCCACCCCTCTGCCCATCTCCTCCTCTTCACTCTCTTTGCCCATCACCTCCTCCTCACTCTCTCTCCATCTCCTCCTCCTCCTCTCAACCTCTCTCTGTCCATCTCCTCCTTCTCCCCTCTCAATCCATCCCCCCCCCCCTTTTCTCTGTCCTCATCCTCTTCCCACCCTCTCTAATATTGAGCTTTGTTTATTGTTATAGCAAATTAAAATTCCATAGTAGTATTTTAATCAAAAGCTGTTACAAATACAACATTTCTGTTTTCTGTGAAAACCATTGCAAGAAAGAAAACAAAACTGTACCATTTACAGAAAAGCAAAGCACATTTTTCTTTCTTGCAGTCAGTTCTAACAGAAAAACTGTACATCGCTGTTTAAAAAAAATATATAGCCTATCTCCATTTGAATATTTATTACTGTGTCCGTAAAAATATGAAGGAAATTAGTCAATAACTTAGATCTATGCTAACACTGTTTCCTTAGTACATAATATATACACTTATTTATAAATAACATACATTAAAAATATGTATCTGAATGTTTATTAGAGTAATTCATAAAAATTTGAAGTAAATCAGTCAAGAAGTTCTTGAGATTTTTGGTTACAACACAGTGACGAACTTTCGTACAGTAAAATTTTGAACAAACAACATTTACATTTTTATTTATACAGATTTTAAGAAGCATCGTTAAGTGATTAGTAGTTCGATATTTTAAAGTTACTTCGTATCTATGACATTGCTTTGGGGTTTTAGAATGACATTGCTTTGGGGTTTTAGAATGTAAGAGGTGCTTCTCACAATAGTAACCTAATAGGCTTTAATTTAAAATTATTTCACTGACATACTCGTTGATCTGACTGTGTTTTGTTTTAAGGCATATCCTTGCATATGTAACAATTATTTATGGAGTAAGGTTTGTGGATTTGTTAATGTACTCTAAAGAATTAACTTCAAAGTGAAACTGGTTTAAAATATCCACATTTGGAGTGGAGTTGGGAGGAAGTTAACAGGGCTACAAATGCAAGTTGGTTTGGTAAGAAGTGCAAACTACTGTCTTGGCCAGTGCTAATATCGTTTGTTTTTCAGATGACCATTCTTATATAACCTGTGGAAGACGTCATATAACACTAACCAACATGGGTTTGCTATACTTGTGCTGTGAACTGCTGACAGCAAGGAGAAATTACAGTTGTTATAGTTTACGAAACTACACAGTTCTACTGCATGGTTCAATGATGATAACATCTGCCTGTGTAAAATTTTCGAGAGTTAAAGTACTCCCACATTCAAATCTTCACGGGGGGACTACTCAGAAGGATGTTGTCCCAGGTAACATAAATCTGGTGTTCTGTGAGGAGGAGTGTGGAATGCTGGATCCCACAGTTGTGTAAGCAAGTTGGAGAATTTAAAATAAAATAGGTAAGGAAAGGTATTGTAATGTTGTACAAACAATTTTGGAGTTCCCACTAACCAGCTTCTAATTAGCTTCCACATAAAGGCAAATACATGCTGAAGGACACTGTAATCTGAACAAGCACATGAAATCATGTGTTACATAAATGCAAAGTTTAACAGTAAAGTGTTCTTTAGTGACTAAAAACATTAGAGCTGCTGAGGGCCCAGAGTGCCAGCTTATATACCGCAGATTTCACAGGGCACAGTACTTGCTATGCCATCTGTGGTGAGTATGGCAGTCTCTTTAAACAGGCCATGCGGGTGTGCTCTATTTAATTATGCACACTAACTGCACAGGGTTACAACAAGGTGGTTAGCTATACTGTGAATGAGTGAAATGCAGTGGCAGGAAGATTACAATTCTGGTTAGGTAACCACGGACCTTGCTGTCAGTGTGGTGGCTTTCGTGTCTGAGCTGTCTACATGTACATACTCCACGAGCCACCGTACCGTGCGTGGCAGAGGGTACCCTGTACCACTACTAGTCATTTCCCCTTCTGTTCCACTCACAAATAGGGTGAGGGAAAACGACTGTACGTACGCCTCTGTGTGAGCCCTTGTGGTCCTTACATGCAGTGTATGTTGGCGGCTGTAGAATTGTTCAGCAGTCAGCTTCAAACACCGATTTTCTAAATTTTCTCAATACCGTTTCTCGAAAAGAATGTCACCTTCCCTCCAAGGATTCCCATTTGAGTTTCCAAAGTGTGTCTGTAACACTTACATGTTGTTCAAACCTACCAGAAACAAATCTAGCAGCCCACCTCCGAACTGCTTCAATGTTTTCCTTCAATTTGACTTGGTACAGATCCCAAACACTCGAGCAGTACTCAAGAATAGGTCACACCAGCTAGATGTGGTCTCCTTTACAGATGAATCACTCTTTCCTAAAATTCTCCCAATAAACCGAAATCGACAATTTGCCTTGTGTACCATAATTTTCACATGCTCATTCCACCTCATATCACTTTGCTTTGTTACACCCAGAAATTTAAATGACTTGACTGTGTCAAGCAGGACACTAGTAATATT
The DNA here is from genome assembly GCF_021461395.2 of Schistocerca americana. Lineage (NCBI taxonomy): Eukaryota > Metazoa > Arthropoda > Insecta > Orthoptera > Acrididae > Schistocerca > Schistocerca americana. Next base: position 130,892,187 of record NC_060124.1, read on the forward strand.
GTATCCTAACATTACAGGTTTATTCTTCCTACTCCTCCGCATTAATGTACATTTTTCCAGCAATACAGACAGCAATACCATAGGTACAACCACAATGGAAGGTTATCTGTTGACAGGCCAGACTAACATGTGGTTCCTGAAGAGAAGAGCTACCTTTTCAGTAGTTGCAGCGGCAACAGTCTGGATGACTGACTGATCAGGCCTTGTAAAATCAACCAAAACAGTCCTGCTGTGTAGGTACTGGGAACAGCTGATAGCAAGGGGAAACTACAGCCATAATTTTCCCTAAAGACATGCAGCTCCACTGTATGGTTAATTGATGATAATGTCCTCTTGGGTAAAATATTCCAAGACAAAATAGTGTCCCATTTGTGTCTCCAACCAGCTTTCTACGGATCAGAGCATTGAATGTTGGCTCCCTTAATCGGGCAGGTAGGTTAGGAAATTTAAAAATGGAAATGGATACGTTGAAGTTAGATATAGTGAAGTTAGGTGGCAGGAGGAACAGGAGATCTGTTCATGCGAATACAGAGTTATAAATAGAAAGTCAAGTAGGGGTAATGCAGGAGTGGGCTTAATGATGAAAAAGAAAATAGGAGTGTGGATAAGCTACTGCGAACAGCATAGTGAATACATCATCGTAACCAAGACAGACACGAAGCCCACATCTGCCACAGTAGTACACGTTTATGTGCCAACTAGCTCCGCAGATGATAAAGAGACTGAAGAAATGTACAATGAGATAAAAAAATTATTCAGGTAGTTGAAGAAGATGAAAATAAAATTGTGATGGGGGACTGGACTTCAGTAGTAATAGAAGGAAAAATAGCACAAGTGACTAGAACAAGGGAAAGGAACAAAGTAGAAGATGAGTGGATAGCTTTAAGAGATGAAATGGTATGCATACTAGAAATCCGTGGATAACAAGAGATACTGAATTTAATTTATGATAGGAAGAAATTTTAAAATGCAGCAAATGAAGCAGGCAAAAGTGAATATAAATGTTTAAAAAAGTATATCTAAAAACAAAGATGATGTAACTTACCAAACAAAAGTGTTGGCATGTTGATAGACACACAAACAAACACAAACATACACACAAAATTCAAGCTTTCACAATCAACGGTAGCTTCATCAGGAAAGAGGGGAGGAGAGGGAAAGACGAAAGGATGTGGGTTTTAAGGGAGAGGGTAAGGAGTCATTCCAATTCCGGGAGCGGAAAGACTTACCTTAGGGGGAAAAAAGGACAGGTATACTTAAGAGATGAAATGGTATGCATACTAGAAATCCGTGGATAACAAGAGATACTGAATTTAATTTATGATAGGAAGAAATTTTAAAATGCAGCAAATGAAGCAGGCAAAAGTGAATATTGATAGACACGCACACACACACACACACACACACACACACACACACACACACACACACACACGTCCATCCACACATACACAGACACAAGCAGACATTTGTAAAGGCAAAGAGTTTGGGCAGAGATGTCAGTCGAAGCGGAAGTACAGAGGCAAAGATGTTTATGAATGACAGGTGAGGTATGAGCGGCGGCAACTTGAAATTAGTGGAGGTTGAGGCCTGGTGGGTAACGGGAAGAGAAGATATACTGAAGGGCAAGTTCCCATCTCCGGAGTTCGGATAGGTTGGTGTTAGTGGGAAGTATCCAGATAACCCGGACGGTGTAACACTGTGCCAAGATGTGCTGGCCGTGCACCAAGGCATGTTTAGCCACAGGGTGATCCTCATTACCAACAAACACTGTCTGCCTGTGTCCATTCATGCGAATGGACAGTTTGTTGCTGGTCATTCCCACATAGAAAGCTTCACAGTGTAGGCAGGTCAGTTGGTAAATCACGTGGGTGCTTTCACACGTGGCTCTGCCTTTGATCGTGTACACCTTCCGGGTTACAGGACTGGAGTAGATGGTGGTGGGAGGGTGCATGGGACAGGTTTTACACCGGGGGCAGTTACAAGGGTAGGAGCCAGAGGGTAGGGAAGGTGGTTTGGGGATTTCATAGGGATGAACCAAGAGGTTACAAAGGTTAGGTGGACAGCGGAAAGACACTCTTGGTGGAGTGGGGAGGATTTCATGAAGGATGGATCTCATTTCAGGGCAGGATTTGAGGAAGTCTTATCCCTGCTGGAGAGCCACATTCAGAGTCTGATCCAGTCCCGGAAAGTATCCTGTCACAAGTGGGGCACTTTTGGGGTTCTTCTGTGGGAGGTTCTGGGTTTGAGGGGATGAGGAAGTGGCTCTGGTAATTTGCTTCTGTACCAGGTTGGGAGGGTAGTTGCAGGATGCGAAATCTGTTTTCAGATTGTTGGTGTAATGGTTCAGGGATTCTGGACTGGAGCAGATTCGTTTGCCACGAAGACCTAGGCTGTAGGGAAGGGGCCGTTTGATGTGGAATGGGTGGCAGCTGTCATAATGGAGGTACTGTTGCTTGTTGGTGGGTTTGATGTGGACGGATGTGTGAAGCTGGCCATTGGACAGATGGAGGTCAACGTCAAGGAAAGTGGCATGGGATTTGGAGTAGGACCAGGTGAATCTGATGGAACCAAAGGAGTTGAGGTTGGAGAGGAAATTCTGGAGTTGTTTTTCACTGTGAGTCCAGATCATGAAGATGTCATCAGTAAATCTGTACCAAACTTTGGGTTGGCAGGCCTGGGTAACCAAGAAGGCTTCCTCTAAGCAACCCATAAATAGGTTGGCGTACGAGGGGGCCATACTGGTAATGAGGAAAGAGGTTTTAGGTAGGGTGGCAGGTGATCGGCGTGAAAGGAAGTGCTCCATCGCAGCGAGACCCTGGACGTGCGGAATATTTGTGTATAAGGAAGTGGCATCAATGGTTACAAGGATGGTTTCCGGGGGTAACAGATTGAGTAAGGATTCCACGCGTTCAAGAAAGTGGTTGGTGTCTTTGATGAAGGATGGGAGACTGCATGTAATGGGTTGAAGGTGTTGATCTACGTAGGCAGAGATACGTTCTGTGGGGGCTTGTTAACCAGCTACAATGGGGCGGCCGGGATGATTGGGTTTGTGAATCTTAGGAAGTAGGTAGAAGGTAGGGGTGCGGGGGTGTCGGTGGGGTGAGGAGGTTGATGGAGTCAGGTGAAAGGTTTTGTAGGGGGCCTAAGGTTCTGAGGATTCCTTGAAGCTCCGCCTGGACATCAGGAATGGGATTACCTTGGCAAACTTTGTATGTAGTGTTGTCTGAAAGCTGACGCAGTCCCTCAGCCACATACTCCCGACGATCAAGTACCACGGTCGTGAAACCCTTGTCCGCCGGAAGAATGACGATGGATCGGTCACCTATGTTTTCATTCTAGTTTGCATTATACAAAAATATTACCACTCTTTAGTAGTATAGTACAGTACAGCAAAGCAAAAAGCAGCAAACCACCCCACGGCATGTAATGTATAACCACCAAACAGTTACAACTCTTCTTAAATCAAATAAGAGCTTTATCCAATGGACAGTATCACTAGGAGGCCGACCTGAGACCTGCCGCCTTTCTTACGGCTGGGCATTCTGCTAAATACAAACCTGCACTACAAAGAGGAAATCACACAAAGACAGCAACTAGAGTGCAGTACATGGAAAGCATGGAAAATATTAAGAACAGGAGTCACAAAATGCAAAGTAAGCATGGTTACTCCAAAGATGAGCAGTGCAAATGTGCAGAAACACTGACAACTGAAAGTTTGCTCATAGGGTCAGGGATGGAGTTTGTTCTCACAGCAGAAGATCTATTTTTGTTCAAAGACAAGTCCATTAAAGCTGCATAGTTCTGGAGGAAGAGACTTTAGATGTTACTGACTGGACACAGAGAGTAAAGTAAGTACTAGTACAGTTTTGTCGGACTTTGTGGCACTACTACTTCGACGTAATGTTCATTATCCACCTACCTCTATGACTGCCAGATTTCAGGTTAATATTACTTTGTGATTAAATGATGTGCTATATATACTGAAAAATTATGTTTTGTTGCCCATTGCAGGACTAGTTAATAATGTAAATATTTAACAATGAAAACAAAAACTATGAATGTTCAATGATATTGTGAAAAAGTTTGTAGTCCTATTGTGAATTATAACAAATAAATTTCAGCATATTAGAAACTAAATAACTCTCTTCAATTTTTTAAGTTTGTATATTACAAGCAGTAAGTGTAAATAATTAATGTACATAAATAGAACATCCATATTGTTCAGGTTTTTGATTTTAGCATTAGAGAACATGAGTAGCAGCAAATGGGTACAGGGTGCCCTAAGCCATGTCCAGCAATACTGCCATCTGTTTGGGTGAACTGTCAATACCAATCACTCATCTCACAGACCATAATCTAGCCACTCCTCCTCCATACATTGTTCCTGTCATTATTTCATGTAATATGTGTCGACCACCACTTTTCCTGTGAGCAGTGATCACTGACACACAAATAAATATTCTCACACCATGGAACCATCCTTCAGCCCAAAGTGAAAAAGCGAATTCCCCCCCCCCCCCCCCCGAACCCTCCAACTGTTCTCCACACATCCCTTAACAGCTAGCTCACTTAATTATTTTTCTGTTTTCTGCACATATTTCATGTGTTTATATCACTTTTTCTTTTAGCATTAGCCTTCCATTTTTATCTTAAGTACTCTCCTAAAATGCTTAGCCATACTTATCACTCCAGGACATCATTAGCATTCCTATTTCTCTCCATGAAGCAATAAAAGTAGACTGCTGGGATAACGCAGCCACGGAAGTATAGGTGTATTCTGTACCACTTAGCTCTGAAGGGACACACTGTCAGAAAGCTTAGCAATGTTTTAAATGTTTTCATGGGTCTGCCTCAACTTTATTGGGAATTTCTAACCTTTCCTCCTTCCATTATTCAGATTCCAACCAGGGCTTTCCATTCCAGAATGGATTCTCACTCTGCAGTAGAGTGCGTGCTGATATAAAACTTCCTGGCAGATTGAAACTGTGTGCCAGATGAAGACTCAAACTTAGGACCTATGACTTTCGAAGGCAAGTGCTCTACCAAGTGAGCTATGCAAGTTATGATTCACGAACCATGCTTGAAACTTTATTTCTGACAATATTCATCTCGTACCTTCCAAACTTCACATACATTCTCCTTTGAAACTTGCAGGACTATCACTCTTGGAAGAAAGGCTATTGCAGAGACATGGCTAAGCCACAATCTGAGGCATGGTTGCAGTTGGAAGAGCATTTGCCTGCAAAAGTCATAGATCCCAAGTTCGAGTCTTAGTCCAGCACATCATTTTAATCTGCCATGAAGTTTCAGGGCTTTCCATTACTTACTTAAAACCTATGATGAGATTTGCTGTTCTTCTTAGGAACTTATCTACCTCCTCTATCAATTCTTCCCAATAAGTGTGCCCAGACTGACAAACAATATTGGATAATTATTAAAACATGGGTTTCGTAAGCTACATCTTTCAATGTGAGACACACCACCTTAGCATTCTACCAAACTATTTTAGTCTGTCATCTACCAATTCTACAAGGAACATTATACAGTCAAACAACAGTGAGCCTTTCTGTCTAGTTACGTGTAATGCTTGACATTTGTTTGTACTGAGGTTTAACTGTTAGTTGCTACGCCACACATCTATTCTCTATAGGACTTCCTGCAAATTGCTACAATTTTCTAGTATTGTGTGTTTCTTATATACACCATCTGTGAACAGATTCAGAAGAGCTACTGACACTATCCATCAGGTCATTAAAATATACTGAACAGTAACAACACAGTAACACTCACATGCAGACACTTGAAATTTACTTATACACCTGAAAATATAGACTCCCCCTTGATGACACATGAATCCAGACACAAATCTGGATCAATATCCTTTATGCTTATATTTTAATCTGTAGGTGACAGTGCAGAACTATACTGAATACCCTTTCAAGTTAAGGTACAAAACATTAATCTAGATGAAAAAAATTATGATGATGTCAAGAGACTAGAAATGGATGAGCCAACAGTTCTGTAACACAGTCAACATTGCAGTTACAAAGCTTACACTAAAGCCCAGATAATACACAAAATTTTAAACATCAGGGTCTATACCACACACCTTGTCAGCTAAAACAAGAACTGAGAGAGTCAATCCAGCTGAGTTAACAACACTACTGTTAGTGGATTCCAAGCACATTCCTACAGAGAGGATTTTCTTTCTCCAAAAAGGTCACAATGTGTCAGCACACAATATGTTCCATAACATAACAGACTGACTTCAACAATGTATCCCTATATTTATATGCATCTGTGCTTCAGTGGACCATAGAATGACCATCCTCATCAAAATAAATTCAAGAAAAAGACTTCAGTATCACAGTCATCTGTGTGTATGAAACAAGGAAGGAAGATTATGGTTAATGGCATTTCAATGACAAGTTCAGTGCACACATTGATTCTCTCAGTAGGTGGGATTATACTAGGCATGGCCTTCACCTCAGCAGGAAGGGGAAGGGTAAACTGGCTGGGAAAATAGCAGGAAAGTTAAAGGGGGGAGGCACTGTCATGAGTGATAAAATACCAGTGATTATAGGGTTCAGAAAAGACCCTTTTTTAGGGTAGCGAGGACAGAAAGAAACCAAATTTTAAGAGAGGTTAGGACTGAGACAAACATTCAGTTTGAGAAAGAAGCCAAAGAAACATAATTCTAGTTTATTACATCAGCATGAACAGCTATTGGTTAAGAATTTTCAACAGTCAGCAGATATTTTAACTCTACCCAATTTTAACTCAGTCAATGTGAAATGTCAGCTATCTTTATTGCATCAAAATATTCGAGGACTGAGAAATAAAATTTGTGATGCTGAAGTCTTTTTCTTAAATTTATTTTGGTGAGGATGGTCATTCTATGGTCCACTGAAGGACAGATGCATAGATGAATTAAGAGTCTTCAAACCCAGCTGACATAATCTGCCTCTCTGAACATCATGTGACCACTGTAATAGAACTTTTAAGTGTTACAGGGTTTAGGTTAGCATCTCACTTTTGTAGATCAGAAATGGAGAAAGGAGGAGTTGCCACATTCATCAGGAACTATCATAAATTTAAGAACATAGACATTCATAAATTTTGCCTAGAACAGCATATGGAAGCATGTGCAACAGAAGTAGAATTTCACAAAAAATCCTTCATAATTGAAGTGTATATCGAGCACCTGCAGGTAACTTTAATCTGTTTGTAAACCACCTTGAAGCTGTACTGGCCCATTTAACAACCAAAAACGAAGAAATAGTGGTTGCTGGTGATTTCAATGTAGATTTCCTTAAAGACTCTCCCAATAAGAACCTATTTGAGTTAGTAATACTATTATTCAACTTAATTCCAACTGCAAAGTTCCCCACTAGGGTAGCCAATTGCTCACAAACAGCCATTGATAATATCTTTATAGAAAAGTCCAATGAACAAAATTACAAAACCAATAGTCAATGGCCTCTCAGACCATGACATGCAGTTCCTTCTGTTAAATATTAATACTGAACAGGATATAAAATCTGTTAAATCTGAGCTCAAGAGGGTAATCAATAAGCCAAAAATTGATTATTTTAGGACACTCCTCAGAGACATTCACTGGACTGATGTTTACAGTGCTCATGGCATGAATAAAAAATATAACACTTTTGCTAATAAAGTGCTTACCTTATTCAAACACTGTTTTCCCCCAAAACTTACCAAGGTTAGAGCAAAGTCTACAAAGAAGCCATGGATTACTCAAGGAATAGGGGTATCTTGTAAAACAAAAAGAAAACTGTGTCTGTCAATCCGAAACAGTTCCGATGATGATGCTATAGCACATTGCAAGAAATACTGCAAAATATTAAAGACTGTAATATGGACATCAAAGCAAATATATTACAAGGAAAAGATAGTCATATCAGATAACATAATAAAGACTATATGGGATATAGTGAAGGAGACCAGTAGAACCAGACATGAACAGGGACAAACAGCATTAAGAGTAAATGATACATTGGTGACAGACGTGTATAGTGTTGCAGAACTTTTTAACAAACATTTTATAACTGTTACTAACAAGATGGGGTTGTCAGGTTCTGTAGATGCTGCTATGGAATACCTCAGACCAGACATTTCAAGTAACTTCCATAATATGAATTTGACCCTCACTACCCCAGCAGAAATAATATTCATCATAAAATCTTTGAAATCAAAAACATCTAGTGGGTATGATGAAATATCAACAAAGTTAATTAAATAATGTGATTCTGAGTTAAGTAACATATTAAGCTATCGGTGTAACCAGTCATTTATCAGTGGAATATTTTCTGAATGGTTGAAATGTGTTGAAGTTAAGCCACTGTTTAAGAAGGGAGATAAAGATATAGCATCAAATTTCCGTCCAATTTCACTTTTGCCAGCATTCTCAAAAATTTTAGAAAAAGTAATGTACAATCATCTTTATAACCATCTTATCTCAAATAACATACTGCCAAAGTCACAGTTTGGATTTCTAAAGGGTTCTGATATTGAGAAGGCTATCTACACTTACAGTGAAAATGTGCTTAATCCATTAGACAAAAAATTGCAGGCAACTGGTATATTTTGTGATCTGTCAAAGGCATTTGACTGTGTAAATCACACTATCCTTTTAAGTAAATTGGAATATTATAGTGTAACAGGAAATGCTGCAAAATGGTTCAAATCTTATATCTCCGGCAGGAAACAAAGGTTGTTATTAGGAAAGACATGTATCGAGCATCATCCAACTGGGAACTAATTACATGTGGGGTCCCACAAGGTTCCATTTTAGGGCCCTTACTTTTTCCTATGACCTTTCGTTAGTAACATTACCAGAAGCCAAGTTTGTTTTGTTTGCCGATGATACAAACATTGCGATAAATAGCAAATCAAGTGTAGTCTTAGAAATGTCAGCTAATAAAATATTTGTGGACATTAATCACTGGTTCCTAGCCAATTCTTTGTCACTAAACTTTGAAAAAACACACTACATGCAGTTCAGAACTTGTAAGGGGTGTCCCATGAGTATATGCCTAACATACGATGACAAACAGATAGAAGAAGTAGACAGTGTTAAATTCTTGGGATTACAGCTTGATAATAAATTCAACTGGGAGGAGCACACCACAGAACTGCTGAAGCGTCTTAACAAATCTCTATTTGCAATGCGAATTGTGTCAGATACAGGGGATATAAAAATGAAAAAGCTGGCATACTATGCTTACTTTCATTCCATAATGTCACATGGGATTATTTTTTGGGGCAATTAGTCAAGCCAAGCTAAGTTTTCTGGGCACAAAAACGTGCAGTAAGAGTTATATGTGGTGTGAACTCAAGAACATCCTGCAGAAGCCTGTTTAGGGAACTACAGATACTAACTACTGCTTCCCAATATATTTATTCCTTAATGAAATTTGTCATTAAAAATATATTACTTTATCAAACCAACAGCTCAATTCATGGAATCAATACTAGAAATAAGAATAATCTTCACAAGGATTTAAAGTCACTTAGTCTTGTACAAAGAGGTGCGCATTATTCAGGAACACACATTTTCAATAACTTGCCAGCAGCCATAAAAAGCTTAAAAACCAATGAAATTCAGTTTAAGACAATCTAACTTCTGCACCAGTTCAGTGCAGTAATGTGTTTATTGTAAATAAGTATTTAGTAGTTGTATTACATATTTATTGCCTTATAAATAAATGTTCTACATCCTGGAAGACCACCTGACTACGGATCAATTGGAATTAAAGTAAATCTCATCTCATCTAATCTAATCTAAAAAAGCTCAAACTGGGAAAGGGTAGGGAAGGAAATTGGCTGTGGCCTTTCAAAGTCAATACGTGCAGTCATTGATGCCTTAAGGATACAGATTGTCTCCTTTACAAGTGTGTTTTAGTAGTTCAGTGGGTAAGTACCAGGCTATGAGTTCTACGTCTGGGGTTCAAACTACTTTCAGTCCTATTATTTTTATTAATAATGTCAGGAAAAGGGTAGATTCTACTCACTGTAGAGATGACCTGTTGAACTGCAGGCAGCCACAACAAAAACACTTACACATTATAGCTTACAGCCAAAGCCTTCTTCAGCAAAAAAACACACACACAGTCTCACAAGCTGGTATACCTCATACATACATGACCGCTACCACTGGCAGCTCCGACTGAAATGTGACAATGTGTGTTTTCTTTGCCGAAGAAAGCTTTGGCCAAACGCTATAAGGTACACAAGTCTTTTCATTGTGCCTGCATGCAACGCAACAGGTTATCGTTGCTGTGAGTAGCAATCTATTCTTTTCCTAATATTGTTGATATTCCAACCTGGAGTTTCTAGTATCTTTGTTGTCATTTATGGCTTTTTCACCTCCAACAATGATTTGTAAATGTAAAAAAATATCATACATAACACAATGGAAAGGCAATAACTCGCTTACAGTGGAGTGATATTTGGAGCACAGAAACATGCAACAAAAAGCAGTGTTCACACTAGCTTTCAAGCTCTTTCTCTTTTCCTAGTAAAAGAACACAAACAAACACCCAAATTAACATTCCCATGGGGAGACTAATGATTGATTACTGAAAGCTGTTGCCTGCACTAATGGAAGTTAGGAGGGGTAGGGAAAGATGCACAAGGCAAGGTAGTGAGATAGAGTGAGGCAGGTCTCACTGGCTGCCCAAAGACAAAAGAATTTCAGAGAGTAGAGCACGTAAGATATATAGAGTGATGGAGAGGGAGGAGGGAGGGAAAAGCTGAGAGGAAGGGTAGAAAACACACACACACACACACACACACACACACACACACACACACACACACACAGAGAGAGAGAGAGAGAGAGAGAGAGAGAGAGAGAGAGAGAACCTGCATGCTGGGGGTAGAGGAAGAGGAGGAAGTGTGTCCAAGGAAGGCAATATACACGATCTGGACATGGAAAGAGTGGTGTTTGTGGAAGAGAGAAGGGGAAAGGTAAGGTAATGTAGTGGGAAATGAAGTTAGTGGAGACTTAGACCTGAGGGATTGCAAGAATATAGGATATGCTGGAAAGAGAACTTCCAACTGTTTAGTTTAAAGTAACACGAAGTTTGTTATTTCTCATGTCCATAAAGAATGCTGTGCAATAATTCCAGCATAGCCAGTCTGGCCAGAGGTAACTACTGTGGGGTGAAGTATGTGTGTGTGTGTGTGTGTGTGTGTGTGTGTGTGTGTGTGTGTGTGTGTGTTTTTCTCTTTTCTGAAGAAGGCTTTGGCTGAAAGATTATAGGTAACAGTCTTTTCATCGTGCCTGTCTGCAACTCAACATGTCATCTTTCTGGTGAGTAGCAATTTGACCTTTTCATAATATTGTTGATATTCCAACAAGGACTTTACAGTGTTTGATATATAACATGGCTGTTTTCACATGTGGCCCCTCCTTCTACAGAATAGGTGATGCCTTTGACTGGACTGCGGTAGGAGGTGGTGAGTGGGTGTACGGGACAGGTCTCGCATCTGGGCCGACCACAAGGAAATAAGCCACATGGTGCAGGATTGGGAGCAGCAGTACAATAGGGATGGACAATGATATCCTGTAGGTTGGGTGTGTTACAAAACATTACCTTGGGTGATGTGGGTGGGATATCCCTTGTATCAGGGTTCAATGAGAGATAGTTGAAACCATGGTGAAGGATGTGGTTGAGTTTTTCAAAGCCAGGGTGATACTGGATGATCAGAGAAGTGCTGGTCAATGTCTGGTTCGCCGGTTTACTGATGTCCGAGGAAAAAATGGCACGGGAGATCTATTCAAAGATGAGGTGGGTAAAGGCTCTATTAAGGTTAGCAATATGTTTTGACAACTCCTGCTTTCCAATGGAAATGCAGCATCCACATGTGGTGAGGTTGTAAGGAAGATACTTTCTGACATGTAACAGGTGACAGCTGTCAACATGGAGGTACTTTTGGTGGTTAGTGAGCTTGATGTGAACAGAAGTATTTATGGCACTATCTCAGAGGTACAAATTGACTTCTAGAATGGTGTCTTGTTGAGCTGAGAATAACCAGGTGAAGTGGATTTAGGAACAGGTGTTGAGGTTATGGACGAAAGGGCAAAGATTTTTTCGGCCATGATATTTTCATAATCTGAACTCGAACCAGACAAGTAGTTTTAGTGGTGACTCGACAGGAAGGATTACTCCAGATAGTTTGTTTATAAGTTGGCATAGGATGTGCCATGAGAGTTCCCACGGCAGTATGAAGGATTTCTTTATAGATTTGGCCTTCAGAAAAGAAATAATTTTGAGTCAGGATGTGGTTGGCTAGGAGGGTTAGCAAAGACATGGTGGGTTTGGAATCACGAGGATGTTTGGAACGGCCCTGCAGCCGTGGCAAGGGAGATTGTGGTGTGCTAGGACATCTCGTCCACGGTGACCAATAAGGAAATATCATAGTTCAGAACTGAAGTTAAGCAGTAGGTCTCTTGTAACTGTGCCAGTAGGTCAATTCAAAGGCATGACAAATACAAGGGGATACCACCCACAGGACGACAACGTCTAGTAAAGCACTGTGGTATTCAAACCAACCATCTAGTTGAGGACATTTTTACTTTTACTTCACACAAACTGAACGAAAAATTTATGGTCTGTTAGTCACCAAGAAATCAAAGCCCATGCCCTCATTCACTGATTCTCTGACTGTTCTGAGAAGTTTTCAGAAAAATGAATGATAACAACATCAAAATATAGTGCCAAGGAGCAATAAGTAGTCAGAATATAGTGCAGTGTGTTTAAGTTGGCCAATCACTCCTTATAGTGCACCACGTGTCTAATTGTGACCCAGGACAATTCACTAGCTTTAGTCTGTCACTCAGTTTGTCAACCAGCCTCAAAGGGTCATTTCAAGCTTAAGCATGTACACACTGTCACTTTATGGCAAGACAAGCTGTCAGTACAGGAAGCTGTCTGCCTAAATGGGATACAGCACACTGACATTCAAACATTTAACTGATATTTTGCAAAACAATACTTTGAAGATCTACTTCATAGTGCTCGTCAGTGATCAAAACCACTGGCTGATAACCACTACCCATAAATTGTGAGTCATACGTACCCCAAGGAGAATTCAACACATCACACTTTATGGTGGCAACTGGGTGGCTTTGTCAACTCAGAAAATACACGAATGTCTGCACACAAATTTGGCCTCTAGCTATCCATTATTAATGACAATTCTAAACACCTTTCTGCAGAAGGTAAGAATCAACCAAATAGATGACCTGCAGTACCTGCTAAGAGAATCCAATCGAGCATGTTTAGGACAAATTGAAACTTGTAATATATTGTGGCAAGAAACCTTATCATTCAGTGGATGACCTTGGGAGAGCACCCATCAAAAAATGACACAGGCTATAGCAGCAACATCTCGCCCAATATGTGAACAACTTACCATGGAAAGTACGGCAATTTTGACCATACCTAGTCCTTCATTCTCCCCTTACCTGGAACCCAAGTCCACAAACATTCACAGATATGCATGTAGAGCAAAACTTTTTACGAACAGTTCATATTTCCATCAGAATTTAAGATTTCACTCCTGCTCCCTTCTAGTTTCAGCTTACTTTCTGTTCCCTAATATGCGGGCATCATTCCCGCTAATAAAAGACTAATTTTAGGCTCTTACCTGCAATGTACCTGCATTTACCTAATATCATTTAACCACCTTATTTTTCTACATGAAAAATATGCATGTTCTCCTTAAGAACAAGCCTCACATGACAGATGCTTAAACAATTTTTGTAAAAACCTGAGTAACCTGACATTTACATACAAAATTTGGTTGTCCTCTGTATGCTCAACTGAAATTGCATGAAATGACAAAGGGCATGAAATAAGAAAATGTTGGCGTCTTAATTTATGTCATCAATTGGACACACAGATCTGGGAAATATAATGGATGATTAGATTAGTTTTCCGTCCCATAGATCCGTGCTGAGGAGATCCTCATAGATGTGGAACATGTCAATTTTTTTTTTTTAAGCTAAAATAACAATACTAACAGTATGAATACATACAATACATCATTTGTTTCTATTTAAAAATTCGTCAATGGAGTAGAAGGAGTTGGCCACTGGTAAGGCTTTCAGGCTCCTTTTAAACTGATCTTTATTTGTAACCAAATTTTTTTTATGTTTGCTGGCAAATTATTGAAGATGAGTGTTCCTGAGTAGTGGACCCCTTTTTGAACTAAAGTAAGTGCTTTTAAATCCTTGTGCAGATCATTTTTGTTCCTGGTATTGTATGTAAGAACTGAGCTGTTTGTTGGAAAAAAGAGATATATTATTTAGGACAAATTTCATTAAGGAGTAAATATACTGAGAGGCAGTAGTTAGTATACCCAGTTCTTTGAAGAGGTTTCTACAGGACGTCCATGAATTTACTTCACAAATAATACGTATTACACGCTTTTGGGCCCTGAAAACTTTTGTTTGACTTGAAGAGTTACCCCAAAATATTATACCATATGACATTATTCAATGAAAGTAGGCAAAGTATACAAGCTTTTTCATTTTTATGTCGCCTATGTCTGCTAACACTCGAATTGCAAACACAGATTTGTTAAGGCACTTCTGCAGTTCTGTGGTGTGCTCCTCCCAACTGAATTTATTATCAAGTTGTAATCCCAGGAATTTAAGACTGTCAACCTCTTCTATCTGCTCTTCTTCATACTTTATGCATATGCTGGGTGGAAACCTCTTACAGGTTCTCAATTGCATATAGTGAGTCTTTTCGAAGTTCAATGTCAGTGAGTTGGCTTTAAACCATTTATTAATATCCATGGAAATATCATTGGCAGATCTTTCTAGAACTACACTCGACATACTATTTATTGCAATACTTGTGTCATCTGCAAACAAAACGAACTCTGCTTCTGGCAGTGTAACTGATGAGAGATCATTAATGTACACAAGAAAAAGCAATGGCCCTAAGATGGATCCTTGTGGGACACCACATGTAATTTCTTCCCATTCTGATGATGACTGATGACTTAATTCACTAGTCCCTTGCACTGACACCCTTTGTTTCCTTTTAGTGAGGTATGACTTGAACCATTTTGCAGCACTGCCCATGACACCATAGAATTCTAATTTATTTAAAAGGATGTTGTGGTTCACGCAATCAAATGCCTTTGACATACCACAGAAAATACCTACTGCTTGTAATTTGTTATTTAATGAATTAAGTACATTTTCACTGTAAGTGTAAATAGCCTTCTCGATATCAGAATCCTTCAGAAATCCAAACTGTGTTCTTGATAATATTTTGTTTGTGGTCAGATGGTTGAAAAGCTGCCTGTACATTACTTTTTCTAAAATTTTTGAGAATGCTGGCAAAAGTGAAATCGGTCTGTAGTTTGATGGTATCTCTTTATCCCCTATCTTGAATAGAGGCTTAACATCTGCATATTTTAGCAAGTCAGGAAATGTCCCAGTTATAATTGACTGGTTACACAAGTAACTTAGAATTGTACTAAACTCACAAGAAAATGCCTTAATTAACTTTGTTGATATTTCATCGTAACCACTAGAATGCTTTGTTTTTAAAGATTTTATTATGGAAGTTATTTCTTTTGGTGAAGTGAGTGACATATTCATGAACCTGAAGCGATTTGTAAAGGCTAGTTTCAGATATTCAAGGGCATTATTTACTGATCCTGACAATCCCATTCTATCAGTAACGGATATATAGTACTAGTATTACAGACCACTCACCTTAACTTCCATTTTTAGCAAGTTAATTGAAAAAATAATTCTGAAATATATGTTAGAGCATTATAATAAGCACATCATCCTGGGAGATTTTCAGCACAGTTTCAGAAGTGGTCGCAGCACCATGACTGCAACACTTCAATTTATGCTGAAAGCTCTTGACAAAATTGATGAAGGCATGCAAGTAGCTGGAGTTTTCCTAGACCTATCAAAGGCTTTTGATAGGGTTGATCATAGGGTACTTCTGTCAAAACTGGCCAGAGATGGCATAAGTGGAAAATTATTGCACCTCATCACATCATATTTAAAAAACAGAAGACAGTGTACCTCAATCTCATACAATAGAGGAGAAACATTAAAAAGTTGTACATCAAGGGTCAGGAGTATTAAATTTGGTGTGCCTCAGGGATCGATAATTGGTCCCTTCCTCTTTATATGTTACGTCAAAGATAGTTAAAAATGATACCTTCATTACAATGTATGCAGATGACACTTCAGGCCTTTGTTGGGGAAATGATATTCTTACTCTCGGCATAGAGGTAAAAAAATTTATAGACATTGCAAAGGAAAAGATTGAAAATGACAATCTAAAAGTCAACTTACAAAAAAAAAAATATAATCCCCTTCAATGTTGGTGATTTGCAAACTTGTATTGATTCTCAAGATAGCAATATCATAGGGAAAATCTGCAGTGAGTGTAAATTCCTAGGTATATGCATAGATAGGAAACTACTACGGACACAACAAATTGACAACGTATGTGCAAGGCTATCATCCAGCCTGTATGTTTTAAGAAGAATAGCTCCGTATTTCAATACCCAAACAATGAGGATGATGTGTTTTGGTTTAATACATCTATTTCTAGCATATGGTCTTGCACTGTGGGGCGGGGCTTCCAAAACTCATGTACACCGAGTATTTAAACTCCAGAAAAGAGCTTTAAGAATATTAGGCAAAAAAAGATGCTCGAACATCATGTAAGGAATTGTTTATGGAATTTAAAATTCTGACTATCTATTCGATGTATATGTTTGAAACAATAGTACTAACTGTAGATTTTAGATATATACCTGTCTTAATTCAGAAATTCATGATCACAATACTAGACAAGTACAAAATTACCATATGATACACAGAAGACTGAAAAAAAATGCAAACAGTCTACATCTTCATCTACATCCATACTCCACAAGCCACCTGACGGTGTGTGGTGGAGGGTACCTTGAGTACCTCTATCGGTTCTCCCTTCTATTCCAGTCTCGTATTGTTCTTGGAAAGAAGGATTGTCGGTATGCCTCTGTGTGGGCTCTAACCTCTCTGATTTTATCCTCATGGTCTCTTCGCAAGATATACGTAGGAGGGAGCAATATACTGCTTGACTCCTCGGTGCAGGTATGTTCTCGAAACTTCAACAAAAGCCCGTACCGAGCTACTGAGCATCTCTCCTGCAGAGTCTTCCACTGGAGTTTATCCATCAGCTCCGTAACACTTTCGCGATTACTAAATGATCCTGTAACGAAGCGCGCTGCTCTCCGTTGGTTCTCCTCTCTCTCTCTCTCTCTCTCTCTCTCTCTCTCTCTCTCTCTCCTATCAACCCTATATGGTACGGATCCCACACGGCTGAGCAGTATTCAAGCAGTGGGCGTACAAGTGTACTGTAACCTACTTCCTTTGTTTTCCGATTGTATTTCCTTAGGATTCTTCCAATGAATCTTAGTCTGGCATCTGCTTTACCAATGATCAACTTTATATGATCAATCCATTTTAAATCACTCCTAATGCGTACCCCCAGATAATTTATGGAATTAACTGCTTCCAGTTGCTGACCTGCTATATTGTAGCTAAATGATAAGGGATCTTTCTTTCTATGTATTCGCAGCACATT
Organism: Schistocerca americana; assembly: GCF_021461395.2. Taxonomy (NCBI): domain Eukaryota; kingdom Metazoa; phylum Arthropoda; class Insecta; order Orthoptera; family Acrididae; genus Schistocerca; species Schistocerca americana. Next base: position 130,909,838 of record NC_060124.1, read on the forward strand.
ACACTTGTCTACATTGAGATTCAATTGCCATTCCCTGCACCATGCGTCAATTCGTTGCAGATCCTCCAGCATTTCAGTACAATTTTCCATTGTTACAACATCTCAATATACCACAGCATCATCAGCAAAAAGCCTCAGTGAACTTCCAATGTCATCTGCAAGGTCATTTATGTATGTTGTTAATAGCAACGGTCCCACGACACTCCCCTGCGGCACACCTGAAATCAATCTTACTCTGGAAGACTTCTCGCCCTTGAGAATGACATGCGGCGTTCTGTTGTCTAGGAACTCTTCAATTCAATCACACAATTGGTCTGATAGTCCATACGCTCTTACTTTGTGCATTAAACGACTGTGGGGAACTGTATCGAACGCCTTGCGGAAGTCAAGAAACATGGCCTCTACCTGTGAACCCATGTCTATGGCCCTCTGATTCTTGTGGACGAATAGCGCGAGCTGGGTTTCACAAGACCGTCTTTTTCGAAACCCATGCTGATTCCTACAGAGTAGACTTCTAGACTCCAGAAAAGTCATTACACTCGAACATAATATGTGTTCCAAAATTCTACAACTGATAGACGTTAGAGATATAGGTCTATAGTTCTGCACATCTGTTCGACGTCCCTTCTTGAAAACGGGGATGACCTGTGCCCTTTTCCAATCCTTTGGAACGCTACGCTCTTCTAGAGACCTACGGTACACCGCTGCAAGAAGGGGGGCAAGTTCCTTCATGTACTCTGTGTAAAATCGAACTGGTATCCCATCAGGTCCAGCGGCCTTTCCTCTTTTGAGCGATTTTAATTGTTTCTCTATCCCTCTGTCGTCTATTTCGATATCTACCATTTTGTCATCTGTACGACAATCTAGAGAAGGAACTACAGTGCGGTCTTCCTCTGTGAAACAGCTTTGGAAGAAGACATTTAGTATTCGGCCTTGAGTCTGTCATCCTCTGTTTCAGTACCATTTTGGTCACAGAGTGTCTGGACATTTTGTTTTGATCCACCTACCGCTTTGACATAAGACCAAAATTTCTTAGTATTTTCTGCCAAGTCAGTACATAGAACTTTACTTTCGAATTCATTGAACGCCTCTCGCACAGCCCTCCTCACACTACATTTCCTTCATGAGATTTTTGTTTGTCTGCAAGGCTTTGGCTATTTTTATGTTTGCTGTGAAGTTCCCTTTGCTTCCGCAGCAGTTTTCTAACTCGGTTGTTGTACCAGGGTGGCTCTTTCCCATCTCTTACGATCTTGCTTGGCACATACTCAGCTAACACATATTGTACGATGGTTTTGAACTTTGTCCACTGATCCTCAACACTATCTGTAGTTAAAACAAAACTTTTGTGTTGAGCCATCAGGTGCTCTGAAATCTGCTTTGTCACTTTTGCTAAACAGGAAAATCTTCCTACCTTTTTTAATATTTCTATTTACAGCTGAAATCATCAATGCAGTAACTGCTTTATGATCGCTGATTCCCTGTCCTGCGTTAACTGTTTCAAATAGTTCGGGTCTGTTTGTCACCAGAAGGTCTAATATGTTATCGCCATGAGTCGGTTCTCTGTGTAACTGCTCAAGGTAGTTTTCAGATAAATCACTTAAAAAAATTTTACTGGATTCTCTGTCCCTGCCACCCGTTATGAATGTTTGAGTCTCCCAGTCTATATCTTGCAAATTAAAATCTCCACCCAGAACTATAACATGGTCGGGAAATCTACTCTAAATATTTTCCAAACTATCCTTCAGGTGCTCAGCCACAACAGCTGCTGAGCCAGGGGGCCTGTAGAGACATCCAACTACCATGTCTGAGCCTGCTTTAACCGTGACCTTCACCCAAATTATTTCTCATTTCGGATCCATATATTAATGGAGCAAAATACTTCAATCCACTGCCAAATTAACTGAAGGTAATTACTGGAGAGATATTCAAAAAACATCTAAAATCATGGCTCATTGAGGACTGCTTCTATAGCCTACTGTAGAAACTAAAATATAAAGTACTATTATGTCAAATAATTTGGACTACATTCTTAAGTTCCTATTATAAAGTAATATTAGATTGGATACTGTTGTATTGTACTACCAATTGCTATGCATGTAATTACATGTTTCACACAAATAAATTACAAAATATATTTGCCACACTATGCCCATCAGTTACTAATGTGTCACCTACCCTGTTCCTTTCTGGTTCTACCAGTCTCCTCTTTCACTATATCCCATATTGTTTTTATTTTGTTCCCTCACATTGCTATCTTCTTCTCATAGTGCATTTGTTTAGATGCCTGAATTACTTTTTTTAATATTTTACAGTAATCCTTGTATTTAGCTAAATCATCAGCATTGGAGCTATTCTTGGTCAACAGATACATTTTCCTTTTTGTCTTACAGGAAATCTTTATTCCTTGTGTAAGCCATGGTTTTATCACGGACTTCTGTTAAATTTGAGTAATTGCATTAGAAAATCTGTATTAAAGTCACCAGCAATCAAAAATTCTTTGTTTCTTCCTGTTAAATAACCCAAAAGAGCTTCTAGATGATTTATGAATAGATTATAATTTCCTACAGGTGCTTTGTAAATAGTTAATATTATATAGGATCTGTTATGGAACTCTACTTCTGTTGCACATGCTTCTAGATGATGCTCTAAACAGAATTTATTAATGTCAATGTTCTTGAATTTATGGCAATTTTTAATAAATGTGGCAACTCCTCCTCCATCCATATCTGCTCTGCACAAGTAGTAAGCCAGCTTAAATCCTGAAATGTCTAACATATCTATACCAGTGGTCACTTGATGTTCAGACTGGCAGATTATGTCAATTTGGTTAGATGAATTCATTTACTGTATTTCTGAGTCCCGGAATGTTCTAGTGTAATAAAGATAACTGACACTGTGTACTAATGAGGTTATAACTGCTTTGGCGAAGATGAACTGGCAGTTTCTGATTACTTTCTGTTAAACATTGTTTAAATGGAGGCCGCATGCTAAAATCTGTCTCCTGTTCATCTGTCTTCTCAAACTGAGTGTGTGTGCCAACCTCTCTTAAATCTCGTTTTCTTTCCCCTTCCCTATCCTAAAAAAGGCATCCCTCTGACACCTGTGACCACTGGTATTTCAAAATCTGACCCGTACAGAAAGTGGGTACAGGTCCCCCCCCCCCCCACTCCACTCCATTGTTCACAATTTCTGTATTATATATCAAAATACTTACTGGAAACTTGCAACTTGCACATAATATGATATAGATTTTTTAAATTTGTGTGTGTTTAAAATGGCAAGTGTGTTAAATATGGTATGAAAAGAAAACTCGGCTACGCTAAATGTCAATCTCTTGCCACAACCTTTATTTGGCATTCATATTCATAGGCTCTGCCAACTCAACTACAAATTATCACCATCCACCCTAACCAAGACCATGGCAAACACTAAAGATCAGTCAAGATATCGAGATGGTGTCCCAACATCACACTCCAGCCAAAAAGTGAATAATCTGTCTGTTTATTCCGGCTCTGACAAATGATGTACAACTTCATTATAAACAAATAAAAAGAATATAATTACCTGTGGACAGAAATACGCCTAGCCTACATCTGTAATATCAAAATAAATTCTAAGTACTTAGAGCAAAATGTGAGGCAACAAAGTAAGAAAGGCTACGATTAGTTAACAGCATGGCACCACTCCAACAAAGTAATGAAATCATCATCATCACAAAGATTCGAGCCTCAACTAACAACAAATCAGGGAAATACGGAAGCGTCCGATCCCACCCGTCTGCTTTGACCCATGACGTCACAAATATGGCGGAAACAAAAACAAACACACACACTTTCCACAAGAAGCCTAATGACACTAACGGGACAAGCGCGGGAAATGGGGTGTTTTGGGTGGGGGCAAACTAAATATAAACAAATTTAGACGCCTTGCGTAGCTACAACGTGTAAGTGAAGACAGCCATGCATGAATACCCACCCACCTCCCCAGGGGTCGTAACCCCTGCAAGCCATAGAAGATAAAGATGCTTCAGTAGCTCATTAGTGTTTTTTGTCTTAAAAAAAAAAAAAAATAATAATAATAATATCTCACGAGATAGAACGAACAGATCAGAAAAGTAAATAAAATAAGATAAGACAGAACTGGAGACAGCCACACTCAAACCAAACTCCGCGCCGTCATGACGTCACACACGACAACACCCTTACGTCACGGGTCAAAGCCGACGCGTGGGATCGGACGCTTCTGTCGACCCCAAATCAGTGCAGACAGTAACACAAAAATATCAGCAAAATAAAAGCTGACCATCTTTTGACCACTTCATGGGACTAGGTGGTCTTAGGTGGGGATATTCTTGTAAGTAACACTTTCAAACCCCACTTATCATCTTACAATCTAATATCAACCTATGCTACAGTTTATCATCAGCACAACATCAATTAAAAAAAAAATAATCTGCTCACAGTAACATCATTGGTCATATCAGAACAACAATGCTCTTCCCCTATACATTCACTATTTCCACTAAACCCCAAGAGATGTAGTAAAGGAGATGATATAAGCCACCATCCACATCAAGCAAACAACATATTGTAAACGAAACACATGACTGAAATATACAAGTAAAAATACTAAAGATGCCACCTATGAAACATACAACATCGCACTTGAAGAAATATACCATTGGCAGGTCAAGAGGAATGTTCAACTGAGTAGTAGGCTTTGGCCAAGGACAATGATAGTCGCCGCTGTCATGTCACCTTTGGTGCACATATTCATATTCACAGTTTTTTTGTTATCTGGTGAAGACAATGAATATGAAAACATAAAAACTGGTTGTGATAACATACTGATTTGTAGCTTTGCCAGAGGCCTAGGCTACACAGGACAGTGGTAGTTCAGTTTAAAAAAGTTGGCAATGGCAACGGATGTGATATCAAAAACGAAAGCTGGTTGTGGTAACAGACTGATTTATAGCTTAGTCTGTTTGAAAAAAAATTGCCGGTAACATCACATTATAGTCATCTTACTGTCTACAGTGTTTGCCACTTGTTGCCTATGTCATTGGTCAAAGCGGACAATCATACCACACATTCCTCTAACTCCCCACAGCTTACTGTTCTTCACAAGACTTGGGGAAAATTATGACCCAACATTCAATTAATGACGATGTCATTATGGAAATTACCTCAGTTAATGCCGGGCAACGAAATTAATCATGTCCTTTTCAAAGGAATAATCCAAACATTTGCCTTAGGCCATCTTTAAGAAACCATGGGAAACCTAAATCTGGATGGCCAGACAGAAATCTGAATCAACTGAAAGTGAGTCCAGTGTTTTACCACTGTGCAGCCTTGTGTGGTATGAGAAAACATGGAATGATTTAACAGGAAAAGTGGTACAGCACAATAGTAAATGAAGCACTGATGAACAGAGACAACACTCAACACAATGATCCATTATTTTACTAATGTAGACAAGAGTCAAGAAGCAATTTTATGAATACTGTCACAGTTGACAAAAAAAAGGGGGGAGGGGGGGTGAGAGAAAGAAGCAGCCAGTCTTCTATCAAGCAAATGTATGTAGTCACACTTCGAATCTTTACCTCATGGGGCAAAGCCGACATTCCATATCGGTAGACTGTCCCCCATTTTTCTGTTTGCACACACATGATGTCAAATACTACACCATCAACGCGTCACGGAACGAAGCCACCAACATCCATTATTGGGGGGTCGCCACTTAAAATAATTTAAATACGATTAATCACTACCAAATCCGTACCTGATTTCTAAGGCATTGAGCTGTTTTTCCTTCTCCTGGAGTTTCTTGTTTAGATCTATTATCTGTTGCGCATTTTCCCCCTTTCGACGGTGTAGTTCTGTAAGTTCCTCTTGCTGCATGAGTAGCTTTTGTTCCAGGGCCTGCACTCTGTCATTGGGCTTTCCATCAGACAAACTATTTCTCGGTAGTCTTTCGAGGGATTGTCGCCGTAAGGTCTCATTTTCAACGAATAATTCACGATTTTCAGTTCGTAATGCTGCCGCACTTTCAAAAAGGCGATTATCTGAAACCGAGTAACACAAATTGCATCACAAAATATTTTTCGATGACTATTAACAAAATTTCTTAAATCTCTTATAAATCGCTGTGTGACTTTGGCGTGATACGAAAACACGATGAGGTTGGAACACATTATGGTAACGCAGATGTTTCGTGAGTCACACTGAATAAATATCGTTGCAGCATTAAAAAACAAAGCCACATATATTAAAATTGTATAAAACATGGTAATGTGCAGCAGGATATTCCCGCTACACAGTTACATCAAGATTTATAGGTTAGGAAATCGTAAACATTAGCTACACTTCACCCATTACGAATAAAAACCCTCCGTGAGTTTATTGAATGACTTTTGCAGCCAAAGTGAATTACTTACGGAGGGCTATGAGGTCATTAAAGGGCTGACATTCTTGTCTGTTTCTGTTTTGCAGTTGTGACAGGATACTTTTTCTCCAATCTGAAGTTTCTCCGAACAGGTTAGGTGTTGCCATTTAATTTTGTTTTGTGTCTATTGGTCAGCTGAAAAAACAGTTTCTCGAAACATTGGGATGAACTGTCATAATGTTGAAATATGTTGTCAAATTTCCCTACTGCCATCAACTTTTAAAAAACATCTATCACCACAGCCTTCTTACTTAGCGCGCCGCACTGCACTACGATAGTCTTTGGCGCCAACCATAGAGTATGTATATCTAAGAAGTGAGCATGGTCTACTGCGCATGTTCTCAACATCAAACCGGGCCAGTCACGTAATTTTGGGGCAACGTCGCCTGTCTACAATTTGCGGTAATATCGCAACTTGAGTATTACATGTATTTGTATTATCTTCTTTATATGTATGTGAAGTTTGGAAGGTAGGAGATGAATATTATCAGAAATAATATTTTCTGGAAGGCATTTATCACATGATTGAAAGGACTATTTCGCTGCTTGAGGCGACAATTTGGCTGCTGAAGAAGCATGTTTGCTTCACACACGCAGTATACAACAAACCCTTGTGCGTATCTAAGTATTTCCACATGAGATAGTTTCCTATACAGTGTCATTGTAACGTAATTAATTAGAACAAATTCGACAATATGAATCAATGCAATACAATACCTTAAAAAATATTGTCTTCTTTCATTTCTTATCCGATAACCAAAAGAAAGTTAAATGAAGTGGAATCTGAGCTATGATACTGTTGCAAAAGAGCGCAATACCATTGCTCATCGGACCGAGCGACGTGGCACAGTGGTTAGACACTGGACTCGCATTCGGGAGGACGACGGTTCAATCCCGCGTCCGGCCATCCTGATTTAGGTTTTCTGTGATTTCCCTAAATCGCTCCAGGTAAATGCCAGGATGGTTCCTTTGAAAGGGCACGGCCGACTTCCTTCCCTAATCCGATGAGACCGATGTCCTCACTGTCTGGTCTCTTTCCCCAAACAACCCAACCCCAACCATTGCTCACCACATCTTTAAGCAAACTTCAGTTCCTGGTATCTAATTCTTAAGATGAATGTAAAATGCATGTACAAAGTTTCACATTACTTCTGAAGGTGATTCGTCTGTAGCAGCGAAGTAATAGCACTCAAAATACGCTAAGCGCTATATGGGCTAAATTGCACCATCGCAGGACCATGTGACTTGAGCTGTAGTAGATTTTTCGGACAGAATACTTGTGCTGCGCATCTGACTGTTCATGCCATAGATTTAAGTACTCTATGGCGACAACACATTACAACATCTCCATTTTGGAATCTGACTGCTTGAGATTTCACATATGAAGGTGTGAGTTCTTTGAACACTATCTCATCACCAGTTGTCTCAAGAAAGCGGCGACGACCTCAGCGTAGTAGCAGCTGAGACCATGTGGCAGCCCATTCATTGTACATTCAGCACTGTTAAAGGATTGTAAATTATAGTACAGGCTCATATTTGTTTCTGTTACATGTGTGCAAGCATCTTTGATGTATTTGTTCTTTGTATTAGAGATCTGTGAAGTTTTAAAAAATATATAGTTGTTCTGTTGTTGATCTTACAATAAGTTCTGTGCACTTTAATAAATCTTTGTATAATCATTTAGAGGTTGGATATATATTTTTTATCCTAACATGGTAGCACAGGAGCGTGGTACCGATTAGCATTGATTTGATATATAATTGAGACGTGTTTAATAGTGTCAGAATCGACTAATTCAAGCTGATGGCCTGCAACGCGATCACACTTTTTGCAAACAGTTTACGAAGTTATTCGACGTTTTTGTAAGCGTAAACAGAAAATAAGGGCAAAACATCATGACTGAAGAAAAACAACAGGTTGAAAAATTAAATGGCGAAGAAAATTAGGCTACCTGGCGTATTCTCATGAAGACTGTCTTGGAATTTGACGCTCTTTACGACGATGGATGGTAGCCCTGCACAAGGCCACACGTACGGAGACAGAGCTCTCGTGAAAATCAAGTAATTTAGGTTGTAACTGTGATTCTTGAGTTTCTCCCGGCGTATTTGATAATCAAAATATCCATGGGTGTACAACTGGTCTACAGTGTCCAATGGGCACAATATTTCGGCGATCATACATGTCGCCATCATCAGGTGAACTGACGGACTGAGCTCCTGTGAACGTGCCGGCACGGAGATCCGTACGCTATGGCTGCTCAGAGGGAACTGGGTTCGCTCGCGGCGGCGGCCGGTTTAAATACCCTCCGCCCGCAGCGCACTCCCTCCGCCGTCCGCGCCTCGCGCCACGGTCGCGCGGTGGAACAGATTGCGACGGCGTCTGAGATGACGTTGGAGTGATGGCTCTGTCCGCCGTGGTCGTCACAACTATACGTTTGCTCTATTTACTCTTGATTAACCCAATCGCTGGTTCCCAAGCCTTGCTAAGATTATAGCCACAGTCACGGTTTATGAAGTCGTCATTGGTGCGAATTTCGATGGCCTCTCTAACAACGCTGTCCCAGTATCTCGACGTCTGTACCAGAATCCTCGTGTGTTCATACTCCAAAGCGTGATTTTCCGACAAACAATCAGTCGAGTGTGCCTCTGGTGTTCACGGCATCGATCCTCGACGGTACGCATCGTGTGACCAATAAACGACTTGCCGCATTGGCACGGAATCTAGTACATGCCAGCCTTCCTCAAACCGAGGTCATCTTTGGCGCTCCCCACCAGTGCATGAGTTTTATTCGGAGGACAAAACACAGTTCTGACCCGGTGTTTCTTCAAATGCTGGCGATTTTCCCCGAGAGTGCGCCTGTATATGGAATAAACGTAGTGCCTACCTCCTCCCTCGTAATTTCATCCATCTCCACAGGTTGTGCTGTAGTGGTTGGGCGGAGAGCACGTTGAATCTGCCAGTCTGAGTACCCATCTTTTCGAAATACAGTTCTCAGATGTTCCAATTCCTGGGGTAGACTCTCTGCGTCAGAGATAGTGCGCGCCCTATGTACTAGAGTTTTAAGTACCCCATTCCTCTGTGAAGGGTGGTGACAGCTGTCTGCGTGCAAATACAGATCAGTGTGCGTTGTCTTCCGATACACCCCCATGACCTAGGGTGCCGTCAGCCCTTCTCTTGACCAAGACATCAAGGAAAGGTAATTTACCCTCCGTTTCAGTCTCCATAGTTAATTTGATGTTGGAGTGCATGCAGTTTAGATGTGTAAGGAAGTCAAGGAGTTTATCCATACCATGTGGCCAGATGACGAACATGTCGTCCACGTAACGGAAAAAGGCAAGTAGGTTTCCATTCGGATGACGACAGGACTTCCTCCACGAAGTTCTCCATGTACAAGTTCGCTACCACCAGTGAGAGTGGGCTACCCATGGCGACTCCCTCCGTTTGTTTGTAGTATTCTCCATTAAAAAGAAAATACGTGGGAGTCAAGACATGCCCAAAAAGTTCAGTGATCTTCTCGTCAAACTTCTGACTAATCAATTCTAGTGACTCTCGCAGGGGTAGCCTCGTAAACAAGGAAACGACGTCAAAACTCACCATGATATCTGACTCATCAAACCTGAAGCTATCAAGGCGTTTAACAAAATCCACGGAATTACGGATGTGATGAGGGCATTTACCCACATAAGGACTGAATATTCCCGTCAGGTATTTGGCCAACAAATACGTAGGTGCCATGATGTTGCTGACAGTGGGGCATAATGGTACCCCCTCATTGTGAACCTTTGGGTTTCCATATAGTCTAGGCGGTACCGGACCTTGGGGTAACAATTTCTTAGCGTCACCCTCCGGTAAATCTGCGTCCTTGAGAAGCGATCTCGTCTTGTTCTCCACCTTCTTTGTAGGGTCAACGCTGATCTTCCGGTAGGAATCGTCATTTAGCAGGCTCTGCACCTTATCTCGCCCGTAAAGAGAGGGCGGCCATTCGTGATCTCAGGGAGCGCTCTGAAATTGTTGTCTTACCGGCTGACAAAGGCAATGCTACAGCTGTTGTCTCCCATAGAACTACACTGATAAGATGCAGAGCCTGCTAAATGACGATTCCTACCGGAAGATCAGCATTGACCCTACAAAGAAGGTGAAGAACAAGACGAGGTAGCTTCTCAAGGACGCAGATTTACCGGAGGGTGACGCTAAGAAATTGTTACCCCAAGGTCTGGTACCGCCTAGACTATATGGACGCCCGATTAAAAAGTTTTTCTTTTATTTGCGTAGTGTTCTAGTAATCACGAAAAGTTCGTTTGTTTACTTACTGCTGCTTAGGCCTAATTTTTCGAGTGTGCGTATTTAGCGTTATACCTCAATTAGAAGTGCATTTGCTGTGGTTTAACTGATTAAATACGTTTTTCTTTTATTTGCATATTGTTCCAGTAATCGCGAAAAGTTCGTTTTGTTTATATTTCGCGGCTTTGCCTTACTTTCCGGGTGTGCATACTTAGCATTATACTGCAATCTTAAGTACATTTGGTATAGATCAACTAATTAAATACGTTCATTAGTGTGCTCTTCAAGCTTGCCATTAAAGGTTTTTCTTTTATTTACGTATTCTTCCACTTATCGCAAAAAGTTCGTTTTCGTTACATTCGGCTGTTTAGGCTTAATTTTTGATCGCGCATATTAAGCGTTATACCACAAATTTAAGTGCATTTGGTAATAGTTTACTTACATATTAGTTTCCAAAACATATTTAGTGTCCCATTGCATCTGTATTTAATACATTATCGTTATCACTTAGTAAATCTCTTAACTAATTTCCAAACTACCATGGATACTAAGTGTGTGAGCTGTAGTAGGAAAGTTAATTCAGGGGTTTTGTGCAGCTGTTGTGACAGGTGGTTTCATTGGGGAAATTGTAGCGGCGTGGGAATTGGGGAAGCAAATGAGACTCTTCCATTGTTTTGCAGGGTTTGCTCAAGAGATAGGATTATAGCTGAACAGGAGGAGAAAATTAGAGCCCTTCAGGCTGATTTGGACAGAGCGAGGGAGGAAATGAAGAGGTTAAGGGGGGAGGAGGGTAATCAGCGGTGGGAAGTGGTAGCTGGGAACAGGGGCCACAGAAAGAGGACAGTGTCTGACAGTTTCCCAATTGGCACAACCAATAGATTTGCCTTGTTACCACAGTTAAGTAAGGAAGAGGCTCCAGTAGAAGTAGAAGTAGTTAAGATGCAACAGAATCTCACTAGGAAACCAACTGTTTCAAAAAAAGTAGGAAGTAAGAGGAAAGTTCTGTTGCTAGGTAGCAGCCATGGAAGAGGTGTGGGCCAGATTTTGCAGGAAAAATCAGGCGACAGGTACCAGGTCACAAACTTTTTCAAGCCAAGCGTAAGTCTTAGCCAGGTGGTAGAGGATATAGGTTCCTTGTGCAAGGATTTCACAAAGCAGGCTCATGTGATGATAGTGGGTGGAGTGGGAAACAGTATTGACAGGGATTAGGGTTACAGTATTGAGTTTGACCTGGTGAAAATAGCCTCTGCAACGACCCATACCAATACTGGGCTGGTGCCTGCTTTCGTGTGGAATGATCAGTCCCAGTTGAACTGCTCTGTCAGGAGGGTAAATATGGAGTTGGATCAGTTGTGTAGGGTGGCCACTCTGTCAGACATTGGATTGGTTCCTCTCGAGGCTATTGATAGAGGGGATTTCACAAGGCATGGCCTACACCTCAATAGGAAAGGAAGGGTAAACTGGCAGGGTTATTAGTGAAATCCATAAGGGGGGACACTAGTACTCATGGATGTACCTCTTTTTTTAGACTAATATCAGTGTCCAATGAGAAGTTCAGGCAGGCAGGTGCTAAAGAGGTCCAAAACTCACAAATTCCTCACAACAGGAAAGTAAATAATGATGTTACTATATTTAACCAAAATATTGGTGGATTAAAGAAAAAAGTAGATTCTCACAGAAGTAAAGTAAAAAATAATGTTACCATTTTTCACCAAAATATTCCGGGATTGAAGAATAAAGTAGATGAGCTCCGGGTTTGTTTAGATGACATTGAATCTGATAATGTGATAGATATACTATGCCTGTCTGAGCATCACATTGTGTTTGATATGGAAAAGGTAAATATCAGTGGTTATAAACTAGCTGCACATATGACTAGAGAGAATAAGGTGAGAGGAGGAGATGCCATATACGTCAAAAGTTATCACTGTGTAGAAAGCTTAGATACAAAAAAGTTTTGTCTAGAACAACATACAGAAGCATGTGCCTGTCAACTTAAACTGAAGGAGGGCTCTTTTATAATTGTAACAGTATATAGGTCCCCATCAGGGAACTTTCATTTATTCCTGGAAAACTTGGATGCCTTGTTGTGATATCTCTCAGATAGGGGAAAGCAAATTATTATTTGTGGGGACTTCAATGTTGATTCACTGAAAGAGTGTACTAGAAAGAATTACCTGGAAGTCTTGCTCAGTTCTTTAAATTTGACATCTGTCATTAATTTTCCTACTCGGGTAGTAAAGGACAGCAGCACATTGATAGATAACACTTTTATAGACCAAGACAGGTTTAAAAACATAAATTCTTGTCCTCTTGAGAATGGGCTTTCTGATCATGATGCTCAGCTAGATACAGTATATGACATAGCTCCATTCAGTAATTCAAAACTACCCTCCAAAGTGCATTCAATTAATGACTCAACAATTAGAAATTTCAGAGAAAATCTTCAGCAGTCAGACTGGGATGAGGTGTACAAGGAACCCGATGCTAATTTAAAATATAACTTATTTCATGATACACTTGTAAGAGAATTTGAAAACTGTTTCCCCAAGAAAAATTAAATTATAAGAAACCATGCAAAAAACCTTGGCTTACGAAAGGAATAAAAATATCTTGTAACCACAAAAGGGAACTGTATCTAACATCAAGAAAGAGTAATGACCCAGAAGCAGCCAAATATTATAAAAGCTACTGTGCTGGGAATTTAAGGAGATGGGACCTGGATAAACTGAAAGAACCAGAGGTTGTGCAGAGTTAAAGGGAGAGCATAAAGGAACAATTGACAGGAATGTGGGAAACAAATACAGTAGAAGAAGAATGGGTAGCTTTGGGGGATGAAATAGTGAAGGCAGCAGAGGATCAAATAGGTAAAAAGATGAGGGCTGGTAGAAACCCTTGGGTAACAGAAGAAATATTGAATTTAATTGATGACAGTAGAAAATATAAAAATTCAGTAAATGAAGCAGGCAAAAAGGAATACAAATGTCTCAAAAATGATATCGACAGGAAGTGCAAAATGGCTAAGCAGGGATAGCTAGAGGATAAATGAGAGGATGTAGAGGCTTATCTACATCTACATTCTACATTGATACTCCGCAAGCCACCCAACTAAGGGTAAGATAGATACTGCCTACAGGAAAATTAAAGAGACCTTTGGAGAAAGGAGAACCACTTGCAGGAATCAAGAACTTTGATGGAAACCCAGTACTAAGCAAAGAAGGGAAAGCAGAAAGGTGGAAGGAGTATATAGAGGGTCTATGTACTTGAGGACAATATTATGGAAATGGAAGAGGATGTAGATGAAGATGAAATGGGAGATACGATACTGCGTGAAGAGTTTGAGAGCACTGAAAGACCTGAGTTGAAACAAGGCCCCCGGAGTAGATAACATTCCATTAGAACTACTGACAGCCTTGAGAGATCCAGTCCTGACAAAACTCTACCATCTGGTGAGCAAGATGTATGAGACAGGTGAAATACCCTCAGACTTCAAGAAGAATATAATAATTCCAATCCCAAAGAAAGCAGGTGTTGACAGATATGAAAATTACCGAACTATAAGTTTAATAAGTCACAGCTGCAAAGTACTAACGCGAATTCTTTACAGACAAATGGAAAAACTGATAGAAGCCGACCTCGGCGAAGATCAGTTTGGATTCCGTAGAAATTTTGGAACACGTGAGGAATACTGATCCTACGACTTATCTTAGAAGAGAGATTAAGGAAAGGCAAACGTACGTTTCTAACATTTGTAGACTTAGAGAAAGTTTTGACAATGTTGATTGGAATACTCTCTTTCAAATTCTGAAGGTGGCAGGGGTAAAACACAGGGGGCAAAAACCTATTTACAATTTGTACTGAAAGCAGATGGCAGTTATAAGAGTCGGGGGGTATGAAAAGGAAGCAGTGGTTGGGAAGGGTGTGAGACAGGGTTGTAGCCTCTCCCCGATGTTATTCAAACTGTATATTGAGCAAGCAATAAAGGAAACAAAAGAAAAGTTCGGAGTAAGTGTTAAAATCCATGGAAAAGAGGTTCGCCGATGACATTGTGATTCTGTCAGAGACAGCAAAGGACTTGGAAGAGCAGTTGAACGGAATGGACAGTGTCTTGAAAGGAGGGTATAAGATGAACATCAAACGAAAGCAAAACGAGGATGATGGAATGTAGTCGAATTAAGTCGGGTGATGCTGAGGGAATTAGATTGGGAAATGAGACACTTAAAGTAGTAAAGGAGTTTTGCTATTTGGGGGGCAAAATAACTGATGATGGTCGAAGTAGAGAGGATATAAAATGTAGAGTGGCAATGGCAAGGAAAGCGTTTCTGAAGAAGAAAAATTTGTTAACATCGAATATAGATTTAAGTGTCAGGAAGTCGTTTCTGAAAGTATTTGTATGGAGTGTAGCCATGTATGAAATAGTTTAGACAAGAAGAGAATAGAAGCTTTCGAAATGTGGTGCTACATAAGAATGCTGAAGATTATATGGGTAGGCCACATAACTAATGAGGAGGTATTGAATAGAATTGGGGAGAAGAGGAGCTTGTGGCACAACTTGACTAGAAGAAGGGATCGGTTGGTAGGACATGTTCTGAGACATCGAGGGATCACCAATTTAGTATTGGAGGGAAGTGTGGAGGGTAAAAATCGTAGAGCGAGACCAAGAGATGAATACACTAAGCAGAGTCAGAATGATGTAGGCTGCAGTAGGTACTGGGAGATGAAGAAGCTTGCACAGGATAGAGTAGCATGGAGAGCTGCATCAAACCAGTCTCAGGACTGAAGACCACAACAACAACTGTGCTACATTAAGAAAGGTTATTAAAAATTCCAGAAGCATGTGCATAATGTCTGAGATTAATACCTCTGATAACAAAATGAAAACAATTTGGAATATTATTACAAGGGAGACGGGGCAACGAAGAGTACAGGATGATGGCATCACCATCAAAGCGAATGGAAACTTGATAAACAACGAGCTGGAAGTCGAAAACATTTTGAATAATCATTTTTTAAATGTCGTAGAGAAAATAGGATCTAAATGTTCATTAGAAGAAGCAAGTCAGTTAATGGAAGAGGCCTTACCCACACCATTTGATACAATTGAAATTGCAGCCACCTCTCCTGTTGAAATTAGGAAGACAATAAACTCTCTCAAGAATAGAAGCTCACATGGCATTGTGGCATTTCTAGCAGGATAATAAAAGCTTCTTCCCAAGTAATAAGTGGGATTCTTAGCCACATATGTAATAGCTCTCTGAAGCAGGGAATGTTCCCAGATAGACTGAAGTATGCCATTGTTAAACCACTGCATAAAAAAGGGGACACGTCTGATGTCAACAACTACCGCCCAATCTCTCTTCTGACTGCCTTATCCAAAATTTTTGAAAAAGTAATGTATTGTAGAGTAGCTTCACACCTTTGTAAAAATAAAGTTTTAACAAAATGTCAGGTTGGTTTCCAAAAGGGATTTTCAACGGAAAATGCTATATATACTTTCACCAATGAAATATTAAATGCTCTGAGTAACCGGAAGTCACCTGTTGGGATTTTTTGTGATCTATCAAAGGCTTTTGATTGCGTAAATCATGGAATACTTCTAAATAAGCTCAAGTACCATGGTATGAATGGGACAGTGCTCCAATGGTTTAAATCATACCTAACTGGAAGAGTGCAGAAAGTTGAAATAAGCAGTTTACATAATATGCAAAAAACTGGTGATTTCTGAAACTGGGGAACAATCGAGAATGGGGTGCCACAAGGTTCAGTCTTGGGTCCTCTGCTGTTCTTAATATGTATTAATGACTTGCCATTCTATATTCATGAAGATGCAAAGCTGGTACTTTCTGCCGATGATGCAAGTATAGCTGTCACACCCAACAGACAAGAATTAACTGGTAAAATTGTAAACGATGTTTTTCAGAAAATCATTAAGTGGTTCTCTGCAAATGGGCTCTCATTAAACTTTGACAAAACACAGTATATACAGTTCCACACAGTAAATGGAATGACACCATTGATAAATATAGACGACTTCGGTCACAAATCGGTAGCTAAGGTAGAATATTCAAAATTTGTAGGTGTATGCATTGATGAGGGGTTGAACAGGAAAAAAACACACTGAGGATCTGCTGAAACGTTTGAGTTCAGCTACTTATGCTATTAGGGTCATTGCAAATTTCGGCGATATACATCTGAGTAAATTAGCTTACCATGCCTATTTTCATTCCCTGCTTTCTTATGGCATCATATTCTGGGGTAACTCATCATTGAGTAAAAGTGTGTTCATTGCACAAAAGCGTGTAATCAGAATAATTGCTGGAGCTCATCCAAGATCATCCTGCAGACACTAATTTAAAAAGCTAGAGATCTTCACTGTAGCCTCACAATTTTTATACATATATATATATTCACTTATGAAATTTGTTATTAACAATCCGAATGAATTCAAAAGTAATAGCAGTGTACATGGCTACAACACTAGGAAAAAGGATGATCTTCACTACTCAACGTTAAATATAATTTTGGCTCAGAAGGGATAAATTATGCTGCCACGAAAGTCTTTGATCACTTACCTAATAGCATCTAAAGTCTGAAAGATAGCCATATAGCTTTTAAAAGGAAATTAAAAGACTTTCTTAATGGCAACTCCTTCTACTCATTAGATGAATTTTTGGATATAATAAGTGGGTTATTTCCCCAACCCCCACAAAAAAATAATTAAAAATATTAATTGTCATGTAATATTTCGTGTATTGTAATATCTTGTATAGACACCTTTTATTAACCTGACATGTTCCACATTATTACGAAGTGTCGTATTCATGATCTATGGAACAAGAACTAATCTAATCTAATCTAATCTCTAATCTCTTGTATGCGAATCTTTTGTGAAATCGGAAACAGATGTTGAAGATTATGTAACGAAATTAAGTGCTTGGACGAAAGCGAATTCAAAAGCGAAGAAACATCTTATTTTGTCCCTAGAAACAAAAGCGCTACTTCGAGTAGCTTCATGTGAAACTGCAAAAGATGTTTGGGATAAATTACACCAGATTTATGATATTCAGTCTGCTGAAAATATCGACTTGCTGCGAGATAAGTTTCACAATATCGAATGGGAATGGTCAGGCGGTATGTAGGGTCATTTAGCAACATTTGAAGAAGTATAAGTAAAGATGTCTGTGCTAAATAAACCAGTAGAGGAAGCTGATTTGTGTGCACGTTTGCTTCAGACGCTGCCAAAAGAATTTGATCACATTTACATAACTTGGCATGATCTACCACAAGCTGACAAAACATGGCATGAACTACAGAAAAGGTGTTTGAATTATGAGCTGAGAATTCAAGGCAGAGAAGAAACAAATGTAGCTACTGCAAGGGAAGTGTATCTACACAGCAACGAAGCAAAATTAAATTGGGTAATGTGAAAAAGGTGCAAAATTCAAGCAACTGATTTGTGAAGAAATGTTTTTCATGTGGTGAGATTGGACACATTTTGAAAGACTGCAAAATGGTGTGTTTTAAATGTAAAACCAAAGGTCATATCTCCAGGAACTGTCCCAGTGGTGGTGGTTGTTGTGCAATGTTATCAGCTGTGAAAACATTGTCACGAGAAGTTCCAGAAGAAACTTTGTTGAAAGTATGTAATTTACCTACAAATATAGATGTAGCAGAATGTGACAAGTGGTATATTGATAGTGGCGCGACGCATCACGTTACAAATCGTCAAGACTGGTATGTTTTATACACTCCTTTTGATGTACCACAGAAAATGTACATTGCTAAAAATAATGTACATATCGAAGCATTTGGGAGTGGTCGTATTGATGTTGAAACTTATAATCGAAGAGAGTGGACTAGACGATATTTTGAAGATGTATGGTACTGTCCAGATGGTGCTTGTAATTTATTTTCTGTTTAAAAGGTCGGAAAAAAGGTATTGATCAAAGTATCAAAAACGATGGTAAAATATGGTCATTTTATAGAGATAATATTCCAATTGCTATTGCTCTATCTAAAAGCAAGAATGAACTCTATCACTTGGCAGTGAAAGTGATTAAGCAAGGAAAGTCCTGTGAAGTAAAGGAAGCTTCTGATACTCTTCAATTGTGGCATGAAAGGTTTGGGCAACAGAACAAACAACACGTAGAATCATTTTTGACTCCTCATGATATCAGTGTAAGGTTAGACAATGAATTATGTGAAGGTTGTATGCTAGATAAACGTGGTAGGCAAGTTTTTGGTTCATGAGTTGAAAATTCAACGAGGCCAGGTGAATTAATCTTCGCCGATGTCTGTGGTCCAATGGAGGAAAACGATTTAGCTGGCCATCGATATTTTCTTGTTTTTAAAGATGTCTTCTCAAGCTTCAGAGTGACATATCTTTTACGGAAAAAGTATGAGGTAAAGGAGAAGTTGCCAATATTTATTGAGTTGGTGAAAACACAAGCTCAATGTACCATCAAGGAACTGCAGACTGATGGTGGCAAGGAGTTTGACAATAATGATGTGAGAAGATATGCTGAGTCAATTGAATTGAGAATTTCTTTGACTGCACCGCATGCACCATAGCAAAATGGAGTTGCTGAGCATGAAAACAAGATTGTCTGCGAAATGATACGTTCACGGCTTCAGTCTGCAAAACCATATTCCAAAAGCTTTATGGGTAGAAGCTGTACTTGCAGCTACTCGTACTCTGAACAGAACTGGGCCAACGAAGGTTAAAGGAAAGACATCAATAGAATTATTTTTGAGAAGGAAGAGCCAGTTTAATCATCTAAAAGTATTTGGGACAGCATGTTTGGTCTGGATTCCAGAACAGAAATGGAGAAAGTCTGATGCCAAATCTCTGAAAGGTTATATAGTTGGTTATGATGACTGTGGCTAACGTGTATTCCTTCCAGATAGGCATTCAGTTATTGTTAGCCGAGATGTAAAATTCAATGATGAAATATTGAAGCCATCATTGAAGAGTGATGTTACCAAATTAGTTGACATATTAATTATGAATGATACAGAAACATCCGATTCTAATGATGACGAAATATCAAAAAAAATATTACAAGACTGGATCATCAGGATCATGTAGAAGTGACTGAAAATGAAGACGGTAGTCGAGTATTGGGGGACAGACAAACAATTAGAAGGCTGATACGTTACCTTGATGAAGCAGTGAAATCCTCAGATGTAGAAAATTGGAAAGCTGCAATGGATGAAGAAATGGACTCACATAAAACGGTTGGTACTTGGAAATTAGTTGATCTACCAGCTGGAAGGAAGGCTAGTGGAAATCGATGGGTGTTTGCAATTAAATTGGATAATAACAATGACATTGTACAGTATAAAGACGGCTAGTTGCAAAGGATTTAGCCAAAGGCCAGGGCTTGATTTTTCTGAAACTTTCAGTCCTGTGGTTAGGTTTGAAACTCTGAGAGCCCTCTTGTGTGTTGCTGTTCAAAGAAATTGGAACATCAAACAATTTGACATTAAAACAGCATTCTTGAATGGTAAACTGGAGGAAGAAATTTACATGCAACAACCACAAGGTTATGATGGTGGCAAAGAGTTTGATATGGTAGTAGGTGAAGTGGATTGTTATCTTGGCTTGAATGTCCAAAGATTTAATGATTGTATGAAGATTAATCAGACTGCATAGTGAAAAGAGTGTTAGCCAAGTATCACATGACTGATGCAAAGCCAGTATCATTACCAATTGAGCCTGGATGCATACCTGGTAATCCACCACCAGCTACTGATACCGACACTTACCGAGAAATTATAGGCAGTCTCACATATTTAACATTGGGGAAACATTCAGATCTAGCTTATGCTGTAAATGTTGCTTCAAGAGCACAAGATTCGCCTACCAAAGCACACCTAAAATTAATTGAACGAATTCTTCGCTATTTGAAGGGTAAAATAAATGATGGAATTCAGTTTAGGAAAATGAACAATTCTGCTGTAGAAGGCTATAACGATGCTGATTTTGCAGGTGAAAAATTGATTAGAAGTTCAACAAGTGGAGTTTTAATGAAGCTTTGTGGTGGACCAGTAATGTGGAAAAGTAAACTACAGAAATGTGTCGCACAATCATCAATGGAAGCTGAATTTGTTGCTGCCAGTGAGGCAAGTAAATGTCTAGTATGGCTTGATCTTTTATTGAAAGAAACTGACATTGTTGAAAAGAGTTCAATTCCTACTTTATGCATTGACAATCAAAGTGCTATTAAATATATCAAAGGCACAGGATTCTATGAACGCTCTAAGCACATTGAAACACCCTATCAGTGTGTACAACAGTTAGTCAATGAGAAGATCAATGTCGAGTATGTTTCAACACAAGATCAGGCAGCTGACATTCTTACTAAGGGCTTATCAGCAAAGAAACGATCAAGAATGAAAACTTTGATTGGGATGGAAGTAACTGATGAAAATAAAGATTGAGTTAAATTCTTGATTTGGTGATGAAATATGAACTTGTGGGAGAGTGTTAAACGTTTGTAAATAACATTATAAGTTCATATTTGTTTCTGTGTGCAAGTATCTTTGATGTATTTGTTTTTGTATTAGAGATTCGTGAAGTTTCAAAAAATATATATTTGTTCTGCTGTTGATCTTACGTTAAGTTTTGGCACTTTAATAAATCTTTGTGCAATTATTTAGAGGTTGGATATATATATCCTAACAAGTACAAAATAAAACTGGTCAAAATATCTATGGAGTCAGGTAATATCACAACCCTCACCATCAGCATTGTCTGGAATCTAGACAGGCAACACCAGGTGGCACTGATCATTTAAACGGCAGCTGAGGAAGAGTGGCTACAAATATTAACTGTATGAAACAAGAGTTGGACATAAAGCCAAACAAACTACTATTGGTTGTCAAAAAGACTTCACAATAAGACCACAGCTCAAAAGCAAAGTGGTGGTTGATGCAGTGCACAATTCTACATCTACAGTCTTAGTACGCAAACCACTGTGAAGTGCATGACATGAGGTACTTCTTGTTGTGCTACGTATTACGTTTTCTTCCCATTCCATTCACATGTGGAATGATCACATATGGAAGAATCATTGCTTGCTTAAATGCCTCTGTACATGCAGTAATTAGACTAATCTGGGCTTGAAATCTCCCAAACATGACCTAATGTTACAGATTTAATATAAATAAATCATAACACCTCAAAGATTTTAGTATTTAACCACAAGTACCATTTATTCAATACAGTGCTGTGCCTTGTAATGCCAGCAACTAATGTGACCAATTCTGTTCTGTACAGCAACAGATCCAGATAGATTTGATCATGATGTGTTCATTTCTCTCTTTCCTGTAGACAGTTGAAATGACCAGGGCAGCAAAGATTTGAAGGTCACGTACACAAGCGATAAACTGCTGCCAATATGGCTCATGGGGTGAAACTTGTATAGGGATTTGTAGGTAACACAGTCATGGTTCACTGCCACACAATTTGGAGTGCTGCAACCTTTATCATCTCGTTCCCTTATTGGTTGATTTAAAATCTTCCCCATTTATTTTGCTTTCATTCAAAACAGAAGCTAGTTTCATAGCATTGTGTTTCTGATCATGACTTTGTGTGTGTACTGCACTCCTTGAATCGCGTGGTGCATATGCTGATCATATTCTGCTTGATTTTTGATCACATTGGTAACTGCAGCACAATACAGCGGCGGCCGGCCAGTATTGTAGCGGGAACAGAAGGATAATGGGATAATACTTAGGACACTCTGAAAATCTTGGACACAGCAGAGGGGAACGAGGAAGCGTTACCTCGGACATCACGCAGGCTGGGTTATTTTTGAGGATTCTTACTCCGAGAAGCATACCATTGTATGAATTCCTAAGTAACGGAGACAGGTATTTTCTCGCAAACTTTCTGCGCTGGACGACAAAAGACTAAAATATAGTTGGTCGGCGTTCGGAAGAATATGTAGAGATGGAGAATATTCCGTGGTTTCGAGTATATGATTTACCTTCTGCAGCTACGAGGGAGGGGAGCTGAGCTTTGCTGGGAAGCCAGCGGTGGAAAGAAGGTAGTCTCCCTTTTTAAGCACCCGAGTTTGACAGTCGCTCAGTATCAGCTTTTGTTGGTACAGACGGACTTGCTGTCTTTGCTCTCAGGAGGTTAGAACGGTTAGGCACTGTACTGTTGCGAACTTACACGATTCTGGACTTCACCTCTGGGCAGGGAGTCGTCATTGAGTACGCAGCGTTCAGTGATTGAGAGAACTTCTTCTGCCTATACTAGGGTGTCCATTTCATTTTCATTGAAAAAGGGGACATTTAAAATAAATTAGAGAAAAACCTGGGACAATGAAGAAAGAAAACGGGACATAAATATTGTATTGACTAAATTTAAAACACATACAAGTTTACCTTTACAACGTGCACTCAGATGATCCCAAATCACTTGTTACAATTATTCTGCCACACTATCACCATACTTATCACTTTTATGTACTTTATCAAGAAATGCATTTTCGTTTGAAGTTGTATCATAGAAGTCAGTACACGATACACCATTTAAGTGTGTTTTGACAATGAGCAAGGCCCACACTGTTTCAACTTTCATTCTGTTTTTTTCATCTGACCACAAAAAGTTCACTAACGAAAACACACGTTCCACAGCAGTATTTGACAGAGGAATTTCCGGACAAAACTCCAACAAATGAATCATGTTTTGCATGTTAATGTTTTTACTTTTGAAATAAGCAAATATTTCACAGCCAGTTTGTAAGGAATTGTGCACCACATGTGCTGGACAGCCAACACCTACTATATTATTCACTGTCTTCTGTTGCAGTTTATACACTCCTGGAAATGGAAAAAAGAACACATTGACACCAGTGTGTCAGACCCACCATACTTGCTCCGGACACTGAGGGAGGGCTGTAAAAGCAATGATCACACGCATGGCACAGCGGACACACCAGGAACCGCGGTGTTGGCCGTCGAATGGCGCTAGCTGCGCAGCATTTGTGCACCGCCGCCGTCAGTGTCAGCCAGTTTGCCGTGGCATACGGAGCTCCATCGCAGTCTTTAACACTGGTAGCATGCCGCGACAGCGTGGACGTGAACCGTATGTGCAGTTGACGGACTTTGAGCGAGGGCGTATAGTGGGCATGCGGGAGGCCGGGTGGACGTACCGCCGAATTGCTCAACACGTGGGGCGTGAGGTCTCCACAGTACATCGATGTTGTCGCCAGTGGTCGGCGGAAGGTGCACGTGCCCGTCGACCTGGGACCGGACCGCAGTGGCGCACGGATGCACGCCAAGACCGTAGGATCCTACGCAGTGCCGTAGGGGACCGCACCGCCACTTCCCAGCAAATTAGGGACACTGTTGCTCCTGGGGTATCGGCGAGGACCATTCGCAACCGTCTCCATG
The DNA here is from genome assembly GCF_021461395.2 of Schistocerca americana. NCBI lineage: Eukaryota > Metazoa > Arthropoda > Insecta > Orthoptera > Acrididae > Schistocerca > Schistocerca americana. The sequence goes on from NC_060124.1 coordinate 130,933,970, forward strand.
AAGCTGGGCTACGGTCCCGCACACCGTTAGGCCGTCTTCCGCTCACGCCCCAATATCGTGCAGCCCGCCTCCAGTGGTGTCGCGACAGGCGTGAATGGAGGGACGAATGGAGACGTGTCGTCTTCAGCGATGAGTGTCGCTTCTGCCTTGGTGCCACTGATGGTCGTATGCGTGTTTGGCGCCGTGCACTTGAGCGCCACAATCAGGACTGCATACGACCGAGGCACACAGGGCCAACACCCGGCATCATGGTGTGGGGAGCAATCTCCTACACTGGCCGTACACCACTGGTGATCGTCGAGGGGACACTGAATAGTGCACGGTACATCCAAACCGTCATCGAACCCATCGTTCTACCATTCCTAGACCGGCAAGGGAACTTGCTGTTCCAACAGGACAATGCACGTCCGCATGTATCCCGTGCCACCCAACGTGCTCTAGAAGGTGTAAGTCAACTACCCTGACCAGCAAGATCTCCGGATCTGTCCCACATTGAGCATGTTTGGGACTGGATGAAGCGTCGTCTCACGCGGTCTGCACGTCCAGCACGAACGCTGGTCCAACTGAGGCGCCAGGTGGAAATGGCATGGCAAGCCGTTCCACAGGACTACATCCAGCATCTTTACGATCGTCTCCGTGGGAGAATAGCAGCCTGCATTGCTGCGAAAGGTGGTTATACACTGTACTAGTGCCGACATTGTGCATGCTCTGTTGCCTGTGTCTATGTGCCTGTGGTTCTGTCAGTGTGATCATGTAATGTATCTGACCCCAGGAATGTGTCAATAAAGTTTCCCCTTCCTTGGACAATGAATTCATGGTGTTCTTATTTCAATTTCCAGGAGTGTAGAACAAATTGTTTTTTCCTTTCCTCTGCTTACCACCAAAATTGGTGTTAGTGTTTGCAGAAACTGCAATCACCTTTCCCTCAAGATCGTATTTCTTTAAAACCTCCAGCACATAATTCTGAAGTAAATCTGAAGTTTCTCCAGCTAAATTAACCAATTCGAGCACTTTCACCATGATGCCATTTTCAGGGTGAAAATACCTGATAAGGAGAAGAACTAACTTCAAATCCAGATGATTCGATGTATCAATCATTACAGAAATGAATCAAGCACTTTTCAATTCATTTAAAACCTGCTGAGCTGCATACGTTGCAATAACATTTGAAATGATTGCATTACATTTTGTGTGTCCACATGTGAATTTAGGATTGAAAAGTTTTTTTAACAACTGCTGTAGTACAGTCGATTGACTTAAAGCTATTGTTATGCATTGCACTGTGGTATGCAAACGTAGCTTCTTGTCCTGCCAACTGCCTATCCATTTCTGTTACTGATTTTAATTTTACATAGTAGTCACTCACGCATTTATTTGCTCTTTTCGTTTGATCACTGATGCGATGTTTCTTCGTCTTAATGTGGTTCACAATGTCAGACCCTCCACCATGACCAATAGCAAATTCTGATCTGCGCAACGTACATTCTAGTTTCTCGATTACCAGTGATAAAAGGAAACTCGCCTTTTATATTGCTGTTAAAATTACACTTTCGTTTTGGCATAATGAAACAGTGATTGCACAGTGCAAAACATTAACAGTGTGGTGACGAAAGCCAGAGAACAAGTATCAGTGGTGTAGAGTATCTCTGGACCAAAAGGACGGATTCAGTGGATCGATTTAGAAGAGAAGAACCTTCGTTGTTATTCGTAATCTATAGTGCGTTTAAAATTACTTGCGATTTTTGACAGTTCGGTACATGTTTGGGGTATGCTGAAAGTCATCACACGCTTTCTAGCGTAAATAATTGCGCAGTTAATAGCAAGTCAAACAACCAGTAGTGTAAAATACTCTAGCCAAGCGGAATCATAAAAAAACGGGACATTTGAGCGTCCCCAAAAAAACTTTCGGGACAGCGGGACATTTTGGTAAAAAACGGGACTGTCCCGGGAAAAACGGGACGAATGGACACCCTAGCCTATACCTACGCTGAGCCGTTATCTGAACTCTGTCCTTGTGGCTGGGAGTTCGCGTTTCTCGTGTGTAGAACACAGAGAGGAGAAGACAGTATTAGATTGTACTAATCAGAGGAACATTTTCTGCCGTCCTAGTGTTTGAATGAGTTGTTTTTATATTTTGTGATTGGAGTTCTTCCATCATCACAGACGTGTACGAGAACCATCACTCTGACGAACCGGACGCAGTACATACAGTGATATTGCAAATTGCTTTGGCTTATTAGAGCTATAAAGCTAATCAGCTGTGATCGCGTAACTTTTATTTCCACTGAGGTAGCACACCACTGTAGATCAGCTTTGAAAGTAGTGTCTTCTAGCGTTTGGTATATAGATGATGTCAGTCATCTCGCGTTATTTATATTAGATCGCGTAGCCATAAAAGGGAAAGATTTGGGCAAGTGATCACTAATATTAGTTTGGAAATTCATTTGTGTCTCTTTATGTCCATTGGACATTAATATATAAACATTTGCAATATGTGAAGGGGTTGTAACCTACAATAAATGTACTATAAGCAGAAACAGCAGTTATGATTTTGTAGTTACAAGTTCCTTTAATCATTCATTTACGTTTATGCTGTAATTTATATGTTAAACAGCAAGAAGGAGGAGATAATGTCATAATTAAGAGGTCCTAAGGTCTGCTTCAAGGGTAGTCAGACAGGGCCAAATCTTCATTTTCGCGTTAAATATTTTCCGTTGCGCACATTCATTTTACACCCGCCTGGAGTAGCATCTTGGATATGGCTTACCATACCAGGATCCGACTTAAGAGTCTTTTGATAGTAGTTATAAAGTGATCTGAAACCTCGGAAATTTTAAAAAAAATTCCATTTATAATCTTTAAGTGTTATTGATAGTGATCACCTGCTTGTGGTATAGTTTGCAGTGGTAAAGCCACGTGATAACATTAAAAATAATAGTTGTATATTTTATTGTATTTCTTTTCAGAAGTGCTGTGCTTCAGCCCGCTAGCTGCTATTTACTGATATTTATGTTATGTCCTTTGTCGTCGTATTTTGTTTGTATTGCAACAACACTGCTCATTCATGACGATGCCATTAGTTAGCTTCTTTATTGTAAATATTTTATGTTACATGCCCGTTACATAATAAATGTGGGTAGTGTAAATTGTGTGTCCTTTAAGAGGGAGCTGTTATCAGGGATCAGTCCATATAACAAGGGTGAAAGCACACTTAGCAGCACAACAGATCACTAGTTGTAACAATATAGAAATGACAGATACACAGGGTAGTCAAGAAAGCCTATGGACGAGAAAGAGTTAGCTGTGTTAGCAGTACAAGACACAGGTGAGGAGAAAGCCGATCCAAGGGAACTTTTTGAGGATGATAGACACAGTCAAGCCTGTGGTGGGCAATCTGATAGCGAAGACGAGGAACAGAGACACAATGAGGCAATCATAAAGATACAGGACTATATTGTAGGACGTCTAAGTGATCGCAGACAACTAAGAATCGTAGTAGAACGTTGTCAGTGACATCGTCCCGAGGCGGCATATCAGGGGCGCGCGGTGATGACTTTCTTGAATACCAACAAATGGAAAGGGAAAAGAGGACAAGATCACCTAAGAGTAGAGGAAGAGAAAGTCACAATAGGAAAGAAGATTTAGATAACACAGGTGTGTTGGACATCCTTGCATATCTTAAAGCAGTGGGAAGTGAAATGAGAAGTAAAATTCAGAAGGTCAGCTCAGAAATGAGAAATAAAATTCAGACGGTCAGCTCAGAAATGGGAAATAAAATTCAAAGGGTCAGCTCTTAATTGGGAAGCCAAATAAAAAACGGGAATGATGAAGTACGCTCTGAAATGGGAAGTAAAATTCAAAACGTTAGTGTCGAAATTCAGTCAATAAAACATGAAACGAGGGAAGTGAAAAATGAGGTAGTGATGCTCCGAACAAAACTAGAACGAGAGATTGCAGAGATCAGAAGAACCGCGATAGAGGCGCGATTACTAGCGAGGAGCGCAAAGCAGATTGCTCTTGAAACATTAGAGAAGACAGAAAATACGACAAAGATAGGGAGAGGTGCATTAACGAAGTTGCAGAGGCGCTTGAAACAAGTAGAAACAACGCAGCTGCAAAAGACAGAAATTGCGCCAAATGAGGCATTGACGGCGGAGCTCTCACAATTTAAACAACACATAGAATGCGAAATTAAGCAATTATCTCAGGAAGTCAGTTCGCAAAAATTACATTTCAGAAAAGAAATAGTAGGCGATTTGGAAATAACACAAACCAAAAGAGCCATTTCAAACTCAGCACGATCATGTCCAAGCCCAGACGATACTATATTGTGTTGGGATGTAAGAGCTGCTCGTCAGCTACATACTGAAAGTGTATCTGCAGAGCAATGAAGTATCGCTAGAGATAGAGCCCTCGCGTCTACATAGGGCACGACTGGGTAACAAATTGCGAATACGGTGAACAGCAATGAGATATTTCATATGCATAATTGTTATCCAAAAATGCGCACCACGGGATACTTTTCCAGTGATGAAAATGTGACAGGCGGTAGAAGAGAGGATGCCCAAAGTAACGGTAGACCGGATACGTTACTGCCAAGTGAGAATGTGGTAGGCCGAGCGGGAAGAAATTCTAATGAAATTTTCGATTTTAAGCATGTCATCTCTGTACGAAAATTCCAGCATTACAAAGACGATGGTAATGTTTACACCCAAAGCCTTTCATTGGAAAATTTGATTTATCAGTACCTCCTCACTGGCCTCTGATGTACAAACTGGATTTCGTATGTTTACATATCGAGGGAACATCGGCCGAATGATTGCGGAACATTGCAAAAACATGAACATCATACTGGCCCAAGGAGACACAGGGCTGGATCAAACAGGAAATAATGATGAGCAGAGACTTGGAGAGTTCAGGGTTCCATAGTCTGGTGAAGTATTTAGAATACTTGACCAAGGAAAATCAGTATTTAGGCGACCCATCCACACCAGCTGAGACCATAAGATTGTGGTATATGAAGCTGCAAATTTCCTACCAGCAAACGATGTGAAAGTGATGTAGAAGGATTCAAGTGTATCAGGGTTGGAGTTCGCTTTCAACGAGCAGCAGGCGCGAGAAAAACGTAGGCTGAGAGACATGCAGAGTGACAGAAGGGAGAACAACGGAGAGGCTATAATTGGCAAAACAATGTAGATCGCCCGCCTAACCAAAACATGGACCATAAATATCGTAGTGGGAACAATGTACAGTGGAAGAACTATGGTAGAGAATATAGGCTACAAAATGAACACAGATGGGAGCCACAAAATAACGGCGCATCATGGGGCGACAATAGAGAAACTCGTCAACGGTCTGACCCAGGATGGGGTGGAACGAATAACAACACGAATCAGGGACCATCAATTGAAATTAGACCACCTAACCCTGGGAGAGAACGCCAAAATGACGTAGAAAGTGAACAATGACTAGGCCAGACGACGGGCACTAGTGAAAATGCGCCCGTAACCCATATCGAAAGTAATAACATAAATATTATAGAATATGAGGACATGAGGGAGATATTATTTGATGAAAAGGAAACGTTACCCAAACAGGAAATCTATCTGGTGGTAAAAGCACAAATTGGAGAAATTATGGGTAGTGCTGTAATAGAGATAGTGGAAGTGAACTCTCAGCTAGTTCAGATAGACTGTTCGCTAAATGCAAAGATTCAGTGAATCCACCGATGCTCACAGTACAAAAAACAAAGGTATGAGGTGCTTTAGTTGGAAAGGGTATGGAAATATCGCAACAAACACGTCTAGATTTTGAATGCCAAGGACACCAGATAGCTGCAAATCTGTTCATAATACCGAAACTAAGAGCTGATATAACAATCGGTGTAGATTTTCTTTCAGCGTAGAAAGCTATCATTGATCTAGAAAGAGGGGAGTTAATGTTAGGGAAAGAGAATAAAATAAAAATCAGATTTGATGACAAGACAATAAACGCTCAAATTCCGGCGAGCTATTTTAAACTACAATTCACGGACCAACATTCAGTTCAGAGGGAAGAATGTAGAAAAAATAACGAGAATAGAGCAGAGATCAAGTCAGAATGTGAGCAGATTAATGAAATTAACAGTAAGATTGATTCGAAATTCGAGAATCTGGAAAACAGATAATATGGACAGGCAAGGGTTGGAGCTTGCACTCAAAAATAACGCAGAGGTCTTCTCACCTAAAACCGGATGCATTAAGGGGTATCAATATAAATTTGAGGTAAATAAACATAGATAATTTTGGGAATCTCCTTATGCCATCCCGTGGTCATACTGGGAAAGGGTTCTAGGTGAACTATGAAGACCGGAGGACGAAGGTGTAATTGAGGCCGCGAGATCTGAGTATAATAGTCCACCACGCATAGAAGACAAAAAGGACAGTGGAGTTTGACTCACGCCAAATAAATACATGGAAATGGAAATGAGCTTTTGGCGTCATTGGCTGGGAGGCCCCTTACGGGGTAGGTCCGGCTGCCTTAGTGCAGGTCATTACATCCCCTACTCAGACAGGAATCGTACCCGGGCCCCTTAGGACGGCATTCCATCATGCTGACCATTCAGCTATTGGGGCGGACAATAAATACCATTATTGTGCCAGAGACGGATCGCCCTGAAAGGCATGAGGAGCTCCTTCAAAGATTTCATGGGGTTTCGGTGTTTTCCTCACTTGATTTGCGATCGAGCTTTTGGCAGATAGAGTTCGATCATGACTGACAAAAATACACAGCCTTTATTGCCTTCGGAAGGTGTATTCAATTCAAAAGGCTCCCTTTTGGACTGACTATATCTTCAGCTGCATTAATCAGGGGTTTTAGCAAAATATTGAGTGAAGAGTTAAAAGAGACGCTCATGTGTTAAGAAGACGATATATTGATAGCAGAAAATACCTGGGAGAGACATAACAAACTCTTAGAGGAAGTGTTAAGATGTTTGAAGAGGTATTGGATGACTGCAAATATTGATAAGTCTTGTTTTGGGAGCAGTACGATTAGCTTTCGGCCGACACGTGATAACAGGAATAACAGGAAAAGGGATTAGACCCGACCCAGAGAGGATGGCAGCAATTGCAAAGTTTGCCACTTCTACAACCGCAAAACAACTGAGAGGGTTTCTAGGGATAATAAACTTTTATAAAAAGTAGAAACATTAGCTAGTCCCCGATTCTGCCAACTGACGGGAAAAGGAACACCCTGGGTGTGGGATGAGTGTTCAGACCAAGAATTCAATAATTTGAAGGCGGCACTCGTCAATGCTCCTATTTTATCACATCCTGACTTATCACAGGATTTTTGTATGTCCACTGACAGTGCAAATACCGGTCTGGGAGTTATGTTGTTTCAGGAGTTTGAACAAGATGGCAAATTAGTACACAGAACAATTGCCTTTGGTAGCAGGGTACTATCCAAAAGTGAAAGGAATTACTCTGTTGCCGAACTTGAAGCCCTTGCAATAGTATGGGTATTTAAAAAGTTTAGATACTTTCTGTTCGGTAGACAAAGAAAAGTCTATACGGACCATAGGGCCCTAGAATTTCTCCTAACCGCCAAACTTCCATGTGAAAGACAAGAGAGATGGGTAGCTGTGCTTCAAGAATACCAGTTTTCAACAGTGTACGTGCCTGGTGCGACAAACGTCATTGCTGATGCCCTGTCCCACTCACCTACTGGTATAACAGAAGAGACAAATAGAAATGTTCAAATGTTTGCGAATTCCTAAGGGACCAAACTGCTGAGGTCATCGCTCCCTAGACTTACACGCTACGTAAACTAACTTATGCTAAGAAAAAACACACACACCCATGGCCTAGGGAGGACTCGAGCCTCCAGCTGGAGGGGCTGTGCTATCCGTGACATGTCTCCTTAAACCACGCGGCCACTCCGCGCTGCCAGAAGAGACGGTTGAAGCATTAGATCAAGAGCACTTTTCGTTGTTCTACCTCAGACGGGTTGCGTTTGAAAACTTCGTCACTGTAACGATGCGGAATATCCAGAATGAGCAGGACAAGGACCCAGATTTAGTCAAAATAAAGAAAAAATGGAAGGATCGGACGCAGGCCCATATAAGACAGCACTGCCTCTTGAGAAAAGGGATTCTGTTTTATAGGACAAACGTTAATCACTTGTTGTGGGTGGTGTGCATACCAAATGAGTTAATAAATAAGTTTATATCGTATACACAAGTAATTTACGCACATTTCGATCCACGAAAATGTTCCTTGAAAATGAGGAGTGTTTGCTATTTTAAAAACATGGAGAAACGTATAAGGAAAGTACTAGCCATCTGTAAAAAACTACCAAAAGGTGAAATCCACAACTTTAGGGACCGAGGCTCCTTTATACCCAATTATTCCTGAGAAACTAAGGCGACGAATTTAATAGGACCATTACCCAATACATGTAGGGGTCATCTATATATATTGGTAGTACTGGAGCTGACATCCAAATTTGTGACGTTGATACCACTAACAAGGGCGACTGGTGCAACTGTGAGTAGAGCCTTGTGCAGAGACTTCATAAACCAAGTGGGAACTGTAGATTGTATTACTGGTATCTCAGATAATGGACCTCAATATAAATCTGAGGTATGGAAAAGAACACTGAGAAGGTATGAAATAAAGCCCATATTTGTTAGTAGATTTCATCCAAGTTCGAACCCTGCAGGGAGAACGATGAAAGATTTGGGTAATTTATGTAGACTATACTGTGGAAAGAATCATGATAGCTAGGATGTATTTCTTAAAGATTTTCAGGATGTGATAATCGAGCTCCCCTACAGTACTACATTGATGCCACCTATTATGGTGCTGAAGAACAGGGACCCTCCAGATAAAATTCGAGGACTGATCGACTTTCCACAAAAGATGCACCAACAACATAAAGTCGTAGTGGAGGAGGCTTTGCGCAGTATTCGGGTCGCTGGAGAGAAGCACAAGGTGCGTGCGGACAAAAAGGCGCACGTAAAGGAATTAGTAGTTGGACAAAAAGTCTTAGTTAAGTCTTATAGGTTGTCCAATAAACAAATGAAGCTACGTCAAAAGCTTTTCAAGAGAAGTTGTAAATTGTCATAGCTGTGTTAGGAAAGAATCAGAGCTCCAAGCCCTAATAGAAAGCACTGAAGCTCAAATAGTTATAAGTACAGAAAGTTCGCTAAAGCTGGAAATAAGTTCAGCAGAAATTTTTTCTAACGATCTAACAGTGTTCAGAAAGGATAGATTAAATACAATTTGTGGTGGAGTATTTATTTCTGTCAGAAGTAGTTTGCCTTGTAGTGAAATTGAAGTAGATAGTTCCTGCGAAATAGTATGGGTAGAGGCTATACTTGACAATCGGACTAAACTATTAATTATTTTACTATTAATTATTTATTATTAATTAATTTACCAGCCCCCGACTCAGAAGATATAGTTGCTGAAAAGTTCAAAGAAAACTTGAATCTCATTTCAAATAGGTACCCCACTCACACAATTATAGTCGGTGGTGACTTAAATCTGCCATCGATATGCTGGAAAAATTATACGCTTAAAGCCGGTGGCAGGCATAAAACGTCATCCGAAATTGTACTGAATGCTTTCTCAGAAAATTATTTTGAACAATTAGTTCATGAGCCCACTCGAAGTGTAAATGGTTGCGAAAGCATACTTGACCTCTTAGCAACAAATAATGCTGGTAAAACAGTGAGCATCGTGATGAATACAGGGATTAGCGACCACAAGGTAGTAGCTGCTAGGGTGAATACCATAACTCCTACAACCATCAAAAAGAAACCCAAAGTATATCCATTTAAAAAAGCTGATAAAAATGCTCCTAACGCCTTTTTAAGAGACAGTCTGCACTCCTTCTGATCTGATCGTGTAAGAGTAGAAAAGTTGTGGAATGATTTCAAAGAGATAGTATCGACAGCAGTTGAGAGATATATACTACATAAATTAATAACTGATGGTACTGATCCCCCATGGTACACAAAACGGGTCAGATCGCTGTTGCAGAAGCAGCGAAGAAAGCACGCCAAATTTAAAAGAACGCAAAATCCCCAAGACCGGCAAAGTTTTGCAGAAGTTCGAAGTATAGCGCGTACTTCAATGCGAGATGCTTTTAGTAACTTCCACAACAAAACTCTGCCTCGAAATCTGGCAGAAAACCCAAAGAGATTCTGGTCATACATAAACCACACCAGTGGCAAGACGGAATCAATACCTCCACTGCGCGATAACAACAGTGAAGTCACTGGTAACAGTGCCACTAAAGCAGTTATTAAACACGATTTTCGGAAACTCCTTCACCAAAGAAGACGAAGTAAATATTCCTGAATTCCAGTCAAGAACAACTGCCAAGATAAGAAACACAGAAATAGATATTCTCGGCGTCGCGGAGCAGCTAAATCACTTAATGAAAGCAAGGCTTCCGGTCCAGATTGTATGCCAGTCAGCTTCCTCTCAGAGTATGCTGACACAATAGCTCCATATTTATCAATTATATACAACCGCTCGCTCACAGGAAGATTTGTACCTAAAGACTGGAAAAGTGCTCAAGCCACACCAATACCCAAAAAGGGAAGTAGGAGTAATCCGATGAATTACACGCCCATATCACTAACGTCGATTTGCAGTAGGGTTTTGGAACATATACTGTGTTCGAACACTATGTAGTACCTCGAAGAAAACGATTTATTGACACGTAGTCAGCACGAATTCAGAAAATACCGATCTTGCGAGGTACAACTAGCTCTTTATACTCATGAAGTAATGACTGCTATCGACAGGGGATGTCAAATTGAGTCCATATTTTTCGGTTTCCAGAAGGCTTTCGACACCGTTCCTCACAAGCGTCTTCTAACCAAACTGCGCGCCTATGGAATATCGCCTCAGTTGTGCGGCTGGATTCGTGATTTCCTGTCAGAAAGGTGACAATTCGCAGTAATAGACGGAAAGTCATCGAGTAAAACAGAAATAATACCCGGCTTCCCCAAGGAAGTGTTATAGGCCCTCTATTGTTATTCATCTATATTAACGACATAGGAGACAATCTGAGTAGCCCTCTTAGATTGTTTGCAGATGATGCTGTCATTTACCGTCTCGTAAAGTCATCAGATGTTCAAAACGAATTGCAAAATGTATGGTGCGAAAAGTGGCAACTGACCCTGAATAAAGAAATGTGTGAAGGTATCCACATGAGTACTAAAAGAAATCCGCTAAATTTCGATTACTCGATAAGTCACACAAATCTGAAGGCTGTAAATTCAACTAAATACTTAGGGATTACAATTACAAATACCCTAAATCGGAACGACCACAGAGATAATGTTGTGGGTAGAGCCAACCAAAGACTGCAGTTCTTTGGCAGTAAACTTAGAAGGTGCAACAGGTCTACTAAAGAGACTGCTTACACCACGCTTGTCCGCCCTATTCTGGAGTATTGCTGTGTGGTGTGGGATCCGCATTAGATGAGACTGACAGATGGCATCGAAAAAGTACAAAGAAGGGTAGCTCGTTTTGTATCATCACGAAGTAGGGGAGATAGTGCCACAGACATGATACGTGAATTGGAGTGGCAATCATTGAAACAAAGACGTTTTTCGTTGCGATGGGATCTTCTCATGAAATTTCAATCACCAGTTTTCTCCTCTGATTGCGTAAACATTCTGTTGGCACCCACCTACATGTGGAGAAATGACCATCACGATAAAATAAGAGAAATCAGGGCTGGCACAGAAAAATTTAAGTACTCATTTTCCCGCACGCCGTTCGAGAGTGGAATGGTAGAGAGACAGCTTGAAGGTGGTTCATTGAACCCTCTGCCAGGCACTTTATTCTGAATAGCAGAGTAATCACGTAGGTGTACTTTAGATGTAGATACAGCGGCCATGTACGTATAAGAACACTGGCACATGCAAATACAGTTGAAATTGTGACTGTGACACCAGGAAAATCTTTAGGCCTCCATCATGTGAGCTATCTCAAGCCATTTATAGAATAAGTAGGAAGAATTAAAATGAGTTGTATAGCGAAAGTAAAGTATATTGTATTGTAACCTCCCCACAAAAATTTAAAAGAAATGTCAATATTATTTAGAAATGCAAATGGATATTGCGCTAAGTGTAACTTCTCCACCAAAATTTAAAGACAGAAATAATAAATGAATAGGAGCCAAGAATAACCTCCCTGCAATGAAATGTACTGACCAACGCAACAAAAATGTGAAATTCGCAATCTGACTCTGGTGTAAGCTCCCACAAAAATAATGAAAAACAATTCAGTGCTAATGAAATTCAATTAAACCGAAATATCGGTCTATGGCCCTGTGCAAAAATCACAATTAAACTCTTACCTCATCATAACAGCTAGTCAAATTTCTGCTCTTATTCTTGCGCACGGCTTGGAGGAACTGCATTGCAAATAATAATATTCTTTTTTTTTTATTATTTAACTGAAAACTGAAACTTTTGTTTAAGGGAAGTGGAACGAAATAGTTACTTCAATTAATTAAAAATTTTATGTAAAATTGCTTTTGAAATCAAAATTATTATTGGGGGCACTTGTTGAAGATTAATTACAATAAATAAACTTTACATTATCTGATGATTATCTTAATTAACAGTATACCTCATTCAGCATCTTGACCAGTGTTGCCGACAGACTACATCACACAACCGCACTGGGCTGCTACTACTGACCGACCGCTCTGCATGACGACTACTAGCGTACTGCTTGACGCAACTGAACAGAGCTACTGACTCGCAACGACTACTGACAGAGTACAGCACGCAACACTCGCGCGGTCAAGCGCATACTCTCTGGTCAGAGACGCTGCAATGCCTCGCCATCGCTGCTACGTTACATACGTGTTTCATAACCCTCCACTGGGGGGGCAAAAATTTGGCAGCGATGGTGAGTCATTTGGACTTGCCAAGCGCGGCAAAATTTTTCATTAATTAGTCAACTTGTACAATTTACAGAATGCTTAGATACATGAATTAAATGTGGTGCACATGCACAGAGTACAAAACATTTCAGACAAAGACAAGATATGAGTACAAAACATAGTAGCAAATCAGAAAAATGTATATACAAATTATTTGACAGATAACAAAGTGCACAGGCACTGAAAAAATTCTTTAGCATATTCAGAACAAATAAACAGACTGGCAAAAAATATTATGTTGACAAGTGACATGAGTGCACATGCACTGCAGTTGAGAACATATCAGTAAATGATGAAATGTATATACAATTAGTAACAAATGACATAAGTGCATACGCATTGAAGTATTGAATATACAGAATAGAACAAATCATATTGAAAAATGAGAAAAGTGCACAGGCACTGAAGTTCAGTAGAAAACATATTAACACCTAACAGAAGTGCACATGCACTGTAGTTCAGAACATATCATTAACATAAAAAAATGTATATACAATATAAAAGACAAGAGTGTACATATACTGTACTTCAGAACAAATCTAAAAATGTCTTTAGCATTTTCACAACAAATAAACATAATGGCAAAAAAATTATGTCGACCAGTGACATAAGTGTACTCGCACTGGAGTTCAGCGAATCGAAAAAAATGTATAGCCATGAACATAAATGATGTTAGCAAAAAATGATTTCATTATGTGACAAGAATTAGGATAGGAAAGGGAAAGATTGCATCATGGTTGTAGCACTTTAGATTGCACACAGCTGTTCTGAAAGTCCATATCTTTCCACAGAAGTACAACACCAAGTGACACAATTTGAAGTTCTTTTCCCATCAGAATTTATCAGTGTAGCCAATACACTGAACTGTCGTAGTAATGTTCCATGTTCTCATTTTGGCAGTACACTAGGCACACCAAACAGTGGGACCATAATAACGTCTTCATCGCTCACGCTGGTGGACAGCATGTCGTGTCAACACCACGCTCTGACAAGGCACACCAACGTAGAATTAGTGCAAAACCAAATATAGTGCTCCATGATCACTGGGATAAACAGGACAAATGGACATTGCAGTAATTCAGGGTAGTTAGCTTATGAGGTGAAGGACATTATGTCACATACCATTGACAATTACAGTCTTCATTAGTAGTTTGCGGCATTCATAGCCCAGTTATTGAACATTTCTGTACCATGTATGTAGTATTACAGAAAAATGTTCATTAATTGTTTTACATAGAATCAGTAACCTTCTTTTCCTAGTTACAAAGCATCATGAAATAATCGCATTCTTTTCCAGTTACAAAGTATAGCATAGTTAATTAATCATTTGTCATTCCAATAGTACTAATCATTAGCCTTTTCCTAATTACAAAGCATTATTAAACAGTCACATTCCTTTCCAGTTACAAAGTATGGCATCGTTAATTAATCATTTGTCATTTCGATATAGTAAGAATCATTAGCTTTCTCCTAATTACAAAGCATTATTAAACAGTCACATTCATTTCCAGTTACAAAGTATAGCATAGTTAATTAATTATTTGTCAGTTAATTAATCATCTGTCATTTGAATATGGTAAGAATTATTGTCCTTCTCCTAATTACAAAGCATTTTCATTTCCAATTACAAAGCATAGCATAATTAATTAATCATTTGTCATTCCAATAGTAATAATCATTAGCTTTCTCCTAATTACAAAGCACTATTAAACAATCACATTCTTTTCCAGTTACAAAGTATAGCATTGAAAACAAGAGTTAATTAATGGCATAATTAATAACATATTCATGGAGTGACATTAATTATTGGCACTCAGTGGCCAGCAAGTATTGAATAGAATAAAAACATAGTTCATCATTCAGTATTATTCAGATCATTACAAAGTCATTATTAAAAAATCAGTTAATTACAATCAAAGCATTAATAATCACGGGCATTATAAGTAGTCTCATTACAATAAACAGTGGCAGTTATTAGCCAGTTACAAAGCATTATTTTATATATATATATTTTTTTGTATCATTAAGAAGTTATTACTGAAGTGACATACTATTCAGAGCTGTTCAGTATTATTCAGAATTATCATAAACTAGTGACATTATGTGGGACTGGTAATACATTTTTTTTTTTTTTGTTAGCAATGCATTGCGTTGGGATCGATAATTAATTGCTGAGGCATAACACTATTTGCTTTTGACCTAGTGCTGCAAATGAGGATAGGTAACGTCATTCGTCATGAGTCAGCTGTAGCAAGGTTATGTAACAAGGCAGTATATGTGATCACATTTATAAATGATAAACACAAATGGGTATAAAAAAAAATGCAAGTACAAGACAGGTATAATAACTAACAGGTTTAGTAAGTATCATGAAAAGCTTCTCCTGGAAAAAATACAAAATGGATTATTGACCTGAAAGAAGAAACGCACAATATGCTGAAAAGTAGTGAACTTCGAATTAACAGGTAGTGAAATGTGTATAAAAATGTGTTCCATAGCTGTCCTTTCCAAAACTTTCCGTCATCCTACTATGTAATATAACACCTGCTGTCAAAACAAACTGCAACAAATACTTAAATAACTACATAGCATAAATACATAACTTCAACATTATCCTCATCTGTAAAGAAAACTTCATTATCCATATCATCATAACTTCATTATTATCATTACCTGTAGAGAAAAACTTCATTATTCATAACAGCATATTCTTCATCATTATTCGTCAGCATTCATTATCATCTGCAAAAATCACTTCATTACTCATTACATAACTATTCCTGATCTCTAGCATATTTCATCACTAAAACTAAGATGTGTAGTTCTGTCTGACAGCCTGCATCAATCACCTTGTATTCTGAAAGAAAAAATTAGTTAAGACTGCTATTCTACGATGAGTATAGTATATTCTTGTTAATGCCTGCCAATCCTGATCCATTTACTCTTCCTCATAAAGTTATTGCATCTTCTTTCGTTTATTCCGTAGGTGAAATTCCCATTTCTGTTGAATTTATTTCTTACACGCATCATTTCTTTCTGAAATTGATGAACAGAGATTAACGTCCTGCATTTAAATCATATACCCACTAAATAATGACTGGTTTATGGTGACACAATTAACCATACAGCATAACATGACAGAAAACGTAATATGTCAAAGACATTGACAGTGTTCGAAGCCAAAATGTACAGAGAATATCACAATGCAGCAGCAAAATGTAAAACAGTCACGATGTTGAGATGTCATAAGGCAAAAAAAAATGTCAAAATCACTGGTGTGTTATATCTTAACTATTTCACAGTGCATACAAACAAAACTGAAAACAATCATACATAAAAAAATGGAAAATGTGCACGGTCTGATGTGTAACGACAAGAAAAGCGACCTGCTAACCTTACCTTGCCGGGCACTTGCCAAGAAAAAATACGATAATCATCAGTAATTAGTCAGGTGAAATAATTGCATTAGTAAATGACATCATAGTGTGTTGAATCATAAAGTGTCTTCACTCAATAAACGGTTTAATGTTTGAGATATGGTGGTTGCCTTTCGATTTTCTGGTTCTCAAAGTTTCGACGTGTACAACATTGGGGTGAGGGATGCTGCGAATCCGATATGGACCTGCGTATAGAAGTTCAAATTTGCTGCACTTACCTTTTAATTTACTGGATAAATAGTGTGTACGTACTAATATCTTCTGTCCAACGTGAAAGTCTCGGCGTCTACAAACCTGTTTTTGCTGTCTTCTCCGGCGCTCTGCGGCACGTTTGATGTTGTTCAGCGCAATGTCAATCATTTCGTGGTGTCTTAGTCGACGACATTTAGGGAAGTTTACTAATTCTTTAATTTTGTTTGGTGGTTCAACGTTTTTCAGTATAACAGACGGAGATAGCATAGTGGATTCATTTGGAATGGAATTAATTACATCTTGGAATGAGAGTATGTGTGTATCCCAATCAATATGTCTTTTGTGGCAGTATATTCGGCACAGCTTACCAATTTCTTTCATTAATCTTTCACAGGGGTTCGAAGAAGCATGGTACTTGGATATATAAATCGGAGAAATGTTTCTAGCTCGTAACATGCGCGTCCATGTACTAGAACGAAATTGAGATCCATTGTCAGAAATTACTTTCATCACATGCCCTACATGAGATAGAAAATGTTTTACAAATGCCTTCGAAACAGTTTTGGCAGTAGCTTTGCGTAATGGAGTGAAAGTAACAAATTTTGAAGTGAGCTCAACAGCGACAAAGATGTAGCAAAAACCTCTGTTAGTTCTCGGAATCGGACCAAAAATATCTACAGCGGCCATATGTCTTAATTTAACAGGTACAATGGGATATAAAGGAGGAATATGTGAAGTGGTGTCTGATTTAGCTTTCTGGCAAATTTTACAAGACGCTAAAACTCGTCGTATACGTTTCTCCATGTTGGTAAAATAACAGTTCTGTCTCAGTATAAGAAAACATTTTCGTGCTCCGTAATGTGCGTAACTTAAATGAGTGTACCAAATTAATTTGTTAACCAGTTCGTCAGGAATGCATAATAACCAATTGTTGCTGTCAGGATGAGAGCGGCGAAACAGAATGTCATTGCGTACTGTGTAGTGGTTCCTAATCGTAACATTATTCTTATCTTGCCAAAGGTGTTTAATTTCTTTCCACACAGTGTCTTTATTTTGTTCTTGTGCTATGTCCTGTAATGACGATGAAATAAAGTTTTCAAATGCAACTTGCTGAATGTACATGACACTGAAATTTGTTTTGCAGAAGTTGGTTGCTACGTCTTGCTGATTGTTGCCGAGAGAACGCGATAGTGCGTCTGCTATAACATTTTGTGTGCCAGGAATGTGAACTATTGTAAAATTAAATTCCTGTAAATAAAGTTTCCATCTGCTTAATCTGTCGTGAGTAAATTTAGCTGAAAGCAAAAACTGTATAGCTCTATGGTCTGTGTAAACGGTGGTATGTCTGCCATAAAGAAAGTGCCGAAATCTCGTAAAAGCCCATACAACACATAATGTTTCAAGTTCTGTAACGGAGTAATTTCGCTCAGCAGGTGACAGAATGCGGCTTGCAAATGCGATGTTTTTGATTACTATTGAACCATCTTCTTCAATTTCCTGGAAAATATGTACACCTAAAGCGGTGTTGGAACTGTCGGTGGCAATGGAAAAATTTCTAGTAAGATCTGGGTGCGATAAAAGTGGAGCATTCAACAAAGCATGTTTCAGGTTCACAAATTCAGAATGTGCTTGCTTATCCCAAGACCAAATAGTGTTTTTACCTGTTAATTGGCATAATCTGGGTGTGTCTAAAGCGGAGTGATGAATAAATTTACGAAAAAAGTTAATTAAGCCCAAAAAACTGCGTAATTGTTTCTTCGTCGTAGGAACACTAATGTCACGTAGAGCCTGAAGTTTTTTCGGATCAGGTGCAATGCCTTCTGCTGAAATTACGTGTCCAAGAAATTTTATAGAAGTTTTGCCAAAGTGCGATTTACTAAGATTAACTGTAAGTCCTTGTGCATGAAAAGTTTGTAACAGTTGTTCAAGAATCAGATTGTGTTCAGACCAGTTAGCTTCTGCGATAAGAATGTCGTCTACATACGTCGTGATTCTGTCACTAAGTTCTGTCGGAAGTATTGTGTTCAAACCGCGAATAAAAGCTGCAGAAGAAATAGTTAAGCCGAACGGTAATTTGCAAAATTGATAACAGTCGCCGAAACAGAGAAAAGCTGTATATTTTCTGCAATTCGGATGAAGTTGAATTTGCCAAAATCCCGATTTCAGATCTAGTGTAGAATAAATAGCTGTACCGTGAAATTTCTGTAAAAGTTCCTCTAATGTCTGTGGCCGATCTGTTTCATTAATAATAATGTCATTAATGTGACGTGAATCAAGTACAAGGCGAAGTGAGCCATCTTTTTTCTTAACAATATGCAACGGGTTTATGTACGGACTAACTGCTGGTTCAATAATTCCTTGATCAAGCATATCTTGCAATTCTTTTTTAACTTGTTCTCTATGAATATACGGAATAGGATAATGCTTAGCTTTAAATGTGTCGTGCTGTTTGACTTGAAATTCATACATAAAACCGGACATAGTACCAGGAATGTTGTCAAAAACTGGAGCTTGCTGTAAAAGAATTTTGTGTAATTGCGTTCGTTCGTCGTCTGTAGTTGCACTGCTCTCTTTAACCTTATCGGAAATCATTTACATTACATCGTAGTCAGCTTCGTCTGGAGTATTATAGTTGTGTACGTACCTATCTGTGAACAATGTGGGATTACAGTCTATGTTACGTGTTGCGGAAATGACCTCTGTGCGGTTAATTGTTTGTTCTCCCGCAGATAAAGAGTGCTGAAATTCTAAAGCCAATTGAACATTTTCATCCTTCACCATTAAATAAGAATTCTGAAAATCAATAACTGCGTCGTGTTGTACCAGAAAATTCGTACCTAAAATAACGTCTGTTGTCAATAAAGGAACAATCCAAAAATTTGAGTGGAAAGTATGACCTCCAATACAAAATGACAAATGCGTCTGTAATTTAACGTCTACTCCTTTACTCGGTACTGCTCCTTTCACTTTTGTTTTGCCTAAAGGTAATGTCGGATAGGTATTCTCTTTGTTACACTCGTTGAAAGTCTCCTCATTTATTACTGATATAGGTGAGCCGGAATCAATTACTGCTGAGAATTTCGATGAACCAATTTTAATTTCGATAACAGGATGTGAAATGGTTTTCTGAACAACATGTCTTTCCTGTAAAAGAGTGTCTCTGATATCATCAAAAGTAATTACATTTTCGTGAACAACATTTTGCATGTCTAGGGTAGTGCTTGTGTTACTGGAAGATGCGATCTGTACAGTATCTAGTCAGATTCTATCTGACGTGTTATTATTATTAGGAGGATTCTGTGGCATTTCGACTATTTGAACTGTCCTATTACTTCTTCCAGACGTATTACGCTCTGGATGATACCTACTGTCGGGTTCATTCATGAGAATAGGTTCTTGTGTAAAATTTTGCTGTTGGTATGTCCGACTGTTGTTAGATGTACGCTGAAAATTGTTCTCATTATTTTTACGTCTGTCGTAATAGTCATTCCTATACGGTGTATTGCGATAGGAATTGAAATACTGTCTTCTCTGTACGTAGTTGTTTCCTTGCTGCCGTGCGTTACTATTTGTTGGATCTTAGACTATATGCGCACGCGGCGGAACATTAAAGCCTGGTTGACCTTGTGTATTACATTGTTGGTTATGTATTCCAACCGGCTGACTTTCATGCTGTTGTGGTGGAAAACGTCTATTGTTACCAAAATGTGTTTCCTGTTGCTGAAAATTTTGACGATATTGATAATCTGAATTTTGTCTGTGATTTAAGTTCTGGTAGTTGTCGTTCCTAACGCGTCTGTTACTTTTCCTATTGAAATTACGTGTCTGATCATAATTGCTGTACGTTTGTTGACCTTGGTTATTATAAGAAAAATTTTTGTTTACAAAAGAATAATCAGATTGCTGTACTTCTAAAAGCTGTAAAAGATCTCTGAACGCTGAAATATTTTCTTTTTGCTGACCTGTTAGAAGTGACACTCGTAATGACCGTGGTAATTTGGAAATGCATAATTGTATAAGTGCAGATTCACTGTACGGTTCACTCAGGTATTGGTTTTGTTGTACCATGTGCTCAAAAAATTGCGTCACACTGGGAAAATTTGAGTTCTCGTAATTCGGCAAACTAATCAACTGATCTTTAATTCCGCGCTGTGTCGTCTTCGACCAGTACGCTGACAGAAAAGCATTCTGAAATTCCTCTACCGAGTAACACTGTCTCGCGATCGGTCTCATACGAGTTGCCGGTTCGCCTTCCAAAAAACTGCAAATAAATTCAAGTTTATGTGTTACAGGCCAAGTCGGTGGAAGAGCAAAGCTAAATTGTTGAATCCAATCCAGTGGGTGAATCTGCGTTCTATCGTTTTTAAAAACTTTAAACTTTCTCACTGACAGAAAATGTTTGTAATCGAAATTATCATCTCTGTGTGATGGAACAGGTTCAGGATCGTAAGAGAATCTATTGAACTGTGGTTGATCGGAATCTAAGTCCCGTACTCTCTGTAGATTACCCAAATTATACGCGCTGCGTGAGTCTGACACATGTTCATAAAGTGGCGTCTGATGTGGTATGTTATTAACTGAAATGTTTTTCATCTCTGTTACTTCTTGTTGTAAATTTGATAACTTCCTACGTAACGTGTTGTTAGATGAATCGATCTCATTAATTGTCTGCTGTAAATTTTGAAATTCAGGTGTTTGGATAAATGAAACCGGTGCAGTATCGTCTGATTTATTGTCATTAGTATTTTCGATAACATGAATACGACTGGCCAATTCATCACATTTTTCAGTCAGTATTTTAACCTGATCATCGGTTTTAGAATCAGACGCATTAATCTGTTTTTGCAACTTACGCGTAGTTTCGCTCAGTTTTTTAACATCAGCTTTGATGACATCGCAATCGTGTGTTAGATCTAATTGTTCGAATCTGTCTGTCACTGTTTGAATATTTACTGTGTGTGTATCTGTTTTTGATTTAAGATCAGAAATTTCATCCCGTAATTCCGCGTTCAACTGTTCTATGGTATTAATTTTGTCGGACACTGTAGTAATATTATTGTCTACATACGTTTTTGCCTTCGCAAACATTTTACGTTTGTCTTCCTGTCTCTGTGCTGTGATTGTTTCCATTACTTGTCGTTTTATTTTGTTTTGATCCTGAATAAATTTACGGAAACGCGTATCACTGTTTTGTATGTGAAGATTAAAGCGTTCGTCAATCTGAGTGTTCTGTTGGTCGAATTTCGCGTCTATCTTTGCGTCCATTGTGCGCGAAAGTTCTACCGTCATTGCTTTAAACTCGTCCCGTAATTGTGTAGCTTTTTCAGAGCATTGTTTTGCGACTCCGCTAATTTCGTCTCTGGGTGTTTCTGTTGCGACTGTTTGCATTTCTCTTAATTCTTGCGCAACAGACTTAATTTCTTCGCTATTTTTTTGTGAACAAGCCTCAATTTCCACGCGCAACTGTTCCTTAGTGTCATGGCACTGCGCGGCAACGGCTCTAATTTGTTCACTAAGCTGTCTGGAATTGTCGTCTAATTTTTCATTCAAGTATTGTTTGAGTTTTTCGTTATCTTGTTTGACCTGTTCACTAAGTTTGTCTTGCTTTTCGTTCTGTTGTTTGAAATTTTCATCAATTTTATTAAATTTTTTGTCCTGTTCACTAAATTGTTGTTTGAAATCTTCACTCTGTTGTTGTAGCAATCTTCTCATAATTTGTTCAAAGCCAAAGTTAGCGTTTATACTCTCTGTGCTGTTTAGTGGTGGATCTGGAACTTTCTCGCTTACTGTAACCATTTGGTTATTCTGAGATTTAGAAAAAGGTTTGTCAGTCGGATGTACACTGTCAGACATTATTTCGGAATTAAATGGATCCGTCGTACTCTCACTACACTGACCATTTTCATTCGAAAAATTTGTTTGTATGTTATTTGAATTTTCCAAATCGGGTGTGTTAAGCTCGGCAGCGCTCATTACTATAGACCGCTCCGCGTCATCAATTGTCGTCAAGTTAACAGACGAGACAATTGAGTTCGTTTGTTCATCATTAAGATAAAAGTCATCATTAGTGGTTGGAATGCACTGATTGTTAGTGAACGCAGGATTGTCATCATTACACTGCGTGTCACATGTCCTATCGGTAAAGTTGTTTGGGTCGGTAATTTCATTCATAATACCTCGCGATACACTATTCACAGTCTTTCGCGGCATTTTTACAGTAGTCACAATATTCACAAAACAATAAGCACAATGCAAAAACAACACACAAATACAACAGAGCAACGAATTGCCGTTGACCTGTAGAAAGAAAGTCACAAGATTAGTAAAAGCGTTGCGCCAAATCCTAATTATATCTAAGCAAATAAGAGCAGATATCTGACTGTTGTTCAAAAGATTCTCAACGAAATTCGATCCTGGACTGGGTGTCGCCAAGTGTAACCTCCCCACAAAAATTTAAAAGAAATGTCAATATTATTTAGAAATGCAAATGGACATTGCGCTAAGTGTAACTTCTCCACCAAAATTTAAAGACAGAAATAATAAATGAATAGGAGCCAAGAATAACCTCCCTGCAATGAAATGTACTGACCAACGCAACAAAAATGTGAAATTCGCAATCTGACTCTGGTGTAAGCTCCCACAAAAATAATGAAAAACAATTCAGTGCTAATGAAATTCAATTAAACCGAAATATCGGTCTATGGCCCTGTGCAAAAATCACAATTAAACTCTTACCTCATCATAACAGCTAGTCAAATTTCTGCTCTTATTCTTGCGCACGGCTTGGAGGAACTGCATTGCAAATAATAATATTCTTTTTTTTTATTATTTAACTGAAAACTGAAACTTTTGTTTAAGGGAAGTGGAACGAAATAGTTACTTCAATTAATTAAAAATTTTATGTAAAATTGCTTTTGAAATCAAAATTATTATTGGGGGCACTTGTTGAAGATTAATTACAATAAATAAACTTTACATTATCTGATGATTATCTTAATTAACAGTATACCTCATTCAGCATCTTGACCAGTGTTGCCGACAGACTACATCACACAACCGCACTGGGCTGCTACTACTGACCGACTGCTCTGCATGACGACTACTAGCGTACTGCTTGACGCAACTGAACAGAGCTACTGACTCGCAACGACTACTGACAGAGTACAGCACGCAACACTCGCGCGGTCAAGCGCATACTCTCTGGTCAGAGACGCTGCAATGCCTCGCCATCGCTGCTACGTTACATACGTGTTTCAGTATATAGTTAGCAATTAAGTTAAGTTATTACACTGAAGGGATATGTAGATTTATCAATACTTTCTGTGCTATTATCATGTTAAAAGAAGTACTACAGTGCGTAAAAAGGGTAAGATGTCGAGGGTCAGAAAATTATGGTATGTTTCTTTGTGTAGGATATTACTAGGTGCACAGCAAGCTGAGTGTACAATTTAAAAGGTTTTTGGAGTGTAAGGTGTGCTATCTGTCCATGAAAGAATAAAGTAAAAATGAGAAACGTGTGGTAGTGCAAAAATGTTGTAAAGATGTGTGAATAGTTAAGTTTGTTACCCAATTGATGTGGAACATATTAGCAGAGAATGTGAGCATTCTGAAAAAAAAATTAGAACTACTTCATGAAATGAGTGTCTATTTTCAATGTTTAGCAATGGGATCACAAATAAGTGACTTGCTAGTACTGGTTTGCAGTGACACACAGGTGTGTCGTACAAGTATGATTTGTCTCCATTCAGAGAAACGAAAGTTCATTGGGTGGCTTGCGCCACGTGGCTATGCGAGAGCGCACCATTATTTGTATATGTAAGTGTTGTATTTATGTTTTTCAGAGAGATGGAAGAAATGTGTACATGCTGGCCAGTTCTGCGGAATACCATATGAGCGCACCGAAATGTTGAGTGTTGTAAGTCATGAAATGGATGTATAATAAGGGGATGTTGACACATAAAAATTAATAAAGGAAAGTATGAAATGCTATACATTCAAAGCACATGACATCGTGGGTAATACATAATGGCATGGCAGACGTGTTGATGAGCAGTGATTTTATATAATGTATATATATAATGCATATTTTATATTTGCAGGTACCACTAGTAAAATAAAATGTAACTTTATTAACATAAAAGGAAGAGTTAACGACAGATAAAGGTAATAGCAGCAGCTCTGGAGAAAGGACAGCGACAGAGAAGGTATTACTGAGTAAAACCATGAAAGAATGTACATGACAGTGTGATTAAAGAAATTATCGGTAATTTTGTACTAAACTTGCTATGTAGTTTATTATTGTCCACAGGACACAAGCCGAAGCATGAAATGAAAAAGAGGTCTGCCTAATCATTCATTTGTGTATGTTTGTGCAGACATGCACTTTCTTATATCACACACGACAACATCCACGACAAAACAAAGAGCCATGAGATCAGATGATCTTGTGATACCCAACGACAGTGTAGCAATTTGAATAGGGTTGTAGTTAGTCTAGTATAAACATCCTACTGGCCAGTAGTTTAACAAGTAGTTTAACAAGTAGTTGTAGCGGCACCTCCGTTTAAGGTAGGGAAAAGGTAGATTCGGTGCAATATTTCTGAGAGCGCAAGTTACAGTCAGGTGCAGGCCTGTTGACAGTAAGTTACGCTACCAGCAGTTGCGAAGTAGAATGGAGGCCACAGGGCCGTAGAACCGCTGAAAAGAGTAAACGTAGCAATTTGCATGGCGCAAGTTATAGGCAGAAGGGGCCCGCTAGCCCAATCTAGGTGTTATGAGTACATGACTTGGAGTGGCATGTTAGCAAAACAGAGGCACACAGTCGCATATAAATGAGGGGGATTCAAGTGCGGCAACTCTCCTGGATGGCAGGGCGAATCACACCACCACCTACACACAGCAGCAGATGGGGCGCTAGCATTCCAGTTCACCGTGGGTCCCTGGTTCGACCCTCTGAGGCCAACGCGGGGTCCGTAGCCAGCAGTGGGCCACTTGGCGGCTCACTTCTGCGGGCAGGCTTGTTGGGTCCCAGCACATGCTGGAGATGTCCTGAGGCAAGAGCCACAGATTTGGCTGTCGGATTGCAGGCTCTTGATGTCGAGATCTTAACCACGACGCAGCAGGATGCCCTGCGGCTCCCAGCGAGCGGCGCTGAGGCAATGGGGACGAAGGCCACTGAGTTGGCTGCCAGTGCATCCTGCTCATGGCCGCCACGCTGCGGTATGTTGCATGGGTGGCTGAGGTAGCCTTTCCATGCCAAGCTGTTTTGCAGACAGTGAAGTGGTGTCCTCGGCATCGCGGGACCCTGTGATGCAGACAGAGGGTAATACAGCACTGTAGCTGGAAATAATAAAATGCTTGAAGATCACAGCCGAGTTTTCATATGGCGCATCCGGACAGTTTCTATCCACGTCCAACATTCCTCCACCACACACCAACATCTACATTTGGCAGTGACAGTAACATTTGGTGTGAGAATAGCGGGTATAGTCTGTACAGTACGATGTTCGAGCCAACCGCCTGCATTACAGTCACAAAATGTGGTGAGTGTTGACCAATTTTTCTTTTTGAGTGTTGGACGTTTTCTTTCTTTGCATTGTGAGAGTAAGTGTTAGTGTGTTTGGGGAAGTAAGATTTTTTCATTACTTTTGTAGTGGGTTAAGTATGATGTTTTATTTATCTCCTCCTATTACATCATCGCATAAAACGTAAGATGAGATACTGAGCTGTAGGAAGTCAGTTTATTTTTGTAGTTAAATGTTTTGTTTCTGTGGATTTTATAGGTTGAAATGGGACTAAGTGGGAACGAAAGCAACACAATGGCAGAGATAGGGACACAAGGTGTGTCATAATCAGAAGCGGTGCGGATTTTGTTGGAAAAGGTAGCACAATTGACAGCAGACAATATGCAGTTGAGAAGTGAATTAACATGTAGGAGTGAGCGGGAAACTGTGCATCTGATCAGTCGTTGTTGCCTAGGGTGCTGCAGCAGGAGATTTATCCAGATATCGCGAGTTTGATTATTCCGTTTTCTGGCAAGGGATCTGAGGATGTGCGTTCGTTTGTGGAGGATTTGGAAACTTAAGCTGTGATGAATGGTTGGTCTGATGAACAGTTGTTACATGTAGCCAAGATTAGATTAACGGGCGAAGTGAAGACATATGTAAGGTGTTCTCAGGCCTTAAGGAAGGCAGGACAATTTAAGCAGTTGAAGGAGGGGCTTTCACAGAGGTACAAGAATCAAAATAGCGCTTGGTACTTTAGGAAGAGTTTGAGTACAATGATTAAGAGACAGGGGGAGACGGTATAGAAATTTGTGGACAGAATAAGAGAAATTAAAGAGTATACTTACGAGTTGGGTTGGAGCGATGAAGCGAATGGTGTTCTGTTGCAGGAGGCCAAGCAAAGGGCACTTGATATATTTTTGAGGGGGTTACCGGCGCGTATGGCGCGGAAAGTGCATGAAGGGACTCCTGTAGATTTGCATCCGGCCATTCAGCTGGCAATCCAATGTGAGGAAATAGACGTGGCATTGGGGGCTGTGATAGGCAAACAGTGTTTACAGCAGGTCTAAAATGTTGTGAGTGTGGTTGTATGGGACATGTGCTGAGTCAATGTACCCAGTCACCGAGGAATAGAGGAAGGGGTGAAAATCAGCAGCATGGAGTATGGAGAAGTGGAGATAGTAGAGGTGGACAATGGTTAAATGGCAGAGGGGCCCCAAGCCAAATACGTACGCAGAGGGAGAATGTTCAGTGGTAGGATCCATAGGAACTAAAAGGTTTAAGATTCTGTTGGACACAGGGTTCCAAGTGTCAGTGGCTACTAGGAGTTTAATGCGACGAAGGAAGTTATACCCACCATGTTATACGTTGCATGGAGTGGGGGATAAGGAGGTCACACCTCTGGGGCTAGTGCCGGTCGACTTTCACATAGGGAAAGTCCGATTTAATGCATGCATGGAGGTAGTACCACGGGGAAGCAAGGGTTACGACGTGATCCTAGAAGTAGATTTCTTTCATCAACATCATGCCAAAATTGACCTTGGACAACGAACTGTGGAACTTGGTGGAATGTTATTTCAGCTAGGGGAAACTGTTGTCGATGCAGAGCTTCGCGAGGGGCGTTCAACGTAATGAACAAACCAATTGAGCCGTGTATATTAGCATTAAGGCTTAATTCACATGAGTGTGTGTCTAGTGGCACCAGGAAGTCGCTTTGGATAAGTGTAGAGTCAAGTCTACCTGTGGGTACGGTATGTGTTATTGAACCATTGGAGGATAATGGAGTTTTGGATCCATTAGGTTGTTTTGTGAAACGTAGTATTGTACACGTACAAGAGGGAAACAATGGGCGTGTAGTCCCCGTGAACGTGGGTAATTTTAGCGCTGTAGATGCGAATTTGGAAAAAGGAGTCCTAGTAGCGAATTTGGATGTACCAGATGACGAAGACTGTGTTCAAGAGGTAGGCGTAGCGATCAACCGCTAGCTGCCGATAGAACTGCATTGCGTAACAGAGTTAAACATCTGAAAGGAGGAGAAAAAGAGCATATGGAAGAATTGTTGAGGGAATTTAAGGATTTGTTTTTCCGCGAGGGCCATTACCAGCATCTCCATTAGTTCAACATAGGATACCAACAGGGAACGAAGCACCTGTTTGCCGTGAACCATACAGAATATCGAGGTATTTGCAGCCGATTGTGGAGGATTTCATTGATCAGCAGCTTGCGGACGGTATCACTTACGACAGTGCCAGTACTTTTCTACAATGGATTTGACAAGTGGTTATCATCAGTTGAGGTGGCTCCAGAGGATCGTCCAAAAACTGCTTTCTCTACTCCTGGAGGCCATTGCCAGTACATCAGAATGCCATTCGGTTTGAAAAACGCTCCCGCAACGTTTCAGAGGTTGCTAGCCAGTGTGCTGAGTGGTTTGAAACCACAGCAGTGTCTTGTCTATTTGGATGACATTATAGTGTTTTCGAGTAGTATGGAGCAGCATAGACAGCGTTAAGGAAAGTCTTTATGAGGTTAAGAGCAGCTCGTTTGACGTTGAGCCTGGAGAGGTGTCATTTTTCATTGGAAGAAGTGAAATATTTAGGTCATATCATCAGTAAGGACGGAGTGGGAACAGATCCGAGTTTGGTACAGGCTGTAAGGGATATTTGGGAGTTGAAAACAGTTAAGAAAGTGCAATCACTCGTCGGAATTTGCAATTTCTATCGAAAGTTCGTGAAGGGTTTTGCAGATTTAGCACAGCCATTGACGCGATTGTTACGGAAGGGTGCGAAATTTCAGTGGACACAAGAGTATAAGAAAGCGTTTGACAAACTGAAAGAAGTGTTAACATCAAGTCCAGTTCTTGTGTTTCCAGATTTTGAAAAGGAATTTATTGTAGCATGCGATGCATGGAATCAAGCATTAGGGTGTGTTCTTAGTGAGGAAATTAATGGGAAAGAACATCCTGTAGCCTATGTGTCTTGGTAGTTGACTGCAGCAGAGAGGGAGATGCTTAGCGTAATCTATGGAATCACATATTTTAAATATTATTTATATGGCAGAAGATTTCGGGTAGTGACAGATCACGCTGCGTTGAAGTGGTTGTTGGGGTTGAAGGATCCGTCCACTAGTCTCGCTAGGTGGGCTGTGAGGCTTAGTGAATTCTACTACGGGGTGGTGCACAGGCCTGGGAAGAAGCACGGTAATGCAGATGCACTGCGTAGAAAGGTGGCGAAAGTAGAAGTCATAGCTTATGACCTAGCAGTATGGCAAGAATTACAGGACGCTGACAACGATTGTAAATTGTATTGGACACAGCCACAATTTAATATGTACGACGGTCTTCTGTGCAGTGAAACGAAGTTAGGGCCAGGGGTAGTAGTGACAGCGAAGCTGAGAGATGAGGTTTTAAAAGAAGCACATGATCACGTGTTATCTAGTCACGGTGGGGTTAGAGTGACGAATAGGAGAGTGGCGGAGAGGTACTGGTGGACAGGTAGGAACGTAGATGTGGATCAGTATGTCAAGAATTATATACCATGTGCACAGAGAGCAGATTTGAGTCAGAAACAGATACAGCTACAACGATTGCCAGAAGCGACATGTCCATTTTCTATGTTGGGAATTGATATCTTAGGACCTTTCAGTCGAACATCATCGGGGCACAGATTCGTTCCAACAATAATAGACCATTTTTCGAGGTATGTGGAGATGGTGGCTATGCCAAATCAACAAGCAGCAATGGTTGCGCAAGCGTTAATAAACAACTGGATTTTGAAGTTTGGTGTACCGGAGACAATAATTACTGACCAAGCGACCAACTTCATGTCAGATTTAATGAAGGAACTGTGTTAATTGTTGAACATAAAGAAGTTGAGGACGAGCGAGTTGTATCCATAGGCAAACAGAAGGACAGAACGGGTACACAGAACAATCGGGAAGATGCTGAGTTTTTATGTGGATTCTCATCACAGTATTTGAAGCATATTGTATGCGTATACAATGCAAAAATACATACCGATACCGGTTTGTCTCTGTTTGAGGTAGTGTACTGGCGAAAAATGCCATCACAATTTGATTTAGTGAACTACAGAAAAGAAGGACAGGTGAATCTGTACGTCAATTCGCGAGGACAATTCGGGATGTTTGGAAACGGTACAAAAGGCAAATATGAAGGCTTTGTAAAGGCAGGAAGATGCAGTGAACCGGAAAGAAAGTTTACCTCAGTATAGAGTAGGGCAATGGGTAATGCTATCCAGCCCCTGTACACCAAAAGGGAAAACGAGTAAGTTCATCACGAGGTATCAAGGGCCATACCAAGTAGTTGAAACCACATCTCCCTTAATGTTAAGCTTCAGCTGCCAACTAGAACAACGATAGTACACATTGGGCGGTTGCGGCCATTTGAGGGTTGTTCGGATGTCACTCCAGGCATGTCACAGGAATGGAAGAGGAAGAAGGAGAGAGTGGGGAGAGGCTTTAAGTCAGGGAAAACCAGGAAGATAGAGTACAGCATGATGTACCGTATGCTTTGCGATCCAGAAAGTAGTAGAGTATTTGTAGTTTCTTGTTTTCTTGTTATCTATAATTGGGTTTGCGTAGATTAATTACACTTTGCAATTTCATATGTTGTATGTGTTTTCGAGTGTTGTGAGCCTGCTGGGGACAGCAGTCTTTTTGAAGAGGAAAGGTAATGGTACATCCAGCCAAGGAGATAAGCACCAATCCAGACACGTACATGGTGCAGTTATTTTTAGCCAGGAGGGAAGAAATAGACTGTCCAAGGGACATCATGGAGCCAAAATTGAGCTTGCAGTGGGTCGTGATGCATTGGATCTTCTCCACCTACGAAAATTTGAGAATAGTAGCAAGTTGTTTTGAGCAGGGAGTATAGAGCTCGAGGGGAGCAGAATTTTAATCAATGGAACTGCGTGTAAGATAATAGGACCAACCTTTCATCTGCCAGCGCCAATTTCAGGAGATACCCAATTGAATGTTACACAGCCACAGCTGTACTGACCAGAAGTGTGGCAGCTCTCCTGGACGGCGAGGCATGTCACACCACCGGCTACACACAGCAGTAGATGGGGTGTCAGTGTTCCAGTCCACAGCAGGTCGCTGGTTCAACCCTCTGAGGCCAACGCGGGGGCCATAGCCAGCCAGTGACGGGCCACACAATGGCTTCCGTGGGCAGTCTTGTTGGCTCCCAACACACGCCGGAGGTATTCCAATGCGAGAGCCACGGATTTGGCTGTCAGATCGCAGGCACTTGTCGCTGCAATCTTAACCACAACGGCGAGAAGCATGCAGCAGGCTGACCAGTGGCTCCCAGCGAGCGGCGCTGAGCCAATGGGGACGAAGGCCGCTGAGTCAACTGCCGGCGCATCCTGACGTCGTCAAAACACTGCGGCTGTACACGGCAGCACGGGTCGCTGAGGTAGCCTTTCCATGTCAAGCTGTTTTGCGTTCTCGGCATTGTGGGGTCCTGTGATGCAGACAGAGAGGAACACAACACTGTAGCTGGGAATAATAAAAATACTTGAAGATCACAGCTGAGTTTTAATACAGCACATCCTAACAGTTTCCATCCATGACCAACATTCCTCCACCGCACGCCAACATCTACTTTTGGTAGTAACAGCCACATAGCATTTGCAATTATTAACATTGGGATCTGATGATGAGCTTAATTCTACTGTTATGTGTATTTTTTCATAGGTATCCAGGTGCCAACATATATTTCATAATTAAATTACATACATTGAGGAATACGTTATTTTATAATTAACATTAACTTTGTAAATGAAATTTTGATCAGAATAATAAGAGTAAATAAGTGAGAATCTTGGCTGTTTGTACTACTAGAACAATAATAAATGGAAAGATAAATTTAACTCACTGGTATATATATATATATATATATATATATATATATATATATATATATATATATATATATATATATATACAGGGTGGTCCATTGATAGTTACCGGGCCAAATATCTCAAGAAATAAGCATCAAACGAAAAAACTAAAAAGAACAAAACTCATCTAGCTTGAAGGGGGAACCCAGATGGCGCTATGGTTTGCTCGCTAGATGGCGCTGCCATAGGTCAAACGGATATCAACTGCGTTTTTTTAAATAGGAACCCCCATTTTTTATTACATATTCATGTAGTACATAAGGAAATATGAATGTTTTAGTTGGACCACCTTTTTCGCTTTGTGATAGATGGCGCTGTAATAATCACGAACGTATAAGTACGTGGTCCGTAACATTCTACCAGTGTGAACGGTATTTGCTTTGTGATACATTACCCGTGTTAAAATGGACCGTTTACCAATTGTGGAAAAGGTCGATATCGTGTGGATGTATGGCTGTTGTGATCAAAATGCCCAATGGGCATGTGCTACATATGCCTCTCGGTATCCTGGACGACATCATCCAAGTGTCCGGACTGTTCGCTGGATAGTTACGTTATTTAAGGAAACAGGAGGTGTTCAGCCACATGTGAAACGTCAACCAAGACCTGCAACAAATGATGATGCCCAAGTATATGTTAGCTGCTGTCATGGCTAATCCACACATCAGTAGCAGACAAACTGCACTAGAATCAGGAATCTCAAAAAGTATACTTGGAAGGAGAGACAGCATTGGTCGTATATTTTTGTTTATTATCGCAAAATCGATTTTCGGTCACTTAGTGACCATCTCCAGTGCTGTAATATATAACTTAAATTAGTAAGCACTGGTGTCAATAAGCTTACGGCGATCACATAGAGTCTATGTGGATTTCCGATCAAGTTCGTACTTACTAAGATATGCATTTGTTAATGAATGGGTGTGAATTTTAACGAGGCAAAATTATGATAAATAGTTTTAAACATCCAGAGGCTTCTCCTAGTATTCATGTTGTCATAAATGACTTTAGTTATTAAATATAAATAGACAAAATCTGTGACTTTGGCGCCAAGATGGCGGTACTTCTCGTCATGTATATTTCCCAGGCTGACGCTTGTTGCTACGGTCCAGCGCCGAGCCCCACCCCACTACGCGCGACGTATGGTCGCTTACTCACCTAGCCAGCCAGCGTGGGAAATGCTCTCCGACTCACGGCTGGCTACGGACTACAGCACATCCTAACCATCGTGAATACATCAATAAGAGACAATAATTTATTAAAACTGGTAAAAATGTCTTCCTCACGTAAGAAGCACCTTACAAACTCTGTGACGAACGAGCATGTCCAAGTAGCTGCTGGTGTGTAGCACAGAGGCATGCACCCGCTTAAGAGACCATTAGTTCCTTTGGAATGTTGAATTAGAATTAAGACGATTAAATATAGATGGAATGTTCCAGAAAGTTAATGAAAAGGGTTATATGCAGCCAGAGACAATTGAGGCTAATATTAAGGGATCATCGATGAGCAGATTCAGCACTTAGTGTTCAGTTTTCACAGTATCGAGTACCCACATTGCAGGGAGGCCCAGCAATAGCTACTGACGGAGCTGTAGAAATTTTGACTACAAGAAGATGGTTAGATGCTCTGGTGGATACAAGTGCAACTGATAGATAACTATCACAAAACGTTTTGACTGGAATAGTGTTGAACAGAAATAGCCTGTCTCTGCCTCAAGTAGTAACTGTTGAGAACTTCAGTTAACAGCGGGGACAAGTCACTGCTTGATACTTGTTAGGTAGGCCAAGGTGCCATAGATTATTAAGGAATTAGGACAAAGGACCAGTTGTTGATTATTTAGCTCAAGGAGCCAGTGAATCAGTAGTTCATAGAACGAGTGGCAATAAACTAAACACACTTTTTTCTGATGGAAACTGAAGTATGTGAAATGAAAGTAGGATCCTGAATAGACAAAAAAAAAAAAAAAGACGCACTGCGAAGGAATTATCCGAATGAGACGAAAATCGATAGATGCGATGTACATGTATACACAAACAAACGATTAGAATTTCAGAAAAAAACTTGATGATTTATTCAAGAGGAAGAGCTGTCAGATTCTGTCCAATTGGCGCGTTAGATCGTCAAAATCCCGAGCTGGTTGGGAGACTTGCACAAAAAGCACCAAATGTTTTCAATTCTGAAGAAATGTGACAAACCTGCTGGACAAGGTATGATTTGTTTACCACGAAGATAAACAATACAAACTGTCTCCATGTTTCGGCAGGCATTACCTTGCTGAGATGTAAGTCAGGACAGCTTGCTGTGAAGAACAACAAAATGGATCACAGAACACTGTTGACGTACTGCTGCGTGTAATGGTTCCGCAAATGACCTGCTATGAAAAGAAATGACATCCCAGATCACCTCTCGTGGGTGTTGGGCTGTATGGTGGCTGACAGTCATGTTGGTATCCCACTCCTTCTATGGCATCTCCAGACATGTGTTTGTCCTGCAATCTCACTCACTGAAGTAGAATTGTTTTCAGTGATGAGTCCCACTTCGAACTGAGTCCTGATGACAAGCGAAGACGTTTCTGGAGAGGCCCCAGACAGTAGTGGATTACCAATCTAACTGTCGCCCACCATACAGCCTGACAACCACGAGTGATGGTCTGGGATGCCATTTCTTTTCGTATCAGGACCAGTTTGGTTGTGATCTGTGACACATTTACAGTGCAGCTGATGACCTTAGCAGTTAAGTCCCATAAGATTTCACACACATTTGAACATTTTTGAACATTTGATGAAATAGGAGATATAGTACTGTGTGAAGAGTTTGACAGAGCACTGAAAGACTAAGTCGAAACAAGGCCCCAGGAGTAGACAACATTCCATTAGAACTACTGACAGCCTTGGGAGAGCCAGGCCTAACAAAACTCTACCATCTAGTGAACAAGATGTATGGGACAGGCGAAATACCCACAGACTTCAAGAAGAATATAATAATTCCAATCCCAAAGAAAGCAGGTGTTGACAGATGTGATAATTACCGAAGTATCAGTTTAATAAGCTGCGGTTGCAAAATACTAACACGAATTATTTACAGACAAATGGAAAAACTGGTAGAAGCCGACCACGGAGAAGATCAGTTTGGGTTCCGTAGAAATATTGGACCACAGGAGGCAATACTGACCCTACGACTTATCTTAGAAAATAGTTTAAGGCAAACCTATATTTCTAGCATTTGTAGACTTAGAGAAAGCTTTTGACAATGTTTACTGGAATACCCTCTTTCAAATTCTGAAGGTGGCAGAGGTAAAATACAGGGAGCGAAAGGCTATTTACAATTTGTACAGAAACCAGATGACAGTTATAAGAGTCGAGGGGCATGAAAGGGAAGCATGGTTGGGAAGGGAGTGAGACAGGGTTGTAGCTTATCCCCAATGTTATTCAATCTGTATATTGAGCAAGCAGTAAAGGAAACAAAAGAAAAAATCGGAGTAGGAATTAAAATCCATGGAGAAGAAATAAAAACTTTGAGGTTCACCGATGACATTGTAATTCTGTCAGAAACAGCAAAGGACTTGGAAGAGCAGCTGAACAGTATGGACAGTGTCTTGAAAGGAGGATATAAGATGAACATCAACAAAAGCAACTAGAGGATAATGGAATGTAGTTAAATTAAATTGGGTGATGCTGAGGGAATTAGATTAGGAAATGAGAAGCTTAAAGTAGTAAATGATGTTTGCTATTTGTGGAGCAAAATAACTGATGATGGTCCAAGAAGAGAGGATATAAAAAATCGTTTCTGAAAGTATTTGTATGGAGTGTAGCCATGTATGGAAGTGAAATGTGGACGATAAATAGTTTAGATAAGAAGAGCATTCGAAATGTGGTGCTACAGAAGAATGCTGAAGATTAGAAGGGTGGATCATATAACTAATGAGGAGGTATTGAATAGGATTGGGGAGAAGAGAAGTTTGTGGCATAACTTAACTAGAAGAAGGGATCGGTTGGTAGGACATGTTCTGAGGCATCAAGGGATCACCAATTTAGTATTGGGGGGCAGCGTGGAGGGTAAAAATCGTAGAGGGAGACCAAGAGATGAATACACTAAACAGATTCAGAAGGATGTAGGTTGCAGTAGGTACTGGGAGATGAAGAAGCTTGCACGGGGTAGAGTAGCATGGAGAGCTGCATCAAACCAGTCTTTGGACTGAAGTCCACAACAACAACAACATGTTTTCAGTGAACCCCTACCCTATCACATTCACTTTTTCCATAACTTGTTGCTGAAAATATCCATTTTTGTGCATACACTGTTTCGTAAGCTCATAAAGCTGAGAGCAGTTTTTAAAATGAGAAGCTGGACCATCAGTCACGTACACAAGTTTAGGAAATTTGTGACCTCTAGATACTATGTCATCAATTATCATGGTCTTAGCACAGCAAGTATGCAGACTGTCATGAATGATTTCATCACTGACAATAACAAAACAGTATGATTTTCAAAGGCAGTGAGCAACACATGTGAAGATTGACATGTATGATGTGTGCCAGTGGTAAGTTTGAATTTTGTACTGCAAAGTAACAGGCCAGTTCTCAGCAAAGTCAAAATGAAGAACTAATGTGTCAGTATTCTGGGGTGTGGCTGATTTTACTTCTCCTATGGCCTGTCTATGAATCCTGCAGGTATGATGGTGAGCTGCTCCTTTCATGGCCCAACGCCAAACCTCTGTGACAAATTTCCCTAACTCCACTGCCTTCTTTGCCAACTCTCTCTCCCACTCCCCACCCTCCACAATGCGTTGGTTATTTCATCATCCGTAGCCTGTATCCTGCAGGTGTGATGCTTCAACGATTATCCCTTCAGCACCACGACACACTGCATACTCATGTAACCAACATTTATATCGCAGCTCTTGACATACAGACAAAAGCAACAAGTCCATCTCTGTGTACCTCTTCCCTGTCACATAATTATATTGAAACAAGCAAGTTTCAAATTAGTGCATTAAATACATGTGCATACTTCCTTCACTGGCTGGTATTTTACCCATTTTGTGAGATCAACTTTTAAATTTAGGTTCTCATTATTCATTAGGAGATTTGCATCTCTTTCTGATCTTGCCATATATCTTTTTACCTTTTTAACTTTTTGATCATTTTCACTAATATAGACAACATCAGCCTGATTAGGACTTTGTCTGCTGCAATCTTTGTCTTTACTTGGATAATATTTCAGAGCAACATTAGACATACCATCTTGCAATGGATACCCATAGAAACAATCTGGACACGCCCAAATACCTTTTCCTTTTTTATCTTATGAGCTTTTGCAATTAAATAAGGTGAGGAAGTGGATATGTATTTCGAATCTGCTGCTTGGAGTAGCCATCTAGTAACAGTGTCAGTAATTGTAACTTCTCAGTGTAGGTGCCTGTCGAGGTAGCAGTGTTTAGGTTTTGAAACCATACATCACATTGGGTGCACGTGTCAGAATCTTCAAATTTTGCACCAAATGCATCTGTTACACACTTCTCAAAGTGTTGAAGATGTTGCTCATGAAAAACTTGTTTTGTGTTCTTCCCTTTTTATTTTTACTTACTGTTTTCTTCTTGTGCTTCTCATCTTGCTCAATTGTTTAATGGGAGATATATTAGCGACTACAACAGAAATCCCAACATTCAGTGCATCAACAACGTCACATCCAGGAATATAAACAACTGCACTGTATTCTTCAGTTTCACATTCCAGTCACAGTGATCGGTCAGATGGGTTATCACTTGTTTCTTGTTGTAACGAGTATAGCAATTCCTGCACAGTGGATGAGATGGTAACACAGTTACTTTAGGACAAAGATATTTTTGCAGTATTTCTGACAGATTACCAACAATTGTGAAGTGTTTTTCAGTTTCGTTAAACACCATCTTCTTGTGTCTTTTTTCATAGTCCACACTCCTCATCCTTTCACTAGTGTATTTCCTCACTGAAATTGTGTGTGGCAAAACTTGCAAACCAGACACAAAGCTCTATGCACAATGATTCATGTACAAGTTTTCACTATTTGTTACAAAAAAAGGAGAGCTGGAAATAGTGTTTCCAACATGCATATTTTATGGTAGAAATTCAATGATCAGAAATACACAGAATGTTGAAAAATTTCTAACACTTTTCACAAAGAAATATTGCCCACTTTCATTTCAGTAACTACTAACACATTGAACATACAATGTAATGTGCGATTTTTACAAGTTTTATGATGGGGGTTTTCGAGTAAATAATTCGTAAAAACTCTTAAAAAATGTGATTTTTTAAAAGTTTTAGTAATTAATATTTACATAATACAGATATCCAGAGCAGAGAAGATACTATTTGTAATTGTATCAGTTGTATCTGATAATATAACAAGAAATTTAGCAGTCTGCGACTTTCCAAATTAGAAACAATATTAAGTAGAAAAAATTAAAATTTTTGTATTTTCTTCTTAAATTTGTAAGTTAAAAGAAAGCCCACAACTTTGTGTGTGTCAACTAAATTTGAACATATAAATAGACGCTTTAAAGAAAGTCCTCTGACTGGTCTTTAGTACTTTCGTTTATTAGCCATTTTTTTAGTTCTCTAATGATTTGAGTTATTTTTAAAATATACATTTTTCAAAGGAATGTACCATTTACAAACACCAAGGTAAAATGAAAATAGTTTGTTTCTTAACACATATGATATGCAGGTCTCACATATAATTTTCCTGAGAAATTCATGCTCATGAATTGACATGTCTGATTTGAGATGAAATGACCCTGCACTCATGTCTTCATCAATTCCATGAAGATGAAGAATATTAATTTTTTGGCTGCTCATTTCGCCCACAGCAATTAATGTCTCATCGCCCATGACGGTCCTGTTGACGAACTCGTCGACGTCATCATGACACGTCACCAGAGGTGTCAGTGCTGCTCCAAGGCATTTCATTTTGTGCTCGGGTATCAGATTTTTTGGCACCAACCTGGCACGCAATTTCTTAAATAGCGTGTACTTAGTGATAATTTCATGCAACAAGGATCATGACATCTACGAAAAATGGCTACTGAGCTCTGTAATCGCAAATCAACGGATCTCCAGGATGCACTGTCACACCAACACAATGAGGTGACTATTGACGAGGGATGGTCACCCACTGCACTCTTCATCATGGTCACTTTGACGACCTTCGGAAAAAAGCCTACATCGGCGAAGCACTATTTGTTTGCCCATGATGTTCTGCCCATAGACCTGACAGAGCTGATGATGATGAATTTTGATGGGTACTATGTTTTGTGCATTAAAAAACCTTACCACTGACCGAACCTTGCAGGCAGCGGGAGAACGAATAAGAGACGCCATTTCGGGGCACTGCTGCCGCTGTACTGGCACCAGGTGGGACCTATCCAGCTGTCATTTAATTTTCACGTCATCTGTTGTGCATGCGCAATTTTTCCTGATAAATACGCCTGTTTAAATAAAACAACACCGGAAAACTTACTTTCTGCATGCGCCTCATATGAAGCTACAAGTAAAGCAAAAATGAATTTTTTTACTAAACAGTTTCTGTAAAATCGTTTGAGAAAGACTGCAGGGCGTGTGCCTCGATTCTATCATGGTTGGCCAACCGTAAGGTGGCAGACAGTGGAGGCCTCCCATAC
Source organism: Schistocerca americana (assembly GCF_021461395.2). NCBI lineage: Eukaryota > Metazoa > Arthropoda > Insecta > Orthoptera > Acrididae > Schistocerca > Schistocerca americana. The sequence goes on from NC_060124.1 coordinate 130,973,637, forward strand.
CGAACAAACAATTGAACTCATCCAGCCCTCTGGGCGAAAATTAGTCACTGCACATCGACCACCGTATCCTTCGTGGACTCTTCATACCTCACCCAGCTTAGGCACCAAGTATACGGCACTATGCCAGAAGTACCACCCATTTCTCATTCGTATATTTCCACCAGTGGCAAGAAATAAAGCAAACACCAATAATGGGTGCCCTCTTCTTCATACTCAGTATTCTATCAGATTACGATAACAGTCTCTCCCATCAGTGTATACAAAGTAAAGTTTCTCAGCAGTCAACTACACACCCTGCAGTAGGCTATTTGCAGCAGTTGCCAAAATGTTGGAGAATTTTACATTCTGACAATGGATTCATGTACCCTGAAGAATTTTATTGACAAATTGACAGTATGCATCTAAACCTTTAAATGGTTAACAGTTTATTTCAGTTAGTTACATTATGCTGAAGTACAGTATCAAGGAATATAATTTATTATAAAGCTCTTTGATTTGCAGCTTCAATTTGCCACGGCACTAATCATAAGGCTGTTTTTTTTTTATTTATAAACAAACAAGTCGCAATCGAGCAACCTTGCTCCTACACATCACATGCGATTTAACAGATTGCAAGCGAATTCCAAGCAGTTAGCGATCGATTGCTGCAATATGTCCACACACACATGCACTCTCCAGACAGACTGCACGATCTAGCAACAGATCGCTCATGTGCCATGACCCTTGAAACCAGATTTCCACATGCACCTAAACTGACATCAAAGCAAGTGGTATGGCGGCTGATACTGCAGTGGCACCACGTGCTACAGTTTCCACAAGTTCCTGTCAAAACAGGACAACCTATCGTTGTTCTGTCAGGTAACCCAGAGTGAACGAGACTTTGTGCACACGTGACGGCTATCGACTTTCGCTAGCACTTTATTGCGCTATGTTTGGGAGAAACAGTTCTGTATTCTGTAGTTGATAGTTTTCATATTGTAACTAGCACATTATAAAGATATGACGTTTCAAGGGAACAACACATTGAAGGTTTATAAAGACATGTCATTCTTGGAGTGATTTGTTATAGCTAAAAGCCAGATAATGACATATCGGCAGCTAAAGTTTTAATGAGATCATAACAAAACGAAGTCTGAAAATTCCGCAAATTCATTGAGGTGTAGTGCTTCTGAGTTTGGAGTTGCAAGTCTAAAAGAGTTGGTTTGAGTCCTACCATTTCCCTTCTTTTTGTATTCGTGTTTCCAAAAGATTTTGGGGCTTCCTTATTAATCGACATAAAAGTTTTCTGGGTGTGGTATCGCGTCATAATGTATAAAACTACTGCTGCTGGAGGAAAAAACCAACCACGGTTGCAGTGGCCTTCTTCTGGGTTTACTGGTGCATTCTAGTTTTGCAGTGTCCCTTATACTTTTGTTGTTACTGTTCACTGCGCATGCCATTGCGCCATAATTTTAAAAAGATAAAAAAGTTCAAATGTGTGTGAAATCTTATGGGACTGAACTACTAAGGTCATCAGTCCCTAAGCTTACACACTACTTAACCTAAATTATCCTAAGGACAAACACACACACCCATGCCCGAGGGAAGACTCAAACCTCCGCCGGGACCAGCCGCACAGTCCATGACTGCAGCGCCTCAGACCGCTCGGCTAATCCCGCGCGGCTTTAAAAAGATAGTTCGTTTCATTGGTCACTTAAGGGAGAAGGAGAGGGAAATTTATTTTAATAAGTTGTTGCGGTGGAGGGAGAACGTAACGCATTCCACCCTGTCCTTAGTGGAGCCTAGCACGTCCTGGATCCTGCGACCACCACAGAAGACAGGCTGCACCCCAACCTGGCAAAGGTGTTTGCCTACCGGTATTCGATAAGCGACATTTTTCACATAAGGCAAGAGCACTGTTGGCTGCAGTTTGTCTGTTTCTTGCTTATCTTCCTTGGTTGTGTTCGTCGATAAGGCTGTGTGGATCGACTTATGGCTGTAGCCATTGGCTAGAAACGTTGTGCGTAGCCTTTTAAGGTCAGGTGTTCTGTTTTGAGCATCACTTAGGTGCTGCGCACAGTTTGCCAAAGAACGTATGACCGAGTTCTTCTGCAATGGTTGGTGGTAGGATTGGGCGTGCAGATACCTCTCTGTATGTGTAAGCTTGCGATACACTCTGTGCCCCAGTGTGCCCTCCGTTGTCCTGTATACTTCGACGTCTAGAAATGGAATTGCACCATTCTTCTCTACTTCGATCGTGAATGGCCGTAGCTAAAATTGTTTCTCCCTTTAGGCATTCTATAAAGTTACCTATGGGCATCATGGTCAGTTTTGACGTGAAATCATTATTTACGAATGTGCCAGTCGATGAAACTATCCGCATCCTATAGGAGCATGTCCTGCCAGACATATACGGCCTGGTTGCCTGACTTCAACGTGCTTCAAATGGCAAGCAAAATACTTCGAGCAGACAGATGGCGTAGCGATGGGGTCTTCCCTATCTCCGCTGGCAGCCGACATATTAATGGAAGCCTCTGAAGCAACAGCCCTTGGTTCAGCTCCTTTACGCCCACGTTGCTTGTTCAGATAAGTGGACGACACGTCCGCTATATGGTCCCATGGTGAAACGGGGCTACAAAAGTTTCACGAATATTTGAACAACATGCATGGGAAGATACAGTTCACGCTCGAAGTAGAGAAGAGAGGTAAAATTCCATTTCTAGACGTCGAAGTATACAGGACAGCGGAGGGCTCACAGGGGCACAGAGTATATCGCAAGCCTACACATACAGACAGGTATCTGCACTCCCTATCCTACCACCACCCAGCGCAGGAGAACTTGGTCATCCGTCCTTTGGCAAACCGTGTGCGCCTAAGTGATGCTCAAAACAGAACACCTGAGCTTAAAAGGCTATGCACAACTTTTCTAGCCAATGGCTGCAGCCATAAGTCAATCCACACAGCCTTGTTGACGGACACAAGCAAGAAATAGACAAACTGCAGCCAGCAGTGCGCTTACTTTATGTGAAAAATGTTACTGACCGAGTAGGCAAACACCTTCGCCAGATTGGAGTGCAGTCTGTCTTCTACAGTGGTCACAGGATCCAGGATGTGCTAGGCTCCACTAGGGACAAGGTGGCTGCATTACACGCTGCAGGCGTGTACAAGGTAAAATGCAAATGTGGAGTGGCATACATCAGCGAGACTGACAGGCCAATAGCAACGCGCATTTGGGAACACGAGCACTATATTCGTCTTGGGCAACACAACAAATCTGCAGTGGCACAACATCAGAAAGACTGCGGAAAAGAAATAAATTCAGTGAAGCCTGTGTGTTGGCCAAGTAGCTGGTTATGACGAAACGCAAAATCAGAGAGGTCATCGAAATACTGAAACACCCTAATAACATGAATAGGAATGATGGACACAGGCTTGCCCCATCTTGGGTGACAGCAATCAGAGCCCAACAGACCGCACTGTCAACACGAGGCACGAGCACTACCGGCAAGTAACTGCCGCCGCGCGGCCGACGTCCAGCATTTGGTAAAGAGCAGCCAACTTCTCATTCGACGGTGACCACCAGTCACGGCACATAACAAAAGGAAAAAATGGGTCTGAGCACTATGGGACTTAACTTCTAAGGTCATCAGTCCCCCAGAACTTAGAACTACGTAAACCTAACTAACCTAAGGGCAGCACACACATCCATGCCCGAGGCAGGATTTGAACCTGCGACCGTAGCGGTCACGCGGTTCCAGACTGTAGCGCCTACATAACACAAGAGCCAATAGACAACAGAGGTTACATTCTCCATCCACCGCAACAGCCTATTAGAGTAAAGTTCCCTCTCCTTCTTCCTTAAGTGACCAAAGAAACGAACTACCTTTTTAAAATTATGGCGTAATGGCATGTGCAGTGAACAGCAACAACAAAAGTATAAGGGACACTGCATAGCTAGAACGCACCAGTAGACCCAGAAGAAGGCCGCTGCAACCGTGGCCGAAACTTTGGTTTTTTTTTTTTTTTTCTCCAGCAGCAGTAGTTTTATACATTGTGACGAAGTACCTCATCCAGTAAACTTTTATGTCGACTGACTCTGGCAGCGGAAGCCTACGCAATTATATTTCTTATTAATCTTACAGAAATAGCTTCTCTACTGTTCGATGTTATGAACATCTCTCGTGATTGGTTGTCATTGCCAATAAATTACAAATTAAGCATGAAACATGCAAATGCTAGCAAGTGTTCAAAGCACATGAATCCTCTGATAAAACAAACTACCACTCAGAATAAAAAGCATGGAAAGCCTGATTCATTTGAAAATGAATTAAAAGGTGACTTAGTCTTATCTATCTGTAATCCGTTTGAAAAAAATAGTAGCTAGTTCTTTTAAAACACTTTTTTTTCCAAGCAGAAACATCTTCTTTGAAATATATCTTTATCCATGAATATGACGATTTTCGTCATTTCATTACAATAAATTGTACCAATGCCGATGCGTTTATGAGAGGTCGTTAATGCCTTGGTTTTTTGAAACAGCATTTATTCAAATGAGCTACTGCTTTAATTCGTCTGCTAGAATGGCTACCCACCCTCTCTAATTGCAGATCAGTTCCTAAAACTGGTTTTCAGAGTTTTTAAAAGTGAGCACCTTAATGAACACCGCTGAATAACACAGGTTGATTCCATGATGAGGTTATAAACTTTCAGTGATGATGGAGAAGGGTAAATGTATCAATTTGATGTAAGAGGCCCCAGTCCAGAAATGGCGAAGTCGGAAGTTATAGCCGAAATTCGTTACGATACCTCTGATAGTATAATTCATATACTGGACCTGTTGTTGCTAGGGTTGTAGGGTAGGCAATCCCAGAGAAATCTTGGGTGTAGATTTTGGCATAATAACTCAACTCATCCAGTACAGGTGGCGTACTGTGTACTGATGTGTGCATTCCTGGTGTATATTGTACACTCCTGGTGGAGAATGTCTGTACTGTAGTAGACTGCAGTCTGTGTTTACAAGCTGAAGTATTAACATTGATCAACCCTAACCAAATGGATTTGTACTATACGTCGGAACTTGCAGGCAAGATTTTTGTATATCGGCAAGCAAATGAAACCAACAATGAGGCAGAAAGTTTGTATAGGACTAAATATCTACATAGAAGACGTCTGGCTTACACCATGTTTTAAGAGTGTTCCAAGGATTAAATGAAACAGGGCAATTGGCACCACAGTACAAAGGCTGAGGAGGATGACGAACTGCAGGACTCCTGACTTAGAAGATGCAATGTTTGCTCGAATTGATGAGGCTTTTGTAATCAGCGCTCAGTCAGCTGCACATAAAAAGAATGTTTCACTGATTTCTGTGTGGCAAGTATTATGGGCAAGTGAATGCATTGATTCCTGCTGACTTTGGACCTTGTGTCCTGTACAGCCAGCGGCTGTTGCAATTCATTATTTTCGATCCTTACTTTCACCAGAGCTGGAGTACTAAATAGTCACAGTGGTCATGTCTGGTACAATGAGAATCCCCACAATACAGTTGTGAAGAGCAATCAACACAGATTATCGTTCAGCATGTGGGCAGGCATAGTCAATGATTATGTACCAGGCCAATTTCTCCTTCATACCTCTTAAATGCACCAGTAATGTACATAGCGTTTATCACAGACATATCCCACTATCCAGATTTCCAGAACACATCCCTCTTGTTATTCATCAAAAGATGTTGTTCCAACATATCAGAGCCTCCCCTGACTTTGGACTGAGTGTTTGTGAACATCTGGATCAGACATTCCCTGAAACGTGGATACGCAGAGGAGGCCCTGTCTCTAGCCCAGCACATTCACCTGATCTCACCTTACTTGATTTCTTCTTGTAGGGCCCTGTGACAAGCCTTGTGAACGAGACTCCTATCGAGACTGCAGAGAACCTGCTGACAAGAAATCTTGCCACCCATGACACTGTTCCAAAGACACTGGGGATTTTAGAATGGGTGTGACAGAACATTGTGCAATGATGCCACGCCTGTCCACACGCTCCAACTTGTCTGCGAGATGTGGTTTGAACCCAGAGATTTGAGAGGTTTCGCTCAAACCTCCAACTCCAACTTCCAGCTTTGCACACACCTCAGGTTGGTGCAAATCCTCTGTCCACACGCAACGATCTGTCTGCGCAGATGTGATGTGCACAGACATTTGAACAGACAGATCGTTGCGTGTGGACAGGCCTTAGGCCGGTATTACACTATCAAATTTCTTTGTCAAAGATTTGATCAAAGATGTGACAAATATTCCGTCAAATATATTTGACAAAGATCTTTGACGTAGCGCTAGAAGGGGTATTACACTGTCATCATATTTTTTGTCAAAGTTCAAGATGGCTGACAGCAACAACTTGTTATTAACTGCAGCAGTTGCATGTACCACAATTGCACTGTGTGCACATGCGGAAGAGAAGCGAGGGGAAAAAAGGGAACATACCTGGGTGAAGCTGTGGGTTTTACGACGACATGATAAAAGCATTCAACAAAACTTGTTACGTGAGCTTATAGTGGAGGACGTCACGTCATACATCAATTACTTAAGAATGGATGAGCATACATTTCTGTATGTGCTCAATGAAGTGTATCCTCATATCACAAAGCACAATATTCACTTAAAAACTGCTACATCTGCAGAAGACAGGCTCACTGTTAACACTCCGATTCCTTGCTACAGGAGAGGGTTAGGTTAGGCCGGTATTACACTATCAAATTTCTTTGTCCAATATCTTTGTCCAATATCTTTGTCAAAGATATTTGATAGTGTAATAGGGATCTTTGACAAATGTCGTCCAATATTTGATCAAATCTAGGCCGAGGCCGTATATTTGATCAAAGAAATCGCTTGTCTTCTGTTCACTGCAATGCGATATGTTACCACGCGGAGCGCTAGCATCGCTGCAGCGTTCTGTCGTCTGTAGTGTTTTTATAACCATTCCCGGTAAATACAATTGGTGTGTGCCGACAACTACAGAATTAATAGAGATGTCTGAAGCTTATGAGGCGCTTTACAACGTGAGGCACCCTGAATAAAAAATAGTTTAAGAAGATTGGAGACCTAACCTGACCTAACCTAACCTATCATAACATAACCCTCTCCTGTAGCAAGGAATCGGAGTGTTATAGTGAGCCTGTCTTCTGAAGATGTAGCAGTTCTTAAGTGAATATTGTGCTTTGTGATATGAGGATACACTTCATTGAGCACATACAGAAATGTATGCTCATCCATTCTTAAGTAATTGATGTACGACTTGACGTCTTCCACTGTAAGCTCACGTAACAAGTTTTGTTGAATGCTTTTATCGTATCGTCGTAAAACCCACGGCTTCACCCAGATTAGATTAGTTTTTCGTTCCATAGATCCGTGCTGAGGAGATCCTCGTGGATGTGGAACATGTCGATTTTTTTTAAGCTGAAATAAAAATACTAACAGTATGAATAAATACATCATTTGTTTCTATTAAAAATTTGGCCAATGGAGTAGAAGGAGTTGGTCAGTAGTAAGTCTTTCAGGCTCCTTTTAAACTGATCCGTATTTCTAACTAAATTTTTTATGTTTCCTGGCAAATTATTGAAGATGAGTGTTCCTGAGTAGTGGACCCCTTATTGAACTAAAGTAAGTGTTTTTAAGTCCTTGTGCAGATCATTTTTGTTCCTGGTATTGTATGTATGAACTGAGTTGTTTGTTGGAAAAAAAGATATATTATTTACGACAAATTTTATTAAGAAGTAAATATACTGAGAGGCAGTAGTTAACCTGCGAGCCGGAAGTATAGTGAGACTCTGTCATTTGGGCCTACGAGAGTTATAGTTTTTTTTTGTTTGTTTCTCATGCCTAGATAACTGTACAAACATATCGTTGCATGTATTGTAATAATCATTACATATAATGATCCACATGGAACAATATCTCTACGGAAGTATCTAGGCATGAAATACAAAACAAAAAAAGCTAGCCTGCAAATCTCGTACGTCCAAACGACAGTCTCACTGTACTTCTGGCCCGCCAACAATTTCATTTTCTTTCTTATTTTCCCCCAGTACCAATGCAAGAATCTGAAGTACCCAGTTCTTTGAAGAGGTTTCTGCAGGAGGTCCGTGAATTTACTCCACAAATAATACGTATTACACGCTTTTGGACCTTGAAAACTTTTGTTTGACTTCAAGATTTACCCCAAAATATTATCCCATATGACATTATGGAATGAAAGTATGCAAGCTTTTTCATTTTTATGTTGCCTATGTCTGCTAACACTCGAATTGCAAATACAGATTTGTTAAGGCCTTTCTGCAGTTCTGTGGTGTGCTCCTCCCAACTGAATTTATTATCAAGTTGTAATCCCAGCACTTTTAAGACTGTCAACCTCGTATGTATGGTTCCATTTTCTCCCCCCACTTCTTTTCCGCATGTGCACACAATGCAATTGGAGTACGTAGAACTGCTGTGGTTAATAACAAGTTGTTGTCAGCCATCTTGAACTTTGACGAAAAATTGGATGACAGTGTAATACCCCTTGTAGCGCTACGTCAAAGATCTTTGTCAAATATATTGGACGGAATATTGGATCACATCTTTGATCAAATCTTTGACAAAGAAATTTGATAGTGTAATACCGGCCTTAGGTTAGGTTAGATCAGGTCTCCAACCTTCGTAATCTATTTTTGTATTCAGCGTGCCTCATGTTGTAAAGCGCCTCATCAGCTTCATACATCTCTATAATTTTGTAGTTGTCGGCACACACCAATTGTATTCACCGGCAATGTTTATAAAAACACTACAGATGACAGAATGCAGCGATGCTAGTGCTCCATGTGGTAACATGTCACATTGCAATGAACAGAAGACAAGTGACTTCTTTGATCAAATCTACAGCGAGGCCCTAGATTTGATCAAATATTGGACGACATTTGACAAAGATCCCTATTACACTATCAAATATATTTGACAAAGATGTTGGACAAAGATACTGGACAAAGAAATTTGATAGTGTAATACCGGCCTTTACGCTCAGCTTGGCTAAGGCTGGTATTACACTATCAAATTTCTTTGTCAAAGATTTGATCAAAGATGTGATCAAATATTCTGTCAAACATATTTGACAAAGATCTTTGATGTAGCGCTAGAAGGGGTATTACACTGTCATCAAATTTTTCGTCAAAGTTCAAGATGGCTGACAACAACTTGTTATTAACCACAGCAGTTGCACATACCATAATTGCATTGTGTGCACATGCGGAAAAGAAATGGGGGAAAAAAAGGAACCATACATACGAGGTTGACAGTCTTAAATTCCTGGGATTACAACTTGATAATAAATTCAGTTGGGAGGAGCACACCACAGAACTGCAGAAAGGCCTTAACAAATCTGTATTTGCAATTCGAGTGTTAGCAGACATAAGCAACATAAAAATGAAAAATCTTGCATACTTTCATTCCATAATGTCATATGGGATAATATTTTGGGGTAAATCTTGAAGTCAAACAAAAGTTTTCAGAGTCCAAAACCGTGTAATATGTATTATTTGTGGAGTAAATTCACGGACGTCCTGCAGAAACCTCTTCAAAGAACTGGGTATTCTAACTACTGCCTCTCAGTATATTTACTTCTTAATGAAATTTGTCCTAAATAATATATCTCTTTTTCCAACAAACAACTCAGTTCCTACATACAATACCAGGAACAAAAATGATCTGCACAAGGACTTAAAAGCACTTACTTTAGTTCAAAAAGGGGTCCACTACTCAGGAACACTCATCTTCAATAATTTGCCAGCAAACATAAAAAATTTAGTTAGAAATAAAGATCAGTTTAAAAGGAGCCTGAAAGACTTACTACTGGCCAACTCCTTCTACTCCATTGGCGAAATTTTTAATAGAAACAAATGATGTATTGTATTTATTCATACTATTAGTATTATTATTTCAGCTTAAAAAAAATCGACATGTTCCACATCCACGAGGATCTCCTCAGCACGGATCTATGGAACGAAAAACTAATCTAATCTGGGTGAAGCCATGGGTTTTACGACGACACGATAAAAGCATTCAACAAAACTTGTTACGTGAGCTTACAATGGAAGACGTCAAGTCGTACATCAATTACTTAAGAATGGATGAGCATACATTTCTGTATGTGCTCAATGAAGTGTATCCTCATATCACAAAGCACAATATTCACTTAAGAACTGCTACATCTTCAGAAGACAAGCTCACTGTAACACCACAGTCTAACATATGTTAGACTGTGGTAACACTCCGATTCCTTGCTACGGGAGAGGGTTATGTTAGGTTAGGTTATGTTAGGTCAGGTCTCCAATCTTCTTAATCTATTTTTGTATTCAGGGTGCCTCACGTTGTAAAGCGCCTCATCAGCTTCAGACATCTGTTAATTTTGTAGTTGTCGGCACACACCGATTGTATTTACTTGCAATGGTTATAAAAACACTACAGACGACAAAACGCTGCAGCGATGCTAGCGCTCCATGTGGTAACATGTCACATTGCAATGAACAGAAGACAAGCGATTTCTTTGATCAAATATACGGCGAGGCCCTAGATTTGATCAAATATTGGACGACATTTGACAAAGTCCCTATTACACTATGAAAAATCTTTGACAAAGATATTGGACAAAGAAATTTGATAGTGTAATACCGGCCTAACTAGGTTGCTTCACTGAGCTCAGACCGCGCACACAGTAACAACTTGGGATCAAATGATACATCGATGTTTTGAAAACTTCCTTAAACGTCAAGGTTAGCATTAGTGTTTTGGATGGCGATACATCGAAGACAAAAGTCCAAGAACATCTATACTGTTCAACAACGGAACATTGACGACTAGAATGCCAGTGTGGTGACCAGCTCTTTCATACGGAAGTTCGTTGTGTTGGTAGAGAGGAGAGTTTTACAACGTTTTGAAGAGTTGCTTCTTGCATTAGTAGAATTTTTTAAGGGCTAGTTTGGCTGCAGGATTTTTCTTTTCTGGCAGACTTCGTCGAAAAGATACACATCCTAGCTTCAAGGTAAAAATAAAAATATTGGCAGAACAATGTCAGATGTTCCTACGTTCTCCATATAGCAGGTACTGTAGGGGGGGGGGGGGGGGGGGGGAGGGGGGAAATCATCAAAGACGAATACAAACACTTCGCCTGTTTCAAACGAACCCTTGATAAACAAGGCTCTTCAGCGCCTCGTAACAGCAGCAAATGATATGGTGAAGTTCCTTCAGGTTTGAGAAGTCATTTAATCAAACTCTTCTAACAGTTCAGAAGCATTTCAATTGTCACACAGTTCGTCCAATTACCATTTATAGAGACTCGTACTGAAGAGTTCTTCAATTTTGTAATGGAGCATATTGATTTTCAACAAGACAGTGGAGTTGGAACTGATTGATTTCCAAAGTAATTTACGTTTAACATCGTTTTCTTCAAGATCTGAAAATATATCACCTCTTATTCCTAAAGAAAAATGCCTAGTTTTGGCCCAAGTTAATCTCAAGGTGAAGGCTGTGTTCAGCTGTACCCTACATATTTTTGTGACATTTCTATTTTCATTATTAAGTTATGCAAAGTACAGAAACAGATGACTGATCAACACATGGGTATCTGTATTTGAATAATCTATAAAAACTAGTACACATATTACCTACTCTCCCAACATTAAAAAACTTGTTGATGACAAAAAAGAATCACCCAGCCTCCCATGACCCATACTCTCACCATTTCCTAAACGTCACCAGTCCTTTTCCTTCCTTCCCCTTCAATTCTTTTGCCATCAGAAATGCTTGCAGGTTTCTATACATTTACATGTGTATTCTGTGGTGTCACCGCCAGACACCACACTTGCTAGGTGGTAGCCTTTAAATCGGCCGCGGTCCGTTAGTATACGTCGGACCCACGTGTCGCCACTGTCAGTGATAGCAGACCGAGCGCCGCCACACGGCAGGTCTAGAGAGACTTCCTAGCACTCGCCCCAGTTGTACAGCCGACTTGGCTAGTGATGGTTCACTGACAAATTACGCTCTCATTTGCCGAGACGATAGTTAGCATAGCCTTCAGCTACCTCATTTGCTACGACCTAGCAAGGCGCCATTATCATTTGCTATTTATCTTGTGATGCATGTATCATCAGACCGATGTTCACCAATTATGAATTAAAGTTAAGTATTCCAGTAGTTACTTACGTTCTTTGCTACTATAAATTCCCTTAACTGTTCCAGACCTCACGCCAGCCTGCATGAGCTTAAACGCGTGCCTTTCGGCTACCCGTCACTGTGGATTGGCTGTCTTGCCAGTCCACAACAAATGTCAGTTAATAGGCTATTAACAAATGTAAGATTTTTTTTTAAAGTTCTCATTTCTGCCCTAGTGTATTTGGGTAGCTCACTGCAGGGTTTAAAAATGGCATGGTAACACAGAAGCTTGATGTGTTTGGCAACCACTGCAGTAAAGAATGGGTGCACCAGTAACCAAGCAGAACAGTTGACAGTTTTGTGAGCCTTTGAAAAACTAGGTAACCTATGAGAAATAAATGTTAAAATATCAGCTGAAATACAGACAGACAGTAGAGTTATGCTGAATACATTCAAAAATTCCAGGAATCATAAATATTTGATAGAATACATCAGAAACAAAATTAGGAAATTGAGTCATACAAACTGGCATTTCAATTTCAAATGGACAAAAGATCTTGTGGGAATTGCTGGAAATGAACTGGCAGACAGGCATCTCAAGAAACTGCAACAGAAAGCTCAATATAACTCCTCCGTTTGTGATCAAAAGAAAAATCGGATAGATCTTGGCCCTAGGTGGAGGCGCACTTTCAGGATACTGACAATAGTTATAAACAGTGCAGTGTAACTCAGAGCAGTGTGCACTTGCTATTCATGCTTCTGGAGTGGCTGGTGCCAAGTCATTCCGGGCATGTGGTCCTGCCTTACTGTGTCTGAGTGAGATTTTTGGCTAGTTGTCCACTGGCAGCTTGTGGCAAATGTGGTGTCATCTGTGGAGCGAACTGCAACCCCTGACTTTTGGTTGACAGCACCTGGTGTATTTGCTAAGCAGGTCAGTGGCTGAAAGGGTCCCTGTTTGCCCTCGGTCTATTGCAGCTGGTGCTGGACCAGACAATGGGCAGTCTCGTAGAATGATGGAAGTTGATGACTAACTACACCAGCAGAGTGCAATAAAGGAATGAAGCTTCTATGTACCATATGATGTTAGGCTGCTCCACTGCGGTCACTGGCCCAATGCCTCTTGGCCTCTGAGTGGCTGGTACTCATATGTGCTGGGGTCAGACATATTGACATGTAGGTGCCCCAGGCATCATGCAGTCACAACACTGCAGGGGTGTCCTGGATATTGGTAATATTGCTGGTTGTTGACCAGATTGTGGTGCCGACATACGGAAGCAAGCTATAATGGTGAAATGATGCTTCATCTAATTACTGCAATCAGTTTAGTTGTGGCAGTGGTGGTTTACACCGGCCTGTGGTGCTTGCAAGCTAACATCCATAAGATGCCCGGGCTCACATGCGATTCCTCTTCATTGAAATGTCTTTGCTCAAACTCGTCTAGGGGTTGAACTGCACGTGTCGCATTACGTGCCCTAAATTAGACACTTGTGAATGTTTGGTTAAATTGTCTGGCTGATGGAAAATTTGCGAAATTGTATGAAACATACAACGTTAATATAACATACAACAACAGTAATAATAATATCGAGAGCTAAATTAACAACCCATAAATGATATAGGCCACACACTTGTGATTTGGTTAGAATAATGTTAATTCAGAAAGCAAACTAATAGTGAAAGTGGTCGTATTTAGAATTTCTATTACACTCGAGCGCATATCCATCTGACACATTTCGATCATTCACAATCTCATCGCAAATTACAAGTCCAATACTCCACCTTGTAAACTATGAAAACAGTTAGAGTTCGCAGCAGATGCACAGCTGCTCATCGCTCAGAGACTAAGTCCCGCGATACCACACAATGCAAAATTTTCTAAGTCGTTTCACTCCCTAGCTACCTAAAGACCAACTGTCCGCTTTCTCTTCTCCACCAGCTCTGTCCCTCTGCCCATCCCCAGCCGCATTTCCCGTGCGCCGATCATCCTCATTCAACTGACTAGGGCAGTTCCCTTTCCTGAAGCCATCCATCTGATAGGCTGCAGCTTATTCTACATTATTTTACATTTTAACATATTGAAATAATCAAAGTTTGACCACTTTCACGTTCTAAATAAAGTAACAATAATATCCATTGTGTATAAATGTTAAATTCATTTACATAAAACCAATACAGTTTCCTTCTTAGCTTTGAATGTCATGGCCAGTAGCCTTGCACCAATGTGGTTTCTGATAGTAAATAAAGAACAAAAGTAACTATTATGTACTAAACTTTACAACAAATATTCTATTACCTAATGATTCAATAAGGTGTCCTGCTGCCATCGTTCAATGTGTTTTGTGTGAAGGAAATGATCTGATGCTTAACTGAAAATACTGATAATTTAAATTTACTGTATCTTTTAAACAAATAAAGTTACAGGGTTGATATTTACAACATATGTCATTTTAATGATGCGCTTCTATATGAAATGTTGATCGTTAAGATCGACCAGAGCGTTCAGATTTGAGCATTCAGGTCTTTCTTACAAACCTTGTTAATTTCACTAGAACAGTAAATCCTAAACTATTATCGATCTGATCAATATTCAAGTTTCATTGGGATCACCATGAAAATTTATGAAGGGTGGTAGATCAAAATTACTGTGGCTTCATTCCCTGAATTACTACAGAATTAAATAGTTTTCATAAATGTTTCTCTTTATGGCCAATATTAGGTTCACCATATTAAACACTACTACGTCTCCCTGGCCACAAACAGCTTCTATGGGATTTCCCTATGATTCCCTATGACAGAGGTTCTCGTCTGCCTCACTAGCACACTACAGCACTTAGGCCTCATTCAGCACAATAGACGCCTGTGAATTTCCCCATCTCGTGGTGATTGTGCGCTCTCTGTAGCACACGGCCCCCGGACAGCAGGGTTCGTTTCACAATTCCTGAAGGCTGACTCTTTCAGCCATATACTTAAATGAGAGCAAAATGCTCAATGCTCATTAACTCACATGCTACACTAGCAACAACAGTATATAAGCACCTACAACATAATTGTATCCTCTGTGTCCAATATATTATTAAATTTCAGGCAACCATTGAATTGAGCAGGAAAAGGGGAATACTCTTGTGGCCTCATTGACATTACATCCACTCAGCTTCAAGAGTGGTTCTACCCATAATACAAGGATAGAATTGTTGCAGTATCCATATACTCTGCAGGTGGGCAATGCATTGCATTACACATTTTCATAGACAGTGAGACTACTTGTAGATATATAACCACTCTGTTCACTGAAAGTTCAAATAACTCTTTTTTATTCACAAAGAAGTGAAACATTACACACTTTATGGCTAAACTAAAAGTTATATCATCAAAATAGCATCTGGTATACATAACTTTTATGCATTTGTGGTGTTTTATGTGATGAAAATCATTTACAACTAAATCACATAGTTTATCTGCATGTAGGATCAAATGATTGGCAATTGCATTAGCCTAATTAAAATGGAAATGCAAAGTTACTGATGTTCTTCCTTTGTAACAATATTTTTACTGTTTCTTTCTTGCCATATGCTGTCAAATAAATTACATCCAAAGATCAATCTCATGACTGTGAAAAGTAATTCCTGCACACCAGTCCGCGACGCTGCTAGTCAATATTAAATAGCTATTTTGCAAATTTTTGTTTCACAGATCCTACCAAATTTATGGCTCTGTCATGTCCGAAAAATGACAGTATCAAAAGTTGCATGTGGTGACGGAAAATTTTTCTTTAGCTGTGGAGCTCCAAACTTAGTGAAAAAACTACAGAGAGTGCATTTTTGCCACTTTTCAGTTGACTGTATTCCCCAGTTGGATTGTCAATCTGGATTCACTTTCTTTATGAAAAGCTGGAGAAATGCACCAGTATGGTTGGAGTTCGGTGGGCTCTTTCTTCATATTGGCTCATTAATCTGTGTTCTTTTTTTTCACATAGCACTAGAAATCCACTAACATAGGTGGACCAAGTGGTGTGTGATGATGGGAATTATTTATTTCATTATGAATTACCGATAAGTTAATGAGATATTTGTCAGGTTACATAAATATGAAAAACTGGAAGAATACTTGCAATACCTCTGTAGCATTTCAAGTTCACATTGGAGATACAAAATGTTAGTACATTGTCCTTTCTTGAGGTCCTTGTCCACGAAACCACAGTGAATGGCTCAGCTATACTATACACGGGAAATCCATTATATGGAATAGTATGTGCACCTGGCCTAAAAGTGCGTTGTTCTGATGATAATTCATCAAGTGAACAACACCTACAATGTCGCAAACTAGGCACAAAAATTGGAACTCCTAAGAAAAGTCTTCAGTGAGGCAGGTTACATGATCAACTAAAGCTGCAAGCAATTTCGCATGGTACCAGCTTGGAGAATATCACCATAGAAAAGAGTTAAAAGCTTGCATTTTTGCCAACAGGAAATATTTGACAGCTGCTGAAGAGATATAACTTCAAGGCAGTCTTAAGGCCTCCAGCTAAAATGTGCCATATCATGAAATTGTGAAAAATAATTTTAGGCCACAGAGTTCTAGACATATATGAAGAAATTATCTGAATGGGATGGAAATCAGTAGATGTGATGTACGCACACAGATAAACAAATGATTATAATTTCAGAAAAATTGAATGGTTTATCCAAGAGAAAGAGCTTCACAGTCATAATTCAACCAGAAATCTCGTTGACTGGAGTAAAATTGTCTTCAGTGATGAGAGGTGTGTCAATTTGAGTCCCAGTGACCAGTGAAGGTGCATCTGGAGGTGCTGCAGACAGTGGTGGGATACCAACCTGACCATCACCTGCTATACGGTCTGACAACCAGGGGTGATGGTTTGAGGGACAATTTCTTGTCATAGGAAGTTCCCTTTGGTTGTTGTCTGCAGCACCCTTACAACACACTGGTGCATTGGTGAAATTCTATATCCAATTTTTGTTGCCCTTCTTGGCAAGCCAACCTGGGCTTACATTTCAGCAAGATAATGCCCACTTGCACGTGGCAGAAGTTTTTAATGCTTCTCTTAATGCTTGGGCAGCAAGGTCACCAGATCTCTCTGCTGCTGAGAACATTTGGAGCATTATGGGCAATGCCCTCCAACCAGCTCAGGATTTTAATGATCAAAAGTGCCAGTTGGACAGAATTTGTGACGATATATCTCAGGTGGACATCCAACAACTCTTTCATTCAGTTCCAAGCTGAATAACATCTTGCATAAGGGCCATAGGTGGTCCAGTGCATTATTGGCTTGTTCAGTTTGTGAAGCTGTTTTTATTGAATAAATCATCCAATTTTAATTGTAATCATTTGCTTGTCTGTACATGCACATCACCTCTACCGATTTCCATCCTGATAATTCCTTCATGGTGCATTTTCTTTCTTTTTTAGAGTGCATTGTGTGAGTTCAATCACTGTAATGGTGAGAAGACTTAGCTTATGATAGTGCAGTGTTGTATTGAATGGGAGAGATATCTGTGACTACTCTACAAAGAGAAATCAGCAGTTGCCAAACGTGCTTAGTAAGATGGACATAAAATTGCATTCGACGATACCTTTGTTGTTACATCTATCATCACATTTCTGAGATAGTATGATTAAAAAACTACTGAGGTAACTCACCTCACACCACCATCAATAAAGAAGCTGGCTAGCGGCTAAATGCAGTGTGGAATCTGACCATTTCCATTTTAAATTGGGCAGTTAGGACGGAAACTTTGCTTTGAATGGTGATACGCTATAGACTATGTACCAGTGCTGTCACACCTCATACCATAGCCATAAAAAAAATCGTATGGCAAACAATTACCACTCAACAATGACCAAGTTACACTCAGTTGAACTTTCGTACAGCTTAGAACTTTAGAGAAGATTTTATTCAATCTCTGTTTGCTTTATATGGGCTACATTTTACAATAATCATACAAAATAATTCATTGAAATGGGAAAAGGATAATGCTTTAAAGTAAAATATTGCTGTCATGTTTCAATGCTTTTATTCTCCTTACAAAAAGTTTAAAAATTGTTTACTTTCTGCAAGTTTTGTTTCAATTCTGTCAGACTGCAAAGGAAGTGCTCATCAAAGTATATGTATTCACTTTATTGCCTCTGATACAAATGGATCACTGAAGTCAAAATCTGGAGGATCATCTGGTATGGGTGGTGGTGAATGTGGGATATGAATTCCCTCCAAGTCCATTAACTGCAGTCTTATATCCATGTCCAGCAGTGTATCCAGGTCACTTTTCAGTTTTTTGCTTTTCATTGAACGACCTGAAAAATTACAGAAAACTTTGTGAACTTTTGTGAATTGTGTTTTATTCATCTCATGATGTAATTTGCAATCCATTTGGTTTGCATACAGGAGACATGTCAAAAATTTATAAAACAATTACAATGATTTTTACATTAGTAAATAATAGCACTATAATAAATAACAACACTAGAAGGATATTTCTTGGAATGTGTAACACATTGTACCCAGCTCAAATTTCCAGTTTGTCCAGCATGAATTCATCCACTGAGTAATAACACTTCAGTGTTAGCACCTCATATAGCATCTGCATCAACTTGTTCCCTTTTAATTTATTACAAATTTTCATTCCCAAGTATTGAGGTCTCTGGGCATACAGTGTGAGGCAGTGGGTGGGAAGCACAAAATTTTCTTTGTTTCTGGTATCATGTGAATGCACAAAATGGTTTCCCTCAAATAATTCATGTCTGGTGTACAAATATAATAATCTCATATATGTATAAGGACGGCAAAGTTAATATTTTAAGTTTTCTAAATAATGGTCGACATGGTTCTTTGTGATTTGCAATGCACATATTTCGTATGATTTTTTTTCTGTGTTTTTAGTACCCGCACTATGTCTGTCGAGTTTCCCCAACAAACAATACCATACCTAATAATGGATTCAAAGTAGCTTTTATATGCTACTTTTTTGTGTGTCTATGTCAGTTGATAATATTTGCATTGC
Source organism: Schistocerca americana (assembly GCF_021461395.2). Lineage (NCBI taxonomy): Eukaryota > Metazoa > Arthropoda > Insecta > Orthoptera > Acrididae > Schistocerca > Schistocerca americana. The sequence continues at coordinate 130,992,808 of NC_060124.1, forward strand.
AAATGCAAAGCTGCTCAGTTTGTTTGACAGGTATTCAATGTGTGCCTGCCAGCTCAAATTTTTATCTACATTTAAACCTAAGAATTTGACTGAGTCAGCTTCTTCTATACCTTGGTTGTTGTGTACAATCTTAATCTGCTCATTTTGACTGTTTGGTTTTGAACTGCATCACGTGAGTCTTAGATATGTTTAGATTCAACCCATTTAGCTGAAACCACGTTTCTAAGGTACTGAGGGTACTGATCACAGATTTGGGAATTTTTTCGAAGTCCTGATCTTCGACTAGAACAGAAGTATCATCTGTGAACAGAACTGATGGGCACCTGATTTTATGGTAAGTCATTAACATAAAAGAGAAATAGGAATGGGCCTAATATGCAGCCTTGTGGAACTCCCTGAGATTTTTTTTTTTTCCAGTCAGAAAAAAATATGTGCCATTTGAAGACATGCTAACTCTTTGTTTTCTGTTGGATAAGTAGGATATAAACCATTGTAGGGCACTGCCACTAATGCCATACTTTTCAAGTTTGTAAACAAGCAATGCATGGTTTATGGAATCAAACGCCTTTGTGAGGTCGCAGAAAATTCCTGCCGCCTTATTTCACTTATCTAATGATGTACTTAATTTCTCAATGAAACTGTTTACTGCATCGATGGTGTTTTCCCCCTGCTGAAAACCAAATTGATTGTTTAGAATAACAGAATATTTTGCAATGAAGTGTTGGATTTGTGCAACAGCAAGTTTTTTCAAATATTTCTGGTAGGACTGGGATAATCAAGATAGGACGATAATTTCCCATGATATCTCTTCATCCCTTCTTGACGAGTGGTTTGACTTCAGCATATTTCAGTACCTCTGGGAAACAGCCCTCTTCAAAACATTGATTTATTATCTGAGCTAGTGGCTTTGCAATTCTGTTGTGTACCACTTAAATAAATTTGGTGGGTATTCCATCCCAACCTGCAAATTTTTTGTTTCTTAATGTTAGAATAGCATTTTCTACATCCTCCACAGAAACTTTTGAGACTTTTGTAAAGTTTTCAGAGTTTTCGCCTAGGCCAAAGGGATTTACTTTGTTGTGATAATCTGTTACATCTACTTGAGACTTTGCTACATTTATAAAGAATTCATTAAAGTACTTTGGTATTTGAGTTGAATTTACAATAGTATTTCCTTCAATGTCAATTTTTGGAATTTCTTGGTTACAGGCTTTAACAGCTAACTCAGATTTAATGACTGACAACAAAGCCTTTGTCTTATTTATATGATTTTAAAATTAGCCTGTTATTTGCCAGTTGTTTTGCTGCCTTGACAACTCTTTTAAATATGGTTCTATAGAGTCTAACATAGTTAATGAAATCAATATCTTTATTATATTTTAGTTCTCTGTGCAGTTGCCTTTTCCTTACACTGGTAATTTTTATGCCCTGGGTAATCCACTTTACTGTATTTGTTACTTTACTGCTGCAGAGTCTAGTTGGAAATGTTTCATTAAAGTCTCCAAGAAAACTATTTAGGAATTTCTCAAAGTTTTCGTCACTTGAGGAACAATAATCAAAAGGCCATGTTTTATCTCTTAGCTTCTCACTAAATGTTAACAAGTTTTCTTTGCTACAGTTTCTGCTCATATGGGTTCTTATATGTGAAATGTTCCTCTCTGTCTGTGCCAGCTCAATGAACAATGCACAATGATCAGAAATACCTAGATCTAGACAAAATGTATACACATCTTCATATACATAATTAGTTAGAACATTGTCAATGCATGTTGCTGATTGCCGATTGTTTCTGGTAAATTCAAAGAAATTCAATTTGAAACCATATTTCTTTACTAAGTCAGTGAATCTTGAAGTGTGGCTACTACCACATGTGATATCAATATTAAAATCAGCAGCTATTGCAATGTTTTTCTTTTTTCTCTAGAAAGGTCTTCTAGCATAATTTGAAGCTTAGATAAGAATAGTTCTGTTGTTGATGTCCTTGGAATTCTGTATATTGAGATTATTATAACATTTGCTAGTGAGTCCACAATTTCTACACAACAGCTCTTGAACACACATTCTTCATTTAAATAATTAAAACAGTTTCTGATCTCATAATTTATATCACTATGTAGAAGTATATATGAGCCTCCATGTGACTTGTTTCTTCTGCAAAAGCTACTTGCTAATCGAAGTTCCCTATTTTGTTTTAGAATTTTAATTGTGTCCTCAGTAAACCAGTGTTCATTTCAACAAACAACTTTAATATTTGCACATTCTGACAGAATGATTTCCAATTCATCTATTTTGGAGCTTTTATTGTTAGAAGCATCAATGTTTAAGCAATTTATATTCCAGTGGATAACATACCTACTTTGACTATCATTTACAGGCTTTAGCACATTTCTTGCCAGATGATGGTTTGGTTCTGTCTTTCTTAATGCTACACAAGTTTTTTCACCCCCATCACAACTTATAAGTTTCCCTTATTTTTTATGATCTGGCAAGTATCTATGAACATCTTACTGAATATTTTTGAGCCCGACCTATCCAGATGTAGACCATCTTTGGCAAGACACTTTGCACCTAGAAATTTGTTGGGCTCAATGAAGATGACTCCTAGTTTATTGCACTGTTCTTTAATATTGCCGTTTATTCTCTGCACATAACTGTCACTCACTGATCTTCTGTACACAATGCCACTTATTATTATTCTGGAATTCGGGTAGAGTCTTCTGGCCATTCAGATGTGGTTCCTTGTCTGGTTTACAATTTCTTCCTCACTGTTGTTTCGAAGCAAATTTGTTCCCACATGGATAAAAACACCTTTTGGATTTCTGCTATGTTTATCTGCTGCGTTCTCTCTTGAATTTAAGATGATGTTCAGGTGTGTATGCATCCTGATTCCAGGTCGAATGTCGATTTTGGAATTTGGTACAACTATGTTTTTCAACACTATTATTTATTGCTCTATGTAGTACAATCTCTGTTGTAATTTTCTTTGCATATATTGATAGACACTTGGATATTATCTTCATTCATCCATTCATTCATACGTTGTATTCTGTATACACTATGTCAAGGCAGAATAATGGACTGTCAAACAGTCAAAACAAACAATGCAACAGAGACACAAATGTCGTACATTGTTTCTAGAATAGCTTACCATTTACCATTACTTACAGATGTTTCAGTGTTTGTCAAGGGAACTTTTTAACAAAAACTTTAGCTATGGGCACAAGGAAACATTATCGCAGTGAACAGTTGTATCTTGTCTGCGAAAATAATGTATGATGTAATGATCTTTGACAGTAAGTGATACCTTACTTGTAACTTCTGTCTATAGGTCTAACTGAATTCTCTTTCACATACTTTGTGAACAGGTTCCTCACACCAAACACAGGAAAAAATGTTTAGTAAACAGGGGCTCTAAAATTCATACCTTGAGAGCTATGAGTGCTTGTCCATCTTTTATATTGTGATACACATCTCTTGTGCTGCATGCTCTTTGCTTTCCACATTTTGGGAGGAGGTGGTATGGACCAAAACAAGAAAAAAAGTCCAGTACACATGAGTTGTCAAGAGCTATGAGCACTTGTCCCTGAAACTTTCTGGCAGATTAATACTGTGTGCCGGACAGAGACTTGAACTCGACCTCTGTCTTTCACAGACAAATGCTCTACCAACTGAGCTAACCAACCACGACTCATGACCTGTGCTTGCAGCTTTACTTCCACCTTCTTACCTTCCTAATGTCACAGAAGTTCTCCTGCGAACTTCACAAAAGTTCTCCTGTGAACCTTGCAAAACTAGCACTCCTGGGAGAAAGGACATTCCAGAGACATGGCATAACCACAGTCTGGAGAATGTTTCCAGAATGAAATTTCCACTCTCCAGCAGAGTTTGCGCTGATGTGAAACTTCCTGGCAGATTAAAACTGTTTGGTAGACTGAGACTCGAACTCTGGACCTTTTTATTTAGTTTTAAGATTTTGTTTGTGGATTGTAGGATAGTGCAGTGAGACATTAAATGTATTTTGTAGACTAACTGTGAGACTAGGTGAAGCTGAAGTGCTTCAGGAATTTGTATTTGCAGATAGTAAAATAAATAGTTGCTTAAAAAAATCTGTCAGCATGTGTTTGCATATACACAAACTTTAATTGCAATTGTAATATTTCATATGTTTAATTAGTGCAAAATTTATATTCTCTCCATTTGAGGTTTGCAGTGAATGGAAAATAAATATCTCATTTCAGTTGTTAATATATTTTACCAATTGGCTATCTTCACTGATCCTTCAAACAATGGAAACTCCTGGTTGGAGTTGACATATTAAGTTGCAGACTGGCTCAAAAAGACACTTGCACGTAAGCTTTTGGCCACAGCCTTTGTCAGAAAAAGAAAGAAAAACACACACCATTCATTCACACAAGCAAGACAACTCACAAACTCATGACCACCAATTCTGGGAGCTTGGACCAGAATCAGATCCTTGCTGCCAGAGTTGCATTGTATTTCTGGGTCAAACATTATTTATTTATTTGCTATTTTTTTAGTCTGTTACTGAGATGCAAAAACAGACCAAATGTTTTACATGAATTGACATGAATATATCATATAATATTTAAACATTAATGTGTTACTGTAACCAATCATTCTGGTGTTTAAGGGGAAAAAAGAAAATCTGTATAACATATCTCCATAAAAAAATTTGAATATGTCGATGTACTACCATTTGGCCATTTGGCACACAGATATATGTTCATCTGTGATCCAGAAAGCAGATGCTACTGGTCTGCTGTACTGTCTGCATTGCTGGATCACAAATTTTGCAATTTATAATTCTGGACTGCACTGCTGTACAACACTATGCTACTGCAAATGGCATCAGAACCATGCTAGATTTGTCATTTGGCTAGGTAGTTAAACAGCGGCATGCTTAGGCATAACTTGGGATTCAAATGAGCTGTGCTACTGTGCCACCCAAGGTGTAGAGATTGGGAGATGGCTGCCAGGGTCCCAGGAAATCCTTCCTGGTCCTCCCTGAGGCTCATCTCCTCAGTGTTTCCAGAAGGTTTGTTGTAGGCAGATGTTCTGCCATGATGTGTCTCATCATAATGTATGGCCTCTTCTATTTTGTCTCTCAGCCATGTAGGCTTGCAGTTCATTATCTAATATTTAGGTTGTCAGCAAGTTCAGCTTATGCCTCAGTTCCTCATTCCTTATTATCTTAGAGGCTGTTCTAACACCAGAGACATTCTTGTCCTGGTATGCAATGTCTTGTTTAATGGCGCATTCCCAGACAATGGTCTGGAGTGCCAGTTGCTACTCAATTACAAGTGTCTGTGATGTGTTTTCGTATTTTCAATAAGTTGCTGGGATACGGACCATGTCCCAACAGGTAGCATATAGTTCCCTTGATCGGAAGGAAGAATGACTTTCTGGTTCTTTCTTTTGTATTAGGAAGGAGTTGGCAAGTTCTTCTCCCTGTTTCTGCCTATTTGAGATTTTTCGCTAGTCTCTGTCAGTGCATGCCCTTATTTCCTTATTCCTTTACCTTATCATATTCACTCTTTTGGAGCCAATATTGTGCATCTTTCTTTCTTTTGGGTAGGTCTAGAGGTAGCAAACCTAGTGACACCAGCAATGCCTCAGTCGGTGTTGTTCTGTACACGATGTTACGTCATTATCATTCTGAGACTGTGAACCCAAACACTTGACCTGTAGCCCACAATAGTGATTAAGATTGCATTGTAGTACATTCTTATTGCATTTAGTGGCAGCTGGAAACTTATTTGGCCAGTTGCTGCCATTCTGTCCAGGATTTTAATGCCTCTCTGTCAGATGCTTTGTGTTCATTAACTCGTGCACTAGCTCAACCTATATTAACAGATTACTGGTTGTATTTAAAAGTAAGGGATGACCAGGCAGCAACAGTAAATAAGTGGAGATCTTACAGCCTTTAAGTCCTTTTGGTACTTGTCAGTTAGAAGTTTGTTTGAACACTACAGTGTCTCACTAGGCATGGTCCTTTTGGAGATGGTATGCCTTTGCATTCCTCTGACCTTTGAACTGACTTGTCCTGTCAGTTATGAGGCACCTGCAGTTTAACATGACTCCAAAACTCGTTGCAGCATGGCATCTGTCACATCAACAAACATGAAAGAAGTGCAAAACAACAAATAAGAAGCAGAGGACTGACTATGGTTTGAATACCAAGCCTTTGGATGCATAGTCTGGACTTCAATAAGCCATCACTTTCTTAGAAACACTGAATGTAAACAAAAACCTATGTTGTTAGTAAAAGACCACTTTGATTTTTTTCTTTTTCCACAGTTGGATAAACCAAAAACAACTGGCAACCAGGATGAACTCCAGTCTTCAGATGCATTATAACATTTCACTACTTCTAAAGACAAATCATACAAAATGAAATTAACATTGAGTAGAAAGATGTGTTATTTTTCCTGTTTAGGAGCTTCAAGATTATTTGCTTCTGACTAGCTAACAGTTTCATTACATACTCAAACACCAACATATAAAAGACAGAGAGGTAAAACATAGTTTTACACAGTACAGACTCAACTTGTCGTACATACCAGAGATATAAAGCATCACAGATAGGACGAACTTCGTAATTTGTATTTTCAATTTTTAACACTTCCTCCAAATAAAATATATGAAAAAACAGTAAATGTCACATGGATATAATCTTCTGCACTCCAATTTCTTCAAGCAGTATCTCGAATTGGACCCTTTCCAATGGCTTGGTTAGTAGATCAGCTAGTTGATATGTTCCATCAGTGTGTTCTAATCCAAGATCCCCATTCAAAAATCTCTCTCTGGTGTAAAAGTGGTGGACTTCAATGTGCTTTGACTTTCGATGATACGTTGGATTTTTAGACAACTTTACTGTACTTGCATTGTCAACATAGAGTGTGGGAGGCGTCACTTGTTTGGATGTTCCAATCAGTTCATACAGCAACCTTTTCAGCCAGAACAATTCCTTTGGTCCTTCACTGGCTGATATTATTTCTGCTTCCATAGTGGATGTTGCCACTGTCTTTTGTAATTGACTGGTCCATGATACAGCCCCATGGGAGAGTGTTGCGACAACACCTGTTGTTGAACACCTCGTGTCCTTGTCACCAGCATAATCAGCAGCACTGTAGAGTTTTAAACAAACTGCATTGTTCTTGTAAATAATCCCACAAGTCATTGTATTCTTCAGGTATCTAAAAATTCTTTTCACTCAATTCCTGTCTTCAACTGTAGGATCTTCCATGGCTCTAGCTGCTTTGTTCACTACAAAAGCAATATCCGGATGGGAGACTGTAGTCAAATACATCAGACACCCCACCGCTTCACGATAAGGAACTTTGGCTGTGATCTTCTCCTTGACATCACTTTCTTCACGTCCAGTTGGAGTAGAAACTCCATTAGCTTCATCCATTCCAAATCTCTTCAGAATTTCCATTGTATAGTCCTCTTGATTAATTGCTATTGACCCCTCTTCATTTTGCTGTATCTTCATACCTAAAAAGTTGTTGAGAGATCGTCTAGTTGTATGAAACTCCAACTTCAACATTTCCATGAACTCTTCAATATCTGCTTTATTGCTGGCCACAACTGAACTGCCATTCACATAGATTGCAACATATAAACAATTTTTGTTGCTCCGACGGCAGAAGAGACACAGATCAGCCCTTCTGTTTTCAAATCCAGCTTTTCTCATGAAGTCTATGAAATGCTTGTTCCAACAACATGGTGCTTGAGACTATACAGACTTTTTTTTAGTAAACATACATGTCCAGTATCATCTTCAAAACCTTCAGGTTGTTCCATGTATACGTCTTCTTCTAGTGCACCATTAAGAAAAGCTGTTTTGATGTCAAACTGGTCGAGTTTCATTTTCTGTGCAGCAGCTACTGCCAACAGGATTCGAATCGTATCATAGCAACAGGGCTGAATATTTCTTCATAGTCAGTTCCCTGCCATTGTACATGTCCTTTGGCCACAAGTCAACCCTTTAAACGTACATTCCCATTTTCTGCAGTTTTCTTAAGCAAGACCCAACAATTCTGCAAAACCTGTGCACCACTTGGGCACTCAACTAATACCCAAGTATTATTCTCTCTGAGGGACTTTGGTTCTTGATGAATAGCTACCAGCCACTGAACTTTATTGCTAGACTACAAAGCTTCAGTATAAGAGCTTGGATCCTTATCCCTGATTATAGGGGTTCCAGCCATGTACACATAATCTCCACTGGTCATCCAGTATGGTTTTTTCTTTTCACGTTTGCTTCTTCCTGTCTCACTTCAACCTTTACTTCCTCCGGAACTTGATGTTGTGTCTAAATTTTCTTCCTCCTCACTTAATCCTTCTGTCCTTTTGTTATGACTGACATTTTCTGATTCCTTTTCCTCATCAGAAGTCTCATTAGGTTCACTTTGTCTAACGGTTTCATCCTGAGCAACTTCAAATTCAGTAACATTGGTCTGCAGATTGCATACAACTTCAGCCTTAAATTTTACATCATGACTTAGCAAAACCTTCCCCTTAGATGGAATCCAGACCCTGAAGCTATCTCTGTCATTCACACATCCAACTAGATGTCCATGCACAGCCTTGTCATCAAACTTTGTGTGAAAATTCTTGTTTACATGCACATAACACTCCATTCCAGAGATTCTCAGATGATTCACGTTGCCTACTGGTTGGCCATACCACAGTTCATATGGAGGTTTGTTTTCAGTGGAGGACTTCCCGGTGCGATTCAAAAGATATGTAGCAGTATTGCATGGTTCTGACCATAGTTCTTTCGGCAGTTTACTGGGGTTCAACTTAGAACGTGTACATTCCACAATAGTTTGGTTTTCTCTTTCGGCAGTACCATTTTGCTGTGGTGTGTAAGGTGGGGTGATGCAGGGCTTGATGCCTCTGTTTACTAGCAGTTCTGAGACCTTCTTGTTGTCAGATTCTTTTCCTCCATCACACCTGAACTGTTTAACAATATGATCATTTGTCTTCGCTTCATTCAAGAACTGTTCCAAGACAGTGCTGACTTCACTCTTCTGCTTCAGGAAGAAATTTTTTTGCTAGAGTCATCTTTGAAACATACATAGTAATGAGCTTTTCCAAGAGATTGTATAGTCACAGGTCCATTCACATCAGCATTGATTTGTTCACCAGTAACCATTGGTCGATTCATTCGAGTCCTGAATGGCAATCTATGCATTTTACCCACAGCACATCCATCACAAAATTCTTCTTTGCACCCTTCCACATTGATGTTCATCTGCTTCAAAACACTTTTCACATGTTGTGTGTGTTGGTGGCCAAATCTCTCATGATAAATTTGCAGCATATCCGACAATGTCACCAAGTTAACTTGAACTGGCTGGAATTGTTTAAATACATGTATGACAAGAACATAGAGACCATGATTGACATGACCAGTCGTCATTGTTTCACCAATCACTTTGTCTTCAATGTGGAGATTTTGGTCACCAAATCTTGTGCAGATACCTTTTTGTGCAGCTGCTTTTACAGAGAACAAGTGAGCACTTCCTCCAGGAACATAAAGCACTTCTCTCAGTTGAGCTTTCTTTGTGGAATTATTCTGAATTTTCACAGTTCCCTGTCCATGAGCCAGCATGCTTACACCTCTCTTCCCAATTGAATTTTTTTCAGGAACAGCAAATTTTGTATGAGACACAAAAAAAATGTTTATTTGCAGTGATGTGATTTGTGGCACCACTATCGCAATACCAACTGTTGACTTCAAAACTGTTAATGACTGAAGCACCAAAGGCTTGTGCCAAAAATGCAACATTCTTTTCAGACTGATTGATGCGAATTTTTTTATCTGACTTTTTCACTGAACACACTGCTGCCCAGTGCCATACCTGCTCACATTTATGACATGGAAATTTTCGTTTTGCACGTTCCACATTCATTTTCTATTTTTCACTATTGTCACATGTATTTCGCTAACTTTTCTTCTTAGGACTACTGCGTACAACAAACGCTGCTGATTCAACCATACTTTGATCACGCAATTAAGTGGTCCACAATTTTTCAATCAGAAGATTTACACTTTGCTTTTGAGATGGAATTGTGTCCCACAAGTCTTTAAAGTTGTCATATTCTTTGCCTAGCATGGATAAAGTTTGGCCATTTAAGATTCTTTCAGATGAAACATTTTCTTCGTGCTTCTGCAGTTCAGCGTTCAAGTCCACAAAAATTTTCTGCAATTTCGTGGCATGAGTGCTATCATCCTCTTTGTCATCACGTTGAACATGAAAAAATGACTCTATCAAAATATTCAGTCGTTGCATAGTGCTACTCTCGAACCACGCGCATAATTTGTCCCAAATTTCACTTGCATGAGTGCTTGTTAAAACGAGTTAGGCTACTGACTTCCCTAGCACATTTGCTAATAAACTAGCCACTTTTGCATCACCTTTCATCCACTGGTGATGTGCTGCCCTTTTTTCCGCAGTTCTTCTTCCACTTCAGGACACTTCTACGTACCTGTGAGGATGTCCTCAAGTGCTTATGCTGGCTACAGCATCAATATATGCCACTTCCATTTCAACCGGTCTTCAGGTGCATCAAGCTTACCCACATGTATTTTATAGTCACCATTGCCATTTCTGTTGAACACGCACAAAAATAATGGTCAAATTCACGTTATCTGTTATAAATTGATGGGTGAGCGAAAACAAACACTTCACGGCTTTTCATGCACGGTCTGGGCTCATAACCTGTTAAGATTATTTATTTCCAACTAGCTAACAGTTTCATTACATATTCAAACACCAACATATAAAAGACGGAGAGGAAAGCACAGTTTTACACAGCACAGATTCAACTTGTCTTACGTGCCAAAGATATAAAGCATCACAGATATGACGGACTACGTTATTTTTATTTCCAATTTTAACCAGCAACAGTCTCACAGTGCTATTTGACATTATGGGTCACGGTTTCAGTTGCTGTTTCAGTAGCTAAGCCATTTGGATCCCTCACCACTGTGTCAGCTCCTCTTATGTAAATGGAAACTGTCCTTCCAATAAGTTATCTGTTCTCACACTTCACCTGATCCAAGCCTACACTCTTCCTTGTGCCCCCCCCCCCCCCCCCCCCATTTCCAGCATTTTTCCTTCATGAACTGCCAGCATGCTGGAGTAATTGCAGGTCAGCAACTCCTGTTAACTGGTATAATGGAAAACCAGCCAAGTCCCAAATTTCACTTTTTTTTAAAATTTACTTCATGACTAGTATTGGGCTAGTGCCCATTTTCAGATTGTCCTAAAGGTCAGAAAACAAACTTTACAATTATGTAAATACACACACACACACACACACACTCCCATATGCGCTCACGCGCATGCGCTAATGCAACTCACACACACATGACCACAGTCTTTGGTTGCCGAGGCCAGAGACTGTGATCATATGTGTGAGTTGTGTTTGCATGCATGTGTGTGTGTGTGTGTGTGTGTGTGTGTGTGTGTGTGTGTATTTTGTCTAATTACAATTATGGTGTTTTTAGCCGAAAGCTTACTTGTTTGATAGCCTTTTTGTTGTGCCTATCTGCGACTCACCATTTCCACTATAAAGTGAGTAGCAATCTATTTTTTTCATAATATTGTCATTATTCCATCCTGGGTTTACTATCACTTTATTTTTTGTTAGGTGCATTGATATGTATGTGATATTCACATTAATGAGGATGTAGTACTGGTATTTTCATTGCTCATGATATTCCCGTGTCGCAGAGCAGTGAATCACATCAGTTGGATTTTTACACAAATCTTAACTACATATGTGATTTACTCCATCAGTCCCTAATTTATTTTTACTTTCTGATAAGTGACTATGAGGGACTAGTAGCAACAGAGGTTACCAGTAGGGTAACTAAAAATGATAGAAAGATTTGAATGTTTAGTAAACCAGCTGTGGACAGGAGCGTTTAGAGAAACTGTGACTGAAGGGTAGAAGAACAGTTGACCAAGCACTAGATAGCACTAGATTTATGAGTTCATAATAGAAGAATTCATAATTGAAGGATCTCTAGTTGGTATAGAGTCTATGTAAAGAACCTTTTAAGGGAACAGCAACTACAGAACAATAGCTGGAAAACAAAGCACAGGACTTCAGACAGACAGATACCAAATGAAATGTATTGAGCTATCAAAGGGGCAATACGTGAAGCCTTCAATGACTAACAAAGCAAGATGTTGCTGAAAGACCTCTCACAAAAACCAAAGAAATTCTGATTGTACATAAAAATTGTTAGTGTCACCAAGTTAGTATCCAAACACAGATGTCACAGAAACCAAAATTGAGGGTAGTAAAGCAAAATCATAAATGCTCATGTTCATTTTCAAATGTTCTTGTGCAAAGGAGAATTCAGTACTGACCCAGTTTAATCCTCACATGACAATGAAAATGGATGATATAGGTTTGGTATCGATGGAATTTGAGAAACTGCTGAAATTCCAAAAATTGAACAAGATCCTATGACCCTTTGGAACTGCTATCACATTTTATACAGAACTTGCAGTTGAGATGACCCTATTTTTATCGTACTATACCAAAGAAGCCTTGAACAAAAACTGTGCACAGTAGTTCGAAAAAAAGTACATGTTACATGTCTACAAAAAGAGTAGCAGAAGTGATCCCCAAAACTACTATCTAATATCTGCTGTACCCCAGAATGAATTCATTGCGCAAGCAAAAATTTTTAAAGTTTTATCTGGTGAGCTCAGGGCTGAGGGGGCCAACATGGGGCTGGTGTGCCAATCAGAATTACACCATGGCTTACCACTGAGGTAGCAGAAGACAAGGCACCAGGTGAGCAAAACTGCAAATGTTACAGTACAACATAATAGGGCAGTATGAAGTAACACTCCGTAACAGCAAGCCCTAGATCACCTCTGCAATAGCAAGCACTAGATCACCTCTGCAATAGCCAAACATTGCAGAAAGATCCAAGCTTGGCGCCACAAAATAATTATTGAGTCTCCACAGTAAGGCAAGGAGACTGCTGACGAGACCAGTAAATGGGGGAAAATTCACTCATGCACCTAGAACCACTGTATCATAGAGTCGGCTCAGCTTGTTAAATTACTGGGCTTTTGGAACTTAAGGACACATTCAGTCATGCTACCATCATGTTTGTGTCACCAGAACCACAGAGAAAGCCCGTCTATTGAGTTTCAGTGAAACAACAATGAACCAGTCAATAATAGTCCTCCTGCTACTTGCTTGCTGAAACTAAGGCCAATACACACCCGCCTGATGCAAACCACAACTGTAGTCTGCCATTGCTGCCTACTAGGTCATTCTGGATGAGGAGAAGTCTGGTGTGCTGTGTGTGCAGTCATTTGCAAAAAATCTTTCAGTATCTTGAATCATTTATGAGATATGATGACTGTTATGGCCACATGTTATGGTTGGGAAAGGAGTGAGACAGGGTTGTAGCCTCTCCCCGATGTTATTCAATCTGTATATTGAGCAAGCAGTAAAGGAAACAAAAGAAAAATTTGGAGTAGGTGTTAAAATTCATGGAGAAGAAGTAAAAACTTTGAGGTTCGCCGATGACATTGTAATTCTGTCAGAGACAGCAAAGGACTTGGAAGAGCAGTTGAAGGGAATGGACAGTGTCTTGAAAGGAGGATATAAGATGAACATCAACAAAAGCAAAACGACGATAATGGAATGTAGTCAAATTAAATCGGGTGATGCTGAGGGAATTAGATTAGGAAATGAGACACTTGAAGTAGTAAAGGAGTTTTGCCATTTAGGAAGTAAAATAACTGATGATGGTCGAATTAGAGAGGATATAAAATGTAGACTGGCAATGGCAAGGGAATCGTTTCTGAAGAAGAGAAATTTGTTAACATCGAGTATAGATTTAAGTATCAGGAAGTCGTTTCTGAAAGTATTTGTATGGAGTGTAGCCATGTATGGAAGTGAAACATGGACGATAACTAGTTTGGACAAGAAGAGAATAGAAGCTTTCGAAATGTGGTGCTACAGAAGAATGCTGAAGATAAGGTGGGTAGATCACGTAACTAATGAGGAGGTATTGAATAGGATTGGGGAGAAGAGAAGTTTGTGGCACAACTTGACTAGAAGAAGGGATCGGTTGGTAGGACATGTTTTGAGGCATCAAGGGATCACAAATTTAGCATTGGAGGGCAGCATGGAGGGTAAAAATCGTAGAGGGAGACCAAGAGATGAATACACTAAGCAGATTCAGAAGGATGTAGGTTGCAGTAGGTACTGGGAGATGAAGAAGCTTGCACAGGATAGAGTAGCATGGAGAGCTGCATCAAACCAGTCTCAGGACTGAAGACCACAACAACAACAACAACAATGGCCACATGATTCTCAGTGTACAATGACGTGAAAGGGTGTGTTGCACCTCCTGTCCTTTGGATATAAAACCCAATAACTCAAGAGTGAAATGAGAGATCATTCTGCTCTCAGTTTTAAATGAAATTTCAATATCATATCTACATGTCATTCATTGCAGTGTATGGACTAAAATCAACCATATATAAAGTTTATGCAGTGCATTTTAACCTCTGCAAAATTCTTAAAATTTTGGACAATGTTTTACTTAATTTGATGCTGCATGGTAACTATGGTATATAACAAAAAGGAATTCAATTCATTAGCAAGTGAAGATATCAGACTGTAAGATGAGAAAAAATCAATTTTTTTTCTAATAGTTTTTGAAAAATCAGATGATAAGTATTTCATATCAGCTAGAATGCTGTCTCTTAGCACAGGCACCAGCATTGGTGAACATTACAACTGTAACAAAAGTCACCTCAGCATGGAATGAAAAGAGCCTATCTGTAGCAACATATGAGTTAAAAATGTAATGGAGTGGCAGAGAGCACTGGCAGCGACAAAGACTGTCAAGCATTCTGGTTACAACTGCTGTGCATGAGGCATTCGGACAACATGTAGTGGTTCCAGCAGTGTTCAAGGATGAAGTGTTGTGTCGAACACATGACCATATGTTGTCAAGTCATGGAGATGCAGAATGATGGACAGATGAGTCACAGAAAGGTTCTCCTGGCGAACAAGAAAACATTATGTTGAGCAGTACATAAAAGACAGTGTACCTTGTGCACAAACAGCTGATCTTAGTTATATATAAAAAAATAAAAAATAAAATAAGAATAAAAACTTTGCAAAGACTAGCTGAGGCATCTAAATATTTTCAGATGATTGGTTTTGATATCTTGAGACTGTTAAATAGAACATCTGCTGGAAATAAGTATATGCTAACAATTATAGATCAGAATGAAATTTTCACTTTACAGCAGAATGTGCACTGATATGAAACTTCCTGGCAGATTAAAACTGTGTGCTTGACCAATAGTTTGAATTAGAGATATTTTTTTTTAAGGTCCCTGGCAGTGGTGCCAGTTCCTCATCATCAGGCTAGTACAGTAGCTGAGGCTATAGTTGATAGCTGGATGCTTAAATTTGGTATGGTTGATACCATCATTATGCGTCAGGGTACGAATTTTCTATTGGACTCGATGAAACATTTATGTGATGTACTTTGTATCTGGAAGTTATGGACAAGCCTGTTCCATCCACAGACTAATTGCAGAATGGAGCGAGTTCCTAAAGCCATCTCTAAAATGTTAAGTTCTGTGTTAATAGCCAGCAACATGACTAGGATACATACCTATAATGCTTAGTTTGCACGTATCATTCCAAAGTCTATGTGGGTACAGGTTTGTCACTGTTAGAGGTGGTGTACAGTAGAAGAATGCTGTCCCACTTTGACGTCATGATTCGTAAATTGAAACCTAACTGCAAATCAGTCAAAAAATTTGTGAAAATGATATATGAGGTGTGCAGAAGGTAAAGTTGGCCAACACTAAAGTCTTGGAATGACAGGAACAATAGGGGTAACATGTACGGAAACTAACACAGTATCAAAAGTGTCAATGGATGTTAGTCACTAATCCTTACTTGCCTAATGGAAAGACAAAGAAGTCCTTGACTAAGTATGAGGGTCCCTATGAAGTCATTGAGATGACTTATCTAGTGAACATTAAGTGCAGTTTCTGTCTAAAATATCTACTGTCCATGTTAGTAGAGTTAAACCTTTTATAGAAATGGTGGATATATTACCACAAATTCCAGCAAATGACTTCATGCACGGGAAATGACTAACGAAGTAAAAAAGCATGTGGTAGTGGATAAGCATTATGTGCATAGCATACCCCACACATTGAAGTGATGCAACAAGTAGTAATATTTGGGCTTAGGTGTGTTATTTCTAGGAGCTATTTAATGCATAAGTCATTTTTTTCTTTTCTTGTTCAAGTGTATTAATTTGCATAGGCCATTGCAGTTGTATTGGATGCAAGTTATTTCACAGTTGTTTTGTTTCGTAGATGCATTTTTGGGAGAGGGAGAGAATAATGAAAGTTCCTTTCCTCAGGTGGCGGGTCACCAGGAACAACTGGACAAGTTGTTGTATTACTGAAGCTGCCACATGTCGTTGATGGAGAAGCGATGCATATAGGTTGCATTCAACAGTTAGAGTTGGGTGTTTTTTCCTGACAGCCAGATGTGCTGTTAACCAGTCATCAGTGGACACTGAGGTTGACTGTTGATGTGCGGGAAATAAGAAATGAAGTTCACCGGTTATGGGGTGTTTTCATAGAATTACAGAGAGGAATGCAAGGGAACAAAATCCTCACTGTAGAGCAAATACCAGAGGCTGAGGCTATCATATGGCAAATTGAGAGCTCAACTGACAAAAATGACAGACACTGCACCATGGAAGCAAGTTTGTTGGAAAAGAGGGTGGTTGGACACAGGAGGAAAAATATTAGAGACAGTGTTAGGAATGAGGATATTAAGAAGTTGGATGACATGATTGGGCAAGTGCAATTGATGTCAGGCGTGACCAGAGCCAGTGGCATACCATCCAATTGTAGAATTTTGAAGGGGCATTATAAATAGCCCCAAAATGATATATGGAGTTAGCCCCAGTACATCCAGGATACAATGAAAACAGTAAACATGGATTTGGGAGAAATACAGAATCAGTTGAGCTTTCTGGGACAGCAAAATAGCAGTAGCCAGACTATTACAGGTATTAGCAGATATACTCAATGATATGAGAATGCGTTTATAGTCATTACAAGAAGCAGTTTACTATGAAGTAAACAGACAATTGAATTTGATACTATTACTGCCACAACAATTCCTGTCAGGGCTGCACGTAGCGGAAAAAGAATTTGCTGGAGAAGTACAACATGTGACAGAGGTGACGGAAAAGATCTGGGCTTTATTTTATCACATAACAATAATGGAAGTGATTTCAGACAGAAAGAGATTGTATGTATCGGTCGAGTTACTGGTGTTTGGAAAGAATGTGAAGTATTGTATTGTATTCACCCTTATCCAGTAATGTGAGGGACAATGGATAAACAGGTGCAAGTAGAGATGTGAGAGATATTAGCTCATATTCTTATGGCACTAGAGGACCTGCAGGTATGTCTAAGGGAAAACATTACAATTTGTCCAGCCAGGGAAGTAGTGACTAATGCACAAACATCCAAAATGTAGCTGTTTCTAGGGAAAGCAGACACACTGGAGTGCCTGATGGAAATATTAGCCCCACAATTTCATTTTCGGAAGGTGGGAGTGCATTGGATGTACTCCGGTTTTTCACCAGAAGCCATGATCATGAATGGCTATGAGAATGGGAGACATAAGGGCACAGTAAAGTTTGAGTTACATAATAATGATATTATTGTGAATGGCACAACTTGAGAGGTAGCTGGGATGAACTTCCTCCTCCCAGCTACACTCACATGTACATCTGTTCTCAGACAAACCCACTGCATCGTATTGGCGAGAGGAACCTTTGGGATTACTGCCAGCACAAAATTTAACCCATCTCAACACTACCCTAAATCCTGACCATATACTCTCTTTAGATAAATTAATTGCATCTCAGCAAGGGAAGATCCGACAAATGTTTCAATGCACACAGCAATATCAAGAGAACCAGCATCAAAATCTCATGACTATAAGCATTACGACCACTGTCTTTCCATGTTTCTGGTAGCAGATTGCATACTTCACTTTTGCCTCTGACATAGAAGTAGCCATTCTCCAGACCTACTGACACATAAAATATCTCTGTTGTGGTTAACTGACATAACCCAGGAAGTACAGATTAAGGAAAACTGTAAATCTGTGAAAACTTGTAAGGTTGGACATAATATAGCCTAAGTTTGAAAAGGGTAAAGTGAACTAAAACTTATGAATAAGGGTACAGAATTAAGAAAGAAAAGGAAGGTCCATGTAGGTCAGCTCACACAGAAACAGACAATTTGATGCAATGAGCGTATTTTACAATTATTTATGTAAATGTATAAGATTGTCGCAGAGGATGATCAGAGCAAAATTTGGGATGAATTTTTTGGAAGAAGAGAGGAGTGTTGCATCTCCCAGAATGAATTTGGTTTGCAAGCTTAAAGCCAAGGAGGCCAGCTTGTGATTGGTGTGCCAATCAGAATGTCTACAAGGCATACTGCCGAGTTAGCAGAAGAAGGCATCAGGCGAGTGTTGCCACTCAACCTTCAAGCAAGGGAAGCGAAAGCACAAATACTGCAGTATAACACAATAGGGTAATATGAAGTAGCACTCTGTGATTTCAAGCACCACTGCAATAGTCAAACATTGCAGAAAGATCCAAACTCGGCAACACAGAATAATTATTGAGCCTCCCAGTAAAGCAAGGAGCACTGATTAGACCAATATACAAGGGCAAATTAACTCATGCACCCCGAGCCACAGAGGCTCAACTGTGGGCATAACTCATTAAATAACAGGCATTTGGAGCTTGAGGGTACATTCATTCATGCCACCATTCTGTCTGTCCCCAGAATGAGAGAGTCTGCTAGTCTATTGAGATTCAGTGAAACCCTGACAACTCAATCGATAATCGACTGTCTGCTAGCTGCTTGCTGACTTCCAAAACAAAGATGCACCCAACCTGATGCAAACCACAGCCGTGGTCTGCCATTGCTGCCTACTGGGACATCACATATGAGTAGAAGACTGGTGTGCTGCTAATTATTCACCCACTGAGGGTCATTTGCACATGACCTTCACATCTCCAGGCTGTCCAGGAATGATGCATTCGTGCAGCCCTGCAAACGACTCATGAACATATGTTGCAGTCATGGTTGACCCTTGGCGGTTGACCAGGGTCTAGTCTTTAAAATAACCAATATCCTGGCTATCCTCAGCTAAGCATGCAACTGGCTGTTTACAAGAGCACTGGGTGTAGGGCTGCAGTCTACTACAGAACATCTGGAGTGGGCAACGCCTACCCATTTCCACACTGTTCTACAGCTCCGACATCACGAATCACTGATAAGGTATGTCAGCAATTCTTCAGGGCACGCACTGTGGTCCAGGTGCTGTATGATACACTGAGACACCTTCATTACTCTGTATACTCATGCTGGCGAATAAATGATACTTCCATGTTTCTGATGCCTCTGGACATTTCTATGTATCTCTGTTTCCACACTCCATGCTTGGCCCCACAGCTACCTGGATCGCAACATATCATTGACATCCCCTCGTATAATTTTAGAATACATTATGAGCACAAACATAACGCAGTATCTGAAAAATGTATGTCCTTCTTGATAACCAATATTTATTCCAAAAAAAATCAGTCGTGTGAAACCCAACTTGGGGTCCACTCACATGGCGTCTTGAAAGCCATGGACCAGGGCAACAGGTGAAGACTGTCTTTCTTTATTTCCAAAAATCTTTTGACTCAGTGCCAAACCAATAATTACTAACAAAAGTTAGATCATATGTGGTTCCAGATGAAATTTGTTATTGGATTGAGGCTCTCTGATACCGAGCATGCTGCATGTTATCTTGGATGGAACGTTTTCAGCAGTGCTAGAAGTAACTTCAGATATGAAGGGAAGTGTGTTTTGACCCTTCCTGTTCATTTTGTGTTTGAATGATGTAGCATACAATATTATATATAGCATGAGACTTTTGCAGGTAATGCCATTATCTATAATGAAATGCTATATGAAAGAAAGCTGCACAAATATTTAGTTAAATCTCTATTTCAGAGTAGTGCAAAATTGTCAAATTGCTTCAAATTTTCTGAACTGTGATTTAGAAAATGCAGACATGTTGTGTCCTGTTGCTACAAAAGTAGTGCATTACAATTTGGATTGTTCAACTCATGCAAATACTGTTTGTAACAACCTGTGGGGACATGAAATGAAATGATCATTTAGTGCCAGTCATAGCTAAAACAGGTTGCAGATTTTGGTTCATGGGTGCGACACTAGCAAAATGTAATCAATCAACAAAGGAGGCTGCTTACAAAACAATTATGTTACCCATCTTAGAACATTTGTTGTGTGAAACCCATGAACATGTACAAGAGTGGGTCAGAGACATTCTGAAACACCTGAACTGACAGACACTTGCAGATAGAAAACCATCTCACAAAATCCTACTTACAATACATCAAGCACCAGTATTAGGCGAAGAATTTAGGAATATACATACAAGTGCCTGCAAAGGCAAAGCATATAAGCAGTCATTCTTCCTGTGTGCTGTACACGAATGGATGACAAAGAAGCCTTAATATGTGTCATGTGCCTCACAGTGGTCTGCAGAGTATGTATGTATTTTTAAATGTTGCTTTTGAAATGTAGCAGACTAGAATGGAAATCAAATCGAACAGATTGTTACCACAGCTCTTAGTTCACTGAGGGCTTGCCACTGTCCAGATTCCAATAGTGGTATAAGAATGTAATGGATCTATTTTGTACATTACCTTAATAGTTAATCATATCATATGCAATGATTCCAAACTAGACAAAGAATAAGCTAATCATAATGTCAGAAACATAAACAAAGTAGTAATCTCCACCTAGTGGACAATGTAATATGTAAATGATTATGAAGTACTAACATATCAGACCCGTGAAACTCAGTCAGTTGGTAGGAACATCCGAAATTATCTTATTCTGTTTTAGTCGACACATATGAAAACAGATTACATTGTGTCGCCAAAATAAATAAAGCACTGTTCAGAATATTATATGAACTGCCATTACCCATCTTTATAAGCAACTTATGTATCAAAGTTTACCAATATTTGACGTAATTTTGTGAGTTTAACTCGGTGGCAGGAGGAACAAGACTTCTGGTCAGGTGAATACAGGGTTATAAATACAAAATCAAATAGGGGTAATGCAGGAGTAGGTTTAATAATGAAAAAAAAAATTGGAATGTGGGTAAGCTACTACAACAAGCATAGTGAACACATTATTGTGGCCAAGATAGATAAGAAGCCCACGCCTACCACAGTAGTACAAATTTATATGCTGACTAGCTCTGCAGATGATGAAGAGATTGATGAGATAAAAGAAGTTATTCAGATAGTGAAGGGAGACGAAAATTTAATAGTTGTGTGTGACTGGAATTCAATAGTAGGAAAAGGAAGAGAAGGAAATGTAATAGGTGAATATGGAATGGGGGTAAGGAATGAAAGAGGAAGCCGCCAGGTAGAATTTTGCACAGAACATAACTTAATCATAGCTAACAATTGGTTCAAGAATCATAAAAGAAGGTTGTATACATGGAAGAAGCCTGGAGATACTAGAAGGTATCAGACAGATTATATAATGGCAAGACAGAGATTTAGGAACCAGGTTTTAAATTGTAAGACATTTCCAGGGGCAGACTCTGACCACAATCTATTGGTTATGAACTGTAGATTAAAACTAAAGAAACTGCAAAAAGGTGGTAATTTAAGGAGATGGGACCTGTACAAACTGATAGAACCAGAGGTTGTAAAGAGTTTCAGGGAGAGCATTAGAGAATGATTGACAAGAATGGCGGAAAGAAATACAGTAGAAGAAGAATGGGTAGCTTTAAGAGATCAAATAGTGAAGTCAGCAGAGGATCAAGTAGGTAAAGAGACGAGGGCTAATAGAAATCCTTGGGAAACAGAACAGACACTGAATTTAATTGATGAAAGGAGAAAATACAAATATGCAGTAAATGAAGCATGCAGAAAGGAATACAAACGTCTCAAAATTAAGATTGACAGTAAGTGCGAAATGACTAAGCAGGGGTGGATAGAGGACAAATGTAAGGATGTAGAGGCGTATATCACTAGGGGTAAGATAGATACTGCCTACAGGAAAATTGAAGACACCTTTGGAGAAAAGAGAACCACTTGCATGAATATCAAGAGCTCAGATGGAAACCCAGTTCTAAGCAAAGAAGGGAAAGCAGATAGGTGGAAGGAGTATATAGAGGGTCTCTACAAGAGCGATGTTCTTGAGGACAATATTATGGAAATGGAAGAGGATGTAGATGAAGATGAAATGGGAGGTATGATACTGTGTGAGGAGTTTGACAGAGCACTGAAAGACCTAAGTTGAAACAATGCCCCGGGAGTAGACAACATTCCATTAGAACTACTGATAGCCTTGGGAGAGCCAGCCCTGACAAAACTCTACCATCTGGTGAGCAAGATGTATGAGACAGGCGAAATACCCTCAGACTTCAAGAAGAATATAATAATTCAAATCTCAAAGAAAGCAGGTGTTGACAGATGTGAAAACTACCTATCAGTTTAATAAGCCACGGCTGCAAAATATTGAGCAAGCAGTAAAGGAAACAAAAGAAAAATTCGGAGTAGGAATTAAAATCCATGGAGAAGGAACGGAATGGACAATGTCTTGAAAGAAGGATATAAGATGAACATCAACAAAAGCAAAACAAGGATAATGGAATGTAGTCTAATCAAATCGAGTGATGCTGAGGGTGTTGGATTAGGAAATGTGACGCTTACAGTAGTAAATGAGGTTTGCTATTTGGGGAGCAAAATAACTGCTGATGGTCGAAGTAGAGAGGATATAAAATGATGACTGGCAATGGCAAGGAAAGTGTTTCTGAAGAAGAGAAATTTGTTAACATTACGTATAGATTTAAGTGTCAGGAAGTCTTTTCTGAAAGTATTTGTATGGAGTGTAGCCATGTATGGAAGTGAAATGTGGACGATAAATAGTTTAGACAAAAAGAGAATAGAAGCTTTCAAAATGTGGTGCTATAGAAGGATACTGAAGAATATATGGGTAGATCACATAACTAATGAAGAGGTATTGAATGGAATTGGGGAGAAGAGAAGTTTGTGGCACAACTTGACAAGAAGAAGGGACCAGTTGATAGGACATATTCTGAGGCATCAAGGGATCACCAATTTAGTACTGGAGGGCAGTGCGGAGGGTAAAAATCGTAGAGGGAGACCAAGACATGAATACACTAAACAGATTCAGAAGGAAGTAGGTTGCAGTAGGTACTGGGAGATGAAGAAGCTTGCACAGGATAGAGTAGCATGGAGAGCTGCATCAAACCAGTCTCTGGACTGAAGACAACAACAACAATGAAACCAACACATCTTAACAATTTATTGAAAGATATTTTTTGTGTAAAATATAAAATCATATTAAGTGTAAACTGAAAGCTCTGTTAAAATGTGCATCTCAAACATGGTATGAACACTGTACTTAATTTTATTGTTGTGTAATTAATATAATTTTCGAAGTCACTATATTCCACATATCTGATACAAATTCAAATATTGTCATTGTGTTATGGCTAATTTGTATGTTTGAAAGAAATAGTTATGTTTATACTGTTCCTGTATGTATGTCAAACTGACTTAATGAAATTCTTTTCATCTATAATTACAGAAAACTATAAAATTGACAATGGTGTCATTGTTTGAAACTGTATGTAAGGGAGTGAGTTGGAGAATCTGATGTTTACTGTTGAGATTTTTATTTGTGATGAACCTCCTGTATCACTTTGAGTAATAAAATGTCTTAACAACTTATAAAGGTGTACCTATTGTTTCAAGTCACATTGCACGTTGATGATAATTGTGCCAATCCTGTTCTTGTCAGAATCACCAGGACATCAAATTAGAAGAAGTTAAGTACCTGTTTTACTCTGCCCATCTGAACTATATAATTTCAAACAGACTTATTTGCAGCAAGTTTATTATATCACTCCTAATGAATTTTGAAGAAGAAGTTACGTCTCCGTTTCCACATGGTGATCAGTACCTACAAATAAAATAGAGATTGACAAAGTAATGATTGATGCAGTAATCAGATTTTCATTCCCCTGAAGATAATAATACTAATTATTATTATTATTACAAGGTGTACAACTTTGCTACCGCGATTTGCTGATAGGTGGCAACAACGGTAAATAGTGGTCAAAAGAAACAGATTGCAGACATCAGGCAGTTAGCTTGGACCTCAGTCAACATAACCTCATTCAAACATTACTTGATTTGTGTCTGCATAATAAAGTTATTCTTGATTGAAAATGTCAGTTTACGAGGCTAATTCTCATCTTTTGCTGTCTTGTTTCAGTATGGAGAAAACAGCAGCTGAGTCTCATCGAATGCTCTCAAGTATGTATGGTACGGAAGCTATTAGTGAAAGAAAGTGTCATGAGTGGTTTCAACGCTTCAAGAATGGTGATTTTAATGTCGTAGACCGGCATAGTGGTGGAAGCGAGAATGTTTTCGAATATGCAGGATTGGGGACACTGCTGAGTGAAGACTCACATCAGACTCAAGTAGAATTGGCATGATTAGTGGGAGTGACACAGCAAGCCATTTCAAAATGTCTCAAGGCTATGGGCATGATTCAGAAAGAAGGAACTAGGGTCCCGTGTGAGCTGAAACCAAGAGACCTTGAATGGCGTTTGTGTGTTTGTGAACAGTTGCTTCAGAAGCAAGAACAGAAGGGATTTCTGCATCACATTGTGACTGGGGACAAAAAATGGGTACTTTATGATAACCCTAAATGCAAAAAATCGTGGGTATATCTCCCCCTTGCTTCCAAGTCGATGACCAAACTGTATATTCACAGCTCCAAGATCATACTCTGCATTTGGTGTTAAAACCATGTGAAATAATCGCAGGTGCTCTTTATCAAACACAATTGATGCATTTGAGCAGAGCATAAAAAGACAAACGGCCGCAATACACCGAGAGACACAATAAAGTGATTTTGCAGCGCGACAACACTCGACCCCAAGTTGCAAAAGAGGTCAAAACATACTTGGAAATATTAAAACGAGAAGGCCTACCCCACCCTCTGTATTCTCCAGACATTGCTCCCTCTGACTATCACCTGTTTAGATCAATGGCGCATGGGCCTGGCTGACCAACACTTATGATCTCATGAAGAAGTCACAAAGTGGATTGATTCGTGGATCGCTTCAAAAGATGAACAATTTTTTTGATGTGGGATTCCTACACTGCCCGAAAGATGGGAGAAAGTAGTAGCCAGCGATGGAAAATACTTGGAATGATACATGTGTAACCAATTTGTTTCATTAAAGCCTCAAATGTTGGGGGGAAAAATGGCAGAAGCAAAGTTGTACACCTTCTATTATTCAGTGTGTTTCAATATCCCTGGTGCAAGTCTTTCCATTGGATGCCACTTTGGCAGCTTGCATGTCCCGTACCCTACCTCACTGATTCTACCAGGTAAAGTTAAACATGGGATCTGAAACATACGTTGTTCTTGGAAAATATTCACAGCTCTGAAAGGTGAAGGCTAGATTAAAGGCAGACTAAAATATTCTATGGTCTGATTAAGAATCAATCTTGTGACTTTTTCATGTCCAGGTAGGTGCTTTACCACTAGACCATCAGCAGATTCTCCTTGAAGGTACATTAATAGACTTCCCAGGATAAATGTAGCTCTGCATTTCCTGGATTGTAAATTATTTGATCAGTCATATTACAATGGGTCCATAGTTCTTAACCTCTGGCATTACTCCTTTATGGGTACTGAGTTGTGAGTCATGTGACACCAGTTAAATAAATGAGTATTTTTGCATGCCTGTGTACTAGAAAAAAAGTAGCAGCCTGAAAGCTACTAACATCTATGTGTTCTGATTTGTTTCTGTCTGCCACACATCAATTAGTTATATATGAGTGATTGCATTTCTTAATTTTTGTTGATTGTGTTCATCCTCAAATTCCAATTACTACAAAGGAACTAAGAAACAGAATTAGATTATGTAAAATAAAATAGCAAACAGTCTGCAATGCTGGCAGATATTTTAACACCATTCTGCATAATCCATGCTGTCTATCTCAAAATCCCTAGTAAAGATTTCCCTTATTCCTGTTTAAATTTTGCACTCTTGCAGAATCCCCTGTGTAGTAAACCAGTAGTCCGTGTGTTTACTCCCTTACCACCTTTAGAGCATTAGAATGGAGGCTGAGACCAATTTTTTGTCAGGTCATGGTGAATACAATGTCCTGAAACCATACAGCGTCTCAATTTAACTGTAGTTCAGTTAACAGACTAATATCACAGTGTGTCAGGTCATGGGGAATATAATGGCCTGGAACCAAATAGCATCTCAACTTAACTGTAGATCAGTTAACAGGCTAATGTCACTGTGTGTGTGTGTGTGTGTGTGTGTGTGTGTGTGTGAGTGTGAGTGTGTTGTGTGTGAGCGTCTGTGTGCTGGCAACAAATAATATGTACATCTTCTCTTTTCACAACATTGAACTGCAGACATTTATCACACTAGTTTGTATTTGTATTATTTCACACCACTGTTCGTGAAAATAAATTATGCATAATATATGTAAGGTTTTCATTAGTGGTTGTAAAGTCATAATGAAACATACCTAGAAGAACACTGATGCCATCTGTCCAGTGATCATACACTTCACATGACGGTGCTATGAAATCCAG
The DNA here is from genome assembly GCF_021461395.2 of Schistocerca americana. Lineage (NCBI taxonomy): Eukaryota > Metazoa > Arthropoda > Insecta > Orthoptera > Acrididae > Schistocerca > Schistocerca americana. Next base: position 131,019,666 of record NC_060124.1, read on the forward strand.
TGATTTAGGCTGGTCATCTTCTTCATACATGATAGAAAAAGCAAAGCTTGCTTCTAATCTTTGATTAGGCCTGTAAGGAAGATTTAGGACATAGTTACTTTGGCAGAATTGCTACTTTAAATTTATGCACAAATTGTTCACATAAAATAACAAATAAGATGTTAATCAAAGAGCAAGTACAAAGATATCCTACTACCCACAAACAAAATTTCAAAGTAATTTTCAAACTATTTAATATGTCCTTTGTCTACCTTTGCTCATTGTTTAGTTACAGTAAATGCTTAGCATTTACATTAACTATCAGCAGAATGTGTTCCTAACTCCAGGAAAATATTTTGCATTAAAGAGCTGCACACACACACACACACACACACACACACACACACACACACACACACACACACACACTTATGGGGTGTACACCCTGAATGATTGGTGTGTAAGTGAAGAAAGCAAATATAAAAGTCTGTCTTTCAGTGCTGTTTAATAATGTGTAAGCACATGCAAATTTGTGTTGTAATAACACCAAAAGTTGAAGCCTTGAAAAATAACAGGAGGAAGGGGTTGCAGCTAATACCTTATACATTATAAGGATAAGACTGAAATTCTCAGTCTGACAGTGAAAGCCTGTGTTTTCTAAACCAAAAGTCCCCTTTGATGTCAATGCATTTTGTCACCTTTTTGCAAGTAAGTAAAGTACATTTCTGTATTGTGATTCTGGTAAATTTGAAAAATACCCATTAATGATTCATTCATTTACTCATTCACACACAGTACTCCAAAACCTCCATCATGAATTGGAGTTGTCAGGGATGTGGAATGTGTCAAGTTGTACATTAAGAGGCAGAAGCAACCTCTGCTGGATAGTTCTATTAAGTACACTTACAACCAATTTCAACTAGTGCTAATCTATCCACACTGATAACTGTGGAAATTATTCTACATTACTTTATCTGTGCATATTAGGAGAAAATTACTACTTTGAAACAAGTCACCACTGCTTCAGCTATGCTGATCAGTTGCTGTTTTTGTATTATACTTCAAACAATGCATTACGTAACTGTACAGAGATGACTACCAGCTGTCTATGTACTGGCAAAGCAAACATCCATACAGGCTGAATCACCTAAAACTTGCAGCACAAGTATTGTAGAAATGGAAAGTGCTGTTGATGTGTGGTCTTCACCGAATGGATTGGCAGCCAGGGGCTTGTATTTTTTGCCTATAAGCAGACTGTAGTAATGATTAGAAAATGCATTATTTGTGCAGCATATACTTCTTAAATGGAATAGTGGCTATTGACATTAACAAAACAAAAGTTGGATAAATTAGAATATCAGAACTGTTTGCTGTAGGATTCTAGTGTGGGTAAATTAAAATGTCAGTGGTGTTTGTGGCAGGATTCTAGTGTGACTTGTTTACAAGAAATTGTATTCTGAAAAGTTCCAACTCCAATACTTGTTTGTGCCATTCAACCTGTGTGGTTCCCAGGTACAATGTCATTATGTTTGCTTACTGTGTACTTGTGTGTTCCTTGATGCATTGTGACTTGCTAGGCAGTTAGTGTGTCACAGTCCAAGCATTAACTTTTGAGTGAACAATGAGATTTATCAATGCACAAAAAGGTGACATGCTCATTGTGTATGTAGAATGTAGGAAAAGTACAGTTTGTTCTTGTGTGGCTTACGCAGCAAGCTATCTCAATGCTCTTACCGGTGTTGCAGTTGGTCCACACATTAGCTCTCACACAATCACACGAGAAAGTGACGTGATTCAGGTAAGTGTCCTATGCTTCTCCAGTGAGATAGGTTCTACCCCTACCATATTTCTCTCCATCAAGAGCTGCGTGGAAATGCTTAAGAGAATCATGTTAACTACTGCACACAGGCATTAAGACAGGATACACTAGATGTGTCTTGTTTACTAATGAAGCCACATTTACCAACCATGGCCAAATAAACTAGTGAAACATGCGCTATTGGTATGTTGAAAATCCCCATTGGCTGTATCAGCCATTGGCTTTATCAAGTGGAACATCAGCGTCCACTGAGTATAAACATGTGGTGTGGGATAGTGAACCATCAGCTCGTAGGGCCATTTTTCATAGATGGAACACTTGAACGTATGCTAGTGTTGTAGTCTCCTAATAGACCGTCTAGAAGATGTTCCTCTGCAGACTAGGAAGATGTTCCTCTGCAGACTAGGAGGAACCTGTGGTACCAACATGATGGCTGTCCGGTCCATAGTATTCGAAGTACTACAGCATGTCTTCACAAATTGTTTCTAAATTTTTGGATTGGACGCAAGCACCTGTACCTTGGCTGCCCTTATCCCCAGATTTGACACCTGTAGAGTTTTTCTGTGGGGAAAGCTGAAAGAAGCTGCTTACAATGACATACCAACTACACCTGATGATAAGCAATGACGTATTACTGCAGCCTGCTTGGACATCTCCATTGCAATGCTAGCACATGTGCTACAGATGGTCAGTAGTCTCATTACTGGTCAGAATCCACATAACTATTGTATGCACTTATGTTGTTCTTTAGTGTGTGCTACAACAGGTATTGTACAACTGTCGGTGTGGGAACTTTTCAAAATATGATACCTCATTAGCTACTTGCTCTAGAATTCTGCAATGTCAATAGGTATTGTTCCATTTAAGAATGTGTATGTTGCACAAAAATTACACTTTATAGGTATTATTATAATCTGTTGATTGGCTAATAGTATGAGCCCCAGAACACCAACAATGTGTTCTGTGAAAACTGAACATCAGTAGCATCTGCCATTGCTGCAATATTTGCTGTGCAAGTTCTTGGTGTTCACCGTCTATAATCTTGAACAGTGTCTGAAAAGCCTCACACACATAACTGTTGTAACTGTGAATATTTAGCATCATCAATGTCTCATGAGACAGTCGTGGTAATAACGAAGGTACAAAACACCAATCATCAGTTTGCCAAAATCTGCAGGCATTTTAAAAATGTGAAATGCTTTGACATAATTAATATAGGATGTAGAGTCCATACATAACATGGACTACATCTCAATGGCTTGGGGAAAGAGTACCTGGCAAATCTGATAACCAAGGAAATAAATAACATGAAAATGATTTCAAAAGCAAAACAATAATTGCAACTCCATCATTAGCCCCAACAGAAATGACAACAGCACTTCTAAAAGAGATAGAAGTGATAGAACTGTAAATAGTGATGTAACTGTCAAAAGTACCAGAAAAAGTGCAAAATAAGGTGAGGATCAACAGAAGCAACAGTGGAAAATGAAGTGCTCAACAAGAAGACTATTTGTCATCCAAATGACTTTTTGGACAAAGACAAGAAATACAAGAAGTCCCCAGGGTAAGCAGTGCTTAGTTTTTTTCAGTTCTCCACCAAAGTATCCACTCCATAAGAAATAAAGTGCAACAGCTAAAAGTTGAACTGCATATTACTGATAGTTGACTTGCTTGCAACATTGTTGCAGGGGATCTGCAATAAGCACATGTCTAAAAGGAGGAATTATGTATAAAATTAGAAATGACATTATTTCATTAAGTGAAGAAGAATATGTAGAGGCCCTATATGTTCCAAAGACTAACTATACTTTATATTTACTGCTCTGCCAATGGTGACATGTATATTACCATTGCAATATTAATTCAAGTATTGGACATACTTTCTAATCCTAAGGACAAAATTCTCATTTGTGGAGATTTAAACAATCAACACAATGAACCCATTCTTGAACAGCTATACAGCTGTAGAATATCACTTGTGATTAACACTGCTAAAATGCTAACCAAGCTTTCAGCATCAATCATTTACCATATGCTAACTGACATAGAGAAAGAAAGTTGCAATGTTGTTGTATATTACCTTGGTCACTAAGATCAATCCAGTCAGCCATAGGAAAGAAAATTAAAATCCTGACATACTGAATAGTTTTCTCTTAGCCAAAAAGAGTTGAATTTGCCACACAGATGAACAGTGAAACATGGGTAGGAGTGTACATGGAGATCAGCATTGATGGGAAGTTCTTGAAGCTTCTCACAGTATTTGAATTCAAAGTTGAAGCAGTGCTTCCGAAAGTACTAAGAGTCGTTAACAAAACAAAAATAACCGTAACCCTCAAGCAAAAGCAGCCAAAATGATCACGCATTTCAAAAGTACTACCAGACATACAAAAATATATAGAGAGAAGCATAAAAATGTCCCAAAATGGTAAATTTGTAGAAAAGACAGAAAATGAAATCAAAGCAGCCTAGAATGTCACCTAACTAGAGACAAGTAGGAGAGACTAAACAAGTAAACATAGAACTTTAGCGCAGTGGTAGCACGATACATGATCCCACAGAGCAAGCAACCTCTGCGAACCAACATTTCAGTAACATAGCTACCAAGCTACAACAGTAAAGTAATGTGCACATACCTGAAAGCCATGCACATTAGCAGTGTGTTGTCACTCGAGAGAGTGACTTCCAATGGAGCCCACCATGGGCAAGACCTATTAAAACCCTGTCATGCTGCACTCGCATTCAGTTATCATGTTATTACTGCTTGCATACATTTGCCTTATGTAATTGTGTTTAGTGCATGTTATGGTGATTGGTGTACATGCCACAGTCTAATAAAGTTGTACTACATTCTTGGTTGTTTTGTGTGTTTAAGTTACAACACATGTGACAATGAGTGTAGGATTGCTCTCCGTGTGGTTTTCAGTCTCAGGTTAGTCCTCCGTTCCGTCTTCAATGTCTGATGGTGCTACTGATGAGTTTTTCCACCAGCTAATTGATCAGCTAGGGGTTCTTACTGTGGTGTTGCAGCATACCAGTCAACAGTAGGAGGTATTGCAAATGTTTGCCTCTGTTTTGGCCAGTTTGGGTCTGTCACAATCTTATGTGTCACCCCTTGTATGTCCTCTTTTCGCCCCTTGCACCTCCTGTTTTGTCTGTTGCTAACCTGCTTATTTATCCCCCACTGTTTCTGGATTGCAATGAGTCTGCCAAAGAATGGGATGTCTACAAAAAACGTTTGTGGCACCATTTTAATGCATTTGAATTGACTAATGTTACTTTATCCTGTGCTTTTGTTTTGTCTTGGTCATCACCACACATGTATCAACTCCTTTGCTGACTGGCCCCCCTGCAGGCTCCATCTTCACCCTCTTTTGATAACACAAGTGATCTTCTTTCAAAATACTTCTGGAAACGGACGTACGTCATTGCACTTGCAAGTTGACACTCGTGTTGCCGTGTTTGTACCCAACCTGCAAATGTACAAGAACTTGGGTTCTCCCCTTTTAGCACCAGTCTAACATACATTAGTCACCTACAATAAACAAAGCTTTCTGATGTTAACTAGTTTCTTGGCCCATCACATCTAAATCTTTGATTCGTCCTTGACTTTTGTGGTGGTGATCAAAGCATGCACCAAATATTTGTTTTGTTTGGACGCCTTTAATCATCTTGGATTTACTATTTCTGATGTTAAACTCATCTCTGATCAAGTGCCTTTTATGTAACTCAACTCTTTATTCTCTAAATTTCCCGCCCTGTTTTCTGTGGGTTTAGGTTGTGCCAATAATTTCAAAGCCCACATCACCAAGAAGCATTCGGCCAAACCCCAATTCTTTCAGGCTCACCCGGTGCTGATGGCACTCCATGACCAAGTCAATGTGGAGCTCAACCGCTTCATGGCCTCTGGGGGTCGTCCAATCGATCTCATTCAGTGAATGGGCTACCCCATTAGTCATTGCCAAGAAGCCGTCAGGATGGTTACATTTTTGCGGTGATTTCAGTTTCTGTCAATGCTCAGTCTATCATTGACATGTATCCCATGGTGTGCCCTGATGAACTTTTTTCTAAGCTCACTAGTGGTCAGTATTTTCCCAAGATCAACATATCTGATGCATATTCACAGCTTCCCATTGATGCTGACTCTCAACGGGCCTTGGTCATTAACACACCTTTTGGCTTGTATCAATACTTGTGGTTATTGTTTGGTGTGACCAGTGCCCTGTCAATTTCTCAACAGTTTCTCAATTAACTCATATGAGGTCTGTGCCTGGCTGTGCCAAATGTCTTGATGACATTCTTCTACTCCTCCACTGCTGAACATCTCAACAACTTATTACACTCTTTTTGGTGTTACAGGCCACAAGATTAGAAAGGAATTCTGTTGCTGATCTTGGGTTAGAGGTATCAAGCCCCTTTTTCAGAATGTGTGTGCTGCTATGGCTCTACCACATCCTGTGTCGGTCAAGGAACTCCAGGTTTTTTTGTGTAAAACTACTTATTACCATCAGTTTCTGCCAGGGGTAGCATCGGTTGCACAATTGATACATGCCTTACTGCATAAGGGGACATTTTTCCACTGGTCACACACATGTGAAACAGAGTTTTACAAACTGAAGTCTATGTTACAATCTGTGCCTTGCCTTGTAACACAATGTATGGTGTAAAATTTCAACTCATCATGGATCACAAGCCATTAGTTTCATTGTTGAACCCCTCAGCATTGTTGCCAGACAAAGCAGTGCATCGTCTTCAACGTTGGGTGCTGTTCCTCTGTTGGTACAACTTCAAGATTCACTTCCAACCCACAGCTAAACATATGAATGCTGATCCACTTTCCTTGTCTTACAACTGGTCCAGGCCCAATTTTTGACCAAGAGGAGTTACTCGGTTTCCACTTTGATGAATGTTCTCAACAAACTGTCAATGGCTTTCTAATCACAAGTGCTTCAGTCATATAAGCTGGTGCTATCAATCCAATTTTACAGAAAGTGATACACTGCGTTCAGCATGGCCAGCCTGAGGAACCTCCATCATGGGTATCTGAACCCCTCCGTAACTATGTGTTTCGACTCCATTTCTCTGTCATTGATGGTGTTCTCCTACTTGATATGGACTATTCAGATCCTTCTGTAGTGGTTCCCTCAGCTTTTTGTTTGGAGATCCAGCAATTGCTGCATGCTGATCACTGGGAGATGCTATGCACCAAGGAGTTAGCCTGCTGTCATGTTTTTTGGCCTGCTTTGGATGGCAACATCACTCATTTTGTTCCGCTGTTTTCCCAATATGCATTGGAGCAAGCTGCCATCTGGGCAGCATTGTCTCTGTGGCATCAGCCTTCACAGGCGTGGGACCATCTCCACATTGATTTCACTGGTCCTTTCCTTAAGGCAAGCTGGCTCTTAGTAATTGATGTATCCTCTTGGTTCCCATATGTTGTTCATTGCCCATCAATTTTGGCAGCCCTATCGAAAATTTGTTCCATCGAAGGACTTCTGGCAGTGTTGGTCTCTGATAATGATCCTCAGTTTATGTCACAGAAATTTGCCTCCTGCAACGGTTTTGAGAGATCAGCCACATTTTACATTTTGGCCCCGCCCTTCAACCTGCAGTCCAATGGTGAGCCCGAAAGGTTAGTTAGAACATTCAAAATGCAAATGAAAAAGTATGTGACTCAGTCCTCATCCGACATTGCCTTGGATCAATTTGTCTTCCTATCAGTTCAAGCCGTTTGGTGACAACAGCCCTGCCGAACTGCTCTACAGGTGCCAATCTGGAATGCTTCTGCATCTTCTGTGACCCGGCCAGGGATGTCAACCCATGCAGCCATCATCCTGTTTCCAGCCAGAGTGGCTGTCTAGACACATGGGTTTGCTCAGTGCCCAAAATGGATTTCCGCCGCCATCTCCTGACGCTGTGTCCACCTCCTTGCGATGTCCGTACAGAGGAGGGCCCTTGTGCATGTCATTGTGACCAGTTGCACCTGTGTGTGAATGATCGGACAACCCTGGCTGGGACACTGACGTTGCCAAGCCAGTCTGCATCAGTTCACAGATCACCTGATGTGAATGGGCCCCTGCCATGACATACGAGAGGTCCCACATCACCAGGGGACGAACCTGGTGCAGCTTCTCCAGTACCACTACCAGTACTGATGCAGCTGCTGTCCACACCGGAGCCATCTCCTCCACCTCAGTTGCCAACTATGGGGGCACCATCACCGTCAGGCCCTGGACCTGACGCGGACAGGTAGCTTGCATCTGTGTCACCCATCTTACAATATGGACTGACACGAGAAGGTGGACTGCGATGCTGCCCTCGCCCCAGGTAGTTCCAATCATACACCCCAGTATCAGCACGTCGTCTGAGTCAGAGCCTTGTGGAGGAAGATGTCATTTACATCTTGCATATTGGATGTGCCCCAAGGTAAGAGGTATGAAGTAATGTGCGCACACTTGAAAGCTGCTTGCATTGGCAGTGTGTTGTCATCTGTGAGAGTGCACCAAGGAAGAGCTATACTGTGAACTTCCGATAGAGCCTGCCACAGGGGAGTATCTATTTAAACCCTGCCACATTACGCTTGTGCACAGTTATCATGTTGTTACTGCTTGCATACATTTGGCTTATCTTATTGTGTTCACTGTGTGTTATGGTGGGCAATGTTGCATGGAACCCAAAAAATAAAACCTCAGGAAGTATAGATGAAGTGCCCGTTTGCTTGCTGAAGTATGCAAAAGTCCTGCCTCGACATTAGAAAGGGGTTACAAAATTATAGGCCCCTCTCTCTACTGTCATTGTTTTCAAAAGTATTGTAAACCATAATGAAGGTTAGGCTCATGGAGTACTTAACAAAGTATGATTTTTCGTGTGTTTCAGGCACAGGACCAATGAAGCTCAATTTACAAATGGTGTTTTGGAAGTGCTAGGCAAAGGAGATCATATAACAGGCATCTTCCTGGACTTTACAAAAACGTTTTATGCAATAGGTCACACAACTCTGCTAAATAAACTGGGTGTAAGAGAGATAGGAAATGAATGGTTTCATGTGTAGAAATCTCTCAAGCAAACTTCAGTCATACCATAAAACACCTTTATAACCCAGAATACATCAATATTAGTGCTTGGCCCAATGTACTTCTTGATATTACTGCCCTCAGGGAGCAAGTAGCTTCAGTATGCACTGCACTTAAAATAATAAGTTCTGTGTGTAGTAGCTCATACTCTAGAACAATATATTTTGTATACGTTCATTCTACAATTAGTTATGGGATAACCTTCAAGGGAACAGATGAGCAGAATATACAAAAACTCTTTAAGCTACAAAAAAGGACTGTATAAATTACAACAAAAAGTAATGCAAGAACTCATTGCATAGACTTGTTTACATCTGTGGGAATCTGACTGTTTCATGTGTATGCATTTTGCGAACAGTGATCCAATAAAAAAATACATTGAAATGAACATGGAATGAAATCCAGCCACTGCTTACATCTCAATAGAAAAAACAAATAAAAACCCAAAAATGCAATCAAATTATAGAACAACCTTCCACAAGATATCTAAGGCAAAAGTGAAGTATAAGCCTTCAGGAATATCCTAAAAATGATATGTCAAAGATTACCTGAAATGATATGTAAATTTTGTTGACAGTAGTGCTAATAATTAACTACTGTGATTAAGAGTCAGTTTACAACATTTTCAATAGAATAGTGAAATATGATGTACAAAAATGTGACATAGTAAATCAAATAATATGTGGATCTATTTATGTGTTTGTAATTGTATACATTGGTGTATTTATGTTTCTGTATTATATGATGTGTTGACAACATCCATACGTTTTATATTTTCTGTGGATGGAGAGAGAGAGAGAGAGAGAGAGAGAGAGAGAGAGAGAGAGAGAGAGTGTGTGTGTGTGTGTCCACCATCTCCGAAACCTCTGGATTGGTTTCAACCAGATTTGATACAAATACTACTTGCTGTATTTAAGTCAGCACTGTGGCTGTTAGATTCTTTTAGCTCTAATAGGAGTGGAGGTACTAAAGTGAAAAGAATTTTTCAACCCCTGACATTCATGCTGCCCTGCACAACAGGTGCAGGGTTACACTTGCGGATGGACAGACAAGTGGTACATGTTTTAAGTGGACCATGGGTACTTATACTGTGGCAGCAGGACACCACAATAGTTCATCTTGATCCAGTGTAAGGAGAGAGAGGATGAGATGGATGGGTAGTGAGACAATGGGCGATGAGATGCACAGGAAAGGCAGGAAGAGGAGATGGACAGACAGAAAGGTGGCAGTAAGAGATGGGCCAGAGAAAGGTGGGAGGATGAGGTGGACGGAGAGATGGGGCAGGAGGAGATGTATAGATAGAAAGAGAGTAGGAAGAGATGAAAAGAGACAGGTAAGTGGAGAATATGTAGAGGGGGAGTTGGCCTATGAAGCTAGGTAGAAGGAGATTAGTAAATAGAATGGGAAGGAGGGAATGGACAAAGGGAGGGGGGAGGAGGGGGTGGTAAGAGTTAGAGGAGGAGGAGATGGACAGAGAGGCGGGGATGAGGGTATGGACAGACATGGGTGAGGATGAGATGTTCATAGAGAGGGGGAGGATGAGATGGGCACCGAAAAATGAGGAGGAGGTATAAACAGATAGATGATGGAGGCGGAGATGGTCAGAGACAGGGAGGAGGAGGAGGAGGAAGAGGTAGACAGACACTTGGTTTGCATATTAAATGGATTATGGATACTTATACCGTGGAAACAAGACGCGCCATTAGTCGATACATTGCAAGTAAAGTCCTCACAGTTGGGAATGCTGTGGACAACTTTCAACTGTGAAGCACTATTAATTACAAAATCACAACAGTACCTGTCAACATAGCACAGTTTTCTTGATATGACACTGGAGAGACAGGTCACATTATTTCATTTACAATTATGGACTGCAGTAAATAAACAGTTCACATCACCTGCACAGAGTGATTGGAGGGGGAAGAAGTGGACAGAGAGAGAGGGCCGAAGGTAGGTGGAGATGTGTGCAGTATATATGTCTAATACATACATTGGTGAAGTCATAGGGAAAATGCAAATAAATAAATAAAAATAAATAAAAATAGGTACTGGAATTATGCTGAAATTGTCATCGTTTAGTCCAAACACTAGTAAATTGTATATGTAGTTACTACTGAAGTTTTTCTTTACTTTGATTTGGAATATATGGGAATTTTCAGTTTCGTGCCTGACATCTGCTGGCAGCCTATAGTACACTTTTCCATAACAGCATAAAATCCTATTCTGATCTCTAGACAGGGATACATAGTCCATATGAAAATTAACTTTTGCATCTAGTATTGTTGTTATGAAATGTTAAGTTCATTCCAATTTCTCTCAGGAATCCCTGAAGGTCCCCAAAGAGGCTTCTCCAAGATGTTCAGATGTCAACTTTATACTGTGTTCTTATTGCATGTTTCTGTAAAATACATATTTTCTTTCACTTTAGCTTCATTGCCTTAGAAGTCAATGCCATAGTGCAATATACAGTAAAAATATGCTAGCAGTCTTGTCTATAGGTCAAGATAATGAGATTTCAAGTCCAAAGCAGCCAGAACTGAGTTTTTTTAGTTATACTTATCCACTCACTGACAGAGCCATGTCAGTTCATTACCAACTGGATGCCCAAGAACTTCAGACATTGAGCCTCAGTCAGTGTACGCCTATTTGTATCTACTTCCGTACTGTAAGTAATTTTTATTTTTGTGGAATTGCATAACATGTTTAAAAAAAAATAGATCAACAGTTAAGATGTTACATGTGAAACAGCTGTAAGCCTGCTCCATTATTCTCCTGTCTGTGTCTGGTGTGGTTGTGTCTGGGCTGTTTGTCAATGTACCTCTGTCATCAGCATATATCATATAACTTGCTAATGTAACCATTTATTTTATGTTGTTAGGACAATACTCCATTCATGCAAAAAGAAGGTTCTTCATGCCATACCATCCATACCATTTTAGTTTCCCTAGTGCTCATGTCTGATGTTTATAACCAAAGGCCTTGACAAGATTACAGAAAATGCCAACAGGATAATTTCTAATAGAATAACACCCATTTCAGTTGTAATAATGATTGATTAAATCCACAACCGTTTTTGACTGTTAAAATGAGGAGGTTCTCTGCAGAATTGGTGAGGAAAGGAATATATGGAAAACACTGACAAGAAGAAGAGACAGGATGGTAGGACATTGGGGAATAACTTCCATGGTACTAGAGAGAGCTGTAGAGCATAAAAACAAAACTGTAGAGGAAGATGGAGATTGGAATACATCCAGAAAGGAAATATGTTGCAAATGCTACTCTGCGATGAAGAGGTTGGCACAAGAGAGGAATTTATGGCAGGTTGCATCAAAGCAATCAGAAGATTGATAACTCAAAAAAAGAAAAGAAAAATATCCCTTCTTCAGGTGTATAAAATATTATTGTACTTGGTCATGCATAACACGATGGGTTAGTCAGTGCAAAGGCTAGAAGTCACTGCATCTTGGGTGGAAACAGTTTGCTGTTGAGCAGCTGCACACCATGGATGCCAACAAAGACTGAATGGAGGACCATGTTGGAGGTCTAGATGCATGGAGTGGTGCAGGCATCTCCAGTGTGGCCCTCTACGCAGTCCATGTTGGAGTCTGTGGCATACAGCTGCTCGACAACGGGCAGTTCCCACTCAAGGTGCAGTGACTTGGAACCTTTGGACTGAGTGGCCTGACCATGTGTTATGCATGACCTAATACAATAATTTTTTCACACTAGATGATGGGATTAATAACTGGTTGTGGCTTGAATGAATCATTATTGCAACTGAAGCATGAAGCATGTCATTCTATTAAACACACCTCTCAGTAGTGGATGTCCTAAAAACGAAATTTTAGCATAATTTTTCATGTTTAGTTCTACTATTATTGAGTTCATGAGATCATAAAATAACTGACTTTAGTAGCCAATGATTTGAATTTCATATAATCTATCTCACTGTTGACAGTTGAAAGTTATTTGGCTTACCAAATTTATTGTTTCCCACCTAATAATGCTCTAAATTCTCCTTGTCTTGTTCTCTAAATCTTCAATCTTTTGTACATAGTGTATGGCTTTTGCCTTATTTATGGTATAATAAAGTACTGCTTGTAGTTTAGTTTCAAGTCTTGATAAATAACAGCTAATCCTCTGCATTAAGTAAAGTTCTCTTTCCCCCTCTTGTTGTGGCACAAGATATGTTGATCACAGATGTGAGCTACGCTTTTTCTTGGCTTCCTCTTCCACTTTCCCTAACCTGTTGTCAAGAAAAACTGAATTCATAATGCTGTAAGGATATTTTTAGGAAAGAGTTATATTTCTTATCTGTTTTGTGCCCTTAGTAAACGACCCTCATTTTTCACACTGTAAATTCTTTCTGAATAGTGTAAATAGGACAGAATTTAAACTTCCATGAAATTATTCTTTTTCCTTCATAGAAAATGTGATTAATGGGGATACTTTACTGTTGCCTTTTGATCATAATGATCAAACAAAAAATTATGAGGATCACATGTATTTCACGAAAGACAGTACCGTTTAAAAATAAATTATGAATGACAGTTACATTGCCTCCTTATATTCTTGTCTGGAATATTACTGTTGGATCAAACCAAAACTGAACATCAGTAACTCATGGTGCCCTCTATCAGAGCTATCAGTGTTAAAATCAATATTGAAATCACCCCATACAATCACATCCCAGTTATTTCTGCCATTATCACCTCCTCTAATCGCATAATGAAGTTTAAAACATCTCCTGTTTGGGGTCATGACTGTCAGACTTGCTATCTTGTATGTTTCAATTCTGTTACTGAAATACAGTACTGATAGAACTGTTCAATGCAGTAATCACATGGAATGAACAATCGTTCCCTCTTTTTCTTATTATACCTGCAGTAATATGCTATTAACTTGTATTCATCTCCATTAGGTGCATCTGTCTAATTTCTGTGAATTCTAAATGATGTTCTTATGGTTAGCATGTCTGTAGAAAATCAGTTCTTAAACTTATTGAGCACACTATGCATTTGTCATCCATATTATACATTCGTTATCCATCAATTATTTATAGGTAGGTGGTTTAGATGTTGTACACAAGTCATATTTTGCAACCAATTGAAGAGTAGAGTGTAAATTATCTCCATCATTGGTTAAATGAATGCTGTGATAACCCTAAATTAGGCAAATTCACTATGCAGATGAATTACAATTTCATTATTAAAAAAACGAGTAACAAAAATCATACGAAAATTAACAAATTAGTTGTAAAGTATAAATTCTTCTAAAATAGATTTTTAAAATGAGTGCCATAAGACAATCTAAAATTTGAAACATTTTGGATAATAGAAGCAATAGATTCCCATAAGTCAGAAACTTACTTTGCGTTTTTTATATGGGGACATTTCAGTCCCGTAACTAAATCTCTGATATCTGACACTGATATTTTACATGGACACTCTGGACGATTCTCATCTATGCAGTCCCCATAGTGAATAACTTTGTGATTAGGTGATAGATATGCAAACCACAGTTTTTGTTTGCCTTTCTGAAATACAAAGTTCTATGTATATTCTTTTGCAAGCACAGAGACAAGTCTAGTGAAAACTGTAAATTAAATGAATAAATTTTGCACACTAATGCAAAGGGATCAAAAACAAGACTTATTTATTAATAAAACTATATTCTTGAATACATCGATTAGATAAGGCTGAGTATGTACTTATTTTTTCAGTTATTTACTTTAAACATTGCATTGTTTTCAGAGAATAATATTTCTCTATTCAAGAATTAAATCAGTACTAAAACTTAAATGAAACACTTATTCATTTTCACAAGGCATTTGATGTTAATGTTATTTCAACAAGGCCTTGTGGTAGTATGTAACCACACCTGCCGTCATTTTATTTCTAATGTGATTTCCTAAGAATATAATACAACAATGTACATATCCTCACCTGCTGCCGAACGCCAAGTTTAGGAAAAAATTCACCGTCAGACATTACTCCAAGCCTCTGCTGAGCAATAACATCTAACAACTCATTTGTTCGTGTTTCACGTAGGCTGACAACTGGAGGCAGATTTCGGAGGTTCCACTGTAACTGCTGCTCACGTTCATCATTCCAGACTTGTGTCACACGCTCATAGCTCCATTCCTGCAGCTGACGATCCAACTTTTGCCACTCCCTTGGCTGAGTCTTGAGGCCTTCTATTATTTGTCGCTCCAGCACTAGCAGAACCTTCCACAGATATTCTACAATTCACACTGATGATTAAGAATGGTATAATCTGTATTTTAAAATGAGGATTTGAAGCTTTCTAATTTGCAATTAAAAAATGGCACATATTTCATGAGGAGCACAACAGAAAACCAAAAACAAATATAAAGTCTAACTTTCAAATTAGAATCAGTTTTAGCTTGTTCATGAACACACACACACACACACACACACACACACACACACACACGCAGACACACACGCACACACACACACACACACACACACACACACACACACACACACACACAAATGTCCAAATAGCTCTTTGAAGGCCAAGTGGTACTGATCAGCTGCTGTATCATCCTCAGCCCTCAAGCATCACAGGATGTGGGTGCGGAGGGACATGTGGTCAGCACATCGCTCTCCTGTCCGTTGTCAGTTTTCATGACAGGTGCTGCTACTTCTCAATGAAGTAGCTCCTCAATTGGCCTTACGAGGACTGAGTGCACCATGCTTGCCAAGAGCACTTGGCAGACCCGGACATTGACCCATCCAGGTGTGAGCCAAGCCCGATGGTGCTTAACTTTGGTGATCTGACAGGAACCAGCGTTACCACTGCGGCAAGGCTATTGGCACAATGATAGACACTTTAAGAAAATTACGAGATGCCATTAATTTATTTGTATTTAGGATTATGTAACACAACTGTCTTTGTTTTTTTAATGGTGCATAATAATGTTCTGGAGAAAAATGGCCATGAAAATGGGAGAATAAACACATTTATAATGATAAATTTATATTCGAACTGTTTTTTCAGTACTTGCAAAAATCATCCTACTGATAGTTTTCATATACCTTTTCATTCTATTTAGTACACATGAGAATCATCCCAAAAATTAATTAACAAATTAATGATAATTAGATAACAGGGCATACAGTGAGATACAGAAAAAAATTCAAATAAAAGTTATTATCGCTAACGTGTTCTCATAGAAATTCCCTTGGAACAGACAATGACTATACCATTTTTTTATCAGCATTTACATTCTTTTCCCAACACAATTTCTGTTACTCCAAAAATCAGATTCCATATTTATACATTTTGACATAATTATAACATATCTGAAGTTATTCATTTTATTTATTTATTTATTCACGCAAACTTCATATTCTATAAATCTTACCATGGAGGAGATCCCACAGGGATATGGAACACACCAAGTTATATGTTGACCACTAGAAGTAAGAATTACACACTTTTTCTGTAAGTGCTAACGTACACACTTTGTCAGTTCTGGAAATTACTTCTCGATAATTGTTTTTTGTATGTATTAGTAAGAAACCAGTGACTCTGAAAAACACAGTCATCCTTCTCGTACAGTATTAAGCTGTTGTTTAGCTTTCCTTCATACTAAGTATAAGGGGGATTTAAATGAAACCCAGCCACTAATGTCAAGTAAAGGTAATGATTTTACTAACTCAAAAATTTATTTATACACAGTACACATACTCAAAAATAATCACCAAAACTGTTGGCACATTCATCCCATTATGATACTAGCTGGTCGATTCCATCCTTGAAGAAGCTATTAGGCTGTCAGATCCAGGCCTGGACCCAGTCACACACTTCGTCATCTGTTGTGAGTTGATGTCTGCGAATAGCTTGTTTTAGAAGTCCAAACATATGAAAGTCACACAGTGAAAGGTTGGGACTGTGTGATGGATGTTCCAGAATTCCCCCCTGAAACTGCTGCAATATTGTCTTCACCGTACTGGCTGTGTATGGGCGAGTATTATCATGCAGGAGAATAACACCATTGGACAACATACCTCAATGTTTCAATTTGATGGCTCATCTAAGATTCTGTAAAGTGGCTTGATAACACTGGGCACTGACGGAAACTCAACAAGCAGTGGGCTCTTGTGGTCAAAAAAGAAGGACATCATGACCTTATCAGAACTGGTGTGCAAGGCCTTTGATTTCTTTGGAGGTGGTGAAGTCACATGTTTCCACTGCTTGCTCTGACACTTGCTTTCTGGTTCAAAATGGTGACACTATGTTTCGTCACCTGTGACAGAAAGCTGTAGTCCCCTCATGATAACGTTGCAGATGACTCAAAAGACAGCACCATTCGAGTATTGTGCTATTCAATGATCAGTTGGTGGGGAACCCACTGCACACAGACTTTTCGAACGTTCAAATGTTGATGCATTGTAGTGTGGGTGGTGCCCACGCTAATACCCAGTAACTGATGGATCTCGTCCATGGTGATTCTGCGGTTGTCCAAGACTAAAGCATTCACTTCCACAACTATTTCCGGTGTGATGACATGATGAGTTTGTCCAGAATGAGCATCGTCTTCCAGTGACTCACCCCCCTCAAGGAATCATTTGTGCCATTCCACAACACTCAGACTGTACTTACCATACACAGCCTTCATCTGTTGATACAGTTCATAGCCTCCAACTCCCTCCACTGCCAAAAATCGAATCGCTCCTCGTTGTCCCTGCTTACTTGCCTGCATTTTGGGTAGTGAATGATAACTTGTGTGACCACCTTCTCTTCGGCGTGAAGCCATACTGGCGCTATGCAGCATCAAATGACGAGCACGCGTCTGTCTCTCTGCCAATAGATGGTGCCACCATACTCACAGTTACGTGGTGCCACCTGATGCGTAAAGCAAAGGTAGATGCACTGACCAGGTTTCATTTGAATGAACCTCATATTTATGTAGCCTTATTGATTTCAGAAAACACTATTAGCTGTCTATGTACTGTGAAAATTAATGCTTATTTAGTATTAACTGCGGTTTTAACTGGAATTCACATCTCTGAGTTCTAATATTCTGATAATCATGAAAGTAGTAGCTAATAAAGTACTCTCATACGTTTTTGAAAAATTTGGGGATTTCCTCTTCCTGCATTGTGCCTATTAGCAACTTGTTAAAGACTTTTCCACCACAAACCACAATATAAGACTCCATTCTGAAAGCTAGGCACAAATAGAGAATCAACGCTGAAGCACCAAAGAAACTGGTATAGGCATGCATATTTAAATACAGAGATATGTAAACAGGCAGAATATGGTGCTGCGGTTGGAAATGCCTATATAAGACAACAGTTGTTTGGCACAGTTGTTAGATTGGTTACTGCTGCTACAATGGCAGTTTATTAAGATTTAAGTGAGTTTGAAAGTTCTGTTATAGTCAGCGCATGAGCGATGGGACACAGCATCTCCAAGATAGTGATGAAGTGGGGATTTTCCCATACAACCATTTCACGAGTGTACCGTGAATATCAGGAATCCGGTAAAACATCAAATCTATGCTATCACTGTGGCTGGAAAAATATCCTGAAAGAATGGTACCAAACATGACTGCAGAGAATTTTTCAACATGACAGAAGTGCAACCCTTCCACAAATTGCTGCAGATTTCAGTGCTGGGCCATCAACAAGTGTTAGTGAGCAAACCATTCAACGAAACATCATTGATATGGGCTTTCGGATCTGGGCCTGTCAACGCCGATGTTGGACTGTTGATGACTGGAAACATGTTGCCTGGTTGGACGAGTCTCGTTTCAAATTTTATTGAGCTGATAGATGTGTTCAGATATGGAGACAACCTCATGAATGCATGGACCCTGCATGTCAGCAGGGGACTATTCAAGGTGGTGGAGGCTCTGTAGTGGCGTGGGACATGTGCAGTTCAAGTAATATGGGACCCCTGATACGTCTAGATACAACTCTGACAGGTGAAATGTACCTAAGCAGCCTGTCTAATCACCTGCATCCATTCATGTCCATTGTGCATTATGACAAACTTGGGCAATACCGCAAGGACAATGCAACACTCCACACATCCAGAATTGCTACAGAGTGGCTCCAGGAGCACTCTTCTGAGTTTAAATGCTTCCACTGGCCACCAAACTCCCCAGACATGAATATTATTGAGCATATGTGGGATGCCTTGCAGCGTGCTGTTCAGAAGAGATTCCCACCCTGTTGTACTCTTAATGGATTTATGGACAGCCCTGCAAGATTCGTGGTGTCAGTTCCCTCTAGCACTATTTCAGACATTGGTCAAGTCCATGCCATGTCATGTTGCAACACTTCTGAGTGCTCACGGAGGCCATACACGATATTATGCAGCTTTACCACCTTCTTTGGCTCTTCAGTGTATAAGGAATTTAGTTTTACTTCCAGCACTGCAGTTATGAATATCACAGTTTGTCCTACGTTCACTCTCCTTATAACCACAAGTAACATTATGGAGTCAACAAATTAACGTGTGAGTGCAAGAATCACAAAAACACCCAAAGAGGCTTTTGCTAGATGTTCTCATGTCTGCACAAAGTAGTATCCTTACTCCTGTATTCTTACTCCTGTAAAATAAATACATTTTTGACCTTTAGCTGTATTGCTTCAGACTGTTATACTACACTGTTTGCTGTGAACCATTTAAGCCCGTTTCACTATTCTCTTGTCTGTGTTGGTGTGAATGTGTTTGACCACTTCTTTGTTACCTTTTCAGTTTTTCATGAGTACCTAATGTATTTAGTGAATCATTTATATAGGTCAAGAACAGGAATGAGCCAAGTATACCATATTTAATGGCTCCCCCACTACAAAAATAGTTTTATTCCTCTGGTATCATTTGTTAATGTGATTGTTAAGATATTACTACCTGCAAGGGGAAGGCCATCAATGCCACAAAATTTTAGATTCCTTATTAACCTTCTCCCCACCCTCCCTCCTCCAGGAACCATGGGCATTTGCAGGTGGAGCGGCTTACATACCACAATGATACAAATCGCTTTATTGTAGGTGCAACTACAATTTTGGGATACTAGTGGAGAGGCCAAACTAACGTATGGCTTCTGAAGATGGGCAACAGCCTTTTCGGAGTTGCAGGGGCAAGAGTCTGGATCAGAAGTCATCAATGTGGCCTGAATCAAGTGTTCGTGTGGCCTGTGTTTCTCAGTTGTATTTTATAATAATTATAATATGTTTCTAGCAACTAATAGCGGAATCCAAAAACGTCAACTAAAATTAATAGCTTCTTAAGAGTGTTTTTTTCTTGTTTAATAACAAAAAAAAATTCTTGCAGTCAGTAATATTTTAAGATGTGCTTAATTTTAATTTGTGTTCAGGAATTTGGCCGTAAGCTTACGTCAGTGGCACAGTGGTATGTAGCATTATCACTGCAGGGTTAACAGAAATGAGAGGGGAATATATTTTATTGTTTATCTTCCAGTGCTGACAACTCATTAGCATGAGCAAATAGCACAGATCAGCTGCTGTGGTATAAATCTCGAACGGAAGTTAAATGGATTTGTGAATGTGCATTATACAGACATTCACCTTCAACTGTGGTACATGTTTGTTGCAAGTAATATGATATCAAATTAAGGATATTGCAGTTGCTGTTATTAATTAATATGCAAAATATTACACACCAGACTTACTTTTCATACTTTTTTTATATGCAGAGCTATCATCCATCATTCAATTTTTTTGTGACAATTTTGAATCAATAAAATTGTATTTTTAAAACCATCTCTGTTCAGTTAAGTTAACCTAATACAAAAGTCAGATTCAAAACAGTGTGTCGCTATCATTTGGTATTCTTTCAGACAGTAGTGCATGAAGATGCCTAGAAAAAGTGCTCAGAAGTCAGAACAGCAAACATAGGGTCCTGTTGTAATGGCACTGGCCACAGTATCAGCTTAGGTATGGAAAATTAGTCACTATGCAAGCCTTCAGAAAAATCCATGCAGTTCCACTATATTATCTCATTTTTCACTTAAAATCTTAAGTGTCATACTGTACAACATATATATTCAAAATGTTGAAATTGTAAGCTTCTATCAATAACCACAGCTCGGTGAAAACTGAATTCCTCTTCGAGTGGCCGCAACGCCCCCCACCCCTCTCACTTACACACCTTCCAATATCCAACGTGGCCTGAGGTGTTGCCCTACGGTATCAGTATTGGCTCGTAAACAAAAATATTTGATGGCTACTGGTCTGGATGATTGAGTTATCTGGCCTTGTAACATAGGCCTTCACGATCTTGCTATGCTGGCACTGCAAACTGCGGAAACTACAACCTTCTTGAGGGCATGCACCTCTACCGTATGAGTAAATGATGATGGCACCTTCTTGGATAAAATATTCCAGAGGTCACCCATTTGAATTTCCAGATGAGAACTACAGAGGAGGACATTGTTATCAGGAAAAATAAAACTGGAATTCTATGGGCTGAAGCATGTATTGTTGGATCTCTTAATCAAATAGGTAGGTTAGAGGCTTTAAAAAGGAAAATGGATAGCTTGAAGTTAAATATAATGGGAGTTAGTGGAATGTGGTGGCAGTAAGGTTATAAATATGAAGTCAAATAGGAGTAATGCAGGAAGGAGTAGGTCCAATAATGAACAGGGAAATAGAGACACAGATAAGTTGTCACAAACAGCATAATGAACACATTATCATAGTCAAGGCAGAAATGCAACCAACACCAGTTTCAGTAATACAGCTTTATGTACCAAGTAACTCCATAAGTGATGAAGAGGTTAGAAGAGTGTGACGTTGAGGTAAAAGAGAAGGAAGAAAAGGAAAAATAATAGGAGAACATGGACTGGGAGAAAGAAATGAAAGAGTAAGCTGCCTGGTAGAATTTTGCACAGAGCATAATTTAATCTCTAACATTTGCTTTAAGAATAATGTAAACAGTTTTTGTGTCTCAAAGAGACTCTGGAAGGCTTCAGACTGATTATATTATGGTAAGAAAGAGATTTTAAACAGTCAGATATTCCCAGGGGTAGATCTGGACTCTGACCATAATTTATTGGTTACGAACTGCAGATTAAAGCTAAGGAACTACAAAAATGGTAGGAAATGAAGGATACGGCACCTTGATAAAACTGGAAGAACCAGAGGCTAATGAGAACTTCAGAGGGAGCATTGGGAAACAAATGATTGAAACAGGGGAAAGGAACACAACAGAACACAAATGGGTAACTGTGAGAGAAAAATAGTGAAGGCAGCAGAGGATCAAACAGATAAAAAGACAAAGCATGGTAGGAATCGTGGGATAACACAGAAGATACTGAATTTAATTGATGGAAAGAGAAAATGTAAAAATGAAGTAGATTAAAAGGAACACAGATGATTAAAAATTGAGACTGATGAAAAGTGCCAAATGTTTGACCATAAATGGCTAGAAGACAAATGTAAGGCTGTAGAAGCATGCAACACCAGGAGACAGGTACAGCAGGTGTTAGATGCTACCCACAGGAACATTTATCCATTGCTTCATCATACACCATTAGGATAAATGGAGTTTTAATTTTAATCTGCATCACAGTCAAGACATATGTTGAATAGAAATGCAGCTGTATGTATATCAAGAATTCAAGTGGCAAGCTAGTACTAAGCAAAGCAGACAAAGCTGAAATGTGATAGGAATATATAGAAGGGCTATACAAGGGACATGAAGTTGAAGGCAGTATTACAGAAAGGCTAGGAGTCGTAAAAGAAGAAGAGTTGTAACAAAGCAAGGTGGGATTGTGCTACTTGTTCTTATACCACTCGGATGACAATATAATTATTTTTCCTTTTCTGATCTCTTTTCATTAATGGTACATATATGATAGATACATAAAAAAACTATTTTCTTGTTGATACAGCAGTTTATAAAAATTCGTTATTGAATATATAATTTGCCATTTACCGATGACAATAGTATACACCTCAAGGACACATTTTATTTGAAGAAATATTCATAGTTTAAGATACTTGTAGACCACGTGCATTTCAAAAGCCCTTACTGTTAAAAACTATTCATTTCAAGATCAATACAGATTATTTCAGAGACCTTATTCTAAACTTTTGAACAAACATTTTACTTTTTTCATAAGTGTAATATTCCAGAAGTTATTTGTACTGATATTCAAAATTTTCATGTTTCAAAATGTTTGTATTTTAAAATATACTTCTTCCCAAAACCCAGTGAAATATTTTGGTAGCCCTGATTTGTGTGTTTCCAAAAAATGCATACTCTCATTAAAATAGCTCTTTAGTTTGTTAATTATTTCACTTAGAAAATTACATTTCCTAGAAACTTTATGGCCTAACTTTGGGAATCCCCTTGCACATTAAATTGCTCTCGTGAAACAATACTGATAATTTTGCCTTTTTCCAATTATACATCTATTAGTTAAACAAATCTACTTCATTACCTATTGTACTTTTGTTCCTTTTCATTTTACTGTCTTTCATATAAATATCTAAAATGAAGTAGCTTAATATTTTACCAGTTTGTAACTTTCTGTAATACATACATCTATAATTAGGCATTGTGCACAAAGCCTTAAGTTACTTTGCATCTGCTGATCAAACAGTACGGGTACAATTGTAAAATAAAGTCAGTCAGCATCAAGCAGTTAGAATGTAACATTACTACGTCATTGGGTCTACATTTAACCATTATAACATAAAGTTACTAAGTTAGTTGTCATTGTAGCCACTTGAAAAATGCTCTGTTAAATCAGTCCTTTATTATGCAGAGTGCTGACCCGTGATACATTAACTGTTAAAATTACTTAATACAAACTGTTTGTCACCAGTGTAAAGCAGTAATTGCAATGAATGAAACAATTGACCTTGACTGTGTTGTGATATTAAGTCATTATTTACTGTGAATGAACCTATTAATTAGCTAAAGAAGATTTTTGAAGGTGAACATCAACAAGACTCATGAGACAAGTAGGAGATGTGATACTGTGAAAAGAATTTGATAGAGCACTGAAAGACAGAAGTCAAAACAAGACCTGTCAAAACAGGGCATTCAATGTCCCATATATTGCCTACCATACAACCACAATATTTGCTGCTAATGGCAACAGAGGGAGGGACTGGAGGTATCAAATGGCGAGCACAGCATGAGTGTAGTTGAACTGCTTAGTTGATGCGTAACAGCAGTGCTACTGTGCTACAAGGCAGAGAAAAGAGGCAATTATAAACAAAGCAAGCATTGTATTATATCTACAATAGTT
This sequence comes from Schistocerca americana, assembly GCF_021461395.2. Classification (NCBI taxonomy): domain Eukaryota; kingdom Metazoa; phylum Arthropoda; class Insecta; order Orthoptera; family Acrididae; genus Schistocerca; species Schistocerca americana. The sequence continues at coordinate 131,043,799 of NC_060124.1, forward strand.
GGACAAAGTTGACATTTCATCAGAAAGGAACCCAAGGAATTTTGCAGAGTGAGAAAGAAGTTGCAGATGAAATATGAGTCAATAGAATGTGTGGTGTTGTATATGCTTGACTGTGCAGACAGTGTACATTAAGAGAACAATGATGATGATACGTGCTTGTTGTTGTTGTTGTTGTTGTTGTTGTTGTCTTCAGTCCTGAGACTGGTTTGATGCAGCTCTCCATGCTACTCTATCCAGTGCAAGCTTCTTCATCTCCCAGTACCTACTGCAACCTACATCCTTCTGAATCTGCTTAGTGTATTCATCTCTTGGTCTCCCTCTAGGATTTTTACCCTCCACGCTGCCCTCCAATGCTAAATTTGTGATCCCTTGATGCCTCAGAACATGTCCTACCAACCGGTCCCTTCTTCTTGTCAAGTTGTGCCACAAACTCCTCCTCTCCACAATTCTATTCAGTATCTCCTCATTAGTTATGTGATCTACCCATCTAATCTTCAGCATTCTTCTGTAGCACCACATTTCGAAAGCTTCTATTCTCTTCTTGTCCAAACTATTTATCGTCCATGTTTCACTTCCATACATGGCTACACTCCATACAAATACTTTCAGAAACGACTACCTGACACTTAAATCTATACTCGATGTTAACAAATTTCTCTTCTTCAGAAACGCTTTCCTTTCCATTGCCAGTCTACATTTTATATCCTCTCTACTTCGACCATCATCAGTTATTTTACTCCACAAATAGCAAAACTCCTTTACTACTTTAAGCGTCTCATCTCCTAATCTAATTCCCTCAGCATCACCCGACTTAATTTGACTACATTCCATTATCCTCGTTTTGCTTTTGTTGATGTTCATCTTATATCCTCCTTTCAAGACAGTGTCCATTCCGTTCAACTGCTCTTCCAAGTCCTTTGCTGTATCTGACAGAATTACAATGTCATTGGTGAACCTCAAAGTTTTTATTTCTTCTCCATGGACTTTAATACCTACTCCAAATTTTTCTTTTGTTTCCTTTACTGCTTGCTCAATATACAGATTGAATAACATCGGGGAGAGGCTACAACCCTGTTTCACTCCCTTCCAAACCACTGCTTCCATTTCATGCCCCTTGACTCTTATAACTGCCATCTGGTTTCTGTACAAATTGTAAATAGCCTTTCGCTCCCTGTATATTACCCCCGCCACCTTCAGAATTTGAAAGAGAGTATTCCAGTCAACATTGTCAAAAGCTTTCTCTAAGTCTACAAATGCTAGAAACGTAGGTTTGCCTTTCCTTAATCTTTCTTCTAAGATAAGTCTTAAGGTCAGTATTGCCTCACGTGTTCCAGTATTTCTACGGAATTCAAACTGATCTTCCCCGAGGTCGGCTTCTACTAATTTTTCCATTCATCTGTAAAGAATTCGTGTTAGTATTTTGCAGCTGTGGCTTATTAAACTGACTGTTTGGTAATTTTCACATCTGTCAACACCTGCTTTCTTTGGGATTGGAATTGTTATATTCAGTCTGAGGGTATTTCGCCTGTTTCATACATCTTGCTCACCAGATGGTAGAGTTTTGTCAGGACTGGCTCTCCCAAGGCCGTCAGTAGTTCCGATGGAATGTTGTCTACTCCGGGGGCCTTGTTTCGACGCAGGTCTTTCAGAGCTCTGTCAAACTCTTCACACGGTATCATATCTCCCATTTCATCTTCATCTACATTCTCTTCCATTTCCATAATATTGTCCTCAAGTACATCACCCTCGTATAGACCCTCTATATACTCCTTCCACCTTTCTGCTTTCCCTTCTTTGCTTAGAACTGGGTTTCCATCTGAGCTCTTGATATTCATACAATTGGCTCTCTTTTCTCCAAAGGTCTCTTTAATTTTCCTGTAGGCAGTATCTATCTTACCCCAAGTGAGATAAGCCTCTACATCCTTACATTTGTCCTCTAGCCATCCCTGCTTAGCCATTTTGCACTTCCTGTGATCTTATTTTTGAGACGTTTGTATTCCTTTTTGCCTGCTTCATTTACTGCGTTTTTGTATTTTCTCCTTTCATCAATTAAATTCAATATTTCTTCTGTTACCCAATGATTTCTAGCAGCCCTTGTCTTTTTACCTACTTGATCCTCTGCTGCCTTCACTACTTCGTCCCTCAGAGCTACCCATTCTTCTTCTACTGTATTTCTTTACCCCATCCCTGTTAATTATTCCCTTATGCTCTCCCTGAAACTCTGTACAACCTCTGGTTTAGTCAGCTTATCCAGGTCCCATCTCCTTAAATTCCCACCTGTTTGCAGTTTCTTCAGTTTTAATCTACAGTTCATAACCAATAGATTGTGGTCGGAGTCCACATCTGCCCCTGGAAATGTCTTACAATTTAAAACCTGGTTCCTAAATCTCTGTCTTACGATTATATAATCTGTCTTATACCTTCTAGTATCTCCAGGCTTCTTCCATGTATACAACCTTCTTTTATGATTCTTGAACCAATTGTTAGCTATGATTAAGTTATGCTCTGTGCAAAATTCTACCAGACGGCTTCCTCTTTCATTTCTCTTCCCCAATCCATATTCACCCACTATGTTTCCTTCTCTCCCTTTTCCTACTCACGAATTCCAGTCACCCATGATTATCAAATTTTCGTCTCCCTTGACTACCTGAATAATTTCTTTTATCTCATCATACATTTCATCAATTTCTTCATCATCTGCAGAGCTAGTTGGCATATAAGCTTGTACTACTGTAGTAGGCATGGGCTTCGTGTCTATCTTGGCCACAATAATGCGTTCGCTATGCTGTTGGTAGTAGCTTACCCGCACTCCAATTTTTTATTCATAATTAAAACTACTCCTGCATTACCCCCATTTGATTTTGTATTTATAACGCTGTATTCACCTGACCAAAAGTCTTGTTCCTCCTGCCAACGAACTTCACTAATTCCCACTATATCTAACTTCAACCTATCCATTTCCCTTTTTAAATTTTCTAACCTACATGCCCAGTTAAGGGATCTGACATTCCACGCTCCGATCCGTAGAATGCCAGTTTTCTTTCTCCTGATAACGGCGTCCTCTTGAGTAGTCCCCATGCGGAGATCCGAATGGGAGACTATTTTACCTCCGGAATATTTTACCCAGGAGGATGCCATCATCGTTTAACCATACAGTAAAGCTGCATGCCCTCGGGATAAATTACGGCTGTAGTTTCTTCTTGCTTTCAGCCGTTCGCAGTACCAGCACAGCAAGGCCGATTTGGTTAGTGTTACAAGGCCAGATCAGTCAATCATCCGGACTGTTGCCCCTGCAACTACTGAAAAGGCTGCTGCCCCTCTTCAGGAACCACACGTTTGTCTGGCCTCTCAACAGATACCCCTCCATTGTGGTTGCACCTATGGTACAGCCATTTGTATCGCTGAGGCAGATACATGCTTAACAAGTGAAAATGATATTGAAACAGGTATTGACCCATATAGTTCATCATCCATGTCAGACAGGGAGCACGTACTGAACATGATTACATACATGGAAATCATCTGCACCATAGTAAAAAAACAGTTATGTACAGATTTTGAATAAATCTGCAACCATATGCTCAATAAATCTGCAGCCATATGATCATCTGGTGCCCAAGAAAACTATGTATATTCAAGGGAGCACTAGGTGCACTTGTTACAAAAACTGCTGACTGCATGTTTCAAGGATGTTCGATATAATTTACAGTATGGGCATGACTGTGACCTACTATGTTATGCACATCAAAATTGTGTGTGACATAGATTACAGTGATTTTGAGGGATGGATGGCTGCATAACTTCAAACAGTGCTACAGAATTGAAAGATGGAAGATAACCAAATTTCAAACAAAGTGTTAACGTGGTGATGCACAACAAATTGAAGAACCTGCCCAAAACTTTGTAGATAAAGTAAACAAATGTATCCCATCTGTCATTAAGGACCAATTGGGATTTGAAGAGGAAAGGCATACGAAAGGAAACCTGGAAACTAGAGGTACCAAGAGAGTTCTATCAAGGTCAACTAACATCAATGCCGACTGTTGACCTGAATCATAAATTGACTGGAAAGTTATTTATTGTGCTGGGAAAAGTTGGAGGTACTCTTCCCCCTACCATTCTTTCCTGTGTGTGTGATCTTGCAAGGACAGTAGGGAATATTTACATCACAGCAAGCAAGAGAGGAAAAATGGGCATAAGAGAACTACAGGTATGGTATGAGCATTGCTTTTGGCGATTAGCTGGTCAAAATAACTTGCATTTGCTAGAGTAGTGCGTAAAAAAATCATACTCCTTTAGAGCAAACTATCCCTCCTGAAAACTGTGTAATGTTGCAGTTCACACCACCTGGGACCACTGAATAAATTCAGCCTTTGGATGTTTGTTTTTTCCATGTCCGTAAAATCTATTATCACACTATCTGCAGCTATGTCTTAAAGGATAGCCAGTTTCATGACAAGGTCCACAACAGACTTTTCATTTGGTGCATGCCATCATATTCCATCAGTTCTCATCACCCCGTCACACCAGAATGATTTTATATGCATTCTTTAAGAGTGAATACATAGCTGAATGCCGTGCACAGTTTTTAACTCCCAATGATTTTGTCTTTGATCTTGATGGTGTGAACGTTTGTGATCGCCATAGTACTATTTTTCATTTAGTATCCATGGCACAAGTTAATGGTTTGCTTTGAACATTTCTTGAATGTTGATGATGTCCATTTTGCGAAGTGTAATGCGTCCATCAGATGGAAGGTTGATCTCTGCACCTCCATACACTCATTTTCTGTTGTCGTTCCGATGCACATGGTGTATCATTAGCAGCTAATATTTTTACTGTCATTGATCTCTGCACCTCCATACACTCATTCTCTGTTGTCGTCTAGATGCACATGGTGTGTCATTAGCAGCTAATGTTTTTACTGTCATAATTGTTAACACAACACTTTCAAATGAGCATTACTACATATTGAACTTGAATAAGTCTTGGTTGCAAAATACTGATATGAATTATTTACAGAAGAGCAGAAAGACTGTTAGAAGCTAGCCTCAGGGAAGATAAGTTTGGGTTGTGGAGAAATGTAAGGATATGGTAAGGCAGTACTGACCCTATAAACTTACCGTAGAAAGAAAGTCAAGGAAGGAAAACCTACATTTATACAATGTGTACATTTCGAAAAGTTTTGCAATTTTGAATGATATGCACTCTTTGAAATTCTGAAGGCAGCAGGGATAAAATGCAGGGAGCAAAAGGTTATTTACAAGTTGTACAGAAACCAGACTGCAGTTACAAGAGGCGAACGACATGGCAGGGAAGCAGTGGTTTATAATAGAGTGAGACACAATTGTAGCATATTCCAATTGTTGTGCAGTTTGCACTTTGAGCGATCAGTGAAGGAAACAAAGGAGGAATTTTAAAAGAGAATGAAAGTTCATTGTGAATAAATAACAGCTTTGAGGTTTGCCAATGTCATTGCATTTCTGTCAGAGACAACAGAGGACTTGAAAGGGCAGTTAAACAGAATGGGGAATTTCTCAAAAAGATGTTTTAAGATGAACATAAACATAAGTAAAACAAGGTCAATGGAATTTAGTCAAATTAAATCAAGCAGTGCTGAGGAAATGGAGTTAGGAAACAAGCCATGAAAAGTATTAGATGAGTTGTGCTATTTGAGCAGCAAAATATCTGATGATGGTCCAAGTAGAGAAGATACAAAATGTAGACTGGCCATAGCAAGAAAAGAATTTCTGAGAAAGAGGAATTAGGTTTTAATTTAACAGTTAGGAAGCCTTTTCTGGAGATATTTGATATTTGTCTGAAGTGTAGCCATATACAGAAGTGAAACATGGACAATAAGCAGTTCAATCAATGAAACAAAAGCAGCTTTTGAAATGAAGTGCTACATGCTAAAGATTAGAAACATTGCTTGAGTAACTAATGAAGAGATACTGCATCTAAACATGGAACAAAAAAAATTGTAGTACAACTTGACCAAGAGGTGGGCTCAGTTGACAGGACACATCCTGAGGCATCAAGGAAACATCAGTTTAGTGATGGATGGATGTAGAGGGAGACCAAGAGATGAGTACAGTAAGCAGGTTCAAATGGATGTAGGTTGCAGTAGTTATTTATAGATGAAGAGGCTTGCTTGAGATGGACTAGCTTAGAGAGCTGCATCACAATTAAAGGCCATAGCGAGTAAATTTTCTTGTTTGCTTCTGTCACATCTGACTTTGCACACCACCACAGACAGTCACAATGCTGGGATATAGATATTGTGTTCAGAACTGATGTAGTCTCTCTCTTTACAAGAGTCCCACTTTCTGAATCCTTGTAACTGATTGGGGGAAAAGTTTGATGATTGTTTCACTGGACTTTTTAGGCATGTTGTGACATCATCTTATTTGCTGTATGATGAAAAATATTGTGAACAATCTGGTGCATGGTGTTGGGTAAACAGTTATCACCTGACATAGCAGACCTATATGTGGGACACACTGAAGCAAGGGAATGGAATCTATCAAGTTCAAAGCAATGTATTCCTATCAATATGTGGATAACATATTTATGGTGTGGCCATATGTAATAAAAAAAATTGAATAATTTCTGGAATGTTCAAAAAGTCTGTCCCGCCTAATATATAATTCATGATGGAACTTGAAAAAATAGGACCAGCTACATTTCCTTGGCGCATTAGTGAATAGGTGACCAGATGTATCCCTGAATAACAGTGTGTGTAGAAAACCCCATGTACACTAACAAACGTCCCCATGCCACAAGCCATTGCACCCATCACAAAAAATTTGATGCTACATTTTCTGCTTCATAGACTTGAGCAAATTTGATGCTACATTTTCTGCTTCATAGACTTGAACAATTTCAGACACTGAGAGCATGCTCAAGGAATTACGCTGCCTAGAGTTCTGTAGAAATTGGTCATCAAATCAGCAGAATGAGCAGATGTGTGCAGTCAAAATCAAAAATACCTGAGAAAGATGTAGAGTTGGAGACAGAGGAAGAGAAACCAAGAATTGCTGTCTACCTTATGCTGGCCTAATATGCAGGAAGATTGGTAGACTCTTATGGGAACATGACAGCCAGTGTATTTCACTCTTGTCAACAAAGATAAAAGAGTTCTTTGAGATGTTAAAAATGATGTAACATCTTCCCTTTTTGTCTTTGATTTATTTGTAATATAGTTTTCATGTGTGATGGTAGACTAGTGCATAATGATCTCATTAGATAACAGGTGTCCTGATAGATTAAGGCTTTTCATAATAGTATTGTTTTTCCAGCCTGGACTTTCCATTGTTTGAAGGTAACAGAGATATTCACAAGTAAAACACTAGAAAGAAAAATGATCTGCATCACCCTTTAATGCATCTAACTTTGCCACAAAAAGCGGTGAAATATGCAGCTACAAAACCCTTTGACAGTCTACTCACAGAAATAAAATGCCTGATATATACCAGAAGTTTTTCCAATTCGATTACAGACATTTCTTCTTAACAATCCCAATAATATAGAGGAACTCTTGAGCAGAGGTAACTAGTCATTAAAAATCCTGTAAATGGTCAGCATGTACCCACATAAATTATTGTTTTATTTCGCTCTATATAAGTATTCCATGTTTGTTCTGTTGATGTTTTCTGCTCATAATGTTTAGAATGAATTTGATCTATAGAATCTACATTCACGTCTCCTATTATTGGAACTTGTTTGTTGATTATTTATCTAGAAGATTTGCTAAATGGCAGAAGAATTCATTTACAACACTAACTAATGATCTGCATGGGCCAACAAAGCTGTTTTTGCCTAGCTTTACTTTTCCTGCTGCTGGTTTGAAGACCATCTCCCCCCCCCCCCCTTTTTTTAAAAAAAAAAAAAACATACAATCTTGTGCATCTTTTGGTAGTATACAATCACAGCTTTCATTCTCATCCCATCTGGTAAGTCTTCACTGACCTGTGGTTCTGGGTGACTTTCCTGAAATCTACCTCTTTTCTTAGACTTCTCCAGTCCTTTTACTTCACCCCTCTTCCTTCCACTTCATCTCTTCTCCCTGAAGAAGGAGCCACTGGCTCTGAAAGCTTGCCTAATTATAACTTCCTTTTATGTGCATATTCTGCCACTGCTTGGTGATAGACTTTTTATCTCTCCAATTGAGTCTCTTTGGTATTTTTGATTTACTGTCTCCTACAAATTCATCAACTTTTTCTATTTTATTAGTGATGCACTGGACATTCTTGATCATTATTTTACATTTTGTGTCTTCTTTGGCGCTGTAATTGCTGTTTTTCCATCTTGTGTGGACACTGAAGGCTCCTTTACACTAAAAAAGGCACTTCAAGATTTGCGGTTGAGGAGTAAATGTATGTAATGTTTGTTGAAGTGCATCAGGTTTTAATGGTCCATTTTTTATTTTATTATTTTTGGTTCTTGTGTGGAAAAATTCATTAAATTTAATAGCCAATAATTTGAATCCAAAGTCATATTTGTCACAAGTACTGTTATAAGTGAGTTCAGTATCATTTTCCTTAGTGAGTTTATTTGTTTCTTGCTTAGAAATGCATTAAGTTGCCTTCATTCTGCTCTTGGAATTTAGTATTTCTTGTGTACAGTAGATATTTTTTTTACATTTTTTGATAACAGAGTGGAGATATTTGCAATTTCTTATAGTGCATCTTCAAATCTTAATTAGAGCTGGTCTCAGGCATTAAATAAACTTGTCTCTCTGTTGCACAAGATACTTTAGTCCAAGATGCTATGGAATTCCTGCATGTTTCGTAACAAATGTTTTCTTAGCTAAATACTAGTGCCACCTAGAAACACTTCAAAAACAAGGTACGAAAAAAGTGATGGTCACAGCAGACTTCAACTTAAACAAGTTATTTGAAAGCAATAATTCAACAAAATTATCACATTTCAAGCACCAGAAACTATGACAATTTCTTAAACTGTATTTTAGATGTATATTTTCCTTCTAGATCTTTGCAAAAGAAAGTAAACAGTAAACTTAAAGTGATTACACCAGGAATAAAAATCTCTAATACCAGAAAGAGACAACTCCACAAACAGTTAAAATCAAACAGAAATTATGATTTTGTAATGTATGTTAAATGCTAGAAAGATGTATTCAGGAAAGATGTAGTGGCAGCTAAACAAATGGCAAATAATACATTCATCCTCCAACATGGAAAAGACAAAAGCATTCTGTCCAGTTGTCTAGTCAGAATTAGGAGCTCAAGATAAAAGTCAAGTTATTCATAAACAGATCAACAGAAGGTGTAGGGAACTACTTCCCTGTCTCTCTTCAGCCAGTCTCTCTAAAGTCTCTGAAAATGTTGCGGGAAGATGACAATTTTTTAAAAAACTTGTTTGGATTCCAACAAGGAAAAATGCAGTAAATGAGTTCACTCAAATAATATGCTCCACATTAGATAAGTGTAAAAAGGTGGCAGGAATATTCTGAACTCAGACAAGAGCATTTTATTCAGTGAACCATTCATTACTTCTCCACAGATTGGAGATGTATCGAATCAGGGACACACATTTTCGGTAACTGAACTCTTCCTTAATAGATAGGAAACAAAGAGTACATAGTTGTAACCTCATATTAAAGCAACAACTTCCTAAGGAGACCCACAAGTTTGATACTGGGAGCCAAAATGTATGGATGCCTTTTCTACATAAACGACAAATTACTTGCTAGTGATGTTCACTTGGTTTTATTTGCTGATGATACATCACTTCTAATTGGAAATGAGGTGCCTGAAAGAATTCCATGAATGTTTTAAAAATACATTAGAAAAACTTCATTCCATCAAAATGGACTAAAATTAAACGTAACTAAAACCAAAATGATGCATTTGAAAAGCTAACACATTAGAATGGAGCAAAATAAAAAAAACTTCCAATGATCAGGATATCATACAATCATACCATGTAAAGTTTTTAGGCCTAAATCTTGATAAAAATTTAAACTGGGAAGTTCACTTAGAATACTTGGCAAACAAAATGAACAGCTTAGCATTTGCAGTGTGTATTTTGTCAGGTGTCACAAATATAGACTGAGCATAAACTGAGCTGTTTGGTTCAGTAATTAAAATATGACTCATATTTGCAATGGAAAAAGTTGAAATCCCCATACAGGCATCTACATTTACCATTTCTATAGTTTCCTTAAATTACTAGTGTAAATAATAGGACAATTGTGTAAATAACACAGTTGCTGAATTCCTTCTCATCCTCACCTCTGATGAGCTTAACATTCATGGGACATTAAATTCTGAACTCTCCCTCTCCATAAGAGGTAAGATATGTGAAATCATTTACAGTTATGTCATAATGAAACTTTCTAATTCTTGGAAACAAATCTGTGACTGAACTACATATTGGAACAAAGTATCATGGTGATTCAGGTACCTATTAACTTGAAGAAAAAAATGAACATTTTGCAAATATTATACAGATAATTACAGCCAAACACAGGTTTATGTGTTGACTGGGGGACTATTCATTTCTGGAAAATCATTGTAGACATGTTGATAAAAATTTTACATACCTTTTTATGATCATCAATGGTCTTAGCCCTCATTTCTCTTCTTGTTTTTGTTAAACGTAATAGAGCCCTACAGAAGAGTTCATTTAAAAATGGAGATTCCATGGGAACAGAAAAGACTAGTGGCTGATACTTTCTCTCCATCATTGCTTGGCCACCAATGCCAACTATCTTGCATAGTAATCGTAGGACATAATCACAAGTAACATAAAATGAATTTCCAACTTTATTTTCTGTTAACATGACTTGTGAAAAACTTTCAGGATATCTCTGTGAAAAAAACACCATGCAGCTTAGAGTCAGATGGCTCATATTGTTTGGTATTTGAAGCAATTTCTCAAGATTTTGTTTCTTTTTCATTCTTTTCTTTTTAAGTTTGTAGTCATTCCCCATAATACTGTTTTCTTTTTCAAAAGTTCTCTCTGAAATTGCCTGTATTTCCTGTATTGCACTAGAATCAGCACCATTCTGATCTACAGTTGAATGTAGTTCATGTACTAGTAGGTTTAGTATTAATTTCTGATAAGTATAAAGTTTCTTACCTAATGAAATGCTTACATTCCTCCCCAGCTTTAATACACTTGCATAAATAATGTGTCTGTATTCAGCAGCCATTATTTCAGTTATTCTGGCATCTTTTGAATTCTCTGCCAAAGCATTAAGTAAACCTACAGCATTCTCTTGCACTTCATCACTGTTATTATTCTGAATATGTCGAATCAAATGATCAACATTTAAGGATTTGTAAATCATTTCTCTTTTGTTTTTAAAGGCTTCCAGTCTCACTATTTTTTCTACAATGAGTAAAGCATCTGCAATTACTGATGATTTATACTGACTTTCTACAATAATCTTACACATCTTCTCAATAATCTTAATATCTAAAGTAGTTATTAACTGGAACTTAAGCACACAATAAAGACAATGAAGACAGTTGCATAAATACACCTCTTCAAGTGCATTATTAAGTAACAAACTGGTCAATACACTAAGACCATCTGCTTTCAAAAATGCTTTAGAAAATGTTGGGTCTGAAGAAAATGAAGCTAGCTTTTCAAAGTGCCATGATCTGGTTTCATCATCTGGATCTGAATCATAACCAATTTTACTTATAATAATTTTCACCATTTCCTCCGGAGAAAGAACAAGTTTTAAAATGTGTCCATTTTGTATCTTTGACCTATTGTCTTCTGTAATATATCTTCTTTGAATTTCATTCTTGTGATTACTTTCTTCAAGCTGAAAAGAATACTGTTTTGGATTACCAGGTATATTTCTCTCTCTGCATACACTACTGATAATGTTTTCAAGTGATTCTTGTTGATTGAGTTCATAAAGCACACTTTCTTCTCCAATAGTAATAGCAACTTTCACAATGTTTTTACTGCCCCTTTTTGCTAACACTTCCATTGTACAGTGAACATAAAACACACAGAAAAATACTGCTAAGTGACAATCCCCTTATCACAGGTGACACAATACGTATAAGTGTCTTATCATGTATACTCAATGGAGACAGATAAGTAAAAACACAGACAGATAAGGTCCAAACAGTTGTGCTTGAGCTTGTGTCTTAAACCAAGAAACAAATGTTCTGGTGTTCTGACTTAACCTGACTGTAATTTAAGGAAAATATATATACATCCCAAGTGACTTTGTTTTATATATCTTAGCTCAAAGTTGAATTTTTGGAATGTGGAATGTACAAGAAATACAATAGCAGACTGAAGTGGTTATAAGTGGCTCCTAGATACAGCATTAACAATTAATTATCTTTAATAGTAATTTTAATTTACTTTTTTAGTTACAGGTGGCAGTCCTTAATATGTCCAACAAATAAAATGAGACAATCTAATAAATATGAATATCAAATGAATAACCTACATTCATCACTATCTTAATAAAAGCAATTTCACTATATAAGTGCATGTGCACTAGTTTTACAAACATATATGTGCAATTGTTAGCATAAAATTGATGATTTCAGAATTATGAAACTGGAAATAAGAATCAGTTTCTGGGAGACACACACAGAAAGGTTCAGTCTCAAAAATATGTTCTATATTTACCTAAAACAAAAGAAAAGAAAAAATGATAGAAAGAATCAGAATATGTGCTAATTTCTATTAAGTTCACAAAGGCCTGTTATTTTTGTGAACTTGACAAACATGGCTAAAATTTGTCTGAATATTTCAGAAATACAGATCTGTGTAGTATACATATATGATTAAAGAGTAGAAAACTATAAAAAAGCTAAACATTGCAGCAAAGACAGAAACATAGGTATGAAAGAGCATTTACTTTAACACATCAGCATGGGAAGGTCATACACAAAAAGTAAGTTTGGAACCTCAGTATAAGGAAATGAAAATCCAACTGGAATGTCAGCATAAGTGTTACACTTGTTTGGATAACACTTTGAAATCACAGGAATTGAACAGATACATATATAATAAATACAAATCAATGGTGCATTATTGAGGTGCAGAAAACGGTAGGTTGTAAAGACTATTTACACAGAAGTCAAAGCTAAGTCCCCAACCAAATTGCTTGGTGAATTTTGTGTTGTAAAGTTGGAACATTATCTGGATGCACTGAAGTTAGTAGTACTAACATTGCAAATGTCACTAGTGTGAAATAGCCTCAGTTTTGTCAAATAGTTACAGAGAGTATTAATAAATTTATTCCAAATAAGCTGATGACTCACTGTCTGAGAGATTTTAATACAGGTTTTCTGTTAGACGATACTGATTGAGGGCATTTACTTATTGTTCCTTAAATATTTTACTAATACAGATTGTATGATTTCACAAGATGTCTTAACAAGTTGATCAGAATGTACATAAATCTTTGTTATGATTTCTTAGAGCACCCAAACAGTTTTGTGTTCTGGCTCTCTGTCAATGGACAACTGTTCCAGAAATGAAGCTTGACTCACATTCATTTTTTTACAAGGAAAACACTGACACTCATAACAAAACCAAGATTTTTAGGTAACTTCAGATTATGGAAACTTGTGATAATACTTTATTTTCAGCTGTGGTTATACAGTGTTCAATATGAAGTATCTGATTCATCTTTTTTGCATATTTACAAAATATATTGGCGCTCTGGAGAAACTCTGTCTTGCACAAAGTTAGTTTATTACATACTGATAATTTTACTTGCTTCTGGATTATGCTACAAAAATTAGTGTTCCTCTAAATGTCACTACAAATGATAAACAATAACTTTTTTCTAATTTCTACTTTATAAAATCAGTGTAATATCAATCATAAGAGGTGCCACTTACATTTGATTAATTAACGAACATATATTATGTGAAGCTTATGACATGCACATTTTTTGAAAAATGTCTAATTTATTTTCATGTTTACATAAACATCATCTATTTTCATTATAGCTCTAAAAGTTCTTTCATTTACAAAAAATATAATTTTATTAATATCTGTCTCAGACCATAAAAGCAGAAATGTTCGCATTGTTAATGTGATTTACTACACATTCTGAATGCTCCTAAATGATATGGAATTCATCTATACTGTGAAATTGGTGCCAAAGACTTCAACTGTAGTGCATCATTTCAGATATGCAGTTCACAACACTTATTGCTAGGAAGTTTTTAGATCAGTGAGAGACTACACATTAAGTCTTTGTTTGAATATTATAACACACGCTGCACGAAAATTTTTTTGAGTTTTGTGAAAATGCTACTTGAATTGAGCAAAGTGGAACTGGAAATGTTGATATCAAAATTATAGTTATGCTTCACTCTTACTAGAGTTAACACCCAGGACTACATTAATTTTCCGCAAGGTTATGTAACTGAAGCTATACCTGGATACTGATGCCAACTTACAAGTTAAGTAATATCATTGGTATATATTGTCTGCCCTTGGAAAAAGCACTCCGTCTTCAGGCCATGAGTGGCCTACCGGGACCATCTGACCGCCGTGTCATCCTCAATGGAGGATGCGGATAAGAGGGGCGTGGGGTCAGCACACTGCTCTCCTGGTTGTAAGATGGTATTCTTGATCGAAGCTGCTACTATTCAGTCGAGTAGCTCCTCAATTGGCATCGCAAGGCTGAGTGCACCCCGAAAAATGGCAACAGCGCATGGCGACCTGGATGGTCACCCATCCAAGTGCCGACCACACCCATCTGCCCTTGGAACTACACTACAAATATTGCAAGATTAAGAGTACAACACTATCCCCTCCTTAGACATCAAAACTTTATGTATAAGGAGGGGAGATGGGAATTTATACGCTTTATTGAAATTTACACCTTACAACTGCCTACCATCAAACACTACAAAAGGGAGAAAATCTAAAAGCAGTTTTAAAGTCCAAAAATATTAACAACAACAATAATAAAGAGAAGTGAAAAAGGAAATAGAAGAAATAATAGTAAAAGAATAAGAAAATCAGATTTGTCACAATTATTGGAATATGTAAGCATGTTAAATTTCCATGTCATTTGTAACTTATCTTGGTGTCAAGGGTACTCTTATGTGCAGTTATCCTTCAGGAACCTTGTGAATCTGATAGCAGTTTGGCTATTACTCATTCCACTATATGTTGTAGAGATTATGTACTTGAGATCAAAGTCCTCCTTACCCATAAAAATGAAATCATTAATCCATCTGGAAACTAGAAATTACATGCATATTTCTACATAGAGAAAACAGAAATAATACCTGCCATGTTTAGGTCCAGCTTTGTATTATTTCTAACGATAAGGTTGAAGGGGAATAAAGCACCAGCAATTAACAAATTGTTTGTTCACACAATTACCTTCAATGAGTTAACAGAAAGAAAAATAATAAATCTGAACATGACAGACAAATGCCAATGATAAAGAAACATTTCATATTAAGATAAAGAAAATTCTAGGATGGAAACCACAAATAAAAGTGAGGGGGATAATATTATGAGGTAAATCCTCACTTAAACATAAGTATTCATTGAAAAAAAGAAAGTAATTGCATTTCTGGGTAGTGTTTTCACAAGTACATCATACAGGTATCTGTTTAAGCAGTTGAAAGTCTATGATGGATGGAATAACAACAATATGGAAAGGATAGACTGCTGCTCACCACATAGAGGAGGAATTGAATTGTAGACAGGCACAAAGAAAAGAATACTAGAAATATTTAAGTTTTTGGACAAAATCCTTCCTCAGAAGTAGAGCTCTCACACATTCACACAAAAACTCATACACAGACGGCTGCTGTCTCTGGATGCTAAGGCCTAACTGTGACCGCATCTGTAGCAAGCGCAATCTGCTGGCATGGGTGGTGGGTGTAAAGAGGAGGCATGGGGTGGGGAGGGGGAGGGATAGTGGGATAGATGTGTGGAGAGAAGCTAGTACTGTCTGTAGGAGTGTGCAGAGATGTGATGAGGACAGGATAGTGAGGCTATGCTGCAGGGGTGGGGAACTGAGAGGAGACAAGTAGAGAAGAGGAAAGGACTTGTGGTGCATTGGTGGAGTAACAGACATGTGTACCATAGTGGGAGCAGGGAAGGGGAGGTGCAGGTGCTGGAACTATCAAAGGCTGGGGCCAGAGGTGTTATGAGATTGAAGGATATGTTGTGGCCTCATAAAAGTTGCTGTTGATGGGAAAAAATCCAGATGGCTTTGGCTGCAAAACACACTGTGTCAGACGGCATGTACAGCTGGGTGAACCTTCTGCCTCTTGGTCACAGTTTAGTAGTGGCCATTCGTGCAGACCGACAACTTATTGTTAGTCATGCTGACATAGAATGTGGCACAATGGTTGCAGCTAAGTTTGCAGATCACATGGCTGCTTTCACAAGTTGTACTGCCTTTGATGGGGTAGGATATGTCAGTTACAATGAGACATAGTAAGCTGGGGTAGAACACATCTGTTATGTTCAGTGCTTCCAAGAATAAACAAATTTTTTTCATGCTGTACACAGCTGATAACAAGTCATGGATATGTCCTACTATTGCGTCAGACCTCCCTTTGCCTGGCATAGTGCAGCAGCTTGAATGGCATGGACTTAACAAGTGGTGTAAATCCCTGCCAAAATATTGGGCCATGCTACCTCTATAGGCATCCACAATTGTGAAAGTGTTGCCATTGCAGGATTTTGTGCATAAACTGACCTCTCGATTTGTCCCATAAATGGTGTATGAGGTTCATGCTGGATGATCTGAGTGACCAAATCATCCACTCAGATTTTCCAGAATGTTTTACAAACCAACTGTGAACAATTGTGGCCCAGTAACACAGAACATTGACATCAAAAAAAATTTCATCATTGTTTTGCAACATAAAGTCTGTGAATGGTTGCAGATTGTCTCCAAGTAGCCAAACGTAACCATTTCTAATCAATGATAGGTTCCATATTATGAGAAGGAAAGTTGCTACTAAACATATAGTGGAGATGCTGAATCACAGACAGGCACAATAAAAAGACTCTCACAATTAAATCTTTTGGCCATTAAGGCCTTCGTCAACATTAGACACACATACACACACACACACACACACACACACACACACACACACACACACAAACGCAACTCACACACGACCGAAATCTCAAGCAACTACAATTACAGGTTCAGTTTGACCAGAGGACCCAGTCCATTCCATATAAACAGAGCCCAAACAATTATGGAGTGACCAACTGCTTGTACAGTCCTTGTTGATAACTTGGTTCCACGTCAACATAGGGTCTGCAACGCACTTGAACCCTACCGTCAGCTCGTACCAACTGAAAATGGAACTCATCTGACCAGGCTACAGTTTTCCAGTCGTGTAGGGTCCAGTCAATATGGTCACAAGTTCAGGTGAGATGCTGCAGGCGAAGTTGTGCTGTTAGCAAAGGCACTTGTATTGGTCATCTGCTACTGTAGCCCATTAATCCCAAATTTCCCCACACTGTCCTAACAGTACATTTGTCATACATCTCACAACATGTCTTTGGTTCTTTCCTGCAGTGTTGCTTGCATATTAGCACTGACACATCTACACAAACACTGCTGTTCTTGGTTGTTACATGAAGGCTATCAGCCGCTGCACTGTTCGCTGTGAGAAGTAATGCCTGAATTTTGGTATCCTCAGCACTCTCTTGACACTATGAATCTCAGAATATAGATTCCCTAACAATTTCCAAAATGAAATGTCACATGCGTCTAGTTCCAACTACTATTCTGCGTTCAAAGTCTGTTAATTCCCTTCGTGCAGCCATAATCATGTTCAAAATCTTTTCACATGAGTGACCTGAGTACAAATAACAGCTCCACCAATGTATCGCCCCATTTATACCTTGTGTACACAATATTACCACAATTTGTATGTGTGTGCATCAGAATCCCATGATTTTTGTAACTTCATTGTATATGGTGTAGGTGTACATGTAATATACTGTCACTACAGTGATATGTAAAAGTGTTATTTATGTAAAATCTCATGTAAACTTATATCTCAGTTGTTTATATTTGTGTTCCTGATTATGACAATGCAATTAATATTTCTCTAAAGTGTTAATTATTAATAGATACAGGTCATTAAATTTTTGGCAAAACCATGTAATGGAAAAATTTTGTGAGCCATTAAGCAGAACTAGAGGTATTGTTACCATTCATTCAAAAGCAAGTATTCCCAACTTCCTGAGGACATATTCAAAATCAGCTACAAGTAATTAACTTGCATGACATTAAAAGTTCATACTCTCCAAATTTCAGTTGCATCTTTTGGTCCACTGACTGCAAGATTCTGAATTCTGACAATATAATTTTATTGCCTGATTTTTCTAAATCGGATGACACCTCTCATCACTTAATCAGCCAGTAATTAAGATTTTGAGTAATTTACAATCAAAATATTTATTTCAAGATGGATGCCATACTCATGAGAAGGGATTTCAGAAACCATGTAATAATTAAGTCCCACATATTTTTGTGAATTATTAACCTGAAACATTTTTCATAAAGCAAAATACAGCAAAGTCTTAAGAGTACATGGTGAACAGTAAAATCTAACCTAGCCAAATCTGAAAGCATTATGTAGTTTCAGACTTCACATCATGTTCTTCTGCCTGGCTTTTAATAGTCATCCCCGTCCCAAAATGGAGTGTCTTTGTACAACCTGTACATCGTGAACATCTCTGGGTCGAATCGCATTAGACCAGTAAATGGGTGAATTATATAAGTTGGTTCATGTTAAGAGTTTGTGATCTGCACTTACTTAGATATCACCAATGTAGTAAGCCTTGTGAAGACGTGCATATTTCTAACACAAAGCTCACATTTCTGGAGTGGATAAAGTGACACATTGCACCTCAACGTAATACGTACAATGACTTCATTTGTAAAGAATATGAAACTGGGTAATACCTGTTCTCATGAACATTTCACATGAAATGGTGTACTTGCAACTTCAGAGTGTTAATATTCCACTACAATATTCATGCCTGTATGGAGTTGCTAGTCTCCCATCAGGCGCCTTCCCAGGTGGCAGATTGGGGAATGTTCACCAGATATGGTGGACACTGGAGAAATAAAATACTCGGGGCAGACCAAAACTAGCAAAACAATAACTGCTGCCTTGCAGTTGGGAGTTGGGTCTCCAAAGGTTAAGGGAAGAAAACCCTGATTAAAAATCACCTGTCCCCTGGTAGGGGTTGGGCGCAGGGTTGGCAGCCCGCTCTGTAAAAACAACTGTTGCGAAACTTCTACAAAGTAAAGTCAGACAGATGAAGGAAGATAGACCTGGCATGGAAAAGGACAAAGAAGATGGAATACAAGTAAATGAAGGAGGGAAAATTAGGAAGAAGAGAAATATAAGGCGTAGATCAGATCTATATATTGGTACTTGGAATGTGAGATCCCTATATCGACCAGGAGCACTGAAAGTAATTCAGGATCAAATAATGAGTCTGAAGCAAAGTGTAATAGCACTACAAGAAATTAGATGGACAGGGAGTGGAGTTTTAGGAAAGAAAGAGGCGAGTATATTCTATAGCTGCAGTGGGGACAGGATTTGTTGTACATCATCAATTAAAGCATTTAGTAATAGGGTTTACACCCAGGACTGGGGACAGGATTTGTTGTACATCATCAATTAAAGCATTTAGTAATAGGGTTTACACCCATTAGTCCAAGATTATCAACACTCACGATAAAGGGGAAATTCTTTACCTACTCCATAATTAATGCCCATGCACCAACAGAAGAATCCGAAGAAGAAGAGAAAGAAGTATTCTATGAATCTTTGGAAAGAGTATATGATGAGTGCCCAGGGCATGATATTAAAATAATAGCTGGAGACCTAAATGCTCAGGTGGGGAAAGAAAAGATTTATAGACCAATAATTGGCCCCCACAGCAAACATGGAACAAGTAATGATAACGGAACAAGGCTTATACTGTTCGCAGCATCTAGAAATATGGTAATAGGATCACCACTGTTCCCACATAAAGAAGTTCATAAGGGAACATGGAACTCACCGGATGGAAACACAGTAAACCAGATCGACCATGTGTTGATAGATCTGAGACACAAATCGGACCTATTGGACGTGAGGAGTCTCAGAGGCCCAAACATAGATACAAATCATTTTCTGGTATGGGCACGGGTGAGGGCAAGGATATCTAACGCAGCGAAAGGAGACCGACCCAAGGCACAGAAATATAATATAACAACTTTAAAATCAGTGGAAGTAAGAGAACAGTACCAGGAGAAGATAACTTGGATTCTGGAAAATGCTGGTGAATATAACAATATTGAAGATCAGTGGGAAGCGATAAAAACGATGGTGGAGGCATCATCAAGAAAGATACTTGGAATTGGGACAAGACAAGTAAGACCATCATGGTTTGATACTGAATGTGAAATAGTAACTGAAGAAAAGAACAAAGCATATAGAAGGACACTGCGATCACATTGTACGAGGAGGATAGTAGAAGAATACAAAGAAAAACGGAGGATTGAAAAGAGGACTCACCAAATAAAAAAGAGAGAATGGATGAAAGCAAGCATCAAAGAAATGGAGCTCATGAGAAGCAAAAATGAAATAAGAAAATTCTATAGAGAGGTGAATGCAGCATGGAAGCTTTTTGGTAGCAAAACAAGCTTAAGAAAAGATGAGACATGGAATATAATAGGTGAAGGGAAGGGAATATGCAAAAGATGGCGCAGGTATTTTGATAGCCTCCTCAACCCTAGAATAACTATACCAGAGAACCCAACAGACACGAATGGGGAAGAGGACCCAGACAACAACACTACCCCACCAAATATAGAAGAAGTGAAAACTGCCATGAAGAAATTGAAAAACAACAAGGTGGCAGGGACTGATAGTATTCCAGCAGAACTGTTTAAGCAAGGAGGCAGAGAGCTGGAACAAAGCCTTCTGAAAATGGTCACCAGCATATGGGAAGAGGAGAAAATGCCCCAACAATGGAAAGAGGGCATCATATGTCCCATATATAAGAATGGAGGTAAGATGGAGTGTGGCAATTACAGAGGGATCACACTACGTAATTTGGGATATAAAATACTCTCTAATATACTGTTTGTCAGAATACTCCCAATCATACAGAGGGAGACGGGGGCCGTACCAATGCAGATTCGTTCCTGGGAAGTCAACCATAGATCAAATATTCACCTTAAGACAAATCCTGGAAAAAACAAACGAATACGAAGTTGGCACACATCATCTCTTTATAGATTTCAAAGCAGCTTATGATAGCATAAATAGAGAGCAGTTATATCAAGCTCTAGATGAACTGGGAATCTCTAAAAAGTTGGTAAGGCTGGTGAAAATGACAATGAGCGAAGCACAAGGTAGTGTAAGAATAGGAGGAATGATGTCCAACACATTGAGTATTAAAAATGGAGTGTGACAAGGGGATGCATTGGCTTGACTTCGCTTTAATGCTGCCCTGGAGAAGGTGATGAGAAATGCAAACCTTCTGAACAGAGGAATGATCTTCTATAAAACAGTGCAGACACTGGCCTATGCAGATGACATAGATATAATAGCAAGAACCCAAAAAGCAATGGAAGAGACATTTATAGCTCTTGAACAGGCCAGTAGGAACATGAGGTTAATTATTAATGAACAAAAAACAAAATATATCACAGCTGGAAAAGCACATAGAGAAAATATGCCAAATGTAATAACAATGGGCAATTATACATTTGAGAGAGTTGAACATTTCAAGTATCTGGGCTCGACAGTTACACATCTAAATGGTACCTCCTTTGAAATTAAGCAGAGATTAATACTGGACAACAGAGGCTGTTTTGCCCTAACAAGACATCTATCCTCAAGGCTCCTGACTCATCCTACGAAATTAACTATGTATAAATCACTTATACGACCAGTGCTTTCATATGCCTCTGAAGCCTGGACATTAACAACTAAAGATATTGAAACAATGGATGCATTTGAAAGAAAGGTACTTAGACGAATTATCAGCCCAACCTGCGAAAGAGGAAGATGATACAATCATGAATTGTATACCATATACAAAGACCAACCCATCAGAAGGATAGTGAAATCAACCAGAGTGAGGTGGGCGGGACATGTGGCTCGCATGAATGATACAGAAGTACCAAAAAGAATATTACAAGGAAAGCCGGAGGGCAGAGAGGATGTGGTCGACCAAGAGCCAGATGGGAAGATAGAGAAATCGAAGATCTTAGGAAGATGGGCTATAGAAACTGGAGAGTATTGGCAAAGGACTGAGAGAGATGGAAGGAAATTGTAGAAGAGGTCAAGGCTCATCATGAGCTGTAGAGCCAAGAAAGAAGAAGAAGAACAATATTCATGAGGCAGTGTTATTAATTATATGATTACTATATTGACTTCCAATTATATATCTGTCGACATACATTTATTCTGCCACTGTGAATTTTAACTAAATCTATGTTGGTGCTTCATAATTGGATGATTTTCCTTCTTTATTGGTTTAGGAAGAATGAGATGCACTTTCATTTACCTGTATCTACTGTCGACTCTGGAACCATAATTAGACACAAACTATAATATAGTACAGAAGACATGTTAAGAAGGTGATATTCCTATGAAGAGGTTCCATTGTTTGATTTTGCTGAATAACTTTTTTTCCGTCTTACAACCCTGTGATGTTTTTTTTCTCAGTGCCCATTCGTTTTCTTCTTTCCTTTGTTTATCCACCACCTTCCAGACCATGTCTACTTCTGAGCCACACTGTATCAACGACTGTCCGCATACAACATGGGCTTTGTGACTGCGCAGATTCTTGATGCAGCGTCTGATGCCCCAGATTCTTCCCGCCAGTAGTTATAATTACATTTATTGCTATTGATCCTACTTTACCCTTGATCCTGATGTACTTAAGTGTCATATTTTCCATGGTTGACCATGCTGTACGAACTCTTCACCCTTGGTCTAACCCGTCCTCCCTCCCCCTCTCTTCCTTTATCGCAACACACACACACACACACACACACACACACACACACACACACACACAAGTATCTCATCTGTTTCTTGTCTCCCATGTTTCTGTAAGTTTTTAACATATTTTTGCATATTTGTACAAGGTTTCATGCATATTGTGAATATCTGTGCATGTTTTTGCATGTCTTTATATATTTTGTAAGCATCTTTTCCCTTATCCAGCTCCTCTCATAACCATCAACACCTATTTTGCCCATTTCCACATCATTCCCATTTCCTTTATACCATTTCTTGCTGCATCAGTTCAGAAAAGTATCCCTTTCCCTGGCTAAAACCCAATCCTTCATTGTATTTCTCAAATGCTGCCTAAACCATGGAACCCTCCCATGTGACCTTACCATAAAAATTACTTTCTCTGGATCCCACCGCTCCTTTCACAGTAACCTTCACCGTTTCAGATTCCTCCAGCGTCTGACCCTCACAAACCTGGTACTGCAAAAGCTCACCTCAATGACACAAGAATCCCGGAAGAACCTCTACACCCTCTGCAAGATGCTACCACTGTGCAATCACTGCTCCATACACCACAGCAAGATATATATGCTGCCAGTCAAAAGTTTTCAATCACCTAACACAGTTATGGAACTGTGGTTAAAACATGCATTTCATTTTGAATATTCTATCATGAACCATGGACCTTGCTGTTGGTGGGGAGGCTTGTGTGCCTCAGTGATACAGATAGGCATACCGTAGGTGCAACCACAGCAGAGGGGTATCTGTTGAGAGGCCAGACAAACGTGTGGTTCCTTTTCAGTAGTTGCAGGGGCAACATTCTGGATGATTGATCTGGCCTTGTAACACTAACCAAAACAGCCTTGCTGTGCTGGTACTGCGAATGGCTGAAAGCAAGGGGAAACTACAGCCGTAATTTTTCCTGAGGGCATGCAGCTTTACTGTATGGTTAAATGATGATGGTGTCCTCTTCGGTAAAATATTCTGGAGGTAAAATAGTCCACCATTTGGATCTCTGGCGGGCACTACTCAGGAGGATGTTGTTATCAGGAGAAAGAAAACTGGCATTCTATGGATCGTAGCTTGGAATGTCAGATCTCTTAATCAGGCAGGTAGGTTAGAAAATTTAAAAAGGCAAATGGATAGGTTAAAGTTAGATATAGTGGGAATTAGTGAAGTTTGATGGCAGGAGGAACAAGACTTCTGATCAGGTGAATACAGGGTTATAAATACAAAATCAAATAGGGGTAATGCAGAAGTAGGTTTAATAATGAATAAAAAAATAGGAGTGCAGGTAAGGTACTACAAACAGCGTAGTGAACGCATTATTGTGGCCAAGATAGATATGAAGTTCATGCCTACCACAGTAGTACAAGTTTATATGCCAACTAGCTCTGCAGATGATGAAGAGATTGATGAAATGTATGACGAGATAAAAGAAATTATTCAGATAGTGAAGGGAGACGAAAATTTAATAGTCATGGGTGACTGGAATTCAATAGTAGGAAAAGGAAGAGAAGGAAATGTAGTAGGTGAATATGGAATGGGAGTAAGGAATGAAAGAGGAAGCCGTCTGGTAGAATTTCGCACAGAGCATAACTTAATCATAGCCAACACCTGCTTCAAGAATCATAATAAAAGGTTGTATACATAGAAGAAGCCTGGAGATACTGACAGGTTTCAGACAGATTATATAATGGTAAGACAGAGATTCAGGAACCAGGTTTTAAATTGTAAGACATTTCCAGGGACAGATGTGGACTCTGACCACAATCTATTGGTTATGAACTGTAGATTAAAACTGCAAAAAGGTGGGAATTTAAGGGGGTGGGATCTGGATAAACTGACAGAACCAGAGGTTGTAGAGAGTTTCAGGGAGAGCATTAGGGAATGATTGACAAGAATGGGGGAAAGAAATACATTAGAAGAAGAATGGGTAGCTTTGAGAGATGAAATAGTGAAGACAGCAAAGGATCAAGTAGGTAAAAAGATGAGGGCTACTAGAAATCCTTGGTTAATAGAAGAGATACTGAATTTAATTGATGAAAGGAGAAAATACAAAAATTCAGTAAATGAAGCAGGCAAAAAGGAATACAAACGTCTCAAAAACGAGATCGACAGGAAGTGCAAAATGGCTAAGCAGGGATGGCTAGAGGACAAATGTAAGGATGTAGAGGCGTATATCACTAGGGGTAAGGTAGATACTGCTTACCAGAAAATTAAAGAGACCTTTGGAGAAAAGAGAGCCACTTGTATGAATATCAAGAGCTCAGATGGAAATCCTCTTCTAAGCAAAAAGGGAAAGCAGAAAGGTGGAAAACGTATATAGAGTGTCTATACGAGGGCGATGTTCTTGAGGACAATGTTATGGAAATGGAAGAGGATGTAGATAAAGATGAAATGGGAGATATGATACTGCATGAAGAGTTTGACAGAGCACTGAAAGTCCTAAGTCGAAACAAGGCCCTGAGAGTAGACAGCATTGCATTAGAACTACTGATAGGCTTGGGAGAGCCAGTCCTGACAAAACTCTACCATCTGGTGAGCAAGATTGTTGAGACAGGTGAAATACCCTCAGACTTCAAGAAGAATATAATAATTCCAATACCAAAGAAAACAGGTGTTGACAGCTGTGAAAATTGCCAAACTATCAGTTTAATAAGCCACAGCTGCAAAATACTAACATGAATTCTTTACAGGCAAATGGAAAAGCTGGTAGAATCCAACCTCGGGGAAGATCAGTTTGGATTCTGTAGAAATGTTGGAACACGCGAAGCAATACTGACCCTACAACTTATTGAGAAAATAGATTAAGAAAAGGCAAACCTACGTTTCTAGCATTTGTAGACTTGGAGAAAGCTTTTGACAATGTTGACTGGCATACTCTCTTTCAAATTCTGAAGGTGGCAGGGGTAAAATACAGGGAGCGAAAGGCTATTTACAATTTGTACAGAAACCAGATGGCAGCTATAAGAGTCGAGGGGCATGAAAGGGAAGCAGTTGTTGGGAAGGGAGTGAGACAGGGTTGTAGCCTCTCCCCGATGTTATTCAATCTGTATATTGAGCAAGCAGTAAAGGAAACAAAAAAAAACTTTGGAGCAGGAATTAAAATCCATGGAGAAGAAATAAAGAGTTTGAGGTTCGCTGATGACACTGTAATTCTGTCAGAGACAGCAAAGGACCTGGAAGAGCAGCTGAACAGAATGGACAGTGTCTTGAAAGGAGATATAAAGTGAACATCAACAAAAGCAAAATGAGGATAATGGAATGTAGATGAATTAAATCGGGTGATGCTAAGGGAATTAGAGTAGGAAATGAGACTCTTAAAGTAGTAAATGAGGTTTGCTACTTGGGGAGCAAAATAACTGATGATGGTCGAAGTAGAGAGGATATAAAATGTAACTGGCAATGGCAAGGGAAGTGTTACTGAAGAAGAGAAACTTGTTAACATTGAGTATAGATTTAAGTGTCAGGAAGTCATTTCTGAAAGTATTTGTATGGAGTGTAGCCATGTATGGAAGTGAAACATGGATGATAAATAGTATGGACAAGAAGAGAATAGAAGCTTTTGAAATGTGGTGCTACAGAAGAATGCTGAAGATTAGATGGGTAGATCACATAACTAATGAGGAGGTATTGAATAGAATTGGGGAGAAGGGAAATTTGTGGCACAACTTGACTGGAAGAAGAGATCGATTGGTAGGACATTTCTGAGGCAACAAGGGATCCACAGTTTAATATTGGAGGGAAGCGTGGAAGGTAAAAATCATAGAGGGAGACTGAGAGATGAATACACTAAACAGATTCAGAAGGATGTAGGTTGCAGTACTGGGAGATGAAGAAGCTTGCACAGGATAGAGTAGCATGGAGAGCTGCATCAAACCAGTCTCTGGTCTGAAGACCACAACATCAACAACATCATATTCCCAACATGATAATAAGTACAAATATTTAAAGACGAAGCATCTCTGCTGTGCATTTGACTGCTAGTTCACCTAGAGGGGCAGTGATGAGTATCCACAACAACAATGAGGCACCTTTACCTACGACGGTTCTGTTCAAATAGGCCTGATTCTTTCAGCTATGACTGACACTTTCACTGCCCTCAAAAATCTTCTTGCCGAGGCCTGCACCATCATGCATCCTCATCACAATACGCAGCTTTTCATCACCACAGATGCGAGCGATACTGCTATCGGCGCTGTCCTTAGCCAGAGAGTCGATGGCCGAACTTCGCCTCTGCAGTTCTTCTCACACAAGCTCACCAATGCACAACAGAAATATTCTGCATTTGACAGGGAGTTGCTAGTGGTCTATGAAGAGATCAAGCATTTTAAGACCGACGTTGAGGGATGCCCTTTCTATGTGTTAACAGACCACAAGCCCCTGGCTGCGGCCATTTCAAACCCTCCAGCTGACCTGCCGTAAAAATCATAGAGGGAGACTGAGAGATGAATACACTAAACAAATTCAGAAGGATGTAGGTTGCAGTACTGGGAGATGAAGAAGCTTGCACAGGATAGAGTAGCAT
The DNA here is from genome assembly GCF_021461395.2 of Schistocerca americana. Classification (NCBI taxonomy): domain Eukaryota; kingdom Metazoa; phylum Arthropoda; class Insecta; order Orthoptera; family Acrididae; genus Schistocerca; species Schistocerca americana. Next base: position 131,071,330 of record NC_060124.1, read on the forward strand.
GGAGAGCTGCATCAAACCAGTCTCTGGTCTGAAGACCACAACATCAACAACATCATATTCCCAACATGATAATAAGTACAAATATTTAAAGACGGAGCATCTCTGCTGTGCATTTGACTGCTAGTTCACCTAGAGGGGCAGTGATGAGTATCCACCACAACAATGAGGCACCTTTACCTACGACGGTTCTGTTCAAATAGGCCTGATTCTTTCAGCTATGACTGACTCTTTCACTGCCCTCAAAAATCTTCTTGCCGAGGCCTGCACCATCATGCATCCTCATCACAATACGCAGCTTTTCATCACCACAGATGCGAGCGATACTGCCATCGGCGCTGTCCTTAGCCAGAGAGTCGATGGCCGAACTTCGCCTCTGCAGTTCTTCTCACGCAAGCTCACCAATGCACAACAGAAATATTCTGCATTTGACAGGGAGTTGCTAGTGGTCTATGAAGAGATCAAGCATTTTAAGACCGACGTTGAGGGATGCCCTTTCTATGTGTTAACAGACCACAAGCCCCTGGCTGCGGCCATTTCAAACCCTCCAGCTGACCTGCCGTAAAAATCATAGAGGGAGACTGAGAGATGAATACACTAAACAAATTCAGAAGGATGTAGGTTGCAGTACTGGGAGATGAAGAAGCTTGCACAGGATAGAGTAGCATGGAGAGCTGCATCAAACCAGTCTCTGGTCTGAAGACCACAACAACAACAACATCATATTCCCAACATGATAATAAGTACAAATATTTAAAGATGAAGCACCTCTGCTGTGCATTTGACCGCTAGTTCACCTAGAGGGGCAGTGATGAGTATCCACAACAACAATGAGGTGCCTGTACCTACGACAGTTCCGTTCAAATAGGCCTGATTCTTTCAGCTGTCTGTGTAGCAAGTAGTTTGCATTAGCTTACAGTACATTATGTTCATATAGCAATGTGTTTCTTTATCTGATCAGGTTCACAGCATATTACTCCCTAATGGGACGGAAGGAGGAGACTGGAATTGAAAAATGTGCTGCAATTGGAACTCTGCATCAATAAGGTTGTTCTAGCACGAAAGTAGCAACAAAAGTTAGCGTAGCCCTGTTTTCATGTTGCATACTTTGCAGCAGTTCAAGTAAACTGTTGCAAATGTAAATGTTTCATGGTGTGGAAGAACCTGAGTAAAGTCATACAAGGAAGATCAGTTCGTATGTGTACAGAGTAAACATCAGAGGACTCATACTGCACCTGAAATTCTGAGGAAAGTAAATAGTATGCAAGCATTTCAAGTCTCTCTCACAACAGTGCAACACTGTCTTGGTGAACAGAGTTTAATGGAGTGTATAGTACCCAAAAAACCTTTATTATGCAATGAAAATAGGGTGAAACATTTGTAATGCGCACAGCAATATAAAAACTGCAGCTTGCAGCAATGGTATAGGGTGTTATTCATGGACGAATCTAAAGTTGAAATATTTGGAAGCCATCCTCGAATATTTGTTCATTTACTTTGTGTAGAATCTATGAAGAGTAGTGTGTGTTGCCAACCTGGATCATGGTGAAGTGTTGGTTGTGGTGTGAGGATGTTTCACAGGTGATAAAATCAATGTTCTAGGGAGAATTAATCAGAGATTAAAGAAGGAAGGATATCACAGAATACTAGAATAATAACTGCTGAGACAAAGGCATTCAAACAATCGTGCTTCCTATGCTCCATATGTGAATCGAACAGGAAGAAACCCAAATAACTGGTACAATGGGATGTACTCTCTGCAGTGCACCTCATAGTAGTTTGCAGAGTATTGATGTAGATCTCTGAAACTGAGTCCATTTCTCTCCAGCACCTGGCCTGGAGAATCCTTCCAGACAGCACCCCCATAAGTTATCCAACCTGCCAACATCCTACTGCCGCATCAGGGCACCATTGTCCAACTGCTATCTTACCAACAGTGTTTCTCCTGACCCATCTCTCATAGCACCTAAACTCTGCGTAGCTGACCTTTTCAACTAGCCACATCCCCCAAAACTCCAGACCAACGCTCCACCAAATCCACTGCCAAAACGTGGCCATTACACTGTTATTAACCTTTCCACCAAAATCCTATCCAGAGTCCTCACATTTAACCCTCCACCCAAATTTAATCATACTTGACTTGTCAGAGACCTACTGTCCTTCTTTCGATCCCTGCAATGAAAGCACTTCTTTGGTGCCAATCCCTCCAACCAAAACCAACCTAATTCCAACATTGACCTAAGCCTCTCTCAGTTCATACAACCATCCAACCATGATCCTCCCCCTCCCACCTTGCTTCCAGGAATTCCTTACCTTCAGCCTAGCCTCACCATCCTTCCCCAGGTCCCTTTTTCAGAATACCTGCCAGCAGACGAAAGAATAGCCATACACAACCTCAAAGCAAATCCTGACCTAATCATTCTACATGTAGACAAAAGTTCCACCACTGTTGTTATGAATTGCAGTGACCACCTGGCAGAAGGTCTCCGCCAGCCATCTGATACCTCCACCTATAAACTCTGTAAGAGTAATCTCATCCCAGAAGTCCAGCACAACCTCAAGTTCCTGCTTAAAGCCTTAGGTCCTTCCCAGAACCTCTGTATGGTGTTTGGAAATCCACAAACCCAACCATCCTGGATACCACATTGTGGCTGGCTATTGTACCCCTGCTGAAAGAATTTTGGCTCTTATTGAACAACACCTCCAACCAGTTACCCATAATCTAGCCTCCCACATTAAAGATATCAACTCTCCACCAACAACACCTCTTTACCTGCAGGACCCCTGTTCGTCACTGTTGATGCCACCTCCCTATGTACCAACATCCGTCAGGTCCGTGGTGTTACCACTATTGAACACTACCTATCCGAATGTCTCCCAGCTCAAAATCCACTACTTCATTCCTCATACACCTTGCTAACTTTATCCTAACCCACAACTATTTCTCCTTTGGAAGGAAGATATACAAACAAATCTGTGGCATGGCCGTGAGCACCCATATGGCACCCTCCATGTCAACCTGTTTATGGACCGTCTGGAGAAGACCTTCCTAGCCTCCCAAAATGCCAAACCCTTAGTCTTGTTAAGGTACATTGAAATATCTTCATGATCTGGACTCAGGTCCAAGACACTCTACCTTCATTACTTCACACCCTCAACACCTTCTCTCCCATCCACTTCACCTGTTCCTCCTCAACCCAGCATGCCATCTCCTCTGTGATGGCTCTGTCTGCACTTCCATCCACATTAAACCCACCAACCACCAACAGTACCTACATTTCCACATATGTCATCCCTTTCGCACACAAAAATCCCTCCCATATGGCCTGGCCACTTGGGGATGGTATGCTGATGGTCTCACCAAGGCTGTCACAGACAAGTACTATCCCCCAGATGTAGTCCACAAACACATCTCCCATGCCATTTACCATCACACCCCCCATTCTTCCACCAACCCCAAAATCCGGCCATAAAGTAGTGCCACCTTCACTGCCCAGTATTATGTGGGACTGGAACAACTGGACCACATCCTTTCCCAGGGCTATGATTACCCATCATCAAGCCTTAAAATGAGAGAGATCCATTCCAGCCCTCCTAAAGTAGTGTTGTGTCACCCACACAAACTAGACAACATCCTAGTCCATTCCTATGCCATTTCCAATCACAACCCCTTGTCACAAGAATCATATCCCCATGGAAGACCCAGATGCAAAACCTGCCCAATCCACCCACCCAGCATTTCCCATTCCAATCCTGTCACAGGTTTATCCTACTCTATCAGGGACTAGACCACCTGTGAAAGCAGCCGTGTATTTATCAGTTCTGCCGAAACCATTTTACATTGGTATGACTACCAACCAGCTGTCCACCAGGATGAACAGCCACTGCTATTTGTTGTCAAGAACAATGTAGACCACTCTGTGACACAACATGCAGCTAAGCATAACATGCTTGGTTTCAAAGGCTGTTTTACTAACCGAGCCATCTGGATCCTCCCCTGTACCATCAGCTTCCTGAACTGCACAGATAGGTGTTATCCTTACAACACATTCTCAGCTCCCGCAATTATCCTGGCCTCAAACTACAGTAACATGCTGTCCCCACACCTTCCACCCAACAGTTTCCACCTCCTCTGTCCATCATTTCCTCACCATTCTCACCTCCCACCTGTTTATTTGCAGCTTTCTGCCAATGTATCTGCTTGTCTTTCTCCATGTCTCTCCTTTTTGCTCCTTTTTTCCCTACTTCCCTGTCCCATAACCTCCTGACACTGTGCTTATTGGCATTTTAGTCCTTGCACTCTATGCCAGAGAGTATTTCACTGTCTTCTCAGCCTTACACTACTATCTGTTCCCCTTCCATACCCCCTCCAGATTGCTGCTTCCATCACACATGATATATGGATATTGTGGTATAATGGATAGATGAGTAGGTTCATGTGTAGGAGGCTATGGGTTCAAAACTTGCTGGATGCAGTAAATTTATGGGACATACCCTCTGCCATGCATCTCACAGTGGTTTACAGAGTTCAGATATAGATGTAGACAGCTGCATTCTGGCTTGAGCTGCCAGATTTGGAAGTCATGTGTGTATGAGGTGTCCTTGCTTGTTTCTCTTTTTCTCATGAAGGCTGTGGCCGAAAGCTTTGTGTAAGTGTCTTTTAATTGTGCCTGTCTGCAACTTAATGTGTCACCTTTACGGTAAGTAGCAATCTATCTTTTTCTACATTGTTGATATTCCTATGTGGAGTTTCCATTGTAATACAATACAAATATGTTGGGATAATCCATCTTTAAAACCCGTTTCATGTCCAGTTTACATAATTTGAATCTCTCCAACCTGATATTAGTTCTCAGAATATTATTTCTGTTCAACAAGCTATAAGGCTTCAAAATTATTCAAAACTGAGTTCAACAAAAACAAAAGTTAAGTGGAATGTTGCAACAGTACTGTAGTAGGTGATAGTGGGACAGTGTATGGGACAGATCTCACGTTCGGGTCTATTGCAGGGATACAAGCCAAGAGGCTTCACCCAAAAGCTTAAATACTTCTAGTATTCTTTTGTTTGTGCGTCTGTTTGTGACTTAATGCCTCTTCTACATGGTGAGTAGCAATCTATCCTGTCCATATTGTGATTGGGAATATTAATTACAGCATCACAGTACATTTATTAACTGATGAAAATTGTTGTCAACAGTTCATTGCAATTTGAGAATGTTAACACTGAAAAGAAGTGTATTGCCATATCTGTGTAATGTGAGTTTCATATCTTTGTTATGCAAGTGGAATGGAATCTCTGGACTGGTAAAACTAAAAGTGTGTGGTACTATGCTGTGAGTGTATCTCTGAGAAACCAAGCTTTTTAAATGTTTTGCAGTCTGTTTTAAATACAGGGTGTTTCCAAAAGGACTTTACAGCTTTGAAAATTCATATAAATTTGTGGCGCCGATGGGATCGACACCAGTATCGATCTGAGCATCATCTTTGAACCTAGCAAAACATTATCTTTGTGTATTCCCGCCATCCAGTTATCTGTAAGCCTTATTTGTGTGATGAGGTAAATAAACGAACTCCTGATTATAAGGTGTTGTTTGGTGTATCTCACCCGAGCATCCACCTCACTGGTGACCCCGAGTTGTAACATATTCCGTTTTCACCATTTTACTGTGTTTGCGGCCTCCGCATTGGTTATTTTTGCGTGTATTACATCAACACAACATTCGAAAAATTGATTCGGCCCAACGCCTAAAGTCGGATTTTGTGATTGACATGCATCGTGTTGCGGGCGATGTACACCCGCCAGGACTGCAACACGATGCCTCTCACTCATCGTTTATGCTGATTTTGCCAGACGTTTTCATGCCTGCAACAATAAGTGAGGTTAGGATTGTGCATGACTCCGGCTATCAGACACCTTTGTTCCCGCCACATGTGCCCTCCCTCACCGTCAGTGCAGTTACCTCTTATGGATCTCTGTGCAGTGCAGGATCAATGCCGATTTCTGCAAATGCTTCGTTGGATAACCTACCACCACCAGGACAATGGTTTGCCATGCCGCAATCCGTGCAGTACCACGTGGATTCCTGCCACATGGCTGGAACTGCTTTGTTCACAGGTCAACCTCCTCAGCATCCGACCAAGCCCGCACCTGCCTCGGTTCAGCATCAGCACATGCCTTCCTGATTCAATACCTCGGCCTGCAATAGGAAGAATGGCTTGTTATCTGTGCCTGACCTCCATCTCTGTCCTACTGCTACACCTCAGTGTTTTGTGCCACGACATTCACCTTTTCTGCACACCGTTTTGAGTGAAGTTATTATGAACAGTGAACATTCACACATTTTGCCCAATGTTCGACATCATTTCCTCACTGTACTTTTGGACAGCCCGCACCTCCACAGCCTCCCTGCAATACAAGTGTCTCCGACTCTGATCGCACGTCAAGTTTTCCGCGGACTGGCACATGTTTTCAAACTTTGAACTTTTTCTCACCTGTCGCCCCCGCACCGACTCCAGTCGAACTTCCGCAACCGCAATTGACACATTACGGTGTCTCACCCGCGTTGGCCTTCCTTGTCGTGACGGATCACACTCAACCACATCGCGTCACCTTCACACTGCCACCCGACCAGTCGTCGTCGCCACCTACCTTAAAGGCACACTCTCCTGGAATACTGCAGCAACAACAGCTCGTTTCAGGCAGTGCCCCGACGAATTCAACTCACCCTTTTCTTCCAGACGTTCTACAAAGCTTACCGATGCTGCGGCCGTTCAATCCCGACAGGGAAACAACCTGGTTCAAAATTGTGGACGAAGTGTTCGACCATTCCAAACTCGACGAATCAACCAGATTTCTGTGCCTTATCACCCACCTGCACGACCAGGAGGACTTGATTGCTGACCTGGTCGATGCCCCAGACTCAGCTACCCGGTACACTCTAGCCAAAAAGACAGTTCTACGTCGGCTTGCGCGCTCAAGTGAGACAGAAATACGGCAAGTGTTCCATGTCGAGCAACTAGGCAACGACAACCCTTCACAACTTTGGAGACGGCTACGGGCTCTGGTCAGCTACAATCTACTCTCTGACACAGCTCTCCTCGCCATCTGGACAAATAAACTTCCTCCCCACATCCGCTTTGCTCTGGCTCAGAGGTCTCCCGAACCTGTCGAGCAACGAATGACAATTGCTGACAAACTACATGAAGCATCACTGCTCTATTTCGCCAGCCACTGCCTACCTGGCAAGTCTCAGGTTCAGGCTCCTCGTCCCGTGGCCGGGGCTGCACTGTACCAACCATTCCACTCGCTCCAGGACGCAGTATACAAACAGCTGGGACGTCACCGGCTCCGCCCTTGGTCATGCCCCCTCCTGCAACCGAACCGGCTGCGGCCTCCAAACCTTGGCCACTGCCTCTGGCAACGAACTTTCCGCAGGAAATGCAGCCGCACTGCCCATACTGTTACTTCCACACATGGTTTGGTGAGGCGGCATGGAACTGCAGACCATCCTGCTGCTTCCCAAACGCAAATCGCAGGTAGGTCCGGATGCCACCTCCTGCGCACAAGATGACAGACGCCTCCCAGTGCTCCATTCTGTCCGGGAACAATCGGATAATTATGGACGACTCTATATTAAAGACATTTCGCCAGGATACTTTTTCCTAGTGGATACAGGTGCCGATGTTTCACAGCTGCCTACGTCCTTAGTGTCATCGAACATCTGCCCTCATCATACTTCACTGCAAGCTGTGAATTCTACTAAACTACAATGTTCGGGTTCAACCTCCCACGTTGTCTCACTCTCTGCAAACTGCAAACTCGAGTGGACTTTTTTAGTGTGCAATATTGAGGAACCTATACTAGGCATTGACTTCTTGCGACACCACAAACTTTCACCAGACCTAGTGCGAAACACCGTGTTTCATCACCTGTCCAAAACTCACTTCCCCTGTGCTCCGTCGAGCAAACCCCCCCGTGACACGTCGGTCCGGGCTCATCTCATCTGTACGTGCTCGGCTCTGTCGACGACGTTACAAGAAACAATGTACAAGTGCCTCGTCGAGCTTGAAAACGTCGCTCGCCTATGCAAGGAAAACTTTGAGCTCTCTCTCCGGCTCCATGAAACTCAGCTCCAGCTATCCGGCGCAGCAAAGGAATTACAGACACTGCAGCAAGGACAAAGCAAAGTCAGTAAGTATGCCGAATCTGCTTGTAGTCCCAGCAATTGAGCCTCCGTGTGCTTACCTCCCACTACCCCTCGCAACTGTGCTATCAAGTTTACCATAACGTGTACTGACAGTTCCACAGGACCACAGCCCCCTAACACAGCAGCATGTGACACTCGGCCGGACACGAGTGCACATGCGCGACGAACGTCACGTGTTCCCGTACTGACAGCTCCTACCCCTCCCCTCGTGGACAGCACCTCAAACTACGCAACTTCGGCTCCAGCGCGCCGCCGTGCGACCGCCACTGACAACACAAACAATGCACTCGTGCCTAGCACTTCGCCTGCGAATGTGCTGCCACAGGCCACGCCATCGGAGAATGGACTCACTAACGCTTCAAGAGCTCTACCGAGCTCACCTGACCACGATGCCACTGCTTCAGGCCGGCGGCCATCGATTGGCTATTGTATATGACGTCATGAATTTAACTGTCAGCCAATCAGCATCGTGATCAGCGGGTTGCAAGACGCAAGTCTCCTGGGTCACTTCAACGCCTCGGCTTCCGTCGGATCCGCCGAGTGGCTCCGAGCACCACACCTCACCTTGCCTCCCCCACCCACCTCACCTTGTAAACAAACCGCCTCCCGTGCCGCTGGCAACATTTCCGGCGTCACCAATGGCACGGTTCACAAGCTTCGCCTCACGCCAAGACCCTGATCTCCAGTAAACCACGTCAACTTTGTCCCGAGCGCCTCTCCGACCTTAAAAAGCAGATTTCTGAACTTCTAAGCTCCGGCGTCATTGAACCCTGTGCCAGCAGCTGGTTTACGCCCATTCATATGACACCCAAGAAAGACGGGTCCTGGCGCATGTGCGGAGACTACCGTTGACTAAACGCACAAACAATTATGGACACCTACCGGATTCCCAACATTGCCGACTTTATCAGTTCCCTCGCAGGTGCGACCACGTTCTCTGTCATTGATTGCAAATGGGCCTACCACGAGATCCCCATGGCTACTGAAGACATCGAGAAGACAGCACTCACCACCCCAATTGGGTTATTGCAGTTTTGATTCATGCCCTTCGGGCTAAAAAACGCAACCCAGACCTGGCAATGCTTCATCAACGAAGTGCTATTCGGCCTAAAATTGTGCTTTGCATATCTTGATGACATTCTTGTGTTCAGCTCCTCTGTTGAGGACAACATTCGACACATGCAAACTGTTATGGACATTCTCGCGGTAGCTGGCATCGAGACCAACCAGGACAAATTGCAGCTACACCAACCTGCTGTCACTTTTCTTGGTTTTTGGGTCTCTGCCGACGGCATTTCGCCGCCCCCTGACAAAGTACAAACAATACTAAACCTACCCAGACCTTCGTCATTCAAAGAGCTCTGGCACTTTCTGGGGACGGTTAATTATTATCGCCGTCATCCACCTTGGGCTGCGGACATTCAGGTTCCACTGACGGATGCCTTGGCAGGCACCAACACTCCTGGATCTAGGCCTGTTCTGTGGACCCCTGCTATGACTGACTCTTTCACTGCCCTCAAAAATCTTCTTGCCGAGGCCTGCACCATCACGCATCCTCATCCCAATACGCAGCTTTTCATCACCACAGATGCGAGCAATACTGCCATCGGCGCTGTCCTTAGCCAGACAGTCGATGGCCAACGCCTCTGCCGTTCTTCTCACGCAAGCTCACCAATGCACAACGGAAATATTCCGCGTTTGACAGGGGGTTGCTAGTGGTCTACGAAGCGATCAAGCATTTTAAAACCGACACTGAGGGATGCCCTTTCTATGTTTTAACAGACCACAAACCCCTGGCTGCGGCCATTTCAAACCCTCCAGCTGACCCGCCTCCTCGCCGTTTCAGATACATGGACTTCATATCTCAGTTCACCACCGAGGTCAGACACATAAAGGGCATTGACAATATAGTTGCTGATTTCCTTTCACCAATCGACGCCATTCATTCACTGTTAACCCTCTCTGACCTGCCTAACCTCCAACCCGCTGACGAGAACACACAAAACCTGATTTCAGACTCTACCTCTTCACTACACTTCGTCTGCAGCACCTTCCACCTTCCTTGGCATTTCTGGTGAGATGTGGTGCGACAACAGTACGGGCACGTTACGCCCCCTCATCCAAACCACGCTCCGTTGAGCTCTCTTCAACGCACTGCATAATTTAGCCCACCCCAGTGTTCATATGTCCGCCCGCCTCCTAGTGGAGCGCTTTGTGTGGAGAACTGTCAACAAGGACCGCCAGCAATGGGCACGCTCCTGCGTCGCGTGCCAACGCTGCAAAGTACACAAGCACACTTCACCCCCTCCCTCTCGGCGCCTTATCGATCCCTCCTGGGCGTTACCAGCATATTCACATTGACATTGTTGGCCCTCTCCCCCTCCTCTAACTGCTTTCATTATGTTCTCTCGTCTATCAACTGAACAATTCGCTGGGTCGAGGCTGTCCCCCTCCCCAATATCACGGCAGAAACTGTTGCTCGAGCTTTTGTCAAGTCATGGGTACCGTATTTGGGATGTCCAGCTATCATCACGACTGACCAGGGCAGACAATTAGAGTCGGCCCTGTTCAACGAGATCTGTAACATTTGCGGCATCCAGCGCATCCATACCACAGCATATCACCCGCAAATTAACGGGCTAGTTGAGTGCTGGCACCACACTTTCAAGGCGGCTCTTCGATGCCATGGCTCTCTTTGGACGGAGGCCCTTCCCCTTGTGCTACTCGGCATTCGTGCGATCTATAAGGAAGACCTCAAAGGCACAATAGCCGAATTCGTATACTGCCAGAACATTGTTCTCCCCGGCGAACTTGTGAGCCCTTCCACTTCTCTCTCTCAGTCTGGCTTACCTTCCTTCGTGGACCGCATCAGACGCCACTTCATCAACCTCCACATCCCTCCACCCGCCAGCCATTCCCGCCCTAAGGTTCACGTCCCAAAATCTCTGAACAATTGCGAGTATGTCATGCTCTGAGATGACACTGTCTGTGCTCCCCTCCAACCCCAATATACCGTCCCGTACTGAGTTCTCCGGCGCTCAGCCAACACCTATGACATACAGTTAAAAGATTCAGCTGTTACAGTCTCTCTCAACAGACTTAAGCCTGCTCATGTCGAGCCCGCTTCTACCCCCCTTCAGGCCACGACCACGCCACTCACTGTCATGGCTCATGACGCTCCGACCACTCCCTCCACGTCGGACTTACTCACGCAGTCGAGTGACTTCTAGCTCCAATCATCGAGCTCTTCTCCGACCTCGCCCTCTACTCTGGGCTCACGCACTCCATCGAGTGATCACATGCTCCCCACGTCGAGCTTACCTACAATCATACCCTTGTCGCCGGGCCCTACTCCAGTCCCTTCGACCTCTCCCTGGTCGCCTGCCTCGCCCTCTCGAGGTTTCTCACGCTCCCCCATCTTAAATGTGCCTGTTCCCTCGGACATAATCCACAACATCTCTATAATACTCCGCGATGACACACTGTTCGTCATGTGTTCCCCTTCATCCGGTGCTCATGACACGACCTCCGCCATTCCCTGCCACCTGGTGAAATGTGTTCCCCTCTCGCCTGACGTCGACCTGGACACGCTTCGTGTGTGCACTACGCCCACCGGAGACATCGTCATCGTTGCTCCGTTCCTCCCGCAAATCGCTGGCCTACCTGTCGCCGCACGACCAGCACGCCCAGTACGACGCCCGGCGCACTTCAATAACTTCCAGGTTCAGTGGCCGGACCTTCCTTCACGTCATCTACCAACACAGCTCCCCAACGATGCTGTCGAGCTGACCGTGGTTCGGGTCCTGCAGACCACCCCTGCCGATGCCATAGTCAAACCCCCCCTCCCCCCTGGCCTCTCAGGAGTACTCCGTACTGGGGGGGGGGGGGGGAGGGCTATGTGGTGCCGATGAGATTGACACCAGTATTGATCTGAGCATCATCTTTGAACTTAGCAAAACATTATCTTTGTGTAGTTCCGCCATCCAGTTCTCTGTAAGCCTTACTTGTGTGAAGAGGTAAATAAATGAACTCCTGATTATAAGGTGTTGTTTGGTGTATCTCACCCAAGCATCCACCTCAAATTAATCCATAGTATCCACAGAGGTGATTGTAGTGTCAACTTGTAGGGAAATACATCAATTTTTGGTTTGCATAGTTCAGTAGTGCTGAATCACACTGTAAGGAGCACTAGTGGCAACTGTGTTAAAGATGGCTGCCTTCACTGGATCCGAGCGTGCTAGCTGTATGTTTTGGATTGAGAAATCAAAGTCAGCGACAACAGTTCAGTGTAATTTCTGTACCAAGTATGCTAAAGATCCGCCTAGCAGGCCTACAGTTTATGAGTGGCATAAATGTTTTGCAGAAACAGTGTGCTCATTAAGACATGGGAAATCATCAGGTCATCCAAGCACATCTGAGCAAGTAAGACAACTTTTTGTCAACAGACCTACAAAATTGACCCGGCATGCATCTTGTGAACTGCAAATCTCACATATGACTCTTTGGAGTATGTTGAGAAACCATTTGCATTTGAAACAAAATCGACCTGGCTTTCATGTTGCAAACTGCAAATCCCGCATATGACTCTTTGGCGTATATTGAGGAACTGTTTGCATTTGAAACCGTACAGATTGATGTATGAACAAACAATAAAAGACACTGATAAAATTGCTCACAAGAACTTCTGTGCAGGTATGTTAAATTGATTACATGAGGATGAAAATTTCTTGGACAAAATCATCTTTTCTGATGAATCGACTTTTCACTTAAGTGCCAGTGAAGATCTACATCAAATATTGCAACGTGTTCATGGGAGCTATAAACTGAACGTTTTTTGTGCATTGAGCAAGAATAAAGCCTAAGGCCCCTTTTTTTCCATTAGAGAACCATCAACAGGATAGTGTACCTGGATATGTTACAACAATTTTTGATACCACAGATCAATGTTGATGACCGAGAACGAAATGTTTAGTTCATGCAAGATGGTGCACCACCTCACTACATGGCTTATGTCTGGGATGTTCTCAATGACCGCTTTCCAGGTCAATGGAGTGGCTGTGATGTACCAATGGCATGGTCCCCACTTTCCCCAGACCTGACACCACTTGATTTTTTAAAATGGGATTTCATCAAGGATATCATGTTTGTACCTCCTGTGCTGGCTTCTCTACCTGAACTTAGAGCAAGAATTTATGCCACCACTGAGAAAGTTACATTTGCAATGCTACAGCGAGTTTGGGAAGAAATTGATTTCCAATGGGATGTGTGCAGGATAACTAAAGGAAGCCACAGACAACATCTTTAGTTTAAGGTAAAAAAACTTTATGCATTTCCTAACAAAGTAACACTAAACCCAAATCTGTATCTTCTTTCAATAAATTTAAATGGATTTTTAAAGTTGTAAAGGCCTTTTTGAAACACCCTGTAAGTAACATTAACAGATTGTGAGGCCAGGACATGCATGAACAGCTGCAAAGTATTTGTTTTCACTGGTGAATTAATTTTCGTAAAATAATATGAATTTGCCTGTATTCTTTCCTCCTCCCCAACCAAAATGGCAGCCAACATTGGTGACTGCAAAATACGAAGTATCTATAATTTGGCAAAATGGAAATGGCATATGTTGATGCTGTTGTGGGCATATACTCTTGAAGGCATTGTTAGTGGTATCTATGAGTGACATGAATTGGTGGAACATGGGGCTGCAGAAAAAAATAATGGTACAGTGGTTGAAATATAATGCAGAAGCAGCAAATTTATTGGCAAGTGCACTAGGAAAATCCATTGCCAAACGTGTTGACATGCACCTACAAAACTGAAATTTGGAATAAGTTATGTGCACAACTTGATTGTAATAGTATGCAATGGCTGACCATGTTGATTGGAGCATGTTTTGCAGCCAACATGATGAAAAAGAGGACATGAGTACATACTTTCCAAAGTTATAAAAGTTTTTCATGAATTTGAACGATTAGTTGCAAAATTATCATAAAACTGTTTTGTGTGAAAGAATTTTAAATGTTTAGATTTTATCCACATTATGCACAGAATTTTTTTAAGGCCAGTAGGACATGATTCTATCTGAAAACCCAAGTGTGAACCTTTTGATTGAAAAGTTGTGCACAATTAAATGCATGATCAAAGAATGGTTGAATCAGCTGCATTTGTTGCTTGCAGTAGCCCTAAGAAGAAATTTCAGAAAAATAGAAGTGGCAATTATGAAAAATTTAAAAAGAATGTTGAATGTGCAAAATGAAAATTTCCTTGTTATAAATGTGGGCAGGTATTACCATTCAGCAGCATAGCGTCTGATGAAAAAGGCAGATAATAGCATTCATATCAATCTGCGTGAAAAGAATGTTGCATTTTTTTCACATTTTTGGCGCCTCGTTTGATAATTGTGTTGAAGTCGACTGTTGTTACTGGAACAATGGTGCCACAAATCATATTCCTGTGAATAAGAAGTATTTTATATCATATACAAAATTCTCTGTTCCTTAAAAGAGGTGTAGAAAACTGAAAAGACAAATGTGGTTGAATAACAGCAGAAAAAATGCTTAATGGAAAGATGTACTTTATGTTCCTAAAGCAAGTCTGCACTTGTGCTCTGTGAAACCAGCTGCACAAAAAAGTTTTTGCATGAAAACTGATAAGAAAACTTTAAAATCTGATTTGAATTAATAGAGGGAAACATTACACATGGGAAAAATATATCTAAAAACAAAGATGATGTGACTTACCAAACAAAAGCGCTGGCACGTCGATAGACACACAAACAAAGACAAACATACACACAAAATTCAACCTTTCGCAACAAACTGTTGCCTCATCAGGAAAGAGGGAAGGAGAGGGAAAGACGAAAGGAAGTGGGTTTTAAGGGAGAGGGTAAGGAGTCATTCCAATCCCGGGAGCGGAAAGACTTACCTTAGGGGGAAAAAAGGACGGGTATACACTTGCACACACACACATATCCATCCACACATATACAGACACAAGCAGACATATTTATAGACCATGTCTATGGGAACCTGGGCGTGGGAAGCGAGAGCGCTACCGCACGACCACGAGCTGCGGACAAAGTGCAGGGCACAGCTTCCAGGAGAAACTACAGCATCCTACATTCAAGACGTCTTGGAGCTGTGTAAAGTAGTCGATCCTAGAATGAAGGAGGAAGATAAGGTTGCAAATGTCATGAAGGGGGTTACTGAGGACATGTATCAAACCCAACTCCTGAAGGAGGTTTCGAAACCAGATGACTTATTAAAATGGTGCCAGCATATCGAGACAATGTATCAAAAAAGAATTACACACAAGAAGTTTGAACAGCTTCTAAACATCCTATCGATGTCTGTGATGGAGAAAGCAACTGATTTCACAAGTCTTCTTCGTAAGATAGCGAGAGAGGAATTTCAGAAGACACTTGGATTGCACGGCGAGCAAAAAACCGAGACGCTTCAAGAGGCCATAAGGGAGGAAGTGGAACAGACATTGAATCCAATCTCTCGTCCATCATTTCCCTTTATAACGTGAAAAAGTCGAGACCCAGATGGATGTTCCGACAATGCCGCATGAGGAACCTGTTTGGGCACCAAGGAAGACTGACGTCTGGAGGAGCCAGGAAAACCAACCAGTATGTTTCCACTGTGGACGACCGGGACATGTGGTGCGCTATTGTCAAGAAAGGCGGCAGATATTTGATAATGCCCGTGCCAGAAGACAGCAGACCGATCTTAGCCAAAGCCAACTCTGTGATGACGAAGATGAACAAGAAGATGTGGGTGCAGGACGACATAGGTCACCATCGCCGCAAGCTAGCTGCTGGAGAGGATGCTCTCCAACACGCCGATAAAGGTCTCCCATCGCCGTTTAGAAGCTCCAGCCGATCATGTTGCCGCCGCAACCTGGAAAAATAAAGGGTGCGACCTCACTTGGAGATGAGGCTGCTGAAGCGAAAAATCCTCCACTGTCGATCACTACAAAAATGATAGAAAACTACGTCGATATCCTCATGGATGACAGAGCAGCCCAAGCTCTTGTGGACTCTGGAGCATCATATTCAGTCATTTCGGAGAAGTACCGTCACCAGTGGCAGAAAACCGTATTCTTTCACAACAAAACCTCTCTGCTGAAGGTGGCTAGTGGGAAATATGTAAAACCTACAGGAAGATGTACCATTCGTGTGGGTATAAGTGGCCATACACAGCCCTTGGAATTCATTGTCTTACAAGAGTAGTCATTCTCGGATAGGGCTTTTTGAAAGCTTCTCAGGCAGTTATAGATTGTGGTCGCTCGATGATTATGCCAGACGAGATGAGATACTGTGGACAGGAAGATGCACATCCGAGTGTGTGGAGACTTTGTGTGCTGGATGAAGTGATCATTCCTGCAGTCAGCGCTAGAAAGTTAACTATCATGCCATGCATCAACCTACATATCTTGTAGTGGAATGTAAGAGAAGCATACCACTGAAGAATAACTTGGTCATCCCAGCCTCTGTCATCTCGTTTAAGAATGGATTTGGTGAACTGTGGATAGTTAACTGTCGCCGAGAACTGCAGGTCCTTCCAAGATGCATGTGTGTAGCAAATGCTGAGCAATTAATTGCTGAACAGCTGAGCTTCATACAGGGTGTTACAAAAAGGTACGGCCAAACTTTCAGGAAACATTCCTCACACACAAATAACGAAAAGATGTTATGTGGACATGTGTCCGGAAATGCTTAATTTCCATGTTAGAGCTCATTTTAGTTTCGTCAGTATGTACTGTACTTCCTCGATTCACCGCCATGATTTCGTACGGGATACTCTAGCTGTGCTGCTAGAACATGTGTCTTTACGACACAACATGTGGTTCATGCACGATGGAGCTCCTGCACATTTCAGTTGAAGTGTTCGTACGCTTCTCAACAACAGATTCAGTGACCGATGGATTGGTAGAGGCGGACCAATTCCACGGCCTCCACGCTCTCCGCCTGACCTCAACCCTCTTCACTTTCATTTATGGGAGCATTTGAAAGCTCTTGTCTACGCCACCCCGGTACCAAATGTAGAGACTCTTCGTGCTCGTATTGTGGACGGCTGTGATACAATACGCCATTCTCCAGGGCTGCATCAGCGCATCAGGGATTCCATGCGACGGAGGGTGGATGCACGTATCCTCGCTAACGGAGGGCATTTTGAACATTTCCTGTAACAAAGTGTTTGAAGTCACGCTGGTACGTTCTGTTGCTGTGTGTTTCCATTCCATCATTAATGTGATTTGAAGAGAAGTAATAACATGGAAAGTAAGCGTTTCCGGACACATGTCCACATAACATATTTTCTTTCTTTGTGTGTGAGGAATGTTTCCTGAAAGTTTGGCCGTACCTTTTTGTAACACCCTGTATAAAACTCCCATGCCGAGTCTGTGGGTGATATTGGCGCTACCACTATGAGACTAGATCTTCTAGCTCGACTATCACCAGATCTCACTAAGGAACAACAGAAGAAGCTACTTGCCATTCTTCAAGAGTTATCCTAATCCTTCAATACACAGGTGAAGAACAAATTAGACAAATTAACAGTGAAGCAACGGATCAGCACTAGAGACCATCAACCAATAATCCAGAGAGCATACTGTGTGTCAGCAACGGAACGTGTAGTAATTCGCGACGAGGTAGAGCAAATGATGAAGAATGTCATCATTCAGCCTTCGCAGAGCCCATGGTCGTCATCAGTGGTTCTTGTCAGTGCTTTTGTGTTGATTACAGGAAGCTTATTAAGATAGCTAAAAGGGACGTTTACCCTCTTCCACGAATTGACGATACACTAGATTGTCTGAAGGGGGCTAAGTTTTTCTCAACCATGGGCATGTTCTCGAGATACTGGCAGATTGAAGCAGATGAGGCTGATCGTGAGAAAACTACTGAGGGCCTGTATGAGTTTACGGGGTGTATACAATCCGGGACAACCGGGAGATCCGGGAAAAAGCCGGGAATTTTTTCGTCCGGGAGAAAACCGGGAAAAACCCGGGAATTTTTTAGAATTCCGGGAATTTATCATTGTTTTTATTTTCAGTTAAAGTTTTGTAGTTTTGACTGTTAAGAACCGATGCTCTAACAAAGGATATTACTGTATCCCGCTACTGCAGAATAATATTGCAGCCATAAAACATGAACGAGAGAAAAAACTAAAATAAAACTTAAATTAAAAAGGAAATGCGCCATATACACTCCTGGAAATTGAAATAAGAACACCGTGAATTCATTGTCCCAGGAAGGGGAAACTTTATTGACACATTCCTGGGGTCAGATACATCACATGATCACACTGACAGAACCACAGGCACATAGACACAGGCAACAGAGCATGCACAATGTCGGCACTAGTACAGTGTATATCCACCTTTTGCAGCAATGCAGGCTGCTATTCTCCCATGGAGACGATCGTAGAGATGCTGGATGTAGTCCTGTGGAACGGCTTGCCATGCCATTTCCACCTGGCGCCTCAGTTGGACCAGCGTTCGTGCTGGACGTGCAGACCGCGTGAGACGACGCTTCTTCCAGTCCCAAACATGCTCAATGGCGGACAGATCCGGAGATCTTGCTGGCCAGGGTAGTTGACTTACACCTTCTAGAGCACGTTGGGTGGCACGGGATACATGCGGACGTGCATTGTCCTGTTGAAACAGCAAGTTCCCTTGCCGGTCTAGGAATGGTAGAACGATGGGTTTGATGACGGTTTGGATGTACCGTGCACTATTCAGTGTCCCCTCGACGATCACCAGTGGTGTACGGCCAGTGTAGGAGATCGCTCCCCACACCATGATGCCGGGTGTTGGCCCTGTGTGCCTCGGTCGTATGCAGTCCTGATTGTGGCGCTCACCTGCACGGCGCCAAACACGCATACGACCATCATTGGCACCAAGGCAGAAGCGACTCTCATCGCTGAAGACGACACGTCTCCATTCGCCCCTCCATTCACGCCTGTCGCGACACCACTGGAGGCGGGCTGCACGATGTTGGGGCGTGAGCGGAAGACGGCCTAACGGTGTGCGGGACCGTAGCCCAGCTTCATGGAGACGGTTGCGAATGGTCCTCGCCGATACCCCAGGAGCAACAGTGTCCCTAATTTGCTGGGAAGTGGCGGTGCGGTCCCCTACGGCACTGCGTAGGATCCTACGGTCTTGGCGTGCATCCGTGCGTCGCTGCGGTCCGTTCCCAGGTCGACGGGCACGTGCACCTTCCGCCGACCACTGGCGACAACATCGATGTACTGTGGAGACCTCACGCCCCACGTGTTGAGCAATTCGGCGGTACGTCCACCCGGCCTCCCGCATGCCCACTATACGCCCTCGCTCAAAGTCCGTCAACTGCACATACGGTTCACGTCCACGCTGTCGCGGCATGCTACCAGTGTTAAAGACTGCGATGGAGCTCCGTATGCCACGGCAAACTGGCTGACACTGACGGCGGCGGTGCACAAATGCTACGCAGCTAGCGCCATTCGACGGCCAACACCGCGGTTCCTGGTGTGTCCGCTGTGCCGTGCGTGTGATCATTGCTTGTACAGCCCTCTCGCAATGTCCGGAGCAAGTATGGTGGGTCTGACACACCGGTGTCAATGTGTTCTTTTTTCCATTTCCAGGAGTGTACAACAAAAAAACAGAGCTCATACAAGCATCTGCCGACAGCAAAATGTGTCAAGGCTTTAGGAAGACTATGCAATGCTTCGTAACAACAAATTGCCTATGATGAGCGTGACATCACAACTGTTTACATTAGATTCGTTTCGAGCGTGATCATGCGCATGCGCAGTTGAGTAGTACCTCCTCCCGCTTCTGGCTACAGAGTTGTGGCTGTTGGCTATGAAAGCAGTCGCGGCAAGCAGCTAGATGCTATCAGGAAAAATGTTACTGGCGCGCCCAAGCTGCCAGATTCATGCATGCGTTGCAGGCCCGGATCTGGGAGGGAAAAAAACCTTGTTTCCCAAAGCGCCTAGCATCCACCCCACGTTGGTCTATCGATTATTCATATGACTTTGAAACGCATCCCTGCCGATTTTTGAACACTTTCTAAGTTGATTTCTTAACGAATCATGAGTTGATTTGTGAATGCGTGCATAGTGTATGTGATGTCTCTGTCAGGGGAATCCTCGTCGTATCTAGAAAGAAACTTTCCTGCAGGCAAAAGGGGCTATACGAACTGAGCGGAGTAAAACCGAACAGATGAATGCCAAGATGTGGTTGATTGGGTTTGCAATTGATGTGCGTTGTTGTAATTACTAGCGAAATCCATAGATTCAAACTATCAGAGTGGAAATAAACGACTAACAGGAATAACAGGTAAGAAAGATTACGTATTATCTTCTCGGTGTATCCAAGAAAATCAAATTTTGAGAGAAAATATTTGGCCAGATCGGTGACTAGTAAGGGCCAATTGTACGGTCCCTGGCTAGCACCCGCTTTAAGTTCTATTCTGAAGTAGCGCGGAAAACGCGTTGGACGAATATGTAACAACACCTAACCGGAGAAAAATCACAGGATAACTAAACCAATGATTCTGGCAGAGTTAGTGAAGTTAACCGACAAATAAGCTTTGACACTGGCAGGAATAGTTACAGAATTAGTGATGACAAGACTGTTTGTTAGAACGAGGAAGGAGAAGAAATGGGAACATCACACAAATTATGGAGGAATATAACGATTCCAAATGTGCATAAAAATTTCATACTACTGATTTACGATCTCATGTTTGAGAAACTGGAGCGTATGAATGAAGTGTGAAACTATTTCCTAACGTCAAGCTTTTTGCTTGTAGTAGGCCTAATATGCATTTGATATTGGTACTTTGTGAATTATATTCTGTCGTGTCATAAAAATGTTCATTTGTGCCAAAACAGTCTCGTTTACTTGGGGTTCGTTACAGTAGCTGCATTATTAGATTTAGAGTCTGGATGCCTTCCAAAAAGGAAAGTGGTCTTGAGTCACGATTTAAGGCAGAAATAGACTGTAATTTCCATAATGATCATATTAAATTTGACATTCCATGCCATTCTGCTCCCAGAGGAAGTTAAAGTGAAGGAAAATTTAATGTACTTGAATTCTGGAGGAAGTCAAGTATCACATGATAATAATATAGATATAGATATTCCTGACAGCTGAAACCCATGAATTTTCTTATAAAGATAAATTGGGGAACAGAAGACAATGGAGAAAACAAGCCTGAAGAGAAAGTGGCGACTTCTTGATGCTAACAAAAGTTAGTGTTGGAAAACATAAAGATCAAAACTGGTTTTCTGACGTATTGCATTCAAATAAAAAGGAAAAATGTATGCAAGCTATTAATGAAGAAATAGAAGCACTAAAGAGAAACAATGCTTGGGCGTTAGTTGAGTCCCACAAATGTCAAAGTATTTCAAAATCGCTGGGTTCTAGTCAAAAAGTTGCAGCTGGTGGAACAACACCCTTCAGAACCCTATTAGTCATTAAATGGTATCTTCAGCAAGCTGGCATTGATTAAGTAGATGCATATAGTCCTGTTGCACGTTATGACACAATTCAGTTTTTGCTAGCAGTAGTTGCTTCATAGAAGATGGTGTTGAAACAATTTGATATGGAGAAAGCATTTTTCAATGGAATCTTTCTAGGTGAAGTGTATGCAGAACAAACAGAAAGCTTCAAAGGTAATACACATCGAGTGTGTCTCTTGAAACGTATTCTCTATAGACTCAGACAAGAACCACACCACTGGAACAAACGTTTTATGGGAGTCATGAATGATGTGGGTTGTTTGTTTCCTTACAAATACAGTGGAATTAGACTTTATGTAACATTTTATGTTGATGACGGTTTGATTGTTGGCAGTGAGAAAGGAGAAATTACAGTTTTTCTTGCCATTTTATAATGTGAATTTGATATAACGTTGGGGACCCTTGACAATTTTCTTGGCGTAAAAATAAAGCAAAATTTAGATGGAATGATTATGATAAGCCAAGAAAAATAGGCGAGGCAAATATTGAAAAGATTTCGAATTGCAGAAATCCAACATGATTTCATCTCCCATTGGATATGAAGGAAATTATCAAGATGTAGCAGTTTCGTCCTCTGTCCCCTGTTGTGATGCAATTGGATGTCTTATGTATCTCGCAATAGCAGCTGGTCCAGGCATAACTTATTCAGTGTTATACAGTGAATAAAGCTGCTTGAGCTTTTGGAGGAAGTGTTGAGATAAAAGCAAAAATGTTTTAGCATCCGCTGTAATGTGTTAATCCTCATTATTTTCTAAAATATTCTTTTTTTTATATAATCTCTTTGAAGTTTATATGAAGTTACAAATAAAATCTGTTCCTGAGAAAATATAAAGTTCATAAATAAAACTGTGTTGTTCAGACTTTATAATTTACAACAACAGGAATTTTTCCCTTTCTATGATATTCTTAAGGACTTAAAAATTAGTTTCTCAATAAAAAATCATCCATTTGATGGTTATATGAGCATTCTGTAACTTTGTCAATACATTTCTCAGTCTTCTATGTGGTCTTTGATGGTTTGAGAGATCGCTGTAATGTCATGTAAGTAAAGCAAACAGGTTTCAATTCATACAACAGCAAATCAAAAAATCTCCAAAATGAAGTGGGTGCATTTCTTAGACCAAAAGCCATCTAAATAAAAGCTCATACATGGCAGACTGCTAAATGAAAGCTGATTTTGCCAGACTTGAGGGGCTAGTGGACTCTGATATTAGAGTGAGCACATATCAAGATCAGTAAAAATCTTACTGTTCCCTATTCTGTCCAACATTTCGTCAACAAATGGCAAGGAGTAGAGGTGTACTGCTCTGATGCCTACCCATTAGCGATAGGTTTTCTCACCATTAACTGATTTATTAGGTACAACGACAATCGAACTTGACCAGGGGCTGACAGATGCTTGAGTAATTACTTCATCAGTTTGGTGCTGGGTCGTTTCTTCCACAACAGACGGTAATTGATATAGAATTCGGCACAATTTATGTGCAATTGGTTTTCCATTTCTGGTAGGAATTTCATGGTATATGTTATGAGCTGTATCCCAACCAGGGATATACATTTTGCCTGAGGTAGCTCTCCCTGAACCTTCGTCTACGGGTGGACAGTTTGTTACAGTAGGTAACAACCTGCTTATCAGAATACTGGTTTGCTAAATATTTTTCCAGGAATTTAGATCTTTGCGCATTTTTCACTGACTCAGCATAGGTGCATGCTCACCATTTAACTTCAGTAGTGCCGCATACGATAGGAAATTGTCCAGCCATGAGCAAAATCAGCCTACTTCATGGCTGTTTTGCGAAAACGAGTCTACATCGACACTAGGCCACCAAATAGGAGGGAATTGAAGCAATCTTACTCTATTCATTTATGACCCACAATATACAAGGATAACGCAATCTGACTATTAATTAACACAAAAGAATGGCCCTGAATTAGAAGAAGTCCTAACAATAACCCGTACCTTTCACAAGTCACTTAACTCACAGAATATCTTCATGACACGAACTACAGTAAATACAGCAGGTACACAGCCAGCTAAATAAAAAGATTCTAACTACTGTAGGCTCTAACTACTAATAGGCATGTGGTTAGCAATGGAAAGATTTGGTTGCAGAGGAAACAATTGTATTTAACAGATTTTATCATAATCATGTGAAATCCAGTTCCAAAAATTATATAATCGTCCATGACATCCAACCCCAAAAATTATATAATCATCAATAATTCCACTACACACATTTTACAATCCATATCCAACCAACATTAAATCTCTGTGACAGACACACGTCCAGACCGTCCACTCACGCTATCACTGCTTCTAACCTCCATCACTACTAACTAACTTCTAACTGCGAGTCCAACCAGCCACAGACTCTCTTACAGAGGGCGCACAGCGCTGTCAGTGATATTAATGCAGTCTAAAGTCCTGCCAACATACAAACATATGAACAGGCTGCTTACATAGCCCCCCTGCTCCTGTCAAAAAATTCTAGACTGTGTTTTGGGCAGTGGCCAATATTAATTTGTTAAAATTTTTATATTAACAATATCAAACAGAACAGATGCACACAATTAGTAACATAGTGTTCATGAATGAAGCAAAAATTATCCTCACAGTCCCTAAAAATGGTCCTAATCATTCATCAGAAGTGTAGTCTATGACAGTTTTATGCAAAAAGTCTGTGCAGTAAAACAAAATGCACACACAAGTAGTGGATCACCATGCAGTCTTGAAGAAGTGTTGTTCTCCCAATGGAAACACAGTGCTGACTCTTGACATGAAGATTCATAATGGGCCACAACAGAGCAGACCCATAGCAGAGGCAGTCGAAATCTTGAAGAATACTGTTAGAATAGGTAGGTCACCACAAAGCAGACCCACAGTATTCCTTGTAGAGATTATGATGGTAGTGAGCCACCAAAGGTGCAGACCCACTGTAGTCCTTGTAGAAATTATGGTACTGATGAGCCACCAAAGTTGCAGACCCACTATAGTCCTTGTAGAGATGGCCAGCAGCCATCCATTGCCACTGTGTTGGTGCACCATCAAAACTGAAGAGTCTCGAGGATAATATAGCAAGTCCATGAACCACCACTTGTGCACTAACTACTTTTTTTTGCAATATCCTTAGAACCAGCAGTGCTGTTAACCAGTCCCTTGCTGAATTATCAACACATGTGCAAGCACCTCCGAAATTTTATGCATATAGTATGACCAAGAGACAAATGTGTGCAGTTAAATAAGCCCTACTGCTTACTTAACTTGACGAACTGGTGTCTACACAATTGCAATTTTACAGCATGAGAATACAATTACAAAAGTAAAGAAAACATCATTACAGTAGAGAACATGATAATACATATAACATTTGTAGCAATATAGGATTTACAAAAAGAATAAAAATAAACATATACAAGAGTATGACAGGAATTATGACAAAAGTAAGTATATGAAGAATGAGAATATCCTTAGAAACATTAACTTGACACTTCAGCATTAAAAGGAAACAACAAAATAAATAATGTCTGAACATCTTTCCAGAGTAAAGAATGTACTACACAAACAGATCAAAATTTGAAGATAACAGAATTCCTCGTCATAGTGAATACAGATTAATACTAGAAGGAAAAAAATTATACCAAATTTATCTTATGACGTAAACACACAGACACAGGAAGAACACAGACAGATAAGGGTACACATAAACATAGTGGAACAACACAAAAGGAAAGGACAGGATCTGTTTTCAGTGTAACATTTGGTACTGCAGTACTTGTGCTACTTCATTTCCAACCAAAACTTCATTTAATTCCTACAGATCTTTCTTTTTATTTCAGCATTTGTTCGCAAAAAACGTCCTATCTATCTGTATTTATACATTAACATATTTCTTACCTCATCATTTGTTTCCATGAAAACCCTACCTAAACCTGTTGTCACTATACCCTACTTACATCTGTTCATTTCCTTTTTGAAAATAATTGTTCCTTATTGTACAGTACTCTTAGGCGAAACCTTTTCTTATAGCTTCTCAATGCATTTCATCACAACTCATTTTCTTATATAGCATACCCCCTCTTAAACTAACTTAAATCTATTGAGTTCAAATACATAAACCAGAGATCTAGGCAATGCAGCAGCACAAAACAATTAACACAAACAACAATGACAAAAAATGCAAATCGGCTAAGCAAACAGCAGCATATCTGAATTAGCAATGCAAATACAACATTAATATAAGGCAATATGCAGCAAACAAGAAAAATAAATTAGTGGTAAAACTGGCTTAGCACAGTAATACAAAGTAAAATTCAGTAGGATATTGCCTGAGAAATAAAAGCAGCAAATGCAATAACTTATACCTAAACATGATAAAGTACAAGCAGAAAAACTAATACAGTAAAGACAGCAATGCGGATAAGGGAAATGTCTATTCGCATCTTAATGTCTATGTCACATCTTAACACTAGAGTGGTGCACCACAACAACTTATTCTACCAAAAAATTACCAAGTCCTTAAAAAGAAAATTATGTATGCAATTCCTGTTACTAGTCCCTTCTCCTTATTGTTCTTTCCTTTCCAAGTGCTCTTTTTTTTAAAGAACATGGATCACTAAATTATTATTTTATGGATCTGTTGACAGAAAGTGTTTACATTAGCGTATGTATTGAATTTTAACCAATTCTGCAGCGCAGCTAGAAACCAGATATCAAATAGAATAAGCAAATACGTATACAAAGCAAAGCATAAAAACACCATTCACCAGCCATATGGCATTTCATAAGTTAGTAAAAATTCTCTCAACTCTCGTAGAAAGATACTTGTCATAATCAGGTGTGTAGATGTAAGAATATTTCTCATCACTTCATAAGCATTTCAGAAAGTACACAAAGTACAAGCTCCAAAGTGTAATCATATGTCTCCAAGTAATAGTGTGTCGGGTTTGTGGTGCGTTCTGCAAAGAAATATCAATAGCGAGGTCAACAGCCTCTCTTTTCTACAGGTGTGCGAGCACTTGCGGGAGTGCCGTAAACTTAAAAGCGGCTTAAGTGACACCATTAAATTTGAAAAGCAACACAACAATGGGTTTTTCCAGGCGGCTAGCGCGCAGCTGGGCGCAGCAGAGCATTATGTCAAGATCACATACACTCCTTTCCAAAACATTTACAGCAGCAGTTTCCACTACAATGACAGTTTGATACAAATAAAAAAATTTCACAGATTGAAAAATTACAGGAGAACCGTGTAGAAACGAAATCTCATAAATAATCGAGTCCAGAAATTACCGTTGGCATTCTGGTATTCACATCCACATATGAAGGGCTTATTTCAATATTGGTATAAGTCCATTTTATTTCATCTGAGATACAGAGTTCTAAAGGTAAATGAGCGCTGAAAAATCTGCAGTTGCAATACGAGAAATATTCAACTATATATACTTGAATAAAGTTATATATATATATATATATATACTTGGATATTTATTTATATAAATTTGTATTTAACTTTATTCAAGTATATATACTTGAATATTTCTGGTATCTCAACTGCAGCAGCGCTCATTTAACTTTAGGACTCTGTATCTCAGAATGAACAAGAATGGACTTTTACCACTATTGAAATAAACCCTTCATATACACTCACTTTTCATAATGATCATAACCATATCTCGACGTCATAATACACATCGTCGTCGTAAAAATATCATCGTAACCACATCAATCAAATCTCAAAATCTTCGTAGCTTCCTCCAATAATCTCGTTTCAGCAGTGTCCTATACCTCAAATGTACTTCAAAAATCATGATCCCATCAATATACATCACTCAAATCTCTCATAGTATTACAATGATTCCGAAAATATATTAACAGTTCACAAAGTACAGACAAAGTACTGGTACAATTTCATAAATGCAAAGTAATCGAACAGTGTAATTATGTAAATATGTGTCAATGACGTAGTAAAATATTTATTTCTCTCAGTTAAATGAGCAGATAGCTGTGTAATTCTGTGTTAGGGAAATATGGTACCGATGTATGAAATTGTATAAGCAAGTACCATATTAGCTAGGGCTCCTTGCACTTGCCACACGCATGGTACAAAAGTAGGCGTACCCCCATGAGGGATAATGTAATTATACCTCAGATGTTACAGATTAAAACTGCAGAATGAAATGTATCGCTGAAAAACTTCTCTGTATTATTGTAGTTCAAAAATATTTCTAAAAATGTTCCAAGTACAAAAAGTAATCACTCAAATGCGTGTCCTGCAGCGCTAAACAATGCTTCTTGTTGTAAGAAAATTTCTGTCATCGCATAACAGTAAAAATGTACCAAATGTCGTAGTTGTGGTCGTCCATTAACAAAGTTCTCCAAAAATCAATGTACTTACCTTGTCATATACAAAAGTAAAGTGCTATGCGAATAAACGTCGTAGTTATTACGTTCATTGCCTTGACCTTGAAAGTACTGTACTGTAACGTGTTGTTGCGTTACGAAAATAAGTGTCTCATCATAGCCCTGCCACAAAAGTCATTACCAAAACACGTTTTACTTTTCAGAAGATTGCAGAAAACCGTGCAGACGTAGAACAGATACAGCGTAAAAGCAATAATGAAAACTGTGTCACTCATAAGTAGCGTCGTAGTATAATCATGTAGCTGTCAAACAAACTATAACATCCACGATATATATATATATATATATATATATATATATATATATATATATATATATATATATATATATATATATATATTATTACGAGTGGAATATGAACGTGTGGAAAATTACGTAACTCAATAATATTCATTCAATTATGTACTTATTTCTTAAAAAGATGATAATTATGTAGAACAGAGACAATATTTCTCTCACATTCTTTGTTAATCTATGTCATTCTTTTCTGTTGTTTTGTACCCTTTTGTCATCTTCTTCTGATGTACATTCCGGTTAAAAGAAGTCAAACATAGATCTCTGTCCCAAGAAATGATAAAATATGTGTATTTGCCATCAACATGAAAATGCACTGTTATCTCGATTGTTCGAGAATGATCTAATGATCACAACAATGTAGCAGATTCCTAAAGTTTTATCCTATATTATGCTTACGTAACTGGATAAAATTTTGATCTTGTTATTTAGTTACTGTAATGCGAAAATATGTGCAAATGTACCGGACCTCTTTCCATGAAAGGTGTCATTCGCATATAGACTGTGTGTAAGTACTATGGTCATGAACTCACAGCAATCAGAAAGTTGATCTGTGTCTTACAATAACTGCACAAATGTCTAGTGGACACTGATTTATTTAGAGAAAAATGTGAACAGTAATAAACTGTGATCAAGAAACCTTAAGAACATTCATGTAGTGTCGAAGGTAACAGCAACGCTATGGACGTTAACTTCTGTTTCCAATATTAGCAGTTAAAAGGAACTCGTGACCTCTAATAATTCGATTCGGAGCGTCTTTATGGGTAAAATATTATGTGACTGACTGTAGAGACAGCCGTGCAGCACGAAAACAATGCAACGTTGGCTTTACAGTGTGTCGCGAGAGAGAAAGTGTAATCATATTCTCCGAATATACACAAAGCACGCTATGGATACATGTGTGATTAACAGTGCCATGACTGAAATGTGCATATTGTGATGAATTCCTAAATGAATCATTACATTGTATTGAACAGTGTCAAGATACAGGACAAAATTAATTCCTTCTGTGTGAATGTGAGTGATATGGACACTAACAAATTTTCTCCACAGGATAGTAAGAGTGGTTATCTTGTCACTGACACATGTATTTTGACATTTCATGTACGCATCTTGAACTGAATGACGAGGCACAAGAGAATCCAGAGCTGCTGCAGGGGTAGTTCTGGCTGGCAGCAGATCGCAATCACGACGCAGCCGACAGCAGTTGACGCTACGCCGACGCGGCCAGGGGCGGACCGGCGGCAGTCACTACCTGACTGAGTTCCGATGGGTCGACGTGGAAGAAATTTTTATAACATCAACGACACATTGTTATGTCATACCCAAGAAATATATTAAAACTGTTAAAAAACCATCATAACACTTCAATGTATTTCGCACATACGACAGAAACATAAATTCGTGTTCCAGTATGTACAATCTCAACTATGCCGAGCCTGACTGTAAATAGTATTGTCTTGAAGCCCCTTGGACGGTTTTGATCCTGGTTTTCCGATTCCAGCTAAGCCGAATGGGGGGGGGGGGGGGGGAATAAGATAATCCGGGAAGTATCTGAAGCAATTTCTGAGGCAATAAGTTTTGTTTCTATTGCTCAATTCAAATACAATTTTCTGTGTCAATTTACATTGAAATCAAATATTCAGACATTGAAAACAATGAATCTTCGTGGATTATGTGGACTGATAAAAAAAAGGGTGATGAGAAATAAACATGGTGAATAAACTATTTTTTTTATCAGCCCAAGGGGCAATATAACATCCACAATATATATATATATATATTTTTTATTACGAGTGGAATATGAACGTGTGGATAATATTCATTCAATTATGTAATTATTTCTTAAAAAGATCATAATTATGTAAAACAGAGACAATATTTGTCTCACATTCTTTGTTAATCTATGTCATTCTTTTCTTTTGTTTTGTACCCTTTTCTCGTCTTCTTCTGATGTACATCGCCAACGCAAGACGCGAATCGATTTGAGGTCTATTAAATGAAAAACATTTAATGTAAAATTATTGTACTTTTATGTTCATTTGCTGGTAAAAACAAATAGAGCCAAATGCGTTAAAACTATTTATGATTAATTATTGAAAATTCACTTCCTCTTTTAATTATAATTTTGTATTAATTGTTTTATTATAGCTGCAAGAAGTGCAGCAATTGTTAGTTGCGATTATATAGCAACTTCGTCTGTATTTCTAGTTGAAAATAGCGTGGTTTTGTGTTAAACTAATTTGCAAAACAAGTTAATAATTTTTTTATTGATGGCATCAATTTAAATGATTAATTATTTATTGAGCAAAGGAAAATCTTAATTAAAAAGGAAATCCTCTATCTTTGGTTGGCTGCCATCTCAACCTTTAACACAATGGCAAACTTAAATTACTTGAAGCTGCTAACAATATTTCGATGTGTAAGAAATAAATGTGCACCGGATGTACTGAACTCTATTTATAAAAGAAAAAATTAATCAAATCAGACTGCATTTTCTAAGAACAGTGCTGTTGGTATTTACTGTTGAACAAGATTTCATTGCTGATGTTGTTGTTGTTGTTGTGGTCTTCAGTCCTGAGACTGGTTTGATGCAGCTCTCCATGCTACTCTATCCTGTGCAAGCTTCTTCATCTCCCAGTACCTACTGCAATCTACATCCTTCTGAATCTGCTTAGTGTATTCATCTCTTGGTCTCCCTCTACGATTTTTACCCTCCGTGCTGCCCTCCAATGCTAAAATTTGTGATTCCTTGATGCCCCAAAACATGCCCTACCAACCGATCCCTTCTTCTAGTTAAGTTGTGCTACAAACTTCTCTTCTCCCCAATTCTAGTCAATACCTCCTCATTAGCTGTATGATCTACCCACCTTATCTTCAGCATTCTTCTGTAGCACCACATTTCGAAAGCTTCTATTCTCTTCTTGTGTAAACTATTTCATACATGGCTACACTCCATACAAATACTTTCAGAAACGACTTCCTGACACTTCAATCTACACTTGATGTTAACAAATTTCTCTTCTTCAGAAACGCTTTCCTTCCCATTGCCAGTCTACATTTTATATCCTCTGTACTTCGACCATCATCAGTTATTTTACTCCCTAAATAGCAAAACTCCTTTACTACTTTAAGCGTCTCATCTCCTAATCTAATTCCTCAGCATCACCGGACTTAATTTGACTACATTCCATTATCCTCGTTTTGCTTTTGTTGATGTTCATCTTATATCCTCCTTTCAAGACACTGTCCATTCCGTTCAACTGCTCTTCCAAGTCCTTTGCTGTATCTGACAGAATTACAATGTCATCGGCGAACCTCAAAGTTTTTATTTCTTCTCCATGGACTTTAATACCTACTCCAAATTTTTCTTTTGTTTCCTTTACTGCTAGCTCAATATACAGATTGAATAACATCGGGGAGAGGCTACAACCCTGTCTCACTCCTTTCCCAACCACTGCTTCCCTTTCATGCCCCTCGACTCTTATAACTGCCATCTGATTTCTGTACAAATTGTAAATAGCCTTTCGCTCCCAGTATTTTATACCTGCCACCTTCAGAATTTGAAAGAGAGTATTCCAGTTAACATTGTCAAAAGCTTTCTCTAAGTCTACAAATGCTAGAAACGTAGGTTTGCCTTTTCTTAATCTTTCTTCTAAGATAAGTCGTAAGGTTAGTATTGCCTCACGTGTTCATTGCTGATGCGTGAGGCCAAAATTAAACTACGCACGAATCACGGTTGCATACGTCAGTGTTTTGTACGGGTGGTATTCTGTGGTTCCTTTTCATGATCAATTTGCTAAGAATAATTAGATCCATCGAAGATAAAAATTATAAAAGCTCTGATGTACGATCTGTAATTTTAGTGATATGAACACAACTTACAGTCAACATTATTACACTATGTCAGGTGGAATTCTTGCGTAATTTGAACAAAATAATTATCCAGGAGAAGTTGTAGTATGAATAATTCATTATACATGTGTATAATATTGTCAGTATCATTTACAAAATCAAATCAATGCAACTGCTAAAAAAACAGAATGAATTCAAACCACAGAATACCATAGAGTATGATATCATCCATTTTCGTTACATTTGTCCATGTTGATGATACGCAAAAACCGCCACAAAACCAAATACTGTGTCGTCTGTGACCTCTCAGAAAGTACTTTAAATAAAAAAATCTCATTTCAAGTAAATCAAAATGTTGGAGTAAACCTCATTAACAATATATATTCCAAGAATATGAACGTTATGGTAGTGATGTAATAGTACAACTAACAAGCAAAATATAGAAACACTGAGACTGTGTCATCTGTTCTTGATTAGATAGTTAACTTCAAAACATCACAGCGTGTAAACAGCTTCTATATGTGACAAAGCGTAATAGAAATGTGAAATGAAAAATTTCATAGCAACCGCTAAGTCAGAAAGCAAATTATTTCTCAATAAACGGTTTTACATGAGAAATGTGGTGTAATCCTTTATTTTTCTTAGGACTCATAGTTTCAACTTCAATGCAATTATCATGAGGCATACACCGGATCCTGTAAGGTCCATTGTAAATCAGAAAGAATTTGTGACTCAAATGTTTCTTCTTTAATTTTGTCTGCAGCAGAATTTATATTTTTAATAGCCAATTCAGTTATGTATTTATGTCGAAGTTTACGTATATTCGGAAGAGGTACAAGCACTCTTGATTCTGTTCGGTTGTTCCTCATTCTTCAGTACAAGAATAGGTGGTAAAGCAGTGGAGTCATGAGACATTTCATTCAGTACATTTTGAAATAAGTGTAAATATCTGTCCCAATATTGATGCTTCCTGTGACAATAAAGTCTGCAAAGCTTATTAATTTCGTTCATAATGCGTTCAGATGGGTTACAATGTGGAGAGTACAATGAAATCGGGCTTGATTTTACGATTCCGAAGCATGCGTGACCAAAAAGGAGATCTGTATTGTGGTCTGTCATCGGAAATGACTTTGGCAACGTGTCCAACTACGCGTAAGAAATTTTTAACAAAGGCGTTGGATACAGACTGTCCAGTAGCTTTGCATAACAGTGTGAAAGAAACAAATTTTGAAGTAAGTTCAGCAGCGACTAGGGACACCAAAAGATCAACAGCAGCAAATTCTTTTAATCTAGTAGGAATAATGGGAAACAATGGAGTACGATGTACGATGGTAGATGGTTTAGCTTTTTGACAAAGTTTACAAACAGACAAGACTCTCCTAATTCTCTTTTCCATGTTGTAAAAATAATAAGTGTTCTAAAGAATATGATAACATTTTAGTGGACCAAAATGTGCGTAGCTGAAATGAGTGTACCAGATGAGCTTATAACAAAATCGTCAAGAATACAAACTACTCATAGCTTATCATCAACAGAGCAACGTTTGAAGAGTTTGTTGTTTATAACCAGATAATAATGACGAATTTGCGTGTGTGTCTTTTCATGCCATTTACTTTTGATGTCTTTCCAAATCAGATCCTTGTATTGTTCATAAGCAATGTCCTTTAAAGATGGAGTGACAAAGTTTTCAAAGGCTACTTTTTGAATGTAAGGAATACCGAAATTTTTCTCACGGTTAGCTTCTGTTCAACGCCAGCCGGTTCACGTGACAGAGCGTCCGCAACAATGCTTTCCTTGCCAGGAACGTAGATTATTGTGAAGTGGAATTCTTGCAGAAATAATGCCCAACGCTTCAACCTGTCATGATTTAATTTTGATGACATAAGAAATTGTAATACTCGATGGTCACTATAACTTTTTACGTGTTTTCCCAGAAAGAAAGAAACTAAATTTGCCAAATGCCCAAACGATAGCTAAAGCTTCCAATTCAATGACAGAATAATTTTTCTCGGATTTTGTAGCACATGTGTAGCAAAAGCGATGATTTTCTGAACAGAAATGTTATTTTGTATGACTTCTTGAAATAAAAGGGCACCAAGACCAATTTTAGAGGAATCCATGCTAAAGCCCGTCTCACACGGAGCAAGGTTCGCCACAAGTTTGCGAGATGGCGTGCATGCCTGCCGGCTTGCAGGAAAAGGAGCTGGCTATCTTCCATACCGAAGCTCTCCCACGGTGCAAGATCGGCATCTAGTTGTGATCGGCTGCATGTTGTATCGAACGAAGATGGCTGCTTCAGGTACAGATGTTCAGACAAACTGGCATTATTAGCTGTTTTGGTGCTAAACGATGCAGAAATGCATGCTAACGGGAGAAGAAGAAAGAAAGAATGGACGAAAAACTGGATTAAGAGGAGAAACGCTGGAAAAGGTGTGCTCTCCATGCTTCATAAAGAGTTGAGGTTAGTTCGCATAACACCTACTTTTGTTTGAAAAGTATCACCATTTCATTACTGTTTGACTTTATAAATATACCAATAATGACTGTTATATACGACTTTTCGATGATTTTACTTTGGCATACTCCACTTATACTGACTACGTAAATTGTGCATTTTGCTATAGCACTCCTTGCTCGTCGTATATGGCCGAACAAGACACATGGAACTTGCAACTCTTTCGACTGCTTCTGCACGCAAGTGTTTATTATAATAGTTTGCGCTTTTCATGACATACAGACACTGTTCTTCCCTATAACTACATATCATGCTTCAATCGCTTCCATGGACACTGCGGTGCCATTATTTAATAATTATAAGAACTTCCTACCGCACCTCACAACCGCAGAAAAGCGACTATCAACAAAGGCTTCTCGCCCAAGCTTTCCGCGTCTGACGTCACAAACTAAACATCTCATGTAGCAGGTAGCACGCAGGGAACCTTGCAAGAAAAATATCACTGGACCTATCCTGGAAATCTTACAAGGTTCCCAGCAAGGTAGCCCGCTAGCAGACGACGGAGCCCGCAAGGTAGCCGCCGCGCAAGCCAGCAAGGAAACTTGCAGTGAATCTTGCTCCATGTGAGATGGGCTGAAGGTAGAAATCTTGTGACAGATCTGGCTGAGCTAAGACTGGCGCTTTAAGTAGCGCTTCTTTCAAAGAATCGAATTCCAACTGTGCCTTTTCGCCCCAGTTCCAAATAATGTTTCTGCCAGTTCCAAATAGTGTTTTTGCTGGTGAGAGAACAAAGTTTTGGTGTTACTAGAATTTGCATATTCAGGAAACGACAGTAGAAGTTCATGAGACCTAGAAAACTAAGAACTTGTCTTCTTGTGGATGGAACTGGAATGGCTCTGATTGCTTCCAACTTTTCATGATCCGGCTGAATGCCTTCAGAAGAAATAACATCCGCCAAAAACTTCACCTTTGTCCTACCGAATTTAGATTTTTCCAAGTTAACTGTAATCCCAGATTCTGCAAAAATACGTAATACACTGTTGAGGATACGATGATGTTATTCCAAAGAGGCTTCTGCTATTAAAATATCGTCCATGTATGAGGTGGTGGTGTGTCTTTTTAAGAACTCTGGTAATATGGAGTTTACCACACAAATAAATGTTGCCGAAGAAATGTTCAAACCAAAAGGAAGTTTCCGAAATTGATAACATACTCCAAAACAAAGAAAAGCCGTATATTTTCTACATTCTGCATGAAGTTCAACTTGATAATAGCTGGATCCGAGATCAATAGAAGACAACACTTTTACGCCATTGACATTTTGAAGAAGTTCTTCCAACGTTTGCGACCTATTTGTTTCAGGAATGATCATAGTGTTTATTTGTCTGGAATCTAAGAAAAGCCTAATCGATCCGTTTTTCTTCTCAACAACTTGTAATGGATTATTGTATGAGCTTTCTGCTAGTTCAATAAAGCTGTCTTCAAGAATAGATTGTATTTCCGTTCTAACATGGTCCCTATAATGTTTCAGAAATACGTACAGTCTGATGCGAAATTCAGTACATTCACGAACACGAAATTGGTATTGAAATC
The DNA here is from genome assembly GCF_021461395.2 of Schistocerca americana. Lineage (NCBI taxonomy): Eukaryota > Metazoa > Arthropoda > Insecta > Orthoptera > Acrididae > Schistocerca > Schistocerca americana. The sequence continues at coordinate 131,107,657 of NC_060124.1, forward strand.
TTTTAATTGTTCCTGTTTTATGAGTGAAAACTTGGAATGTGCTTGTAAAATGTTGAAAAGGTCCTGCCTGTCAGTATAATTACAGTTCTCAATTGTTTGAATTTTTTCTGAATTAAAATCTTAGTATTTAATACATCATCAATATCATCCCTGTCAGTATTTGCAAAGTGATCTTTAGTGTCAAATTCTGTTGAAAGTCCCAAACTATGGTCTGACAAAAGGTAAAGCCGAATGATTTCCCTGTCATGGTTTGAAAGCCAATCTTCAAATTTCAAAGCTATTGGCTTACCATCTTTCTCTAAACTTATTTCAGCGTTGTGAAAGTTTAAAATTGCTTTATACTCATTCAAAAAGTCTACACCCAATGTAATCTCGGTCGACAATAATAGAACAATAAGAAAATTCATAGTAAAGCTGTGGTTTTGACAAAATAATTCTAAGTTAGGTTGTTGGCGTACATCTACACTTTTCCAAAAATTGCACCTTGTCATTTAATCTTGCGATTTGTTCATGTAAATTTTTAATTTCACAACTCCACAAAAAATGTTGCAAGGTGTAATTGCATGATCCGGCAGGTCATTCCTGGTTACTTTGCAAAGAGATAATTTGTTGAGCAAACTTTTCACTTAGCGGAGCAGTTGTTTCACAGGATGTGTGATATGTCACATCATCTTGTTGAAACCAAAACTCTTCATTTTTATCAATAAGAGGGAAAACCAGTCAGAAAGCGTATTTTGGTAACAGTCACTATTCACAGTGACAGCAGCTCGCTCATCATTTTCAAAACCCACACCACACAGTCGTGCATTGTGGACACATCTCATCTTCCACAGTCACTTGCGGATTTTACTTACCCCAAATTCTGCAGTTCAGTTTTTTGACATACCCACTGAGTTGGAAGTGCTCCTCATCTGAGAAAATTATTCTTTTTGTGAAGTTCTTGTTCTCCACTTGTTGAGCCAAGACCCATTGAGCAAATCAATGTCTCTTTCCATGACCTGCAGGTAAGTTGAACCTTGAATGAATGCATTTTCAGATCTTGAGAAAGGATTTCATGCCGTGAACTTAGTGATAAACTCCAATGTTGAGCTGGTCAGTAAACCGATTTTCTGGAGCTTTCAGTCACATTTTCACACACAACGGCAATGTTTTCTTGTGTTGGAACAGAACGTGGTCATCCTGTTTTCTTAATGTTCGAAACACAACCCGTAGTCTCGAACTTTCGGATCAACTTCCGAACTGATGATTTGGTTGGAGCAGCATTACATCTGTGTGTCACACGCAGTTCACAAACGGTTGCCATGGGACTTTCATTGTTTTTGTAATAACTTTTTATCACTTGGATACTTGGCTCAGTTGTCATCTGCTCCATGATGAAGATAAACATCAAACAATAACGCTCACCACACAAAACCTATCATGTTCTTAAGGGGAATGATTGCAGATAACAAATATGAAAAAAACCACAGCTACCAATCTTCATATGACAAAATGGCTCAAACATCAAATTCGTCCTTACATTCCGGACACCAATTACATACTGAAAACAATAACGGTCCTGTCGCATTTCCTTAGGGCACTCTAAAGTTTCCTCTGCATCTCTGAAAACAGTAACAGTCCTGTTGCGTTTAATAGGGGCACTCTGAAATTTTCTTTGTATCTATTGATTTTGTTCCGCTTAGAACGACGTATTGAGTTCTATACGCAGGAAGTCGCAAATCTGGTCCAGTACTCGGAAAGATCGTTCTTTTTCACTAAACAAAGTGCAGCACTGTGTCAGATGCCTTCATGAAGCCAAGGAACATGCCCATCATCCTGAGTGCTGACGTCTACAGTGCTATGGATCTCATGGAGGAACAGAGTTGGATGAGTTTCGCAAGATCTGTGTTTGTAGAGCCCATGTTGATTTTTATAAGGAAAATTTTCGTTCTCCAAAAATGTCATATTACGTGACCATGATTTATCAACAGAGTGGCCTCAGTGATACAGGCCTATAATTAGGCACGTCTCTCCTACGGTTCATTTTGAATACGGAAATGGGATGAACTTTTTCCTGTAGCTAGGAACGCTTTGTTGCTGCAGCGACCTACGATAAACTGCTGATAGAAGGGGAACAAGTTTTTTCCATAATCTCTGTAGAATCTTACAGACATCTCATCTGGTCCAGAAGTTTTTCATTATTAATCGATTATAGTTATTTTTCTATTCTGCAATCAGTTTAGCCTATCACAATATCTACCATTTCGAAGTTCATACGTTAACTCAAAGGAGGGACCACATTATGATCTCCCACAGTGCAAAAATTTTGGAAAACCGAACATAGTATTTCGGTCATTTCTCTGTCATCTTGTGGTTTGGTGCCAATATAGTCACTCAGTGACTGAATAGGTGATTTGCAGAAGACCAAAACTCTTAGGGTCTCCAGTCAGACCAGCTGGAAAAATTTTGCTTTCAAGTCAATGATCCCATCTCTCATTGCCCTCCATAGGCTCATTTTCGTTTATTTCAACTTTTGTTTGTCAGTTAGGTCTTGACTTCTCTTGAATCTGTGATGAAGCCCTCTTTGCTTAAGTGTCAACTTTTTAATATGGTTTGTAAACCACAGTGGATCTTTTACACCCCTTAACGCCTTTCTCACAACAATACAATGGTTGGCAACACTGCGCCGACGCGGACTCTTCGAGTATTTGCTGCACTAAATAATTATAAAAAGCGTTGTTATCAAGCTATTTTTAAACGTCTACAGGTGTTATAAATATAAGTGTTGTTAAATTAGTGGAAGTGTTAGTGAAGTATAAAATAAGACTAAACGGTGTAAGAAGTGTATTTTTAATCTCGCGACTGTAGCACGAAACCTAGGCCTGATTGTGAATTAAACTTATAGGTAAACGTTTTTAGTTGGTATAAATATATTATAAGTGTTGTTACATTAGTGGAAGTGTTAGTGAAGTGTTAAATAAGTTTATTTTCCTTCTTGCGCCTATAGCACAGATTTTAGGCTTAATTTCACGCGCGTGTATAGTAAGTAAACAGTGACTTAAACTTACATGTAATCACCAGTTTTTTTATTCATTACTCTTTCAATTTATTTGTATCTGCCTGAATAGTTTCTAGGGTCCTTTGTTTACGTATTAGTCAGTACTTAAATAAGTTTATACGATTTCTGTTTTTGCCATGAGTGAGAAGTGTGTGACACGCCGTAGGATCGTTAGTTCCGGGGTATGGTGTGGTGGGTGTTGTAGTTTCTTTCATTGGGGCGAATGTAGTGGCGTGGGAAATGGGTACATAAATGAGGCTCACCAGTGGTATTGTAGGATCTGCAGTAGAGATGGGAAAATACTGGAACAGGAAGGGAAAATTGCAGCTCTTCAAGCTGACCTAGACAAGGCAAAGGAGGATCTGGACAGGTTAAAGAGGGAGAAGGGTGAACAGAGGTGGGAAGTGGCAACAGGTAATAGGGGGAACAGGCAAAGGAGAGCATCAGACAGCTTTGTGATAAATCTTGAAAATAGATTTGACCTGTTGCCTCAGTCAGAATCGGATGAGCCTCATGCAGCTGAAGCTGTAGAATGGGCACAATAAGCTTTCAAGGACTTGAAAAAGATAGAGAAATTTGTAAAGAGAAAGAAAGTTCTGTTGTTAGGTAGTTCCCATGGTAGAGGCGTTGGCCAACTACTGCAGGAAAATCTAGGTCCAGAGTACCAGGTCACAAACTTTTTCAAGCCTAGTGCAGATCTGGGTCAGGTAATAGAGGATATAGGTTCTTTATGCAAGGATTTCACGAAGGAGGATGCTGTGGTTATAGTGGGTGGTCTGGGAAACAGCATTGACAGAGACTCTGAATATTCCATAGAGAGTGACCTGGTGAAGATAGCATCAGCAATGAAGCATACGAGTGTGGGATTTGAGTCTGTGTTGAGACGCCATGATCGGCCTCATTTGAACTCTTCTGTAGGGAGGGTGAACTTGGAGTTGGAGTGGCTGCTTAGGATGGATATAGGGTCCCATATTGGTTTGATTCCTGTGAATGCTATTGATAGGTGGGACTACACTAGGCATGGCCTTCATCTCAATAGGAAAGGGAAGGGAAAACTGTCTGGGTTGATTGCAGAAAACTTAAGGGGGGACACTGTCACAAGTGGTAAAACACCAGTGGTCACAGGTGTCAGAGGGATGCCTTTTTTAGGATAGGAAAGGGGGAAAGAAAACGAGTTTTAAGAGAGATTGGCAGACATACTCAGTTTGAGAAAACAGATGAACAGGAGTCAGATTTTAGCATACAGCCTCCATTTAAACAATGTTTAACAGAAAGTAATCAGAAACTGCCAGTTCATCTTCACCAAAGCACATATAATGCCGTTAGTATGCAGTATCAGTTACCTTTATTACACCAGAACATTCCGGTACTCAGAAATAAAGTTGATGAACTACTCATTTGTATCGATGAAATGAATTCATTTAACCAAATTGACATAATCTGCCTCTCTGAACATCAAGTGACCACTGGTATAGATATGTTAGACATTTCAGGATTTAAGCTAGCTTCCTACTTCTGCAGAGTAGATATGGATGGGGGAGGAGTTGCCACGTTTATTAAAAACTGCCATAAATTCAAGAACATTGACATTAATAAATTCTGTTTAGAGCAGTATCTAGAAGCATGCGCAACAGAAGTAGAGTTCCATAACAGACCCTATATAATAGTAACTATTTACCGAGCACCTGCAGCAAATTATAATCTATTCATAAATCATCTAGAAGCTCTTTTGGGTTGTTTAACAGGAAGAAACAAAGAAATTTTGATTGCTGGTGACTTTAATACAGATTTTCTAATTCAATCTTCCAGTAAACATTTACAGCAGTTAGTAATGTTGTCTTTCAATCTAACTCATACTGTAAACTTTCCAACTAGGATCACTAAATCCTCAAGGACAGCCATTGATAACATTTTTATAGACAAATCAAAGGAACAAAATCATATCATAAAACCTGTAATAAATGGACTATCAGATCATGACATGCAGCTCCTTGTTTTAGATGTAAATTCTAAGCAGATTATCAAGACTGCTAAATCTGCGTACAGGAGAATATTCAGTCAACCAAAAATTGAGTGTTTTAGAAAACTGCTCAAAGATATGAACTGGAAAGTTATTTATAGTGCACATTACATGAATGAAAAATATAACACATTCATGTACAATGTCAGTACCATGATTGAACATTGTTTTCCTCTAAAAGTTACTCAAATTAAACAGAAGTCTATAACAAAACCATGGCTCACACAAGGAATAAAGATTTCCTGTAAGACAAAAAGGAAAATGTATCTGTCGACCAAAAATAGCTCCAATGCTGATGATTTAGCTAAATACAAGAATACTGTAAAATATTAAAAAAAGTTATTCAGACAGCTAAACAAATGCACTACGAGAAGAAGATAGCAATATCAGGGAACAAAATAAAAACAATATGGGATATAGTGAAAGAGGAGACTGGTAGAACCAGAAAGGAACAGGAGCAAATGGCACTAAGGGTAGATGACACATTATTAACCGATGTGCATAGTGTGGCAAATCTATTTAACAAGTACTTTATATCCATTACTGATAGAATGGGATTGTCAGGATCAGTAAATAATGCCCTTGAATATCTGAAACTAGCCTTTACAAATAGCTTCAGGTACATGAATATGTCACTCACTTCACCAAAAGGAATAACTCCCATAATAAAATCTTTAAAAACAAAGCATTCTAGTGGTTACGATGAAATATCAACAAAGTTAATTAAGCCATATTCTTGTGAGTTTAGTACAATTCTACACAAGTGTGGTACAACAAATGTACTGTTAATTTTAAGAATTAGAACTCTTACCAATTGTTATCTCTGCCCATTGTTATTTAAAAGTAGAAATATTTGATCATTTATTGTATGTAATGATTTAAACATCATTTAACCAATGTCAACTGTAATAATTTCAAGCCCTTGTTTGCTAACTTGGCACTGCACGAGCATGTAGAGGGGTAGCGTTTTTACTGAAATTTGCTGCTCTATTACTCTCAATGTAGTTGAGTCTCAGTTATAATTTTTTTGTGAGATATTCCCATGAGAATAAAGAACATTCTGTAAAATTTTCACTTGTTTTCATTCAGTCCCTTTTTAGATACTGACCTGCGAAAATTGACGTTAGAAGGGTTTTGACCATTTTTGAAAAGCTCTAGAGAAAACAGGAGTGCATTCTCAGGACTGCAACTTTTACTGCAGGTAGTTATGTAAGTACACAACACAGAGATAACATATTATTAGTGAGTCTCTCTTCCTTCATGAAAATCGAAGGCCTTAAATAGTGAAGATTGATAAATTTTTTCAGAGTCTTTACAGAAAGAGTTTGAGTGACTCCCTTGCATGATAGAAAAATTAAAAAAGATTATGTCTGAAGTTCATTTCATGCTGAGCACACTGATTTTTGAATTATTCTGATATCTTTTAAAATAACTTGGCAATTAAACTTTCAGCAAACGTCGATTTCCACTAAAATTTGCCCAACCGCCATTGTAAAAATTGCTGCCAGAAAAAAACTATGACTCACAAAAATTTTTAAAGCAGTGTTTTGTGAATGCCTGCCTATAGGGAACTCATGATAAAAAATCAAGAAAATCAAAAATGTTGAGCAACAAATTTTATTCATATTGGGTGATTTTAAATGGATTGACCCATTTGCAATTCGAGTGTTAGCAGACATAGGCGACATAAAAGTGAAAAAGCTTGCATACTTTGCCTACTTTCATTCCATAATGTCATAAGGTATAATATTTTGGGGTAACTCTTCATGTCAAACAAAAGTTTTCAGAGTCCAAAAGCGTGTAATACATATTATTTGAGGAGTAGACTCACGGACATCTTGTAGAGACCTCTTCAAAGAACTGGGTATACTAACTACTGCCTCTCAGTATATTTACTCCTTAATGAATTTTGTCCTAAATAATATATCTCTTTTTCCAACAAACAACTCAGTTCATACATATAATACCAGGAACAAAAATGATCTGCCCAAGGACTTAAAAAGCACTTACTATAGTTGAAAAAGGGGTCCACTACTCAGGAACACTCATCTTCAATAATTTGACAGCAAACATAACAAATTTAGTTACAAATAAAGATCAGTTTTAAAGGAGCCTGAAAGACTTCCTAGTGACATGTTCCACATCCACAAGGATCTCCTCAACACGGATCTATGGAACGAAAAACTAATCTAATCTAATCTAAGGCACTTTGAACGATGCTTTTGAATTTTTTCTATTTGTGCTCCACTTGTTGTCCTGCACACTGAATATGTGATGTTGACTAAACAGCTATTCAGCAGTCTGTATCCTGTCATTCTCGCTAAGCAAAAATCTTTTCCTACCTTTATTATCAGTCTTCATAACACCTGTAGTCATTCATGCGATTGCAGCCTTATAATGAAACCATTAAAATAATTTTTTCACGAAAACTTGTATACAGTGGTTTAGGAACAAGCTAGTCTACTTAAATCACATACGAGTACATTGAAGATTAAGAAAATAAAAACTCCCCTAAGTGATGCAGTGAATTAAGTGTAATAGAACGACGATTACAGATTGGTGATAACGAAAATCGCAAACTTGTCAGTTTATTAATAATCTTGTCTCTCTTTTGAGACTGAGTGGAGGGATAAGAAAAATAAAGATCGTCATCATATTGTCATGTAGGTCATTACAGCTGGTTCTAAGATCAAACCATACAGGGATGAGGAATTAAATGTATCCTATCTTTTTCATCCTGCCATTTACCTAAGAGAATTTTGGAAAACTACAGAAGACTTTAATGTAGGCTCAGGTTCTAATGCGAGTTTTGGCAATTGGCTGTGCCTCACCAGTATGGCATACGCCATCTGAATTGCTTGGAGATCGGAAATGTTTTTATGATATACGAGCAACTAGTTTCTTTCTTCGATCACTTTAGTGAACATGTGTCAGAGATGAACACAATTTGAAGGACCCTCACACGTTCAATAATATAGTCAAATTTTCCATATACAGGGTGTTACAAAAAGGTACGGCCAAACTTTCAGGAAACATTCCTCACACACAAATAAAGAAAAGATGTTATGTGGACATGTGTCCGGAAACGCTTAATTTCCATGTTAGAGCTCATTTTAGTTTCGCCACTATGTACTGTATTTCCTCGATTCACCGCCAGTTGGCCCACTTGAAGGAAGGTAATGTTGACTTCCGTGCTTGTGTTGACATGAGACTCATTGCTGTACAGTACTAGTATCAAGCACATTAGTACGTAGCATCAACAGGTTAGTGTTCATCACGAACGCGGTTTTGCAGTCAGTGCAATGTTTACAAATGCGGAGTTGGCAGATGCCCATTTGATGTATGGATTAGCACGGGGCAATAGCCGTGACGCGGTACGTTTGTATCGAGACAGATTTCCAGAACGAATGTGTCCCGGCAGGAAGACGTTCGAAGTAATTGATCGGCGTCTTAGGGAGCACGGAACATTCCAGCCTATGACTCGCGACTGGGGAAGACCTAGAACGACGAGGACAACTGCAATGGACGAGACAATCCATCGTGCAGTTGACGATAACCTTAATGTCAGCCTCAGAGAAGTTGCTGCTGTACAAGGAGAGTGCTACGGGAGAACCAGCTGTTTCCATACCATGTACAGCGTGTGCAGGCACTATCAGCAGCTGATTGGCCTCCACAGGTACACTTCTGCAAAAGGTTCATCCAACAATGTATCAATCCTCATTTCAGTGCAAATGTTCTCTTTACGGATGAGGCTTCATTCCAACGTGATCAAATTGTAAATTTTCACAATCAACATGTGTGGGCTGACGAGAATCCCCACACAATTGTGCAATCACGTCATCAACACATATTTTCTGTGAACGTTTGGGCAGGCATTGTTGGTGATGTCTTGATTGGGTTCCATGTTCTTCCACCTACGCTCAATGGAGCACATTATCATGATTTCATATGGGTTACTCTACCTGTGCTGCTAGAACATGTGCCTTTACAAGTATGACACAACAAGTGGTTCATGCACGATGGAGCTCCTGCACATTTCAGTCGAAGTGTTCGTATGCTTCTCAAAAACAGATTTGGTGACCGATGGATTGGTAGAGGCGGACCAATTCCGTGGCCTCCACGCTCTCCTGACCTCAACCCTCTTCACTTTCATTTATGGGGGCATTTGAAAGCTCTTGTCTACACAACCCCGGTACCAAATGTAGAGACTCTTCGTGCTCGTATTGTGGACGGCTGTGATACAATACGCCATTCTCCAGGGCTGCATCAGCGCATCAGGGATTCCATGCGACGGAGGGTGGATGCATGTATCCTCGCTAACGGAGGACATTTTGAACATTTCCTGTAACAAAGTGTTTGAAGTCACGCTGGTACGTTCTGTTGCTGTGTGTTTCCATTCCATGATTAATGTGATTTGAAGAGAAGTAATAAAATGAGCTCTAACATGGAAAGTAAGCGTTTCCGGACACATGTCCACATAACATATTTTTTTCTTTGTGTGTGAGGAATGTTTCCTGAAGGTTTGGCGTACCTTTTTGTAACACCCTGTATTGACTGTCTGAAGGCGCGCTTTGAATTATTATCAATCCTAAAAATACTGATGAGCAGTATTGATGGACCTCAAAATATTCTCAGTATTGTTTAGATTAGATTAGATTTACTTTCATTCCAATTGAATGAGGTCCTCCAGGATGTAGAACATGTCAAAAAAAAAAACAATAATACATGACAAACATTTACAACTGAAACAAATAAGCTGATGTACCTTCCACAGGTCCCAAGTGGAACGATCGTCATTTTTTTAATGAACACGATATGAAAAAAATATTTTACAAACACTAATGCACTGAAATTAAATTTAAAAAGTTTTTTTTATTTATAAGGTAATAAACATGTAATAGAACTACACACTTATTTACAATGAACACATTACTGCACTGAAATCGTTGAGAAGTTATATTGTACTTACACACACACACACACACACACACACACACACACACACACACACACAGATCATCTGGTTCTACTGAGAAATTCGTCAATGGAGTACAAGGAGTTGGCCACCGATAAATCCTTTAGGCTTCTCTTAAAGGGAATTTCATTGGCTGTTAAGATTTTTATGGCTGCTGGTAAGTTATTGAAAATGTCTGTTCCTGAATAATGCACACCTTTTTGTACAAGAGTAAGTGACTTTAAATCCCTGTGAAGATTATTCTTATTTCTAGTATTGATGGCATGAATTGAGCTGTTGGTTTGAAGTAGTGATGTATTTTTAATGAAAATTTCATTAAGGAATAAATACATTGGGAAGCAGAAATTAGTATCCCTAGTTCCCTAAACAGGCTTCTGCAGGATGTTCTTGAGTTCACACCACATATAATTCTTACTGCACGTTTTTGTGCCCAGAAAACTTTAGCTTGGCTTGACGAATTACCCCAAAAAATAATCCCATATGACATTATGGAATGAAAGTAACTATAGTATGCCACCTTTTTCATTTTTATATGTCTGACAGAATTCACATTCCAAATGGAGATTTGTTTAGATGCTTCAGCAGTTCTGTGGTGTGCTCCTCCCAGTTGAATTTATTATCAAGCTGTAATCCCAAGAATTTAACAATTGTGAGCGACGTGTGGGTGCTATTCTGTCATTCTGCGCAACGGATTAATCTGAGACGTACCCTTTACCCTGTGGCTCTATAAAGGCACATTTGCATGCCGTGCGTGAGTTTCCTCGGAAACACGAAATCTTAATTAAATAATTAATCTCTGACAAATAAATAAAGCCTATGGCACAGAACTAGAGCGCTATGCCGCTGATAAAACAAAATACAATTATGACACTCTTATGTTTCATTAAGAAGAGGTAGGTCATGTGCAATAACTGGTGCGTGAAGCACGTATATTTCATTAACTGGCACACTGCCATATTTGATGTTATTATATAAGAGCACTGCGAGTTGCAATCTCACTTGGCACTCGACTCTGTAAAGATTCCATATTTATGAAAGTAAGTAGAATTATTCAACTGTAGGCTTATTCGTTGAATATACACTCCTGGAAATGGAAAAAAGAACACATTGACACCGGTGTGTCAGACCCACCATACTTTCTCCGGACACTGCGAGAGGGCTGTACAAGCAATGATCACACGCACGGCACAGCGGACACACCAGGAACCGCGGTGTTGGCTGTCGAATGGCGCTAGCTGCGCAGCATTTGTGCACCGCCGCCGTCAGTGTCAGCCAGTTTGCCGTGGCATACGGAGCTCCATCGCACTCTTTAACACTGGTAGCATGCCGCGACAGCGTGGACGTGAACCGTATGTGCAGTTGACGGACTTTGAGCGAGGGCGTATAGTGGGCATGCGGGAGGCCGGGTGGACGTACCGCCGAATTGCTCAACACGTGGGGCGTGAGGTCTCCACAGTACATCGATGTTGTCGCCAGTGGTCGGCGGAAGGTGCACGTGCCCGTCGACCTGGGACCGGACCGCAGCGACGCACGGATGCACGCCAAGACCGTAGGATCCAACGCAGTGCCGTAGGGGACCGCACCGCCACTTCCCAGCAAATTAGGGACACTGTTGCTCCCTACGACTTGGTGAAGTCAAGTACTCCTATTCGCCCCTAGTTTAACTATTGGCATGGTACACCGGTCAGATAACAAGTCCACTGCGATGCCACTCAAAAATTCGCTTGCAGGCGTTTAACTATAGCTCTGTCCGCTCACGCCACACCATAAGTGTGGCGGCCAACACAGTGAACAACACTTAATCGCAAGGACTCAATATAGAGTCGCACTCCGATTCGCTCTCGACAGAGGTGCTCTCCCAGTGAAATACTGAGGAGAGACTTGTTCCTCGCTCTTTGAGTACACGTACGAGTGCACGCGCTCTCGTTACATGTTCTCGCTCCAAGAGCGACAATGGAACGGCCCCTCTCCACGCCAGACGTGAAGGGGTATATCTTTCGGTCTCTTACATTACTCCTTCAGCTCAAGGCGTCAGGAATATCGTATTCCAATCAGCATTACTCTTCTAAAACGAATGAATGACGTTTCGTTTAAGGCGACCAATCCGGAAATCTGTAGCATCGGCGTTTGGCGTTTGCTGTCTCCCTGTGAAAACCTCTGAAACTGCATGCTATGTCTGTAAAGAATGCGTAGGCTGGGCGCTCCCACATAATTTGCTTCTAAGCCAAACACGGGGTCGTTCTTCCTTTCACTCGGGCAATCGCTGTCTGCTCTACGGGCGGTCGCTGGCCGATGTAGATAGGTTGACTCATCCTCTGAAAGGACCGGCCTCCTGGCGTGCAGTTTGCCTCTCCTGAACTAAAAGCTTATGTGACCGTCGTGTCTTGAATGTGTGTGTGTACGCCAGCCACGAGTATGTCAACCTCAGTGCGCATTTGCGATTTACTTGTTATTTGCATATCGTTTACATGAAATCATACAACATTGACTTTATCTTATCGAGTCTGGGTTCGAATGAAGCGTCTTGATGTGCGGAATATGATTGTGAGGGCGGAATATGTAAGCAGTGAAGGTCAGGAGACCACAACGTCTTACATATCTCCCTCCTTCCGAAAAAATTTTTGTCTGGGATATGTCAATGCCGAGAAAAACATTGACAAAGTCAGGCAAAATTGTTCTTTTAGATTTTCCAATAAACTTTTCTCAGCCATTCTTAACAATTTTTTTCTAATGGTTTCTTTATAGCTATCGTTTCTATTTTTTAATGCTACAATTTGTGTTTTGTTGTTAGGCAAATATAGACTTTACAAAGGTTGTTATTCTTTGTCGTTGCCAGTACGTGTCTCTGTTTTTATTTTTCATTTCCAAAAATTGTTTTTACAGTATTAATTTTTCTAAACTCGTTAGTGTACAGTGTATCATGTTTTAGTGTGGTTATATATTTTCTTTAGTTAAGTTTCGCGTGAATGTTCGGAAAAGCTCTGTTGTGTGACTTTGTTTTATTTATTTAGGCATTATTTTTCTTTTTTTGTGTCACTGTTTTAAGAGTGAAGAAGTGTTTCTTCTTTATTCTATCCTCTTTCAACCTATGATTAACCAAAACCTTTTTTATATAAAAAACTAACTTGGCTTTACAGGGATTTTTGAGATTATCTACTTATACTAATTAATTTTCTGTACATAATATTTGAAGGTCTCTATCACATTATTGGCTTTACTTATATGATAAAATAATTACTTTTACAAAAAAGGAATAAAATATTTTGATAAATATATCATTTTCTTAACTCTACATTTGTATTTTATCAGTTTTTTTGTTTTGTGCTGCGTCAGTTTCTGTGCTCGATGATCCCCACTGAAATACTGGATGGCATCAACTCATTTGTATGGGTGTCACAAATCATGAGAGAAGCACTCTAGCATGCGATGCCGGGTCTTACATGTTGACATTGTTATCGTGGAGTGGTACTTTTAACCGTTGATGATGAGTGTGGTTTACTGCATAAACAGTGATGACTTGGTACTCCTTTGCTGTCACACCTGGGACAGTATGGCAATTCGATGATTGTAGTTGGCTACTGACGATTGTCACCCAATATTGTGCTGTGACGTCTTGGTACTTCACACCTGGTTCAGTATGGCAATTTGATGATGTGGTAGGGAGAATACTGTTTATTTTGCTGAATCTATTTCTAGATGATGTTGGTTGGTACTATTTAATATTCCGTTTGCCGTTCGCTTATATTTGTTTGACGATTCAAGGTTCATTTTTGGAGAGGTGGTTGTAGTACTTGCCATGCTTCAAAGTTCATGGAAAGACGTTTGTAGCAATTTGCTTTGCAGGATAGGAGAGAAAGGTATCTTGCTGTCTTCTGCCCTTCTTCATCTTGCATCTTCTGTTCTTCTCTTCTTTCTTGCATTCTTCTGTTCTTCTTGGGCTAGGAATATGTGAATTTTAGTGTAGGAGTGATATAGGATTTGTAGGATCTGACAGCCTTTCCAAATGTTACTTGATGAGTTTGTAGATCTTAGTAATTTTTTGCACCTTCATTGTCGTCTCATTGTATTATGATCCTCCCCACACTCTTCCATTGTGTAGCAGTGTCGTGACATATGAAATGTCCATGCTGCACGTTGTCCTCCTGAAGTCCAACCTGGTTGCAACCTGCATTTCCAGTGTGGCGTTGGTCTTCATGTTGTTGTTATTGTCCTAAGTGCTTTCTCAACATGTCTGTACCCTCTCCGTCGCTATCTCGAAGCATCTGGTGTTAAGGGAGCTGGTGATTGGTGTTGGTGGCGATGTCCTTTTTTCGTGTAGAGAAAGTTTTTACAATATTTTGTTTTATACAAACAACAAGTGATTATGACTCTATACAATGCAATGTTTGTAAAAATGAAGAAAATTATTACTTATTTCTCACATGATAATTTAATTAACGCATATATCTATAATTTTTGTAGCCTACCACTTCTTCATACATTTTATTGTTGTGTACCATTTATTGTTTGTGTGCATGTTGTAGTGTAATTGATACTACAAGAGATTGTTAGTGTGTATTGTGTCTTTTTTTCTTTGAATTAATGTGATATTTTGTTGATTCTTAATTTATTTTTTGATTTAGTGGTTAGTACACGATTTGCGATTGCCCCTCTGTCTCTTTCCTTTTCTTCTCTTTTACCATTTCTTTCATTCACATTCTTTTAGGTGGCTCACGTGGTAGATGCCAATACTGTTACCTGTTTTTGGGTTCATTAGCTCTAAGGCATTTTCGTGAGCGACCCTGGAAATTATCATTGGCCCTTTATAGATTGCAAAAAATTTTCTGCATTTATTTTGACTCTTATGTGAAAGGTAATGAGTTTTTACGAATACCTTTTGGTCCAGTGTGAAGCGTTTCTTTGTGGCAGATTTGTCTTGAGTAATCCTACGTCTCATTGCTGCTGAGCGAATGCTTTGTTGCGTAATTCAAGTGTATCTGGTGCTGACTCTTTATCGGAAATTTTCGTAAGTCCCTGTGTGTCTGAATTTTGGCTATGTTCAGTTTTTTCTAATTTTGATCTCATCATCATCAGTTATCTGCTATATTAGCAGGTCCTTTGCCTCTCCATTTTCTGCGATCCATTGCTTCCTTCTTAAGGCTGCTGTATGTTGTACCGTCCATCATGTCATCCAGTATCTGGAATCTCTTCCTTCCTCGCTTCCTTTTCCCTTCTACATAACCTTCTAAAACTGTTTTTATCAGTCCGTCATTCTTTCTTAATATATACCCAATCCAATTTCTTTTTCTTCTCTTTATTACATCTAGTAACTGCCTTTTCTCTCCCACTCTTCTCAGTACCTCTTCATTTTTTACTCTGTCCATCCAACTTATTCCTTCCATCTTTCGCCATGTCCAGATCTCAAAAGCCTCCAGCCTTTCTCTGTCTTTTTTCCTCATAGTCCATGTTTCAGCGCCATATAGAAGAACACTCCATACAAGACATTTTATGAGTCTCTTTCTGAGTTCCCTGTCCATACCGCTGCAGAAGATTCTCCTTTTCTTATAAAACGCCTCTTTTGCCATTGCTATCCTTGTTTTAATTTCTGTGGTGCACTTCCAGTCGGTGTCTATCCTGCTTCCAAGATACTTAAAATTTTGCACCTGTTCTAGTGTTTCTCCATTCAGCACAATTTTTATTTCCTTATTTCCCCCTATTGCCAATACTTTTGTTTTATTTGTGTTAATTTTCATTCCATATTTTTTTCCGTCAGTTCCAATGGTGTCCACCAAACCCTGTAATTCTTTTTCCCCTGTGGCTAGAAGGACCATGTCATCAGCAAATCTCAAGCACCCTACTCTTCTTCCTCCAATTTCTACTCCTTTGTCATCTAATGAGCATTGGTCAATCATATTTTCCAAGTACAGGTTGAAAAGAGTAGGTGATAAACAGCATCCTTGTCTTACTCCTTTCCCTAGTCTGATCCAGTTTGTACTTTCTCCTCTCACTTTAACTGAAACTTTTTGATTAAGGTACAATGAGTTTATAAGTCTTCTGGTTTTCCAGTCCACTCTCTTTTCCCTCATAATAGTCGCCAGCTTGTCCCAAACCACATTGTCAAATGCCTTTTCTAAATCGATGAAGCACATATATAGGTCTCTTCCTTTTTCAATAAACCTTTCTCCCAAGATTCGTAGGAGCCCTATTGCATCTCTGGTGCCCGTATTCCGTCTAAAGCCAAACTGCTCCTCGCTGAGATTCTCCTCTATTACTTTTTCAAGTCTTTTATTAATTATTCTTAACATCACTTTGGCTGCTAGTAATACTAGGCACCGTGTTGCGCGGCTGCCTCGCTCAGCGGCTAAGTCCGCTTCAAGGTCATGCGCCTTACACAGCAGCATAAGGCAAATTCACACAGCCATGAAATAAATGAGGCTGATTGTCCTGTGCTCGCCGCATTTCTTGGTTCCTTGTTTTTTCGGCAATGGAATCATTACTGTTGTCAAAAAGTCCTCAGGCCATTCACCACTGTCATATATTTTATTACATAACCTCAATATTTCTCTTATTCCATTGTGGTTCAAGCATTTTAGTATTTCTCCCGGTATTGTATCTGTACCTACTGCTTTGCCATTTTTCATTGCAGCAATGGCAGACTTTACTTCTTCCATTATGATGGTCGGTCCTTTCTCTTCATCACTTACACTGTTGTGTGATTCAAGTTCCAGAGTTTCTGGTTTGCTATTTGTGTCATATAGCTCTTTTATATATTCTTCCCATCTCTGGAGGACATCGTCACGATCTTTATACACTACCTCTTCGTCTTTACTCAAAATTCCCATAGTAGCGCTTCCTGCTCTGTTTTGTTCCCATGTCATAGTCTTTACTCTGTTGTATAGTAAGTCGTATCTTCATTTCCTGTCCAGTTCTTCAATTTCATCACATTCCTCTTTTAGCCATTTTTTCCTAGCCTGCTCTGTTTCTCTTCGCAGTTCGTTATTTAACCTTCGGTATATCTTCCTTGCATCTTCAGTGTTCTTGTTTTTCAATTTTCTTCTCTCCTCCATCTTGGAAATCATTTCTTGTGTGACCCATGGTTTTTTTGACCTTTTCTCTTTTACATATCCTATATTTTGCTGTCCTGCTTTAATGATTCCTTCTTTCAGCATATTCCAGCACTCGTTGGCATTATCAGGTGCTTCTTTGTCTCGTAATGTGTTTAGAAAGTCCCGAGACAGCATTTCTGTAATTTGTTCTTTGTTGGACCTTATCTTCTCTACATCCCATTTCTTCACCATTGTCACCTTTTTCAGTTTTTTCATTCTTATTTCTATTTCTGCCATAAGTAAGTTGTGGTCACTATTAATATCTGCACCTGGTAATGTGTGCACCTTCTTGATTCCATTCCTGTATCTTTCTTCTACCAGTATAAAATCGATTTGGTTTCTATATTTATCCCCTGGTGATTTCCAAGTGTAGAGCCTCCTCTTATGGTTCTTGAACCATGTGTTTGCCACTATCAGCTGCCTTTCCCTGCAGAAGTCAATTGACCATTCACCTCTGTCATTTCTCTTTCCAAGACCATGACTGCCTACTATGTTTCCCTCTTTCCCTTCTCCCACAATGGCGTTCCAGTCTCCCATTACTATTTTGCAGCATTTTTTATTTTCGTCCATTATTCTCTCTATTACATTGTACGTTTCGTCTACAATTTGGTCATCATGTTCTGAAGTTGGCATATACACCTGGACAATCAGTAAATCTTTTTGTGCTCCTTTCAGCCTTACACCAATAACCCGGTCATTTGCATAGTCTACGTATTCCACACATTAAGCCAATTCCTTTGTCATAATCATTCCTACTCCATTAATTCCTTTTACTTCTCCTCCTGAGTAGTAGAATACATATTCATCTGACTGCAACTCTCCATGTCCATTCCATCTTACTTCAGCAACTCCTACGAGGTCCATATGATTCTTTTCCATCTCTCTTTTAAGGTTTTCTAGTTTTCCTGCTTGTAGCAGAGTTCTGACATTCCAGGTACCAATTCTCGTTTTGATTTTTTGCCTCGTTTCAAGTTGTCCCCCCCCCCCCCCCCCCCCGGAGATCCGAATGGGGGACTATTTTACCTCCAGACACTGATTTAACATGAGAGGAAGCCATTTTTTGTGCATAAAATGGAGACTGCATTATGCAGGGAAGATAATCTGCGGTGGTATTCCGTTGCCTTCCGCAGTTCTGGAGGCCGCCCCTAACATGGGATACAGATGCCTTTTGCAGCCGCCCACTCCGGGTCAGACGCTGCATGAGAAGTATAGGTTGGAAAATGAAAGACCCCTAGCCCTCGAAACCTAATAGCGTCAGGGTCGGAAAAGAACAAGAGCTGGCCGAGGGTGGCCAGATAGGAAAGATAAGAGTGAGGAGCCTGGCATAAGTAAGTGGAAGCAATGCCAGGACTCAGCTCGGGGCCCCGTGGTCGCCAGCCACGTATCACTAGGTGTGACTCCCTGAGGTAAATTTTGATCTAGCTACCTCCAAAACATGAATGTCCTTTTTTGATTGTTTTAAGGAATGGACGTAAGTTTGCCTAACCTCTTCCGGATTTTCCCGTCAATCTTTACGTTTTTCAGGATTTGATGGCCTAATTTCTACTTCGGGTTTCCCTTTGCTGTGTTGTTCTTGTCTCTGTGGACCATAATTTCCTCGGTAATTATTCGCGCCCTGGTCTCACCAGTTGCTGTTTCTAACATCGTTACCTCTTTCAAAGTACCCTTGAGCTTTGGCATTTTGATTCCTAAACCCATATCCGCCACTGTATGAGTGAGCATTACCGCTCCTATTTCGGTACCAATTATTCTGGTTATCGTTTCTATGCCAGTTGTCTCCATTGTGCCACTGTCCCTGTCTGTTAAATTGCCTGAAATTATTGGTGTTAGGATTACGATTATTATTATTGGAATATTCGTTCCTAGTCCTCTCCATTTGCTGTTCCCTTTCCTTTCTTTTTTCTTTCACCTCGTCTTCTTTAAACATAAATTCAAGTTCCCTTAAAACCTCTTTGAATTCTTCGGTATTTTCATTTTTTCTACTGTCGCCTGTTGATACTTTACCGGTAATTTCATTCTACATAGACGTATCAGCTCTCCGTTATTGTATGGTTTGTCTAGGCATTGATTCTTTTTGTCCATTGTATCAAAGAATTTTACCACGCTTTTCTCTCCTGAGTTTTCATATGGTGTCATCTGAAGTAACTCATATTTAATTTTGTTTTGCACCTCCTTAGACCAATATCTTTCAAGAAATGCTGTTCTGAACTGTAGGTAAGACGTACAGGTAGCCGCGATCTTTTGCATCACCTCTGCTACTGTCCCTGACATGTATGCGCAAATGGAGTCAAGTTTGTGAGCTATGCTCCAGTGGTATGGTAAGCCTACTTCAAACTGATCGATGAATGTGCGTGCATGCAAGCTACCACCTTCTTCCTAGAAATTTTGAAATTTTCTGACTGTAAGGAAGTGGTCTGTATCACATCTAGTCATAAATCCGGTTTGTTGCTGATTTATGGACTCAAATAATCTGCCACTGCTTGTGTCGTCGTGTTTATTCTCTGGTAATCTACTGCCTGTCTGCCTATTCTCAATTTCCTGACTCATACCCGCGTCATATAGTATCATTGGTGAACAAAAGTGTTGTTCGTGTGTTTCTACTCTCGTCGTTCGCGGTATAGTACCTGTGCTGCTATTATGTTGTGTCATTGGATTTACTGGTTCAGTTGCCTGTCTTTCGATTGGTATCGGCTGAATGTATGTGTTCCGTTTTTCCAGACTACACTTGATTTGCTATTTATTGCAATGTTTGAATCATAAGCAAACAAAACGAACTTGGCATCTGGTAATGTTACTGATGAAAGGTCATTGATATATACAAGAAAAAGTAAGGGCCCTAAAATGGAACCTTGTGGGACCCCACATGTAAGTAGTTCCCAGTTGGATGATGCATGATACATGTCTCTTTCCTAATAACACCCTTTGTTTTCTGCCAGAGATATGAGATCTGAACCATTTTGCAGCATTTCTGTTAGACTATAATATTCCAATTTACTTAAAAGTATATTGTGATTTACACAGTCAATTGCCTTTGACAGATCGCAAAATATACCAGTTGCCTGTAATTTTTTGTCTAATGAATTAAGCACATTTTCACTGTAAGTGTAGATAGCCTTCTCAATAACAGAACCCTTCAGAAATCCGAACTGCGACTTTGACAGTATGTTATTTAAGATAAGATGGTTATAAAGCCGATTGTACATTACTTTTTCTAAAAATTTTGAGAACGCTGGCAAAAGTGAAACTGGACGGATTTTGATGCTATTTCTTTATCTCCCTTCTTAAACAATGGCTTAACTTCAGCATTCAGGAAATATTCCACTAATAAACGACTGGTTCACGGATAGCTTCATATGTTACTTAACTCAGAATCACATTCTTTAATTAACTTTGTTGATATTTCGTCATACCCATTAGATGTTTTTGATTTTAAAGATTTTATGGTGGACGTTATTTCTGCTGGGATAGTTAGGGTCAAATTCATATTATGGAAGTTACTTGAAATGTCTGGTCTGAGGTATTCCATAGCAGCATCTACAGAGCCTGACAACCCCATCTTTTCAGCAACAGCTATAAAATGTTTGTTAAAAAGTTCTGCAACACTACACACACCTGTCACCAATGTATCACTTACTCTTAATGCTATTTGTCCCTGTTCATGTCTGGTTCTACTGGTCTCCTTCACTATATCCCATACAGTCTTTATTTTGTTATCTGATATGACTATCTTTTCCATGTAATATATTTGCTTTGATGTCCGTATTAAAGTCTTCAATGTTTTGCAGTATTTCTTGTAATGTGCCATAGCATCAACATCAGAACTGTTTCGGATTGACAGATACAGTTTCCTTTTTGTTTTACAAGATATCCCTATTCCTTCAGTAATCCATGGCATCTTTGTAGCCTTTGCTCTAACTTTGGTTAGTTTTGGGGGAAAACAGTGTTCAAATAAGGTAAGCACTTTATTCGCAAAGTGTGTATTTTTCATTCATGCCATGAGCACTGTAAACATCAGTCCAGTGAACGTCTCTGAGGAGTGTCCTAAAATAATCAATTTTTGGCTTATTGATTAACCTCTTGAGCTCAAATTTAACAGATTTTATATCCTGTTCACTATTAACATTTAACAGAAGGAACTGCATGTCATGGTGTGATAGGCCATTGAATATTAGTTTTGTAACATAATTTTGTTCATTGGACTTTTCTATAAGGATATTATCAATGGCTGTTTGTGAGCAATTGGCTATCCTAGTGGGGAACTTTACAGAAGGAATTAAATTGAATGATAGTGTAACTAACTCAAATAAGTTCTTATTGGGAGAGTCTTTGAGGAAATCTACATTGAAATCACCAGCAACAACTAATTCTTTGTTTTTGGTTGTTAAATGGGCCAATGCAGCTTCAAGGTGGTTTATGAACAGATTAAAGTTACCTGCAGGCGCTCGATATACACTTAATATCATGAAGGATTTTTTGTGAAATTCTACTTCTGTTGCACGTGCTTCCATATGCTGTTCTAGACAAAGTTTATGAAAGTCAATGTTCTTACATTTATGACAGTTCCTGATGAATGTGGCAACTCCTTCTTTCTCAATTTCTGCTCTACAAAACTGAGACGCTAACCTAAACCCTGTAACACTTAAAAGTTCTATACCAGTAGTCACATGATGTTCAGAGAGGCAGATTATGTCAGCTGGGTTTGAGGACTAATTCATCTATGCAAATAATTAATTCATTAATTTTATTTCTCAGTCCTCGAATATTTTGATGCAATAAAGATAGCTGACATTTCACATTGACTGAGTCTTAACTCAGTAACTCAGAGATGAAATATCTGCTGACTGTTGAAAATTCTTAACTAATAGCTGTTTATGCTGATGTAACAAGCTAGAATTATGTTTATTGGTTTCTTTCTCAAACTGAAGGTTGTTCTCAGTCCTAACCTCTCTTAAAATTTGGTTTCTTTCTGTCATCCCTACCCTAAAAAAAGGTCTTTTCTGAACCCTATAACCACTGATATTTTATCACTCATGACAGTGCCTCCCCCCTTTAACTTTCCTGCTATTTTCCCAGCCAGTTTACCATTCCCTTTCCTGTAGAGGTATAGGCCATGCCTAGTATAATCACCCCTATTGAGAGAATCAACAGGAACCACACCAATGTGTGACCCTGCAACTGACATAAGCAGCCGTTCCAATTCCAAATTAATTCTCTTCACAGAAGAGTTCAAATGAGGTCGGTCATGGCGTCCAAGAACAGATGCAAACTCAACACAAGTGTGCTTCGATGCTGATGCAGTCTTTGCCATGTCCCACCCACTATAACCACGGTGTCTTCCTTAGTGAAATCTTTGCGAAGTGATCCTAAATCCTCTGTCACCTGCTCCAGACCAGCACTAGGTTTAAAAAAAATTGGTGACCTGGTATTCTGATTCCAGTTCATGTATTGTCAATACATACTTAATGTGTGAGGCCAATTATTGACAGTTTGACAATATTCTCCATTCAGGTGGTGACAGAGCTTCAGGAACCAGCAACGAGGTGTTAGTGTGCACTGTTTATTTTTTTTTTCGATTCGCCATTGCATATCATACCTTAGATTCAATTCTCAACGAGTCTTTTGACACAAAAGAATTTTAATAGACCTATGCAAGGGTAATAATTATATATGCCACTTTCGGATAGTAAACGGAGGATTTCCTATGGCGTCGCTTACTTCATTAATTTCATAATATAATATGGATTGTTGCGTAACACAGCAGTTTTGAAAAACGTACGCATTTCGAAAAATACGTCATATATCTGCAGTGACTAGTAAGAGATCTCTGAAGAGCGTGTCAGTTCCACCAAATTACCACAAAGCATAAAAAAAAGAAATGTTTAACGTTAATTTCCTGAACAGGTCCTTGCCGTGGAGATATAATTGCTTCATAAGTTTCCAAAAAATTGTACTAATTGTGCTTGCTGATATTACAGAACTAAATTTCGAGTATTAGAATGACCTACCTGTCGCCAGAAGCATCTGTAAGATGTGCCTATCTCTTGCCGAATGCGACTGTCTCCCTCATTAACGTATTTTGCTTCCCTATTTTAGCTCGTATCAACACTAATAATAATCTCGCACTCATTTCCTCTTTCTCGTTGTTTTCTGTTGCTTGCAAGATAGAACTAATATAATTGCAGTACACGCTTTCTTTTGGGTCTTCGACATCTTAACCGTGTAAACTAGTGTTGTCAAATGGCAATTTTTGTCATTGTTTTTGATAGTGTGAGGTCGCTTCCATATATTGAAGGTTTGACAAACTAGTATTGTCAATAAGTATTGAGCTTGTGCAGGCCCCTTTACTTTTTGTCAGATTTTATAAACCTGTTTTTCACCCAGAGTTGAATTATGTTATTCTTAAGTTACTTGTACTTGGCATTTTTTGGCCACATAGTAATTGCCTTTAGAATGTTCGAGCCAAACAGTATTATTCATCTGTATCTCGCAGTTTGTGTTGCCGAACCTCCTTGGTGCCGCCGTTGTGATTGTTTGTTCTTCCTCAGATAAACTTTGCATTATGAACACAGTGAGCGCTCTGTTCCAGATATCTTATTGGCTGTGAGTAGTTTTAAAAACTGTGGTGCCACATTTATATTGGTTTTGAAAGCAACGTACGTTAAGGGATGGCACAAGAGACCAATCGTCTTGTAGATGACAGTAGGACACTTGCGAAAGCAAATGAAGAATCGCAAACAATCTCAAGAGATAATCATGCAGTTAGTAAGAGGTAATGTATTTCTGTTTATTTTGTTGGTGTTGTGGATAATATTTTAATGCAGGAGCTTGCTTATTTTTAACTCAGTTCATAGATCAACCTGAAAACTGATGATATGATGCTTCTCTCTTTTTCAGGCTACAGAAAGAATTAATGTCTCTAATGGTGAGTATAAGTCAGATGCCTAGTAAATTTTGTTGTCAGTTCTATCTTTTTGTGAGTCCCGGATCTCACTGATAAATTTTCAAAGAAATTGGAGCTGCGGATAATTGCTTCAAACTGCTATCGTGGTATGACCATGAAGTATTGTTTTACCGATTTGCTATTTAACTAGGTGTCTGTTGAACTATAGCTAGTAGCAAATGGCATTAGATAATACGAGGGTTGGAACTTCAGTAGTGGCAACTATTTATTTACAGTTCGTCCAAAATAGAGACGTGTTTCAAAGTTTTACTGACCTTCAAAGTAGTCACCAGCATTGTGCATAAACCGTTGCCAGCGATGTGAAAGTTGTAGGATGCTTTTAGCAGTGCCAGTTGTGTTGACATTTCAAGCGGCGCGGACGAATTTGTAGCAGTTCTGAAGCGAATGCCGTGAAGTGTTTCCTACAGTTTAGAAGTGGAGTTGAAGTCACGAAGGCTTAAGTCAGGGGAGTGCAGTATGTGGTATGGCACTTAGCTGCCCCGTCAGTCAAACAAATAAATAATAGCTTGTACTGTACGTGCTAATTGATGGTCTGGTCCTGCAGAAAGTGTCATCACTTCTGCCTTGAAGCTGGTCGTGAACAGCACAGAGATGGAAGTGATGACACTTTCGGCAGGGCCTGACCATTTTGCAGGACAATGCTGAAGCACATACAGTGCAAGCTGTTACTGATGGGGCTAAGTGCTAGACCACCTGCTGCACTCCCCTACTTAAGCCCTCGTGAGTTCAATTTGATTTTTAAACTGAAGGAAACACTTCACGGCATTTGCTTCAGCACTGCTACAAATTCGTTGCCCAATTGTCAACACAACTGGCACTGCTAAGAGTATCCTACGACTTCCACATCACTGGCAACGGGTTATACACAATGCTGGTGGCTACTTTGAAGGTCAGTAAAATTTTGAAACACACATCTATTTTGTACAAGCTGTAAATAAATAGTTGCCACTATTAAAGTTCCAACCCTTGTATATATTGAGCCCATTGTACTTGTATTTAATTAGCATCTGTTTGACAAAGCTGCTGATAGAGGATTTGTGATGGAAGTTTATAACAAATTCAAGGTTTACATAAAGTCACTGCTCACAATTCTATACTTACAGCAGCATACAAAAGTGCTGATGTAATTTTACCAAGTTATGTGCATTAACATGCATAAACACTGGACAGTCACTGGTAAAGTGAAACTGGGACAGTCAAGAAATTTGCTAGATTCTTAGTCATAGCTGTCTGTGTGCTACTCTATGAAATTTGGTACTTGCTTCATTAGTTACAAACATTACTGTTCAATGCTTGTCATCAGAAAGCATGTGTATTTGTTACTTAAAAGTTTAGTAGTGGACCCCTTGCTTTTTTATAATTTTTGTGAGATACATGTTCATAATTCACACCAAAATACTTCTCCAAGAAGTAACCATTATATATAGGTGTTTTGAATTTACATTGCAGGTTTAATCTTTATAATGAAAAGTGAGTTGAACATGGCTACACTGCATTACAGTATGTTAAAAACATTTATTTTGTATTTATATTTGTTGGCCTCACCCCTTCATTCCAATCTTCCAACCTAAATTGGACACTGGGCTATGTGACAGATTAGTCTCTTGGTTGGCAAGGGTTGGGGGTGGTGTTCACTGTAGCAATTTTGTTGACATAAATGATTGTAGAGTCAAGATCTTAGGGTGGGCGACAAGTCCGTGTGCCCCTAGTATTGAATGCTAATTGATTTGTTTTGTTTTAGAACTAGTACTTGCTTTTAAGTGTCAAATATATTGGTATGTTCCCCACTGTGCTGTAAACACATTTCCATGCGTCTCCATGTTCTTGGCATATTTTTGAGCATGTTTGGTTTCATAGTCTGAAATGTTTGCCCTGATAGCTGAGTGGACAACGTTACGGATTGCCGTCCTACTGCCCCGTGTTCAATTCCCGGTTGGGTCGGGGATTTTCTCCACTCAGGAGCTGGGTGTTGTGTTGTCTTCATCATTTCATCCCCATCGGGCGCACAGGTTGCCCAATGTGGCGTCGAATGTAATGAGACCTGCACCAAGGCGGCTGGATCTGCCCCATAAGGGCCTCCCGGCCAATGACGCCAAGCGCTCATTTCCATTTCCATAGTGTGAAATGCATCCTGAATAGTATTGTGCTGGTCTTGTATCATGACTACTTGAAGATAACTTATGCAGGTGTTACTGGTGAACCACGACCTATCCAACATTCTAGAAAGTGTTCATTTAGGAACTTGCGCACTGCAAGAGCATAGTGAGGAGGCTCTCTCTTGCTGCAACTGTATGATTTTTGTGAGGCCCTTTGCATCAAGCCGAGGTATGAATCACGTTTGTTGTGTAGGTAAATAACTTGTGCCGTTCAGTCCCTACAAAAAAGTATGGGCGAAGCAAATGTTGTGATGTCATTGCTGCCCATATCATTACATGATGTGGGCTCCTTTCTAACTTGACTGTGTAAGGAGTAGTCTCTTTGGCCCAGGCAACATTATTTCTAGCAGTTGTGGTACATGACTAGCTACTATGGGGCTCCAGCCTTTGCAGCATTACTTCCACTATCCATTTCCCCCTCTGCCTCTCGGTTGGTTTTCATGGTTCTGACCCAGCTTAGATCTGATTTATGACTGGACCCCAAGTTTCCACTTCCAGCATATTCTACAACTTTTCATTAAACAAACACATGGTCCCTGTTGTTGGATTTGACGTACCATCAATTTTCAAAATTCTCCAGAAGTCATCCAGGGCAGTGTATGCTCCACCTTTGTGCCTTTCCATCTGTGCACCATTCCCTTTAATATGGTAATACAGCCAAAACACAACACAGTAGTCATCCTGTTGGGGAGGGGGGTCGTCAAGTACCTCCACCACAGTAGCCCCCAGGCCACGCAGGGATCACACTGTTGGTGCTGGAGCTTGAAAACTCTGTGTGTACCATGGGGCATGTGCCTGTAATGACTGGGGCACAGGGAGTCTGTGCAACAGATTATGGCCTGGTGGCCATTGCTAAAGCTGGGTGGCGCTCATGGGGAGAGGCCCCATTGAGAGTGAATGGCTCCCCGGCAGATGAGCCACAGAGGAAGCGAATGAAGTTATCTCCTGCTGGTGGCCATACAGTTCCAGCAGTCTCCATGAAAGGACATTCCTCTTTCAATGCAGAGAGAGATAACCCTAAAATGTTTCCTTCCCTCACTATGCCGTGGGAGGAATGTAAGGATTAGTGGCAAGCAGAGCAATGCTTCATTTGTTTGAGAATTGATGCTGATTCCTTCTTGCCATAAAGCAGTTATTTTTTGTTGGGAACTTGGAAGGTAATGTTGGGCAAGTGGCAGCCACCTGTAAAATGAAAAGTGGGTCAGTTTTGATCAAAATGGCAGCCCCTGCCCAGTCACGGCTGTTGCTCGCTTGCAACAAGATGGGTGACATACTGGCAACTGTCACTCCCCATAAGTCTAAATTTGGTTCAGGGCATCATTTTCCACAGAGACCTGGACTTACAATCAGATGATGAGCTACGCGCCACCTTGGAGCAATTCAGTGTACACTTTATCTGTCAAGTATATAGGAGGGCCAAATGACAACAGGGTTGCTACATGTGCCTTAATCTTGGCCTTTGAGGGTGATTCATTGCTTGAAAACTTCAGGGTGATGGTATACCGATGTGCTGTGAAACTGTATGCTCCCTCTCCCTGCCCCAGTGCGGTGATGCAAGTGTCTGAAATTCAGATACACATCTTTGCATTGCAGTGCTAGCCTCATATGTTGAGATTGTGGATGAGTGCTACATGTGAATGCTCCTTGTGCCCCTGCCCCCATCTGCGTCAACTGTTGAAAGCACCATTCTCCCTGCTCGCCATATTGCACTGTTTTCCAGAGAGAGAATAAAATACTCTCTGGGAAAACTCGCCCACTGAGAGGGAAAGAAGTACGAGCTTTTGCACCTAGCATGTCCAACGATGTCGCACGCAACAACAACATTGCCCTCTTTGGGGACGGTACTCCTGTCTATTGTGTCCAACGACGTCACACGCAACAACAACATTGCCCTCTTTGGGGACGGTACTCCTGCCTATTGTGGGTCCTCAGGGCTGCTCACCTGTGCCTGCCCCCTCTGATGGTTGGGGGCTCCCCTCTTGCTGCATCTCCCACACATACTTTGGGATAAGTGGCTTCCTGTGCACCAGGGACATTGGTCCCCACCTCCCAGCCAGAGACAAATCATCTTCCTCAGGCTTATTCGGGACACTGCATTCCAACATTTCCACCGGTCGACATCCGGACACTAGCCAGTGGCTGAAGGAACAACAGACTGCTGGCCGCAGAGCTTCGCGATCAACCTCTGTACCTGCAACTGATTCAGAGAAGCCCTCGAAATCATCAAAACCCTCTAAGGAGAGTTAAGACAAGAGAATGTATGCAAGAATGACATTCCAGTGCCCCCATGCCGCCAGATCCTGCCTGTTCCACTCCTGTGGCTGAGGTGGAGAATCTGGCAGCCCCTGAGGTCCCAGTTCGCAACATACAACGGAACTCTTTGCCTATGTGTGTTGATGCCATAACCCTTAACCAGTAGTAGCAGGTGACCCTAAGGCATAACCTTCTCCCTTTGTTCGTTCAAAGCCTCAAAGTACATCGACGACATTATTCTCAAGAGGAATTGTAGCAATATTTTCCACCACTTGGCTGAGCTATTCATCTTTTAAACATTTGTCCTACCTTCTGCATTGCCCTTCAGGAGACTTGGTTTCCAGCAATGCAGACCTTGGCCTTTCGTGGATACAGTGGATATTGTAAGAATAACGCTACTTATGACAAGGTGTCTGGCGGAGTTGGCACGTACATTCTGGACACTCTGTATAGCAAGTTTGTAGGCTGTGGCTGTTGGTGTAAGGACATTTCAGGATATTACCACCTTCAACGTTTACCTCCCTCCCAATGGTGAAGTCCCAGAATATACTGTTTGCATTGGTTTCTCAGCTCCCTCCACCTCTCCTACTCTTGGGTGATTTCAATGCCCATAACCCTTTGTGGTGTGGAACTATGATCACTGACTGTCATAAAGTCCTTGAACATTTACTGGCACAATTTGGCATTTTTCCCTTGAATACTAGTACCCCCTAACACTTCAGTGTGGCACACACAACTTTTTGGGCATTGATCTTTCCATTTGCAGCTCCTATCTTCTCCCATCCTTCCAATGGAGGGTCCATGGTGACCTGTATGTTGGTGACCACGTGCTGATCTTCCTGTTCCTCTGCTGGGTGCCTGGCCAGATGGGCTCTCCACAGTGCTGACTGGGGTGCTTTCACCTCTGCTGTCGAACTTGGCTCCCTGCTGTTTGGAGATATTGATGAGACAGTCCCGAAACAACTACCACCACAACTACCATGATCTAGTGGTCCCTTGTTCCTCAGACCCAGCACGACGGAAGACAGTACCTTGGTGGTCATCGGAAATTGGAGGCTGTTCGAGGTTGTAGGGCGGGCTCTCCAACGCCCGGGTCCCCCACGTAATAAAAAGATGGAAGTGAGAATGTTGGGAACTGTATATTTCAACCATCGGACAGTGTTCTTCCCCTTATTAGGTTTGGGCTAAGATCAGACATCTCTTTGGGTACCAGATGCCTGCAGGCGTATCTGGTATTATCTAGGATTGCACTGTCTATGCTGACGAAGATGCTGTCATTGAATGTTTTGCTCTGCACTATGCTAAAGTCTCAGAGCCTGCAAATTATCAACATGCCTTTCATGTTTTAAAATAGCTGGAGGAGCAAAAGAAATTATTTTTCGCTACATGCTACCTGGAGCCATATAATGCTCCCTTCATTGAGTGGGAATTTGTCAAAGTCCTAGCCCATTGCCGTGATGCAGCACCAGAGCTGGACGGCATGATAAAACACCTACTGGTGAATGGTAAGTGCATTTCCTTGCCATCTTTTTTTTGGTGTTGTCTCATGGTGGTTTCGCCTACTGATAAATCTGGTTTACTTGGATTCTGCCATCCGAACAGGTTTTGCCTGACATACCCACATTATAGCTGTCTTCTTTGACCTGCAAAAGACTTAAGACATCACATCCTTGCTACCTTGCAAGAGTGGAGTCTTGGGAGTCTGCTTCAGATTTTCATCCAGAACTTCCTGCCTCACTCTGTTCTGGTTTTTAGGTTGGTGCTTTCCACAGTACCCTCCATACCCAAGAGATTAGAGTCCCGCAGGGCTCTGTATTGAGTGCCGCTCCCTTTCTAGCAGCTGTTAATGGTCTAGCAGCAGCTGTGAGGTCCTCAGTATCACCTCCCTTGTATGCTGACAACTTTCGCCTCTACTGTTGCTCCTCTGGTGTGGGTGTCACTGAATGTAATTATAAGGCACCATACGAAAGGTGCAGGCATAGGCTTTAGATTTTCCACCGTAAAGACTTGAGTCATTCACTTCTGTTGACATCGTACCATTTACCCCCAACCAGAACTTTACCTTGATGACCCACTATTCAATGTGGTGGTCGTAGATCATCATGTCACACTTCGCTGCCTGAGTAACACCAGCTGGGGTGTAGATTGCACTACTCTTCTGCAGCTTTACAAAGCACTGATAAGTCCCCCTATAAGTGCAGCATATGGTTTGGTATCTCCCTCAGCATTGTGGATACTGGGTCTGATAAATCACTGTGGCGTTCAACTTGCGACAGGAGCCTTTCGAACTAATCCTATGAACAGCTTACTTATAGAGGCTAGATTCCCTCCATTGCGGATCAGGTGCCAATGACTGCTTGTCAATTATGTTAACCACATTTGCAGGTCCCTTAAGCATCCGAACTACCATCTCCACTTTTCTAAACACAGTAATCCATCTCCCGTAACAGGAGCCCAGATCGGGGATTGTGATCAAAATCGGCTTCCTGTTTACCCTCTCTGAACATCAGCGGTTTACTATCCACTCCCCAATTTCTGCCCCCCTGCGGGTCCGGTGGTGAGAATAGACGTGAGGTGTTCCTGCTTGTTGTAAGA
This sequence comes from Schistocerca americana, assembly GCF_021461395.2. Classification (NCBI taxonomy): domain Eukaryota; kingdom Metazoa; phylum Arthropoda; class Insecta; order Orthoptera; family Acrididae; genus Schistocerca; species Schistocerca americana. The sequence goes on from NC_060124.1 coordinate 131,138,739, forward strand.
GGCAACTAAAAGGAGTTTCACACGTTTCGGCCTTTGTGATGGTCCCTTGTAGGGTTTGACCTCCATTCTTCAAAATCTTCACGAAGAGCGAGCCAATTGGGGAAGGGTGCCTTACATGGTGCATCGTGTCTGTCGTGCATTGAGATCTTTTGCCCACTTTCTAGTCATCACATTTTAGTCCTGCTCATTCTCCATCTCTTGGGCAAGGAACCTTCCTGGGTGAGTTTTCCACCAAGCACTATGCAGTGTCGCTTTCTGGGTCGACAATGACCATGGACTTCTTTGCACCTGATATCCAGTACGGTAGCCAGTCCGTTGTGATGGGGCCGCCATGTACCCTGTTGGTTGTAGCCCCCTGACCACACTGGGATTGCTCTGCTGATGCCTGCACTGTTAACTCCCTACGTGTGTCAATGGGTAGATCCCCATCCCCTTGGGGCATCAGGACTCCCGGCAATGGCAATCTTGCCAAGTGGCCTTTGCTGTGGCTGGGTGGCACCTATGAGGAGGGCCCATGGTCGGAATGGGTGGCATCGGGACGTATGACATGTGATGAAGCATAGTCCATCTCTTGCCAGTGGTGAAACACCAGCAGTCTCTAAGCGAATCACAAGCTCAATTAAATGCCCAGAAGTACGACCCCAAGTTGTTCCCCTGCCTGGCCACACCTTGGAGGAATGTCAGGCTAAGGGATGGCAGCTGATCTTATTTGCCCTGGTACCTTGTATGTTCGAGAGCTGGTAGAGAATCTTTCATGATGATGAAGCCTCAGTTTTTTGTTGAGCATTTAGAGGACAAGTTTGGGGAGGTGGAAGGCTTGTCCTAAATGAGATCTGGGTCAGTCTTGATCAAAACAGCATCCTCTGCCCAGTCACAGACATTACTCGCTTGTGACAAGCTGGGGATGTTTCTGTAACCATCACGCCCCATAAGAGCTTAAATATGGTCCAGGGTATCATATTTCACAGGGACCTTCTTTTGCAGTCTAACGAGCAGTGCCAGTTTAGAGCAGCGAGGTGTACATTCAGTTCGCTGTGTCCACCGGAGTCAGAGGGATAATCAGGTTGCCTCTGGTGCCTTCATCTTGGCCTTTGAGGGTGATACATTGCCTAAGAAGGTCAAGGTGATGGTCTACCGGTGTGGTGTAAAGCCCTATATCCCTCCCCCAATGCGGTGCTTTAAGTGCTGGAAGTTCGGTCGTATGTCTTCCTGCTGTACTTCCAGCGTTACATGCCAAGATTGCGGATGCCCATCACATCCCAAATACTCCATGTGCCCCGCCTCCCATCTGTGTCAACTGTGGAGAGCACCATTCACCTTGCTCGCCTGACTGCATGGTTCTCCAGAAAGAAAGGAAAATCATGGAGTACAAGACCATGGACAGACTGACCTACACTGAGGCTAAGAGAAAATTTGAATGCCTGCATCCTGTACGTATGACATTGTCTTTGCTGCCACTACAACAGTTCTGGCACAATCAGCTCCGCCAACCCCAGTCACCTCTCAGAGCTGGAAGACTACATCTGCCCCCCTGATGTTGGGGGGGCACGTCCCTCCATGTTGCTCCCACACCACCTACTTCGGGAGCAACACCCCCCCCCCCCCAACCATTGAGTCCATCCCCATTTCTAAGCCAAGGAAGCATGTCTTCTTCGGCTTCTCTCACTAGGAAGGCCCCCCTTGGGTCACTCCCTTCCCAGGTTTTGGCTAGTGGGAAAAATGACACATAAGAGTGGCTGAAGAGCTCAAAAGCAGCTGGTCATAGGGATTCACGTTACTCCTCATTCCCGGCGACTGAGCCAGTGAAGTCCTCCCAGCCAGGGAAACCCAAGGAGCAGCGAGAGAAATAAGACCCATAAGACCAAGGAAATTGTGGTGGCACCCACACCACTGCTATTTATAACCTCTGCGTCTGAGGATGGGGTGGAGATTCTGGCATCCACTGAGGACCTATATCTTGCCACACCCTCGGACACAATGGATATACACTGCTCAAGCAAAAAGTCGGTGGCAGCAGATGAACCTGAAGCGTAAACTGCTTCGTTGAATGTTCCTTGCCTTCCCAGTCTCACTAGGTCATTCTCCAGTGGAATTGCGGCGGTTTTTTCCACTGCCTGGCTGAGCTATGGCAACTGTTAAGCTTTACACCTGTTATCTGCATTGCCCCCCAGGAAACCTGGTTCCCAGCAATGTTGACCCCTGCCCTCCTCCGTGGCTAAAAGGGATATTACAGGAATCGTGGCGACTATAATTGAGTGTCAAGTGGAGTTTGCATTTATGTCCTAAACTCAGTCTGTAGTGACACTGTGCCCACCTTCAAACCCCTCTTGAAGGTGTGCTGTCAGGATAAGGACAACACAGGAAATTGTCAGCAATGTATATCTTCCTCGAGATGGTGCAGTACCCCTGAATGTATTAGCTGCACTTCTTACTTCTGGAAGATTTTAATGCCCATAACCCCTTGTGGGGTGGTACCATGCTTACTGGCTGAGGCAGAGATGTCAAAACTTTAATGGCGCAATACGACCTCTGCCTCTTAAATACTGGGGCCGCCATACATTTCAGTGTGGCTCATGGTAGTTACTCGGCCATTGATTTATCACTTTGCAGCCAAGGACTTCTCTCATCTACCCACTGGAGAGCACATGACTACCTGTGTGGTAGTGATCGCTTCCTCATCTTGCTGTCACTGCCCCCCTGTGAAGCCCACAGCTGCCTGCCCAGATGGGCTTTAAACAGGGTGGACTGGGGGGTTTTCACCTCTGCTGCCACCGTTGAACCTCCCCCACATGGTAACGTCGATGTGATGGTTAAGCAGGAGACTAGCACAACTGTTTCTGTGGCAGAAAAAGCGATCCCTCGCTCTTTAGGGTGCCCTGGCGTAAGACGGTCCCTTAGTGGTTGCCAGAAGCTGCTGAAGCAATTAAGAAGTGTCAGCGAGCTCTACTGCGGCACCCTTCCCTGCAGCACCTCGTAGCCTTTAAACGGCTCTGGGCTCGTGTTCAGCAACTTATCAAATGACGGAAGCAGGATTGTTGGTAGAGATATGTCTGAAGCAGGAGTGTTGGTCGAGATATGGCTCTACCCTTGTGTGCTATGTCACCTTCCCAAGTCTGGGCAAAGGTCAAACGTATTTTTGGGTGCCATATCCCAACAGGTGTTCCCAGTGTTACCATAAATGGTGTGTTCTCTGCCGACGCAAACGTGATTGCCAAGCACTTTCCTTGAGCCTCTGCGTCGGAGAATTACCACCAGCCTTCCGCCCTCTCAAACGGTCGCTGGAAGGGAAAGTCCTCTCATTCACTACGTGCCACAATGAATCCTGTAACACCCCATTTACAAAGTGGGAGCTCCTCAGTGCCCTTGCACATTGCCCCAACACAGCTCCTGGGCCTGATTGGATCCACAGCCAGATGATTAAACATCTCTCATCTGACTACAAGCGACATATCCTCGTAGTCTTCAACTGGATCTTGTTGCGATGGCATCTTTCTATCGCAATGGTGGGAGAGCACCATTATTTAGGTGCTCAAACCCGGAAAAAAACCGCTGGATGTGGATAGCTATCGGCCCATCAGCCTCACCAATGTTCTTTGTAAGCTGCTGGAACGTATGGTGTGTCGGCGGTTGGGTTGGGTCCTGGAGTCACGTGGCCTACTGGCTCCATGTCAGGGCAGTTTCTGCTAGGGTCGCTCTACCACTGATAATTTTGTGTCCCTCGAGTCTGCCATTGGAACATCCTTTTCCAGATGCCAACACCTGGTTGCCGTCTTTTTTGACTTACGAAAAGCGTATGACACGACCTGGCGACATCATATCCTTGCCACATTGTGAGTGGGGTCTCCAGGGCCTGCTCCAGATTTTTATCCAAAACTTCCTGTCGCTCCCTGCTTTCCGTGTCAAAGTTGGTGCCGCCCATACTTCCATCGATATCCAGAAGAATGGAGTCCCACAGGGCTCTTTGAGTGTCTCTCTATTTTTAGTGGTCATTAATGGTCTAGCAGCAGCTGTCAGCCCCTCCATCTCACCTTCTCTGTATTCAGAAGAGTTATGCATTTCGTACGGTTGCTCCAGTACTGGTGTTGCTGAGTGTCACCTACAGGGAGCTATTCACAAGGCGCAGTAATGGGCTCTAGCCCATGGCTTCCAGTTTTCCGCCATGAAGACGTGTCTCGTGCATTTCTGTCAGCGTCGTACCATTCATCTGGACCCAGCACTTTACCTTAATGATGATCCACTCACAGTAGCAGAGACATATCGATTCTTAGGTCTGGTTTTCGACGCTAGTGTGAGTTGGCTTCCTCATCTTTGTCAGCTTAAATGGAAGTGTTGGCAGCACCTCAATGCCCTCCACTGCCTGATTAACACCAACTGGGGTGCAGATCACACCATGCTGCTGCAGATGTACAGAGCCCTTGTTGAATCCTGCCTTGACTTTGCGTGTGATTTATGGTTTGGCGGCACCCTCAGCATTGCGTTTGCTTGACCCATTCCACCATTGCGGAGTTCAACTAGCAACAGGAGCTTTTAGGACAAGTCCGGTAACCAGCGTACTGGTGGAGGCTGGAGTCCCTCCATTGCAGGTCAGATGTGCTTAACTGTTCGCCAGTTGTGTTGCACACACATTCATAGCTCTCCTGAACATCCTAATTACTGTCTTCTATTCCCAACCATGACGATTCACCTCCCGCGTAGGCGGCCCAGATCAGGGCTAACGATTGCAGTTTGCATGCTATCGATACTGTCTGAACTGGAGTCCTTGCCTGTACCACCACTCCTCGAGGTCCATTCACGTACACCTCCGTGGTGCAGCTGTAGGCCGAAGCTTTGCCTGGACCTTTTGTGTGGCCCTAAGGACTCCGTTAACCCTGCGGCTTTCCGCTGTCACTTCCTCTTGATTCTTGAAGTGTTCTGGGGCTCTGAAGTGGTTTACACCAATGGCTTGATGGCCGAGGGTAATGTTGGCTATGCCTTTGTTCACAGAGGCCATATTGAACAGTATTCCTTGCCAGATGGCTGCAGTGTATTCACTGCAGAGCTGGTGGCCATATCTTGTGCACTTCAGTATATCCGTTCATGCCCTGAGGAATCGTTTCTTCTGTGTTCTGACTCCTTAAGTAGCCTACAAGCTATCGACCAGTGCTACCCTCGCCATCCTGGTGGTGTCCATCCAGGAGTCCATCTATGCCCTGGACCGGTCCTGTTGTTGAGTGGCGTTTGTGTGGAACCCAGGACATGTCGGCATCCCAGGCAATGAACTTGCTGATGGGCTGGCCAAACAGGCTATGCGGAAACCACTTCTGCAGATGGGCATTGCTGAACCTGACCTGCATTCTGACTTACCCCGCAGTGTTTTTCGGCTTTGGGAGATGTAATGACATAACAGTACGCACAACAAACTAGATGTCATTAAGGAGACTGGGACTGATGACCTCAGAAGTTAAGTCCCGTAGTGCTCAGAGCCATTAAGGAGACTACGAATGTGTGGAAGTCTTCCATGCGGGCCTCTCACAGGGAATCAGCTGTCCTCTGCCGGCTCCGAATTGACCACACTTGGGTGACCCACGGTTACCTCCTGCTCCGTGACGACCGACCTCAGTGTCGGTGCGGCGCCCAGTTGTGACAGTGGCCCATATTCTGGTGCACTGTCCCACTTTGATTGCACAGCAACAAAATCTTGGATTACTGGACTCATTGCCACCCATTTTATCTGACAACGCCTCATTGGCTGATTTAGTTTTGCATTTTATTCGTGAGGGTGGGTTTTATCATTTGATCTAAGTTTCAGCGCGTGTCCTTTGTACCTTTGTGTCCTCCACCCAAGTGCATTTAGGGTTGAGGTTTTAGTGTGTTGCAGAGTGGCTGGCTTTTCCGTTTTATTCTCGTGGTTGGTCAGCCACTGTAATCTGCTTTCTCGTTTTACTCTCTTCTGTTTCTAGTGTGTCTTTGTTTCTTGTTCCTTTTAGTGTTCGTTCTTGTGGTTTTTCCTTTCTTTCCATTTTGTGTGGTATGTCTCGTCTGTTTTATTCTCACACTTGTGGCATTGTTTTATTAGGAACAAGGGACTGATGACCTTGTAGTTTGGTCCCTTCTACCCTCTTTTTAACCAGCCAACCCAATTTCTGGCCTGAGTGTAGCAGGTGATAGTGGACCTTATCGGTATTTCCAACACCTTGGGCTGCGATTTTGTGATTTCGAGCTCAACCCACTATCACCTTGCTTTCCTGCATTGGAAATGAGTGGAGGAGGCTTGGACAACAGTTCTCTTCTCAGAACTGTGAGTGCTACAATGCTTCTTTCACTATGAGGGAGCTGGCTCATGCTCTCACTTCATCCTGATCTCCACCACTCCAGGGCTGGACAATGTAAACATTCAGATGTTGCAGCACCTTCCTCTTGCTCTCAAGCACTTTATACATACAATCACATCTGGGCAGAGGACAAGTTTCCCAGATGCTGCTATGACGACACTGTCATACCAATACCTAAGCCTGGTAAGGACAAAACCTTCCTTCTAGCTACTGCCCCATTTCTCCCACCAGCTGTGTTTGCAAAGTGATGGAACATATGATTCATGCCCGTGGTATGGTGGCTCAAGTCTCGCAATTACTAACCACTGCACAATGTGGATTTTCAGCACGCTGTTCTGCAGTTGACCATCTTGTTACTTTGTCAACCCATGTCATGAATGGTTTGTCGCAGAAATACCAGACTATGGCTGTGTTTTTTGATTTGGAAACAGCTACCTGTGGAGGACTCCCTACATGTGGAGCTTCCGAGGCCTCATGCTCTGTTCCTTCAAGAATTTTTAAGACAGAGCTTACAAGATAGGTGTGGGTTCTGCTTTGTCAGACGACTTTATCCAGAAAAACGATGTGCTTCAGGCTTACGTCCTGAGTGTCATCCTCTTTTTATTGCCATTAACCCTATTCTTGTCTGTCTCCCACTGGGCATTTCCAGCTCTGTTTTCATTGACAATTTTGTGATCTTTTGCAGTTCTCTATGGACTTGTCTCCTTGAGCAGAGTCTTCAGTGATGTCTCGATCATCTTTACTCATGGAGCATCAGTGATGGCTTTTGCCTTTTGACTGAAAACACTGTTTGTATGAATTACTGGCAGTGCAGTTGGTTTCTTCGAACATGTTTGCATTTTGGACCTGATGCTTTTCTGTTCGCTGAAACTACGAAATTCCTAGGGCTCATGCTCCATAAGAAACTTTCTTGGTACTCCCACGTGTCTTACCTGGCTGCCCGTGCGCTGTACCCTGTTACTGTGTCGAAGAGGTCCTGAGCGGTACTTCCTCGGGAGCAGATCAGATCGCCCTCCTCTGTTTGTGCTGAACCCCTTGTCTGTTCGAAACTAGACTATGGGTGTTTTGTTTATGCGTCTGCATGCCCATCCACCTTATGCTGTCTCAATAAGATCCACCATCATGGCATCCGTTTGGTCATTGGCGCCTTTTACACTAGCCCAGTTGAGTCTTTAAGGAGAGGCTGCCGAACTACCGCTGTCATACTGATGTGATACTCTTCTCAGCAGATATGCATGCAGTTTCTCTGCCATGCCTGGCCACCATTCTATGCCTCCTTCTTTGATGACTTCTGTGACTGCCAGTATGGGGCACTTCACACTTCTCTGCTACCCCATGGAGTTCACTTTCGGCTATTGCTGCAGCAGTTTAACTTCATGCTATGTGCCACTTTCCTGACCTTGGTTTTGTGGCAGCAGCCCATATTCACCTTGGACTTGATTTGCTTCCTAAGGACACTACCACAGACTCGCTCTGTCATTGTAAGTTTCTGGACCTTCGCACAGAACTTTGCGGTAGTAGTTTATGTGCACTGATGGCTCTCGGGCTGACCACGGTGTCACGTGTGACCTCATCATTGGTACCGCCGATTTTCAGTATCGTCTTCTGAAACACTGCTCAGTATTTACAGTGGAGCTCTTCACCCTGTATCAGGACACAGTTTATTCGGCAACATGGGCTTCTCAATAGTGTCATTGTCTCAGGCTTTTTGCCCTACAGAGCCTCTTTGAGCTGTACACCATGCATCCATTAGTGCAGTGGGTCCAGGAAAGCTTTCACTTGCTCACTGCCTGTCAGCAGGTGGTGTCACTTTGACATCACCACTGGTCTCCCCTTCATGGGAACAAGATCCAGGGAATTAAACCTCTCCTAGCGGCTTGGCCAACCTCCTCTTGGCCTTCCCGTTCTAGTCATCCCCATTTGTTAAGTGATGATCTCCCCTCACTTAATGCTCATTCTCATCAACATTTAATGGTTTGCCTTTTCCTGATGGAATGCCCTTCTTTTAACCATGTACATTCTAATTTGTGTGTGCCGTCTGAGTTTCAAGCCATTTTAGCGAATGATGCGTGGTCTGTTGACGGCGTTCTACTTTTTATCCCTCATAGCAATATGGTGAAGGACATTTAACCTTTAGTTCAGGTCCTCCATGTTTCTATGGTGTATAAACATAATTGTTAATTGAATTTTTAATCTTGTATTGTTCATTGTTAATCATGTAAATAATGGATATCATTGGGGTCCAAGAGAGTCCCTGTTTTTAACTGCCTTTCCTTCTGTCAATTGGACTTAGCGTGTAGTCTTCGTGTTCTACGGTTCTGACATGGGGTGCATATAATCTTAGTTGTTTTTGTACCCTAAAACAAAACAAAACTAACTACATGTGATAAAGGAGATTATGACTCAGTGGAGGTCCTCTATGCCGGGCTCACAAGAAACCTACTGTCCTCTGCCAACTCCGAATCAGCCATACTTGGCTGATCATCTCCTCCACAGCAAAGACCCACCCCATGCATTAATCTCACTGACTCGTTACCCCTGGTGTTACATGGTGCCTCAGTGACTGATTTAGTTTAATGTTTCATTTGTGAAGCAGGCTCTCTTTAAGGGAGGGCCACTTAATCCTACTGGCCCATTGAGGGTTTGTCAGAACACACTGTTGCTGCCTCTACCCAGACTGGGCTGCAGTTGTGTGGGCTTGTTGGTCCACATGGTCCTCAGCTTACCTGCTCTTCTCCCCCCCCCCCCAAATCTCTCTCCCCCCCCCCCCCCCCCCTCGTATGGTCTGTTTAGACTTGTTCAACTTTTGTGTCTTTGTGCTTCTCTTGCCCTGTCTGTGTTGCCAGTCTTTCCAGGGCAATCTCTGAGTGGAGTTCCTCTGGTAAGTGGCAGTTGCTGGAGGATGTCTGTCCCCTCATTGCACTCTTTCAGGTATTGCTCCCAAAATGGGCCCCCCAGGGGGTCCACAACTCTTTTGTGGATACGTGCGTGGCGAGCACGGGGCCCCGAGCCATTGCAGCCTTCTTTCTCTCCCGGGCTGCATTTCCTTTCCCTTCCCCTCCTTTCCCCTCCATACCCCTTTCCCCTCGCCCTCTCCTCTCCCTCTATTGGTGTCCTTGCTTATGTTGGCCCCCGCTATCCTCCTGGTTCTGTTGGTTTTACACTCCGGCTTTGTTGCGTAATCATCTCCTCCTTTTGGCATTCCTTGGTCCCCCTCTTGGGTTTGACCTCCATTCCAAAATTTCTCTTCCGTAGTGTGAGCCATTTGGGGAAGAGCACCTTACCTAGTGTCTCCGACGTGTGCCCTCCTAGTACATTCCACCTTTTCTTTTACGTCGTTGTCTGATGCTAGGGTGCATAGCCAGCGCGGTAGCCAGCCCATGTGGTGGGGTCGCTATGTACCCTTTTGGTTGAGCCCCCTGAACACACAGGGATCACACTCCTGATACCTGAGCTGTGACCTCCTCATGCATGCCTTGGAGTGGTTGCTCGTCATCCTGGAGCATCGGAACTCCCGGCAATGGCCGCCGTGCCAGACGGCCCTTGCTGTGGCTGGGTGGCGCCCGTGAGGAGAGCCCCTGATCGGAGTGGGTGGTATCAGGGCGGACGCTATGCAGATGAAACGCATACGGGTCCAAAACTCTGGCCGCTCTTCTGCGGCTGTCTCTCTGCGTGGTACTGATTCCTCAAGTGCTGCTTCTCTTGCCCCTTCGGCCTTCCCTTCCGTGGCTACCCCCTGGGAGGAGGCTCAGGCCCGTCGTCTAGGGGCAAAACCTTTCCCCCGTTATCTAGTTTGCACCAGGACTGATGGAGATACTTTCACCAGTGTCAAACCTTTATTCTTTGTGGAACACATTGAAGACAAGTTCGGCGAAGTGGACTCCCTGAGCAAGATGCGGTCGGGTTCGTTGCTGATAAAAACTGCTTCGGCTGCCCAATCTGCGGCCCTTCGTGCCTGTACCCATCTTGGCACAATTCCGGTGTCCATTACCCCTCACCAGTCTCTAAATGTGGTACAAGGTGTGATTTTTTCACAGAGACCTCATCCTTCAAACTGGTGAGGAACTTCGGGACAATCTCGGACGGCGGGGTGTTCACTTTGTTCGGCGTGTTCAGAAGGGTCCTAAAGATAATCGTATTGATACTGGTGCCTTTATCCTGGCCTTTGAAGGGGATACCCTTCCTGAGAAAGTTAAGATTATGGTCTATCGCTGTGATGTGAAGCCGTACATCCCACCTCCTATGCGGTGTTTTAAGTGCTTGCGTTTTGGCCACATGTCTTCTCGCTGTTCCCAGGACCCTCTCTGTGGTGACTGTGGACGTCCACTCCATGAGGGGAGTCCCTGTGTTCCCCCTGCTGTATGTGTAAATTGTCATGGTAGTCATTCTCCACGTTCAGCAGATTGCCCAGTCTATAAGAAAGAAAAAAAGATACAGGAGTATAAGTCCCTTGATCGTTTAAGCTACACAGAGGCTCGTAAGAAATATGCACGATTGCACCCTGTGTCCATGACATCTAGTTACGCCTTGGTAACATCTTCATCCCTTCCTCCCCCTTCCTTACCCCCATCCCGGACCCCTCTCCTTCCCCCCTCCCCTGCGGCTCCCACACCCTCTCCTCTGGGCGCTGCTCCCCCTCCCCAGCCGGAGAAGTGTCCCACTCCTTCGGCGTCTGCCGGTCAAGGGCGCCTCTCCCGGGATGCCCCTTCCCGGCACCTTCCAGGTCAAAGGTCTGCTGCAGCGCGGCGGCCGCGAGAGCCGCGGTCTATCGGCCCCCAGGTCGCCCGGTCTCTTTCTGTTCCTGATCTTGCTGCAGCTGGCTCCATTATGCCACACAGCCCTCCTTGATCTCAGCCTGAAAAGAAGAAGAAACATAAGTCCTGGGACAAAGAGCCTCTGGTGTCACCGGAGGTCCCTTCCCCGACTTCACAACCGGATTCTGACCAGTCGTTTATGGATGTCGCCCCCTCCTTGTCGGTGACGGGTGGGGACCCGGCGGTATGACTGGATTTAGCGTGTTCAGCCCTCATTTAAACCATCGTTCTGTGGTTCTCCAATGGAATTGTAATGGCTACTATCGTCACCTTCCGGAATTGAAATCCCTTCTTTCGTCCTACTCAGCAGTTTGTGTGGTTCTCCAGGAATCTCATTTTACTGATGCTCACTCACCGACCCTCCGTGGGTTCCATGTTTTCTGTCGAAATCGGGTCGGACCCTTGCGGGCTTCTGGTGGCGTTTGTACGTTGGTCCGTACAGACATTGCTAGCACGTGGATTCCTCTCCAAACTACATTGGAAGCGGTTGCTGTTAGGGTCCACTTAGACTCTGCAGTCACAGTATGCAATCTTTATCTCCCTCCTGACAGGACTCTTACACCTGCTGCCTTAACCACCCTTCTTCAGCAACTTCCTCCTCCCTTCCTCCTCCTTGGGGATTTTAATGCTCATCATCCTTTGTGGGGCAGTGCCTTTCCATCTAGACGAGGTCTTCTTATAGACCAATTTATTGCAGACCACGACCTGTGCCTTCTTAATGATGGCTCCCCTACTCATTTCAGTGCTGGTCATGGTACCTTTTCTGCCATTGATCTTTCTCTTTCTTCTCCCTCTCTCCTCCCTTGCTTACACTGGTCGCCACACGACGACCTTTGTGATAGTGACCATTTCCCGTTGATTATCACACTCCCTTCCCGCTCCCCGATGGAGAGGTTACCTCGTTGGTCTTTCCACCGCGCCGATTGGCCTCTATATACTGCACAGGTCGAGTTTTCTCCCTCTTTGTCGGGTTGTATTGATGACGTCCTACGTGATGTGTCTGACGCGATTGTTCGCGCTGCTAACCTTGCTGTCCCGCGCTCATCTGGACAATTTCGTCGTCGGCAAGCCCGTGGTGGAGTACGGCCATTGCCATTGCCATCCGTGATCGCCGTCGAGCTTTGCAACACTTTAAGAGGCACCCATCTGTAGCCAGCCTTTCTACCTTTAAGCGCCTTCGCGCTAAAGCCCGTTATTTAATCAAACAGAGCAAGCGGATATGTTGGGAACGATTCGTTTCTTCCCTTGGTTCCACTGTCCCTCTGTCACGGGTATGGGCTACACTTCGCTCTCTCCAAGGTTGCCATCGGCAGTCCACCCTCCCAGGCCTTCACCTCCCAGATGGCATTTGTACGGACCCATTAGTTCTCGCAGAACATCTTGCGACCCATTTTGCAGTGGCATCAGCGTCGGCCTCCTATCCAGCTGCTTTCCTTCATCAAAAACAGCAGGCTGAAGCTGTCACCTTATGTTTCACCACGTGTGAGTCAGAATCTTACAACGAACCTTTCACTGAATGGGAATTTCTTTCTGCTCTATCTTCTTCTCACGATACGGCCCCTGGCCCAGATTCCATTCATAACCAGCTGCTCCAACATCTCAGTGCTCCACAACGGCACCATCTTCTTCGGGTGTTTAACCGTATCTGGCTCCAGGGTGACTTCCCTTCTCAGTGGAGGGATAGCATTGTGGTTCCTGTCCTTAAGCCTGGTCAGAACTCCCTATCTGTTGACAGCTATCGGCCAATTAGTTTGACCAATGTTGGTTGTAAGTTACTTGAACGGCTGGTAGCCCGTCGGCTCACTTGGGTCCTCGAATCTCGGGATCTATTGTCCCCTTACCAGTGTGGCTTTCGAGAGGGACGATCTCCAATCGATCATTTACTTCGCTTGGAATCCGCAGTTCGGCAGGCTTTTTCCCAGCGCCGCCATTTGGTTGCAGTGTTTTTTGACCTTCGCAAGGCCTATGACACGGCCTGGCGCCATCACATCTTACTAACCCTTCATCAGTGGGGTCTTCGGGGCCCACTCCCGATTTTTATCCGCCAGTTCCTGATCCATCGGTCATTCAGAGTTCGAGTTGGTACTGCTTTTAGTTCTCCACGGACCCAGGAGACGGGCATCCCACAGGGTTCTGTCTTGAGTGTCCTTCTTTTCCTCATTGCTATCGATGGACTTGTGGCCTTGGTCGGTCCCTTGGTCGCCCCTGCCCTGTATGTGGATGATTTCTGCATTTGGGTTAGTTCCTCCTCGATGCCATCTGCAGAACGGCAGCTCCAGGTGGCTATACGGCGTGCCTCTGCATGGACCCTCTCACACGGGTTTCAATTCTCTCCTTTAAAATCGCGGGTGGTCCACTTCTGTCGCCGTACTACGGTCCACCCTGATCCAGAGCTCTATCTCGCTGCACAAAGATTGCCTGTGGTCTTCTTTTCGACAACAAGCTCACTTGGCTGCCCCATATTAGACTCCTGAAGGTAGGATGTTTCCGTAAACTCAATGTCCTTCGCTTCCTTGCCCACTCCTCTTGGGGTGCGGACCGTTCCCTCCTCCTCCGTCTTTATCGTGCTCTAGTTCTGTCACGTTTGGACTAAGGTTGTCAAGTTTATGGTTCAGCTGCTCCTTCCACGCTGCACGTGCTGGATCCGGTCCACCATCGTGGTATCCGTTTGGCCACCGGTGCCTTCCCTACTAGCCCTGTTGATAGTCTCCTGGTTGAAGCTGGGATCCCCCCCCCTTTCTGTTCGGCGGTCCCAGCTTCTGGTGTCTTATGCCCTTACTATCCGTTCTTCTCCCGCTCATCCTTCCTATTCTATCCTATTCCCAGACCATGGACGTCGCCCGCCTGACTCCCGCCCTCGGGCGGGTTTACCGGTTGGACTGCGCCTTGCGTCTCTTAACTGTGATTTTCGGCTTCCTTCTTTGTCCTGTCTTCCTCGCTCCCTCCCCTCCACCCCTCCTTGGTTAGTTCCTCGGCCTCGAATTCGGATGGATCTCCGCCGCGGTCCGAAAGATTCCATCCCCCCGGTGGTGTTCCGTTCCTTTTTCCGCCAAATTTTGTGGGAGTTTCGGGATGCTGTTGTTTTTTACACTGATGGCTCTAAATCTGCTGATCATGTTGGGTATGCCTTCACGTCCTTTGTTGGAACGGAAAATCATCTACTGCCACCCTCATGTGGGGTGTTTACTGCGGAATTGATGGCAATTTCCCGGGCCCTTACCTTTATTAAACAATCACAACACAACCGCGTTTTGTTATGTACGGACTCGATGAGTGGCCTTCTTGCTATTGACCGGTGTTTTTCGCGCCATCCCTTGGTCTCTGCCATCCATGACCATCTCGCTGATCTTTACCGTGCTGCTTGTTCCATTGACTTCTTATGGGTCCCGGGCCATGTGGGTATCCCGGGTAATGAGCTCGCTGATCGTTTGGCTGGGGGAGCAGTTACTTACCCCCCGTTTTCTGTAACCCCTCCTGCAGCGGATTTACGGCTTCACATCAAATCCCACTTTGCACAGTCATGGGCCAATTCTTGGGAGGCTACTCCACTGTCTAATAAACTTCGTGCCATTAAGGTGAATCCAGGCCCATGGCGTTCTTCCTTTCGCCTCTCCCGCAAGGACTCGACCACACTGTGTCGTCTCTGCATTGGCCATACCAGGCTGACCCATGGTTTCCTTTTGCGTGATGAGCCACCCCGGCTATGTGGTTGTGGAGCCTTCCAGTCAGTGGCCCACATTTTGGTTGAATGCCCCCTTCTTTTGGCTCTGCGTGCTAAGTACAGACTCCCCCACACTTTACCTTTGATGTTGGCTGACGATTCCCCGATGGTCTCTCTGGTTCTAGGTTTCCTCCGGGAGAGTGGTTTTTATTCTCAGTTTTAAAGTTTTTAATCTCCCTCTGGTGTTGGGGCAGGGCGGTGAGTGTTTGGGTGTCTCCCACTGTAGGCAGTGTTCAGAGATTCCCGATTCACCTCCCTGACCGGAATCCTCTTTTCTTTCCCTTTTACTCTGTTTTTCCCCCTTCTTTTTAAGGCTTGGTTAGTTTTTCTATTCCCATACGTACTTTCTGCATTATAGCAGTTGTACCTTTTAAGTCACAGGTGGTCTTGCCTATGCTGCTTCAGCATAGTGTTGGGTTCGTTCTCCTGCCAACTTCCCTCATTTGTTTTTACTATTGACAACGTGACTGCCCTTTTACGTTTCCCCTTTTTCCGTATTATTGTTCTGATTTTTCTGAGATGTCCCGTTAGCAGAATGGAGTCTATTTGAATCAAGGGACTGATGACCTTGCTGTTTGGTCCCTTTAACCTCAAACAACCAACCAACCATCCCAAAATGGGGTACCTTGCCTGCCTTTTTTCCTGTCTTCTTTTTGTCCCTTATCTCAGCTTTACTGACCTTGGTAAACCGTGGGGTTTTCTTCCGCTGGGTTTCACACAGTAGGCTATCTCTGATCTATAGTCATGTAGATCTGTGTTCAAGAGAAAAGTGACTGATGGCATAGTAGTTTGGTCCCTTTAACCAGCCAACGAACTAAAAGTAGCCCCATGCAAGAGCAGGAGAATGTCTCCTGTAGCATAATACTACTCCCACCAGCCTCTGCCTGTGGTGCACTGTGCGTTTTGAGCCACCGTTCGCCTTGATGATGGCATTTGTGGTGACGACTGTCAACCTAATGTAGCAAAACTGTGATTCACCTGAAAACCTGACACTTTTCCATTGACAGACTGTCAAATCCCGGTGGTCCTGTGTCCTTTGTAGTTGTAATTGGGTCAACATGTGAATACGTTAGGGTGGTGTGCTGCGGAGCTCTATGCTCCTCAATGAATGGCGAGCTCCAAAATACTTGTCTGTGCACCAGCATTGTGCTGTTTTGGCAGAGATGCACATATCACCACCTATATTACTTTACGGAGCAGAAAAGCCTCCTACACCAGATTCTGTGAAGAGTCATGGATGTCCAACCATTTAGCGCCTAGTGGTAGTTTCACGGTCTTTCTACCTCTTTTTAGATGCTAACGACAGTAGCACATGAAAATTTGACCATCTTTGCCGTTTTTGAGATACTCGTTCACAGGCTTTGTTTAATAATAATCTGTTCTTTGACAAAGTCTCTTATCTCAGTGGATTACCCAATGTGCAACCCATATCTTTGGTGGTGTGATCCCAAATCTGTCTCAGCTGTGCTTATATATTTTTCATAGCATGCCACTTGCCCACAACGGCACTGGTTGGCATCCAACCTCGTGGTGCGCAGTGCTCATAATATTTTGGCTTATTGGTGTATAATTGCTTCACTGGGTGGCTTCCCTAGCTAAATGCATATGATACAATTTCAAAGTACAGAAATTGGCACAGAAGTACCACAATTGGATGATTTCAGGATTGCAGAAATACTTGCCGTATATAGGAGTCACTGCACTGAGTGGTTCATGCCAGTAATTAAGTAAAAGTGCTCTCGCATATCAATGATGTTTGGACACAGTTAAAGATCATTAGCATTTGTTTGCTTTGGTACCTTAGTGAATCGTCAAGCTTCAACAAGAAAGTGCTGAGCTCTTAGTATATGAGAACACTTGCATGATTTCAGTTTTGCCTGTATGTAGAGAACATCTGTAATATGATAGTTTCTGCATCATGCCACAGGTGAAGTACATTAGTCACAGTATTGTCAGCAGCTTTTGTGAATGGATTTGCATGGTTCAACAATGTTTTCATTGCCTTGTGGGGCAAATGTCTCAAGTTGTCACTGTTGGCAGAATCAAGAGGAGTTAAATTTGTTTATTCACTAATGTAACACATTCAAATTAGAATTTAGTTTTTGTTAAATTTTATTATATTTGAACAACTAAATGGTTTTGATTAATTCTTTTGACAATTAGGTGTCCTCTGTTATAAAATCTAATGATAGATGTAAAGCTGAAACTGGTTACCTGTTAAAAGCAAACTTAAAATGTCAAGACTCTGAAGTTTTTATATATTGAGGCCAAAATGAGCTTATTTCGTGTAATATATTTATTCTAGTATTGCAATGGTTGCACCTCACTGAAGTGAACTTTTGGTACCAATACTTTTTAATTAAGAGTGAGGGATTGTTTGAGCTCTACATTAAATATAGCTCTGTATTGTAATTAAATTCATTGTTCTTTTGAGTGTTGTGACACGTTGATTTCTTGCCTGTAGAGTGCAGTGAAAAAAAGAAGAGTTTTAAATGTGTTATAGAGTACTCCACACTGCTCTGTAGGTACAATAGAACCTTGTTCAACTTTCAGATTTGGGCTCAGGGTGGTTAGAATGCTAAAAAGGTCAGATGATCAGAGGAGAATAAAATACGTCATTTACAGAGCTGAAAACGGTGTAGTCAGAATTAAGAAAAAACACTTGCATTTTTAATAAATAGGAAGGAAAACAGTTTGCTACCTGAAAATCTACTTAAAAAGTGTAAACTGTTTTTGTTTCAGTTTTTGTAGGTTTCTGGCTGCACTTTGCCCACAGTATTTCCACATCTGTAGCGGTTGATTGTTTCAAATATTTGAAGGTAGTCTCAGATGCATCCTTTATTGCAGAGTGGCTGATATTTTCATTTTCTGCTATTCCTTCATCTGGCTCCTCTTTCAGTTTTTAATGGTTGTCACTCTAGAACCCATTTGAGACTAATGTAGTAACTGACTCACCTTTGTCAAGTAATAACAGAACTCTTTCTGTTTGATTGATAACGAAACACATTTTCTTTTCTGATTTGTAGCTATTTTTAGTACTTCAGATTCACTTACACCTGTTAATGTGAACTTGGAATAGACTCGCACTGCTGCTTTAATGTTAAAAGGGATGAGTAATAAACTTAGAAGGTGGACCGATAACGGACACCAGCTGTGATGTTCTTCAGCATGGAGCACACAGTCGGACACGTGGCTGGATAATCCGAGAAGTAGGTTAATTGGAGGTTGGATAATCAAGGTTCTACTGTAGTATATTAAATCAAAGTGTGTTTATATTATTCTGACAGCCTTTTATAATAGTGTTGGGATGTTCATGTTATGATGTCCATCAAATTAAAATTAAAATTTATTACAGATGAGTCCTGATAAAACTGTGTCGGCATTCCCTGATGGTGAAAACTTGTTCAAGTGGATTGGGACTATAACAGGTCCTGTGGGAACGGTTTGTATTCATTACTTATTTATATTGCAGACTTGTAGGATAGAGGCTTGCTGATGCTTCAAAGGTTTCATCAGGAGTGTAAAGTTATGTTGTAACTATTTTGATAAGCGTAGTAAAACTTTTTAGATTTGATGATTCAGAGTGTAAGTGGTAGACAATAATTCAAGTTTTAGATTGTCCTCAAATAGTCTTACAATTTGCTGTCACTACTTCCTCTGAGGTTTGGAGTCCATCTTAAATCCCATATATTGCTGTGTAGGGAAATAAATTCAAAGGTTAGAGGATTTTGTGAAGAGAAAGGCATACCATCTCCAATATGGCCATTCATGGCAAAGCACGGTGTTGTTAAAACCAACGCCCAGCATAAATACAGATATATTTTCATAAAAGTGCAGACTCCAAATGAAAATAACTTGCTGCTTCAAACGTGTGGCCATACCTCTTAAAGAACCTTCGTATTATGCGATTGGCCTCACAGTAATAGCACCATCAATTAATTTATTCCCTCCAGGGGCCTCATGGTCCTTTTGTGTACGTGTGTGGTCAGCATGGGCCCCGAGCTATTGCAGCCTTAATTGTTTCCCGGGCTGCATTTCCTTGCCCTTTCCCTCCTTTCCTGTCCTTGCTCCTTCCCCTTTGCCCTCTCCTCCCCCTCTCTTGGTGTCCTTGTTTATGTTGGCCCCACTATCCTACTGGTAATATTGGCTTTGCAGTTTTGTTTTGTTGCGTAATTACCTCATCCTTTCGGCATTCTCTGGTCCCCCTCTGGGGTTTGACCTCCATTACTAAATTTCTCTTCTGTAGTGTGAGCCATTTGGGAAAGGGCACCTTACCTAGTGTCTCCGATGTATGCCCTCCTAGTTCGTTCCACCTTTTTTTTTCACGTTGTTGTCTGATGCTAGGGTGCATAGCCAGCACGGTAGCCAGCCTGTGTGGTGAGGTTGCTATGTACCCTTTTGGTTGAGCCCCCTGGACACACAGGGATCACACTTCTGATACCTGAGCTGTGACCACCTCATGCAAGCCTTGGAGTGGGTGCTCGTCACCCTGGAGCATCGGAACTCGTGGCAATGGCTGCCGTGCCAGACGGCCCTTGCTGTGGCTGGGTGGCGCCTGTGAGGAGAGCCCCTGATTGGAGTGGGTGGTATCAGAGCAAACGCTATGCAAATGAAACTTTCACCAATACCAAACTTTTCTTTGTGGAACACATTGAAGACAAGTTTGGCGAAGTGGACTCCCTGAGCAAGATGCGGTCGGGTTCGTTGCTGATCAAAACTGCTTCGGCTGCCCAGTCTGCGGCCCTTCGTGCCTGTACCCATCTTGGCACAATTCCTGTGTCCATTACCCCCCACCAGTCTCTCAATATGGTTCAAGGTGTGATTTTTCACTGGGACCTCATCCTTCAAACTGATGAGGAACTTTGGGACAATCTCGGATGGCGGGGTGTTAACTTTGTTCGGTGTGATCAGAAGGGTCCTAAAGACAATCGCGTTGATACTGGTGCCTTTATCCTGGTCTTTGAAGGGGATACCCTCCCTGAGAAAGTAAAGATTATGGTTTATCGATGTGATGTGAAGCCGAACGTCCCATCTCCTATGAGGTGTTTTGAGTGCTTACGTTTTGGACACATGTCTTCCTGCTGTTCGCAGGCCCCCCTGTGTGGTGACTGTGGATGTCCACTCCATGAGGGGAGTCCCTGTGTTCCCCCTCCTGTCTGTGTTACTTGTCATGGCAATCATTCTTCACGTTCACCAGATTGCCCATTATATGAGGAGGAAAAGAAGATACAGGAGTATAAGTCCCTTACCTACACATAGGCTCATAAGAAGTATGTAAGACGTATGCACGTCTTCACCCTGTGTCCTTGACGTCTAGTTATGCTTTAGTTACATCTTCACCCCTTCCTCCCACTTCCTTACCCCAATCCCAGACCCCTCTCCTCCCCCCCCCCCCCCTCCCCTGCAGCTCCCACACCTTCTTCTCTGGGCACTGCTCCCCCTCCCCAGCCGGAGAAGTGTCCCACTCCTTCGGCGTCTGCCAGTCAAGGGCACCCCTCCCGGGATGACCCTTCCTGGCACCTTCCAGGCCAAAGGTCTGCTGCCACGCGACAACCGCAAGAACTGCGGTCTGTC
Organism: Schistocerca americana; assembly: GCF_021461395.2. Lineage (NCBI taxonomy): Eukaryota > Metazoa > Arthropoda > Insecta > Orthoptera > Acrididae > Schistocerca > Schistocerca americana. The sequence continues at coordinate 131,159,159 of NC_060124.1, forward strand.
AGCCCCCAGGTCACCCGATCTCTTTCTGTTCCCGATCTTGGTGCAGCTAGCTCCTTTATGCCACACAGCCCTCCTTGATCTCAACCAGAAAAGAAGAAGAAACATAAGTCTTGGGACAAAGAGCCTCTGGTGTCACCAGAGGTCCCATCCCCGGCATCACAACCAGATTCTGACGTGTCATTCATGGATGTCACCCCCTCCTTGTCGGTGACGGGTGGTGACCCGGCTGTATGACTGGCTTTAGCCTGTTCAATCCCCATTTAAATCATCGTTCTGTGGTTATCCAATGAAGTTGTAATGGATACTACCGTCACCTTCCGGAATTGAAATCCCTTAGTTCTTCTTACTCTGCAGCTTGTGTGGTTCTACAGGAATCTCATTTTACTGACGATCACTCACCGACCCTCTGTGGGTTCTGTGTTTTCTGTCGAAATCGGGTCCGACCTCTGCGGGCTTCTGGTGGCGTTTGTACGTCGGTCCATACAGACATTGCTAGCATGTGGATTCCTCTTCAAACTACATTGGAAGCAGCTGCTGTTAGGGTCCACCTGGACTCTGAGGTCACAGTTTGCAATCTTTATCTCCCTCCTGACAGGACTCGTACACCTGCTGCCTTAACTGCCCTTCTTCAGCAACTTCCTCCTCCCTTCCTCCTTCTCGGCGATTTTCCTGCTCATCATCCTTTGTGGGGCAGTGCATTTCCATCTAGACGAGGTCATCTCTTAGATCAGTTTATTACAGACCAAGACTTGTGCCTTCTTAATGGCTCCCCTACTCACTTCAGTGCCGGTCATTGTACCTTTTCTGCCATTCATCTTTCTCTTTCTTCTCCCTCTCTTCTCCCTTCACTACACTGGTCGCCACACGATGACCTTTGTTATACTGACCATTTCCCATTGATTTTCTCTCTCTCTCTCTCTCTCTCTCTCTCTCTCTCTCTCTCTCTCCCTCCCTCCCTTCCCGCTCCCCGATGGACAGATTACCTCGTTGGTCTTTCCGGTGCGCCGATTGGCCTCTATACACTGCACAGGTCGTGTTTTCTCCCCCTTTGTCAGGTTGTATTGATGACATCCTATGTGACGTGTCTGACGCGATTGTTCGCACTGCTAGCCTTGCTGTGCTGCGCTCATCTGGACTACTTCATAGCCGGTAAGTCCCGTGGTGGAATACGGCCATTGCCATTGCCGTCCGTGATCGCCCTCGAGCTTTGCAACACCTTAAGAGGCACCCATCTGTTGCCAGCCTTATTACCTTTAAGCGCCTTCGCCCTAAAGCCCGTTATTTAATCAAACAGAGCAAACCATATGTTGGGAACATGTTCCCTTGGCTCTACTGTCCCTATGACACGGGTATGGACTACACTTCGCTCTCTCCAAGGTTGCCATCGGCAGTCCACCCTCCCAGGCCTTCACCTCCCAGATAGCTTTTGTACGGACCCGTTGATTCTTGCGGAACATCTTGCGACCCATTTTGCAATGGCATCAGCATCAGCCTCCTATCCGGCTGCTTTCCTTCACTGGAAACAGCGGGCCGAAGCTTCCACCCTTGTCAGTCAGAATCTTACAACGAACATTTTACTGAATGGGAACTTCTTTCCGCACTTTCTTCTTTTCATGATACGGTCCCTGGCCCAGACTCCATTCATAAGCAACTGCTTCAGCATCTCAGTGCTCCACAACGGCAACATCTTCTCCGGGTGTTTAACCGTATCTGGCTCCAGGGTGACTTCCCTTCTCAGTGAAGGGATAGCATAGTCGTTCCTGTCCACAAGCCTGGTAAGAACCCCCTATTTGTTGACAGCTATCGGCCAATTAGTCTGACCAATGTTGTTTGCAAGTTACTTGAACGGTTGGTAGCCCGTCGGCTCAATTGGGTCCTCAAATCTCAGGATCTATTGTCTCCTTACCAGTGTGGCTTCCGAGAGGGACGGTCTCTGATTGATCATTTACTTAGCTTGAAATCCACAGTACGGCAGGCTTTTTCCCAGCACTGCCATTTGGTTGCAGTATTTTTTGACCTACGCAAGGCCTATGACACGCCCTGGCGCCATCACATCTTACTTACCCTTCATCAGTGGGGTCTTCGGGGCCCACTCCCAATTTTTATCCGCCAGTTCCTGTTCCATCGTTCATTCAGGGTTCGGGTGGATACTGTTTTTAGTTCTCCATGGACCCAGGAGACGGGCATCCCACAGGGTTCTGTCTTGAGTGTACTTCTTTTCCTCATTGCTATCGATAGACTGTGGCCTCTGTCGGTCCTTTGGTCACCCCTGCTCTGTATGTGGATGATTTCTGCATTTGGGTTAGTTCCTCTTCGATGGCCTCTGCAGAACGGCAGCTCCAGGGAGCTATACGGCGTGCCTCTGCATGGACCCTCTCACACGGGTTTCAGTTCCCTCCTTTAAAAACGTGGGTGGTCCACTTCTGTTGCTATGGTCCACCCCTACCCGGAGCTCTACCTCGATGCACGACGATTACCTATGGTCCCACCGTTTTGTTTCCTGTGTCTTCTTTTCGACAACAAGCTCACTTCAGACTTCTGAAGGTAGGATGTGTCCGTAAACTTGATGTCCTTCGCTTCCTTGCCCACATCTCTTGGGGTGCGGACCACTCCATCCTTTTCCACGTAAAGGGCTTTAGTGCTGTCTCGCTTGGACTGTGATTGTCAAGTTTATGGTTCAGCTGCTGCTGCCACCACATTGTGCCTCCTGGATCCGGTCCACTGTTGTGGTGTCCATTTGGCCACCAGTGCCTTCCCTACTAGCCCTGTTGATAGTCTCCTGGTTGAAGCTGTGATACCCCCCCTCCCCCCTTTCTGTTCGGTGGTCCCAGCTTCTGGTGTCTTATGCCCTTACTATCCGTTCTTCTCCCACTCATCCTTCCTATTCTATCCTGTTCCAAGACCATGGACATCGCCCACTGATTCCCACCCTCAGGTTTGTTTACCGGTTGGGCTCTGCCTTGTGTCTCTTTGCCTTGATTTTCAGCTTCCTTCTTTGTCCTGTCTTCCACGCTCCCTCCCCTCCACCCCCCCTTGGTTAGTTCTTCGGCCTCAAATTCAGATGGATCTCCGTCGAGGTCCGAAAGATTCCATCCCCCCGATGGTGTTCCGTTCCTTTTTCCTCCGAATTTTATGGGAATTTCAGGATGCTGTTTTTTACGCTGATGGCTCCAAATCTGCTGATAATGTGGGGTATGCCTTCTCGTCCTCTGTTGGAACGGAAAATCATCTGCTGCCACCTACATCTGGGGTGTTTACTGTGGAATTGATGGCTATTTCCCAGGCCCTTAACTTTATTAAACAGTCCCAACACAACTGTGTTTTGTTATGTACGGACTCAGTGGCCTTCTGGCTGTTGACCGGTGTTTTTCGCAACATCGCTTGGTATCTGCCATCCTTGACCATCTCGCTGATATTCACCGTGCTGCTTGTTCCGTTGACTTCCTTTGGTCCCTGGCCATGTGGGTGTCCCGGGTAGTGAGCTTGCTGATCGTTTGGCTGGGGGAGCGGTCACTTACCCCTCATTTTCTGTACAGCTTCTGCAGAGGATTTACAGCTTCACATCGAATCCCACTTCGCACAATCGTGGGCCAACTCTTGGGTGGCTACCTCCCTGTCTAATAAACTTCGTGCGATTAAGGTGACACCAGGCCCGTGGTGTTCTTCCTTTCGCCTCTCTCGAAAGGACTCTACCACACTGTGTTGTCTCCGCATTGGCTGTACCAGGCTGAGCCATGGTTTTCTTTTGTGTGATGAGCCACCCCCACTTTATGGTTGTGGAGCCTTCCAGTCAGTAGCCCACATTTTGGTTGAATGCCCCCTTCTTTTGGCTCTGTGTGCTAAGTACAGACTCCCGCATTTTACCTTTGATGTTGGCTGACGATTCCCGGATGGTCACCCTGGTTCTCGGTTTCCTCTAGGAAAGTGGTTTTTATTCCCAGTTTTAAGGTTTTTTAATATCTCTATGGTGTTGGGGCAGGGCAGTGAGTGTTGGGGTATCTCCCACTGTAAACCATGTTTGGAGATTCCCGACTCCCCCTCCCTGACCGATATCCTCTTTTCTTCCCCCTGTACTCTGTTTTTATCTTTTTTTAGGATTGGTTGGTCTCATTTTTCCCATACGTACTTCTACATTCTAGCGGTTGCACCTTTTAAGTCGCAGGTGCTCTTGCCTCTGCTGCTTCAGAAGTGGGATATTTCCTGCCTCTAGCATAGCGTTGGGTTCGCTCTCTTGCTGACTTACCTCATTTTGTTTTTATCATTGACAACATGACTGCCCTTTTACATTTTTTAGCCTTTTCCCTTTTATTGTTCTGACTTTTCTGAGATGTCACACTATCGGAATGGACCACATTTGAAACACGGGACTGATGACCTTGCTGTTTGGTCCCTTAAACCCCAACCAACCAAACAACCCAGTTTAGGGAAGGAAAAGAAGATACAAGAGTAGAAGTCCCTTGATTGTCTATCCTACACTGAGGCTCGTAAGAAATATGCACGTCTTCATCCTGCGTCCATGACGTCTAGCTATGCTTTAGTTACGTCTTCAGGCTTTGGGAGACGGAATGGCGTAACAGCACGCACAACAAACTGTGTATCATTAAGAAGACTATGAATGTGTGGAAGTCTTCCATGCAGGCCTCTCGCAGGGAATCAGTTGTCCTCTGCCGGCTCCGCATTGACCATATGTGACTAACGCATGGTTACCTACTCTGTCGCGAGGACCCACCTGAGTGTTGCTGTGGCTCCCAAATGAGTCGTCCACCTCTTGCTGGACTGCCCACTTTTAGCCACTCTGCGGCAGACTTTTAACTTTCCCAGCACCCTGCCTTCGGTGTTGGGCGACAATGCCTCTGCAGCAGCTTTTGCTTTATGTTTTATCTGTGAGAGTGGGTTTTATACTTCTATGTAGGTTTTTTAGCACATGTCTTTTGCCCCTCCGTGTCCTCCACCCTAGTGCTTTTAGGATAGAGGTTTTAATATGTTGCAGAGTGGCTGGCTTTCCCTTTTTATTCTCGTGGTTGGCCAGCCACTGTAATCTGCTTTTATGTTTTACTCCCTTCTGTGTCTAGAGTCTCTCTCCTGTTTTCTTGTCCTCTTTTGTTCCTTTTAGTATTAGTTGCCATCCCTTCGTTCTTGTGGCTTTTCCTTTCTTTCCGTTTTGTATTATATGCTTCGTCTGTTTTATTCTCAATCTTGTGGCATTGTTTTATTGGGAACAAGGGACTCATGACCTCGTAGTTTGTTCCTTTCTCTCTCTTTTAAACCAACCAACCCTTCCTTGTCGGTGACGGGTGGAGACTCGGTGGTATGACTGACTTTAGCCTTTTCACCCCCCATTTGAATTGTCGTAGTGTGGTTATCCAATGGAAGTGTAATGGATATTACCATCACCTTCCGGAGTTGAAATCCCTTATTTCGTTTTACTCTGCAGCTTGTGTGGTTCTACAGGAATCTCATTTTACTGACTATCACTCACCGAACCTCCATGGGTTCCGTATTTTCTATCGAAATTGGGTATGGCCTCTGGTGGCATTTGTATGTTGGTCCATACAGACGTTGCTAGCACGTCGATTCCTCTTCAAACAACATTGGAAGCAGCTGCTGTTAGGGTCTACCTGGACTCTGAGGTCATGGTTTGCGATCTTTATCTCCCTCCTGACAGGACTCTTACACCTGCTGCCTTCACTGCCCTTCTTCAGCAACTCCCTCTTCCCTTCCTCCTTCTCGGGGATTTTAATGCTCATCATCCCTTGTGGGACAGTGCATTTCCATCTAGTCGGGGTCTTCTCATAGGCAAGTTTCTTGCAGACCACGACTTGTGCCTTCTTAATGATGGCTCCCCTACTCATTTCAGTGCCGGTCAGGGTACCCTTTCTGCCATTTCTCTCTCTCTCTCTCTCTCTCTCTCTCTCTCTCTCTCTCTCTCTCTCTCTCTCTCCTCCCTCCGTCCTTCCTTCATTACAATGGTCGCCACACAACTTTTGTGATAGTGACCATTTCCCGTTGATTCTCTTGCTCCCTTACCGCTCCCTGATGGACAGGTTACCTTGTTGGTCTTTCCAACGGCCTCTATATACTGCACAACTCGTTTTTCTCCCTCTTTGTCGGATTGTATTGATTATGTCCTACGTGATGTGTCTGATGCGAATGTTCGCACTGCTAGCCTTGCTATCCCGTGCTTATCTGGACCATTTCGCAACCGGCAAGTCCTGTGTTGGAGTATGCCCATTTCCATTGCCATCCGTGATCACCGTTGAGCTTCACAACGCCTTAAGAGGCACCCATCTGTTGCCAATCTTCTTACCTTTAAATGCCTTTGCACTAAAGCCTGTTACTTAATCAAACAGAGCAAACGGATGTGTTGGGAACAATTTGTTTCTTCCCTCAGTTCTACTGCCCCTATGTTGTAGGTTTGGGATACACTTCGCTCTCTCCAAGGTTGCCATCGGCAGTCTACCTTCCTGGGCCTTCACCTCCCGGATGGCCTTTGCACAGACCTGTTGATTCTCACGGAACATATTGCGACCCATTTTGCAACAGCATTAGCCTCCTGTCCGGCTGCTTTTCTTCACCAGAAACAGTGGGCCGCAGCTTCCGCCTTATTTTTTTACCCCTTGTCAGTCAGAATCTTAAAACAAACCTTTTACTGAATGGGAACTTCTTTCCGCATTTTCTTCTTCTCATGATACGGCCCCTGGCCCAGTCTCCATTCATAACCAACTGCGTTAACATCTCGGTGCTCCACAACAGCAACACCACCTTCAGGTGTTTAACCGTATTTGGCTCCAGGGTGACTTCCCTCCTCAATGGAGTTATAGCATCGTGGTTCCTGTCCTTAAGCCTGTTTGTCAAAAGCTGTCGGCCAATTAGTCTGACAAACGTTGTTTGCAAGTTACTTGAATGGATGGTAGCCTGTCGGCTCAATTGGGTCCTCGAATCTCGGGATATATTGTCCCCTTGCCAGTGTGGCTTCAGAGAGGGATGGTCTCAGATTGATAATTTACTTAGCTTGGAATCCGCAGTTTGGCAGGCTTTTTCCCAGCACCGCCATTTGGTTGCAGTGTTTTTCGACCTTTGCAAGACCTATGACATGGCTTGGTGCCATCACATCTTACTTACCCTTCATCAGTGGGGTCTTCGGGGCACACACCTGATTTTTATCCGCCAGTTCCTGCTCCATGGGTCATTCAGGGTTAGGGTTGGTACTTTTTAGTTCTCCATGGACCCAGGAGAATGGCATCCCATAGGGTTCCGTATTGAGTGTACTACTTTTCCTCATTGCTATAGATGGACTTGGGGCGTCCGTAGGTCCTTTGGTCACCCCTGCTCTGTATGTGGATGATTTCTGCATTTGGGTTAGTTCCTCTTCGATGGCCTCTGCAGAACGGCAGCTCCAGGGAGCTATACGGCGTGCCTCTGCATGGACCCTCTCTCACGGGTTTCAGTTCCCTCCTTTAAAAACGTGGGTGGTCCACTTCTGTTGCTATGGTCCACCCCTACCCGGAGCTCTACCTCGATGCACGACGATTACCTATGGTCCCACCGTTTTGTTTCCTGTGTCTTCTTTTCGACTACAAGCTCACTTCAGACTTCTGAAGGTAGGATGTGTCCGTAAACTTGATGTCCTTCGCTTCCTTGGCCACATCTCTTGGGGTGCGGACCACTCCATCCTTTTCCACGTAAAGGGCTTTAGTGCTGTCTCGCTTGGACTGTGATTGTCAAGTTTATGGTTCAGCTGCTGCTGCCACCACATTGTGCCTCCTGGATCCGGTCCACTGTTGTGGTGTCCATTTGGCCACCAGTGCCTTCCCTACTAGCCCTGTTGATAGTCTCCTGGTTGAAGCTGTTATCCCCCCCCCCCCCCCCCCCCCCCGATCCCTCACCGCCTTTCTGTTCGGCGGTCCCAGCTTCTGGTTTCTTATGCAATCAGTCCTTTCCTCTCCCACTCATCCTTCCTCCCACTGTAAGCTGTGTTTGGATTTCTGACTCCCCTCACTGGCAAAGATCCTCTTTTCTTTCCCTTTCACTCTGTTTTTATCACTTTTTAGAATTGGTTAGTCTCCTTTCACAATAAGCACTTCCACATTATAGTGGTTGAATGCTTTTGAATAGTAGGTGGTCTTGCATGTACTGCATCAGAGGTGGTATATTTCCTATGTCTAGTACAACCTTAGAGTCGCTCACTTGCTGACTGTCCTCATTTTGTTTTCACCATTGACTACAAGACTGCAATTTTGTTTTTTAGTCTTTTACCTTTTATCATTTTGACTTTTCTGCGATGTCAATCTGTCTGAATGGACCACATTTGAAACAAGGGACTGATGACCTTGCTGTTTCGTCCCTTCAACCCCAATCAACCAACCAATTCATTTGTTTGAGAATTTGAGATAAGAGACATCAGTGAAACAAAAGTACTAAGTCCAGACAGTCAGCCATTTAGTCAGAAACCAGTGTAACGAAGCTATTAATGAATAAATGTGCCTTGACCACAGGATTAAATTACGGATGAAAACAATCAGAATCCAGAAATCCCTAGCGGAATAATGCTGAGCTGGGCAGTGTTCTGGAAACTGAGTCATCCTGATCACTAAGGATGTTCTAAATATCATGGAGGCTGTCTATAATATGTGCATACTGCCAGTTAAAACATGTAGTCTGGAAACTATGACTATGACTAAAGCAAGTGCTCATAAAATACAGCACACACGAGCCTTGCAGCAACATGTGCTAAGAGTAAGCCTCAGGGATAGGATTCAGAGAACATTAGGAAGAAAACAAAGTAATGAATATCGTACAGAGAATTGCAAGACCAGAAGTGTAGCTTGACAAGATAAGAGCAGATGGACCCCTGCAGCTGTTCCCTGTGGATCATGGAATCAAGACAGGCACTGGAAGACCACAATCACTGGCATGGCATTTCATTTTGTTTTGCTTTCATATTTCAAAGTCTTCTTCTGATGTTTGCTACACTCAGATCTCCCTCCACACTTTGCACATTGGCCTCCTCTTTAACTTTTGAATGGAGTTGTTATATTATTTCATACATTGATTGTTTTATTATTTCATACATATCTCCAATAATTGCTTTTAACTGCTTCAATTATTAATGTTCTCATTGTCTCTGACCTATTTTCGCTTGTTGTTTACTATGTGATTTTTAGTGCAAGGTAAATTACCGAGTTGAGCAGGACATTTGTAATTGCCCATAACTTTAGAGATATCTCTTGTCTACTTTTAATCAGCAACTTTGTTCTTCACGGACTTGTTCTACGAATGAGGGATTGACAGGCTCATAGTGTAGTTATGTTGCACAGGGAGTAGAGGACCAATCTGCAAGTTTCGCACCTATGGTTTAAAGTTTTATTGAAATACTTCCTTGCAGCGATATTATTCTGTTGCTGAGTGGGAGAATGTGATCAAGTAAGCTTTTTCTAGAGAATATTCAGTCAAGTGATTGTTTCAGTCGTCGTCCTCTTCACCTAATATTTAGACAGATGTACCACCACACTGATTTTTATACATAGTAATAACTCACGTGAAGATGGCTGAATGTTTGTCAGTCAGAATATTATAGCGAGATGTCAACATTTGGTTGCAATTCTGGAACATGATGGAATACACAGCAAGCTGCAAAAATTTCAAGAATCACATTTGTCATGTTCAAAATATGGGGAAAAAAGTGTTAAAAACTGGAGTGTGATTGTCACTTTCCTACTATCATCCAAGTTGTGATACCTGTTACAAAACCAGGGCATCTGCGTATTGAGATCCCCAGTTCTTCAGAGATATGGTCTGACATTTAGTCATTCATACTTGTGTGACCACACAAGAATCGTGTGTGTCACTTCACTGTATCATATGATGATGCATTGCTGCTGTACATGTAAAACAGCTAGTCAGTCTTTTGCAGCATTGTCCCCTATAATTTATCAATGGGCTGCACCATTTTGATTTGACTCATCGAGTGGCATGCTATGGTACTGTGATGTGGGGATTTAAACGCGTGCCAGGACAGCAGAAAAGGTTCTTTTTTACGCAGGAACACACTACCATCCAAATTGGAAGGTAAATTACCGAGTTGAGCAGGACATTTGTAATCAAATTTCCATTATTGGAATATATAGACTGGAGGCACACATTAAGATCCAGAATAATTTTAGGCATGATTTTACGTAGAATCTAGTAGCTGAAGAAAAAAATAATTTTCGTGAGATGTTAAATAAAAAGCTCTGAAAACTAAAGTATATACTCAACTTCTCCAGCAAAGTGTAATATGTATGTCCTGTGGCTTATTTGTAGATTCAGGCAACAGCCTGCTAGCAAAGTGTCTGTGTCAGTGGCAAAGTTAAATTTTCAATATTGTTTGCCCTGTTTTTTCCCTCATTTGTTATTTGCTTGAACTGCACAACTATGGTTGTGTAAAAAATGGGATGCTGTTGAGCGCTATATCTAGTGTTGAAATTTTTATCCCTGGAAAAAAAAGGTGTTGTTTGTAGTTATCATAGATCCACAATTTGGCCTTTTTAGAATTGCATTTTCTAGTTTGTGTATGGAAAATGCTTGCAACTAAAATATTTTTTGTTTCCTGTCTAATCATCCCAGAATCAATGTGCCTTTATTCTTATCACCCCCTATCCTCCCCCCACTTTTTTCTGCTGCTTCATATATGTAGAAACAACATATGTAATGTAGCAGTTTGTAATACTTATCAATAACTTGTTATACAGGTGTATGAAGGTCTGGTGTACAAATTAAGCCTGGAATTTCCCCATAGCTACCCATATTCAGCCCCACTAGTGCGATTTGCTACCCCATGTTATCATCCAAATGTCGATCAGGCAGGAAATATCTGTTTGGATATTTTGAAGGAAAAATGGTCAGCTCTGTATGATGTGCGCACAATTCTACTCTCCATTCAGTCTCTGCTTGGTGGTATGTATACTTGAAAAGTTGTTAGTTTCATGTATTGTTAATTTTAGATGTGTAATTCTTTCATTTTTCTGCCCAAAGAACCAAACAACGAATCTCCATTGAATGTCCAGGCAGCAGCCTTGTGGTCAAATAAAGTTGAATACAAACGTCATCTGCATAGTGAATACCAAAAACAACGAAAGGGACATTGAGAATGATAGGGGATTAATATGTAAGTACTTTCATATTCTTTTCTGTCTTTGTTGAGAGATCTCAGAAATCTTGCTTTACTGCCAGTTAGTTTGACAAGATAAAAATCGATTTTTGTAATTCAGCATTGTTAATTTTTGGTTCAGTTGTAAATCAACAATGTTTGCAGGTCATAGGAAGAGGATGTTGCTGATGGGAACTACATGTGCAACGTGACACGTGTGAAGCACAAGGACAATTTCACTGATTGATATTGTGATATTTATTTTAAACTGTTCTTGCTTTATCTTTTATATTCATTTATTTATACATATTTTAATAATTTCGTATGTTGTGGTTTATAGCATACTAGTACATCCTTCCCATTTTACTGTTCTAAGTTTGTAAAATTAAAGTCAGTTTCTCTTAAAATTTATCATCATCTGTAGCTTTCATTGACCAAATGAAATTGTTTTTCTTGGCAAATACAAATTTAAGAAAATGTTTGCGACAATTTTCTAATGCTATTGCCAGTAAACATACGTTATGAGCACTGTTTTTATTGAAACAAAGAAAAATTTTAGAATTTCTGTAGATAATTTTGTCTAGTAGGAGAAAATCTAGATATCTGCAAGAGAAAGAGATGTACATAGCGGAGATCATAAAAAAATGGTATTTAAGTGAAGGGAAAAACTTGAAATTTGACAGTGCAGCCCATGAAAAGGATAGTGAAAACTGTCCAAATTGTTGGGGGTGAGATCCGGACCAAATTGAATGGTTGTATTGGCATATGGATGGATACAGTTGTAGTGATGCTAATAGATCTTTCCATTATGTATATGGTAAGTTTTAAAAGAACATGCAGCGGGACTCAAATGCAAATTAAAACTTTAGGCATTAGTTTTTATATTTCACTGGCTGTCTTTTCTGTTGACTAGTATGAAAATTGAGTTTTAACTGTGACCTAAAGTGAATTTAGTAGGTATCAAGAGAAGAATTAAAACAAACTGTTTTATAGTGAAGCAGTGGTAAAGATGTGGAGTATATCGTGGCAACAATGTTTTCATTGCAGAAAGCCAAAAAATACTACATATAATGAAGACAAAATTGTGAACAGTTAAATGCGGATCAAGGCCGATATGAACTCATTGCAGTAATCTTATTCTTTGTTTGCTACAAGAATTGGCCACAAAAGGAACAGTGTAGCCAGCATGGAAATGTCTTTGCATAATTATGACAGGCAGTGACTTGCATTGTATGGTAGAACATGCACTTACTGGCATTTCTGCATATTGTACACATTCTCAGATGGTCTGCTAATAAATATCCCATAAGCAATACAGGTCCTCTGGGTTTCTGACAATTACAAAACGTAAGCTCTTTCTCATATTGTTTTGAGGGTGGAGACAAAAATGACTTTTATTACAGTGGTTAACCAAGGAAAGAATGTCAAAGATATGTTTGTTACGAATTGTGCTTCATTGGAACTCAACAAAATACAACTACATATCAAGGATATGTTGATTGCTGGAATAAAAAGTTGTGACTCCAAAATAGAACCACACTTGGGAACAAAAATTAATACTTAACTTACAGATTCTTGATGTTCACAATCTGGGTCTCTCTCTCTCTCTCTCTCTCTCTCTCTGCTGCAAATATCTCCGTCTGTAAGCAAGTTTTAGGCGCTCTTTAATTTGAAGATTTGCGCATTGGTTAATAAACTCTACAAATTGATGTTCCTGAAATGAAAAATGTTCTGAATAACTTATTTAATCACATCACAAAGTTGACCGACTTAGCACTTCCCTGATGGGCTGTTGCGTATATTAATATAGCTTTCAAAAATTAAGATGTGCATATATTTATTGTTTAAAACAGTAATTTTTAAGTTTGCAGTTGGAAGTTATTTATTTTTGAAAACAAATTAGAGAATTCTGATACAAACATTTCAGAACAATAAACGTGCAGATACATGAAATGCATGTTTACAGTAATTTTTCATTTTAAAATATTTCACTTTAAAATAAAAGTCTGATTTTGATGCTAACATGAATCGTAGATCTTTACATATATAAACAATAATATCAGGTTTCTGTTTATATATTTCGTAAATACAAGTTTTAGTGTTGGTTTACAATGATTACACACATTGTGGGATAGAAACTGTAGTTCATCATTATTTCATTCCAGGTACCTCAATTTATATTTGTGTTTACATCAGGAGGTAGGATTGGATATTAAAATATCGGCTGTATCACACTCCTAGTTGTCTCTTTCTGTTAAGACTGCTTGGGGAGTTAAAGAGAAGACAGACTGTATTCACAGTAAGTTGGTAAATGTGCGATAGTGAATAATTCACCATTTGAAGGGACATAATATCTAAATCTTGTAAAAAGTTAGTAGTTACATTTTTTAATGAACAGTTATTTGTAGTGCACACTACCAAGAGAAAATTGTCCTAGACTACTTCACGTCTTAGAAAATAAACTGCAATGAAACATTTAATTTAATAGGATAGTTCATATTACAGAAATAAATACAAACAGTAATGTGGACTCTCTTTTCATTAAGAGCTGTTCGCAGTTTACATCATATACTTTCTTTGCTTATGTCTTTACTCAGAAATACCAAGCTTAGAATGAAAGCAACAAGTAACCACAACAAAGTGAAGACAACACAAAACTTTATATTCGAAACCTGTTCTTCCCCCATTAGTGTGCAAATAGATTTCCTCTCAGTTCCTTCTCCTAATGAGCAATTTTATTAATGATGCAATTATTCAGGGTTTTCAGGTAATCTGTTGACATTTTGGTGTGTTGGGTGTTCTACTTGATATCAGTGTTGTCCATGCACAATATTTTGAAAACATAGCATCTGATGAAGAAGAGCTATGTGATACTGCTACCTGAATGAAATGGGTCCATTGTTTATACCTGTGACCTTCTCCATAATGGTTGATTCCAGGCACTCCATCTGTGGTCCATTTAAATTAGAAACATTCTGAGATTTTCAGTGTTTGGTCCTGCAAGCCTTGCCATGAGCTGGCATTTCATTTCTGGTCAGCTGTGACTGGATGGCCAGTTCTGGGCACTCTGCCTGTGGTATGTTCCCACTAGAATTCTCCTGAGGTGTGTGTGTGTGTGTGTGTGTGTGTGTGTGTGTGTGTGTGTGTGTGTATGAGATCCCCAGTGATGAATAATGAAAATCCACTCACTGTCAGAGAACCACAGGAACACTTAATACTAGACATTTTCTGAAAAAAACAGTGGCCACATCTGCAAAAGAAACTGTATAAAACCTTTTGGCACCCAGTGATATATCCCTTTACCTGACTTAAGTGCGGCAAAACTGCTGTCGCCAGTGTTAATACACTTTAGTGTAACTGTAAAGGAACTGAAAAAAAGCTAACAGAAGTGGGATACAGACATATAAAGTTACCTAAATTTAGACAAACACCTTGTGGGTTAAAGAAACAACCATAGTTGGGGTAAATTGTCTTAAGGGTACCTTGATGCGAACAGGGAACATTTTCACACGTATTTTGACAGTATGTTGCTGATTGTCCATGAAACTCTGCAAGTTGCAGTGTTTGTTTGTTTATTTATTTGCAAACAAAAAATTACATTCGGTAGAGCAGTATATTATGGGGGACAGTCACGAAGCTCATAGACATTATAATTTTGAATAAATAAAGTTACGTAATCGAGGTGCGTGCGTGCGTGCGCGCAAGAGGTAATACACGAGGATTTCTGTAATGTACACTTGGGCTGCCAGAGTTCTTTCAGTCATTACCATCTGTGACCTGAAGTCGTACCTGATCGATCCCCACACCATGACACAAGGAGTAACACCACTGTGTTTCTTCAAAATTTAGGAAGAATGGGGCCATTCCCCAAGCTGCCACCATACTTGCTGATGATCATTTGTGGTAGTGCAGAATTGCAATTCATCACTGAACACAATGCTTCCTGGTCAAGTCACCACTCCAAATGCAGTAATTTGTGTTGAGATTTTAATGGCAGCCTATTTATGGGATGGTAATTTCCTAGTCCAGCTGCTGCTGGTATCTGATCTAGGGTGTGGGATGACACAGAATGTTGGATGTAAACCATTAATTGCTGTCCTATGCAGGCACAGATGTCAAGGGTTTACAATGTGCTTCGTGCACAATATGGTACCCTCCCTCGACTGGAACACTGACAATGAGTATGCCTACCTTCATGTTCACATGCAGTCCAACATAAGGCCACGGTCATCTCAGTGCCCTAAAAATCTAGGTAACAGCACAATCCAACCAGCTGGCCAAATGGCAACCCATGAATAGCCTTTCAGACTGTTAGATGCAAATTACACTGTTTCACACAAATATGCATTATTTCCACGTCTTTCCGTGATCACTCAGTATCTGTCACTGTTCACGCCTCTTGCATGTCCTACCAGGCCTGGTAACAACACTAATGCAGTTTGGTGACCATTGTACCTTTCACAGAGAATTGCAATTCTAAATCATTTACACACCTGTGTAAGTTCTGTTGACATTAAGATATGAAGGGGTCAGAGCTTCAGCAAATCATTCTGCTTTGGCAGTTTCCTGATCATCTATGGCTGTGAAAGCTGTTGTCCTGGTAATTGCACCACCATTGAAATGTGCATCTATCAGTCGTTCAGAAATTTACAACTAACAAAGACCACTTTGTGTGCCCACTACCATACACAGTTGTTTGAACTTTGTTTTGCATTTGGACATGTAGATATTTACCAAAAGCCTTGGACACTGCAAGATTTCATTATACTGTCTTTATTGCTTCCATAAGTGGCAGACGAAAAAATGCCTGACTACATTCTTTACTGGTCGTGTCATTCAGCTACTGGCCTTCTCTGTTTAGGTACAATCCATGATGTATTTTCTGGTCTGTGAGAAAATATTCTAAGGTACCAAGTAACCCCGACACCATCATGTTCTGCAAATCCCCCCAACAATCTCTCTCTCTCTCTCTCTCTCTCTCTCTCTCTCTCTCTCACACACACACACACACACACACACACACACACACACACACACACACACACCTACCTTATTGCTAGCTTGTAATACTGCATAAAGTTATTTAGTTATTTCACTGTTGAGTGCCCTTAACTCACACAAATCACTGTATTTGAGATGACTGTGTTTTATCGCCAACTGATCTGTCATTAACTCTAGTTATAGCGTGATGGTGTGGTCTCATGGGGGTACAGATCCCCACATAAGTGAGATCTGTGGTACATGAAAATGTCTGCAACACACACGACATGACAAGGTGTTGCACCTAGCACTTCACATATTTCCTATTATTCTTTTGGATCCAGGCTTGAAACTGACAGTAATTATTACCTATCATTACTTTTCAAATGAAATATAGAATTTATGTTATGTAGCAAAAATGACGTGGTCTGTAAAAATTATTCTCATACCAGGTAACCCAAACAGCTTACATAATGTTCTGCAACTCCACACCCCCCCCCCCCCCCCCTGCAAACACACTTTTTTAATTGAATTTTGTCATTGCCCTATTACGTGTTATTTTATTTCATTGTATGACTTGAATTTATCATTTCCATAAAGATAACAAAATTTCACTCACAACACAGTGCATAAAATGATGAAATA
The DNA here is from genome assembly GCF_021461395.2 of Schistocerca americana. Lineage (NCBI taxonomy): Eukaryota > Metazoa > Arthropoda > Insecta > Orthoptera > Acrididae > Schistocerca > Schistocerca americana. The sequence goes on from NC_060124.1 coordinate 131,175,912, forward strand.
AAAGGAAGGAACAATGTTACTGTACAGCTTAAAAGTTGTTCTGTCTCATAGTGTGGGAATACTCTTCAATGGCCTATCATGAAAGGTCTTATTGGGGGGGGGGGGGGGTGACAATCATTTGAAAAGTTACTTTCTGTTCATTAAATGCTAGCAGCTGGAAGAGCTTTGTGGTTTCAGTCTTCCATAAAACTTAAAACATTGTTCAGCAAAATTGACGATAAGTTAAACTGTCACTTTAGTGATGCTGAAAAATTCCTCCAATTTTCTTGCCTTTGTAATTAACTTCCAAATTACTGTGGAAGCTGTTGTCGTAAAAGTTTGTATTGCTGCAGTGGACGTGCACTTTCTTGCTTTTCAGCACTATTTTGCTTCAGCTGTACCATATATGTTAAGGTTAGTGCTTAATTTTCACAATAAATTTAATTAACTAAATACCCTATCAGTCCAAAAAGTTTTGAGATTAAACAAAACACTTAAAAGTTAAGATGGTAATTAAGCTTCTGGTGTTCTACCCAGTCTTCCCCACCTAAGTACACCATATAGGACATTCATAAAACTGTGTGAAACTGTCCGAAAAGTTTGCTGTGATAATGTTCAATTCGTGTGTCACATTGGCTTAAACTTTTCCAGAAAACAATTGACTGAGATTAAAGGTGCACAAACTTTTCTTTTCCGGAGAATTCTGAGCAGTTGATTCACACACATTCCTCCACTGCAATTTGTGGCATTATGGCCACAGGTCAACTACTTTACTCTGCCTTGCCCACAAATGACTGGTCAATTGCACATATCTTGTTTATAGTTGTTAGTTCAAGGTGCCACTGTAATTATTGCACTGTCCTCACTTTTGTGCCAGGAATAAAATCAGTCTCCGAAATTTGTGGACAGATGATGTATGTGCACCAAGTACAGTACAGTGATAATGTTAGAAAAAGTAACAAATTTAATGAGGCAACTTTGAGTTTTTCTTTAAGCTAAATTTAAATGAGTTTGTTTCATGTCTCCTGGAATATGAAAAATGTACAGTCTGTCAAGCATCAAAGCAGAGGTCTGGTCACCTAGCAATATAAACTCCATGGATGTATTTGCTTTGTTTTCATTCATGTGTTTTCCAAACATATAGTAATATACTCTGCTAGGATTAAAAATGCCATGTGCCAATGTATTCCATTATTTTTGCGGAGTGACACACTCAACTAAACTGCAGTTACTGCTCAAGATTTGGGACTGTATGCAGGACCATGTAGATGGTTCATAAAACTAGTATCTGTTGGCGTTTGGCGGCAATGTATATGAAGTTTCCTAATAGAGGTCCACTGAAGTCCAACCAATGACAATAGTTTCTAGATTATTTCATTTAAGTGTGTATAGGCTCCTCTTTGCCATATTTTGATAAGTTAATCAGCAAAAAGATCTGAGACAGCAACTGATGCTGATAAATTCAATCCTGTGACCCCTCTGTTTCCACAAATGCCTTACGATTCTGAAATGAATGTGTATAATTGAATAATAACTTTAGGACTGATGTGTGAAAATGTTAATTAAACCTAACACTTTTTAATCAATCTGATGTATCATTCTTACAGGCCACTCAGCCTGTAGCAAAGCAGGTAGATCTTTTCCAGCTGTTATGTTTTCCTTCATCCCAAAATTAATACTAATTTTTACAAATTTCTCATCTCTTTGTTATGGTCATCTATACAGCATGTGCTTAGTACATAAAAATCTCTTAATATTGACTCAAGTCTTATCCAATTTAACTTTACTATCATAGACATCCTTGGTTACCTGGAGTTAATGAGCTAGTTAGTTTGCCTGAAAACTGTGCTGATTCAAAAACATCAGTGATCTCAAATTTCATTGTTCATTTGTGAATATATACGTAATTACTATGTTCCTGAGAGAGTAGATGAGACATTTAGAAAACTACAGAGTTTATACAGCTAATGTGAAAATGTTAGCAACTCTCGCACTTTAGTTTGAGTAAAAACATTTACTGTAATAGAATCCTATGTTCAGGCAAACTCACCAGCATAATCCATTAGAAATTATCATTGTATCTCAAAGCCCTTTTTAAAATGATTCTGCCTCTACTATTCATTTACTCAAACATGAATCTGGAATTGTAATTTATGAAAATCCAATATACAACAGCTAACTTTAGCTCTAATTATTGTATTTTTATAAAAGAACCCTGCTGGAAGCCATTTTAGGCCATTCTGTGTTAAGTTTGAATGGAGTAACACATACGTCCAGAAATACAGAATGTAATTTGTACTACATCGTATGTGATAAGTTGGAAAATGGATGTTTTATCTAAATCTCGCATTTGGAAGTACTGCCTACTGCTGTGACAAGACCAAAATACAAACAGTGCTGCTTCTGACTTACTTGCTATGCACTTCGTTTCTGTATAGATGACAATTACCCTTAAAGGACAATGATTGGAGAACTTTATACAGTGACTGTGTTAATCATTTACTACTTAATGTGTTAAGTTACAGCACTTTTAACACTTACATTATAGGACATCAGCCGAGTGTAGTATATGGGTAACTGTTAATCTGCATATAGTTTAAGCAGATATATGAACTGGCCTTAATCAGTAGTACACATTAGTGCAAGTTAAGTGTTTCAATTGCAAATATCTGATGTGGGTAACATTATTAGTATATTGTCCCTACCACCAACTTTCCAGCTAGATTCGACCCAGGCACAGCTAGTGAGGGCATTACTTGTATAGGTAACAGCTAGGCTACAAGTCCAGAAAATCTGTTCTTGCCAAACATTCCTCATATTTCTCTCAAGAGATGCATTATAATACTTTAAAAGCTTACCTACAAGTAGTGGATGAGAAATTTCAGCCCATGGCTTCCATAATTGGGTTGCTGTTTCCTCTTGCGAGGAGGAGGATTGGAAAGTAGTGAAATACTGGCAATAAGCTTGATTAAAGTTTTTGAGTCTCATTACAAAGGCTTAAAGAATGGGAACTGATCCAAAATATAAGAATGCAGCATGCAAATGACTGGTATCATGTAAGTAAGTCCTTTTCTCCATGTTCTGTCACCTTGGTTTCCCAAACTCAATCCTCTTATGTTTTGTATGTATATTTTGCTTCCCTACCTGTTTTGACACATTGTACTGGCCACCTATGCATTTTAAATGACTAGCATTATTGGCCAGTGATGAATGTCCCAGCAGCCATCTCAGATTTTTTTGAGGGATACATCTGCTGAAATGTGTGTGGCCAAATGAGCTGTTCCTTGAATGAAACAGTAGGAAAATTGACTTACAAATCACAGAAGTAGTCAGTTTGGAAGGCTTGTACCAGGCTAGTAACAATGATATTATTGTTCTGGAATGTAAATCTCTGATATCACAGCCCCATCTTTCCTTACTGTCCAATACAGATTTATTCCAATGAAGAAATTGCTCATAAAATTCCAAAAATATTTGTTCCTTGTACCTGTTAGCCTTTTTTTTCAGTTTCTTTCACAAATAAGCAGTTTTGCCAATGTTTTTGTAGTGAACTATATGAATAAACACACAAAGGAAGTTAGAAATAATTTGGTTTTCACTCTTCGCATAAATTTATCTAAAGAACTATTGTGTGTGTTGTGGCACGGGTACAATATCATTCATTTTACTTACATAGTCCTTTCAACATGGCACTGTTCAGCTCTCCAGTTTTAGTCTAACTTGCTCCTCACACACAACAGACTTCAATTTTGTTGGGTACTCATTTTCATCTGTCAGAACAAGTGTTATATAGTGCTTGCAGGTGTTAATACATCTTACTTCACATATGTTTGCTTTGTGGAGTTGCATTATATTTTATTATTTTGGAATGGCAGAAAAACTTCACATTTTATTATCTTATTACTTAGTATGTACAATAAAAATTGACTAGAATGTAATGCCCTTTTGTTCTTCATAGCTCCAGTAACACAGAATATACATTTAATATGTGACTCAATCCAAAAAATGTAGATGTTCTCGTTAACAGATTGAAACCATTAGAAAAATATTTCTTGCAACATATAGCATAAATCATCCTGTATCAGACGTGCATGGTGATGTGTCATTGTTACTGTTTCCATTGGCACTATCTGTAGAAGAACTGTTGCCTCTCCTTATCCGTTCTCTTCTGTGTGTCTCTTCATCCTCATCATCGTCTGCAAATATTATAAATATTAAGAACAAAAAAGATGGTCATAAGCCACAATTGAAATACAAGGAAAATTATTGTACCTCACCATGGTCAGCAAGACTACTGGAGCATGTATCTCCAGGCTCAGACAAACTTCCAACATCAGGTAAATGTTCAGGATCTTTCAGGTACGTAGACTTATTTATGTTCTGATTCTGAGCAGTTTGCTGTTCAGCTGCAGCTGCAACAGTCCACAAAAGGCAAATGAGAGCTATAACTTCATGTGTCTCCACTTAAGTGAGTTACACAAATATCCATTACATTTATTCAGATACTTACTGGTAATATATCTCACTTGTCAGTTACAACATATGAACTAAAATGTGCACACTTTGAATAAAATCTTTGAGAGTTACACCATCATTTGTAGTGATTCTTTACAGGGTGACTAAACCAAAGTGCACATTGCAAGGAGGAGATGCAGCTGTATATCAGGATCACTGCAAGACACAGTCCAACTGGTAATCCCACTAGAGGGCAGGTATCAGGAGGTCGACAGTCCTCATGTGAAAAGCGTGGGAGACACAGCATGTAAGGGAATTGACAGGCAATTGCTTAGGGACACAAAGAGCTGGTACCACTAGAACACACTATGGGAGTAGTCAGGAAGTCATCAGTGGCCAAATAAACTCCATGATCATGGACTGGATCTAAATTTCAAAGCCATGAACCTAAAAACCATAGTCCAGTCAGGGCCCCGTATATACAGAGAAGATTAGCACAAAACACACACACCAAGAGATGTGGGCAAGGAAGTAATGTGTTAAGCTTGCACATACAACTAGTCTTCAGTTGAATAGGGGCACCCAACACAGCTTTTTTTTATCAAAAGTGAGGCAAAAAAAAAATTCTGGGTCAGGCTGGACCATAGTATGACAGAAATGCATCTGTCTTTTGGCAGGAGAGAAATGGAAACTATGGGAAACTGTCCAGGCAGAGATCCATTGGATTGTGACTTGGAGCTGCCATTCAGCAGAGACAAACAGTGCAGGGGTGACAAGTGGTCCAACAGAGGGCACTAGCACACTGATGTCTCTAAGGAAGAGTGTGATACTTAGGACAGAACCCCATGGGACACCATTCTCTTGGACCATGGAGAGCTGAGTGAACTCTTAAACAACCAGTGATACAAAAATGGGTAGAGCCTTGAAAGCCGCACTCATGGAAGATAAGAAAAAATGTGGTGACATCAAGCCTTGTCGTGTGTTCTGTAGGTCAACTACTGTGATGAGGTGCTGGCATTTAGAAAAATGCCTGTAGGATTGCTGTTTCCAACCAGACGAAATGCTCTGGTTGTGGCTCATCCCTCCCACAAACCATGGCGACAGAACAAGGGGCGCCAAGATGAGAACCCAGCATAATTTCATACAGTTTCCAGATAAAGCTGATGAGGCTAATTGGTTGGTAGCTGTAGAGAGACACACTGTTTCTGCCTGGCTTACAGGTTATTCTGTCAGTCGTGTGACTAGGGCCTCCCGTCAGGTAGACCGTTTGCCTGGTGCAAGTCTTTCGATTTGACACCACTTCGGCGACTTGACCAGCTGGAAATCGAACCCGGGCCCTTAGGATTGACATTCCATCACACTGACCACTCAGCTACCAGGGGCAGACATTCTGTCAGTGAAAGGTTCCTTATATGATTCGGCTTGGCTGGGGGGGGGGGGTGGGTGAACTTACGGGGACATCGTCAACTTGTCATTTATGTAACAAAGGAGAAGAGGATGTCAGTGTCAGCAAGAACTGACACATCGATAAAGTCCACCCCCAAAGGACAAGACCCAGAACAGTTTTGATTGCTGATGGCAAGAATACTATGGACTGGGCACATACTTGAGATGAAGAGGCATATGTTCCCAGAGATGTGAGACAGCACTCCCAGCTTTCCTTCTTGCAGTGTTCAGTTAAACATCTACAGCTCCGTGGTTACTCTGCAATTCACACTTACGTGCCTGGCACAGGGTTCATTGAACCATTTTCATACTACTACTCTACCATTTTCGCATTCGGAAGGGAAAGTTGGTGATCAAAATTTTGTAAATAGATCTTGCCACAAAGAAAACTGCCTTTGTTTCAGTGACTGTCATCCCAACTGAAGTATTGTATCATTGACACTCTCACCCTTACTGTGCGATAACACGAAACTAGCTGCCCTTCTTTACACTTTTTCAATGTTCTCCGTCACTCCTACTTGGTAAGGATCCCACACCGTGCAGCAATATTCCAGCAGAGGATGGGCAAGTGTAATGTAGGCTGTGTCTTTAGTGGGTTTATTGCATCTTCTAAGTGTTCTGCCAACAAAACGCAGTCTTTGTTTTGCCTTCCCCACAATATTATCTATGTGGTCTTTCCAATTTAAGTTGATCGTAATTCTAATTCCTAGGTATTTAGTCGAATTGACAGCCCTTAGATTTGTGCGATTTATCGTATACCCGAAATTAATCGGATTTCTTGTAGTGCCCATGTGGATGACAATGCACTTTTCTTTGTTTAGTTTCAATTGCCACTTTTCGAACCATACAAAAATTCTCTAGATCATTTTGTAATTGGATTTCATTGTCTGATGATTTTACTAGACGGTAAATTACAGCCTCATCTGTAAACAATCTAAGGGTGCTGCTCAGATTATCACCTAGATCATTTATGTAAATCAGGAACAGCAGAGGGCATATGACACCTTGCAGAATGCCAGGTAGACGGTAAGTCATCATGTAGAACGAAGTGCTATCACTACGAACTGTGACCTCTCTGAGAGGAAATCACGAATTCAGTCACACAACTGAGTCGATATTCCATATGCGCACAATTTGATTAATATACCTAAAAACACAGATGATGTGACTTACCGAACGAAAGTGCTGGCAGGTCGATCTATCGACCTGCCAGCACTTTCGTTCGGTAAGTCACATCATCTGTGTTTTTAGATATATTTTTCCCACGTGGAATGTTTCCCTCTATTATATTCATATCATCAATTTGATTAATAGTCGCTTGTGAGGTACGGAATCAAAAAGCCTTTTGGAAATCTAGGAATATGCAATTGATCTGAGATCCCTTGTTGACAGCACTCATTACTTCATGGGAATAAAGAGCTAGCTGTGTTGCACAAGAACAATATTTTCTGAATCCGTATTGGTTATGTATCAATAAGTCATTTTCTTCAGGGTGATTCATAATGTTAGAGTACAGTATATGCTCCAAAATCCTACTGCAAATTGAGGTCAGTGATATGAGTTACTCCTATTTCTTGAACATTGGTGTGACTTGTGCTACTTCCCAGTCTTTAGGAACAGACCTTTCGTCAAGTGAGTGGTTGTATATGATTGCTAAGAAAGATGCTATTGTGTCTGCATACTCTGAAAGGAACCTGATTGGTATACCATCTGGACCTTGCCTTTCTTAAGTGATTTTAGTTTTTTTTGCAACACCTAAGATACCTTCTTTTATGTCACTCATGCTAACAGTTGTTCTGGTTTCGAATTCTGGAATAATTACTTCATCTTTTGCGAAGGAATTACGGAAAACTGTATTTAGTAGCTCTGCTTTAGTGGCACCATCATCGGTAACATTTCCATCGCTACTGCGCAGTAACAGTGTTGACTGTTTCTTGCCACTGGTGTACTTTACATACGACCAGAATCTCTTTGGGTTTTCTACTATATTTTGAGACAATGTTTCATTGTGTAAACTATTAAAAGCATCTTGCATTCACGTCCACACTAAATTTCAAGCTTCCATGGGGATTTTGCGTTCTTCTGAATTTGGCATGCTTTTTTCATTGCTTCTGCAACAGTGTTCTGACATGTTTTGTGTACCATGGTGGATCAGTCCTGTCTCTTATTGAGGTATGAAGCTACCTATTGGGTCTACACTTTCATAATTAGCTTGGAAGGAATGGAGACTCACCCTTAGGAAGGCATCAAGTGAATTTTTTATCTGCTGTTTTAAATAGCTATATTTTGTGTTTATTTTTAGTGGTTTTGGGTGATAGGATTTTGAGCCTTGCTACAATGACCAACTGTTCACCAACCCCTGTATCCGTCATGACACATATTAGATCAGGATTAGTTGGGGCTAAGAGGTCAAGTTTGTTTTCGCAACCATTTACAATTCGTGTGGGCTAATTGTTTGAAGTAATTCTCAGAGAAAGCGTTTAGTACAATTTCTGAAGATGTTTTCTGTCTACCTCTGGCTTTGAACATGTATTTTCGCCGAGAAATCGAAGGTAGACTGAAGTCTCAACCAACTGAATGAGAGGGGTACTTATGTGTAATGAGATTCAAGTTGTCTTTGAACCGTTCAGCTATTATATCATCTGAGTCGGGTGGTCGATAGGAGCCAATTATTATTTTCGTATGGCTGTTGAGTATAACCTCTACCCACAGGAACTATCTATTTGAACTTCACTACAAGATAAACTACTACCAACAGACAGAAACCCACCACCATCTACTTTATTTATCTCAGGCTTTAGCCAGCTTTCTGTTCCTATATTGATTTCAGCTTCAGCGCTTGAAGCTCTGGTACTTTTCCAACACAGCTACAACAATCTACAACTACAATACAGACTGTTGCTTGGTCGATTCTTGTGATTTTTTTGCCCTGAGCCCTTTTTGATATTTCCTGAGACTGAGACTGTCTAACCTAAAAAAAAAAAGCCCAGTCCATGCCACACAGCTTCTGCTACCCGTGGGTAGTGGACACCTGACCTATTTAGCGGAACCTGAAGCGCCACCACCCTATGGCACAAGTCGAGGAATCTGCAGCCTACACGGTTGCAGAACTATCTGAGCCTCTGCTTCAGACCCTCCACTCGGCTCTGTAGCGAAGGTCCGCAATCGGTCCTGTCGACAATGCTGCAGATGGTGAGCTCTGCCTTCATCAACTCAGATAGCCACCAGAAACCAGAGATAATCTCTTCCGATCCACAGCAAGGTCCCTTTCCACATCTTGGATGACTTCCCTTGGTATGCACACAGAGTGCACATTGGCTTTCTTCCCATCCTCAGCTGCCATATCCCTAAGGGGCTCCATCACCTGCCTAACATTGGAGCTTCCAATGACACGCAATCCCACCCTCTGCACTTGTCCGGCCACTGCCACAACAGGTGGGACCACCCATTCTGGCTCAGTACTTTTAGCAGTGGGCAGTACCTCAAACCTGTTACGGAGGCGTAAGGGTACAGCCTTGTGTCCAGTGCCAACTTTCACCTTCCGCCCAGGGATTCGCGACCCCACTACGGTTCGCCAATCACTCAGGCAAGTGTCGATTGGCAGGGACATCTGAAGCTGAGGGCGCAGAGATCTCAGGCGATCTACAGGTTCCAGATGTGTCAAAACACTCGCCTTGGGTGTCCCAGGGCAACAGCCTGGAGCCTGTATACCACGGTCCACACAGCTTCCAGCTGTTGACGAATGGTGGCCAATTCCCACAGAATCCGTTCAAAACAGACAGATGACTCAGGACTATGCAAATTTACACTATACAGGTACTAAAACGCGTTGCTACAACTCTCAAATACTATACTAAGCCCAAAATTTGTGAATTAAACTATGAAACAAATAAGTGAGTTAAAAGTACGACATGCTGCTGGCTGCTGCTTATCCCAGCAGGAGCGAGCTCACTGGCTGTGGTAACATTGGTCCGCAAAGGCTGTTAGTTGAAACACTGTAGGGCTCTTTGGCAATTCTGAACAGCTATTACAAAGATTTTGGTCCACCATGGCACTGAATGGCAGTAGAGGGGACCTCTAGAAAGGGGAATAAAAGTTCTGGAGGTGTTGGTGATCACATTTGAGGTGTGTTGCACGACCATGTGAATGCAATCTGATTGGGGGGGGGGGGGGGGAGGGAGGGAGGGAGGGGAGGTAAGAGGATGTAACAGCAGAGACACACAACTACCAGCTGGCTCTTTGAAGCACTCAGTGTGGTAATTGACTCATTTGCCAATGGCAAAGAACACACAAGGCCACTGTACTGAATATTGTCACTAATGCAGTGAAGCCGTGAGAATGTAATAAGAGAATATTATCTAAACAGCTGAAAAGGTGCCATGAGCAGACAAGTACAAGGAGGCTACAACAGGAAGTGGTACTCCCCCACAGATGGTGGTGTGCAGTGGTATCCGCAACTAGGAGAAATGAGGGGGAGGAGGATGGACTTGTAGGATTAGTTAGCGGCCTATGGAGGTATGAAAACATCGCTGAGATCGCTTGCACTCTTACCGTTACTGCTTCGAGTGTGTTATGATGGGGGATCAACTCGCTGACCACATACGTGCAAACCAATGTACAGACCCCTCCATATGCCCTGTCACAGCCAACACAATGCACACTAACCACAGAGCATTGAGGAATGGCTATCAGTGAAGTGTGTTTGTTGTAGAGCAATGCAAATTGCACAAGAAGATGAAATAAGGTGGTGGTCCATGTTAATGCGCATTACAGTTCCACTGAATGATCATGGTATAGGGTTAGTCATTCCCCAGGATCGCTACCTGTCATCATAGACATTCCAGTGAGTGCTGGTTCTGGGCCACCAGAGTAGTCTTGTCCCTATTCTCCTCCTCATACAAAGCTTCCGGTGGCGGGTGTTCTTGTGAGGCCTATCTGCAATGAGCAGGCAGCCCTGGTACCCATGGGTCACAGTTCCTTCAGCCTTTGACTAAGCATTTTGGCAGGAAAACTATCTCATGCAATTCTTTCTGGATGCATCTCTACTAGCCTGTTTTCTGCAGTTAATCTTCTCCCTTTGAATCTCCAATCAGCAAGACTGTGAAAGGGTTCTAGTGCTTGTTCCTTTCGCTCTTTTATTATGTTCCTATAGAGTACCATATCAGCACAAGATCAATCCATAATTCAACAACTTGTGCATTATTTGTGCTGTCTGCTTGAAGAAGGTACAGGGCTTGACAAATCTCACAGTTGTTGGAGAAGATGAATGGCGCTTTTATAAGACTATCCAAGATTTTGCTCAAGTTAAGAGTTCAGAATTTGAATAAAGTAATTGTAAGAATTTCAATTGAACAATTTAATTGTTAATACCAAAAAAGTCCCCAAAAAACAATAAAATCCTGATACTCCTGCCATGGTGGCATATGAATTGTTTCCCTTTTCTGTACTACCATACCAAAAAGGTCAGTATAAAACCACAAGTCTCTTCTACTCTGAAGAGTTGTGGACTCTCAAACATACCTAATGAACTGGGAGTCAATGGGCACAGAAAGGAAATGGAAGTATTGTCCCAAAGCATCCCTACAGTCAAAATCCTTTAAAAAATCTTTCCGTCATAGCTGCCTTGTCTTATCCTAATATGGTGCTTTGAAATGGAATATCTGCTCTCGGTCTGCATGTCCATGGGGCAATGTAAGAGAAGCCTTATCAAGTTTTGAAACATACGGATACTTTAACTCAACATGTGATGAGTCTCTTTTTGACTGTACTACTGACAGTTAATTGTATCAATGCCAATAACTGTATAAAAGCAGTATCGACTATGCTTGAAACAAAATGTCCATTTAGTGTTCGCACAGATATGACAATCATAGTCTTATCTTTGTGAATACAAAATGGACCTTTTGTGCCAAGCACAGCTGATACATTTATACTTCTTTAAGGATAGTCCTATTCTGTGCTGCCATGGTGAACTTTGCTGGTGTGATTAATGCCCATATCTCATTCTGCAAGACTAGTGGTGGATCGGTTTTACATCCACGTACTTTTAAACAATCTGATGGTGCCACATCTTTTTGCAACCTGGGCTGAAAAATGTGTAGAATGGGGAATGCATAGGTGAGCAAGAGTTTGTACCATTGGAACTGAAGAGGGAAGATCCCCACTTAGTCAAGGAGACTGTCCACAAGACTAGTCTAGAAGGTGCCAGTGGCCAGTTGAACTCCATAATGATGGACTAGGCCTAACCAAACCAGAACTGGCAAACACTGTCCAAGTGGAACTGGGCCACAGATACAAAGGAGGGTCGTGCAATCTGCATCCCAAGAGGTGGGGGGAAAGGAAGCAGAGTGTGTTTGGATTTTGCATGCAGTTAGTCTTTAGTTGTTGAATAGGGGGCAGTGAAGATGGGTTCCAAAATAAGGAATGCAGCACCATCCAAGCGGTATGTACCCATGTGAAAAGCTGGACTATGATGCGAGAACAAAGTTTTTGCACTAGAGAATTGGAAACGATGGGACAGGATCCACACAGAAGCCTGCTGGATGGCACCTTGGAGGTGGCATTCAGCCGAAGCTACAGAGTGGGAGCAGTACCAAATGCGAAAATCTTATTCATACAGTGCAGGTCTAACCAGCCTGTTGATGCCATTCTCTTGGACCCATGGAGAGCTGAGTGAAGCACAACTTGAACCCAGAACAAGAAGTTTGATTAAAAAAAAAAAATGGACTAATAAAAATTGAAGGTAGCCTTGTCAGGCCTGTCATGGAGAGTGAATAAAAATGATGGTGCCAGGCTGTATTGTATCAACAACCTCTAATGAGGTACCCGTGTTTGGAAAAAGCCTGTCACAGACTGCCATTTCCAACCTAATCAGATGGTCTGTTGTGGAGTGCCCCTCCCTGAAATCAGTGACAGAGGGACAAAAGGTGCAAAGATTCAGGAACCCAGCATAATTAGCAGACAATTGTCCTTTCAAGCAGTTTGGTGAGGCCAGTCACCCAGTAATTGTCAATGGATGCTGGGGTTTTGCACAGTTTAAGGAATGGAACACTGGTATTGTTTCACCACTGCGAAGGGGAGACACCACTGAGCCAAATACAATTTAACCCCTTAACCTACAACCACATGTGAGACTCGTGTCTGGCATCCAGACCACATGTGATTGTCACAAGCCTGACCTGTGGTATGTCAGGTGGGGAAAATGTAAATTTCATGGGTCTTGCCCACAGTACGTTGGTCAGGTGAAATGTAAGCTGCACAGGCTCGGCTCATGGTACTTCAGCCAGGCAAAACGTAAACTTCACTGTACTGCCCCATGGTACAACAACCGCAACTTGTGATATATCCGACCACACACAGCACAGGCCAGGCTCGTGACTGATTCTTATTATCTCTTTGTACCACACTCAGTTACAAGTTATTCTTGGTCACATCCACACACTGAAATGTTCTTAAATATTACGGACATATCCCCACAAAATGTTTTAAAAACTTCTGCTACAGACAGTGACAGTAGTGTGACATTTTACAACAAAATACAGGTGATCAGTTACTGAGGATGATATCGCTGACAAAGATTAACTACTACAGCCCCGGATTTGCAAAGAAATAGTCCAAATATATAGACCTACATAATGACTACTGGCATAAAAGAAGCAACCTTACATCAGGTACCAGTAAATAACATGGAACTACATATATTAAATATAATATTTGACAATGTGTTCTGGAAGAGCTACCCAGTTCACAGAAAAATTAAGAACCAGGTCTTATTTTGCTCAATTTGTCTGCCTTTCTAAATATGAGAGTTTCTAGAACAGCACTCTTTGACCAATTCTGTTGAATTCTTTTTTTTCTCTCCTTCACACACACTTATTAAGAACATAGCAAAATATCTTTTAATTTCAATGCAATCCACAGTAAAGCAACAGTTGATTCCTCATAGTCTGCTTCCATGGGCCTATCCGTGATGTGCATGGAACAAGTGAAGAGTGGGCAGCTTGGGTCCTTCAACTGCTGGCTAGCATCAGGCCTATGATCTGTGGGATTCCGGGGAGACGGTGCTAAGAGAGAGCCCTATCACCAGTAGGTGTTGGGGAAGGAAGTTGCTTCTCTGGTCGGGTGTGGGAAGTGATTCCTGAAAATTATGCAACAAGATCCACAAGAGACAAGTGCGGGGGGAGAACTAGTCTGGAAGAAACTGAGGTAGTGGAATGACGACTGAGTTTTGTGTAAATTAGTCATCATATATACTGTAAATAAACATTATGTGCTTATACGTTTATACTTCTGTATTGTCTTTTCTTTCTTGAAGACTGAGCAAACTGGTGAACATTGAGTTTGGTGTTATGCCACATTTTTGGTCCGCTATGCAGTAAGATGGCAAACTTAAGCATCAGAAGCACCTCATTGGTGATGGGATGTATGGATTCAAGACACACATGTACACCATAACTCTAAATTTTTCCGGGAGCACACTTCTTCCTAAGGCTAAGATAAATGTGCCTGTGCCTGTTCAATTATCCTTGGGACCTTTTTGGATGTGTCAGACAAATGTGTGCCTTGCCATTCAAAATTAATCCATAGTTCCTTATCGGGAATGTACAATCCCTGTGGAAGTTGATTCCTTGGACCATATTCAAAGTTTTGTGTGGGACAAGGGTCACTGGTATGACACCTTGACAATCATGGCCTGAAGATTTATAGTTTGTGGAGCAGAGGATGATGTAATCAGTAGCAATACATTGAGCATTTTTCCCAAAGTCAATTTCTCCAAATCTATCTTCAGTATCTTCCATAAAAAGTAATGGTTATTGTCACAGTAAAAGTATCCTCCCCATCAATTCAATTAAGTACCAATATTGAATAAATTATTTTGTTCCCAGACATCTGGCTTGTCCCTCTCTCTGTGGGGTGGCCAGGGTAGTGAAAATAGTAGGATTATGAGTTCACATTGAAATGTCTAGACCTGTCTTACGAGAGGGCCGAATCATGTGTGTTTCATGTTGAAAAACGTCCATCAACTCTAATCAAGGGCTCTCCCCATGGGTGCTACCTAGCCACAGCAAAAGCGACCGGGTATGATGGCCATTGCCAAGAGCCCTTGTGCTCCAGTGAGAGTCATTTAGTCTTTGGTACGTGTGGGGAGCACGCCGCTAAGGCGTCGGCAATGTGATGCCTGTGTTATTGATGATTACTATTATGAGTTTGGATGTAGAGCACTCAACAGCTTGGTCACCAGCACCCTAATGAAAAGTCAACATGTCATTCTTACAGGGGAAGGGATTATGAAAGCTGTCCCCACAACTCCACATCATAATTTGTAAACTGTTCCAGAAAGTGCACATTGTAAACCCTATCAGGAACAGCAACTGAAATACAGAGGGCTGTATGAGCAGTGATAGAAATGTGGTGATGATGATGATGATGATGATGATGATGATGAGGTCCCATACTCTGAGGAGCGTAGGGGGACGATGCGGGAGACCCGCGCACTGCTGTACTAGGCAAGATCCTAGTGGAGGTGGTTTTCCATTGCCTTCCTCACAACATCACCCAGTCATCTCGAGGCAGGAAAAATTCCTTGCTCCGCCGGGAATCGAACCTGGGACCCTGTGCGCAGTAAGCGAGAACGCTACCGCAAGACCACGAGTTGCGGGCAGAAATGTGGTAAGTACTGAAAATTGAAGAAAATAGAATTATAAAAACGTTGTCTGGAGTAAAAGTTTTCTTGTTCTCAGTCAAGCTTAAAATCACTTTAGTTTTCTGAAGACACCAAGGCAGCAGTTTGTTCCATCTCAGGCTGTTTTCAGAGGTAATATATAGCCAGAATCTTGAGACAGTCAGTAGCAAATAACTGCATCACCTGAGGCCTATTCCTGAACAACCACTCAAAGTTGAAGTGAACTACCACACTAAATGCCAAAGGCTGAGGCAACACTCAAGTTTTTCAGGGCCTGCTGAGGAGGAGGAGCCATTGACTCCAGAGTAGTGGTTCACCAGGCTCTGAAATCCTCCAGTCGATATCTGAATACCCTCATGGTGGACAGCGTATATCATAAGATACGAAATACAGGGTGATCCATAAATCACACTGCCGTAACCTAACCATGATCTTACAACTGCCCTGTAAAACTGCTGGAAGACAGAAATTTGTCCACAAGTCTTTCAGGTGTGGCAGACAGGTTAATTTGGAGTCCAACAGTAGGCTCAAAAAATGCACGGTATCTTTAAAATTTAAAATATTGTTCCCCATTGTGGTTGGTTAAACTTCAATGAGTACAGTTAAAACTGACACACTTGGTCTTCACTGGTGAGAAACTAAAGCCAGTGTTATAGGCCTAAGCTTCCAGCCTCCTCATGGTCAGCTGTAGTTGCCTTATTGTCATTGTGAGACCTGGGGGGAAGAGTAGAAGACTCCTAAATCATCCACAAACAAAGAGCATTTAATAGGGGTCCTGACTGCAGAGGAGATGCCACTAATAGCAGTTCAAACAATGTGACACTGAGTACACTGCCTTGAGGGAACCCGCAATCGCCCAAGTCATCACCAAAAATATTGAAAGCATTGATCCTCAAGAAATGATTGGATAAGAGATGGCAGATGTCCATGTAATTCTCATTCATAAAATTGGTGAAGGGTATTGTAGCTCCAAGTGGTGTCATATACTTTTTCAATGTCAAAAAACACACCAAGTGGTTTTGGCATAAGGAGGAATTTCCAGGAGAATTAGGTTGTCAAGGACAGAACCACAGAGGTTGCCCACTAGGTTTTTTATCTTAACAGCCTTTCACCTTATCAGCACATAGCACACATTGAGGTTGAGGTGTTTGTTATACAGGTGTGTACCTTCCTCACATTCCAGGCAGTGAAGCTAAGGCCCCCATTCTCCGAAATACACAATGTTCCACTGCCACGCTTAACGATAGTTTTTGAAGTATGCTCTGAGTTTACAACAGAATAGGCCTGGCGGTGCTGGCCAGACCCCAGCTTGGTAAACCTATTGTCGACATAATCGTATCCAACCACTGCTTTTGGGGCTTCCTGGCAAAAACACAGTCCACCCTTCCCTAAGTTGTGGGATACATGTCATCAGGCCCCTTCACTAAGGCCTGTCCAGCTTGGGTGAGACTGCCAGTAGCTTTACTACCACCAAAGCTGTCAGTGTTATTGAGGCATGCAAACTCATCTACCCACCTGGTGCTATAAGTGCCTATAGTAAGACAGTGTCCCCTGAGAGGAGACCTAGTGTTTTCAGGGGGCTCGACTGAAAGGGTACACGATGACCCCATTATGTCAGATTGACTACTACGTTGGCTTTGAAGTGCATAAAAGAGTCTATTTAGGTATTGTGCACAGGTGATCTTTAAGATTTGCATGCATAAACCTCTATTTAAAATGTTCTTCCCCATGAAGTCCACACTACAGTTCGGAAAATGAAGGTCAAACCCAGGAAAGGACCAAACATAAAGTAAATGAATGAATATTCCGAGAAAGGAAAGCACAACTAGGGAATAGCTGAATCATTATCAAAGGCTACCAATACAAGAAAAGGAGTAAAACCAGGAGGATGCGAGGTTGCTTACAGGAGAGGAAGTAAGTGCTGCAATAACTGGGGGCCCATGGTCACCACGCACTTAAACAAAAAAGGAGTTGAGAAACCCCAGAGGGATGCAAGATGGGGAAGAAGCCAATGCATGAATACGATACTAGTTATTTTCTGTCTTATTCCATTTTCACTTATGGAGTGAATGAAGACTGGCCATCTATACGTTTCTGTGCTTGGTGTAATCTCTTACCACATTTTATTCCAATGAGCCCAATTTCAGTTTCCTGATCATCTATGAACACTTTCATACAGACCGTACAGACATGTTACAGCCCCACACTTTGAATTCATTTTATTTCTGCTGTCATGGGGGATTGATATGGATTTTAAATGTCTAAAGCTAGCCCAAGCTGTTGGACGACAAGTGGTGGTGATAAACATAAGCAAGGGAATGACAAGAGTCTGTGGCTGTTGGAGGGCAGGAACTAGCAAAGATTCTAACCCAGAGGTTTGTTCAACCAAAGGGTATATTAGAGGAACATGTGAATAATTCATGAAAGCTAGTGTTAGGGATGGAGACACATGTGGCAGGAGCAGTGAAGTAGGTGTGCAGTTTCCCACATTGTGCTGAATAACATGCTCTGCAGCTTGGTGGCTTAGTTGTCATGCCACAAAAGTTTCGCTGAGGCCATTCATATGAGTTAACAGTTGTTTTGTAGATACATAAAGAGTACTAGTTACAGAAAAGTCAATTTATAAAAGCTTTTTAACCATAGAGAAGGCCTATCTCTAGTTGGATAGAAGATGCAAGAGTCAGGACAAGACCAGTTTGTAAGTAGATGCCTAAAACAAGCTTTAAGCTGAATCTTTCAAAAGAATATGAAACTATGTGTAAAGTTGAGGAATTAAAGTTCTGGCATAAGGACAGACATGGGATTTTGTAGGTCAGATGTGCTTTTAATTACACTCATTTTGGGAAGACCACTCCACAATTCAGGGTGCAAGAGCATGGAGTTGAATTGTGATTCTGCTGTTAAGGTCCAGGCAGTACCATATAATGTGGACAATGGGGTATGTTATCTATTGGCATTTCTTATCCTTTTCCTCTCCCTGTCCAGCTCCATTCTTCATTATTTGCATTTTTATCATTCCTCCGCCCTTCTCCATTTTTTGTTAGCTCCTGGTTCTACATTAATGTGTGAACTTGTCTCATTCCTCAAACTAATTTCTTGTAACATCTGTGACACTTTAAAATTACATAGCTGCACTGTGACTTCAAATTGTGTGAACATGGACCCCCTACATAACACCTTAGCCCAAGAAAGAAATGCAAAGGGAAAGCTAAAGGACACCTTTAGTCAATTATATATATTGCGTAAATTATGCATGGTAACTTTTAAGAACAACAAGTTCCTTTAAGCCGAGACATACGGTGCCTTTGTTGGATTATCAAGTAATTAGTACGATGTCATGTGGAGTGAATCTAGTTCATTTAAGGAATGTGATAAATGCCCTAGGAACAGGTGACTAATCTTATTCACAGTCCGTGAGACAAATATAACACATAAATGAGTCTTCTGAAGTTGCATATGGAACACTGAGTGGCCGTGCGGTTAAGGGCGCTGCAGTCTGGAACCGCAAGACCGCTACGGTCGCAGGTTCGAATCCTGCCTCGGGCATGGATGTTTGTGATGTCCTTAGGTTAGTTAGGTTTAACTAGTTCTAAGTTCTAGGGGACTAATGACCTCCGCAGTTGAGTCCCACAGTGCTCAGAGCCATTTGAACATTTGAACACTGAAGGAGAATAAAGTCTTCATAAAACTTTCACTATTGATACCTTCATTGACAAACTTGGCAAAAGGACAGTGAATGCATTAACACCAACATCTGAAGAAACTACAACAACATATTACAGAAGTGAAAGGCCATGCAGAAGTTGAACAACTTCACGGTGATTTTGCTGAGAACTGGTCTGCGACTACCACAAGAAGTACAAGGGAATGACAGAGGATGTGACTCAGAAGATGAATTGTCAGTCATACACAAAAAATTTCTATACCTGCATTAACAGCTCATTATTTCTGATGGTGCCCTTACTCAAACTTCTTTCAACTGTTTGAATTCATGGTCACCCGTGCCAGTAAAATGGGTATATTGTGTTATTCAGCACAAGAAGATGCTTAGCAATGATGTAGGTGGTCTGCTGGAGCATCACCCTACAAAACAAACTTCTCAGTCCAAGTACAGCTGCAGTTCAGAATACTGAGAATTTTAGATAAGTAATGAAGTCACACACATCAACAGACCTCCTCCTGTCACACAAACTGGAAGCTGAATACAGCCAGCAAAAAGCAGAAGAATGCTCAACACTACCCTTGTCAAAGGAATTGAGAAAATTCATGGCTGGATGCAAAGTAAATAGGCATACTCACATTGTATTAATTTTAAGGACTAAGGAATTTCATTTGTCCAACCAAGATCTCAGAAGAAGCAAAACATTCAGATTCACAAGCTATTAAAAAAAGAATGTTTGTGATCTGTGTATATGGCACGACTAATATATTGCAGAGTTTATAAATATCAGTTGTGAGTCAAATGAAATATTGTGATCTGCCCACTGAATATAGATTTCCAACTACAAGACAGCAACACTAACATATGGACTCACTTCCAGCTCACAGTGCTCAGTCACTCTAGCACAATTAGTTTGTAGAACTGCTAATTTCATTTCTAAGTAGTGTTGAAAAGTATTATCCTTTGGAACGTGTGTGGTGTGGTGAATCACAGCTGCATACTACTGTGGCTAACTGTTGGCATGATGAATGATGGAAAGTGAACATGATGAAGTTTAAGTCAGTTGTTGGTACCTAATCAAAACGTTCATGTGTAATTTTGTATGGTTTGTAAATAAGATCAGCTGGTATTTTGTTCTATTAAGTTAGACTTTAACCACATCAACAGAATTTTCAGGAAAATAAGAAACAACACCTGTATGTAGGTTACTGCATTGACAAAAATTTGTATCTCAGGCTACACTAAATGATGTGTCGACAGAAGTGCCGACACAGTATGGTTTGAGGGGACCGCAATGCACGCTATAACATCACGAAGGATGGAGTGAGGTCTGAAACATGATACGTAATGAATGCTATAAAGAAAAGTACGTAGCTTCTGGAATACTTAACTTTAATCCATCCTTGTGGTACATCGCTCTTGATGAGACAAGTGAGACTCTTTAGATACAAGCTATGCAAGGCTACTGGCGCCTTGCTAGGTCGTAGCCATTGACTTAGCTGAAGGCTATTCTAACTATCTGCTCTGCAAATGAGCGAGGCTTCGTCAGTGTGCATCGCTAGCTACGTCGTCCGTACAACTGGGGCGAGTGCTAGTAAGTCTCTCGAGACCTGCCGTGTGGTGGCGCTTGGTCTGCGATCACTGACAGTGGCGACACGCGGGTCCGACATGTACTAATGGACCGCGGCCGATTTAAATCTACCACCTAGCAAGTGTGGTGTCTAGCGGTGACACCACACTAAACATTAATTTAGGATATTATTTTTCCACATAGAGATCTGAAGGCTTTGCCGACTCTCAACCAAATTGTCACATGTAATCTCTCCAACTTTCCTGGTGTTTCATTATCTCATTGAGACTGGGTATTCTGTCAATAGTCCGCCCATCTTCCCAACAAACTACTTCTAGAGGACCCTGCTTATAATCCACTAGAATGTAACTTCACCAATAGGGTGCACAGAAAAACCAACCAGCATCACCCAGAATATATGGGTTACCAATGTCCCACATAGAAAGTGTACCAATGTGTCCCATCATGAGCAACATTGGTGCAGCCACCTACCCAACAGCCACTTACCTTGTGGGGACGTTAGCACCACATGTGGCAAAGTGCATGCACCACATCTGCAACCCAGACACATGACACTTCTCAAAAAACTTGTGTACCTCAGATGCAGACATCAGGGTCAGTTAGTACATGGTGTCTGTTCACCAGGTTACCACTCCAGGACAAACTTTTTGATCAGTGATAGGTTTGCTGGATCTTTTCATCCTTATTTAAAAGATGCTGAAATGATCCAGCAAAGCTTTCCATGTGGAGGCCAATTCTATAAGGAGACTGGAGGAGTGGCAATGGGTAGTTGCTTGCCTCTGGTAATGGCCACTCTCTTTATGGAGAAGTTTGAGAATGAGGCCCTTGCAACTGCTATCAACCAGCCATTGAGTTTCTTCAGTTATGTGGATGACATGTTTGTCATCTGGCCCCAGGTTTGGTAAAAACCTTTGGACCATCTGAACTCATGACATCCCAACATGAAGGTACAGAAAGATGTTGTTGTTGTGGTCTTCAGTCCTGAGACTGGTTTGATGCAGCTCTCCATGCTACTCTATCCTGTGCAAGCTTCTTCATCTCCCAGTACCTACTGCAACCTACATCCTTCTGAATCTGCTTAGTGTATTCATCTCTTGGTCTCCCTCTACGATTTTTACCCTCCACGCTGCCCTCAAATACTAAATTGGTGATCCCTTGACGCCTCAGAACATGTCCTACCAACCGATCCTTTCTTCTGGTCAAGTTGTGCCACAAACTTCTCTTCTCCCCAATCCTATTCAATACTTTCTCATTAGTTATGTGATCTACCCATCTAATCTTCAGCATTCTTCTGTAGCACCACATTTCAAAAACTTCTATTCTCTTCTTGTCCAAACTATTTATAGTCCATGTTTCACTTGTATACATGGCTACACTCCATACAAATACTTTCAGAAATGACTTCCTGACACTTAAATCTTTACTCGATGTTAACAAACTTCTCTTCTTCAGAAATTCTTTCCTTGCCATTGCCAGTCTACATTTTATATCCTCTCTACTTCGACCATCATCAGTTATTTCGCTCCCCAAATAGCAAAACTCCTTTACTACTTTCAGTGTCTCATTTCCTAATCTAATTCCCTCAGCATCACCCAATTTAATTTGACTACATTCCATTATCCTCGTTTTGCTTTTGTTGATGTTCATCTTATAATCTCCTTTCAAGACACTATCCATTCCGTTCAACTGCTCTTCCAAGTCCTTTGCTGTCTCTGACAGAATTACAATGTCATCAGCGAACCTCAAAGTTTTTATTTCTTCTCCATGGATTTTAATGCCTACTCCGAATTTTTCTTTTGTTTCCTTCACTGCTTGCTCAATATATGGATTGAATAACATCGGGGAGAGACTACAACCCTGTCTTACTCCCTTCCCGACCACTGCTTCCCTTTCATGTCCTTCGACTCTTATAACTGCCATCTGGTTTCTGTACAAATTGTAAATAGCCTTTTGCTCCCTGTATTTTACCCCTGCCACCTTCAGAATTTGAAAGAGAGTATTCCAGTCAACATTGTCAAAAGCTTTCTCTAAGTCTACAAATGCCAGAAACATAGGTATGCCCTTCCTTAATCTAGCTTCTAAGATAAGTCGTAGGATCAGTATTGCCTCATGTGTTCCAACATTTCTACGGAATCCAAACTGATCTTCCCTGAGGTCGGCTTCTACTAGTTTTTCCATTCATCTGTAAAGAATTCGTGTTAGTATTTTGCAGCTGTGACTTATTAAACTGATAGTTCGGTAATTTTCACATCTGTCAATACCTGCTTTCTTTGGGATTGGAATTATTACATACAAGTGGTTCTCTTATCTCCAAAGGTCTCTTTAATTTTCCTGTAGGCAGTATCTACCTTACGCCTAGTGATATACATCTCTACATTTGTCCTCTAGCCATCCCTGCTTAGCCATTTTGCACTTCCTGTCGATCTCATTTTTGAGACATTTGTATTCCTTTTTGCCTGCTTCATTTACTGAATTTTTATATTTTCTCCTTTCATCAATTAAATTCAATAGTTCTTCTGTTACCCACGGATTTCTACTAGCCCTCGTCTTTTTACCTACTTGATCCTCTGCTGCCTTCACTACTTCATCCCTCAAAGCTACCCATTCTTCTTCTACTGTATTTCTTTCCTCCATTCCTGTCAATTGTTCCCTTATGCTCTCCCTGAAACTCTGTACAACCTCTGGTTCTTTCAGTTTATCCAGGTCCCATCTCCTTAAATTCCCATCTTTTTGCAGTTTCTTCAGTTTTAATCTACAGGTCATAATCAATAGATTGTGGTCAGAGTCCCCATCTGCCCCTGGAAATGTCTTACAATTTAAAACCTGGTTCCTAAATCTCTGTCTTACCATTATATAATCTATCTGAAACCTGTCAGTATCTCCAGGCTTCTTCCATGTATACAGCCTTCTTTTATGATTCTTGAACCAAGTGTTAGCTATGATTAAGTTGTGCTCTGTGCAAAATTCTACCAGTTGGCTTCCTCTTTCATTTCTTAGCCCCAATCCATATTCACCTACTACGTTCGCTTCTCTACCTTTTCCTACTGTCGAATTCCAGTCACCCATGACTATTAAATTTTCATCACCCTTCACTACCTGAATAATTTCTTTTATTTCATCATACATTTCTTTATTATCTGCAGAGCTGGTTGGTATATAAACTTGTACTACTGTAGTAGGTGTGGGCTTCGTATCTATCTTGGCCACAATAATGTGTTCACTCTGCTGTTTGTAGTAGCTTACCCGCATTCCTATTTTCCTATTCATTATTAAACCTACTCCTGCATTACCACTATTTGACTTTGTGTTTATAGCCCTGTAGTCACCTGACCAGAAGTCTTGTTCTTCCTGCCACCAAACTTCACTAATTCCCACTGTATCTAACTTTAACCTATCCATTTCCCTTTTTAAATTTTCTAACCTACCTGCCCGATTAAGGCATCGGACATTCCACGCTCCGATCCGTAGAACGCCAGTTTTCTTTCTCCTGATAACGACATCCTCTTGAGTGGTCCACGCCCGGAGATCCGAATGGGGGACTATTTTACCTCCGAAATATTTTACCCAAGAGGACGCCATCATCATTTAGTCATACAGTAAAGCTGCATGCCCGAGGGAAAAATTACAGCTGTAGTTTCCCCTTGCTTTCAGCCGTTCGCAGTACCAGCACAGCAAGGCCGTTTTGGTTATTGTTACAAGGCCAGATCAGTCAATCATCCAGACTGTTGCCCTTGTAACTACTGAAAAGGCTGCTGCCCCTCTTCAGGAACCACACGTTTGTCTGGCCTTTCAACAGATACCCCTCCGTTATGGTTGCACCTACGGTACGACTATCTGTATCGCTGAGGCACGCAAGCCTCCCCACCAACGGCAAGGTCCATGGTTCATGGGGGGGAGGATAGAAAGATGATCAGCTCCTCCTGAAAAGTAAGGCCAACGGCCTTCAGCCAATGTGTATCGAAAGCCAACACACACTGACTCATATCTACAGGCCAATAGCTGCTGTCAATTAGCACAGAAGACTGGGATGGTTAGAACACTTCCACACGGAGCCTAGACACTGACTGACTGACACAGCTTGATAACAGAATCAGAACATCTACATCTACAGTGATATTCTGCAAACCACTGCAAAGTGCATGGCTGAGGGTATGTCTGATTGTACCAGTTATTGGGGTTTCTTCCTGTTCCATTCATGTATGCATCGCAAGAAGAATGATTATTTGAATGCCTCTTTACGTGCTGTAATTATTCTAAGCTTGTCCTCATGATCCTTGTGTGAGTGATGCATAGGGGACAGGGGTTTGTATTCCTAGGGTGATCATTTAAAGGCAGTTCATGGAACTTTTGTTAGTACAATTTCTTGGGAGAGGTCATGCCTGTCTTCCAGTTCAGTTTCTTCGGCATCACGGTCGAACAAACCTTTGACCATATGTGCTGCCATTCTCTGTACACATTCAATATCCCCTGTTAGTCCGAACTAGTCTGAGTCCTACACACTTGAGCAATGTTCCAGAATGGTCACACAAGTGATTTTTAAGCAGCATCTTCAACTAATTTTCACAGACAATAGATATTCACTTAGGGACATCCGCAAAGCATTACATACCACCAGACAACATAATACTCCGCAAGAAGAACAATAAGAAGAGAACAGGAAGATAGATATCTTTTCTGCCGTGCGCAGGACCTACCTCTGTCAAGATCAGCAGAATCCTGAAGAAAGAGAAAATGGAAAATGTGTTCTAGGTGCCTATCGAAATCAAACACACTATGGATTATGATAGAACCAGGATACTGGAACAAACTCCCAGATTTTGGGATAGTGTCCTCAAAGACTCAATTGAAACAAAGATGGTGGAAGACCTAATCAACTGGAAAGCAGGATATCAACTCAGCAGTGTGTGAATTCCGGGGTTTGAACTGCTACAGAAGCACCAGAGAAAAGTTCCCAACTCCAGTAACAGCAGGTATGAATGACAGGACCAAACCACATATGGAGCACCAGGTGGCAGTGGCTGCCACATAAGAGATGGATGCAACGGGTGCAGAAGTTATATAGAACAACATTAACAACCAGAGACCTCAGGGACTGCACAGGGGCAGAACTAATACGGAAAACTGTATGGCGGTCTCCAATGCAAGAGGCTTCTGCAGCAATAATGAATGTAATACATAACTCCAGCAGCATGTGGAAGACCAGGAAGCAGCTGCTGCCACTGGAGACAGCCGCAATGGGTGTGAACGGAATAACAAACACCTGGAGCAGTGCAGAAATGCGCTTCGTGGGTGTGGAACGATGAGGAATATCCAAACTGAAGTTGGCTGTTGAGGGTACTCCAGGAACCACCCAGGTATAAATGTACGACCCAGTCAGCCAGTCTCAGGGAACACCTGTTGAAGGTGTCGAGTGACCATGTTGAAATACTTTGTAGGTAAGATGTGGACCAGAAGCAGAACACCTATCTCAACAAGATGATAAAATGTCACATTCAAACCTAATCATGCTTTGGGCTTTGTTACAGGTCAGTCTGTCACCAGATTGCTTTCTTGTTGGTTTCCAAATCTAAAGCAAATAGATATATAATATAAGCTTATCGGCTATGACTGATGGAAAAAAAATTGCCTACAGAAGCATGGAATGGAAGAGCCTATTACTCCGTAAGTACACTTTAACTGCTTTCAGCGTGTTTGACATTTGAAAGATATGTGTTGATAACTTTAAAAAGACCAGATTTTAAATTCATGAGATCAATGTGAGAGAACATGACAATGGGAACTGGTTTAATGTCTGGCAAAAATTTTAGCTGTTCATAAAAATCTGTTAAAATTAAAAACAGTAACTCCTTTTCTGAGAATGTATTACTGTATGAAATAGTTAAAAATATCTTTTAATTCTATTTGGAAAGCTATAACAAAATAAGTTTGACAAACTGAAAATAGGCTAGATTTGTCAGAAAATTATAATCTTCCAAACACAAAAAGCAACATAAATCTTCAATTGTTTCAGAGCTAGAACATTTCTATATTTTGTTTACATGAAGAATGTCACCCAGAGGTATTTTTCATCTAGTTAGAGGTCTATATCTTGGACCAAGAATTTTTTGGTTGATACAGAAGAAAAAATCAGATTTTGGTTTTAACACACATTAAATTTGGTACAACTATGACTATGAAATAACAGTTTTTGATTGCCTGCCTGAATCCCTTTGGATCATGCCTTTGATGCTTTCATGGATTTCTGGCAACCATAAAATGGCAGGAGTCATTTCGGATCCATGCATCTGTTGGCTCAAACAGAACCCGTAACATTTGTTCACAAGAAGCAAGAATTTGATGCAGAAACTGTTACTTCCTGCAGAATAAGTGTGAACTGAGAAGTAATTTTAGAAGAATGGTAGAGCTTGCACAAAATTACTTGGCACAAGTGCAAATACACATGGTTGTTCTCAGTACTGGGCATGTTAACAACTAAGTTCAGAATGGGGAGCCACATTAGTTTGCCATTATCTGCTGAACTGTATGCTTCATCGTTAGAAGTTGCTATCTCCATTGTTTATATGCTGCTGATTTTCGTATTCGGTATTCTAATGAGAGACTACTGATTTGTCAAATTATTGGTCATAGTGTCACAACCTGTTATTGAGAGTGCAGCTGGCATGTTCTGCTTGTGCATGGGCTTCAGTTGTTTAACTGCACCTCCCCTAGCGTGCAATGACTGCATGCAACAGAACCCCAACCACTACTGTTATCCCCTGCCATATCCAGTTATGGCCAAAATTATTTTTTGCGCAATCTAACAGTGTGTCTGCTATTGAAAATAAACTATAGTACAGTTATCTCCCAGGTAAACAATCCTTGTCGCAAAGTCTGCATGCAATTTCAGGGAAGTTGGTTGAGCCTAAGAGTATGTTGGTGGCTGTGTAATTGCATGAATGCTACAGAGAAGGAACTGCAGCATACACCTGTGAGCGGACCTGTATCTTTCAGCACAAATACTCACAGGATTTTTCCATCCAATACAGATGGGACTGATCTCAAAAATTCTTTGTAGGCCTAATACTAGTTATCTTTTGTGATGGTATCTAAAGGCAAAGTAAGCTGTGCTTGAGCAGGAACAATGCCTACTCTAAAAGAGTATTGAAGAGTATCTGGAGGATTCCTGTGTGCCAACAATACACACATGAACAAAAATAAAAATGATCTGAGAATATTTCCCTCAAGCAATAAAGCGAAACTAAAGGGACAATCATGGGATGTTGAAAACACACCACCATCCCAAAATAAATATTGTTCACAGATCAATACCAAAATCCGACACATGCAACTTCAAAATACAGTATCACAAAATTCCCTTCACCTGTAAAGCTCAACTGAACCCAAGAATACCAAAATCCCACACACAAATCAAAAACCAAAGACCCCCCACTCGCTTAACCAATTAAAATTCAAGCAACAAACTATATACCAAAAGAAACAGGCCATAAATAATGCATTAGAAACTAAACAAAATTACTACCAACCAAAGCCACTGGCGAACACAACTAGGTGATACCACACATAGTCAGAGATCAAGCTAAATCACAGCAAAAACGTATCCTCTTTGTCATGTCATTGCTTGGCACAACCCAGAGCAAGTCACTAAAAACTTTTCCATGTCATACAGGAAAAACACTATTAAATTTCAGCCCCCCCCCCCCCCAAAAAAAGAACCCTTATCATATGTAACACAAACGCATAAACTGGCAAAACAGTAGATCAACATAACTCTCTTGTGACACAGCACTCTCTTTCATCAACTATTTCACAAAATGATAACACAGTCAAATAATCATATAGCACATGTAATATCTTTGAACACGAACACCCACCACAAGAGGGCACCAACAAATACTACAACATGCACACTGGAAATACAACGCAATTCAAAAACACCATGCTACAATGACATCACATAACACAACACACAAACAGCACAGTTCAAAGCAACAGACAGGTGGAACTGGATGCTAGGCTTGACCCCAGACTACAGTCAAGTATCAAAGTGCAAAAAATAAGTGATGAAACTATTTCTGTTCCATCCCAGTAGTAACTCTTGCTAATAAAAAAGCCGAATGTTCTGGGCCGAAGGGGGCGGGGGGGGGGGGGGGGGGGCAGGGTAGAGGGGTGTCTGCTCCCTCTACACCACTTCTCTCACCATCATAGATCATAGTCAACACAATGGACACTGCTTCCCACACTCTATCAGTGATCAAGAACAGGTTCACTCATGGTTCACAGTACTAGATCTAAAGCAGGAATGTAAATAGAAACTAATACCAAAGTGGTAAATCTATTCAAAACACTTACTGAACTGGCTCAAGTTCATGAGAATAAGGTTCTTGCACCATTGTGATGTTCCGTTTTTCTTGTACATTATTTCATTACAGCCAAACACAAAGAGTGACTTCAAATAGAGGATACTTGCACATTTGTCATAACAACTGAACTGCACGAAGCACAAAACTACAAATAACGTAAGTGCCTTTAATCATATAAAATTTACAAACACTTCACTCTAAATGCTGAAATCAACTTCACGTTAGTGTATGTTTACATACAAACAGCTCATCTGTGATTTTCCACAGGCCTGAAATTATATCCGAGAACCGCAAGTTCTTATATCACGAAGTAGCTTCATCTGCTGCCCTAACATTATAGACTGATTTAAACAACGTCACTTTAACCCCACGGGATATTGATTTAACTGTCAAAATTACTAGCGAAATGTTTCACAAAGAACTGAGTTGCAACTACACTTGGCTTCACGGTATTCCATTCCACTAAAGGCATGCATCATCTCTTGTTGTGGCTAAATTGCTCTGCATAACTGACAATCTAATTAGCTACAACCGTGTATAGCTATCTTACTATGTTATGTTTACCTGCAAAAGCCTGCGGATACTGAGCACTCAATTTAGTTTTTAAAATTCTAATGCGTTTAAAAATATTATCTAAGTCTTTTTTCATCTCCAGCAGCAGCTGCGTATGTTTCTTGAATTCCGACCCTGCAGACTTCAGTCTAGTTACTGAGAGAGCATTGCAGTTTGTCAGCATTTCATTTGTCTTTTCAAATCTTTGTAACCTGTAACAAAACAATATTTTTGGTTAACAAATCATTTAATTGATTTAAAACATTATTCGAATGGGAAAAAAACGTGTTATTGTCTACCAACATTTGTTTCTGGGCTCTAATCATTGCTTCAACATCCTGTTGATCAACTATGCCAGCCAAGCCCTGAATAAAAACTTCGGGCGCAGTATAATTCTGAAAACATTCTATACTGCCCAAATCACTCTCTGGCGTATTTTCCGCCATATCGCCTGTCACAACTATGTAAACATTGAATGATCGAAACAGTGGTTTGAAACATATCGATAGCAAAAATTATAATCAGAGATATAACCACTACCAGAAATGAAAAATTTTATTTCATGGGTGTCCGCATGCTGCTTTGGCCAAGAAGACAAAGAAACCATCCTTTTTTTTCCACCTGTACTGACAGTTTATGAAATTAATAACTTAATGTAGATTCATGCTTTACGAAACTGAACGTCAAAACATCCTACAACGAATTTCAAACATGTTTACACAGGAGCGAAAGAGAATTCTCTCTGCTGTAAACGGTAGGCGAGGGCGAGAGTATAGTATTCGATCGTAATCAGTTCGCATTTTCATTCGCTGATTGTCAGTTCTTTGAACGGACATTACAAATGCAATGAACTGTTTGCGCACTTCACATCTGCGCAGACAGATCGTTGCGTGTTGACAGAAAATTTGCGCATGTTTGAGATGTGCAAACCTTTAAGTTGGAATTGAAAGGTTGAGCTAAATTGCTAAAATCAGTAGGTGTAAATGGGTGCAGACGGAGTGTGTGTACTGGAAATACCGCAAATCTGGCACACGTAATCAGTTGAGTCAGCCGTTTGTTCAGTCTAGCAACCAGAGGTACTAGTCGTAGAGTACACAGTGAATTCTAAAATGGCAGATATGCGTCAGTGATTCAGGGAGTTCAACTGCTGAATTTACTGGAATACAGGGTGTCTATCGAAAGACACCCTGGAAGGGCCCGCGCGGCGCGTTTGTCGGCTGTTGTCGCTGCGTTTGCGGGTTGTCGCTATGCGCAGTTCTCGGACACCTATACTTTGCGCGTTCTCCCTACACTGTGCCACTGAGTGTACGGTGTTTTCTTTTGAGTTTTTTTCTCAAGTTTAATAGTCTCAAATATTGTTGCTACGCGTCATTATTGCAACTGCGCCGAGTCTTGAGCTTTCCCTGCCCATATGTTGCTGGGCCCGGCCCTCAGACAGAAACACCAAGTGCTTGTCTTCTATACTGTGCGATTGAGTGTTCAGGTGTTTTCTTTTAAGTTTCTTGTCGAGATTCCAATCGGTATGGTTTACACTAAGGATCAACGAGTGTTTCTTGTGTTGAGCTATGCAAAAACTGAATCATATATGAAGTGTCAGCTTGAATTCATACGAGAACTTACCAGTGTGGCTGTTACCAATGATTCAACGATACACAAATCAGTGAAGAAATTTCAAGAGACTGGATCTGTGTTACACGAACAAAGGCCTAGAGAACCTAGTGTTTCAACTGAAAATAAATTAGACGAGATAGGAGAGGCCTTGGAAAGAAGTCCATGAAAGTCCCTGCTCTGTTTGGCACTTCAGATTGATTTGTCAAGAGCATCTGCTCACAGAGCTGTAGACAAACTGAAATTGAAACCATACAAAATAACGATAGTGCATCAATTGAGAAATTCACATACTGTTGCTCGGTGTAGTTATTACAACAGGCTGTTACAGTCTTTGCACGATGGGGAAGTTGATCCGGAGATGCTTTTATTCTGATGAAGAATGGCTGCATTTGTCAGGGTACGTAAATTCTCAGAACAGTCGACGATGGAGCTCCGAAAATCCTCATGAATTATATCAACAACCTCTGCACGATGTGAAAATAGGAATGTAGTGTGCAATTAGTGTGCGATGAATTATTGGACCAATCTTTTTCCACTGAACAATATACCGCATCCTTTTTTCGAGAACTAACAGCTAAAGGAAAGAATTACGATTGTTTCATGCAAGACCACATATTGCCAATGCTTCTATGGCAGCATTATGAAATGTTTATGATGATAGGGTAATCGACTGACCTCCTCTTTCTCCAGATCTAAGTCTGGGTGATTTATATCTTTGGGGAATGTTAAAAGACAAGGTGTACGCAACTAATTCCCATATGCTTGAAGAGCTGGAAGACAGGGTTCGGCTAGACATTTCCCAGATTTCGTCAGCCGAAATTCGTCAAGCGTTTGTTATCATGTTCAGGAGATGATGCTCTTACCAAAAACGGGGACATCACTTTGAGCACCTTTTTTAAACAAAGAATAGCTTAAGTTAATCAGATGGCAATGTTGTTTATACTTAACTCAAGGGGAGCACACACGTAGCAGACTAACAGAAGATTAGTGTGAGAGTCAGGCGCCACGGTGGCTAGTGGATGCAGTGTCGATGGCCAGTGGCTGTGCCGCGTGACCCAGGGACTCCTCCTGTGCGTCTTTCGTGAGATATCTTGTATATTACAATCTTTAATGAATGAAGAGTTTCCACAGTAGTCATGGATGAACGAGCCGATAGTATCTGTCACTTTAAATGAAATCACTGCAGCAGAGGTTACACAAGCACTACCAAAACGAAAACAACAGAGCTGTTGGATCACACCAAATACCCGCCGAAATGTGGAGAATACAGACAACTGAGCACTGAGATTGTTGCATGTGGACCAACCTTAAGGCTGAGATCACAGTGCCATCGATATTGATGGATTCCGCTGACGACCATCGGCCGAAGACGGCAACTATATGCACGGTCAGCTGATCTCATCGCCCAAACATGGAGACAACGAACGACAATCTTTGAAATCCGAATTAGTTTGTTTTCTTCGGTCATATTGGTGGACGCAATAAGAAATATGGACTGTAAGAAACTGATAAGTTCATTCAAAGAAGTTTGTGGCATCCTGAGGATAAAAGGATTATGATCGGGAAATAGGGCCTAGTTTGAAATTTATGGTCTGAAATTGAGGGTTTATAGGAAATCAGAAGTGGGCAAAATCGTTATTGGAAATTTTAAACTTAAATTATTATCTCAAAAAATAATTTGTTCAAGTGAATAGGGTGGCATGTCTTATGCTTAAAGTTACTGTAGTGTTTCTTTTCTGGGAGGTACTAGGTGTCAACAATTATTATTATTGCTGGCGATTGTTACATGAAGTATATTGCAACTGAGGAGTACATGTTTCCATTAATCAGTGCTTTAGGTGTTCAAGGTATCTTATTCTAAACTTTACATTTCTCTTTCACGTGTGCACTGAATGACAATCATTGAAGGTTAATTGATGGTTGTCTCCGCAACTTTAGAAATATTCAGCAAAACATAGCATTTGTAATATTCGATTTCAAATTTACCACGAATCATACTGAGTATATAACAGAACATTTATATTTCTAAAACTTATGTGGTATTTCCAGTAAGTGAGGAGAGAGTCTACGAACTCGCCACACTCGTTTTGATGGTGGCGTAGCTCATTCATATACACTCAGCGTCTTTTTAATAGCAAAAGCCGCATTGTGGCACTCTCCTCCAAGCACAGAGGCGTTGTGGTATCCATTCCACCTAAACTCATTGGCCCCACCAAAAACTGATAAAGAAGACCAGATGCACTGTGGCCAAGCTGTTGACCAATGTTATCGGGCGACCTCTGGCGACAGTGTCTGTAGACAGTTGTCAGTACCACTGTGAATGCAGCCCAAGGCTGCAGACACATTGGCATCAATTCTGTCGACGATCTTTTCAAATCAGTATACAACTACGTATGTGGTTACACTGTAGCTGATCAAATTATCTGAATGTGCTGACTTCGGGCGACAATCAGTGATATCCATGTTAGTTTGTTTTCTTCAGTGGTGTTAAAAATATGTGAAAGACCTGACCATTCTCATTGCTAATGTTATAGCAGCTGTACAGCTGTAACTACATGGCTAATGCGACACTGTTGTATTACAGACGTCTGAGGAGATATGTAAATAATTTACCCAGACTCACGTAGCCTTATCTCATGTTCTCTTCCAATCCTTCTAGTGTAAATGCTTGTCCAGGAACACAAGCAAATGGCCTTGAACACCAGCTGTTTGGAGTGCTCATCCACTTCCATTCTCTCTAGTGTAAACCAGGTTTCACATGGCGGCATACACATTGGCCGTCAGTGGAGTGTCAGAGCTGAGTTTTTCAGGAAGACAGATTTGATGTTGATGTTGGTGGAAGGGGTTAGTATCGTAGGCTGCTAACGCTGTAAGTCCTTTTCTCATTCTCTCATTATTTTTTTCAATTCTATGTTGAACAATAGTGACGATTAGACATCCTGCTTGAATTTTGAATGAGTATGAGATTTATCCCACGAATTTCTCTTTTGAAGTGGTTCCTGATAATGTTTTCTGGATGAAGATGTGATTACCCTCTGCTAAATCCTGCCTGGTGTCCAGGCACTGTTCCATTCTCTTTGGATTTCCTCTGTTGTCTGGACTCCAGATATTATTCTGTCAATCTTTGCTGTCATGTTTTTGTGCTCCATTCTCCATAATTCTCCAATAATCCCATCTTCACCAGGTGCTCTATTATTTTTCAGTGATTTGATTATGTTCACTATTTCTTCACATGAGGGTGGAAGTGAATCAGGATCTAGTGCTGGTTTTGTACATCAGAATTGTGAAGATGGCACTTCGCAGTTGAAAAGTTTGCCCATCAGACAGTGTGAAATAACCAATTTTGGACTTTAAAATTAAGTATTTCTGAAACCAATAAAATTAATTTACTGATTTCTCTTTCAGAACATTGGTACTGAGCTGTAGTAATAAAATGTTCGGTCTTTGGTTGGTTGGATGGTGGATTTGAGGGAGGGGACCAAACAGCAAGATCATCGGTCCCATCAGATTAGGGAAGGAGGAAGAAGGAAGTCGACCGTTCCCTTTCAAAGGAACCATACCATTATTTGCCTGAAGCGATTTAGGGAAATCATGGAAAACCAAATTCAGGATGGCCAGAGGCGGGTTTGAACGATCATCCTACAAAATGTGAGTCCAGCGTGCTAGCCACCACGCCACCTTGCTCGGTTTTCGTCCTTAGTACCTGTTGTTCTAACAGATTGTAAAATTTAAAAAAAAGAGAGGGTCGGCTTCACACCACCTGGCCATGAAATTGACCATTTATCTGTTATGTGATAATGACTCAAGGATGACTTTAATTTTTCTCACACTTTTTCAATAACTTAAAAATAAATTTGCTATAGTAACTAAATTTTAATACTAATTTCAGATTAACATACAAAGAAAGTTTTAGGATAAAAACAATGATCACATACTTGCTTTATGAAATTCCAGGAAGCATAAACTTCTTCTTCAGCACCAAACACTGGCTGAGCAACTTGTGTTTCAACATGATGACCATGAGTCCTGTTTGACAGGGTTCCTTTGGAAATTTTATACACTCAGCTAGCCTTGTTAGTGCTTATTTTTCCATTTCAAATTTCTCTGAGACACAGTTTATACTGGTATTTAAGAACTGGGCCCATAAGGAGATCCGAATAATATGGATTATTCCGAGGTGTGTTTCTGGCAGATACTTTCACCAGCAGCAATTCACATATCTAAGTTCACATCTCCACACTATCTCGCTACGATTTCCACTGTAACATTCTAAATTGATTGATAAATTTACTCTCATTCTGCATAGAGTAATATTTACCCCTTCTTTCTTGAAGAAGAAGTTTCAGCGCCCAATTCTATGATAAAGAATGCAGCATAACACAATCATAAAACGCCATGTATTCCAAAGTCTGCAGGCTTCAGTGTATCCATGTAGCATTTTCAGGATGAAGCAGTTTGGAAACGAAAGAAACTGCCTTCCCAGAAGACACAGTATAAAAACTTTACACAAAATATATATTGTTGTCTGACTAACACACTATGCCCATGCAGAATCATGTACAGTAAGAGACAGACAGTTGAAGAGTGAAAAATCTGATATCAGCTTAAGGAAACATCAGAATACAGATAAACGTTCATCCTTGTTTTCGTACATATCTCTTTTTGGCTCAGGCATGTTTACACTGTATCTTTGCCCCACACAGAGTTCCAATACTTGTTAGATGATATACATTTTATGGCTAAACCAAAAGAAGATCTACCAAAAGTTCTGTGCCTTCCAGGCTATATTTCTTTAATTCACCTGATTTATATTTGTGTACATGCAGCATTTTCACACTAACAACTGTTAAGATCTCAACTGTATGATTGAACACACAGAACTACGATCTGCTTGACAAATTCATAAGCTAACATTCAGACACTTGCAACAATAACTTTCTCACTCCATCGCTAGGCTGTTATAGACAATTGTTGCCTCTTCCACTATGTCACATTGTTGCTGTGTTCATTAGGTAACATACTCGCTGCATTAATGAATGTTTGTTTATAAAAGAACTGCTTGAGAAAAGATGACCAATTTTACTCTGATTCCACCAAGAATTTGCAAAGTTTTCTCTATGTGTTTATAAATAGGTAAGTATAATTGGTTATCTTCTATTATGACATACATGACTTGTTTTATGCTAGTTAACGAACAGAAGTTTTAGCTCGTTAAAAACATCCACTTTATGATAACAATTTGTATTCAGATGGAGGTTTGGAATACTGTACGTGTAGTGATCATTGCAAATTAAAACCTTTCAAACAGTAAATAAATAAATAAAATAATTCATTTTTCATGACCATTGTGTAACTATTCAATATTAAATGTTTTTTGAACTTTCAGTCAACTTCACTCCAGCAGTCAAATTTACCCCATTTGATGGTTCCGAAATATTTGGCTATAATTTTACTATTATTTTTTGTTTTAGCTTCCAGGGATCCATCAGGTCGCAGAATGCACATGGTATGAGGTTGGTAGCCAGCTAAATTTTCCCTGAAGGACTTATGAAAATTGGAGGTTTTGTTCTTGGTAAAGCTCTGTTCTATTTCGTTCAGCCTGTTTTTCACATCAAATAATTTTAAAGACAGTGTCCTGAATCTCTACGAAATATGTGCCAGTTGTTTTATGACTATTGAAATTATTCCCTGCTTTAATCCTATGTTCGACAGCTTGATCATATGTAATGCTCCAACCCCTATGTTTTCTCTTTCTCAGGGGCTCACCTAACTTCATTTTTCTCTACTAGTTCAGACCAGTTCGTGGTATCCACCCAATAGAATTCTTTAGTGATTTTTCTTTTGTCATGTTCTACATACGTGGAACCAGTGCAGAAACATCTGGGTTACTGTTGTCCATTTTCTGTTGGGCTGAAATTTTACCTTATTTTGGAATAAGTGGTGGTCTGCTACAAAAAATTCTTACAAAAATTCTCTCTTGTTTTTTACATTGAGAACTTTTCAAGTTATTTCTCCTGGCGATATCAAAGTAGTCATTCCATAATTCTCCAAATGTATTATTGGGGGTTTTCATGTCTTTAGTTTCTTTTGACAGAAGTTTCTGAGGCATCCATGATATTTTGGTTCTATTGTGAGCAGTGTATGGTCTTGTGAGTCTCCTGTGTTTCTTTTCTTTTCCCAGCTTCCCGTTAGAGCCACACAGTAGAAGCTTGAAATGAGTTTGAGAATTCTGATCATGACTTCTTCCAGAAGTTCACAGAAGTCCTCCATCATCCATGGGTCTTTTCATGTGGAAGTGATTAGTTGATGCAAGCACGTAAATAAGTGTGTGTGCCTTGTTTCCTGATTTTATTGACAATATTGAAAGATTTTCTGAAGGCGAAGTACAGTGAGTGAATTAATCTGTGAGCGACTTATGAACAGTAAAATATGTGACAAATTGTTTCGGTCCTGTCTTGATCTGCATTGCAGGTTTTCCTTTATAGAACGTGTAAATCTGAGTCAAAGTGATTTTCACTATTCAGTGATGTAGAACAGTCTGCACATCACTGGCTGGAATACCATTTTCTGCCCCTGAAGTATAGACTGCCATGCAAAGCAGGTCGATTAGGCAGCCTGAGGGCTGAAAAAACACGTTTTTGCCTGTTTCTCAGCTCTTATTGGAGCCAGGATGCTATAAACCCCACAGTGTTGATACTCAATAAGTTTTCTATTTGTTTACAAACGTTGAAATCGATCCAGAGGTTTGGGACGACATCCAAGACATACATACAACCATACATACTTGCATAGCCTTTTCACCATGAACTTGCTCACGTTTGCATCAACACGTCTAATGCACACTTCTCCTCTTCCCACCCATGTGTCCACCTCTTCCTCCCCCATCTGTCTGCCTCATACTCACACCACTATCTGTCCATCTCCTCCTCCTCACTCCCTTTTCCTTTTCATCTCCCTCTCCCACTATGATGGTCCACCTCCAGCTCCCCCTCTCTCTGTCCATTCCCTCGTCCCACCTCTCTGTCTCCTGCACCACTCTCTGCCCATTTCCTTTTCCACCTCTCTCTGCCTATGTCCTCCTCCCACTTTTGTGTCTGCTCCTCCCTCCTTGCTCTGTCTATCTCGTTCTCCTCTCTCCACATAATCTCCCCACCTGTTTTTCTGCCCATCTCCTCCTCCCTTCTCTTTCCATCTCTTCTTCACACATCTTTCCCTGTCGATAGCCCCTCCCTCTCTTTCAATATCCATCTCCTCCTTTCCCTTCCTGACCAGATCTTCCTCCTCCCTTTCTACTGCCCATATCCTCCTCCCCTCTCCCCCTGACCACACCCTCCTGCCCCCACCTCTCTTTCCATGTCCTCCCTCTCCCCTTTTCCTATCCATCTTCTCCTGACCCCTCTCCCTATCCTTCTTCTCCTGCCCCTCTCCCTACTCAACCTCCTCCTTCTTCATACCTCTCTCTTATTCACCTCCTTCTGCCATTTCTCTTCCCCTTCTTTCCCCATTTCCCTAGCCATCTACTCTCCTTTCTTCCTATCCATCGCCTTTTATCCTTCAGTCTGTCCCTCCCTTCCATGTTCCCCACTCTCTATCCATGCCCACCTGGACCCTCTTTCTGCTCACCCCCCCCCCCCTGCCTCTCTCTCGGTCCAGTCCCTCCCCTATCCATCTCAACCTTCCCTCAACTAATTTGTCAGCCCCTGACATACTGGTCGATAAAGCTACTTCAGCACAGTGCACCTGTCGTGCAGGGCAGCCTACACATAGGGGCTTGGTCCTTGGAAACCCATTTTTGCCACTGACTTGTAGGGTGCTCTGGACGAAAGGTAGCCCAATATTGTTCCCATACAACACAACTGTTGTTTTCCCTGTATCTCCACTCGTATTGGAGCTGGGATGTTATAAATCCCTCACTGCTCATATTCACGAAATTTGCTGTTTGTTTATCAAATTTGTTTAAAACTGATCCAGGGTTTTAGGAGGAGATGCTGGATATAGATACATACATGCACATGTACTTGCATGCATATGTACATGGAAACGTACATATTTGGCTCGCATATAAATTGCTGAATGTGATTACTTTTTTGACACCAAGTGTGTGGCCCAACACCTGCAGTTCAGTTCTTCACGCACGCACATGCTTGCGTGTGTGCATGCCTTTTCAGTATATGCAGAAACGTTGCCTAAAGAAGCTACAGGCAATCTATAGACAAAAATTCCTCATCTTTTATTTTCTTTGGCCAACAAGTATGTCAATAATTAATGTCAAAGTACATGTTTCTTCGACGTCGTTCACTAAGTACCTCTGTTGGCCATGCTTGGAGGAAGTAAATGTTTCCTAAGTTATCACTGAAAGGGTAGCAGGACAGGTTTAGGTTACTTTGACCTTTTGAGCAGGTTTGTTTCGACACAAGGAATACTGAGTGGAAGGCACTGGACTATTAGATTTCCTAAACTTTACAATCACAATCCAAACAAGACATCACAGGTATGCATGCAGTGGTATCATGAGCAATCCATAATAATATGCAATTTTACCAATACAACCAAAAATTCATATAGCACATACAGTTGTAGTACAAATGAACAGTTTATGTCTAGGAAACAACCCTTTTATATAACAATAATAGTTTCAAGAACAGAGCTGGTGGAACTAGGTGAATGACTGAAAATAGGCACTATACTTCTTAGATTACTGAACTTTAAAAAGCGCCCTTAGGGTCACCATTAACACTGCAGTGGCATATTGTGGTCACTAAATTAAATTTGACAGCAAACAGCTTTGCACTTATACATAATACAGAGCACTATTTCAAACTGGAGGCTGAAGGTACTAATCCACGTAATTTAGTGACAAGTAGACAATTTTTTGTCATTAACCATTAGTCTATGAAATGCTGGCTATAGTTCATGATAACTGATCCAACCAAATAGTCGATAAACACAAACATCATAATGCACTAGGAAAATACACTAGAAGCACTAGCCCACCAAAGTCAGTTAAGAGCACTTGCTCATATGAATTAACAAATTTGAAAGGCAATTATTAAAGCAGTTACATTTAATCAATAAAGTCATGGACCTAGCCTGCTGCAGTTAAGTAGGGAAGTTTAATAAGGAACAGCAACCAGATTTGGTGATACTAAAAAAATCATGCATTCAAGCTAAGAGCATTACCCCATTAAATTGGCAAATAGGAGAATGACAATTTTAAACACAGTAAGCTCAGATTTATAGAATCTATAGAATAGGAATTAATTGGGGCACTCTGGCAGCTAATATTATCCAAATTTGGTATTAGGAAAATTTTGAATAGCTGCTCAAGCTAGGGGCGATAACCACTTAGATTAACAATTGAAAATAACTCATTTGTAAATGTAACACAAGTCTTAAGATCATAGCAAGAGCACTAGCTTGCGTAAATTAACAAATTCAAAAGGCAATAACCAAGATCATAGTGTGCATAGTCTATAACCACTAGTTAGAACAACTAGAACTAGTTAGAACAGTTTTTTAGACGGTAGCTCAGACCAAGGACACTAGCCCACGAAAATTAACAAATTGTAATATTTTTTAAAATTTCTAAGTCGTGATAATAAATTAGAGCACATTTGGGATGTTTGTAGTGTACAGCCTTTTTTTTACAAACTAATGAAATTAATTGAATTAGTTTATTTAATTAATTAAATAATAGAAAATGTTATGCATTAAAAACATGCTAATGACACTCAAAATATCCACCTACTACTATATACGAAAAAGCAAGCCAATTTTGAATGCACTAAAAAATTAAAAATCAATAAGATTTCAGTTGAAAATGCTGGTCATTTTGTATACATTAACATTAATTTTAAAAAAATCATTTGAGATTCCAAATAATTATTTATTCCTTTATATACAGTCAACATATTTTCAGCAAAATCTTTCAGTGCCTTTTGAAAGGCAACCCAGCAGCATTCTATTCTGATGATACCCACTTTTCTTCATTTCACCCCAACAGGTTTTTTGCCAATTGGTGCTGCTGGACAGTGACTTGGCTGTTCATCGTTGTCCATTTATCTTCTTCTTCTGGTAGCGTCTTGGCAAGTTCACATTGGTATGCACTGGAAGAGCTGCTTCTGGCAGTCATCTTCATCTTCTTACTTATGGGCTGCAGTAGTGGATGACGTTAGCAAATAGCAATAGTATTGTCGGGCCAAACTAATCCTATAGATATTGAGCTGTGCCCAACAGAGCAAGGAAATAACGTTCACAAATAGCATATGTAGTTGGTATTTGAGAAACGAATTTGATTGGAGAACAAAAATGAGATGTCGCTTAGCAGTTTCCTGAACCACCGCCAGCTTTAAGGTCATCCAGGAAACTGTGGTTTGATAGCACAGAGCAGGCTTCTAGCCGCTCCAGAGAGCGATAAAAACTTCTGTCAGCCACGAGTCCCTATAGAGACAAGAGCTACATTATGTCACCTGCCAGCCACACTCCTGAATAGATCGATTTTCGTCAATTTCTCAACCAATGTCAAGCGATTTTAAAAATTCAAAATGGGAAGAAAATCAACACGAAAAGGGCTAGCTAGAAAAATAAAAACGAAGAAAATTGGATATCATTACTTACACATTTAAAAATTCTCAGTTATTTTTCTGTGTTGAGAATCCATGTGAAATATCTTTCACCATAAATGACTTTGGAGAAGTGGTCTTTGGTATATTATCGTTAAATGCACCCATCATCCTCACCGCTTTCCTTTGATTTATAATAATAGTTTTTCTATATGTCTTATTAATCACACATATTGGATAATTTATTATCAATTTATAAAGATTTACATGAACAACTCCAACATCTCCTTTCAGCTAAGTACCTCGTTTAAAACTGAGAAGAGCTCAAATAATTGCCTAGTCGCTCTAAATTCCATGTTTCTTAATGAAATATGAGTTTCCTCCATTTTTCGAATATAGATTGTATGCAGCTTTATGTGACCATATAGTGATGAATCAGCTAACTGATCATTTTTTCGATTACCATGAAACATAACAAAAATAAAGTAAGGCGTATCAGAGTTCACTGGTTTATATCAATTCATGAATATAGCTCAAAAATTGTGTAAACACTTAACCCTAATGCCTCAACTGTTTGTAGTTAACAGAAAGAAATTGGAATTTTAAGATTGTTCAGTATATTTTCTCATAGTTCAAGCTGACAACTCGGTTCATATGTTTACAATAGGTGTATGAACTTCCATAGGTTCTACTGCAATTAACTTTTATTTGGAAGTGTATCTTTTATTTCAACTCCAACTTTATTGTAGTCAGGCAATCTAAGAAGAGTAAATTACCCTAAGATACCCTTCGCATAAAATTTGTTTATAGTCCCTAATGATACCACCAAGAATTATATTTACTGGATAAAGCCATTATTTTTCTTACTCTTTATTTTATCATTATTAAGTATATGTCTTTCCATTCCTATTTTATGATTAAGAAGTGAAATTAAATACAATAAAGCTGATGATGAAATAAAAGAATGCTCCTTTCTAGACATAACGTTATTTCCCTTCTTCATGCTTATAAAATCAAATAGCGTTGCCCTATAACTATCATAATTTGGATAATCTGTACCATCACCTCCAGTAATATTGAAGCTCACATACAATTGAGCATTATTAGAATGAAGCCACGCATCTCCAACGTTTCTGCTACTATCTG
Organism: Schistocerca americana; assembly: GCF_021461395.2. Taxonomy (NCBI): domain Eukaryota; kingdom Metazoa; phylum Arthropoda; class Insecta; order Orthoptera; family Acrididae; genus Schistocerca; species Schistocerca americana. The sequence goes on from NC_060124.1 coordinate 131,218,957, forward strand.
TAACCTTGTTAGGAATATTTTGATTATTTTTTGATTTCCATTCACAGGGAGTGAGCGGAACTGATAGCTTTCAATTTTGTTCATTATTTAACAAAGATAAAAATTATTACGCCATTTCTGAATTAATTGTTTCAGTAGCACCATTGAAATCAATCAAATTACCATTATCATCAGTTACAGTCATATCTAATTCTGCATTAGGCTTGAATGAAGCAATATTATTAGTTTCTCGATGAAAATGACCATTTTGTTTCACAAACATTTCGTTACCTAGGATAAAATTTATGTTGATTAATTCGAATGGAATAAATTCAGAAACATCATTAACAACTGCTTTTTCATTAACTCCAATAGTTTGACCAATAAATTCAAGTGCAGTTTCAATACTCTCTTTTATACCCATATATACTTTAATATCACTCTCAGTAATAATTATAATTAAATGTTCATATGCTTTATGTGTATATTATGCATTTTCGAATGAATAAACCTTTCCAAGCTTTTCAAACTACATTGGCCAACAAGAATTTCAGTTGTTTCTCAATCACAACACAATTTATTAATTTTTGTTAATATTTGAAATTAGAAATGTTGTATATAATCCAGGTAGCGCATAAGTATAGCTTTTTCATATAGGTATAATCAATATTTCTATGAGAATGTATGAATTACCACTCAATTTAAATGGGAGACTCATTTAACATTAATAAAAATTTACGTAATGAAATGGAAACTGATTGATAACCAAAAATAATAATTCCAGAGAAAAATAAATGAAATTGAAGAAACTTGAATAATCGAAATAAGGATTCAAGATAAGGGAAAAACAACAACCGTGAACAGATTATGAGAAATATAGAAAAGAAGGTAACGATGATGTGAGAAATTACAGGCAGCTAATGAGGAAAAACAAATGGTTCCATATTGTCATGGAGATCTACCAGGATAAGCAAGTCCAAAGTGTGAATGGTCTGGCGATCATCCTGCTTTTTATGACTACATATTAAGTGACGGATAAATACAAAATGCATTGACAAACTATGAAGAAGAGATTAAAGATACAAAAAAGATAGCTCAACTTGAATGTGGGAGTAGAGAAAGTAAAGTTGAAAAATGTTAAAACATAGTAATCATAGTGAAGATAAAGTTTTTGGATTGAGATATGTTGGTATGTGTAAATATGTTGATAATTTACCAGTAAAAGTTGAGGGAGGTAAATTAACTACTGGTGGAAAAGAATATGCAGGTTCTGATGGATTAATGAATCTGTTAACTGAAAAACAGATTACTACGTATGATGTGGGTGAAAAAGTTGATGCTGTTGATTAATCACATTATGCAGATACGTTTCCAATTCATGAACATTATATTCTGATAATAATGCAAATAAAATAAGATCAAGTAAAGGTAAAAAATATAAAAGTTTGATAAAACAAACTGCTGTAGATTATTTTCCAAAATTAAGACAAGTACAGACAAGTTCCGATTATTCAGACGCAAAAAAGGTGAAGGTTCAATAAAAATATGCAGAAAAAGAAAATAGATGTATTTAGATGAATGATATTAGAGGTTCAATCAGCAGAGTACCAGTTATTCATAGAGAAGAATTAGGTGGAAACATAAAATTATCACAATGAAAAATAGGAATAACACAAATGTTAACTAATAAATTCAGTGTTTTTACTATCAAGAATCCAAAAGTAATTCCATATTTCATTGTATTTTTGAATAACCCGCAACACACATTCAGGCAAAGTGAAAATTTTGGAAAATGATTAGTTAACATAACAATTAATAATTTACCTTTTGAAATGCATCTACCTTGTTATAGATTTTGTAGTCTGAGGACCAAGATTTTCTAGAGAAGATAAAGGAATCAATCCACTAGATAAAGGTTGTAAGAACATGGTATTGCACATAGAAATATGAGGATTTAGAGAAAAGTCATGAAGCAGATAAACAACTTCAGTTAGCTGCAAAAGAAGGAATACATGCTGCTCATACATCAACTGGAGAAAAATTAGCAACTACATCAGTTAGAGGAATACAGTATGCAAAGAGAAAATTAGGAAAGGGCCTATATCTTGATGATAATTGTTGGGGTCTATAAGAATATTGATTCTTAATTAATTTTTTTATCTATGCAAATGAATAACTGTAGCACTGATTATACTTCACTAAATTGTGGCAAAATTAAATCAAAATCAGTTGAAACTGAACTCAATAATGAACAATCAAATAGTGTTGATAATTTTTTAAATGATGCACAAAAAAAGAGATGAAAGAACTGGTCGCAATTTATTATACCTGTTGTGAAAAAAATACCTAACAAAAAAAAGAAGTTTCAGGACTAGCAAACCACAAAGGAGCATTTCCTTCTTCATTTTTGGCAGCATTACCATACCTAACAATTATTGGTTCACCAGCTGATGGAGAAGAAGGTATTGCAAAAGCAATAATGGTCAAGAAAAACGAGCAAAAAGACATAAGTTAGCAAAAGAAAAGAAAACTGGCAAGAAATAAAAAAATTACAAAAAAATCATTCATATGCCTTCTAATGCATTAAGTAATTTTGATATAGAAAAACTTACTAAACAATTAAAATATTTTCGTGGTGTTTCTATTACTGATGAATTACCTAATCATCCTAGAGAATGTGAATCTGAAATACACTCCTGGAAATGGAAAAAAGAACACATTGACACCGGTGTGTCAGACCCACCATACTTGCTCCGGACACTGCGAGAGGGCTGTACAAGCAATGATCACACGCACGGCGCAGCGGACACACCAGGAACCGCGGTGTTGGCCGTCGAATGGAGCTAGCTGCGCAGCATTTGTGCACCGCCGCCGTCAGTGTCAGCCAGTTTTCCGTGGCATACGGAGCTCCATCGCAGTCTTTAACACTGGTAGCATGCCGCGACAGCGTGGACGTGAACCGTATGTGCAGTTGACGGACTTTGAGCGAGGGCGTATAGTGGGCATGCGGGAGGCCGGGTGGACGTACCGCCGAATTGCTCAACACGCGGGGCGTGAGGTCTCCACAGTACATCGATGTTGTCGCCAGTGGTCGGCGGAAGGTGCACGTGCCCGTCGACCTGGGACCGGACCGCAGCGACGCACGGATGCACGCCAAGACCGTAGGATCCTACGCAGTGCCGTAGGGGACCGCACCGCCACTTCCCAGCAAATTAGGGACACTGTTGCTCCTGGGGTATCGGCGAGGACCATTCGCAACCGTCTCCATGAAGCTGGGCTACGGTCCCGCACACCGTTAGGCCGTCTTCCGCTCACGCCCCAACACCGTGCAGCCCGCCTCCAGTGGTGTCGCGACAGGCGTGAATGGAGGGACGAATGGAGACGTGTCGTCTTCAGCGATGAGAGTCGCTTCTGCCTTGGTGCCAATGATGGTCGTATGCGTGTTTGGCGCCGTGCAGGTGAGCGCCACAATCAGGACTGCATACGACCGAGGCACACAGGGCCAACACCCGGCATCATGGTGTGGGGAGCGATCTCCTACACTGGCCGTACACCACTGGTGATCGTCGAGGGGACACTGAATAGTGCACGGTACATCCAAACCGTCATCGAACCCATCGTTCTACCATTCCTAGACCGGCAAGGGAACTTGCTGTCCCAACAGGACAATGCACGTCCGCATGTATCCCGTGCCACCCAACGTGCTCTAGAAGGTGTAAGTCAACTACCCTGGCCAGCAAGATCTCCGGATCTGTCCCCCATTGAGCATGTTTGGGACTGGATGAAGCGTCGTCTCACGCGGTCTGCACGTCCAGCACGAACGCTGGTCCAACTGAGGCTCCAGGTGGAAATGGCATGGCAAGCCGTTCCACAGGACTACATCCAGCATCTCTACGATCGTCTCCATGAGAGAATAGCAGCCTGCATTGCTGCGAAAGGTGGATACACACTGTACTAGTGCCGACATTGTGCATGCTCTGTTGCCTGTGTCTATGTGCCTGTGGTTCTGTCAGTGTGATCATGTGATGCATCTGACCCCAGGAATGTGTCAATAAAGTTTCCCCTTCCTGGGACAATGAATTCACGGTGTTCTTATTTCAATTTCCAGGAGTGTAGTTAATTTAGATACACCTGATCATGCTGGCGTATATTGTACGTGTAGTTATACAAATAGAGATAAACAACTTCTTTTTGATTCATTTGCAGGAAATGTTCCTAAAGAAGGGGTTAAGTATCTTGGTTGAAGTGAGATTTACTATAATAAATAATGATTACAAAATTTTAATGATGTACTTTCTGCCCATTTGTGTATAAATATTTTAAATCTGAGGTCAGATAATAGTAAGCATAATGAAACTTCGACTATAGTAAATGCACAATTTTACAGATTATGTAAGTAGGCAAGGCAGCAAAAAAGTAAAGTCAAAAATCAAAATGAAATCTGAGGAATCAGAATCTTTAGAATCAACAATAGAAAAAATACTAAATGAATTAGGCAACTTTGATCCAAAACATAACTTTATTAAACAACTTCAGAAAGAATTAAGATTTTTATAACAACTAAAGGTTATACTGATTTCAAAGGTATAAGATTAGTAGATATAAAAGACCCCTCAAATGGTTATGACGCAATTACCACACAACACTTAGAAAAAGGCTACATTACAAACCTGAATATATAAGTATTCTAACACAACTTACTAACTACATCACTACAAGACTTCTTAATGAAAAATTTAATTAACTTCATAGCAATAAATGTAACACTATAACAAATTACAGATTATTTAAGTCAGACCATATTTAAACCAGTTAAGTAATCTTTGTGCTAGAATAAGTGCAGATATAAAATGATATTTAATTTGTTATTGGTGATGAAGTATTAAAATATACATTTGCATATGACATGAAAATCAAGAGAATTATTTTATTTGGAGCACTTATAAATGGTGACCTGGCACCTACTGACTTTAGAATAGAGATAAAAAGACACAATGTCAATGAACTGCAAATTTATATACAACCAGTTCAATAAACTGACACTTGAAAAAGGAAAACAAAATATTTATATCTCTAAATCAATCTGCTAAAACTGTACCTCTTTTAGGTGAGATACTCTTGGTTGGTGATGTGTTTTTAGAATCAAATGATGATAATAGAATGGAAAATTAAATTTATATCTCATTAAATTTTTAATCTATATAAATGGATCATCACATTTGGTTCTTAGTGAAACACATAATCCCCACAAAGTAACAAAAAAAATGGAAGATAAAATTTTGAATGAATTTGTACAGTATATTAAAATAAAAAGAGTAAATTTGTTAAAAATTTTTAGTAGGTATATGGGTGGGTATTCATCCAGACTAGAAATGGTCAATGAATCACATAAACCAAAGCAAAATGTTTCGATAGAAGATACATAATCGCTCTAGGTATAGATGATTTATGGCAAGCAGCATTAGTAGAAATGGATTCAGGTAATTTAAAAGGAACCTGAAAATTAAAAAGAATGTAAATATTTATGGTAATCGATGATTTTTAAAAACATTTGCTTGCCATCTTCCAGTTAAACATAGACGTAGTAGAAATGTACTTGGCGCTTTTGAAAACATATTTAGAGAGAGAAAGCCAAGAAATTTACAGATAATTTTATAGAATTTTCAAGATGTCATGAAGAAATAAAATATTGATCATTATTCATCTTTTTTGTATTAGAAGCATATGATGTAGAAAAATTAATACAATGCTGATAGGGAAGATGTGGAAAATATTTTTCCTTCAATGTAATTATAGATTGGTTGAAGTAGATGAAAAACTGGTTGTTGTATACCATAATACAAGCATTATGGAGGCAATAAATGTTAACTAAAAAATTAAAGCAAATAGTGTTTGTTATCTAATGATAAAAGTAAATAAAAAGCTGGTGATAAAGTTAAATTTAGTAGACTTAAAAAAATATTTGAAAAAGGATACACATTCATTTGGTCCACAGAAATCATTGAAACTGCATTTGTTATTCATTCTAATCCAATCACATATAAATTAAAGATATTGAATGGAGGAAAAACTAAAGTAAATCTTTATGAGTATGAAGTACAGGAGACAAAACACCCAGATGTATATCAAGTTGAGAATTTTTTAAGACAGGAAGGAGCTAAATCATATTTTAAATGGCTGGGGTTATATAATTCACACAATAGTTCAGTGAGTAAGAATGTTATTTTCTTATAAACCGTTTGAATTTAAGATTAAAGAATATGTACCTAAAGACAGATTGAGGAAGCATATAATCAAGGGTCTGTTATATAGGCTGTAACTTATCTTATCTTCATTGTCAACATTAATCATAACAGCTTGTTTTGTATTTTCAGCAACATCCTTGGTTTTAAACTACAGATCGTTTTCTTTATCAACTATCATAAGGACTACTTTAATGTTGTAAACAATCCTATTAATTGTGAAGCAGCAACAGCGAAAGCAGATGTACTTGCAGTAGGAGCTATTTATTACTTTTTTAGGTTCACTAATAAATATAGTTCTTTTTCATTATAAGTTAGAACCTCCTCCTTGGCAGTTCTAAAATGATTTGTCTTTATAACCAATGATAACAGGAGGGCAATATTTGTACTGGCATAAAGATATGCTATGATTAGACCAGATTCATCGATAAATATTAGTATTTTTTTATTATAAGTTAAACCTGGTGTTGCATCGAGTCTGGAATTTTTTCATCAATATTGCATTGCTGATTTTTTTCTGTACACTTATTAGTTATTCACCTCCACTCGTTTTAAAATATGTTTCTGTGTTCTGTTGATAATATTATAAATATTAAAATTTTCATCATCAGGCCTAAAGATAATAATTTTACACTTCAATAGTTCTTCTGTAAATTTTTGCCTTATAATTTGTTGCGTTATATTTCTATCGTTGGACCATTTTCATCACACTCAACTGCAGTTCTATATCCCGTGAAATATAGATCAATTCTACACTTACCAATAGAGAACTGTATTTCGTTCTTGAAGCAACTGGTGGTAGTTCCAATAAATTCATGTTCCTTATTTTGTGTGATTGAATTATCTCTGAAAACAAACTTTTTGCTAAGATTATCTACTATATCTTTTTTCTTCTGTGTTTCTGTACCAACGAAGTAACTCCATTTGTATTGATAAACACTGTGTAAAGCTGTATATTTTTAAACATACTTGAAGTGATTATTAATTCTTTATAAGTTTTCTTGTCTTCATAATTTACACAATCACGAATTGCTTTTTGCGTATTTTTGTATTCTAATCGCTTTGAAACATTTTTAGCTTTAAACCATCGATTATTCTCGTTATAGACTATCAAAAGAACTGGCTTATTGTTATAGACAGCTCTGCTACTATTATGATTGGTTGGTTTTGGGGAAAGAGACCAGACAGCGAGGTCATCGGTTTCATCGGATTAGGGAAGGACGGGGAAGGAAGTCGGCCATGCCCTTTTGAAAGGAACCATCCAGGCATTTGCCTGGAGCGATTTAGGGAAATCACGGAAAACCTAAATCAGGGTGGCCGGACGTGGGATTGAACCGTCATCCTCCCGAATGCGCCACCACTGCGCCACCTTGCTCAGTACTAATATGAAATAAATTGATCAAAATGGATGTACTTGGAGTTAGACTCATTTAATAGAAAACATTTTTATTAGATTTTTAGTTTTATTAAAAAAAAATTATATGTAAATGTCGCCTACAATATGAATGAGAAAAATACTTTGAAGTTCGCTGTTGACATTGTAATTCTGTCAGAGACAGCAAAGGACTTGGAAGAGCAGTTGAACGGAATGGACAGTGTCTTGAAAGGAGGATATAAGATGAACATCAACAAAAGCAAAACGAGGATAATGGAATGTAGTCGAATTAAGTCGGGTGATGCTGAGGGAATTAGATTAGGGAATGAGACACTTAAAGTAGTAAAGGAGTTTTGCTATTTGGGGAGCAAAATAACTGATGATGGTCGAAGTAGAGAGGATATAAAATGTAGACTGGCAAAGGCAAGGAAAGCGTTTCTGAAGAAGAGAAATTTATTTACATTGAGTATAGATTTAAGTGTAGCCATGTATGGAAGTGAAACATGGACAATAAATAGTTTGGACAAGAAGAGAATACAAGCTTTCGAAATGTGGTGCTACAGAAGAATGTTAAAGATTAGGTGGGTAGATCACGTAACTAACGAGGAGGTATTGAATAGGATTGGTGAGAAGAGAAGTTTGTGGCACAACTTGACTAGAAGAAGGGATGGGTTTCTAGGACATGTCCTGAGGCATCAAGGGATCACAAATTTAGTATTGGAGGGCAGTGTGGAGGGTAAAAATCGTAGAGGGAGACCAAGAGATGAATACAGTAACCAGATTCAGAAGGATGTAGGTTGCAGTAGGTACTGGGAGATGAAGGAGCTTGCACAGAATAGATTAGCGTGGAGAGCTGCATCAAACCAGTCTCAGGACTGAGGACCACAGCAACATCAACAACAATCATGAGACTGGTTACAGTGTGAATACTGCTTCTAAGGTGAAAAACTAAAAGCTAAAGAAAAAGAACTGGGAATTAAACGACATTCTGAACTAGAAAAGGAAAAAGTTATTGGACTGAATAATTATAATTTTGTATTTGGTAAATAATATACATTGTATTCAACAATCATTGAAATATATGAAAGTAAAATAATGTGTCAAATAATACAGAATGGATGAGTACCTCAACATTTTGCATTAACTGAAGATTTTATGAGAGGTTTTCGAAATAAAAAATATTGGGAACTTATATTGATACTACACCAAAATTAGCTGAAGGTTTTATGAGAGAAGTTATTTGATATACTTTATAGCATACTTGAAATGTATCTGAAGATTTTACGAGATAATTTCATGAGAAATTAGATTTGAATGCAATATCATGTCGAATCTTAACTAAAAATTTCATATGCGAATTTCAGGATATATTAGGTTGAAGTATTACATCAAATAAAGAAAAATTATTTGTAGATATTATAAGAGCAAATAAAGTCAAAATTAAATAAGATATTAAATAAAGAAATAGTATCTATAGATCATGTTACAGAATTTTAAGGTAAAATGGACCAAAATATCACTTCGTTATTTGACAAAAAAGTTCATAAGAGAATTTGAAGGTAAGTTAAATTGGACTTATATACCTTAAAAATAAATATATCTGAAAAACTGATAGGAGAATATGGGAATAAAGTAGATTTAAATAATATATCAACATATCAAGAATTATCCAAAGACTGTATGTGAGAATTTAAAAAAATTGAACTGTGAGTACTTATCATCTGATAAAGAATTACTTGCAAGCTTTATGTGCGAGTTTCTACATAAATTAAATTGGAATAATATGGCTTGAATCAAAAATAATCTCTACGTTTCAGGATAAATTAGACTGGAATGTTATAACACACAGAGAATTTAAAGATAAAGTTCACTGGAAAATATCTTAAGCTGTCAGTAATTATATGAACTATTTATACAACATATAACAAAACCTTATGAAATAAAGGAGAAGCCTGAAGTAGCCGATTCTTCTATATGTTTAGTAGATCGATATCATGAGCTTGAGAAAGTAAATGTAATCATATTTTTCATTAAGAATATATGGTTTGCAGATCAGGTTCATTCACCTTGTCCAATGTGTAGAAATAATGTTAAAAATTTATCCCTGATGAGGAGAGGATGTATCATTAATCACTTGTTCTTGTTTATAGTTATCCAAAGTTCTATAATAATTGTGGCAACAAACAATTCTTAAAATTTCTTTCATTCTTTGTTACGAATTTGCTGATAAGGTTTACATCTAAGTCTTAACATTTCTTCACAATTTTGATGTCCACTTTCGATTCTATTTATTTGCCACTGTAAATTTTTTCATTGTTTTCCAATGAAATAATAAGTATCTTCCCAGTTTTCATCTAATAATATTAAAATAACAAATGTTGATCTTAAAATCTGATCGAACATCTGAGGAACAACATGGTGTAATAAGGTCTATATTTGTCTGTTTCTTATGCCCATAGCATTAGGAACTATTCCATTTAAATTTTATATAGGTTTCCTTAATTTTGTTTATATTTTCCAAGTGAGTTATTTGATCTTTAATTTTATGTTCTCCATGTTTATGAACTGATGGAAATACTTCGTCTAGTACCCAACCTTTAAAATCCATTGTCATTTTAAATCCAAACACGAGTATAGTATGGCTCCATTAATAAGTAGTGTTTATGGTTGAAGATTTTGTAAGGGAGATGAAGTAGCCACTTTTGTATTTGTGTATTCATTTTTATTTTTTACAGATTCACAGGCTCTTATAGATTGCTTTTTATCTTTAGATTCCAGTATATTACAGCCATTCTCAGCTTAACACCAGGGATTGTTTTCTTTAATGATAATCATAAACACTACCTTAGTATTGTATGTAACCTTGTTGTTGAATGGGTCGATGACTGACTATTTAATAAAAATAATTTTTATTACACTGTTTAATTTTATTAATAAAATTTTATATATATATATATATATATATATATATATATATATATATATACACATACATACCAGGTTTATTAATAAATATAGTCAATTTTTTATTTTATTTCAATAATTGCAATTTGGAAGGATTTACACTAATTTTATATATTTTTTAAGTCTATATAATTGAAGTTACTCCTACTATTGTTGATTGTGCTAGTGGCAGTTATAAATGAAATGAATAAAGCAATGAAATATTTGAATGATCATGGTTACTTAGAAATTCAGGATGATACAATACTTAACTCAAATGGGTGATGTGTTGAGAAAAACGCTAATAGTTCAACTGGCTCTGAGCACTAAGAGACTTATCTTCTGAGGTCATCAGTCCCCTAGAACTTAGAACTACTTAAACCTAACTAACCTAAGGACATCACACACATCCATGTCCAAGGCAGGATTCGAACCTGCGACCGTAGCGGTCACGCGGTTCCAAACTGAAGCGCCTAGAACTGCACGGCCACACCGGCCAGCAAAACGCTAATGAACTAGAAATAAATGGTGCATTATGTGAAGAAACTTTAAATTTTATGAATAAACCTAGATGTGGTGAAAAAGATATAAATACTGACTGTAGATCTACAATCTATAAATGGGATAAGAAAAATATTAAATGCTATTACAAAGCTGCAACTGAAATGGTATTACAACTAAGAAAGGCAGCATTTCATTTATCACAAAAGAATATATTGACATTCAGTTCCATGCAGGTAACAATAGTTCTGATATTTTTATTAAAAGTAAAGAACATGTACAGAGTTATAAAATATATGGTCACAGAAATGGTAATGTGTTAGGTCATGCATTTTCCAACTGTGAATAGTAGCATAGAGAAATAGACATGGATGACAAAATGTTGTGGTACTTGGAGATTGGAGAATACTCCAAAACAAAGCTATTTGAAGTTTTGGTTCATGAAATTAGTAATGCATGAGGTTTAGAACAACAGATGTTGAAGGAGCTATAATGTACCCATACTATAATGGTTCTCATTTAGAATTATCTCTAGATGATACATATGCTATTCAGAGCTTGTACAGTAAAAACTCATTGCCATCGATACTGGAAAGAATTCCAGTTGTTTCATCTGAAGAATCTGATATATAATGTGAAATTAAGATGGTCGCACACTTATTACTTCTGAATTTAATTTTATGTATTTTCTATCAAAAGTGAGTGTGGATGGTTAGTAATGCGAAATCATAGCTAATAACCAATTGGTTAACAGTTTTACCATGGAATTTGTGAAAAATTTATAGAATATATCAAAGACCAATTATTGAAATTGTTTTATTTGTTGTCAATACGATAGATATGATAATATATACATTACAGTTAATACCAGGACATCGTAAGCCAATAAGGTATTACAGCAAGATTTTAAATTACATGTTGTAGTAAAAACATACAGGAAAAACGTTGTTGTTCTATCATGAACGTTTCTATGAGGGGATAAGTGATTGTGATTTTAGTTATAAACATCAAGGTGTTTCAACTAGAGAAATTCCAGGAATGCCTACTGGAATAAATTCTGGAGTTAGATACATTAATTGCTTGTTGCATTTTCCAAGAATAAGATGTTCTATGAATATTATGGATTCACAAACATATTTGTTAGAGATGGAATAGCTGATTTATCTTTATTTGGTATTGACTGCAATCAAACAAAACATTAGTTCCTGAGCTAATTAATATATTAAAAGGTTCATTGAAACAACCAGAAAATTTTACTTTTCTAAGAAAATTTTTCTAAATAGATGAATCTAACGAATCTAAACTGTGTAAATATTGTAACTCTGGTAAGTCAATTGATGATTTTATCTGAAAGAAATATACAAAAATGGTTAAAAGGCAATATGTATACAATTTATAAGTGAATATCAGATGATAGTGTACAATAATAAATGAATTCCTTGTGTGTGTGGAAAAAATGTTTATATAGTTCATTATAAAACAACCAATTCCAAGTGAAGAACATTCGAAGACAGTGTTGTTGATGATAAATGATGACCAACTGACTGAAGGTAAAAAATGTGTCGATTGTTGAGGAATTAAAGATTTAGAGTGTTTTCACACAAATTTACGTTGAAAAGACAAATAGACAAGTAGCTGTAAGAAATAAAATCCAGAATGTATCAAAAAGGAGTAACCTAGCTTAGCTTTTTTAAAAAATCACTTAATAATTTTTTAATATTAAATAATAAGCTAAAATAGAGCAATTTATTACTACACAACTTTTTGATTATTGTAGAAGAAATAATATAACAAATTTACAACAGATTAATTAAAGACAAATTAATTAATTTAATTATATTACATAATTTATGTATTCCTAGAAGGAGTCTCAATAATATTTCTGTAGTGAACACAAAATTAGAGATAAGAATCTTGGCATTAGAAGCTACAGCAAATTAAGGAATTTTCTATTAATTAACTTAATTATTTTACAATATTTTCAATTTCATAAAAAATTATTCAAAAATATTAAAACACGGTCAAACTGTGTACCAAACATAAATTAATTTTTAATTTTCAATTTTGATGAAACTGGTTTAAAAAACTCTACAATCATTACAAGAAAAATTAGTAAGACGATCAAATATATCCATAAAAAATGTCGAAAAACATTCATTTGAGATTAAAAAAGCAAAATCAAAACCTAATGAAAATTTACAACTTCGGTGTTGACTGTAAAAATAACTTTAACTATGTAAATATAAGTACACTCGATACCACAAGTGGGAAAATCACTAGTGATATAAGGAAAACACCAAATTCTACAGTAGAAACAACTAAATAGAGAACTAATTTTAGAAAAGGAGTTAACTTGAATATAACAATATCAAATCAAAAAATGTTTTTTCCAATTTCTATAAGATGTAGACCATAAAATATTACTGTACAATCTGTTCGTGGTTCTACATTTAATATTCAAATATTAGAGCTTCATAGAGATAGCAAAGGTAATAAAATAGTAAATTTTGCTGATGATAAAAAGACTGAAAGTTGCATTTATAGAACGTTATCCTAGATCAATAATTGTATTATGATATCACACTGATTTTATATTAGACAGAAAACTATCTACTGGTGAAATTAAGACAATTAGAGAAGGATGTAAATAAAATTGCAAGGACTATAGATGATATTATGTAAAAAATTAGGCGAATACAGGGGAGAAGAATTTACTCTAGAACGTATTAAAAATGTTGAGCAACTATAGGATAATCAAATAATTGTTTTATGGGCTGAAAATTTCAGTTCAGTTATCTGCCATGATACTGTGAAAACAATAATAAGATATTTGTATAAAAATTGCAAACTTTTTGATATAATTAACAGTATGTCAACATTTTCAGGACCACAATATTTCTGTGATAAATGGAACAAAAACATAACAACAAGAAGGAATATAAATGCATAAAAAGAAAAATATGTATTTTAAGCAGTTGTACAGAGGACAGTACTGTGGGAAATAAGATAGTGTTAAAAATATGTTAGATACTGTTATATTGAAGAATGCTTAAACAATGACCAAGAAGTTTGTGATATAGCTTATAAGTGTGAAGGATGTAAGAGGATTTGTTTAAGACCTAAAGGACATGTATGTGACTAAAAAATATAGTTATCTAATCTAGAAGTAGAAATTAAAAATCATAAATGTTGCATGCAATAGAAAATACAAATAAGGCGATGTGTGAAAGAATATTAATCGAAGAACATACAGTCAAATGCTGTCATGAATGTATTAAATTGCTTGTTACATTAATAGAGATAGAAGAAACTATTATACTTTTGAATGATTAAAGTTCAATAATACAGTCACAGGAAAACAGTGTATGTGTTGTAGAAAATTATTTATATGGAGAGAGCCTTGGACTTATAATGAAAAAATATCCGTGGTTTGATTATGAAGCCCAACAAGAAATGGTAATACATATTCCAAATTACATAATAGTTCACAGTTTTAATGGTGATGCTGTTTATTGTTTATAAATTAAAAACAAATGATGAATTCTTTTGGTGGAAGCTTACACATTTATAGATCATTATGCTAAATGTAATGATATACCATTTATTTTGAAGTATTGTGTAAAAAATACAAGAAAGCCATATACTATCTACACAGTCACTAAATTAATGTCACTGGAGATGAAACAGGTTTAAAAATTATAGATTGCTGTAATTTTACACAAGGATTACTTAATAGTATCCAAAAAACATTTTATTTGAAAGAGCAAAAGAAAGGATATTTCCCCATGATTTGTTCAATACATAGGAAAATGACAAATACATATATGGCAAGTTCCTGGTATTGGATATTATTGTGTTGACACTACGAAACCAAAAGCAACAGAAATATTTCTCAAAAGGCTAGTCAAAAAGTTAAAGAAAATTGTTTATTAAATGTGAAGAGAGAAATTAATGAATATTGTAAATGTGAGGTAGATATATTGAGAAGAGGATGTTTGGAACTAAGAAAACAACTTCTAGATATAGCTAATATAGATTCACACTTATTTAACAATTTCTGGACTTAGTATGGATATAAACAGATCTAATTGTTTACCTAATAGAACAGTGGCTTTATTGGGTAAAGAACAATGGGAAAATTGTGGTAAAGAATCTATACCTTGGTTAAATAGTATAAACAGTAATAATAACAATAATAATAATCAACCTGCTCTTAATGGTGGATGCAGTAAATATAGCTGGAGCTAATGTACATAGCTTTCATAAAGAAATCAATACTCTTTATCAATACCATGCCGGTTTTTGGCATGGCTGTAAAAAATTAACAATAAAAATAGAGAATCAATGCATGATTTATATCAAAACACATTAAAAAGGCATACAGAAGCACGAAATTTAGGATCTAATTTATTATAGATGTGGGAATGTCATTGGATTAACTCATCAGTGTACGAAAAAACTTACGGACTTAAAACAGTTACATGAAGTTTTCGAATCACTGAATCTAAGAGATGCTTTTTATGGTGTTCTATAAATACAGTTAAAGCAGATGTTGTTAACACAAAAGTATGATTATTATCCCGTATATCACCACACAAAAATATATGAGCCAAGATGTTATTCTAAAAAATGGTATGGGCTTGCAAAATATAAAGTAGTGACACCCAGAGTATCGTATCATCCACTTTTATCAGTGCAAATAAATATTGATAAAAATGAAAAACTGTTGTTTCCTTTATGTGTAAAACGTGGGGAAGAGAAAATAAATAAATGTAATCACAATGATAATGAAAGAAGTTTTATTGGAACCTGGACAACAGATGAAGTAAATAAGTCTATGGAAAAAGGGTACAAGATACTAGATATGTGGAATTTTAGAAATAAAAGGCACATATTGCTTGAAAATTACATAAAAGACTTCACGAAAATAAAGTTAGAAACTAGCCCCTTTGATTTTGAAATCAATGAGATATATATCAAAGAAGTGAAAGAACAATTGAATATTAACTTATAACTTGATAAGAGAAAAGAAAATCCAGGAAAAAGAGCTGTTGGTAAGATATGTCTAAATTAATTACGGGGAAAGTTTGGACAACGACGAATTATGTGTAAAAATGAGTATATGACAGATTTACAACAATTTTATGATATACTATTGGATGATCGATCAGATAATACACATGTAAATCTTATTAATGAGCATATGATACACAATAAGTACGATTTGAAACACTGTTATGCAAAAAATAACACAGCTACAAATGTCTTTATAGTAGCATTCACTACATCAAATTTAAGGCTCAAGTTGTATGATATGTTAGATAAATTAGGAGAAGTTATTATACATTTTGATACTGACTGTGTGGAATACATCAAAGATGGTAAAAACTCTGTAGACAAAGGATGTATGTTAGATGAATTGACAGATCAATTAGGAGATAAGAAGTGGATTACAAGTTGGGCTTGAACTGGACCTAAAAGTTATTACTTTGAGAAAAATGTTAACAGCACTGTAGTGAAAGTAGAAGGTTTCACTTTAAATTATAAGAATATTCATAATAAGGTTAACTGAGAGTGCAGAGAAAGAGAAGATCGAAGAATTAGAGTACAATCAGATAGCAAGAGGAGTAGACACTAAAAATTTATTCCACAAGCACATTAAGTTTCAGTGTGATAAAAGAATAGTTTTAGGAAATTTTGATGCAGTACCATAAGGATTTTACATTTTATTAATAAATAGTTATTCTACATAAATAGAAGCCTTAGTGACGAAGCTCAACAACGCTGGGAATACTAATTTGCTTAAGGTGTTTTATATAAGACAACAAGTTGCGAATATTTGAATATTAGAGATGGAGATAAAATGTCTTTGGAACACATAATCAATTTAAAATTATCTTGCCAGACAGATATTTTAAATTAATTAGTGGTAGGTATTTTACATTTGTTGAAGGTGGTAGTATTGAACTGAAATATAAAGGAATGAAGAAACATAAAAACAATGACTATGAACTCCATGATCTACAATTTTTGCTATAATTTTTTATGGTTATCTCATGGGGGATGGCCGTCCCCCTTGAATTTGACACATTAAAATTTAGAATATTAATAGTAACAAAATATCATTACACCAAGGACCTAAATTAGTCTCAATTTTATCAGTTAATATTTAATTTAATTTTATTATTTATAATAAAAAACATGATTATGTGTATTAACCATTTTAATTTACGATATTTCAGTGTTGGATGGCCATGCAACACTGTATTTTATGCACAGAAATTTTTTTCGATTAAGTCTAGTCGATTCAAAGTGCCCATTATTTTCAACAAAATTTTATTTCGTTAATTTTTAGTGCACTCAAAATTGGTCTGGACTTTATATATAGTATCATGTGGGTATGTTGGGTGCACTATGTGCAGCGTTTAGTATGAATTAACTAAAGTAATTATATTATTTTATACAAATTAATCACATTATGTTATATTTTAATATATTTATATTTAACTTCAATCTTAAAATCTTTATAAATATAATGTAATATAATTTTCGTGTGAAAAAATCTTAATAAGTATAATAAAATATAACATAATTAATTTGTCAAAAAGGCTGTATGCTAAAAACATGCCTAATGTACTCAACGAACCCACTTACTACTCTCAACTACTAGTCACACAATTTTAGCAACAGTTCCCAAATATCAATAACGACAAAATCTCTCTTTCTGAAACAATAATTTCTAGTAAATATACATTGCAATAAACTTATTCTTCACGTTCTGAGGGTTCTTATACAAGATGTGTCGTCTCATTACAACAGGTACACATAACTTATTTTGTAGGAAATTAACGTTTGTGGTTCACAATTACTGCCAAAGAATACAACATCCCTGAATTTAATTGTATATCAACGTGAATAAACCTGCGTTTTTGAGGATTTGTGGAAGCTACCATTATCCTTTGCATAACCTATGAGTAATCTATAACTGACATTTGAGATTTAGTTACTGTTGCAGATATTCTAACTAATAACTGTGCTAAATCTAGTTTTCTGTTAAAGAGGAATAACCCTGTATACTATCCACGTTTACTGTAAATTATCTCTGATTTCAAGTTTGCTAAGAACTATAATTGACATCAAAACTAGTAATTTTTACCACAGGATTTTATATTGCCTTAACAGAAATCTCATTTTATGTGTTTACTTCAGTTCTTATAGGGAATTAGCAACTTTTTACCTAAACACATATAAAAGTTAACCGATGGGCTTAATTTAAAGTTATTTCTTCACTGCTCTGTAATACATTGCACCAGTTAAAACGCAGCCCCACACTGAATGCTGTTCTCGAACAGGGGATGAGTTGGTTGACGTTCATAAGCAGCTGGAAATCGCCCTGACTACTGTCAAACGATTGACAGCTGCTGCAAATTGGTGTGTTGGAATAGCTCCTGAGTGTCGTCTACCTATGATACCGGTATCAGAGGTATCTCAAGTACCATCCTTTCATGTGTGAAGCTATCTCCTCTACAGAAAGTAAAAGATCTGTCATTACTCATCCCCTTAACTCTGAGTGGCGTGTCTGTGGTAGCTCCAAGCGTCCTGTACTGTGTGGAAAGAGGCCAGAGGGACTCAGGATGTTGTACCAATTCCCCTAACAGACAAGTCTGAGTTGTTGCCTTTCAGTGAAACTGGAACAAAGCCAATGTGACTCACTTCACCTGTTTTTGGGAAATGTGTTTTGTCTGGTGTCAAGAGAAGGAAAATGTTAAAGGGTAGGGATCTATTAGTCTTTGGCAGTTCCAATGTATGACAAATAATGTTAAGCCTAAGGAAAATGGCAATAAGGGACAGGAAAGGACACCAGGGGCATTCAGTGTGCAGGCCTGGGGGCCCCATTTAACATGTTGAAGGTGCCATTTTGGTAGCCATTGAGGAAACAGGGTGCAATCAGCTGCAATTTGTGATGCACATTGGAACAAATGACTCTGAGGTCACACTTTGTTCATTCCAGCAACTGGCAGAAACGGTTGAGAAGACCAGTCTTGTGCATATGGTCATCAGTCCCCTAAAACTTAGAACTTCTTAAACCTAACTAACCTAAGACATCACACACATCCATGCCCGAGGCAGGATTCAAACCTACGACTGTAGCGGTCGCGCGGTATGACAGTGTAATGAGAAACTGTCTCACATGATAGTCAGTGAGTCTGCATTTAGAAAATGCAGTCAGAATTGAATGCAGTTGAATAGGCATCAACATGTACGAGATATTGTGATTAAATTTTTTTATACTTAATATACTGACTTAAGTTAGAGGAGGTGCCCTTCTTTCCTACTATTTTCTTAGGTTAGTAGAGGTTGCATTGTTCTGATGGAATTTAACTTCCTGCCAGAGGGGAGTGGCACTTTCCCACCAAAGAGGTAAATTAATTGATCAATTGAATTAAGTAGTCAATGTGACCTAGATTATCTTCCCACCATTTTCTTAGATTAGTAGAGGTTGCATTGTCCTGATGGTATTTGAACTTCCCAACAGGGGCGTCGCATTTTCCCACCAGAAAGGTTAATTCATTGATGAATATAATTAAGTAGTCAATGTGACCTAAATTATCTTCACACCATTTTCTTAAGTTAGTTGAGGTTGCGTTGTCCTGATGGAATTTGAACTTCCTGCCAGGGGGCGTGGCAGGGGGTGTGGCTCTTTTTCACCAGAGAAGTTAACTAATTGATCAATTTAATTAAGTAGTCAATCAAATTGATAAGAGTGAGAGTGGACCTATTTCAATACCTCAGTCCTGAAAGTGTACCTGTAGCAACGAGGGGGAAGGGGGTTGGAAGAGGGGGAGGGGGCTGGGGGAAAAGTAGGTTAAGTGCCTGTCAATCAATAGGAAATAGGGGTGACATGGAAAAGCAGTTAACAGAACAATAGGTTAAGTACTTGTCAATCAAAGGAGAACAACAGGTTTGTCGCTCAATGCATACCTGCCCCCAATGTAGGCAACCCACAAGATGGCTCAGAATCTGTCTTGCCCCTACTCATGCAAGGGGCTGTTGTATGTGGAAGTAGCCCCTCCTATTACTCCGTATATTAGCATTTCTTGAAGTTCGAGCGCCACCTGTTTCCAATATATCAGCAATATGGGATAGGTAGGTACACAGAAGGGAACATCATACCTCCGCATTTCTTCCTAGCACTGTCTTTAATTCTATTTTCTCTGAAACAGCCATGTCTTCCAGTACCGTCACTTTTGCTTGTATTGCCTCATGGATTTCTGTCAGTGTTTCGTCTCTATCCTGAGAGCTGTACAAAGTTTGTAGCTGGTCCTGTGCAGAGTGCAGTCGCACACCCTGACTCTGGTCTCCAGTAATCCTTAGATTCAGACAATCCATTGGTAGTTCATCTTTCGTCATTTGTTCTACGAACCTAACGCACGTTTCACCCTTTTCTCCTAACGTCAGTGTGCCTAGGCCCATATTGATTATCGCCTTGTGTTGGGCCATAAAATCAATCCCAGTGACCATCTGAGCTGCGTGGTGTGGAACAATGAAAAAATTTCCGTGGAGTAAATACCCCTGACAACTAAACTCCAGTCTTGTCTGCTGCTCAATTGCAGTGGGTTTCCCTCTTATGGCACCTCGGATTTTAATCTTCTCTACCTTTAGTGTCGGAGGTTTCAACAACATGTTACATCTATCAAATAGGGTTTCCGAGATCGCTGAAATTTGGCTCACACTGTCTTAGTATAGCCTCAGCTGTTATGTCACCTAGTTTAATCTTAACGACCCTCTCCTCTAAGAGTGATTCCCTAATATCCTCATGCTTGAGCATGTAGCTGTGGCGGTTTCTGACACGTGATGCGGGTTTTTGTGCCACCGTCCTCGCACCGTTGGGTAGTCATGGCTGTTCGTGCATCTCTTCTGTCTGTGCGTGCCAAGGATTTGGCCCCCTAATATCTATAGCCTGAGGATTGTTATCTCGTATTTTGTGGGATGCAAAGTCAGGTTGCGAGTGTCCTTGCGACCACGGCTGGTTGTTGCCCCACTTTTCTTTCCTCCGCTTTTTGCTTCCTGTTGGCCGTTATGCGTTTGCCAGATGTTACTACTATGCCATTGGTTCCCGTTTTTCATCTGCATGCGCGTTGAAATTTTGTGACACGACTTTCGTTTAACTATCTCTCTTACAGTTACGTGCCAGCTCCTTGTTCAGCACGAATTCGACTTCTTTCAGTATATTTCTGAAACCCTCCACATCGTCTCTGCGATTATCTATCAGATTTTGTTGGTAACGCGTGGGCAGCTTCATGCACCAAATACGGATAATCTCATTATTCATATACGGGTTATCCAGGAATTGATTTTTCTTGACCATTTGGTCAAAGAATTTCACTACGCTTTTGAAGCCTGTAGTTTCCA
Organism: Schistocerca americana; assembly: GCF_021461395.2. Taxonomy (NCBI): domain Eukaryota; kingdom Metazoa; phylum Arthropoda; class Insecta; order Orthoptera; family Acrididae; genus Schistocerca; species Schistocerca americana. Next base: position 131,240,410 of record NC_060124.1, read on the forward strand.
TGTCTTTAGCCATTATCATTTCGTGTTTTATTCTGGTCTGAGTACTTTGTGACCAGTAATGATTGAGAAACATTGACCGAAATTCTACGAACGATTCGCAAGACTTCCCACATTTAAGCATCGTTTCTGCCACCAAACCTTCTAAATGCGCACATACGAAGTCGATCTGTTTCCGCGCTGGCCATTGCATTGGCAACGCTTCTGTGAATTGGGAGATGGAAGTCCGTGGGTGAATAACATTGTTCTCCTCTCGACAGTGTTGGAATCTTCATAGGCTTAAGTACTTTTCATGGTCGAACTGCTACTCGTATCTTGGAGAACGTTCATTTCCATGAGCCTGCTGTATGTTCTAATGTGTCGGCGGTGTACTGTCTCCTCTGTTTGTACTGCTTTGTGTTTCCATACTACCGGAATGTCCGCTCTGCTATTTGCACCATTGCAGAGGTAAACAGTTCTCATGGCTGCTTCGTACCGACCTCGGCTCTGCAACCATGAGTGCCACTGTATCTTGCCCCATCACGACCTGTCTAGCTACTTGAATGGGACTTGGTTCATGAGTGGGAGTACCTGACTGGTTCTATCCCATGCTACTAGCACTGCCACTGTTCAGAAACTCTGTGTCCCTAGTTAGCGGTGCTATATTTCCTGCCCTCTCTTGTGATTGCATCGCGTCCCCAGTTATCTGCGTGCGAAGATTTTCGCTTCCTTGTTGCACTATATGTGCGACCCTTTCGTAGATGGACTTCTCCATCTGCGCTACTCTCTATTCAACTACTTCCTCAACATTAATCTGTGATGACTTTCCCGACTGCCGCGGTGGCCGAGCGGTTCTAGGCGCTTCAGTCCGGAACCGCGCGACTGCTTCGGTCGCAGGTTCGACTCCTGCCTCGGGCATGGATGTGTGTGATGTCCTTAGGTTAGTTAGCTTAGTAGTTCTAATTTCTAGGGGACTGATGACCTCAGATGTTAAGTCCCATAGTGTTCATAGCCATTTGATGACTTACCCGCAACTTTCGCTACTTTGTACAGGCGATGTTTCAGTTTAGTCAGTTCCTTTTTTCCGATGGAGGTCGCCGTTTTAGTTTGTTCGCGAGCCTCTTGAGCAATCCGTTTCACACCACGTGCATCTCGTCTCGTCAGAGACTTCGCCTGTTTCTTAATTTCTTGCATGAAGGAAAGCAGTTTTGTTTCCAAACCTGTATGCATCCTATCTAATTTCTCATCGGTCTTTCTGCTGTTATCGTCTATCTTTCTACTAATCTCTTCTGTCTTTCCACATTATGCGTCTAAATTTTCCTTGATATCTTTCTTGTTTTCACCCATCTTCCTTATTAATTGCACTAGCGATCACTCATCCATCTTCACAGTTCCTCCAGGACTTCACGGTCTCCGAGAGTGCCTAGCTCTCTCTACCCGGTAATCGTTATGGTTGAATTCATGTCTGGTTGGACTTCTTACGGTGCTACCCTGACTTGCCCCAAACGCCGGAGGCCCACTGTAGCAACGTCTGGTTGGTATCAGACTATAATTCTCCTGCTGGTTCAAATTAATTTTGCTACCATGGTACTCGAGTTCAACTTCAGATTCGGAGTTCTCTCCTCCACCACTAGTATAACCATAACCTCTGCTACTCAAGTTATCCATGTTGGACCGTTCTGCCTGCATTTGCTCACACTCAAATGGAACCTCGTGAACTTCTGCGGGTACCAACATTCTGTTTTCCTCACTCCGGCCTTCCATATTTCTCTCACTAGGCTGCGTTCACTCTTTCGTCTTGGCTTGCCTACATATCCTCATGTACTAACGATTATTACCCCGAAAATAACAATTAACGACACAAAAATGCAGCACATAAAACACAAATCAAATCAGAAAAATAAATCTAATAAACTTACAGCAAAAGATAAGAAGAAGAGAGAAAAGAAATTTCGACTATTTCGATAAAACTACACTTATGAACGGTGTAGGAAGCCCATGACATGCGCAATTTCTCTGTCACCATCCCACCAATATTTCAACATAGTCGTAAGGTACTCTCTCGCATCAATACATATACAAGAACATACAAACTACATAACATATCAAATATTCTGAAAAATATAAAAAAGAATAAAAAAGTCACCATGATTCAGCAACAACACAAGAAATTATTATCTTACATCGCACAACTGCTGAATCAAACCTTCTGCCTTATTCAGTAGCGGGAGTTTCCAACACCACAACCAACAGCTGAAACTAGGGTCCCCGTTAACAAAAATTTAGAAAATCCGACTACATCACAAAAAAAGCCTATTTATGAACAATCCTGGCAGGGACGCCATGTGTAAACTTATTTGTAAGCCGCTGACATAGAAGATCGCAAACCTTCTTTCCTTCCCATCTGGGCAAGCTGTGCAGTGATTAGCGTACATGTAAAGCTTACTGGGACAGGTTAAATGCTAGCTACAATGAAGTCAATAATTCTATTGTAATACTGGCATTTAATTTTCATATTTCCCATGTTGTTGTTGTTGTGGTCTTCAGTCCTGAGACTGGTTTGATGCAGCTCTGCATGCTACTCTATCCTGTGCAAGCTGCTTCATCTCCCAGTACGTACTGCAGCCTACATCCTTCTGAATCTGCTTAGTGTATTCATCTCTTGGTCTTCCTCTACGATTTTTACCCTCCACGCTCCCCTCCAATACTAAATTGGTGATCCCTTGATGCCTCAGAACATGTCCTACCAACCGATCCCTTCTTCTGGTCAAGTTGTGCCACAAACTTCTCTTCTCCCCAATCCTATTCAATACTTTCTCATTAGTTATGTGATCTACCCATCTAATCTTCAGCATTCTTCTGTAGCACCACATTTCGAAAACTTCTATTCTCTTCTTGTCCAAACTATTTATCGTCCATGTTTCACTTCCATGCATGGCTACAAATGGTTCAAATGACTCTGAGCACTATGGGACTTAACATCTGTGGTCATCAGTCCCCTAGAACTTGGAACTACTTAAACCTAACTAACCTAAGGACATCACACACATCCATGCCCGAGGCAGGATTCGAACCTGCGACCGTAGCGGTCACGCGGTTCCAGACTGAAGCGCCTAGAACCGCACGGCCACACCGGCCGGCATACATGGCTACACTCCATACAAATATTTCCCATAATTGATAACAATTACAAAAATGTGAATTTTTTGACCACCCACACACTCCTGAGAATGGCACATTAATTAATTTGCAATTTCTGCGCCCCAATTACCGGCAGCTATGCTGATGAATACTCGGCACCTCGCAAGGATAACTACAAGATCAAGAATACTAGATAAGTTGTTGGAAGTGGTTAAGCATTGGTGAAAATCTCGCTCCTGAGCACACAAAGAGCTCTGCAGAACTCTGCATGGAACGCGCATTGGTGCAATGCTGCGATACAGACCGTTTATCTCCTGCGCTGATCATCGTAGTGTAGACAAAAAAAAAAAAAAAGACCTATGGTGAAGATACCGATAATTCGAATGGCTCTGCCGTCTCCGAACCACAGCACTCTGAGTCTGAGGTAATCTGAATTCAAAGTTGCTTCTCATACTTCCACCCCATAGGACAGCATAAATTCTGCAAGTTAGAAATCAGATGCCAAGTTTCTTTTGACAAAACCCGTAACTCGAATACGAGAAAAATCCCTCTCTGCGCTATTCTGCACAGAGGAACAATTCACGTCTTAGTTCTCGCGGGATGCGCTCTGAACGCCGACGTCCAAGTCGAAGTCCACTGCCTTCGAAGACGATGGCCAAGACTCCTTCCGCAAGTCCGTACCGCTCGATGGCTGAAAGTGAAGTCCTCTCTCTCCACAGTTCTCCCGTCTTCCACGAGTACGAAAACGCGGCGGAAGAATACTCGGTTTGGCCAATGTCGAACGCTCTAAGATCGCCGAATTCCCTCCAATACCATTTTTGAAATTCCATCCAATGATCGTGTCGGTCATATAGCCCCAAGCCAAACGAAAATCTCGTCTTCACCACGTGCTGTCCAGTGAGAGAGTAATGGAGAGGAGCAGGTGTGACGCAAAATTCATTGATTTACGCACAATATTCGTTGACTTCAGTGCAAAATTGAGTAAAAATTAAGTGATTTGTTGTATGTAAGCACTATATTGTGACTTTGAACTACACTGCGAGCAAATGGAAGAACCATTCTATACCAGTTGATTACAAGCATGGAAAACCTCTCACAGATCAGCAGCATAGGACTCTTTTGGGATGTTACATGCCGCTGCTAGCCCTACACTTGTAAGTTGCGCTCTTAGGTCATGAAGTCAGATGTCAGCCAGCAGAACGCAGCCTGGAGCAAGGTGGTGCAAGGGGCTCTTCTCAGTATGAGCGGCAGCGGCCAGTGGTGGCCTCTCCCTGAAGCTGGTCCAGTGACAAGCTGAGGGATACGTTTACGTGCGGGTGCTATTGTGACTGCAGGTAGTATTCTGGACCACTTTGTTCAGCATCCACTCGCCAGACAGAAGAGTTTTTTCACCCGGAAACGTCTCATGCCATTAAGCTGTAAGTTTGTCCTTCTTTCAGACATCTGGCTATGTACTATCTTGATGATGAAGTATCGACTTCTCACTTTGTAAGCATGTGTTTCGTTCTCAGTGCGCATGGTATGTCTCTGGTGTATATAATCCTCACGTATTTGGATACACCAGTGGGGCTCTTTCTTGACAAGCTGCTGCCTAAACAATATATCAGTTTTTCGTGGTGAATTTTACAGACATAGATTATACTTGTTTTCAGATTCTGAATTACTTCATAAATCTTCCACCAGTAGGGCGAATATGCACGTCGAGAGTTTTGAATTTCCCATTGTGGTCTATAGGTCATTTTAAACTTACAAAGGGGCCATACATAGTTGCCCTCATCGATTTAATTCATGTTGATGGGTGTGCAGAGCATCGCTAGGTCTTCAACTTACGTAAAGAGGGAGGCACAGCTCTCAACCGCTTTCGAGGAAATCAAGCTTGAAGGTTTTAGGCATGCATACTAGTGGCGTAATGTGGCTCTAAGCCAACATATGACATCAAATTCATATCACATTATTATGCACATTATTTAATTGAACACGTAATTACCCCCCAGCCCTCAACGACGTCAGGGGTTTCCCACAGCCAGTGCGGGGTCCCCACTGGGGCATTACCAGCCCCCTCCCTTCTCCTGCTGTGATGTAACCCAAGATGACAGCCCAGGACAAAAATGGCGAGAAATTCAAATTTATTGGTGGGTATCTCAAATTTTGTGTGTTCATCTTCAGGCTCAGAGATCAGCTGACCTAGTTCACAACACCACCACCAATGGGTACTGTTGACCCTCCCCCACTCCCCTCACCCATCTGAAAATTTGATGGAAAAGGTCTCAGTACGTGCTTGGCTACCCAACAGGACTGACGTAAGTATATCCGCAATACAGTGTGGCGTGATTCGGCCTAACTGCAGCACCAACACTGACTAGACTCCGCAGTTTAAGAAATCGGAAATGGGGATGTTGTTTCGTCAGTACACGAAACGGGGGTGTTGTTTCATCAATACACATCGAATTTTCCGTATGAAATGTAGATTCCTTCCGTATATGAGCTATTTTTAAGACAGAAGAAATCGGACCATACAAGCGTCTTCACATCGCCAAAGTATCGTTACTTGCTGTGAAGGTCATGTAGAACACTATGGCATAGGCTATATTTCCTCTAAGTATTCTCTCATCAGATAGAAAAATATCTTTTCTTATCTGCTACGTCGTGCATCACAAGAGTAGAGTATGAAACTCTGTTTTTGCTCATGAAAAAGATCATGCTCTAACTCTGTCACAGCATGCCTCCTCACTTTCGAACTCACTCTTAATGTAAGCAATTGCTTCTCCACATACGAAGACTCTCGCGATAACAGCACAAAAAAGTTATAAATATCAGTTTATACTATGTATAACTCTATAAATTCGTTAATACATCTGAATTTATTTCGATGATCGTCTCGCCCTGTGTGGGTTCCTTTAAAGGATCTCAATGCAATGAATAAATACCTGATTAACACCTCACTTTCGAATTAAAGAACACAAATGTCTCATCAATACAAAGTGTCTCAAGTTAACAGCACAGACAAGTTGTAAATATGAGGTCTATACTATGTGTCACTTAATAAATTCAATAATATAGCCTATTTTAATACTATGATCATCTCGCCCTGAGTACGTTCTGATGAAAGATCTCAACACAACGAGAAAACGCCTGATTAACGCTCCAGCTCTCGAATCATACCAATCGTACTCTCACTCTCAGACTACTCATCCGGCGAAATGTCATTGATATTAAATTGGTAGACTGATTAATTAATTTGATCGTGAGAACCCCCTTCCGTGGTGAGTAACTATTTTTCCTGTAGTCGTTTTGCACTGACCAGGTAAACGTTACAGACGCTTCCATGACGTCTCTGGAGGCTTCCCACAGGCTCGGTAAGCACTTTCTCTGATATCAAAATGAATGGTAACCGTCATCAAATAGCTGAAGATATCCAACGCTATTTGCGTTCTGTCTCTCGGTTGTCTTGTCATGCTGGTGGGACACTTAGAATTCTGGCACACTCCTCCTGAAGTAATCCTGCTGAGACCTGTCGGTCTATGAGGACAGTAGGATGTTTCAGTCTCTTCTCCAACCCTGGATGGGATATGAACAGCTTCACTCGGGTGCGAACTGCCGCCTGTGCACCAGGGCTGTATTGGTCGCTGTACTGGACAGCTGTTAATGATTTCTGACCCCCAAAAGTTGTCCTATCGTTCCCAGAATGACTATGCACTTAAATATTGTTGTAGTAAACACTGGGATGTAGAACCATTGCTTCCCCTCATCCGTCTTGCAAACCAAAACGTTCTGACGTGTGTTTTGAAACATCACAGAAAGGCTGACACAGTGAGCAATAACAAAATACTGGTATACTGACCACCACATCCCAAACGTGTTTGAATCTGCAGACCTAGGTTTCCCTCAGAATACAGCCCTGTAGAAGCGTTCCTATTGCCTCCCACCAAATTTATTGGCGGATGCATCGAGACCCCGAATCTGAATCCCAGGAGGGAAGACGATGTTCTTTTCGAGGAACACTATTCAGAACTGACATTTGAAGATGACTACCGTCAACATACATTTCGTATAAGGACCACGAAGATAAGATATGAGAAATTAGCGATCATAGGGATATATGTAGGTGGCCTTTTCATCTCACTGTATTTGGGAATGGACTAGGAAAGGGAATGACTAGTATGCTACAGGATACAATCCGCAGCACGCCGTATGGTGATCTGCAAAGTAAACATTTAGATGTAAATTAAGTCTACCTATTAATCTGACAGTCCATCCATTTATAGACATCCAAAACTCACTGAAGAACGTTGTCTCTTATTTATCGAGAAAACAAAAGATGGAACTTCTTCTGCAGATTGTCTCCCTGTAGAAAGCTTGTATTAGCACCTAATCTTGTCATTGCGGTCACTGTGCGAGACGTTTGTGAGAGGTTGTAATATGTTTGCCCACAATGCTTAGAAGAAACGCTACAGAGCTCACCTCTCAGCTCTCCAATCATCACAGCATCACCTACCTGCCACAGTCTCACGATTCTCCCAGTCTTCGATATATAGCATTTGAATCCACCTGATTTTCGCGAGTAAGACGAGTCTCCCCCCAGCCAAGCTACAGACCCCTGCTAATTCTATCGAAATTCCATCACACTCTAACACCGCTGTTCCATTAGTTAGAAGACAGCCTAGTCCTCTGCCCTTCACAGACTAGGTACAGAGCTATCACAATGAGAAAGTAACACACTAACTTACACTAGAAAATTCATAACCAAGCGGAGTATACAAGAACTACACAAAGAAATAGAAAAACATAAAGCATACAAGTTATCCGTATGGAATGACTGACAATAAATATCCCTTTTGTACACGACTTAATCTCTTTTACTGTATTCCTAAAATTACTTCACTAGAAATATGACAGTGGTGTCTGAGTCTTCGGTGCCAGCACGGTGTCTCTCTGTCCTCGTCTTTTTTTGTAAAACACAACTGAATGAAATTACGAAGTACAAAAACTTTGCTAAAATCACTTGGTAGAGAACTTAACAAGGTTTTACCACGTCTTTCTCTTCTGATATATTTGGGAACAAATACCATCTGCATGATGGCATCAACCATATGTGGTGATCCCATTAAATATATATATATATATGTATTGGTCCACTGGAGCAGACGACCAGTGTTAGAAATTGCTTTCACGGATCTGTGTAAAATTTTGCTGCCTGTTCTGTACGAAGACCATATCGACTATCAAATGTACAAAATCCAATGACCAATACACTGGATTTTCAGACCTATAGTGTACGCTTTCTGCTGTCTGCAATTTGGAATCACATCTTTTCATTCAACCGCACACTTGCAATGGATCCTTTGGAGACGTCTTTTAAAGAATATAGCCACTGGTGAATCATTTTTGTGGGACTCTCATATATCGAAACGAGTCATTTTTTTTCGAACCTGTCTGCTAAGGACTCCATACAGCAAAACTCCAGCATGGAGTCTCTATGGATCTTGTAAGTGTCCCTCACTCTCTGCTCCGCCCTCCCTGCAGCTTTGTGCATGTGATGGCTCCTACTTAATTTGGAACAGAAGGGAAGTCGAAAAGTGCTATATCCATCACCTTCTTCATCCTGTGCAGAAACAGAGTGAGCTGAGTTAATGTGACAGGACTGTGTTTTGACCATTCAGTGGAAAGGGGAACATGTTGTCATAGCTCCACCAACTGTGTACAATGGGTAAGGCCAGTGCTAATCTTAGCTTTTGCCTGCATTTCAGGTAGTAGAAAAGACAGTACAAGCAGCTACGGGGGCGTCTCTTATCAGGGAAATTAGGAAAACTCGACATCATACGGGAAATGGAAGAAGGACAAGGATTTTGCTACTGCATTGCGGTACCACTCCAAACTACATACAGATACTACTATTGTAGAAGGAACATATCCCACAGACTATCAGTCGCAAGAGAGAATCCATCTGTTGATCTTCCATATGCAGTTTCTTACCGTTTTTTCTGCTATAACACATCCAACCAGTGTATGACTGCAGCTTTGTACATCACTGTACATTTTGTTTTTCCACCCCGAGTTCGAGGTCTGTGCCAGGTGTTAAGCCAACATTAACACGTTTTGATAAATTTCCTCTCCCAGAGAGCTAGACATCACAAGGTGTAAACTACGCTGCTGCTCCGACAGGACACAAGATAGTTGAAATAACAGAGAGAGGCGTTGTTTCTTCTTGAGAAAAATGTGGAAGACATAACAACAGATGGAAACTGGAAGAGTTTGTGGTGTTGTGGAACGTTTCCAAACAGCTGCCCACACGTGCTGTCTTCTACACTTAATCTCATCTTTCGCAATAATGTGGTGACAGATATCTCAGTTTTCCATTTCAATTGACTCATCATACTGCAGTCATGTACGCAATCACTGTTTCAGTGCTGGCCATCCCCAGAAGTTGTTGTTCCCACTCTCCATCTCAAACAAGTAATATTATCAATTAGTATGTGGTAATCAAGAGTACACCAGTGGACAGATAGGGTGGATAATAGAATGTCAATGTGGGGCAATGTACTGTAATAAACATCACAACTAATATTGCGATCAGTTTTTTTGCAATTTTATCAGTTTTTCCCTAATTTCGACGTCGATTAATGACACGATGACATGCTTCCCAGTTTCTGTATCATAACTAAAGCACCCCTGAGCTAGTTTGGGAGTACCATATACTAGATTTTGAGTGTGGATAGCTAGCTGTGCTGTACATCCATTCATAGTTAACTCTCAAACATTTACACCAGAGTATATTGGACTCTCAAACATATACACCAGAGTATATTGGACATCTCAAACATATACACCAGAGTATATTGGACAACATCCTATACTGATGCAGTTAATTTATCTACATGTATCTAGTACTTCAATCATAGTGCTGACTTTACCATTATAACTGGCCAGCTTTCCCTATGTATATGGGAGTCACAGAGTAGTCTCGCATTCATAGGATCAAGTTGGATGTTGAAAGATCTCTCCACATTGTCTTTGACCAACCCTCTCTGTAACAACGTCCTCAATTTAATTTGCAGCTAATCAGAAGTAGAAGGGTACTTTACCTGCCACATTCCACGTCTCGTGAAGCAACAGAGTGAGATGACTCCGTAACTGCTGTTGAGCAAAGGCTGTTCAGCACCAATCTTACTCGCGGAATCCGTCCAAGAGCACAAGCTCTCTCCAGATGTGTGCATGTCGAGGAGGTTAGCACCCCTTACCAGAGTGTAGTAGATACGAGATTGTTGTGGTGATATAACAGACGGTTAAGACGAAATGTTTTGCTTATGCATGATGGAGCTTCAGATGGAAAGAATTTGAAGCATTTTACGTAATTCAACTGCGCTATCGATTAAAAGTAATGTTCTGATGTCTGGGATCAGTATTAAAAGCTATTGGCGAGAGAGGATTCATTGTACAACATACACACATGCACTTCTACGGCTACACAGTTCTGCACTTAAGCATGCTATAATGGTAATAGTATGTGGTTCATGAGATGCTAGTCATGCAGAGTGCAATACTCTTAATACTCTAATACAGGATACGTATGTCCAACGTCTGACATACATCCACCCTGTACGTTTTCTATACCACTCATTATTTTGACAAACTTTAAGATGGTAAAACTACTTCCTTCTACACCAAACAAAAACATAGAGGCGTTATGATACATGCACAATACAGCTTTCCAGAGTGTATAGTGAATGCTGTGCACATCCGATTATGGTTCAGAAATTAGCCTATGCTATGCTCGCAACAGTCTTATAAAATGATTGTCTGAAATGGAGAATGCCTCTTACAAGGAAACAGTCAAATGCGTAGCAGTGGTGTTTGACATATGAGGTCACATGCCATGCTGTTCTAACTCGTGGGAGAGAACACATTTTCTTCCACGCGCGACATCCGTCAAACAAATGTAGACACAGAGATTGCAGTACCTCACTAACACCTGCTAGTTATGTAGAATCACAACAGTTGTGAACCTGTAGACTCGATTTACATACAATATGCGACATGGGAATGGAGTGCTTGGCATACATCATTGTTAGTGTAGAGGAGGATGCCTAAACAAAATGGCTCTGAACGCTATGGGACTTAACATCTGTGGTCATCAGTCCCCTATAACTTAGAACTACTGAAACCTAACTAACCTAAGGACATCACACACATCCATGCCCGAGGCAGGATTCGAACATGCGACCGTAGTGGTCACACGGTTCCAGACTGAAGCGCCTAGAACCGCACGGCCACACCGGCCAGCGGATGCCTAAACAGGTTTTGCATCAATGGACATGTTTATCACACATGCGTTGGAAGTCCTCAGCTGACTGTGATATGGAGAGGTTTGCTGTTAACGACAACAGGTAGATACCGGTCAAAGACATACACAGAACATGCAGTTGTGTACAAGTTGAATGCAGGTCATATCACACAACTCATATACCCCAAGAGAACAACGGAAAGAAATGGTTAAATGCATGATAAATGTCCAGCAGCAACATTTCCCTCTCTCTAGAATGCATCATCAATCTACCATTAAACCATACCTCTTTACAACCCATCTCAACCAATCACTCCATTCACTTCCTGTCATCCTTTATTGTAGATCCAAGTCAATTTAGAGGTACAAGGTTCTCTTTTCCAGGAAAACATCAAGTAACAAGACTGTTAATCTGCCAGACACCTGAAACTAACGTACGCATGTTTTTCACGTGTCACAGCCGAATGCTGGTGGGATATAGAACGGCCTGTCATAAGAGAAGAGGAGCAAATACAGCGCCTGGTTGACTTCACGGATTCTGTTGCTGATATGCTCATTATCAACGTAGCAGGCGGCACTTCCAAAACTGAAATGTATTTCTCAAATTCAGATAAGGAAGGAGCTAAGAGCTTTCCAGATGACTGACTGTAATTAACAACTTCAGTGGCTTCAGTATTCAACAGTACAGTGAACTTCCTGCAGCACGCTTTTGCAGCACAGTCAAAAAAATTACCCTGTGTTTAAGTTAGAAATTTTCTTCACTCTTGTTTGTAATTAGAATACTATGCCAGGTGAGAATGAGAGCATTTTATGCTTTCCATTTAGTCACCTAAGAAGCGTGCAGTAGTGCTGGAGTTTTGCCAAATATTATTTCATTTCTTTATAAAATAAACGACATTCGGAACTATACTGTTTCTTTGCTCGTCTCTTTTTATGCCCGTACTGCAATTGCTTACATCATTACAAGTTAGTTAGACCGCTGGCTGGCCAGTGCTGTCCCAAGTTTAATCTGCCGGTAAAGCTGCTGTCCCACATTATCGCTCAGTCTATGTGCGTGTAACACAGCAGAAAACATGCCCTTATGATTGTACGTGACTGTACCGGACACAGCCTGGCTTTCGCTCCATGTGAAACGAAATACAATGAGATTCAAGCAGATGTGGAAGAATACAAGACATAATATTTACATCATGTTTATTCTTATGATGAACAGAGTATAGAAATACTCCATCAGTGTAGGACGCTGTGTGGTATACTTTGGTGTATATGTTAAATAACTAACAAGGAATGGACGTACTGCACAGTCATCTATCTACATTTGCAATCTAACATATGGTTATCCCAAAATAGTTGACAGGTGGTTTAGCGATGATACAGGGAGTGGTGAGCATGTTGTCGTTTCATCAGTCAGAATTGAAAATCCGGAAAAATTAGTAAAATTGTTAAAATTGATCGCAATTTCAGCTATGGTGCTTATTACAGGACATTGTCCCACATCGACAGTGTCTTATCCATCACGTCCATCCAGTTGTATGTTGTTGAGTACCACATAATGACCGACTGGCATTACTTGTTTGAGACGGAGAGAGTCATGGTGGGTGCAACACCTTCCAGGGATGGCCAGGACTAAAACATACCGAGTGAGGTAATACAGTGGTTAGTACACTGGACTCGCATTTGGGAGGACAACAGTTCAAACCCACATCTGGCCATCCTTATTTGGGTTTTCTGTGATTACCCTAAATCTCTTCAGGCTAATCACATGATGTTTCCTTTGAAAGGGCACTGCGTACTTCCTTCCCCATCCTTCCCTAATTCAATGGGATCATTGACCTCGCTGTTTGGCTCCCTTCGCTGAATCAGCCAACCAACCAATAACTGAAACAATGATCACGTGCATGACTGCACTATGAGAATTCAGTCGCAATGGAACACTGAGACATCTGCTTCACCGTCATTGTGAAACATGAGATTAAATACAGAGGTCGGTACTTTTGGGCAGTTGTTTGGAAACACATTCAGACACAATGGAACACTGAGACATCTGCTTCCCCGTCATTGTGAAAGATGAGATTAAATACAGAGGTCGGTACTTTTGGGCAGTTGTTGGAGACACTCTACAATGCCGAAAAAAGTGCAGCAGCGTAGATTACATCTTGCAATGTCCGGCTTTCTGTGAGAGCTAATTTATCGAAATATGCTAATGTCCGTTTAACGCTTGACACAGACCTCGAAGTCGTGGTGGAAAAACAGAATGTATGGCGATGTACAAAGCAGTAACACTGGTGGGATGTGTTATAGCAGAAAAAATGGTAAGAAACTACTTATGTAAGAACAACAGAGGGATCCTCTCTTGGGATCAATAGTCTGTGAGATATGGCCCTCCTACAATACGGGTGACAAAACCCTGCACTGATCTGTGCGAGCGACTTCGACCACTGGCCACCTGCTCCAATGGAGCAATACCTGTATATTTAATAGGATCGCCACATGTGTTCGACATCAGCACACAAACAGTATTTGTTTTCGATATATTGGAACAGAGGCACACTGTAATATCCTATCGAGTTCTCTGCCAGGTGATGTTAGCAGAGTTTTTATAGCTTGTAGTTTTTCTCTGGTGGATGGTACAAAATAGCAAGGAGAGAGGGAATGTTTGGGTGACAGACATGAAAGCACTCTGATGGATGCAGATCTCCTTCAGAATCTATGTAATTTGGAGTGGCACCAAATGCAGTAGCACAATCTTTGTCCTTCTTCCACTTCCTGTATGATGTCGAGTCTTCCTAGTTTTCCTGATAAGAAACACCCCTGTAACTGCTCGTACTGACTTTTCTACTACCTGAGATGCAGGAGAAAGCTACGTTTAGCGCTGGTCTTGCCCTTTGTGGAGCTATGACAACACGTTCCCATTTCCACCGTATGGTCAAAACACAGTCCTGTCACATTAACTCAGCTCACTCTGTTTCTGTACAGGATGCATAAGGTGGTGGATATAGCACTCTTAGACTCCCCCTGTTCAAATTAAGTAATATCAGTCATATGGAGAAAGGTGCAGGGAGGGTGGAGCAGAGACTGAGGAGCAGTTACAAGATGCTGGAGTTTTGCTGTATGCAGGCCTTAGCAGATAGGTTCGAAAAAAAAGACTCGTTTCGAGATATGAGAGTCCCACAAATATGATTCACCAGTGGCTATATTCATTAAAAGACGTCTCCATAGGATCGATTGCAAGTATGTGGTTGAATGGAAAGACGTGATTGCAAATCGCAGACAGCATTTCCACCAGAAGGCGTAACACTACAGATCTGAAAATCCAGTGTATTTGTTCATAGGATTTTGTACATTTGTTGGTCGATATCGTCTTCGTACAAAAAAAATGGTTCAAATGGTTCTGAGCACTATAGGACTTAACATCTGAGGTCATCAGTCCCCTAGAACTTAAAAGTACTTAAACCGAACTAGCCTAAGGACATCACACACATCCATGCCCGAGGCAGGTTTCGAACGTGCGACCGTAGCGGTCCCTCGGTTCCAGACTGAAGCGCCTAGAACCGCTCGGCCACTTCAGCCGGCGGTCTTCGTACAGTACAGGCAACAAAAATTTATACAGAAAAAAAAAACGAGGACAGAGAGAGACTGTGCTGCCAACGAACACTCAGACACCATTGTCGTATTTCTAGTGTGGTAATCATAGGAATACAGTAAATGAGATTAAGTCGTGTACAAGACGGATATTTATTGTCAGTCATACCATACGGATAACTTGTATGCTTTATGTTTCTCTATTTCTTTGTCTAGTCCATGTATACTCTGCTTGGTTATGAATTTTCTCCTGTAAGTTAGTGTGTTATTTTCTCATTGTGATACCTCTGTACCTAGTTTGTGATGGGCAGAGGGCTAGGCTGTCTTCTAACTATTGCAACAGTGATGTCAGAGTGTGATGGGATTTCAAGAGAATTAGCAGAGGTTTGTAACTTGGCTGGGGGGACATGTCTTACTCGCTGAAACCAGGTGGATTCAAATGCTATATACCGAAGACTGGAAGATTCGTGAGACCATGGCAGGTAAGTGATGCTGTGACGATTGGGGAGTTGAGAGTTGAGCTCTGTAGCGTTTCTTCTAAGTAATGTGGGCAACCATATTAGAACCTCTCACAAACGTCTCGCAGAGTGACTGCAATGTGAAATTAGCCGCTAATACAAAGCTTTCTACAGAGAGACAATCTGCAGAAGAAGTTCCATCTTTTGTTTTCTCGATAAATAAGAGACAACGTTCTTCAGTGAGTTTTGGATGTCTATAAATGGATGGACTGTCAGTTTAATGGGTAGGCTTAATTTACATCTATATGTTTACTTTGCAGATAACCATACGGCGTGCTGCGGATTGTATCCTGTAGCATACTAGTCGTTCCCTTTCCTAGTCCATTCCCAAATACAGCGAGAGGGAAAGACCACCTACATTTATCCCTATGATCGCTAATTTCTCATGTGTTACATTCGTGGTCCTTATGCGAAATGTATGTTGACGGTAGTCATCTTCAAATGTCAGTTCTGAATAGTGTTCCTCGAAAAGAACATCATCTTCCCTCCAGGGATTCAGATTCGAGTTCTCGATGCATCCGCCAATTAATTTGGCGGAAGACAATAGGAACACTTCTACAGGGCTGTATTCTGAGGGAAACCTAGGTCTGCAGACTCAGACACGTTTGGGACGTGGTGGTCAGTATACCAGTATTTTGTTATTGCTCACTGTGTCATCCTTTCTGTGACGTTTCGAAAACACACGTCAGAACATTTTGGTTTTCAGGACGGATGAGAGGAAGCATATTGTTCTACATCCCGGTATTTACCACAAAGACATTTAAGTGCCCAGTCTGTCTGGGAACGATAGGACAACTTTTGGGGGTCAGAAAACATTAACAGCTGTCTAGTACAGCGAGCAATACAGCCCTGGTGCACGGGTGGCAGTTCGCGCCCGAGTGAAGCTGTTCATATCCCATCCGGGTGTGGAGAAGCGACTGAAACATCCTACTGTCCTCATAGACCGACAGGTGTCAGCAGGATTAGTTCAGGAGCAGTGTACAAGAATTCTAAGTGACTTATTTCCAGTCCGCAGCTCGTGGTCGTGGGGTAGCGTTCTCGCTTCCCGCGCCCGGGTTTCCGGGTTTGATTCCCGGCGGGGTCAGGGATTTTCTCTACCTCGTGATGACTGGGTGTTGTGTGTTGTCCATAGGTTAGTTAGGTTTAAGTAGTTCTAAGTTCTAGGGGACTGATGACCATAGATGTTAAGTCCCATATTGCTCAGAGCCAACTTATTTCCACCAGCATGACAAGAAAACCGAGAAACAGAACGCAAATAGCGTTGGAAGTCTTCAGCTACTTGACGACGGTTGCCACCCATTTTGATATCAGAGGAAGTGCTTACCGAGCCTGTAAAAAGCCTGAGAAGCCTCCAGAGACGTCAGGGAAGCGTCTGTAACGTTTACCTGGTCAGTGTAAAACGACTGCAGGAAAAATAGTTACTCACCATGCAAGGGGGTTCTCACGATCAAATTAATTAATCAGTCTATGAATTTGATATCAATGACATTTCGCCGGATGAGTAGTCTGAGAGTGAGAGTACCATGGGTATGGTTCGAGAGCTGGAGCGTTAATCAGGCGTTTTTTCGTTGTGTTGAGATCTTTTAACAGAATGTACTCAGGGCGAGATGATCATAGTATTGTTGTGGTCTTTAGTTCTGAGACTGGTTTGATGCAGCTCTGCATGATACTCTATCCTGTGCAAGATTCTTCATCTCCCAGTACCTACTGCAGCCTACATCCTTCTGAATCTGTTTAGTGTATCCATCTCTTTGTCTCCCTCTACGATTTTTACCCTCCCCGCTGCCCTCCAGTACTAAATTGGTGATCCCTTGATGCCTCAGAACATGTCCTACCAACCGATCCCTTCTTCTAGTCAATTTGTCCCACAAACTCCTGTTCTCCCCAATTGTATTCAGTACCTCCACATTAGTTATGTGATCTAGCTATCTAATCTTCAGCATTCTTCTGTAGCACCACATTTCGAAAGCTTATATTCTCTTCTTGTCCAACTATTTATTGTCCATGTTTCACTTCCATACATGGCTACACTCCATACAAATACTTTCAGAAACGACTTCCTGACACTTAAATCTATACTCGATGTTAACAAATTTCTCTTCTTCAGAAACGCTTTCCTTTCCATTGCCAGTCTACATTTTATATCCTCTCTACTTCGACCATCATCAGTTATTTTACTCCCCAAATAGCAAAACTCCTTTACTACTTTAAGTGTGTCATTTCCTAATCTAATTCCCTCAGCATCACTCGACTTAATTCGACTACATTCCATTATTCTCGTTTTGCTTTTGTTGATGTTCATCTTATACCCTCCTTTCAAGACGCTGTCCATTCTGTTCAACTGCTTTTCCAACTCCTTTGCTGTCTCTGACAGAATTACGATGTCATCAGCGAACCTCAAAGTTTTTATTTCTTCTCCATGGATTTTAATACCTACTCCGAATTTTTCTTTTGTACAGATTTAATAGCATCGGGGACAGGCTACAACCCTGTCTCACTCCCTTCCCAAGCATTGCTTCCCTTTCATGCCCCTCGACTCTTACAACTGCCATCTGGTTTCTGTAAAAATTGTAAATAGACTTTCGCTCCCTGTATTTTACACCTGCCACCTTCAGAATTTGAAAGAGAGTATTCTAGTCAACATTGCCAAAAGTTTTCTCTAAATCTACAAATGCTAGAAACGTATGTTTGCCTTTCCTTAATCTTTCTTCTAAGATAAGTCGCAGGGTCACGTGTTCCAACATTTCTACGGAATCCAAACTGATCTTCCCCGAGGTCGGCTTCTACTAGTTTATCCATTCGTCTGTAAAGAATTCGCGTTAGTATTTTGCAGCTGTGACTTATTAAACTGATAGTTCGGTAATTTTCACATCTGTCAACACCTGCTTTCTTTGGAATTGGAATTATTATATTCTTCTTGAAGTCTGAGGGTATCTCGCCTGTCTCATACATCTTGCTCACCAGATGGTAGAGTTTTGTCAGGACTGGCTCTCTCAGTAGTTCTAATGGAATGTTGTCTACTCCCGGGGCCTTGTTTCGATTTAGGTCTTTCAGTGCTCTGTCAAACTCTTCACGCAGTATCATATCTCCCGCTTCATTTTCATCTACATCCTCTTCCATTTCCATAATATTGTCCTCAAGAACATCGGCCCTGTATAGACCCTCTATATACTCCTTCCGCCTTTCTGCTTTCCCTTCTTTGCTTAGAACTGGGTTTCCATCTGAGCGCTTGATATTTATGCAAGTGGTTCTCTTGTAGGCAGTATCTATCTTACTCCTCGTGAGACAAGCCTCTACATCCTTACATTTGTCCTGTAGCCATCCCTGGTTAGCCATTTTGCACTTCCTGTCGACATTATTTTTGAGACGTTTGTATTCCTTTTTGCCTGCTTCACTTACTGCATTTTTGTATTTTCTCCTTTCATCAATTAAATTCAGTATCTCTTCTGTGACCCAAGGATTTCTACTAGCCCTCGTCTTTTTACCTACTTGATCCTCTGCTGCCTTCACAATTTCATTCCTCAAAGCTACCCATTCTTCTTCTACTGTATTTCTTTCCCCTATTCCTGTCAATTGTTTCCTTATGCTCTCCCTGAAACTCTGTACAACCTGTGGTTCTTTCAGTTTATCCAGGTCCTATCTCCTTAAATTCCCACCTTTTTGCAGTTTCTTCAGTTTTAATCTACAGTTCATAACCAATAGATAGTGATCAGAGTCCACATCTGACCTTGGAAATGTCTTACAATTTAAAACCTGGTTCCTAAATCTCTGTCTTACCATTATATAATCTATCTGATACCTTCTAGTATCTCCAGGGTTCTTCCATGTTTACAACCTTCTTTCATGATTCTGGAACCAGGTGTTAGCTATGATTAAGTTATGCTCTATGCAAAATTCTACCAGACGGCTTCCTCTTTCATTTCTTAGCCCCAATGCATATTCACCTACTACGTTTCCTTCTCTTCCTTTTCCTACTGTCGAATTCCAGTCACCAATGACTATTAAATTTCCGTCTCTCTTCACTACCTGAACAAATTTTTTTATATCATCATACATTTCATCAATTTCTTCATCATCTGCAGAGCTAGTTGGCTTATAAACTTGCACTACTGTAGTAGGCGTGGGCTTCGTGTCTATCTTGGCCACAATAATACGTTCACTATGCTGTTTGTAGTAGCTTACCCGCACTCCTATTTTTTATTCATTATTAAACCTACTCCTGCATTACCCCTATTTGATTTTGTATTTATAACCCTGTATTCACCTGACCAAAAAGTATTATTCCTTCTGCCACCGAACTTCACTAATTCCCACTATATCTAACTTTAACCTATCCATTTCCCTTTTTAAATTTTCTAACCTACCTGCCCGATTAAGGGATCTGACATTCCTCGCTCCGATCCGTAGAACGCCAGTTTTCTTTCTCCTGATAACGACGTCCTCCTGGTTAGTCCCCGCCCGGAGATCCGAATGGGGGACTATTTTACCTCCGGAATATTTTATCCAAGAGGACGCCATCATCATTTAGTCATACAGTAAAGCTGCATGCCCTCGGGAAAAATTATGGCTGTAGCTTCCCCTTGCTTTCAGCCGTTCGCTGTACTACAACAGCAAGGCCGTTTTGGTTAGTGTTACAGGGCCAGATCAGTCAATCATCCAGACTTTTGCCCCTGCAACTACTGAAAAGTCTGTTGCCCTTCTTCAGGAATCACACGTTTGTCTGGCCTTTCAACAGATACCCCTCCGTTGTGGTTGCAGCTAGGGTACGCAAGCCTCCCCACCAGTGGCAAGGTCCATGGTTCATGGAGGGGGGGGGGGGGGCGGGTTAAATAAGCTATTATTATCGAATTTACTAAGTGACACATAGTATAGACCTAATGTTTACAACTTGTCTGTGCTGTTACCTTGAGATACTTCGTTTGTGATGAGACATTTGTGTTCTTTAATTCGAAAGTGAGTTGTTAATCAGGCATTTATTCATTGTGGTGAGATCTTTTAAAGGAACCTACACAGGGCGAGACGATCATCGAAATAAATTCAGATGTATTAACGAATTTATAAAGTTATACATAGTATAAACTGATATTTATAACTTTTTTGTGCTGTTATCGCGAGAGACTTCGTATGTGGAGAAGCAATTGGTTACATTAAGAGTGAGTTCGAAAGTGAAGAGGCATCCTGCGACAGAGTTAGAGCATGATCTTAGCACTCTTTCATGAGTAAAAACAGAGTTTCATACTCTACTCTTGTGATGCACAACGTGGCATTTAAGAAAAGATATTTTTCTATCTGATGATAGAATACTTAGAAGAAATATAGCCTATGCCATTTGTTCTACATGATTTTCACAGCAAGTAACGATACTTTGGCGATGTGAAAACGATTGTAAGGTTCGATTTCTTCTATCTTAAAAAATAACTCATAATACGGGAGGAATCTACATTTCATACGAGAAATTCTATGTGTATTGATGAAACAACACCGCCGTTTCGTGTACTGACGAAACAACATCCCCATTTTCGATTTCGTAAACTGAGGAGTCTAGTCAGGGTTGGGGCTGCAGTTAGGCCGAATCAGGCACACTGTATTGCAGATGGCGGCGGGTCTGGTCGGGGAGCTACTGTCCAGTGCTCGACCAATGGCAACTCAAATTGTTTAAATAAACTATGTCCCTCCCCACATAAAAAATAATATATACTTATGTCAGTCCTGCTAGGTAGCCATCATGTACTGAGACCTTTTCCCTCCAAGTTTCAGATGAGTGTGCCGGCCGGTGTGGCCGAGCGGTTCTAGGCGCTTCAGTCCGGAACCGCGCGACTGCTACGGTCGCAGGTTCGAATCCTGCCTCAGGCATGGATGTGTGTGATGTCCTTAGGTTAGTTAGGTTTAAGTAGTTCTGAGTTCTAGGGGACTGATGACCTCAGATGTTGAGTCCCATAGTCCTCAGAGCCAATTTTTTTTTTTTTTTTTAGATTAGTGACGGGAAGTGTGGGAGGGTCAAAAGCACCCATCTACGTCAGCTGATCTCTGAACCTCAAGACGAACACACAAAATTTGAGATGCCCGCCAATAAGTTTGAATTTCCCGCCATTTTTGTCCTGGTCTGTCATCTTGGGTTACATCACAGCAGGGAAAGGGTGGGGGCTGGGAATGCCCCAGTGGGGACCCCGCACTGGCCGTGGGAAACCCCTGACGTCGTTGGGGGCTGGTGGGGGGGGGGGGGGGTAATTACGTGATCAATTAAATAATGTGCATAATAATGTTATATGAATTTGATATCATATGTTTGCTTAGAGCCCCATTACGCCACTAGTATGCATGCCTAAAACTTTCAAGCTCGATTTCCTCGAAAGCGGTTGAGAGCTGTACTTCCCTCTTTACATAAGTTGAAGACCTAGCGATGCTCTGCACAGCCATCAACATGAATTAAATCGATGAGTGCAGCTACGTATGGCCCCTTTGTAAGTTTAAAATGACCTATAGACCACAACGACAAATTCAAAACTCTGGAGATGCATATTCGCCCTATTGGTGAAAGATTTGTGCAGTAATTCAGAATCCGAAAACAAGTATAATCTATGTCTATAAAATTCACCACGAAAAATTGATATATTGTTTAGGCAGCAGCTTGTGACGTAAGAGTCCTACTGATGTTTGCAAATACGTGTGGATTATATACACCAGAGACGTATAATGTAAAATGGTTCAAATGGCTCTGAGCACTATGGGACTAAACTGCTGAGGTCATAAGTCCCCTAGAACTTAGAACTACTTAAACCTAACTACCCTAAGGATTCGAACCTGCCACCGTAGCGGTCGCGCGGTGCCAGACTGTAGCGCCTAGAACCGCTCGGCCATCCTGGCCGGGCGTATCATGCACACTGAGAGCGAAACACATGCATACAAAGTGACAAGTCGATACTTCATCATCAAAATACTACATACCCAGATGTCTGAAAGGACAAGTTTACAAATTAATGGCTTGAGACATTTCTGGCTGAAAAACTCTGCTGTCTAGGGACTGGATGCTGAACAAAGTGGTCCAGAATACTACCTGTAGTACAGTAGCACCCGCACGTAAACATATCCCTCAGCTTGTCACTGGATCAGCTTCAGGGAGAGGCCACCACTGGCCGCCGCCGCTCATGCTGAGAAGAGCCCCTTGCACCACCTTGCTCCAGGCTGCGTTCCGCTGGCTGACATCTGACTTCATGACCTAAGAACGCAACTTACAAGTGTAGGGCTAGCAGCGGCATGTAACATCGCAAAAGAGTCCTATGCTGCTGATCTGTGAGAAGTTTTTCATGCTTGTAATCAACTGGTATAGAGTGGTTCTTCCATTTGTTCGCAGTGTAGTTCATAGTCACAATATAGTGCTTACATACAACAAATCACTTAATTTTTACTCAATTTTGCACTGAAGTCAATGAATATTGTACCTAAATCAATGAATTTTGCGTCACACCTGCTCCTCTCCATTACTCTCTCACTTTAACGCCCACCACGCCTTTTCCCATTCTTTATATATATTTTTTTCTTTTAGTGATTCAGTATGCTAATAGATCATAATTTACATGTTGTCATTTTATTTTATTTCTGTTAGGGAATATGAGGCACGAATCAATGATTGAACTCACAGTGCCTGCATGTCTGGGAAATTTCGTTTGATGAGGGGATGGATTTTTTTCTTAATACTACATTTTGCCAGCTGTAAGTGACATCTGTAATCGGCCAAGGCAGGGTGGTAAGGAGTCACACGAATGTGGCGAGTCTGGGACTTTCCCAGACGAAAGCGAGGACAATAAGTGAAAGCAGCGAAGGGCCTCCAGTCACAGCCTACCTTTTAAGCTGCTGCCGAGTTTCCCAGCTTGTCTCCAGCCAAACCTTACAGCTCACTGTAAGTGTTGCTAGCAGCCTTATTTTGTTGCAATGAGGTAGAGTGCTGGGCTGTTGTGCTCACACTGCTTGGTGTGTTAGAATTTGCAGAAATTGCCCTTTGGCTCTGAGGGACGCCCATGGTGGGGTACCGCACATAGACCAGTAAATTTACATGTCCAGCCATTGCACCCTGTGCTTAAGTAGTCCCACGCAGGTACTTGGCGGAGCCTGCAATTGGTAGCAAACGTTTGCCCACGTTCGGAGTCGCCTTTTGGTTTTGGCAGGACGATTTGCGATTGGCACAGGACGTCTTTCAATTTTTATAGTGAGAGCAGAGAGCATTTGTTTCAGGGTCATGACTGGTGCCAGTTTTGTAGCTATGTCATGACTGGCAGTTTTCTAGAACAATGGCTTGTGTGTCTGTGTTGTAGTGTGAAAGTTAGAAAATCGGACATTTACTTCTGGATGGTAATAGAGTAAGGCAATTTTATCTCTTCCATATCCACAGAGAGATACGCGCAGATTTGAGCTCGTCTGTTCACCTGTGGAAAATTAACTTTTCACGTGGCTGTGAATTAATCGTGCTCTCTCTAGAGTACAACAAATGGGACACTGGGCAACTCTTGCAGCTTCGATATCATCACCATACACCCGTCAACTTCAGGTCATACATCTGCAGTGTTGGTAAAATGTCACAGCACCAACAGATAGTGAATTCCGAGCTACACGACCAGCACTTGCTACCTCACTGCCATCAGTAGCCACAGTCAATACCTCACTGTCTGCATGCAAAACCGCGTCTTTTCTATGTGTACTCAATAATCATTTTGAGTTAGTAAAATTCTACGTTAGTATTAACGACTCCCCACTCACAGTGTAGTCAACAGCACGTTTGCTGTAGTCAAACTAGGAATACAGGTATGTATTGTTAGCAAAACAAGCAGAAATTCTTGCTCATGTTCGTGATTCTTGTACAGCCTGCCACTCTGATATTGTGTATCAAGATATAACCCTCAAACCGTGTGCCGGGAACATCATCCAACGAGGCTGCAGA
Organism: Schistocerca americana; assembly: GCF_021461395.2. NCBI lineage: Eukaryota > Metazoa > Arthropoda > Insecta > Orthoptera > Acrididae > Schistocerca > Schistocerca americana. The sequence continues at coordinate 131,264,840 of NC_060124.1, forward strand.
GCGTCCAAGTTATAGTCGCCAGTGCCTGGTACTCGGCCTCGGCCGCCCCTTCGGCAGCAAATGCAACTTGGTACGCTGACGAAACGAAGGCGGAACGTCTCGCAACTTTGTTATTCAGTGATCGCGGCTGATTGCTATTAGATTAGATTAGTACTTGTTCCATAGATCATAAATACGACACTTCGTAGTGATGTGGAACGTGTCGGGTTAATAAAAGGTGTCTATACAAGATATTACACTAGGCAAAATATTACATGACACTCAAAATTAAATTTTTTGTGAAGGTGGGGGAAATTACCCACTTACTACATTCAAAAATTCATCTACTGAGTAGAAGGAGTTGCCATTAAGAAATTCTTTTAATTTCCTTTTAAATGCTATATGGCTGTCAGACTTTTGATGCTATTACGTAAGTGACCAACGACTTTTGTGGCAGCATAATTTACCCCCTTCTGAGCCAAAGTTAGATTTAACCTTGAGTAGTGATGATCATCCTTTCTCCTAGTGTTGTAGCCATGTAAACTGCTATTACTTTTGAATTCGTTCGGATTGTTAATAACAAATTTCATAAGTGAATGTATATATTGTGAGGCTACAGTGAAGATTTCTAGCTCTTTAAATAAGTGTCTGCAGTTTGATCTTGGATGAGCTCAAGCAATTATTATGATTACACGCTTTTGTGCAATGAACACTCTTTTACTCAATCATGAGTTACCCCAGAATATGATGCCATACGAAAGCAGAGAATGAAAATAGGCGTGGTAAGCTAATTTACTCAGATGTATATCGCCAAAATTTGCAATGACCTTAATAGCATAAGTATCTGAACTCAAACGTTTCAGTAGATCCTCAGTGTGTTTTTTCCAGTTCAACCCCTCATCAATGCATACACCTAGAAATTTTGAATATTCTACCTTACCTACCGATTTCTGATCGAAGTCTATATTTATTAATGGGGTCATTCCATTTGCTGTGTGAACTGTATATACTGTGTTTTGTCAAAGTTTAATGAGAGCCTATTTGCAGAGAACCACTTAATGATTTTCTGAAAAACATCGTTTAGAATTTCACCAGTTAATTCTTCTCTGTCGGGTGTGATAGCTGTACTTGCATCATCGGCAAAAAGTACCAGCTTTACATCTGCTATGATCGCCACAGGAGAAGATGGAGCTAGGTGCTGCGTAGACAGGCCTTCTCTCTTTTGAATGTGGAGCTCTGCTGCCTTGATGGCTGATAGTTTCGGACACGGGTTTCCATCTATAGTTTTTTTTCTCCTGTACACCCAAAACCACTGGAGATTTTCGAGGATTCCAGGAGAAAAATAAATTGCAGGTAGAAACCCATGCCTGAAATAGTCATCCACCAATGCAACAGAGCATCGCATTCGTAGGAAACAAGGCCTTTCTAAGCATCTACGTAGCAGTAGCTAGCTCACACCTTCTCCACTGGCGATCTTGGCAATCAGTCGCGAAATAACAAGCAACACTGCGAGACGTTCCACCCATAGTCCGTCAATGTAGAGTCACGTTTGCTGCAGAAAGGGTGGCATACCGAGCAGCGCCGGTGCCTATAACTTCAACACTCCTTAGTGTCATTACATCATACTCCCAGATGTGGGTTCCAATCCTCGAATTGTTCCTCAAGACGCCCCCTACAACCTCTCGAAGTTTATCGCAGCATTTATGGGACACCCTGTATACAATAAAAGTAACTCTGATGTTTCTGTGAGTGCCGACAAAACTTCATAAGTGAATTTCACAGCCCCGTGGGGGAGAGGGGTCTGGGTAATATGGTGTGGTAACCCTCCTTCCTCCATCCATGAATAAGATTTTCTTTTGAAATTGCGCGGGTTACGTTCGAAAATACGGGTGTCAAAAGAGGGTGTGGCACTGATGGGCCTCTTATGGGAAGATGGTAAAACAGCTTGGAATCAAATAGTAAAGTGGCCGAGACTGGCCACAATATTCCTTCTAGAACGTTAGAGAAAGTTGGAGAAAGTTGCAAAACGTTTCAAAATGTTATGGAACCTTCCAGAAGATTCGAGAATGTTCTAATCTCCGAGGTAATCCGGAATTACTGGGAGATGCATTACTTAACCATTCTGGACGTTTTCGGCAAACGTTTCCAGTTATTCCAAAATCAATTTCAGCAGATGAAGTAGCCGCCGGGGATTAGCCGAGCGGCCTCAGGCGCTGCAGTCATGGACTGTGTGGCTTGTCCTGGCGGAGGTTCGAGTCCTCCCTCGAGCATGGGTGTGTGTGTTTGTCCTTAGGATAATTTAGGTTAAGTAGTGTGTAAGCTTAGGGACTGATGACCTAATAAATTAACTCCCATTAGATTTCACACACATTTGAACTTTTTTTTTTTTTTTTTTTTTTTTTTTTTTTTTTTGAGCAGATGAAATAAGTGTGTGTTCGAAGAAATCATTTCCTTGGTCTCAAGTGAGGAAACTGCAATTAAGAACAAATATGGGAGTTCAGATTTCCAATCTAAAGGCAACTCTTGTGGGATTATTTAACGATTGAGAATATAGGCAAAATTTTGTGTACTAACAACATTTATTTTTCCAAAACAGACATAAATTATGCTAAACAAGTTTTTGATTGAATACCCTAAACAACTTACAGGTGATTTAAGACTACATTGAGTGAATCCTGGGTGGCAGAGACAGTTTAACTAGGTGAACAGTGAGTCAAGTACTCTGGCCCTAAAAATGTGGATAATGCAAGCTGAATTGATCTGATGCTGAGCAGACTTTGATTGAACATAGTTTCTCTACATAGGTGCAGCTGAGAGCAAGTGGCGATTGAGATCTGTACACCCTGACAATGCTGGAGCAGCAGTACATTACCCTGTTTACTTTGTGCGGCGATGTAACTTGTAACTGGCGAGATGTGTGCGGCGGAGGTGAGATGGGTAGGTTGCAGCTGTGAATCGATCGCGGCCACGAACGAAATGCAAAAATCTCACGGTCTAGCGATCAGGCAGACAGATCACAATTTACTCTCTACCAGAGCCCTGAAATCACGGTACATTTCAGTGTGTGACACACACATTCACTGGTCGTATCAGGGACCAATTTGGCTCACTTACATGATAGAGTGCACAAGGATACCAAACGTCAAGACTGGTAAACCAAAAACGAAGAAGTGTGCCCTCATCAAATGGGTAGTCCGAGACATTTGAAGTCACATTGTTGGTACAATAAGAACTTCACCACAGGCTTTCAGTCTAAACTACTCCCAAGTGAAGTCAGTTTCAAGAAAGGTCCCGAGTACCAACCATACACGCCAGAAGTGCTTACCAGACCAACGTCCCGCACTCGAGTGCTTTGCAACTCTCCAGAAAAAAAAAATCCGTTTTCCCGCAAAGTGCGTGAACGACACTGCCTTCACACATCTTGAGCCAACCACAGAGCTTTAGAGGCGCTAAATCTCTCCTCCCACACGACAGCACAAATTCATGTAGAACCAGGGCAAGAGTTACGAAGCCTGTTTTTTAAAAAAAAATTCGCCAATTACTGGCTTTTTTGAGTTTTCACAGAGGAGGAAGGGATGATTTTTTTTCCCAAAGTCGTGTCTCTTCCCACGGCAACAAGTGAACAGATACAATCTCAAGGATCTTTATCTAAATCGCCTGTGCCTTGGAGCTTGTTAATCCTAGCTATGAGGTGCAATAAAGATTGTATCTCCAAGCATTTCACATGACGCCAGATTTTTCTTATACAAGGAAGGCTGCCGGGGGAAGTGGTTCACTGGCCTATTGGCCTATTTGCACTATCAGTGAACACGAAAACTTGTGAATTTTTATTACGCGTGGCTCTGCACACAGTGCCCAGTTTACGACTCCACTGTGTAGACAGATTCTTTTAGGCCGTCACCCAGCACCCGCTTCTGCTGGTGCCGAGGCAGGTAGCGCGGCATTGTTCTGCTGGCGTCCTGTCTCGACGAGGGCTGCCCTGTCTGCCCTGTATGGCTGTGGGCCTGTCCAGCAAGATTTACTAAGGGATGGGCTAGCTGCCAATTGCTTTCAACTCCCAACATGCCGTTTCTATGAGCCAAGAATCAAGATTCATAAAAGTACCTCATACTTTTAACGCCCTATAAGGCTCTATCAACATCTGCTCAGGCCATTAACTTTTAAGAGTCTCGTTCAAGGTGTGTCAGGTTATAATGAAATCTTTAATAATTTTCTGTATGCAAAAATAGGTGACAGAGTAACTTGTCCTCCTTCACTGCCCTCTACCTGCCATTGATTTTTGCGTGGGTAGTGTCTCACTTCAATATTGTTTAGTGTGACATGTGCCAGAGAAAATCATTGAAAATAGTAGGAGAATCTCATCCTGTTAACCGATACATATATATATATATATATATATATATATATATATATATATATATATATATATATATATATATAAATGAAAAACGTAACTTTGCCAATGAGAATTGGCCATGGCTAAAGCACATCCTAGCTTGACCTCATTCATTCTAGGGGTCATTTACTTACATGAAGCTGCAAGCCAGCAAGAGTACATATAAACATTTGCTGTGACTAATATGAATTACGTTAGACACAGGGGCCATTGCTACATAATTGACTTCTGATAAACATTTGATATGTGGTTAAAAGGTCTTGCAGCAAAGAAATGTACCCATTCACACCATAACCTGAGGTTAGAGATGTCTAATGTCCCTAATCACCTACAATGTCCTGGAGTGTGAACTGTTCTCTGTTCATTGATTTACACCTTCTCTATCACTCATTTGGTCTCAATCATCAAACACATACAATCTCAAATTCTCAATGAACAAGGAAATCAAAATGTAATCTGTTTGTCTTATTATCTACGTCGTGTAAATTTGTGTATTATTTTCTACGACATTAAAAACAAATACAGGCACATAATCAGAGCATTAATAAATGTGCAGGGAACATAGACCTTACAATCAAGACAGTTCAATTGATACAAACAAAAACACAAAAAGGTATTACATATGATATTAAAGAAAGGTATCCTATCGCTCCCTCCACAAGGTTCCCTAGGGATACACATTTTACAATTGAAAATGTCACACGAATTGAGAACATGGCACTTATGTACACACACAAACTGTGGTTGGTAGGACTGAAGAACAGCAATTTGCGTCAGAGTAGAATGCCCTCTCACTCATTGCGTGACGTGGCAGAAGTGGCGGCAGACGTCCCTGGCGTTCCCTCTCGTCTCTGGCAGCATCTGGTGTCTGGGCGGCACCCAGCATCTTCGGAAGCTTCTGGACAGCAGCTGGACCCTTGGCGTCAACCTGGTCAGGCCGCAGTCAGCCATCAGGGACTTGCGTGACAGCTTTGCATTTGACGTGCAACCCCCCCCCCCCCCCCCTGCCATTGAAACCCATTCAGCGTTAGTGGGCTATGGAACAGTCCTACTCTTCTCATTCACCTCTGCATTGGAACGCATGCCTGCCGGTGAGGGACATTGGATTAGCTCGCCTCTTGTCGGCAGGACATGTCACTGTTGGCGCCCCACTGACAGAGGCCACGACGTTTGGAATGCGGATTTACTGCAAACTTCCTACACTCGTAGTACTCCATGAGGACAACAAAATGTGTAAGTAGTAGCGCGTACTTCTCAAGCGTTATTGAGAAAATCGCAAGATAATTTCAGTCATCAAATACGTACCTATGCGTGGCCGTATTATCACGAAGGGGCGGCAGCCGAGTGGTTAGGGTCCAAGCCCCGTAATCGTAGGTCGTTGGTCACTGGATCGAGACCTGTTAGTCACTTTTTTTCCAGCCCAGTCATATTCTTTACTATTTATATTACAATTGATATAACGGGAAAAATACGGGTAATCAGATGAAATGTTCAAATGTGTGTGAAATGTTATGGGAGTTAACTGCTAAAGTCATCAATCCCAAAGCTTACACACTACTTAACCTAAATTATCCTAGGGACAAACACCCACACCCATGCCCAAGGGAGGACTCGAACCTCCGCCGGGCCCAGCCGCACAGTCCATGACTACAGCGCCTGAGATCGCTCGGCTAATCCCGCGCAGCTAATTAGACGAACTTCTAATGAATTTACAATGTTATTTAGCAGTCTACAAAGTTTTATTATCACAAATAATATAATATTCATAACTACCGATTAGTAAACGACAAGAAGATAGAAGAAGTGGACAGTGGACGGTGTTAAATTCTTGGGATTACAGCTTGATAATAAATTCAACTGGGAGGAGCACACCACAGAACTGCTGAAGCGTCTTAACAAATCTCTATTTGCAATGCGAATTTTGTCAGACATAGGGGATATAAAAATGAAAAAGCTGGCATACTATGCTTACTTTCATTCCATAATGTCATATGGGATTATTTTCTGGGGTAATTCATCAAGCCAAGCTAAAGTTTTCCGGGCACAAAAACGTGCAGTAAGAATTATATGTGGTGTGAACTCAAGAACATCCTGCAGAAGCCTGTTTAGGGAACTAGGGATACTAACTACAGCTTCCCAATATATTTATTCCTTAATGAAATTTGTTATTAAAAATATATCACTTTTTCAAACCAATAGCTCAATTCATGGAATCAATACTAGAAATAAGAATAATCTTCACAAGGATTTAAAGTCACTTAGTCTTGTACAAAAAGGTGTGCATTATTCAGGAACACACATTTTCAATAACTTGCCAGCAGCCATAAAAAGCTTAACAACCAATGAAATTCAGTTTAAGAGAAGCCTAAAGGATTTATTGGTGGCCAACTCCTTCTACTCCATTGATGAATTTCTGAGGAAAACCAACTGATTTGTATATAAGTACAACATATCTTCTGCACAATTTCAGTGCAGTAATGTGTTCACTGAAAATTTGTGTGTGTGTGTGTGTGTGTGTGTGTGTGTGTGTGTGTAAGTATAATCTAACTTCTGCACCATTTCAGTGCAGTAATGTGTTCATTGTAAATAAGTATTACAGTAGTTGTATTACATGTTTCTTACCTTATAAATAAATAAAAAACTTTTTTATTTTAAATTCAGTGCAATAGTATTTGTAAAATGACTCTTAGTGTTCATTAAAAAATGACGATCATTCCACTAGGGACCTGTGGAATGGTACATTAGCTTATTTGTTTTAGTTTAAATATTTGTCATGTATTGTTGTTTTTCTGACATGTTCCACATCCTGGAGGACCTCCTCACTACGGATCAATTGGAATGAAAGTAAATCTAATCTAATCTAATCTAATCCAACGAGGGGAGGGCCAGGTTCGAACCGGTGTAGAATGGGGATCACTCGACGGTAAACTCGCATAGCGGTGAGGCCTTGCTTTTGTGGCAGGAAGAAATAACGTATGTGCGAATTGTTCGTGAAGTATAAAACCTTACATCGTGACTAGAAAAATGGAAGTGACACCCGGTTCGACGAGAACTGCGGACGAGGAATGTCATGAATATTCAATCCATAGTCCAGTTGCGAGACGTTGTTTGAAAGATGCATTCGTATATTATGAGAGTCTTCTTCAAGAAGCGGACGTCATAGATACAGAAGCATCAGCAACGATTTCTGCCGATGCAATGGTGATTGGAGAAGAACTGTATCGGGCTACCATGGAATTGTTAGGAGAAAAAATACTCATCATTGACGAGGACCTTATTCATTTTGATGAAGTAGGCAAAGAAGATCAATTCCGTGAATTCGAAGAAAATTCGTCTGACGATGAAGATTATCAGCCAGCAGAAAAGGCGTCAAAAGGCGATTACGTTCCGTTGGAGACCAAAACACAAGTTGTTAAACTGGCGAAAGAACACCCCAAATGGAGACTTCGAACTCTCCAGATAAAAAGGGTCTAGAAGTTTGGCAAGAAAAGACGAACTGAAGAGATGGGAAGAAAACATAAAATCTGGAGGATTAACGATCGATAAATATTCGGTAATTGATTCGTGGACCTATGACCGTTTCATGGGGTCTCGCCAAAATTATCAGCAAATAAGTGTTCATTTTTATCACTCTACATCTAATTTTCTATATCTTCATCAACCTCATTCGAAGAAATAATTATATTAATAAAATGAAACTTTGATTTCACTTTTCAGGTAACAACCAGGAACCTACAGCAGTGGGTTCTGGCTGCTGCAGGCCAATTCCAATCGAAGAACTTCATTTTCAAAGCATCGCTTTTATGGATAAAAAAATTCAAGCTACGGCACAGAATTCGGCAGAGGAAGATCACGCAGTATGTGAGTTTGAGGGAATGTGTGTCTGTGGAAGAAACGCTGGAAGCGGCGAGAAAGATTCAATTGCAGACGAGGGCAGTCATCTGGAATTTCGAAAGAAAATTTGTTATCAATACAGACCAGACAGGTTGCCAGTACCAGTCCACATACAACAGAAGTCACGCCGAAAGAAATTCAAAGACCGTGTTCGTCAAAAGGTGCGATATGAATAAGGTGACGCACTCGTATATAGCACAATATGCGATAACATTCTGTGGCGAATTATTGCCACACGTGTTTCTTTGTTTGCGAGAAGCCACGGTGAACTTTGGACCTGGTTTGAATGACGAAATTTTCACCACTGACGAAGGACTTGGAACATGTACAGTTAAAGTCGTACCTCCGAAATGCACGCCAATTTGCCAATCGTGCGATGTTTATTTCTACATGCAAGTTAAACATTTCATTAAGCGACTTCAAAATTGTTCTGATTTAATCGAAAGAGAACGAGAAATTGCTTCTCGTGAAGACGCTATTAAAATACACTCGATACTGCATGACCAATTATCAGCGCCGATATTTAAGGAAATGCTGTGTTATGCATGGTTTGCTACCAAATTATAGGATGAAAGAGAGGTTTTTAAAAATGTGAACGAGGTTTGTTTTTCCATGCAAAACCTCAAAAGACCTTGTGTATGTGGAAACATAGTATTTATTCAATGCAGCTGGTGCCGTTTAACTTTATGTTTTCCATGTTTTTACAAAAAATACCATCTTGCAACTTGTACTCGTAATGTTGAAAGCGACGATTAGTTGTACTTCTTTCGAAAGCTGTCTGTGGCAGTCAAAACTTGCAGGTAACAAGTAGTTTCGGGCTCCTTCCAGGTACAAGGGATTTCTCAAATAACGGACAAGCAAACATTTTCAGTATCACTTTATGCGTTTATATGGTTTACATGGTGCGGAGACCTGAACATTGAGGAAGGAACATGAAAGAAGATTGGAGGCACTAGAGATGTGGTTATGGAGAAACTGGAAAAAGTGAAATGGGAAGACCGAGTAAGGAATGAAGAAGAATTAGGAAGGGTTGGAGAAGAAAGAAACATGCTGAAAGTTACCAGAAAGAGAAACAGAACTGGATTGGACATTGTTTGCGGAGGGACTGTTTATTGAAGGAAGGTTCAAAAATGGTTCAAATGGCTCTGAGCACTAGGGGACTCAACTGCTGTGGTCATAAGTCCCCTAGAACTTAGAACTACTTTAACCTAACTAACCTAAGGACATCACACACATCCATGCCCGAGGCAGGATTCGAACCTGCGACCGTCACGTTCGTGCGGTTCCAGACTGTAGCGCCTTTAACCGCTCGGCCACTTCGGCCGGCCTTGAAGGAAGGAATAGAGGGAATGGCGAAGTGAAAAAGGGGAAGAGGAAGAAGAATATATCAAATGATGGACAGTTTAAAAGGAGACAAATATTCAGAAACGGAAAGACTAGCTATGGACAGACAAAAGTGGAAGAGGCTTAACCCATGACAAGACCTGCCGTAAGGCAGAATACCATACTACTACTACTTCTTATGCGTTTGGTCGGTTGCTAGTCGGTAGTTATGAATATTAGGTATATTATTTGTGATAATAAAACTTTGTAGACTGCCAAATAACATTGTAAATTTATTAAAAGTTCATCTGATTACACGTATTTTTCCCGTTATTTCAATTGTAATATAAATAGTAAAGAATATGACTGTGTTTGAAAAAAGAAAAAAGTGACGAAAGGGATTCGATCCAGTGACCAATGATCTACGATTACGGGGCTTGGACACTAACCACTTTTTGTTTTTCCTGTTACGCTCACCACTTTTTTTTGTATGTGACTTTTTTCCCCTTAATGCAACATTTCTTCAAGGTACTATTTAAGCATAAACAAATGATTGTTAGTTAAACAATAAATATTAGAAGAACATTAAATACGAGAAAATATAACGCATTCTTTTTTTTGTCGATGCATGAGAACGTGGATAAGGATGTTGCATCATGTGACGGGTAGGCATGGCACACCCCAACTTTGAGGGGGGTCAAGATGCTGCGGAGATAACCGGCAAAAGTTTGTCGGTAAGTTGGTTTTCGGGTGAGGGTGCTATGCGCGACCACAACTTTGTACCAGAAGTCAAGGACTGTATGCGGACCACTCTGAAAGAGGTATTCTAAAGCCTGTCCTCGAAACCAGATGTGCGTATGGTGCTTAGCAAGAGGGTAGTGAAATGTCTGGGGCAACAACAAGAAATCTGGGGTTACCGTAGTTGGTGGGGCACGGAGGTAAAAGCCCACGATTCGTTGGATGAGGAGCCATACGTTTCTTTTGAGAGGGCACGTAAGACGGTGCTCGTCGGTGTCTCCGAGCTGACAGCCAGGGCAGAGTGGGGAGGTGGCCAGTCCCATGTGATAAAGTTGACTATTCGATAATAATCTTTTGTATGGGGAGGACGGGTGACGGGAAGAACGGCCCGAACGTAGCTGAGTTCTATGAAACAATTGGCGACGTGGTGCAATAATGGAGAAATAGGTGCCACATTGAGCGGTGGATCGAGATAAGCTGGTCGGAGGACATCTAAGAGACTGCGTGTTAAGGTCTGGACCGGCCCCCGCCAATGCCGCAACATAGTATGGACAAAGAGTGCAGAAGATCGTGCCCGCACGTTGATGATCCCGAGGCCACATTTTACAGGAGGTAGTGTTAGAGTGTTGTGGCAGACTTTGAAAAGTGCCCCTGCTGACACGAAATATCCAAAGGCTGATTGGATGCGGCGGCCAAGGAGTAACGGCATTCGGAGGATCTGGACGACGTGTGTCAGTTTAGGGGCGATATACGTGTTGACATAAAACACACGTTGGAGTTGGTTTAAGTTACGGTGCACTTAACCGCGGACATGGTGCCGAATCGACTGTAAAAGCCGCCGGTAAGCGAGAGCCATTGTGCGGAGTGTGGAGCGAGTAAATTCGATACCCAAGTAACGAAGGGTGGTACTGACTGCGAGTGGGGTCGGCACCATTGCCGGGAGGCCGCGCCCAATGTGCATCACAGTCGATTTACGGACATCAAGAATGCTACAAGAAGGACGTCCATACTGGTGGATCCATTGGATGGCGTCATTGACTTCCGTGGAGGAGCAGGTGAGAAAGAGGTCTTCTGCATAAGCCCTGCAGTGAAAGGTGCAGTCACGTAAAGTGAAACCCTGCAGTCTAGAGGTAAGACCAGTGATGAGGGGCTCAAGTGCAATGGCATATAGTAAAGTAGACATAGGGCATCCTTGACGCACAGAACGGCGAATAGGAAACGGTCCTACAAGCCCCCCATTGACTTGTATCATCGAGACCGCGGGAAGTAGTAACCAGCGAATGGCATCGACAAAAAGTAATGGGAACCCCATACGAGTCGCCAGCATGAGGAGGAATGGGTGTCGAACGTGATCAAAGCCACTCGTGAAATCGATGGATACCAGTGCTGCGCGAAGGCGACAAACTGCCGCCAGCGCGATGAGGTCTTGGCATTTTCCTAGGGCTGTTTGTAAGGTGGCCCCATAACCATGTGCAGGCAGTCTGCTCCGGTGAAAGGACCGTAGGTAAGATGGTGCATATGCGAGCTGCTAAGAGGTGTGCATAGATTTTATAGTCTTCATTCATCAATGCAAGAGGGCGATATGCAGGGACATGAGACCCTCCCTTTGGCTTAGGCACAGGTAGAAGAATGCCAGTGACGAATTCAGGTGGAATTGGGAAGGACGGAGTAAAGTGTTCCTGAATCATTTCCGTCCAGCGAGGAATCATTAACGTGGTGAACGCCCAGTAAAACTCCACGGGGAGACCATCTGGTCCTGGTGATGTGTTGTTGACCCCCTTGCTGATCGCATCTACCACATCTTCTGCGGTGATTGCAGACATCATGGACGTTGACTCCGCTACGGTGAGGGTCCGATCAGGGGAAGGACGGAGATCACCAGGAATTGGCGTTGCCATCGGTTCGTCGTCATAAAATTGGCGATAATGTTCAGCAAAGACAGACACCATTGCCGCCTGTGTTGTGTGGTGAACACCGTCAGAGGTCATGATGTTGGGGACGAAAAGTCGACGTCAACGACGATGGTCGGATGCGGCATGGATTGTGGATGGTGTTTCGTCATGGAGGATGTCCTGTCGTCGGGAACGCACCACGACACCATGCAGTCGTGCACGTTGGAGAGAGAGGAGACAAGCTTTAGTACGCTGTCGTTCCCTACGAGTTTCAGGTGATGGAGGAAGTGCGTCGAGCTCACAGAGGATGGCGTAGTGAATATTTGTGGTGTCTCGATGCCATGCTGCTGCTTCCTTGTCACATTGCACATTTGAGCCACCAATGGAACGTGGATGCGTACTGCAGGAGGCGTCTTTCGCAAGACGCCCATGTAGTGGTAATACATTGTCGGCAGTGTGGATCATTAAGGAGGGAGGTATTAAGCTTCCAGTAACCTCTGCTGCGCCATACTGATTGAGGTGGCAAAGCCAGGGAGCAAATGACGTCGCAATGGTCCGAAAATGCAAGGGGCCATCGTTCAGCTTGGGCGACTTCGTTGCCAAGGTGGGCAGAGACATAAAACCGGTCCTGTCTGCTCGCAGAATGTGCTGTATAATGGGTAAAACCGGGGGTATTACCATGAATTTTCTCCCATACGTCCACTAGATGAGAATCTTCACTTAAGGTGAACAGCGCCGGGCATGGCGAATAACCAGGTATTTGGTCCTGCGGATGGAGGACGCAGTTGAAATCGCCTCCCATGATAAGGCGATCATAGCGCCCAGAAAACAGGGCGCCACGTCATGTCCGTAAAAAGTCGACTGCTGCCGACGGTTCGTGGAGCCATCTGGCGCGTGTCGAAGATAGTAACAGCCATGCCCCTTCCACGGGGAAGGATTGTCGTGTCTCTGAGTGGGATTCTTTCACGTGCGTAGAAAGCCACTCCACGTCCTGATTGATCACATGTGGATGTGGATGAGTTGTAGCCATAGACCGGTGGTAGTGTGGCAATGCGTACTTCCTGAAGAAGGGCGACGTCGACGTCAGAGGCCCGAAGCATGTCACATAGGGGCTGCAGCTTGGGTGCAGTGCCGATCATGTTGATGTTCAGTGTGGCGAACCGGTACGTTTGTTTCAGTGTTGGTGGACGCGCATCTACCATCACCAAGGGAAATATGAGGAGGGCTCCGACAGGAAGTCCCGTCCCATCTACTGCAGCGCCTCGCTTTTGATGTTAACAGGTAGCCTCGTCCGGCGGAGGCAACTCATCTGAGGGAGGGGGTGTACCTTCCTCAACTTCGTCGGCCCATGCTCTTGTGCTGTGGGTTTGTCCAATGTCCATGGGAAATGCGTCGTGGTGAGAGAGATCTGGAGCTGTCGGCTGGGAGACAGGCGTCACAACCTGCGCACCGATCGTTCGTTGTGCGTGGCGACCTCCATGGTGGTCCCGTCCCGCAAAACGTCTTGTTCATCGTCTCTGCGTGGAAATGTCGGCTGGTTGGGTGTCGTCTTCGTCGTCTTGGGTGGCGACGCTTTGAGTGCCCGTGGGTGAACGGCGGCGGCGTTTGCGCCTACGTGGCGAGCGTTGTTTGCGCACGTCTTCCTCATTGTCGGACGACGGCAAGGAGTAGCGTCGACGTGGTTCAAAGGCGTCGGTGGGTGCAATGAAATTGTCAAACAGGTGTTGTGAAGAAGTACTGGTCTCGTCAGCGACCGGTGCGGGAGCCTGTTTGGCGGCAAGGTTGTCAGGTGGGACGTCTGCACCGTCCGTAGGTGACTGGAACGGTGGGACGTGCCGATCGGAAGGACCGGGCGATGGACTGGACGAAACTGTAGACGTGGCAAGAGCCGCTGCGTAAGTGACCGTGACCGGCACGGCGGTCATCATGGGTGTGACGGACGCTTCCGACAACGGGAGCTGCGCGACAAGTCGTTTCAGACCGTAGATGACCTTTCCCGCAACCGGAACAGGTCCGAGGTTGGCTGTCCTACATTATAATGGCACGGCAGCCTCCGATACGTATATAGGAAGGCACGTGTTTCTGCAACTCGATGCGGACCTGTCTAACACCGTTTAAAACTGGATAGGTCTGAAATTGTACCCATCGTTTGGCAAATGTTCCAGAATGTTGCCATAGGGACGGAGCGCCTCGATGACGACGTCTGCGTGATCGACGGTAACGGGTCCGACGTTGCCGTCGGAAAGACAGAAGCGCAGTCCACGTTTTGCCTCTTGAAGCACCTCGTCGCACGCCGCATCGTTGATCATTTTGACGTAGACGGTACTGCTAACTATGGACAAGTGGATACCAATTAGAGCCGTTGGTGGTATTTTAACTTCATTGCGAATAAATCGTTCTACTTCCAGGGCCTTGAATCGGGCAAAGTCGGAACAAAAGTCGAAACGTAATGTCTTCTTCCGATAGTTGTGCGCCATGGTGGTCTAGGAGGAAAACGGCACTTACAGCAGCCGAAGTAAACACAAACACACGGTGCGTGCCCTGCCCGCAGCGCTCTGGCGCGTGACCGCCTCGCAACACTGCCGGCGGCAGACTGCCACTCGGCTGCCGCCGCTTCGTGATAAAATGGTTCAAATGGCTCTGAGCACTATGGGACTTAACTGTTGTGGTCATCAGTCCCCTATAACTTAGAACTACTTAAACCTAACTAACCTAAGGACATCACAGACATCCATGCCCGAGGCAGGATTCTAACCTGCGACCGTAGTGGTCACGCGGTTCCAGACTGTAGCGCCAAGAACCGCACGGCCATTGCGGCCGGCACTTCGTGATAGTAACGGCCACGCACAGATACATATTTGAT
Source organism: Schistocerca americana (assembly GCF_021461395.2). Taxonomy (NCBI): domain Eukaryota; kingdom Metazoa; phylum Arthropoda; class Insecta; order Orthoptera; family Acrididae; genus Schistocerca; species Schistocerca americana. The sequence goes on from NC_060124.1 coordinate 131,279,925, forward strand.
GACAGAAATTATCTTGCGATTTTCTCAATAACGCTTGAGAAGTACGCGCTACTGCTTACACATTTTGTTGTCCTCATGGAGCATTACGAGTGTACGAAGTTTGCAGTAAATCCGCATTCCAAACATCGTGGCCTCCCCTTGTGAGTCGGTTAGTGAGCCTAACCGACTCACAAGGGGAGGCCACGATGTTTGGAATGCGGATTTACTGCAAACTGCATCGACTGTGGTGCCACGCAACTCGCTTGTCCCTCGATTAGTAGCCTGGCAGGCCATTGGCCACTAGGGGGTTGTGACCGGTGCGTGGTGGCATCCTGCTGTCTGTGCTGACTTCAGACGTGCCACCTCCACTGGGGCTGCGTGATATAGGTGCTTCAGCTGACAGCGGCCGGTTCTCCCTACCGCCGTTGGATAAGCAGCTGCAGCAGCAAGTCGTATACTCCTAGCTCACTCATTTGTTACATAGTTTAATTCTTAATTTCTTTGCGTGTTTTTGGTACTTGCATTGTTTAATTCATAAATTTCGGGCGTATTATAGTATTTGAGAGTTGTAGCATCGCGTTTTAGTACCTGAATAGTGTAAATTCGCGTAGTCGTTTGTCTTCTGTTTTTGTTTTGAACGGCCAGTGTCGGGACAGTCAGTGTGCTCCGTGCCGCCGTTGGATAAGCAGCTGGAGCAGCAAGTCGTATACTCCTAGCTCACTCATTTGTTACATACTTTAATTCTTAATTTCTTTGCGTGTTTTTGGTACTTGCATTGTTTAATTCATAAATTTCGGGCGTATTATAGTATTTGAGAGTTGTAGCATCGCGTTTTAGCACCTGAATAGTGTAAAATCGCGTAGTCTCCTTCCGCCGCCGAGCAGTGTCAGCAGTGCGCAAGTAGCAGCATTACAGCATTTACTAGGCAATCTTGTATTTTAATAACAGTTTAAATTTTGTCGATTTGTTTGCGCTCTCTGTAGATTAGTTCAGACGTTCTTTGCAAAACAGATTTTAGCATGGATAGGGACTGCAACTGCTGTGTTCGGATGCAGGCTGAGTTGGCATCTCTTCGCTCCCAGCTTCAGGCAGTGTTGGCTTTGGTCACACAGCTTGAGGCTGTTGCCAATGGGCATCACTGTGGGGGTCCGGATGGGGGTTTGTCGGGGACGGCCAGCTCGTCCCACGCATCCCCCGATCAGACTACAACTGTGGTTGCCTGGGATACTGCCCGCATTGAGGCTGATCCCTCACCTGTGGTAGAGTGGGAGGTCGTCTCAAGGTGTGGCAGGGGGCGAAAGACATTCCGGAGGGCTGAACGGAAGGCCTCTCCAGTTTGTCTGACGAACCGGTTTCAGGCTCTGTCTCAGGCTGATACTGATCTTCGACCTGACATGGCTGCTTGTCCTGTTCCAGAGGTTGCCCCTCAGTCTGCAAGATCCGGGCGGTCGCAGAGGGTGGGCTTACTGGTAGTTGGGAGCTCCAACGTCAGGCGCGTAATGGGGCCCCTTAGGGAAATGGCAGCAAGAGAGGGGAAGAAAACCAATGTGCACTCCGTGTGCATACCGGGGGAGTCATTCCAGATGTGGAAAGGGTCCTTCCGGATGCCATGAAGGGTACAGGGTGCACCCATCTGCAGGTGGTCGCTCATGTCGGCACCAATGATGTGTGTCGCTATGGATCGGAGGAAATCCTCTCTGGCTTCCGGCGGCTATCTGATTTGGTGAAGACTGCCAGTCTCGCTAGCGGGATGAAAGCAGAGCTCACCATCTGCAGCATCGTTGACAGGACTGACTGCGGACCTTTGGTACAGAGCCGAGTGGAGGGTCTGAATCAGAGGCTGAGACGGTTCTGCGACCGTGTGGGCTGCAGATTCCTCGACTTGCGCCATAGGGTGGTGGGGTTTCGGGTTCCGCTGGACAGGTCAGGAGTCCACTACACGCAACAAGCGGCTACACGGGTAGCAGGGGTTGTGTGGCGTGGGCTGGGCGGTTTTTTAGGTTAGATGGCCTTGGGCAAGTACAGAAAGGGCAACAGCCTCAACGGGTGCGGGGCAAAGTCAGGACATGCGGGGACCAAGCAGCAATCGGTATTGTAATTGTCAACTGTCGAAGCTGCGTTAGTAAAGTACCAGAACTTCAAGCGCTGATAGAAAGCACCGAAGCTGAAATCGTTATAGGTACAGAAAGCTGGCTTAAGCCAGAGATAAATTCTGCCGAAATTTTTACAAAGGTACAGACGGTGTTTAGAAAGGATAGATTGCATGCAACCGGTGGTGGAGTGTTCGTCGCTGTTAGCAGTAGTTTATCCTGTAGTGAAGTAGAAGTGGATAGTTCCTGTGAATTATTATGGGTGAAGGTTACACTCAACAACCGAGCTAGGTTAATAATTGGCTCCTTTTATCGACCTCCCGACTCAGCAGCATTAGTGGCAGAACAACTGAGAGAAACTATGGAATACATTTCACATAAATTTTCTCAGCATGTTATAGTCTTAGGTGGAGATTTCAATTTACCAGATATAGACTGGGACACTCAGATGTTTAGGACGGGTGGTAGGGACAGAGCGTCGAGTGACATTATACTGAGTGCACTATCCGAAAATTACCTCGAGCAATTAAACAGAGAACCGACTCGTGGAGATAACATCTTGGACCTACTGATAACAAACAGACCCGAACTTTCCGACTCTGTATGTACAGAACAGGGAATCAGTGATCATAAGGCCGTTGCAGCATCCCTGAATATGGAAGTTAATAGGAATATAAAAAAAGGGAGGAAGGTTTATCTGTTTAGCAAGAGTAATAGAAGGCAGATTTCAGACTACCTAACAGATCAAAACGAAAATTTCTGTTCCGACACTATGTTGAGTATTTATGGAAAAAGTTCAAGGCAATCGTAAAATGCGTTTTAGACAGGTACGTGCCGAGTAAAACTGTGAGGGACGGGAAAAACCCACTGTGGTACAACAACAAAGTTAGGAAACGACTGCGAAAGCAAAGAGAGCTTCACTCCAAGTTTAAACGCAGCCAAAACCTCTCAGACAAACAGAAGCTAAACGATGTCAAAGTTAGCGTAAGGAGGGCTATGCGTGAAGCGTTCAGTGAATTCGAAAGTAAAATTCTATGTACTGACCTGACAGAAAATCCTAGGAAGTTCTGGTCTTACGTTAAATCAGTAAGTGGCTCGAAACAGCATATCCAGACACTCCGGGATGATGTTGGCATTGAAACAGAGGATGACACGCGTAAAGCTGAAATACTAAACACCTTTTTCCAAAGCTGTTTCACAGAGGAAGACCGCACTGCAGTTCCTTCTCTAAATCCTCGCACAAACGAAAAAATGGCTGACATCTAAATAAGTGTCCAAGGAATAGAAAAGCAACTGGAATCACTCAATAGAAGAAAGTCCACTGGACCTGACGGGATACCAATTCGATTCTACACAGAGTACGCGAAAGAACTTGCCCCCCTTCTAACAGCCGTGTACCGCAAGTCTCTAGAGGAACGGAGGGTTCCAAATGATTGGAAAAGAGCACAGGTAGTCCCAGTCTTCAAGAAGGGTCGTCGAGCAGATGCGCAAAACTATAGACCTATATCTCTGACGTCGATCTGTTGTAGAATTTTAGAACATGTTTTTTGCTCGAGTATCATGTCGTTTTTGGAAACCCAGAATCTACTATGTAGGAATCAACATGGATTCCGGAAACAGCGATCGTGTGAGACCCAACTCGCTTTATTTGTTCATGAGACCCAGAAAATATTAGATACAGGCTCCCAGGTAGATGCTATTTTTCTTGACTTCCGGAAGGCGTTCGATACAGTTCCGCACTGTCGCCTGATAAACAAAGTAAGAGCCTACGGAATATCAGACCAGCTGTGTGGCTGGATTGAAGAGTTTTTAGCAAACAGAACACAGCATGTTGTTATCAATGGAGAGACGTCTACAGACGTTAAAGTAACCTCTGGCGTGCCGCAGGGGAGTGTTATGGGACCATTGCTTTTCACAATATATATAAATGACCTAGTAGATAGTGTCGGAAGTTCCATGCGGCTTTTCGCGGATGATGCTGTAGTATACAGAGAAGTTGCAGCATTAGAAAATTGTAGCGAAATGCAGGAAGATCTGCAGCGGATAGGCACTTGGTGCAGGGAGTGGCAACTGTCCCTTAACATAGACAAATGTAATGTATTGCGAATACATAGAAAGAAGGATCCTTTATTGTATGATTATATGATAGCGGAACAAACACTGGTAGCAGTTACTTCTGTAAAATATCTGGGAGTATGCGTGCGGAACGATTTGAAGTGGAATGACCATATAAAATTAATTGTTGGTAAGGCGGGTACCAGGTTGAGATTCATTGAGAGAGTGCTTAGAAAATGTAGTCCATCAACAAAGGAGGTGGCTTACAAAACACTCGTTCGACCTATACTTGAGTATTGCTTATCAGCGTGGGATCCGTACCAGATCGGTTTGACGGAAGAGATAGAGAAGATCCAAAGAAGAGCGGCGCGTTTCGTCACAGGGTTATTTGGTAACCGTGATAGCGTTACGGAGATGTTTAATAAACTCAAGTGGCAGACTCTGCAAGAGAGGCGCTCTGCATCGCGGTGTAGCTTGCTCGCCAGGTTTCGAGAGGGTGCGTTTCTGGATGAGGTATCGAATATATTGCTTCCCGCTACTTATACCTCCCGAGGAGATCACGAATGTAAAATTATAGAGATTAGAGCGCGCACGGAGGCTTTCAGACAGTCGTTCTTCCCGCGAACCATACGCGACTGGAACAGGAAAGGGAGGTAATGACAGTGGCACGTAAAGTGCCCTCCGCCACACACCGTTGGGTGGCTTGCGGAGTATAAATGTAGATGTAGATGTCGCAGCGCGGGCCGTCCCCCACACCTGGGCTGCTACAGCTGACTCATTATGGTAGCCCGCTCCACTTATCTTTCGCTGGCTGGCGTGGGCTGTGACATCCAGTCTGTCATGTTGGTTCCAGAGTATGCACAATCCTCAAGTGTGGTCACGTGCCATATTCTCTCACAAATGTTATTACATCGATATCATCAATCTACAGAAAAGAAAATAATGATGAGTAAAAAAAAAAATTTACTTAATATGCACTACTGGCCATTAAAATTGCTACACCATAAAGATGACGTGCTACAGACGCGAAATTTAACCGACAGGAAGAAGATGCTGTGATATGCAAATGATTATCTTTCCAGAGCATTCACACAAGGTTGCCGCCAGTGGCGACATCCACAACGTGCTGACATGAGGAAAGTTTCCAACCGATTTCTCATACACAAACAGCAGTTGACTGGCTTTGCCTGGTGAAACTTTGTTGTGATGCCTTGTGTAAGGAGGAGAAATGCGTACCATCACGTTTCCGACTTTGATAAAGTTCGAATTGTAGCCTATCGCGATTGTGGTTTATCGAATCGCGACATTGCTGCTCACGTTGGTCGAGATCCAATGACTGTTAGCAGATTATGGAATCGGTGGGTTCAGGAGGGTAATACGGAACGCCGTTCTGGATCCCTATGGCCTCGTATCACTGGCAGTCGAGATGAGAGGCATCTTATCCGCATGGCTGTAACGGATCGTGCAGCCACGTCTCGATCCCTGAGTCAACAGATGGGGACGTTTGCAAGACAACAACCATCTGCACGAACAGTTCGATGACGTTTGCAGCAGCATGGACCATCAGCTCGGAGACCATGGCTGCGGTTACCCTTGACGCTGCACCACAGACAGGAGCGCCTGCAATGGTGTACTCAATGACGAACCTGGGTGCACGAATGGCAAAACGTCATTTTTTCGGATGAATCCAGTTTCTGTTTACAGCATCATGATGCTTGCATCCGTGTTTGGTGACATCGTGGTGAATGCACATTGGAAGCGTGTATTCGTCATCACCATACTAGCGTATCACCGGACGTGATGGTATGGGGTGCCATTGGTTACACGTCTCGGTCACCTCTTGTTCCCATTGATGGCACTTTGAACAGTAGTGGACGTTACATTTCAGATGTGTTACGACCCGTGGCTCTACCCTTCATTCGATCCCTGCGAAACCCTACATTTCAGCAGGATAATGCACGACTGCATGTTGCAGGTCCTGTACGGGCCATTATGGATACAGAAAATGTTCGACTGCTGCCCCGGCCAGCACATTCTCCAGATCTCTCACCAACTGAAAACGTCTGGTCAATGGTGGCCGAGCAACTGGCTCGTCAAAATACGCCAGTCACTACTCTTGATGAACTGTGGTATCGTGTTGAAGGTGCATGGGCAGCTGTACCTGTACACGCAATCCAAGCTCTGTTTGACTCAATGCCCAGGCGTATCAAGGCCGTTATTACGGCCAGAGATGGTTGTTCTGGGTACTGATTTCTCAGGATCTATGCACGCAAACTGCGTGAAAATGTAATCACATGTCAGTTCTAGTCCAATGAATACCCATATATCATCTGCATATCTTCTTGGTGTAGCAATTTTAGTGGACAGTAGTGTATTTATTTATTTAATTACTAAGGACGCAAATCCAAAAATAAATTTAATGAGTGATGGGCCCCGTTAACGTTGTATAAACGTAAATCATATGGTGTGAGGTGTCTTTGTTTGTGTGTGCATGTGTTTTTTTTAGTTTTTTGTTAGTTCTACTACTGTCATGCACCCTCATTTTACGCTGGCGCTACCTCTTTACCTCCACCAAACGTGCAGACTTCTCCCAATAATAACACTAACTTATTGTACTACCCTGTGCCTTTGCTAATACTACCAAAGCCAAATTTCATGCATTTTTTTCCTTGTATACGCGTCTTTTATTTTTCGATGTCCGTCGGTGTTGTCTGCTGATGCTGAAGTGGTCAGGAAGTGTGTCTACTCACTCGGGTGCTGTTGATTTGCCTGAAATCTTTGTAGTGGCATTTTATGATTGTGTACACGTAATTTTACATAGTACAAGGATGCATCCTGTCTCCTCTGTCAGGATCGCTGCTGCTGAAATGAAACACAGGCATACTGCATATATGATGTAAGTCTCATCCATGGTCCATCATTTCGTTTCTACTTCCTGTTTCCGGTTCTGGGGTCCACCACTCTACCGTGACTTTCACTTGTCCGTGCTAATTCCCCGCACACAATATTTCGCCGACAGCGATTACATGGCGCTGGCAAAATTCCACCATGAGACAGGCTACATCACACGATAGGCGATGGTTCATAACACAACCAGTCTTAGCCTGGCCGCAAGATGAGACGCAGGTCCGTGAGGTGACGCAGGGTGACTCACGGTGAGTTTTTGCGAACCACACAACCGAATGGTCCTGCGCACGTTAGAGCGCAGCGTGACGTGACGCAGCTCCTGCGCTTGGTGACCCTGCGGACCGCAGTCTCCTGTACGCAGTTTACTGCGAGGCTCACGGTGGTTCTGGCGGTTGGTAATTCGAAATGGAGGAAAAGCTAATTGAAGCCGTACGTGTTCGCAAAGTTCTGTATGATACAAGCCATGAAGATTACTTGAAAACGAAGCTGAAAGCTGAGAAGTGGGAGAAAGTGGCCAAGGAAACGGACGTACGAAATGGTAAGTTGCATTGTAATTTGTTTTTAACATCCTACATTGACATTGTTAAAACTCTGTAGCAAATTTTCGTGATGTGCTCTGTCCTGGTTAAATGTTTATCAAGAAAGATGCCTAGGTTCCTTACAATATCATTCCTCACCAGCGTGTAGCCCTCCATATCTACCAGTGAAAACGGAATAGATGGATTTAATCACGTCTTAGATATCAATATAGAATCGAAACTGTCGTCCAAGTACACAGACACAAACACAGACAATGACACAAAGTTCTATGAGCACTGTTTAAATTTGATTTGTTGTTGGATAGTCCTGATGACGGACCGCTAACACCATACGAAACACATTCGAAAATCGAGATGTACATGCACATAACACACTGAGTCTTAGCGTTGACACGTGCCCAAAGCGTGGACTACTAACACCAGACGAAACGTATCCAAAAATCGAGACGCACATGCTCATAACACACTGAGTCTTAGCGTCAACACGCTCCTAAAGCGTGGACCGCTAACACCGTACGAAACACATCCTTACCGCCTTGGTCACAATGAAAAAACATAAGGTGACGCTACATCTGTCCCTTGGGCAGTGTATAAGAAACCAAGGAAAGTAAACAGAAACAATTTCAGTGGCCATGGTGATACTTGTGGAGGCTTTTCTACAAGAATGCTACTACAGAGTACGATGCTCGATTGCGGTCAAATTACGACAGATCTCCTTGCTCTCGTGGGACCGGAAATCGGACAACTGTGAGGTCCTAAGAAACAACAGCAGTACTCTGTTGTTTGGAGTACTCAGTATTGCAACGTGCCTGGTTTGGTATGCCGCAAAAAGAGCCAGTTGTTGATGACATATAACTTACAACGGAATTTTTATTCACTCTGCCACCTGCCAGTGAATGTTGGCATGAAGATGTCCCAAATACGCAACTCATCTTACCACGTTCAACAAGGACTCATGCTGAAAACTAATGGAAATTACAAACGAACAAAATAACACCGAAATAGAACAAATGGAAAATTACGCTAAGCAACACAATATCAACATTACATTACGTTAAACAGTTCATCCATGGAGACTATTTACTTAACGCACCTTCTCTTCCTGTTGCAGTTCTCTTGTGTCTTAGTACTCTAACAGGTTAACATCGTTCGTTCCGATAGTTTCTGTGGCATTGTTTTGAGCTGAATCCACAGCGGCTGTGTGTCATTTCCTGCTTGAATTTTCTCTGCGTGACCCCTGCGATGGGTTAGGTTGCCTCAGTTCCACATATTCGCTACGTTGGTCATTCCATTGACCTTGACCGTTGTATGTCCTGCTAGTGCTTTGCTGTTGGTCCCTAGAATCCTGTTGGGCCTGGTTCGAGTTCTGTTGTTCTCTCCAGTTTCCGTTTCGTTGGTAGTTGTTGTTATTATGATTATAATTTTCTCGTCTTCTTCTGTTTTCCCATGATCGCTGGTTATTCCCATTGAAGTTTGAATTTTGGTTTCGATTCGACCGATGTTTTCCCTCGTTTCGTCCACAGTCATTCCTCTCTGGCGAATCCGGCCAGTTACTGTCTTTATTTCTATTTCTTTTCCGCGAGTTGTGAATTTCATTCACGTAACTCAGTTCGCACAGCGCACTGTTGAAAGCTTGGATTGAATCGCTGCATCTACCGATGAGCAGTTGCTGGTATCGTAAAGGTAATTTAATGTAGCAGTGCCTTATAATTTCCTTGGGACTGTACGACAGATCCAAGAATCGGTTCTTGTTGACCAGACATTCGAAGAATTTGACAGGACTGCGGAATCCCGACGCTTCTAAGTCTTTTCCTAACATGATCTTCTGTTTTATCCTTTCCTGTGAGTCTTGCGACCAGTATGTGCTAAGGAATGTATCCTTAAATTCTTGGTGGGAGCGACAACTCTCCACAACTCCGCGCATATGTTCTGCAGTCGACCCTTCTAAGAAACCACAGATAAACTAGAGCTTCTACTTCAGTGGCCATGATTCTTGTAGCACGTGATCGTACTGTGCCATCCAGGTCTTTGGATGTAATGCGTTATTTGTCTCCTCGTAGACTTGAAAATTCTGGATGGTCAAGAAAAGTTTGTGGTCTAAAGGTTCGACGTATCCACCGTACGAATTTTCCCTCTCGTCTGCAGCGTGTGATACCATGTATCCATGCCCCAACGATCCTCGTGCACTGTTATAGTGCCGGCCGGTGTGGCCGAGCGGTTCTAGCCGCTACAGTCTGGAACCACGCGACCGCAACGGTCGCATGTTCGAATCCTGCCTCGGGCATGGATGTGTATGATGTCCTTAGGTTAGTTAGGTTTAAGTAGTTCTAAGTTCTAGGGGACTGATGACCTCAGAAGTTAAGTCCCATAGTGCTCAGAGCCATTTGAACCAACTGTTATAGAATCACCTCGTGCTGTCAGATTTCTGACCTCCGTAGACGTGTACAATTGTTTTCCGGCTCGGTCTCTGACATGCTGCGTGTTCTATTACGCGTTTCGCCGCCGCAGGAGCATATTCCTGCTGCATTCGCCCATGTGTAGGGGGTGTGTCCTCATATAGCGGTTCGGAGAGTCGCAAAACATTCTCTTCACTTCTGTGATGCTCTCGATGGCGCTCTACCGGACAAGATTGTCTTTGCAATTGCGCGGCCCGTTCATGTGCTTGCCCAACGTCCTTAGCCAACTCGTTTTGTTGCGCGGCGATTCGGGTCTACTGATCTTTAACTTGAGAGATTTCGACCTGTTTCATTTCTATCTATTCGATTCGCTTCGCAGCCTCACTCATTTTTTCCTGCGTTTCTTGAACTATTTTTTTGCCTTGCTTTTGGAGAGTTGCAAGTGGCTTTTTTGTCTTACACACCGCAGTTCTTGCCAGTTTAACTTGTTCTTTGGCCACTGATGCGTCCTTTCACGCTACTTGCGCTACTTGCTCTTCGTCTGGTCCGCAACCTCACGTGTTCCTGCTGTCGTTTTCTTGACATTCTCTAGCTCTTCTTAGATTCCTGCGATCTCTTTCTTGAATTCATCTATCTTGTTCCGCTGGAGTCCCGTCGCGACGAGGGCCTTCCTCGTCTGACTCGTATGGCTACGGCCCTGTCCAGCAAGATTTTCTATGTGATGGGCTCGCTGCCAATTGCTTTCAACTGCCAACATGCCATTTCTATGAGCTACGAATCATAGAAATACCTCATGCCTTTAGCGCCCTACCACGCAACATCAATATCTGCTCAGGCCGTTAACTTTCTAGAGTCTCGCTCAAGGTGCGACAGATTGTAATGAAATCGTTAGTAATTTTCCGTAAGCGAGAGTAACTTGTCCTCTCTCACAATGACGAAATAGCGAAAGTTTTTGACGAAAAATTAATGAAGGCATTTACCCAGTCGATTGTGTAACTCACCAAACTGAACATACAAATAATTTATGTGACATTGTTAGCATCCCAAATGAATTAATATATAAAGTTTTTCCAAATTTTGTCCAAAATTAAGCAATTTGGTTAATTGAAAAAGCCATTTTAGCATTAAGTAATGAAGATAGTATTAATTTAAGGATTCAAAAAGAGAAATGGTCATGAACAATTATCAAACGATGTAATGGAAACAAAAACAGTACGAGAAAAAGGTCCAGGAGAAACAACACTTGCTCCATTGTCTCAGCTCATATCTACCAAACTGCCATTTCAGTTTGAAAGACTGCAATTTCCAATGAGATCAGCATTTAGTATCACTATAAATAACGCACAAGACAAACGTTAAGATGTTGTGTTATTAATCTGAAAGGATCATGCTTTCCTCATGGTCAGTAGTATGTAGCTTGCTCTATGAATGGGAAACCCAATGAATATATGGATCTACTCACCAAATAACAAGATGAAAAGTTTAGTTCACAAGCAAGTATTGTGATAGAATAAGTTCACTAAATATTGTGAAAGGAAATCAGAGTTTTCTTTCACTAAACTGAATACAGCTGAATTGATAATATGATCATTTTGTATAGCTTTATAATTTCTGTATTTAAAGATGATTCTTTTATGAAAAAGATACACCTACCGTCAATCACTGGTTTTTGTGTCAGGTACTACCCTTAGCTCCACCATTGTGTACTATAGTGATTGTGCAGTGGTAGCTGTTGTGTTTCTGGGGATGCGAGCATCTGAGGTGATCGCTATCACATTGTGTTAGTCACCAGGACATCTTTCGTCTCTTTCGCATCAGTGTATATTTTAAGGGAAAAATTTCGACATTTATCTATGTTTTCATCCTTTTACGAATATTTTATGAATTTTAACTAATGTTCTAAATTACTCTCGAATATTTTAGAGTGTTCCAGAAACTTCCTGATTTTTTCTTAACGTTCTGGAATGTTTTTGGTGTTCTCTAAGGAAGTGATTGAGAGTGTACTTTATTTGAAATGAGTGTGCTGTTTAATATTAACGCAGAAGAAGCTGAATAGCACTGTGGCCTAGTGTTTATGATACTAAACTGTTGCATTGAGGGTTGCGACTTCAAAACTTACCGACACTGTACAATTTTAATTTCTATATTCGGTTCGAGTAAATTCTAGAAGTATCCACAAATGTCAAGAATCATTGTACTGAAATGTTCTGTGGCCATATTTACACCGTAGGTGTTCTTGCCGGAGGCGGTTCGCTCCGTGCTCTTGTATGTGCAAGTGCTGAATAAAGCTTCTTTAAATGAAGTCAGTGTTCGTCATTCGTCAGATTACACCTTCTTCTACGTGACATTATTCTGGTGGAGGCGCCCGGTATTGGAACTCGTGATAGCGCACGTTATCGACGACACAGTGGCTCCCATCAGGCCACGACACAGCCGCCGTTTATGTGGCGAGAAACCCGAGTTCGAGCCATATTCAACAGATCGCAATCTATCGGAGACAGAAGAAGAAGAAGACGTTACGATGACAGCAACTGTGTGCCACCACATGAGACATCCTTCCGGATTCTCTGGTGACGATGGCCAAGATCCAAACAAGTGGCCGAAGGTATATGAGCGTATAGCCAAATTTAGCAAATGGGATCACACCGTGTGTTTGGCTAACGTATTTTTCTACTTGGAGGGCACTGCCAAGCAATGGTATAAGAACAACGAGGAGAAGTTCACAAGCTGGGAAGTATTCCAGGCGGAACTGCGCAAGTATTTCGGCGAAACACAGTGACAAAAGTGCAAGGCTGAAGATAAATTAAAGTGCAGGGCACAGTGTCCAGGAGAAACTACAGCATCCTACATTCAAGACGAATTGGAGCTGTGTAGAATGGTGGATCCTAGAATGAAGGAGGAAGATAAGGTTGCACATCTCATGAAGGGTGTTGCTGAGGACATGTATCAAGCCCTTCTCCTGAAGGAGGTTTCGACAGCACACGACTTCGGAAAATGGTGCCAGAATTTCGAGACAATGCATCAAAAAAGAATTACATACAAGAAGTTTGAACGGCTTCCAAACGTCGTATCGATGTCTGAGATGGAGGAAGGAACTGATTTCACAAGTGTTCTTCTTCAGATACTGAGAGAGGAAGTTCAGAAGGCACTTGGATTGCACGGCGAGCAAAAAACCGAGACACTTCAAGAGATCATAAGGGAGGAAGTGGAACAGACTTTGAACCCAATCTCTCGTCCTTCATTTCCCTTTAAAACGGTAAAAAAAGTCGAGACCCAGGCGGAGTTACGTTTTTACAATGCCGCATGAGGAACCTGTCTGGACACCTAGGAAGACTGACGTCTGGAGAACCCACGATAACCAACCAGTATGTTTCCACTGTGGACGACTGGGACATGTGGTGCGCTATTGTTGAGTTGTTGAGAAAGGCGGCGGATACTTGATGACGCCCCTGCCAGAAGACAGCAGAGCGATCTTAGCTGACGCCAACTCCAGGACGACGAAGATGAACAAGAAGATGTAGATGCAGGACGATGTAGGTCACCATCGCCGCAAGCTAGCCGCTGGAGAGGACACTCCCCAACACACCGATCAAGGTCTCTATCGCCGTTTAGAAGCTGCAGCCGATCACCTAACCGCCGCAACCTGGAAAACTAAAGGGTGCGACCTTCCTTGGAGGTGAGGCCGCCGAAGAGAAAAATCCCCCGTCGTCGATCACTACAAAAATGATAGGAAACTACGTCGATATCCTCTTGGATGGCCGACCAGCCCAAGCTCTTGTGGACTCTGGAGCATCATATTCATTCATTTCGGAGAAGTACCGTCGCCAGTTGCAGAAAACCGTATTCGTCGACAGCAAAACATCTCTGCTGAAGGTGGCTAATGGGAAATATGTAAAACCTACAGGAAGATGTACCATTCGTGTGGGTATAAGAGGTCATACACAGCTCTTAGAATTCATCGTCTTACAAGAGTGTAGTCATGACGTCATCCTCGGATGGGACTTTTCGAAAGCTTCTCAGGCAATTATAGATTGCGGTCGCTCGAAGATTATGCTAGACGAGATGAGATACTGTGGAGAGGAAGATGCGCATCTGAGTGTGTGGAGGCTATGTGTGCTGGATGAAGTGATCATTCCTGCAGTCCGCACTAGAAAGGTAACTGTCACATGTCATGCCATCCATCAACATATGGATCTCGTAGTGGAACGTAAGAGGAGCATACCACTGAAGAATAACTTGGTCATCCCAGCCTCTGTCGTCTCATTTAAGAACGGATTCGGTGAATTGTGGATAGTTAACCGTCGCCGAGAACCGCAGATCCTTCTAAGACGCATGCGCGTAGCAAATGCTGAGCCATTAACTGAAGAACAGCTGAGCGTCATAGAAACCTTCCATGCCGAGTCTGTGGCCGAAATTAGCGCTACCACTACGAGACAAGATCTTCTAGCTCGACTATCACCAGATCTCACTAAGGAACAACAGAAGAAACTACTTGCCATTCTTCAAGAGTTCTCTGAATCCTTCAATCCACAGTTGAAGAGCAAATTAGACAAATCTACGGTAAAGCACCGGGTTAGCACTGGAGACCATCAACCAACAAGCCACAGACCATACCATGTGTCAGCAACGGAACGTCGAATAATTCGCGTCGAGGTAGAGAAAATGATGAAGAATGACATCATTCAGCCTTCGCAGAGCCCATGGTCGTCACCAGTGGTTCTCGTCAGAACGAAGGATGGCAGTTGGCGCTTTTGTGTTGATTACAGGAAGCTTAATAAGATAACTAAAAAGGTAGTTTACCCTCTTCCACGAATTGACGATACACTAGATTGTCTGAAGGGGGCTAAGTTTTTCTCAACCATGGACATTTACCCAGGATACTGGCAAATCGAAGTAGATGAGGCTGATCGTGAGAAAAATGCATTCATCACCCCTGAGGGCCTGTATGAGTTTAAGGTAATGCCGTTTGGTTTGTGTAATGCACCAGCAACTTTTGAGCAGATGATGGATTATCTTCTAAGGCGCCTGAAGTGGACGATATCTCTTTGTTATTTGCATGACATTATAGCGTTCTTAGAGACATTTGATGCACATATACAATAAGGCACACTGAAACTTAATTCAAGAAAGTGCCTCTTTGGAGCAAAAGAAATCAAAATAATTGGACAGCTTGCTTCAAACGAAGGTGTGCGGCCAGACCCAAAAAAGGTGAGATCTATAACGGAATTTCCTATTCATAAAAGTATTAGAGATGTGACAAGCTTCCTCAGATTATGTTCTTATTACCATCGTTTTATCAAAGACTTTTGTATCAAAGCCAGGCCACTCCAAGAGTTGTTAAAAGCTGATGCTAAATTTATCTGTGGTGGTGCTCAACAAGG
Organism: Schistocerca americana; assembly: GCF_021461395.2. NCBI lineage: Eukaryota > Metazoa > Arthropoda > Insecta > Orthoptera > Acrididae > Schistocerca > Schistocerca americana. The sequence continues at coordinate 131,295,272 of NC_060124.1, forward strand.
TTCTTTCGATGTGCTGCGAAAACCTCTGATGGCTGACCCTGTACATTGTCTGTATGATGAGAGAGCACCTACAGAACTACACACAGATGCCACCGGGTATGGGATCGGTGCTGTTCTGGTGCAAATTTCGGATGGAAAGGAGAAGGTTATAGCCTATGCTTCTAGGACATTTACAAACGCCGAGAGAAACTACTCAACTACAGAAAGAGAATGTCTTGCTGTGATATGGGCCATGAGCAAATTTCGACAGTACCTCGATGGAAGGCCGTTCACAGTTCTTACAGACCACCATTCACTTTGTTGGCTGACAGGTCTTAAGGACCCAACAGGACGACTCGCCAGGTGGACACTACGTCTTCAAGAGTATGACATTACCATAGTGTACAAAAGTGGAAGAAAACACCAAGATGCCGACTGTCTCTCAAGAAACCCTGTGCAAGACCACCAAGACTTTGATGAAGATAGTGACTGTCTCGCTGCAGTCCAGGATCTCTCTGCAGAGCAGAAGAACGCCAAGATTTCTCAAATTATGCTTGCCTTAAATCGGTCAGAGGATGTGAAAGGACAATTTAAGGTAGTTAATGGATTACTTTGCAAGAAAAACTTTGATCCGTTTGGAAACAGGTGGCTACCAGTGATTCCTAAACACATGTGCTTAGATGTTCTACAGAGTTCCACCAGCCGAAACGCCTTTCCAGCGCGTTGGGATTGACCTCCTCGGACGATTTCCAACGTCTGCTGGTGGCAGTAGATGGATTATTGTTTGCACTGAATATCTGACATGCTATGCCGTTACAAAAGCCGTGAAAACAGCCGAAGTACCCGAGATAGCCCAATTCGTCATGGAAGACATTGTATTAAAACACGGTGCCCCAGGGTCGTTAATTACGGATCGAGGAAAAGTTTTTCAATCGAATCTTGTGACAGAGATAAACAGTCGGTGCAACATTACTCATCACATGACGACTGCCTACCATCCGCAAACTAACGGGCTTAATGAACGCCTTAGTAAACCTTGCCGACATGCTATCAATGTTCGTCAATGTTGAGCAGAGCAACTGGGAAGAGGTGCTACCTTTCGTGACGTTTGCCTGGAACACCGCCAAACAAGTCACCACAGGATTTACGCCATTTTTCCTGCTGCATGGACGTGAGGCGACTACAACGATGGACACTCTTGTTCCCGTTATATCCTGATGACGTGGACGACGGCTATACCGTCCAGGTGTTAACCAGAGCTGAGGAAGCTCGGCAGTTGGCTCGACTCTGCACGCTGCAGGCCCAATAAAACGATCGCCGAAGGTATGACACGAGCCACCGCCCTGTCGTCTACCAGCCTGGTGACATCGTCTGGATCTTCACTCCTGTTCGGAAGGTTGGTCTCTCTGGGAAGCTCCTCAGGCGCTACTTTGGACCTTATAAGGTTGTAAGACAGTTGTCTGATGTTACTTATGAAGTTGAAGATTTCGACCCCGACTCAAGACGACGAAAGATCAGAGAGAAGGTCCACGTCCTTCGAATGAAGCCCTATAAGGATCCTGCAACTCAGGGTAAATTCTAAGCTCCAGCGACATGCAATAAGCGGAAAGGTGACGAAGAAAATAACGGCAAAAGAAGTTCTAAGAATATCACCGTCAGGGCGAGAATCAGTCATCAGAAGTCGGAGTATGCAGGACCGATGACTCGTTCCCGGACTAGGACGACGTAACACCGAGACGCTGTTCCTTTAAGGAGGGAGCAATGTCGCAGAAGAAGCTGAGTAGCACTGTGTTGTAGTGGTTATGATACTAAGCTGTTGTATGGAGGGTCGTGAGTTAAAAACGCACATGGACTGTAGAATTTTAATTTCTACATTCGGTTCGAGGACGTTCCAGAAGTATCCACAAATGTCAAGAATCCTTGTACTGGAATGTTCTGCAGCTGTATATACACTGTATGTGTTCTGGCCAAAGGCAGTTCGCTCTGTGATCTTGTATGTGCAAGTGCTGAATAAACTTCGTCAAGGAAACATCACTGTGGTTAAGAACAAAAAAATCGATTTTCGGTTTTCATCATATTTCGATAGATTAAGGTTTTATTTAAGTACTCCGAAAAGGATTTTGCTGACAAATTTTTTTTCGGGCATTTAAAGAGCATTTTTCTACCGCATGTGTTTTTGTGCCACACACACACTTTTCTGTCACCCACTTTTCTGCATATTTTTTAGATCTTTATATCCCCTACATTGCACGTTAGGAATTTTTTTTTTTTACTCCCGAGTGTGTTGGCTATCCTTGAAATGCAACAGATGGTATTCTTTTCTTTCTGCTGTTTGTAAACAACACACTTTCAAACACGCAGTTAGTTTTGTTCAAGTGTGATTGCGAGTAGTTGTTACAGAAAACTTGCAGATATACTATGGGCAGGCAATTAGGAGAAATAAAATCTGGAGGCAATGGAGAGAGATGTTTGGGCCATATTCTTCTATAAGTCCTCTACTGATGATAAGCCATGTCATGGATTGTGTCCGTAAGGAGAAAATTCGTGGTGCAAATACTATAGGGCTCAGGCAACTGGAGAATCTTATTCTCACCAGCATTCTCTTCCTGCTGCTGTTATTGCAGCAATTAAATCTATTTTCAGAGACTTGGCTCATCCTGACCTTCTAAGGAAATGTCTAAATGGGCAGACACAGAACCCAAATGAATGTTTCAATGGCATAATTTGGAACTGCCTTCCTAAAACTGTATTTATTGGCATGCATACAATGAAACTTGGAGTTCATGATGCTGTTATTACATTCAATTGTGGTAATACTGGAAAGTGTTGGGTACTGAAAAAGCTGGAAATTAATACTGGTGAAAATATGATCACTGGGCTGCAACATTGCGATAAAATGAGGATAGCCGATGCAGACAGGTCTGCATCCAATATGGCCAAGAAAAAAAGACAAACATCTAGGAAGGTGAAAAAGAAGCTGGAAGGGCTGCTAGAGGCCAAAGAAGGGCCATCATATGCAGCAGGACAGTTTTAATTAATTGTAAGTAACAAATTTCAAAATTTTTTTCCTTAATGTCAATTTCCCGCGAACTAGAATTTTCAGTACATATGCCCCATTATATCACAAACTATAATGGAAAAATGAATGAAATTTTCAGGGACTCTGCATAACATAAAAAGCCACCTCTGGTACTACATTCATTAATATTCCCCCATTAGGAAGTTCACAAAAATATTTTCTGCAGAAAAAACTTAATATTTTTGTTAATAAATTTAAAAAATTATAAAATCGATAAAGTAGATTTTAGTACAGTTGACTCAATTAGCATCATGTAACATACAGTAAAAATATTAAGGTCCTGCATCAAATAGTTTTTTCAAGGATGGGTCAAGTACTTGCCTAAATTAACATGGCAGGGTGTGGCCCCTTTAAGTGAAGTTAGTGTTCATCATTCATCTAATTACACCTTCTTCTACGTGACAATATTATAGTGTATTTAAGAGACCTGTAGATTATTTTTGAGCGTTCTAAAGTACTTTTAAGTGAGGCATACTAACATTTTTACAGTTTGTAATGTTAATTTTTACTATGTTCTTGAGTTATCTGAAAGGTTCGCAGAAAACAAATGAAAATAAATACCACGCAAATTGGATCTTTTTTATCCAGGACTTAAATAAAATTATTATAATACCTTCAGTATTTCGGCGCAATTCGGATTTTACTGACGCTTAGTTCAGTTGTTATATCATCAAAGCTCAGATCCCATTTCTTAACTAATAATTCAGTGATAACATGTGGAGTTATGTACAATGTAAATATGCACAGTCGGACCCTGGGTGTTGTGTGATGTCCTTAGGTTAGTTAGGTTTAAGTAGTTCTAAGTTCTAGGGGACTGATGACCATAGATGTTAAGTCCCATAGTGCTCAGAGCCATTTGAACCATTTGAACCACAGTCCGACCTGTGCTATATTGCTGATGGTTCAAATCGCTCTGAGCACTATGGTACTTAACTTCTGAGGTCATCAGTCCCCTAGAAAGTAGAACTACTTAAACCTAACTAACCTAAGGACACCACACACATCCATTCCCGAGGCAGGATTCGAACCTGCGACCGTAGCGGTAGCGCGGTTCCAGACTGTAGCGCCTAGAACCACTCGGCAACCCCGGCCGGCCTATATTGCTGACTTGCGTAAATAATGTTATTGACTTTTGTTAACACTTGCGATAATTTCTGTCTCGCGTATCTCTATGGTAAAAACGAAAAATATTTGAGCAAATCTAGCGGTAACAAACCTTATTTTACTTACAGTTGATCGAAATTTGCGTACTAAGTGCAAATTTTCCTTGTTTTGTCATATATATTTGGATGATTTCAAGCAAAGTGCAAATTAACCACCAAATCAGATATGTAACATCAGTCCTCTCTTCGTTATTTATAAGTTTCGAAAGATATTTTTCTTTATTTCTTTTCCTGTCATGAAAGTAATTATCAAATATTTCCTTCATCTTTTTTACCAGTTGTAATTAATTATTTTCCACCTCTTCGTTCATTCTATCCAATAGTTTTTAAGAGAGTGTTTCTGCACAAAGTTCACATTAATGGTTGCTTTATGGTACTAATATTTAATAATTCAGGGAAAGATCTCTGCAGATTTACGGGCGACATACGCCGAATGACTGAAGTGCAATTCAGTTTTAACATCTCCACTGCCTATTAAACAAAATAACCTGCAATTGAATCAATAGCTCATTCAATACAGATCACCAGAACTTTCTCTAATACACATAAAGGAACCTTTGAATTACCTTATTGGCTGCCAGTTCCCAACAGAAATACAGCAACCACTCAATTACTTTCGAGCATGCCCAATGTGACCACTAACCACAAGATACAGAACAAATCGAATGTTTATTCGATCACAACAAATTTTCACACCAGAATAGCAATAATGATTGGTATAGACAGGTTAAGATACGGCTCTGTCAGCCCAGTGCTGCAACAATCTAACACCATTGACATGTAATATTCACAAAGCATTCAGTAACGCATTTGTAATTTGCAAACATTATAGTATTCTATTACGAAACCGTAAGATGTTCAAACAAAGTTTACTACTGAAATGTATGGGAATTACAGGTTTGTCAGACAGATGTCAACGGATGTACTGGTTATATATCTATGTTGAGTTGTGGGTCACAGATCAGTGTTCTCTCCTCGACTATGGAGCACGTCTAAAACACAGTTACAAGAATCGAAGTAAAGCATAACTACTTTGCTTTTCACTGAGCGTTGCCATTCTGTCACTCTTTTCTTTTCTTATAAAATAAATAATGACTATATATCTTTTAAAAAAATAGGGAGGCGCTGACGTTTATATTTAAGAAAATCTTGTATTTACTGTATCTAAGTTGTTTCCGTCAGCAGTTCACTTGCAGCCTACTTGTCGGCCACAGGCAGCGTGGCACTGTGTCGTGAATACTGGTCGAGAGTCGAAGACAAGATGAAAAAAAAACTCGGGAATTTCACCTTTTTCACTTGTCAATCGTCAAAGTCAGCGAATAGAGAATGAAATAAGAACTGAAATCTCCTATTACTACTTTATACCACTCTCAAGAGAACGGCCCATTCTGTCATGTTGAAACTGATACTGCGGTATCGATACTTACCAGTAGCACATCGCTGATGCAACGATTTTAGCGTCTTTCCAGTAAGTACGCACGAACACTCTAGCACGAAGTTCTCAACCTGTAAGAAATCGAGCCTTTAAAAGCTAAGCGATCGGTCGCGCACCGAGCATTTTGCTCACACTCAACAAGCAGTCCTAAATGTACCTAATATGTATTTTGTTATTTTTATAATAAAGCAATCATAGTTAACTATTTAAAATATTTATTTGGAGTACAAAACCGTTAGTATATCCAAATTGTTGGTTATAATCTTAGAACAATTAAAATCGACGATCTTCTAAGTCACTAATAAAAAACTTGAAAAAAAAGGAACAAGTATTTCTTATTATTTAACTTTCGAGACTTAACCTTCACCACACATCTGAGCTTTGCGCATATCAGATAATGTTAGGGCATGTTCACTACACAAAAATTTTGAACAGTTGATGTGTGCATATTTTGTTTTCTGATTTTTGTGCCTTGGCAGACTTGACTGGGTTTTACAGCATCTGCAACTTTAGTTTCATTGGTAAATCGTTTTGTAACTTGCTGCAGCGGATAAGACAGATTCTGAATTAAACATCTACGCACATCTTCTCCCATCCACGCCAAAATTCTTTCTCCTTGTCTATCTATCTATAAAAATACAAAATAATGTTAGTTACTCATGTCGTATATACTCAGCCATCGCAAATAATAAAAAAACACAATAAACCGAGAGCAAAACACATAAAATAACATTAAAATTATGAATAGCGAAATATATATTTATGTTGACACTCGCACGATGAGTTAAATGCCGCACACCAATGAGTAGCCCAACCAACTTACCGGTACCTCTGCATGTGGCACCAGAGTACTGATACTGTCCGGGTTGGGGGGCACAGAAAGCCCAGATACTGAGCGGTTGAGAACCCTGTGGGCATTGTTGACAAAATGCCGCCAAGTCTTTTAAAATTTCTGTGAGCAAAATGCTCAAATCGCTAGCGGTCACAGGTTATGGTGCTGCTGGTGAAAAGCGAGGATTCGGTCGGAATACACGAGAGGGTTTAGTCGGAGTTCTGCAGCATTCCTATGGCATCGCGGTGGTCATGTGGTTGATTTCTGAGCATGCGTTGTCACGTTATACAAAACTGTTTTGGTATCTGCCGATGGCTAGTGGAGGTGACTTGGATTTCCACCCTCCCCTCTCCTCATCCCATCTGCCATCCACATCCTTCTGGGAAAACCCTCTCCTCCTGGTAATCTGCAGATCACCCAACCCCTCCGCTTCCCTAACCCTACCCCTCCACCCCAGATTTGGTGGGAAGTGCTCAGTGTGTGCTGAACAGTTGCTGTGGAAGGACGTAAAATACTTTCCTTATTTCATCATTATTGGGATGTGCAGAAGCTACGCTTTTGGAAGAATTTTGATGAGTTCACAATACCGCTCGAAATTGGCGGGAAAAGCTCAGGAAGTGCAAGTATTACCCTGTTGAGTCAAGCAGCAACCACATGCCCTAATTACACTGGTACAGATTGTCACTCTAGATCAGTTAAAAAATCATATGCTCAGCTACAGAGATCCAATACATATTGAAAAAAATGTACAACTGAAATCCTCACCTAAACATCATATAAAGATCAAGTATGCACTGCAAGGCTCATGAAAAACAATACGCCAACACATCTAAAGAGATCGCCTAAACTCCACCTATAAGAAATTATGAACATCTATATGTACAGCTACACACCATATAAAGGTCCAACACACAGTGCTAAACATATTGTAAAGATCGTCAAAAAATGGTACCAGCACACAAGACAGCTATCGATCACAAAAAGCCTCACCTATATACTTATAATCTTCACCTACAGATCATATGAAGATCCAATACACAATGTAGTGCAAGTTTTGGAAATCTTCGCGATAAATACCGTGTCAAAATTTTGAAAAATCCTCTCTAAACTTCGAAAAAATTATCGACTTACAATAACATATCAACATTTCGAAAAAAATTATAGCACTTCTGAAATAAAATCATCAGGAGATGCGCACTGACGGCGGTTTGTGCCATGGAGGCCACTGGGTCACCCCAACAGCCTGCTTTGTTGATCTGTGTTCCCGCATCTGCAACCCCCAGGGGGCTTGTGCAGATAGCTTATAATGCACTTGGAACATCCATTGCCGACCACTTGAAAGAAACGTGTCACCGACAATGAATGAAATGATTCTGAGATGGACAGACACCGACCACCTGAAACACCAATAAGGAATGAAGTGCTTCATGTCCTCACACGAAGACCACCTGCAGATCGTTAATCATGTTTTCCAGAAGAAAACGTTCTGTGTGTTGGCGACCTTGCAGCAGCACTTCACACACAAGCAGGTGTTTTGAGGGTGGTTCGGAGACAGTCCTCAGCTTGTCTATGCTCGCAAAAGCCATTCTATTCTTCTCGTAATGCCTGGCAAACACTTGGGCACTTAAATGTAACTGCCCTCAAGAACTGTGGAAATACCAGGACGTTTCATCAACAGTGTACAATATGTTTCCCATCTTCCCGCCCAGAAATTGTTAAGACTATTTTCTAGAATGAACGTTCTGTGTGTGGTCCTAAAGATGTGGTTGAGAGACGCCTTTTAGTCTACTTATTAAAATGTCAGTCCACCCACTTATCACAAATCTCGTGGAAGAATGTTGTCTCTTATCTATCAGGGAAAAAATGTAACTTATGCTGCTGAATGTCTTTCGATAAAAACCTTCATATTAGCCCCAATTTTCTCTTTGCGGTCACTTCGCAAGGCATGTATGGGAGGGAGTAAAATGGTTGCTCACAACACTTAGTAGAAGCCTACCTCTCTACTCCCCTTATGTCAGAGTATCACTTACCTTCCCACATTATCACGAATCGTCCAATCTTCAATATATGGCAGTTGCATCTACCTGAGTTTGGGAGTAAGATATGTCTACAAGCAAGTAACAGACCACTGCTAATTCTATCAAAATTGTATCACGTTCTGACATTACTTTTCCATTAGTTAGAAGGTTGTCTAGCCTGTCACTGGTTGGGTAGAGAGCTATCATAACGAGACATATAGCACACTAACATACGGAAAGAAATTAACAACCAAGCAGATGCTTACATCCAGATATTTTTTACGACTTGTGCTGCTTCTAGTGATTTGTGGTCAATGGCATAACGGAACAGCAGTAACAGGTCTCTTTGGCTGTTTAGATTCAATGGATACAACTATTTACATTCAACCCCCACCAATCGTCAATCCTCTGCAAATGGCTATAGCCTACCAGTGGCACAGCCTTCCGTTCCATAAGGACTTACATCTAAATATGTATTCCACAAACCACTAAATGGCGTGGACTATGTTCTAGCAGTATTCCTGATGTTTTCGTTCCTATCTCGCTCACTTGTGTAACGATCAAGTAAAAATTGATTGTCCATATTCCTTTGTATGTTCCCTAATGCAGTGCTATGCAGTGCAGAGAGAGCAGAACTAGGGCACTACTTTGCTTAAGATTGTTGAGCATAGAGATGAAGATGTGCAGTTTGTGATTTGGGTCGCTCAGCCATTCTAAGATCAGTGAAAGTTCATTGGACTGCATTGTTCCAACAAATTTAGATGCAATAAACATGGAATCAAAAATATACAAAAAATAATTATTGCAAAATACTGTTGCATAGTTTCGAAAAGTCAGTCACTGCTATTTAAGTACAGTGATACTTCTAACGAACTCTCCTGTCATTATGACCTGTCCTTACCACTTGCCATGCACGGAGATATCTGACAGAACTAAAGTGCCTGTGAACCCAGGCCCTGCAAGGTAAGGAGATCCCAGATGAAGTCACGATTAGACATCAGGATAACAACCATCATACATGCCCTAAAATATTTCAGTGAGGAAGGGGGTAGCCTCTACTTTAGAACACACAGACAACTGTTATGTGTACTAAACCTTTTTATTACAGAATCACCATACACATTGGGTTTGAGGGAATATGGAATAGTTGTAGGTAAACAACTAGAATTCTCTCAGATACAGATTTATTCACACTTAGCTTCTACACAGATACAAGTCCGGAGGCTAACTGCCGTTAGTGTCCAACATCCTGCCCAAAGCCCTCTCCTCAAAGATAGCACACTTACGCACAGAACAAATATGATATTTATGGCGCTCTACACCACATAGCCCCCCCCCCCCCGGCACAGTATGGAGTACGTCCCTGTGAATGGGGGGGGGGGGGTGAGAAGTTAGGAAGGTAACGCACAGTTCTTCTGCATCAGGCGGAAGCGGTCGATTGGTAGGAGACCGGGGGGTGAAACCTGGTTCGTTGACGGTGAAGTCAGCAAGCGACGCCGGCAGCTGAAGACGACATCCCGTCCTGGAGTGGAGGTGTAGCACTTCGTCAGCCGGCAGGCAGAGAATCACCTTGCCAGAAGGCCTAACAAAGACCCACAAATTGCCACACGCAGCACTTCTGCTCAATTTAAAGCGGCGCACCACACGAGATTCTGCACTTCCTCCCTCAATATTGTCACATGCGAGTACCACACACACCGTATCGCCATCTACGACAACAGATAATTTATGTATGTCATCAGGGTGCACATGTGTTGTGAATTCTTGGATGGCACCTGTACAAGCAATGGTAGGGAGGCAGGGAGGTGTGGGAAAGCCATGACAGGGGGTAGCATCTGCTAAGAGGGGGGTGGCAGGTACACTGGACTGCGCAGGAGACAACCTCGGGCAATCAACTGACAGACGAGGGAGCGTGACCGAAGGCAATGAGGAGCCGGCATGGATTTAACAGCGTGACAAAGAGCTGTCACACGAAGATGGTAACACAATGGTAGAATCCGAGTGGTTGGCAGTTCGACTGTGAGGGCTGTGAGGAGTGAAGCCCCGAAAAGATTGGCCACTCGAATTAGATGAACGCGGAGAAGGAGCAGTGCTCGGCAGAAAAGCACGCTATGGAGAATCAATACCCGAATGCATGGTGTGGGAAGATGGATGGCCGCTCGAAGCAGGAGTGGGAGAAATAGGGGAAGAATCAGTTAGGTTCACCTGAGGCTCACTTGGTTGAGTGAGACCGTGGTTACAGCGTCTTTTATGAGGAGATCCATGTTATTCTCAGAGCGTTTGACGACCTTGTAAGGACCTGTGTAGGGCGACTGATGCGGGGCTTTGACTGAGTCGTCTCTGAGAAACACGTACTCACACGAGTCTAGCGTGCGCGGTACATACACGTGCGGTGGCATATGAGCAGCCGGAGGTGGCGGCTGAATTTTGCTGCAGTGCAAGCGCACCCACTCGAGAAGTGAAGGGAGTTCAGAGGGCTGTGGAAGTGGGGCTGGAGTGACTAATTCTCCAGGCAAAACCAGAGGTTGGTCATACACAAACTCGGCTACGGAACCCTTGAGGTCTTCCTTGAAAGTCACGCGAAGCCCAAGAAGCACGAAGGGCAGTGCCTCTGTCCATAGTGAGTCATGGCAACGTAGGGCAGACTTTAAGGTGCGATGCCATCGCTCAACAAGCCCATTGCTTTGGGGGTGGCATGCAGAAGTATGAATTTTGACAATACCACACATTTTACATAAGTCAGAGAAAACTGAAGACTCGAATTGTCGCCCCTGGTCAGTGGTGAGATAAACAGGTGAGCCAAATCTAGAGATCCACGAATCTTAAGGATGCTCGACTTACTGTCTCAGAGGTAATGTTCGGAATAGGCACAGCCTCAGCCCACCGAGTCATCCTGTCAATAAACGTAAACAACTAACGGAAACCCTCGGAGGGGGGCAAAGGGCCTACGAGGTCGACATGAACATGGTGAAACCGGCCTGGTGGTTGGGCAAAACAGCCAAGGGGTGGAGAAGTGTGCCTGGAAACTTTGTTCTGTTGACACACCATGCATGCCCTTGCTCAAGACCGACAGTCATGGCGCATGTCTCTCCAGACAAACCGTTCAGCTACCAGACGGGTGGAAGCTTTGACACCGGGGTGTGCTAATGTGTGTAGTTTGTCAAAGACCTGGCGTTGAAGGGGCTTAGGAATGAATGGCCGCAACGTACCAGTCGATTCATCACACCACACTAAGTCAGATATGCCAGGGAAAGTAGAGCGTACCGGTTGGAGAGAGGAGCTGTGGTCTGAAATTAACTGCATGGTATCGGGGTCTGCCAATTGCAACCGAGGTAGGTCCGTTAAGTCAATTAAGGTTGTGACAGCACCAACACGCCAGAGAAAATCAGCGACCACATTGTCCGCTCCTCGGATGTAGCGAATGTCATTTGTAAATTGCAAGATGTAATCGATGTGACGAAAGCGTCATGGGGGCGGATCAGCCGCAGGATTTTTTATGGCAGGAACCAACTGTTTGTGATCAGTGAGCACATAGAAATCTCGTCCCTCAACATCAGTTCTGAAGTGTCTTATGGCCTCGTAAACTGCAAGTAATTCTCTGTCGAATGCTGAGTATTTCTTCTGCGTGTTGTTTAGCTTTTTTGAGAAAAACTGCAGGGGGGTCGTAACATCGTTGTATGTCTGACTCAGTATTGCGCCAATAGCATTGTCACTAGCGTCAGTAGTGAGAAACATTGTGGCGTCCGCCCGTGGGTGAGCAATAGTGACAGTGGAGGCCAACAGCTGTTTGAGTTCATTAAATGTCTTGTCCATGTCTGGTGTCCATGGTACCTGGCGGGTGCCGGAAGTTTGTGGGCCAGTGAGAGCATCTGTGAGAGGAGCCTGCACCGCAGAAGCGGCTGACAAATGTTTCCGGTAATCATTAACTGTTCCGATGAACCTGCGTAATTCCCTATAGGTCTGAGGGCGTAGCATCTCGAGAACAGGCTTGATCTTGTCCTGTGGTGGTGTCAGACCGTCCGATGACACAACATAACTTAGGAATGTGACGGATGACTGGTGCAATTGAGTCTTTTTATTGTTCAGTTCAATACCAGCGGCTGCTAAAATATCTGTCACGACTTGAACACACTCCTCACTCTGTTCCAAAGTAGAAGCAAAAACCAATATGTCGTCCATGTATACGAAACAAAAGTCTAGATGGGATAAAGTTTGATTGATGAAACGCTGCCACGTTTGGGGGGCGTTTTTCAACCCAAACGGCATAAATTTGTATTGGAACAGCCCAAAGGGAGTGGTTATGGCAGTCTTTTCAATATCCTCCGGAGCCATAGGAATCTGATGAAATGCGTGCTTACAGTCCAAAACAGAGAAGTACTTTGCACCTGCGAGTGCATGATTGAAGTCTGCAATGTGTGGGACCGGATATTTATCAATGATGGTGAGGGCATTTAAACGCCTATAGTCTCTGACCATACGCCAAGTACCGTCTTTCTTTTGGTCAAACAGGATAGGACTAGCCCAGCAACAGGAAGAAGGTTCAATTATTCCCTTTTGTAACAGATCGTCCAATTGTTCTTTTGCAATTTTCATAAATTCCGGCTTGAGGCGGTGTGGGCATTGCAATATGGGCGGCCCATCGGTTAGACGTAACCGATGAACTGTGCCATTAGTGACTACTGCAATACGTGGTGCGGCACGACAGTCAGATGTCCGTGAAGCGGAGCAGGCAGTGGCGGACGGGCCAAGCTGTGGCGCTGAGGGCACGGAAGTACAGGTGTGCCACCTGCTCGTAGGCTGCGTAAAGGCCACACACGTGTTAACATGGGCGAGGTTGGTACACTGGTTCTTGGTAGTGGGCCGTGCCGCTACGAGCACTGTAGGCACGAGTGGGCATGGCCGAACAGCAGATGGCCGTAGTTCATTGCCACGAGCTTGGCAAGTTAATTGTCCATTCGGAACGCAAGGAGCATGAGCACTCGGGCATACCCTAAGAGTTCACAACATTGTCGTTAATGTGCGCGGGCTCGAGAACACCAGATTGGCATGGACTGACCTTGTCTGTAGCCAACGAGTCATCTGCTTGTAATGCCGCGAGGCATTGTTGTGTGGAGGCCAACTCGTGGTGTATGTCGTGGAGATGCAGCAGCATTTCCGTACATTCCATCCGCAACTTCGAAGACTTGGTGCACTCCACTAGCCACTTGTTCGTCCAAGATTGCAGCTCCAAGGATAGGTTTACACACTTCTTAGCACAGCACACATGTTTGGTGTTAGCCGAACTGTCACTCGGCGAAGCGAAAGGAATATGTTTGTTAAGGAGGGGGGTGGGGGGGGTAAAACACAGATATTTTGCACAAAATCTAGTGAAAACTGATAGTGCTTGAGGAAATCAGTTCCAAGAATAGGTTCTTCAATTGTTGACACTAGAAACGTCCACTCCAGCTTGCACTCGGGCGAAAGTTTCACTGTATACAAAGTGGAACCCGAACACTGTAGGGTAGACAAGTTCACTGCACGAAGTACAGTTTTGTGTGGTTGCACTTTATTGGTTGCTAGGCAAACCGGCAGCAAAGAGACGTCTGCGCCAGTGTCTACCAGAAAACATACACCTGATCGTAAATCGCGAACATAGACTCGACCACACTTACTGTTATTGTCCGAAACGGAGTGCAACGTGGGATGGTGCCCGTTGTTTACATCGCAGAAGGTGGCACCGTACCCTACCTGTGGTTGGAGTTTGGGTAAGAACACGGTGACTGGCATTTGCGAGCTTGCTCGCCGAATCTCGCGTGGAAGAAACAGTAAGGTTAGGCGGGCCTGTGCTCCTGTGGGTAGTTGCTAGGTGACGGAGTATGTGCCCCAGAGTCTTCCACAGAGGCCGATGCACTGTCGTTGCAGGGAGTTGAAGGTGCAGGCAGGGCGGCTAGTTTAACAAACTTGTTATTAGCACCACCAGACAAGGGCGTGGCGTCAGAAAGTGTTTAAGTGCGGTCACGTCCAGAATGTAGTGCACAGAGCTCACGTTGCCTGGCGGAGTATGCTCTGTCGGCGGCGCGTAAACGTTCATTTACTGGCCTATCTTCATACGCAGAGATTGCAGTCTGGACAGGCAAAGGCAGCCTTTCAGTCCAGATTTCTGCGAGCGTGTCATCAGGCATAACTTGCTCATCGACGAGAAGACGGATGCACCGCCACAGCTGGGATGGAGACCTGTCGCCGAGACGTTCTTCGTAGATGAGCTGTCACACATTTTCTCCTGGTTTTAGAGACGCGCTCCAGTATCGTCTGTTTCGCCACAGCATACTTCCCTGCTAGGGGGGGTGCTTTGACCAGATCGTAAATTAAATCGACGCGGTCGTGCAGATGGTTCATGAGGCAGGCGAAGCATGCATCGTCGTCCAAAGCACAGACATTGAATGTTTGCTCAACCAGGTTAAACCAGAACTCCGGGTGAGCGGGTTTGAAGTCTGGAAATTTCGGCAGATTCGGCACTGAAGTCACTGCAGAGGTGCGCCTATTACTTTGGACGGAAGTAGAGCATGCAGAAGATTGCGAGTCCGAATTATTGGCTTCCCGTAATGCGGGAATCGCGAAATTCACTTGACGCCGGGGGGTGGCTGAGAAGCGACGGACGCTCGAACGGTGTGAGGATCGTAGTCAAAATGTGCATTCTCATTGATGTGGTAGCTCGGAGAGAAGCCACAAGTGCTTAAGTACGCCAGTGAATGTCCGTTATGCACACAGTATTCACTCGACCGTGAGTGGTGGGGCTGGTTGTAGGTGTCTGAGTAATTACTGTCCAGCACAGAATTGTTTACTTGATTAGAAGCAACACTAGGATCCCACACACGTCCACTAGGATGCACACTCGGTGTGATATTTGCTGTTTGGCGAGCATTGAACACCTGTTAACTAGCCGGCGCGGAAGGATACACGCGTGGCGGGTACTGATTTGAGTTTGAATTTACTACTGGATTTTCCAAAGTAGCAAAACCTCACTCAACGTCACGAACTGTATTGAATTGTGTGTTCAACACAGGAGTAGGAATGTTCTGACCAACACTCTGTGGAGAACACGTGGGAAGGTCCAGGCTAACAAAGCCAGAGTCCACGACCGTTGGCGGTTGGAAGAAACTGGCGGCACTCGATGAATTCCACTGCATGTTCTGGCTGAAGGATTCCGAAGATTCTTGCGGCATGTCCACTACGACGGCAGGAGTGCTGGAGAGATGTTGCTGGAATCCGGGCGGCGGTGAATGCTGAAAGGCCATTGTCTGGAGCTGAACAAAGGCCCTCGCGGTCGCAGAGAAACCCAATGCGGTAGGTGCATAAATAACCTTCGGGCGGTAACTCGGACGCGTATTACACAAAAATGGGGTCACCAGTGTGGGAATATGGAATAGTTGTAGGTAAACAACTAGAATTCTCTCAGATACAGATTTATTCACACTTAGCTTCTACACAGATACAAGTCCGGAGGCTAACTGCCGTTAGCATCCAACATCCTGCCCAAAGCCCTCTCCTCAAAGATAGCACACTTACGCACAGAACAAATATCGATATTTATGGCGCTCTACGCCACAGGTTCAAGTGTGTAATTGGTGACGTTGGAAAATCCTCTATAATTAGGAAGATCCTGACAATGTATTCACAAAACTAAATGAAATTAATCGTGATGGACATGAACACTTAACAATCTTTGAAAAGCATTGCTACATGAGAATGAACCCCTAGCATAACTTACAATACAATGATCACAAAACAATTTATCCTTCAAAACATTACACTCAGAACACTTTAATATGCCCTATTATCTGTGCCATTTTAGCTGGACAATAACGTATATTTACTAATACCTTTCTCGACTTTTAAGCCCTATGAACACACAAGCGATACATGGCTAGCATGGAAACGAGGGAATGAGAAGAAAATATGTAACGCAACTCCAATCTCCAATAGAACTGAAGAGCACACACAAGCCAATGACTCCCTTACTGAGCAACTGAGCAAATGCGATATTTACCATGCTTTGTTGGCAACTGTTGTGGTTGGCAGTGGTGTGTGAAGACGGCAGTGTGTCGATGCTGTGCAGACCTGTAAACCTCAATACTATTCCGGCCTTGACTGTATCAGCAGTTGGACTGCACTAAGTTTTCGTGAGGCGAAAAACTGTGTTTTTCCCTAGCCAAACTATTGGCAATGTCCACTCGCTCTGGCTTAGCGATGTGTACACCTTTTCCCTCTGTAATTGTTCCGCAGAACGTAACTAACTCGGGTCGAAATCCTTAATCTCCACTCCAGAGATGTTACGAGATTTTCGAACCCAGTAAATGCAAGTGTTCACTAAAAAGCTCCTGTAGACCGACAAAACAGGAGGTGTTCCATCTACACATGGCCCTTGTCTGAAGAGACCTCTCTCCCTTCTACTCATGGCCCCAGTCTGTATATCTTCCTTGCTTCCCCTACTGTACCTTGTGATCATCCACCATCACAAGTTGTAGCGGCCAGTGCTGATTGTGGTACCACTCGTGTCGTTTGTTGACCCAATGAGGCTTGAGAAGCGTATTGGGTGTGGAAACTATTTTCCTTCTGGCTTATAGCATTCATATTTCGCTCCTATACTCTCAGACTCCGCCCATACACGAGCTGTCCACGTGCGCCCTAGTTTTCTCCACGCCTTCATCACGTGATATGCGAGTATTTGTTAAAAATTGCGGTGCTTTCCACTGTGGGCTTTTTAGAGACCTCCCATTGTGATTCTGAAAGCATTTCTTTCCTAGAAGCTTCCCTAGCTATCAGGTGTGGTCTTTCTATGTCTGCTCCGTCCCATCATCTCTGCCCTGCTGTTAATTTTATTTTGTGTGACTCAACATTTTTCGTAAATGCGAATTCCGTGCATTGATCGTCTAAGAGCGGCTACGTGGACCTCTGCTGCGCTAAGATGCTTCTTTCCATTCGACACAGGTGTGAGTCAAAGAAGCTCACTTAATGGTTTATTGTTAGCTAATGGTGCCTGCCTCCCTGCTGCGAAGGGTCGAAGGTTTATGGCCCCTCTCGAAATGCGTTACATGTTCTACTTCTCTCAAGGTCTGGGAGCTCCCTGCATCACTTCAGTTCAAAGTGATTGCAATATTACGCGACTATGAACAAGCAAAGGAGGGAATGCTTGTTAATATCGAGTTCATTTCAGCCACGTATGAAAGATTACTCTCCATACTATGCAAATTAGTATCACCTTACTTGAAGTAGGACATGCGTGGTAGCAAACTCCTCGGCTTGTTGAGTAGATTACGTTTCTATATTTAAAATAGTAAATTATTCCTCCACCTTATATGCTGTGTGTTGTATGTCCTACTACCAGTAAAAAGTATTCCAGTACAAGTAAGCTTCCACACCATACATGTGCATATTGATTCTCTCCTGATTTTGAAATGTAATTTGTTTATGATGGAAATACCCAGTCGTGCAGCAAACCAGTGGAATCAGATGTGTGTAACACTGTTCCAAACGTCTGTCAGGGCTTTTTAAGTGCAGTGATGATGTGTTGATACTCCCTCCCAACATTAACAAATGCTCCATTAAAACTACAGTCTTCCATGCAATATACACCCATACAGACTCCATCCTAATTTCCAAATGTAATCTTATGAAGAAAAAATACACAGTAATCCTGCAGTGTAGTGGAATCACATGAGTATAACATATGTTCCAAACGACTATCAGAGCTATTTAAGTATAGTGCTTCTATGTAGGATACTCCCTACCACCATTAACAAAATTACCATTAAAATTTCAGACTTCTGCATCATATACATTTCACTCTGATTGCTGATATATACTTCTGTATTGCTAGAATTTATATGGTATCAAACTTGAACAGTCGATTTCCATAGTTTTAAGTCAAATCTTAAAAACCAGGTTCTTTTTAGTTGAGGAAGATGTAATCATTTCTCCAAAACATTATGTAGTCAAAGATATCCATTCTGATTCTAAAAAATCTTATGTTTCACCCCAACCTATAAGCTTGTTGTTATCTGTAGAAGACCATTGGAACAGTATTTCAGCGTCAACCAGTTCTACTTTAGATTGATTTTTTATATTCCTGTTGCATCCATACCAGTTTCTCCTAATATACACCATGCCCCAGATTATGGAAAATGGTGTAATATCTCTAGAGTGCATAGACTTAAAGTACTGATATATGACGTTATCCTTCCATCCAACATGCAGAGCACACATTAAGAATCCAAGCACCTTCAACCACCAATTCTGATTAAGTGGGGTCCTGTCTACTTGTTCTGTCTAAAGCATGCTAATTTCTCATGTAGCTATACAACAATTCAGTCAAATAACAGTAATAGTTTTATGTCAATAAAGCAGATTGACAATACTTAACTTTGAATTTACAGTGGTGTCGCAAGCGATGGGCGACATGCAAACAATCAAAGTCCTTTGCTGTATACAAGGTCCATGTAAGCAATTGATATGGATCACATGTCACTGTTGTCACAGTGCTCTCATAGTACTGTGCGAATACTGTCCGCCCAAGGCTGGCATGAGCGGCGCTTATATTCAAATCGTCTAGATGCCACTCCTATCGTCATAATGTCCTAGTCAGCACGCTATTGGCTGATGGCATCTCACAGCCTTGTCTGCAGTTCTGTTCTTCATCTTTGTGCCGGCACTTGTTGATATGCCAGAACAGATTACATCTGCTGTGTAATGCTTTATACTAAAATAACGTGATCCATAGCTGGAGACAGCAATCAGATTTTGTTTTTCTACCTGCAGTACACCCCAATACAGACTCTAGTCACTACTAGCTTAGTGAGGTGTAAATGTTGCAAACCACTTAGTACCAGATCATATGGAACTCTGTAGCACAGGTCTTAACAATAGTACTCTGGTGGGTGTCAAATGACGTTTTTTAATCCCCTGGAAGACTGCATGGTCACAGTGTAATCATAGCTACCATATCAAGAGCAGACCTAAGTCTGATTGATGTAGAAAGAAAGAGGGGAAAATGTTTTAACAATAAAGCTTTATTCATCGCAATGTGTATTAAGGAAGTACACCATAAAATAATACGAGTAGTATCTCTTAAAACATCGTTTCCTTCGTCAAAAATGCTCTTACTGTAGCTAATACAGGTCTCTGACACAAAGCACACGGGGAAAGGGTAGGTCTACATTTAACGCAAGCAGCAATATGTCCTCAGCGAAAGGACAGTACTCCCATTTCTTCCCAGAAACAGATTTCACATGGGTGAGTATTTTTAGAAGCTCTGCAGTCACATAGTGTTCTGATACCACTTTCAGAAGATTTGATGGACCTTTTAAAAAAATGGTTCAAATGGCTCTGAGCACTATGGGACTTAACTACTGAGGTCATCAGTCCCCTAGAACTTAGAACTACTTAAACCGAACAAACCTAAGGACATCACACACATCCATGCCCGAGGCAGGATTCGAACCTGCGACCGTAGCGGTCACACGGTTCCAAACTGACGCGCTTAGAACCGCACGGCCACACCGGCTGGCAATGGACCTTTTAAATTAATTGCAACCTTCGCAGTAATACTTACATTCATCTTCTGGCAAATGTTATCCATAATATTCTTACTCCTCACAAGAAGCACAAACAAGAACTTGGACAACAACACAGCATGTTATTATAGAGAGTACACGGCATCCTTCCACACCAACAGGTCAGCACACACTGAGAGTTTCCCAGCAGATTCTGGAAGGGCCAGGGAGGGTCAGGTGGGGAGGGTGGGGAGGGTGGTGTGGGTTGGAGGTGTGGTGAGGTTTGAGGGGGGAGAGGTTGCGTTTTTTCAGAGAAGTAGGGGTGGGGAGAAGTGGAGAAGGAACCCATGATATGCAGTGATATCATCAGTGTTTCGTTGCCATATCTACCAACGACGTCTTGAATAAATTTAGCAGCAATGCAGACTGTCCTCATATCGGCTCTGACCCTTTACTACTGTCATATCTGTTGACAAGCTTATGAAAGAAAATGAAGTATATTGCTGGAAGTATGTAGGTTTGACAACTGATTGGGGCAAATGTCAATGTCTGATAGTCACACTGGAAGTTAGGTCAGTTGCTGCCTTGGCTCAGTGGACACTGTGCAGCATATGTAGAGAGACTCTTACAGTTAAGTGTTTGGACAAGTGTCTTAAGGAGCTCTTGATAATGCAGTATAAATCGCCAACATTATTTAAGCAAGGCCTCAAAACTCTAACTGTTTGTTATTTTGTGTGGACACAGGCAGCTTCTACTTCTCTATAAAGTTCGGCAGCTGTCGAGGGGTAAGTACTGTCAAGATTTTTGGTACTCCATGAAGAACTCAGGATTTCCCTTATGGAGATTGCGATAGAAAACGTGCAAATTCCTACTTAGACTGTCTGACCAACGAAAACTGGTACATCGAATTGGTATATGTAGCAGATATTTTCGATGCCCTCAAAGTTATTAACTTAATTCTCTAGGGCAAGGACGTTCATACGTTTTTTGTGCAATACAAAGTAGAAGCAATGATAACGAAAATCGTCAACGATGGGCTCAAAAAGTGGAATAAGGTTCATTTGTCGTATTTCCTGTGTAACAGAATTTTCTGGAAACCGTGAAGTCAAAATTGATAACAAAAGCTACAATCACAAAAGATCATCTAAAATTTTTGGCTTCTAGCCTCAGGTAATTGACATTATATGTTTTCCTGCATTTTATGGAAATATTTTTGGTTGGTGTAATTGTAAACACCAATTTTCTTTAAACAATAACTTTATCTAAAACAGTTAATTTTTCAAATAATATGAATTTTAAATCTGATAATAATTTCTTTTAGTTATTTGTCTTACACTGTGATTATACATTTTGTTCTTCATTCATATAAATGAGAAATCTACTAACTAGACATACTAGAACATTATCTTTTTCATGTTTCATTATGAGCCAGTTCCCTAAAATTATCTAGTTTTGATTCAGATACTGATTATCTCACAAGGTACAAACAACGTCAAAAATGCCACTGAGCTCTTTTTAACATTGACCACTCTATTTCGAGTTTTCATATAGTTTTCTTTATAAAAAATATAAATATTTTTCAATCCTAATTGCACAGCATGTTTTGCTAATTAGGTCTACTGACATATGCGTCCACACAAGTGTGTGTGTGTGTGTGTGTGTGTGTGTGTGTGTGTGTGTGTGTGTGTGTATGTGTATGTATGGGTGTGTTTGTATTTTTTACTTGCAATGGATATAGTATTCTACTACACAACCCCAGAATTTTCGAACCAAGATTGTACTGCCAGCAGAGCAGTTTATTTCAGTTCATTGCTATATCAGCTATGTATATAGTAAATTGTCATAATTCTGTTTCCTTATTTTTAACCAAGAATAGTATCAGAAATCCTAAATTAATGTGTTATACAAACTGATTTTGTCATAATAGTCGTTGTTTTTAGTACAAGGTCACCGATTTCGATTCTGAGGCAATGAGAAAGATTTTTAACAGGTAATTCTGACATCTTAATAGTTTACTGCTATCAGATTCTGTCTTACAACTTTCCGAATATGTAGGAAATTTTTTGCCTCGTATATTTTCTGTCCATTATCGAATGGCGGAGCAGACAGCAATTGAAGTATACAACTGCCAATAACAACTATTTGTTTATCAACCAAGAACAGAATTTACTACACTTACAGGGGCGAATGTCCACTCTACATGATTACAACTGAAATGCCAGTCCTCGACATTGCCTAAGAGGTGCTCACAGTGATGAAGACCATGAACACAGAAGTTGGCAATTAGCAGGGCACTGCCATGCAAGAGAGGCGACATGGTGCCAGGAGACTGTAAGGCTGTGGGCAGTCAACACACAGCGGAAAAGTGCCCTCGGTAGTGGCTGTCAGACGTTCAGCATCATACGTGCTCATGACGAAGGCGAGGTGATACCTTCTGATGGCAGCAGCAGTGACAGGCGTGGAGTCTGAAGTATAGGCTCAAGGGCAGCTGACAGAAGTCCAGTGAACAGTGTGGAGCCCGGAGCATAACTGGCCACTGACGTGGCAAGTGTCGACCTAAATACCCGACAACAGATGACATCTAGGGTGACTTCATATGGACATGTGACGATGAGGAAATGAATTGTTGCCTGTGACTGCCGCACTGTTTACCACAACATGCACACTCCATATTGGCGCGGATAATGACCCCTGACGTTGTGGCGGCTATGGGAGACTTGGAGGAAAATGGCCTGGCGAACTGTATTGATGCCTTCTGTTTATAAGTGAACTCTCGAAATGAATTATCATGTTGTGGTGGCTTACTGACCTGTGGTACAAGTCTCTAACTATGGTGGCTATGTATGCAGTGGTACCACATACCTCTAGGAGAGATGGTGCAATTACCTTGTACAGGTCACATCTGGGCGGCTCACAGAGGGGATGATTCTGCTCCACGATAACACGCATCTACATGTCTACAAGCACACAAAATTGTAATGGCCAAGTTGAAAAGGGAGCAGCTTGAATGTCTGCCTTACAGCCCAGACATGTCACCCTGCGACTTCCATGTGTTTGGTCCACTAAAAAAAGCTCAAAGAGAAGAGCTTCAACTTGGACAATGAACTGAAGAACACAACCACAGGTTGGTATACAATTCGCCAGACTGTTTTCCGCCAAGCCTCCCACTGCCACCATAGCATCAGAAGCACAATGCACGCTAATATAAGGTATGCATGTCATGCTAAACAGTACTCCAATCACAGGCAATAATTTCCTTCTGCACAGTCACATGTCCGTGTAATGCCACCTTGGTATTTATCCATCATCTGGTATCTAGGTCACTTCTTGGCACTTCAGTGGCCAGTTCTGCTCTGGGCTCCACACTAGTTGTGGATTTGTCACTACAGCAGTGCGCCGCTCATCAGGTGATTGTCCATGAACTTCAGTTGTATTCAAGTGGAGTGAATATTCATTCTAGAAATTGTACTGAATTCTGTTCTTGGTTAATAAACAAACAGTTGTTGTGGCTATGTGTGTATTTCAGTTGCTGTCTGTTGCAGCTTTTGGCAATGGACAGAAAATATGCAATGCTATTTTTTTTCATATTCTGTAAAAGGGAGAATGCACAACTCAGCCACCACAGTAGGTTGTCCTATTGACTGGAATGAAATGACAGTACAATCAGCCAATTTGCAAACATGTGCCTGAGAAGTTATCAAAAAATTTCTAATTACTGTAACAGGACACTGAATTCCATAAGCACTGAACATAACCACACACTGCACTTGAAAAGACCAATAGTAGCCCCTGAGAAACACACAACCACTGAACAAGAATCCAAGATATAAGGAAGCATAACTACTGAGCATATGTGCAGAACCGTTTCTGAGACTTGAGTGTGCAAAAGAAGAGCAACCACAACTTTCAAGAGAAAGTTCCCAGTGCAGATTGCAATAACACAAGAAAACGATTCTGACAAAAAAAAAAAAAAGAAGCAAGCCGTTTCCACATAGTGGAATGGCAACTGGCCATCTCATGTGGTGGTTGTGAGATCCAGGCACAGGCAAGGCTTGTGACGAAATTTCCTCGAATGGGCAACCTGATGCCCAGAAGAACTCAGATGATCAACTGTAGCAGGGGCCAAAGGCTGCAAGGTGCCACTGTAGGCGAGGAGGTTGTCCACGGCTGTAGGCGTCTTCACAGGAGACGAAAGCTGAACAGATCACACGCTGCAGACAAGAGCTCCTGGTGTGCCAGGACAGAGAGGAACAACCACTAGGTAGCGCAGGCTATGAGGGGCACAGTACTGATACAACCAAATAAAGGGGAGGAATCCCTGGAATGCACATGCACAACAAGCGCTGGTGGCAACGAAGGCAAGGTGAGAAGAGAAGTGCTATGGGACCCGAGGAAAGGGCAGGGTA
The DNA here is from genome assembly GCF_021461395.2 of Schistocerca americana. Lineage (NCBI taxonomy): Eukaryota > Metazoa > Arthropoda > Insecta > Orthoptera > Acrididae > Schistocerca > Schistocerca americana. The sequence goes on from NC_060124.1 coordinate 131,319,712, forward strand.
GACCAGCAGGGATGGGTAGACCAGCTGCAGGGCCAGCAATGAAGGAACATGCAATCACAGGCACAGCTGTAGAAACATAAGCGCACACGACCGGACTGGCTGCAGTGACAGCCACGGAGGCAGCGTCGGTGTTAAAGGTGGCGGCTAGACCAGTGTCAAGAGGGCAGGCTGTGACTGGGTCGGCGATGACTGGACTGATGACAGAGACGGCATCATTATCGTGAGGCCCAGAGACGACAGCGCCAGCGACAACAGAGTAGGTGTCCGGTTGTGCCTCGTGCAAAGGCCGTGCTGATACCGTATGGACTTCCACCATAGAATTCTGTGAGTAACTTACTGAGGGCTGCAAGGTACAACACTGTAAACTGACTGAAGGTGGCCTAGCTTGTCACACACAGAACTCTTTGGACACCCAGTCCGCACACTGTTCACAATCGTGCTCAGTCAAACACTGTGGGTAGACTCTTCCCAATAATAAATTGCGGGATGTGAAACTTCTTTCCTGTGCTTGGACCTCTTCCTCCTGAACTCGTCTTCGGGAGGAGGTAATTTTAACTAGACTCCGGATAGGGCACTGTCTTTTTAGCCATCGATATCTTTTAAGTGGCGATCCTCCCCCACTCTGTCCCCACTGCTCTCACCTGTGGACGGTGAGACATCTTTTACTTGAGTGCCCCTATTTTACTCCGTTACGCGGCCGTCTATAGCTGTCGCCTGATATATCTTCAATTTTAGCGGATGACACGCACTCAGCCGATCGCGTTCTCGAGTTTATTAGTGCCAGTGAGATGACATCAGTCATTTGAAGCTCGTTTTGGGGGCAAACAACCACCCTCCTATATTGGTTTTTTAAGCTTTCCTTCTGTTTTTAGTTTTCCCACTTTTTTGAGTTTTGTTCCCATTACTGCTGGTTTCCAATTTCGTTTTTTTACCTTTTCCTAAGTCACAGAGCGGGCGCTAATTACCGTAGCAGTTTTGCGCCCTAAAACCATAACAAAAAAAAACCTGTGGGTAGACTGTCTGTCATTAACCAAGAAAGTGGTATACACTCAGCACGGTCGGCACCGAGTGTCTCTACAAAAATGCTTATTTAACCCTTCAAATGGTTCAAATGGCTCTGAGCACTGTGGGACTCAACATCTGAGGTCATCAGTCTCCTAGAACTTAGAACTACTTAAACCTAACTAACCTAAGGACATCACACACATCCATGCCCCAGGCAGGATTCGAACCTGTGACCGTAGCAGTCGTGAGGTTCCAGACTGTAGTTTAACCCTTCCATCAAAGTGTCATTGTCTACATACTCAAGATGGGAGTCCAAGAAAAACTGACAACCTAAATGATAGACATCTGCACTCACACTTGCAAGAAACTGAGCACTGTACTGTATAGCTTGTACATTATATGCTGTGAAATGCATCTCCAGCTGTGGAGAGAATATGGCGCATTCCTCTTTCTGACCGTCAAACTCTTTGAACTTTGATGCAGGTGCTGGAGTGGCTTGCTGAGACACGGCCACTTTAGTCAGTACCTGAGAGATGCTCTGCCGCAGCTCGAAGGCATGGACCCCAGAACTGAACATCAGTATGTGAGTGAGCTGAGTGACTCCATGAAACAGTCCCTGAAATTGAGTCAAAGCCCTGACGATTTTACAGGTATGAAGAGCTCCTGAATTTGAGGCAAAGATAGAAACAGCGATTGAACAGAAGTGATAATTCAAACGACACTCTATTCTATGCAAAACCAAACCGCCAGTGAACTGCAGCCTGAGCTTATTCATAAGTACGAGGAAATCACCAATTAACCCGTTTCAGCATATGAAGTTCAGAGAAAATGGTTATAGCAAGGGAGACATTGCTAAAGCTTCCAGGTGTCACTGACGAAAGACGCCTCGTGGATCAGCGGAAGAGATCAAGCTGGCTGCATTCCTTCCATACTGTGGAGCAACTACTAGCAATATAGGATGTATACTGAAGAGACGTGGTCTGAGACCAGCGTTCTGCCCGCCATCAATATAAGAAATATGTTATGTCCATTTAAAGACAACTCAGGTCTTCGAGTTTCTGGCGTGTATGGCGCCCCCTGTGAACGTGGCAGCATTTACATAGGTCAAACTATTCGCACTGTTGCTGAGCGTTGTGCAGAGCATTTGTGTCATATTAAAGAGTGGGAACTTGAGAAATCGGCTGTCACTGCACACTGCCAAGAAAACGGGCATAAAATGCAATTTGAAAAGATGAGTGTTTTGGCTCAAACACTATGATATTGGGATTTTGTCATCAAAGAAGCGGCCTAAATTAGAATAAACAGCAATAATTTTAAGAAAGACCATGGTTTACTTAGAAGGGCACGGGGACAGGCATCGGACACTGAGCGAAAACAGAGGCAGAGACTTGACACAGGAGGTGCAGCTACAAACGTGGTGCTGGTCCCTCACACCATCTGACATCACTCGGTTCCATGATGGGACGGGGCTGCTGGGAGCTGTGCAACTTGTTTTCTGTGCATGTGTCACTTCAGCCCACTCTGAAATGTTCAAGTCGCAGCGATTCCATTTGCATTTTTGCATATTTGCCATTGCGTATTTAACTCCTGATGAAGATGGCAGAGACGCTTATAAAAAGCTCAAGTGTTTTATTTGAGGTGACGCGGCTTGTACACCGAAAAGATTTTATTGAATCAGTTAATCACTAAAAACAACAACTTATTCCCTGAACTACGCAGAAAAGAAAAAAAATACCAAGAAAGTTGTTGCGCGAACTCGAATCCTCTGGGAGAAACCTACACAACATCTTCAAAACTAACAATTACCAAAATTGATGGACCAAAACCGACACACAATTACTGAATCCAAGAAATGAACTGTCCTTGTCTGGTACATGGTTGGACACACTCACTATGTAATAAGGCATTAACAGGACTTGCTCGGTACATGGTTGAAAACACTCACACTGTAATAAAGCATTAACAATAATTGCTCAGTTCACAGTTGAACACCAATATCACAATACACTGAGTGCAAATATGCTGTTCCATACGACAAACTATCACAGAAGCCAATATCCATTGATTTGCAAACCTACACAAACAATTTAGAAGAAACTGCATCCAGCTCCAGCAAAACGAACCGTAAGACACGTGAGAATCAGCCTACACAACATTTCTCTGCCCAATGTTAAGTGGTGCAACAGGTGAAGATTGAAATACACACTTAGCAATAACCACCATTTGTTTATTAATCAAGACCAGAACTCATTATGGTTTGTGGGGATAAATGTCCACTCTACCTGAACTGAAATGTCAGTCCTTGACGTTCTCTAAAAGGTGTCCACCATGACGAAGACCATGAATGTCGTAGTGGGCAATCAGCAGGGAGGTGCCTTGGAGGGGTAGCAACATGGTCCCATGGGGCTGTGAGCTTGTGGCGGTCAACATGCAGGTCCAGCGACGGAATGCCCTCAGGAGTGGCTTTGTGTGGTGGTCACAGCAAAGGCGAGTCGACACGTTCCGACGGGGAGCAACAAGTCCAAAATGTAGACTCGAGGGCAGCTGCCTGAAGTCCAGTGACCAGTGTGGAGCCTGGAGCGTAATTGGCCACTGAGAGGCAAGCCGTGACCTAAATACCCTACTGCTAGTGAATATTAGTGTGATGTCATCAGGATATGAAAGCGATTTGTTGCCTGCGATTGCGGCGCTGTTTACCATGACATGTGAACCGTATATTGGCGTGGCTTGCGCCCCCTGATGCCGACGTGGCTGCGGGAGGGTTGGAGGAAAAAAACTAGCAAATTGTATTGCTGTCTTTTGATTGAAGGCGAACTTCTGAAGTAAAGTTATTCATAGCAGGGGCTCTACCTGGCCTGCAGTAAACGTCTGTAAGTGTGGTGGATGTGTATGCATCCTTGCATATACCACAGTGTATTTATGAAAGTATAGATATGTGCTATCATCTAAATCTCATATTTACTGCTTACTTTAAAGCTCCACAGCTTCTGTTGCAAATTCTTATTACTTTCATAGAGCCGGCCGGTGTGGCCAAGCGGTTCTAGGCGCTTCAGTCTGGAACCGCGCGACCGCTAAGGTCGCAGGCTCTAATCCTGCCTCGGGCATGGATGTGTGTGATGTCCTTAGGTTAGTTAGGCTTAAGTAGTTCTAAGTGTAGGGGACTGATGACCTCAGATGTTAAGTCCCATAGTGCTCAGAGCCATTTGAACCATTTTTTGAACTTTCATAGGGAATGGTTTAGGTTTATTTGACATATTGGTTCTTTTTCTTAAGACCTGTCTAATAACGATGTTTGTGGGAACCAATCCTAATTTGCAGATATCTATATCTGGCAGTGATGAGGAGAATAATAAAGTGGATTACGAAAAGTATGTTTCTCCAGCTGTAATACAAGGGTTGGAACTTAAATATTCGCAACTATTTATTTACAGCTCATAAAAAATAAATACGTGTTTCAAAGTTTTACTGACCTTCAAAGTAGTCACCAGCATTGTGTATGATCCGTTGCCACCGATGTGGAAGTGGTAGGATACTCTTAGCAGTGCCAATTGTGCTGACAGTTTGAGCGTCGCAGTCTATTTCCTGACGAATTTGTAGCGGTTCTGAAGCAAATGCCATGAAGTGTTTCCTTCAGTTTAGAAATAGAGCTGAACTCATGAGGGTTTAAGTCAGGGGAGTGCAGTAGGTGGTATAGCACTTAGCAGCCCCTTCAGTCACATAAATCAGTAACAGCTTGCACTGTATGTCCTTGAGCATTGTCCTGTAAAGTGATGGTCAGGTCCTGCAGAAAGTGTCATCACTTCTGTCTCTATGCTGTTTGTTTTTGGAACACAACCTACAACCAGCTTAGAGACAGAAATGATGACACTTTCTGCAGGACCTGACTATCATTTTCCAGGACAATGCTCAAGCACATAGGAGCCTCGTGAGTTCAACTCGACTTCTAAACAGAGGGAAACGCTTCACGGCATTCGCTTCAGTACTGCTACAAATTCGTCGGGCAATAGACTGCGCTGCTCGAACTGTCAGCACAACTGGCACTGCTAAGAGTATCCTACGACTTCCACATCGCTGGCTACATGTTATACACAATGCTGGTGACTACTCTGAACGTCAGTAAAACTTTGAAACACGTATGTATTTTGTACGAGCTGTAAATAAATAGTTGCCACTTTTTAAGTTCCAACCCTTTATAACACTCCCATACAATACTTACATCATTTTTGTTGGAGTTGGTGTTAATAGTCTCCACTTAGTTTACAGATACATACTGTAACTAAAACTGTAGGCAGTCAGAAAACAATTTATAATTTTTTCTCGTTCTTGATTATCCAGGCGTTTTATTTGCTCTCTGTTCAACTTTTGTGTATTTTTTTTGCCTCAGTAGACAAACTACAGAACACTGTTAAATACAACATGGAAGCTGCTTTGTAAACTATCTGGTAATTTACGCCACGGAGATTTGATTGCCACAGGTCGTAGCGGAAAATATTGTAAATACAGTTTGTTGACATTTAATGCATTTAGACACACATCCACATGGTCAAATAGACCATCCATTACACAGTGATAAATCGTAGTCTCTAATCTGGTACTATCAAGTTCTTTAGCCAAGGAATATGTACACATTTCTTGTAGATGCTTATCAGGGCTTTCTATAAAATCGACACAATGGTTACCGATAACATCGTTCACCCCTGGATTTATGATCTGACATATTAACTTGTTATCTATCCATATTCTACAATTGGAGCTAGTCGACATTAAACAGTCTTATTGTCGCTTACAATCACTGTTTCCTTGTAGTCTTCCGTACAGATGTTGGGTAGACACACATCTCCATTCCGTTGAAAATGCTACGAAAATCTTGCATTTTATCGACATCCATTAAGTAATAATTTTCTCGATGAAGCCATAGCATAGCTCAGACGTTTGATCCATTATAATATCCATTTGAAATACCATCAATTCCACTTTATATGATGCAGTCACAGAACTTTGTATTTCCTCGAAATGGGTTCCAGTATTTCCTTGTCTTTTTATTTTTTTTCAGCATGTCTCTCGTTGCCGCATTGTTGCCACCCAAGCGTTTGGCAAAATAGCGCAGGTGACTCCTGTACATAAGAAGGGTAAAAGAACGGACCCGCAATTTTACAGACCAATATCCCAAACATCGGTTTGCTGCAGAATTCTAGAGCATATTCTAAGTTTGAACATAATACGAGGGCCGTTCAGAAAGTAACCTCCGGTTGATTTAAAAAAATACACCAAGTTAAATAAAAATATTTTAATATATACATCTTACAACTACATCTTTGCACTATTTTTCTACATAGTCTCCATAGCGATTGAGGCACTTATCGTATCTCTTCACAAGCTTTGAAATTCCTTCTGCATAAAAATCACCCGCTTGTGCCTGGAGCCAGCCTGTGACCGCATCTTTGAGCTCTTCGTCATCATCAAACCGCTGTGACCCGAGCCATTTCTTCAAATACATGAAGAGGTGATAATCACTTGGCGCCAGGTCTGGGCTGTAAGGTGGATGGTTGATAACGTCCCACTTGAAGGACTCAAGAAGGGCCGTTGTTCTGCGTGCAGAGTGAGGACGGGCGTTATCGTACAAAAAAAACGATACCGGAAGTCAGCATACCACGGCGTTTGTTCTGTATAGCCCGTCGTAACTTTTTTATTGTTTCACAGTACACGTCTTGATTAATGGTCGTACCACGTTCCATGAATTCAACCAACAACACCCCTTTGGCATCCCAAAACACCGTTGCCATCAGTTTTCTGGCAGAAAATCTTGCGAGGCTTTTCTTGGTTTGGTAGGCGAATTTGAATGTGCCCACATCTTTGATTGTTCTTTTGTCTCAGGGTTCACGTACTTAATCCAGGTTTCATCACCGGTCACGATTCTGTTTAACAATGGTTCTCCTTCGTCCTCATAACGTGACAGAAAGTCTAATGCAGAGGCCATTCTTTGAGTTTTGTGGTGGTCGGTAAGAATTTTGGGCACCCATCGTGCACAGAACTTACGGTAACCCAATCTTGCTGTCACTATCTCGTACAAGAGAGTCTTAGAAATCTGTGGAAAACCAGTAGACAACTCCGACATTGAGAAACGTCGATTTTCACGAACTTTTGCATCAACTGTCTGAACGAGTTCGTCAGTCACCAATGATGGTCTACCACTCCTCTCTTCATCATGAACGTTTTCTCGTCCACTTTTAAATAAACGTACCCATTCACGGACAACTCCTTCACCCATAACTCTTGGTCTGTACACGGCACAAAGCTCACGATGAATAGCTGCTGCAGAATATCCTTTGGCTGTAAAAAACCTTATGACAGCACGCACTTCACATTTGGCGGGGTTTTCTATTGCAGCACACATTTCAAACTGCCACAAAAACTAAACTAGCACAGGTACGACGTTCACTCGACCACGGCTTGATGCCGACTGACCTGTTGAGTGCGTGAACGCACAGATGGCGTCGCTACTCCCCCCACAACCCGCACTGTGACCAATCGGAGGTTACTTTCTGAACCGCCCTCGTACATGTCCTAGAGATCGAAAAGCTCACGTCCATGAATCAGCACGGCTTTAGAAAGCATTGTTCATGCAACACCCAGCTTGCTCTTTCACATGATATGCTGCGAACTATGGATGAAGGGCAACAGGCAGATTCCATATTTCTAGATTTCCGTAAAGTGTTCGACATGGTACCCCACTGCACACTATTAATGAAGGAAGGAGCATACGCAATAGGCTCCCAGATAAGTGACACGCTCGAAGACTCATTAAGTAATAGAACTCAGTATGTTGTTCTCTACAGCGAGTGTTCATCGGAGACAGAGGTAACATCAGGAGTGATGCAGGGAAGTGTGACAGTGGCGTTGCTATTTTCTACAGGGTGACACAGAATAACTAGAATGTTTGAAATGAGTAGTGGTAGTCATGGGCAGGTGGCAGCGTTGCGGATTCGTGACAGTTAAGCCTAGCTTAGACGATGACATTGGGTTGCACCACTCATTGCGTGGAATGAGTTGCATGTAAATGGTTTCATATTTGACTGTAGACACGGCGAAATCAGCACATACTTCAGTTTCGTCGTTTTGTGGGTTCTTGAGTCGTGTCTGAAATGAAAGTTTTGGCAGCTGCATGTCACATGAGTCGAAATGGAGTTGAAGCTTGTTCCGTGGAGTCGCTGCATAAGAAAAAAATAAGAAACATTTTTTGATTCGTGACTGGATGAAGAAAAGACGTCAGCTCGGTTGCTCCACATCCTTGCTGAAATAATTTGTAATGGAAGACCCAAGAAATTCTTTTAATTATCTTAGATTGCCACCAGAACTGTTAACATTTCTTCTAAATAGAGTTAATTATGCGATAAGGAATAAAGATATTGTAATGCATGAAGCACTGTCACCAGAACTGAAATTACATTTCACATTGCATGCATTACAAGCGAGAACACTCAGCATGCTATAAGATGCGGTTTTAGATGGTGATGACGCTTTTTCCTTAACACAAATAATTATTAACAGTAATAATTATTAACATTAACAGCAGTAATTATTCGAAGCAGGCCGCATTAAGAAGAGAATGGTTTGCAAACTACTCTCTTGAAGATAGATCTGTACAGTGGCAATAAACCTTGGTTCAAATGGCTCTGAGCACTACGGGACTTAACTTCTGAGGTAATCAGTCCCCTAGAACTTAGAACTATTTAAACCTAACTAACCTAAGTACATCACACACATCCATGCCCGAGGCAGGATTCAAACCTGCGGCCGTAGCGGTCGCGCGGTTCCAGACTGTAGCGTCTAGAACCGCTCGGCCACCCCGGCCGGCTACAGTGGCAATATTTCAAAATTCAAACATAAAACATATGTGAATGGGGAGCACTGCTGCGACGTTTTAAATAGATTAATATTGAATAAAGAATGCAGCTTCTTGATTTGCGTAGCCTTCCCTCCTGCCAACAATAATACCCCCCCCCCCCCAAAAAAAAAAAAAAACAGCTAGAATTGCATTTGCTTGTGTTTTTCTTAATTCAGTTATATATGTGCTCCTAATTCAATAAATTTTGCCCTGCAGCTCAGATATTGTCGAACTATCTATGTTCTGATTGCACTCGACGGTCTCAGGGGCAGCAAAATATTGCTTATTTTTATAATCAGCATCACTGAAATCACACAAACACCAATGCAAAGCATAGATATCCAAAAAGCCAATATTATTCTCCGTTCCCCACTTCATATTTCAGTTTGTCTACACTCTACGAACACACACAACCTCGAAACTCATGCTACTAGTGTCGCCAGAGTTAGAACACGCCGAAACTATTTAGTTTCACCGACGAGTTGTGCAAATGCGCGGCGCGCATGCGCAGAGGTCGGTAGCGCAGTTGCCTGCAACTTACAAGGGGAGGCCGCCAATTGTGAAATTCAGATCCGATTCTTACTGCGCATAATAAAAGCTCATGGCCAGAGGTATAATGTGGCAAGGCACCAAGATGCACTTCTCAGCCATTGTCGAGAAAATCGACAGTTAAAATAAACCGTTGCGGTGAAATACTCTCTACGATTAATAGTTTTATACAGCGTCGTGGTGCAGCGGTAAGCGCTCGGGTTCGTAATTCGAAGGTCGCCGGATCGAATCTCGCGCCATGCAACATTTTTTTATTATTAGTTTTTTGTAATTCATGTGTGTGTAAAAACTATTAATGAATTGCTTATGCATGTTGGTGAAGGCGGATCGCTCTCCAATTGTACCGCCTCCATTTTTCCGTTTGTTTAACATGGTGTACCAAAGCTCTCACGTCCGCACTGATTTTCGACGATGTTATAAGTTGCGCTAGGGACCGCATCTACCTTCTTTCGAAGTTAACAGGCAACTACGCTGTTATGCAGCGGCTCGTTTCGGCCCATTCAACATCCGTCCTTCAAGTGTAACGAGCGAGTAATGGAGTTTATATTTCATACCTGCCACAGCAAATTTTTGTTCGTGGGGTTTCTATTCTAATTCGAACGTTTGACTTACGCTATACGTATTCGTTTCGGAATATCGTTTCTACATCTTCCGTTAACTATACGTGGTTAACATTATGAAGACAATTAATAACATTTCTGAAATACAACTTTGTTTGCGGAAAACATAATGATGTTCGAAGTCACCAGTTTTTCCACGACAAACGACTTTCAACAACTTACTGTATTCATAATTGTTGCCCGCCGGGAATATTATATATATATATATATATATATATATATATATATATATATATATATATATATATAACACACACACACACACACACACACACACACACACACTCCTGGAAATGGAAAAAAGAACACATTGACACCTGTGTGTCAGACCCACCATACTTGCTCCGGACACTGCGAGAGGGCTGTACAAGCAATGATCACACGCACGGCCCAGCGGACACACCAGGAACCGCGGTGTTGGCCGTCGAATGGCGCTAGCTGCGCAGCATTTGTGCACCGCCGCCGTCAGTGTCAGCCAGTTTGCCATGGCATACGGAGCTCCATCGCAGTCTTTAACACTGGTAGCATGCCGCGACAGCGTGGACGTGAACCGTATGTGCAGTTGACGGACTTTGAGCGAGGGTGTATAGTGGGCATGCGGGAGGCCGGATGGAAATACCGCCGGATTGCTCAACACGTGGGGCGTGAGGTCTCCACAGTACATCGATGTTGTCGCCAGTGGTCGGCGGAAGGTGCACGTGCCCGTCGACCTGGGACCGGACCGCAGCGACGCACGGATGCACGCCAAGACCGTAGGATCCAACGCAGTGCCGTAGGGGACCGCACCGCCACTTCCCAGCAAATTAGGGACACTGTTGCTCCTGGGGTATCGGCGAGGACCATTCGCAACCGTCTCCATGAAGCTGGGCTACGGTCCCGCACACCGTTAGGCCGTCTTCCGCTCACGCCCCAACATCATGCAGCCCGCCTCCAGTGGTGTCGCGACAGGCGTGAATGGAGGGACGAATGGAGACGTATCGTCTTCAGCGATGAGAGTCGCTTCTGCCTTGGTGCCAATGATGGTCGTATGCGTGTTTGGCGCCGTGCAGGTGAGCTCCACAATCAGGACTGCATACGACCGAGGCACACAGGGCCAACACCCGGCATCATGGTGTGGGGAGCGATCTCCTACACTGCCCGTACACCACTGGTGATCGTCGAGGGGACACTGAATAGTGCACGGTACATCCAAACCGTCATCGAACCCATCGTTCTACCATTCCTAGACCGGCAAGGGAACTTGCTGTTCCAACAGGACAATGCACGTCCGCATGTATCCCGTGCCACCCAACCTGCTCTAGAAGGTGTAAGTCAACTACCCTGGCCAGCAAGATCTCCGGATCTGTCCCCCATTGAGCATGTTTGGGACTGGATGAAGCGTCGTCTCACGCGGTCTGCACGTCCAGCACGAACGCTGGTCCAACTGAGGCGCCAGGTGGAAATGGCATGGCAAGCCGTTTCACAGGACTACATCCAGCATCTCTACAATCGTCTCCATGGGAGAATAGCAGCCTGCATTGCTGTGAAAGGTGGATATACACTGTACTAGTGCCGACATTGTGCATGCTCTGTTGCCTGTGTCTATGTGCCTGTGGTTCTGTCAGTGTGATCATGTGATGTATCTGACCCCAGGAATGTGTCAATAAAGTTTCCCCTTCCTGGGACAATGAATTCACGGTGTTCTTATTTCAATTTCCAGGAGTGTATGTATATATATATATATATATATATATGTGTGTGTGTGTGTGTGTGTGTGTGTGTGTGTGTGTGTGTGTGTGTACACACATTTGAATTACAAAAAATTGCATGGTGCGAGATTCGATCCGGCGACCTTCGGATTACGAACCCGGGCGCTTACCGCTGCGCCACGACGCTGTAGATAATCATTAATCGTTGAGAGTATTTCACCGCAACGGTTTATTTTAACTGTCGATTTTCTCGACAATGGCTGAGAAGTGCATCTTGGTGCTTTGCCACATTACACCTCTGGCCATGAGCTTTTATTATGCGCACTATGAACTGAATCTGAATTTCACAATTGGCGGCCTCCCCTTGTTAGTGTCGTGTAAACTGCGCTTTAGCCACAAAAATGTTTTATAAAATCAATGGTAGTTTGGTAGCGGCGCAGAGGGAGTTTCAACGTTTTTATAATTTAGGACGTCATGATGCCGTTTTGTCGAAACACGCGATAAAATGTTGGATTAATAACTCTGATGAGACTAGATCTTCCCTCAAGAAGAAACCAACACGACAACCAAGAAGCGTGCGTTCTCCAACGAACATTGATGTTGTACGCGAGTATTTCTTACAAAGCCCACGGCGTTCAATTCGTAAGCAAACTGCAGTGGTTGGAATGTCCTGGGAGAGTGTTCGCATAATTCTTCATCTTGATTTAAAATTTAATCCGGAAAAACTGCAGATGGTGTAACAATTGAAAGGCAACAACGACCGGTTACGATTAGGATTCATTCAACAAATGATAACAAAAATAAACAATGATGATGAATTTCTAAACAAGTTGTGGATGCCAGATGAGCCCACTTTCACAGGCTATGTGAATAAACAGAACTACGTTACTGGGCAAACACAAATCCTAATGACGTTCATGAGCGCCTTTTACACGCTAGTAGTGTGACAGTATGGTGTGGTGTTTCGTCACATGGGATAATCGGACGGTATTTTTTCGCAAATCAACAGGAAAAAACAATAACTGTCAATGCCGATCGTTACGTGTAGATGTTACGAACTTTTGTTACACCTGCATTGAACAACTTTCCAAATGTTCAAGAAGCCTGGTTTCAGCAGAACGGAGAGACGTCACAAACTGCACGGCAATCAATGGCATATGTGCAAGAGTTGTTTGGCAACCGTGTGACCTCACCTCACGATTTGGTAACATTCCCTGGCCCCCTAGATCGCCAGATTTATCCGTTTGTGATTTTTCTTGTGGGGCTACCTCAAGAGCAAAGTCTACACGACTAGACCAAGAGCCCTGGATGAGATAAAACAGAGAATTCGGGATGCAATTCACAGTATCCCATCTGAGATGCTGCAGCGGTCAAAAAGGAATCTCAACAGCAGTTTTCGCGAATGTATTCGTACAGGAAGACCGCCATCTAAAGGACGTAATTTAAAAAAAAATGATAAATGCCATCAGTGTTTCGTAAATGGCAAAATTGTAAGGTTTCAATTACTATGAATGCAATTTCTTTCCTTCATCACTTCTAGTGTTATTGGACTGTGGAAATGTTCCCTTTTTCTGTGTCATCTTGTATATACATAAATGATCTGGTGGACAGGGTGGCGGCAATCCGCGGTTGTTCGGTGATGATGCCGTGGTGTGCAGGAAGGTGTCGAAGATCAGTGACCGTGGGATGATACAAGATGACCTAGACAACATTTTTAGTCAGTGGCTCAAAATGTAGAAAAATGTAAGTTATGCGGTCGAGTAGGAAAAACAAACCTATAATGTTCGGACACAGCATTAATAGTGTCCTGCTTCACAGTCACGTCATTTAAATATCAGGGTATAACGTTGTGATTAGATTAGATTATATTTACTTTCATTCCAACTGATCCGTAGTGAAGAGGTCCTCCAGGATGTAGAACATGTCAGAAAAACAACAATACATGACAAATATTTTCAACTCAAACAAATAAGCTAATGTACCATTCCACAGGTCCCAAGTGGCAAGGTCGTCATTTTTTAATGAACACTATATGAAAGAATCATTTTACAAATACTAATGCACTGAATTTAAGATAAAAAAAGTTTTTTATTTATTTATAAGATAATAAACGTGTAATACAAGTACTTAATACTTATTTACAATGAACACATTATTGCACTGAACTGGCGCAGAAGTTAGATTGTACTTACACACGCACACATTTACAATTAACACATTACTGCACTGAAATTGTGCAGAAGTTATATTGTACTTATATATATACAAATCAGTTGGTTCTACTGAGAAATTCATCAATGGAGTAGAAGGGATTGGCCACCAATAAATCCTTTAGGCTTCTCTTAAACTGAATTTCGTTGGTTGTTAAGCTTTTTATGGCTGCTTTCAAGTTATTGAAAATGTGTGTTCCTGAATAATGCACGCCTTTTTGTACAAGACTAAGTGACTTTAAATCCTTGTGAAGATTATTCTTATTTCTAGTATTGATTCCATGAATTGAGCTGTTGGTCTGAAAAAGTGATATATATTTTAATGACAAATTTCATTAAGGAATATGCGAAGCGATATGAAATGGAACCTGCATGTGAGGATTGTGGTGGGGAAGGCAAATGGTCGATTTCGGTTCATTGGGAGAATTTTAGGAATGTGTGGTTCATCTCTAAAGGAGACTGCATATTATAGGACGCTAGTACGCTGTTCTTGAATACTGCTGTAGTGTGTGAGATTCACAGCAGGTCCGAATGAAAGAAGACATCGAAGCAGTTCAGAGGCGAGCTGCTAGATTTGTTAGCGGTAGGTTTGATCAGCTTCTGGAACTCAAGGGGAAATCCCTGGAGGAAAGAAGACATTCATTTCGAAGAACACTACTGACGAAGTTTAGAGACCCGGCATTTAAAGCTGACTGCAGAACGATCCTACTGTCGCCCACAAACTTTTTGCATAGGGACCACGAAGGTAAGAACCAAGAAATTATGACTCATATAGAGGCATGTAGATAGTCGTTTTTCCTTCGCTCTGTCTGTGAGTGGAACAGGAAAGGAAATGACTAGTTGTGGTACAGCATACCCCCCGCCACGCACCGTGTGGTGGCTTGCGGAGTTTGTATATAGATGTAGATGTAGGAGAAATGGTAGTTTTGTCTTCAAACCGTGCCTCAAAAATGTTTTGTTTCCCTCTATTAAAGCACACGGACGTGGTGTCATCTCCCTCTTACATCTAGTGCTTAAAAGTCAACACTTTCTGCTGCAGATTCAGATTATGTCCTTTGTATAGTGCTTTTTGTAAGCGTATCTATAAATTAGTGTTTATTACTGAAATGGGAATTGTGGAGGGTTCTGACATACGGGTGTAGGCAGCAAATTATATGAGTGTTGTGTTATGGAGTGCTTGTGTTGCATTGGAATCTAACAATTTCCGCAGCATAAATCCCTTTGCGACCTCGAGCTGATGATATGAAATGGTGTAGTACAGGTCTAAACGTCTTAACAATAGTACTCTGCAAGGAATAAAATGGCGTTTTTAACACTGTGGAAGACTGGCTACATCGACAAATGCAGGTACAGTGCAGACTTTTGTCTGACAAAAGTTTTGACACTAAAATCATGATTCTTTGATACTAGTCAGTAGTTTCGAAGGAAGTGTTAACATCATGGTAAAATCATAGACATGTTATTGAGAGTTGGCCTATCTAGGTATACTGTGTCTCGATACAGATGTTAATGGGTGGTATATCACTTTAAGAAAACAAAGAAAGCTACATCCTTTGTGTGTACATAAATACTTATACAGCATTTTGCTAATTCTATCGCGGGATTTGTGACTGTATATCTTCACTACAATGCAAAATATCTAAAACGTCTGCTTATCTTCTATGCCTCTCATATGTGAGATTGATGTGAACCTACGTGTATTGCTATATGTCACAGCAGCACCGCGTTTTACTAGCGAAACTCTTAGAAGTTGTAAGAAATCTACTAAAGAGACTGCATATGCTACACTTGACAGTAGCCTAGAGCACTAAGAATTTTAATTTTGCTTTTTATTTCCCAATTTCTGAAGCAGATCAAACTGGGAACAGAGGTTAATAAACAGATTTTTTGTGTATCGTCTAAACTACTAAACTCCCTCAAACCCAACGTTTTTGGCACGTACACCAACTTTTGACCACTCTCCATTAATATTTACAGTAAGTGCAGTATTGTATTCCTCATTAATATCCAAATTTTTACCATGTACTGCGTTTAAAGTATTTGCATACCTTGCTAGCACAATGGCAATGACATGCCATTTTTCAAGTAACAGTTTATAATATTCCTTTGTGGCAACTGTTTTCGCTAAATAACCCGGGTCCAGTTATTTGTCGTCGATCTCTTCAATTTTTCCACATTAACTGCATTTAAAGGATAAATTCGTTTTATAGTAACCAACTTAAGTCAGTTCATTACAATGCCTCTTTTCCTTGAGATCTGTGGAATACTAGTATTTGTAGAGGCAGCAATAGTTTATAGTAATTTTTCTGAAGGAATAACTAGATGCGTAATGTCCAGTCCGCTACATGGTGATACAATGTAATCTTCTTTTCTTTAAATAGATCGAAATAGGAATGGAGGTTTATAAACAGACCTTTGGTATATTCCCCAGTGTAATAATCATCCTTGTATCCATTATCTTTCTACGAGTTCACCAACATGCAACCACTTTCCATTGGTATTTATGTAAAGGTAGATATCCTATACTTCACATTTTTATCCAGATTATTTTCCATATTCCGTGAGTAAATATACATGCAGTAATTAATAAAGATTTTTGTACAAGAATATTTTTAGTCTTATTCGTTACCCTACCAGGTACAGCTTTGTTTCTTTAGCATCCAACAGTGATTCAGATTCCTTCGCCCGACGATGGTGTCTACAACGTGTTTCAGCATGATGATAGCGTCAAAGCCACCCCTTAGATACACTAAGGAGTGTAGTGAGGGTTATTGCACTTCAATGTTAGTTACAGGATCGTGAGTGAGTATGCTGACTTTAACTCTCATAGACCAAGCTTTCTTCCAAAACTCTCGCTCCATAACCCCTAACAAAAAATGACATCCAGTAATTTCTCGGATGTTGATAACACAGAATACAGATTAACTGCAGCTATCAAAGCTTGTTGTATACTCTAAAGATCCAGAATGTATGTAATTGATGCAAATAACTTTCGATGAACTGATATTCAACTGTTAACTACTAGCTCAACTTCGCTATTGTGTATGTGTGTGTGTGTGTGTGTGTGTGTGTCTTTGTCTGAGGTAGGATCCACTCACGTTACGTCCATACACGGCTCACTGAACAACCTTCAGGCCGATTTAAGTAACAGACAAACGGTTACAGATCCCACGCACATGTCACCTAGAGAAATTCGTTAACTACCAGGACTTTGTTCTTTGGTCTTCGAAAGATATATGGCAACCATAGGATAAATTGGATAATAAATTAACTGCTCTCTGCTGTTGACATTGGATTCCCAGTTAAAGATATGAGTCTCCATAATAACTGCACATTTAGTTTATTACACTGTTTAAAGAATACTATTGGGAAGGCTGTTTCTGCCTAATTGTACCGCATTTGAGATCACTTCCCTAATTTGATTGATAGCAGAGATATTAGTGATAACTGCGTACAATACATACAATACAAGGTGGATATAATCGGGAGTTTAAGTATACAATACAGTGCACTAAAAAATGCGTATTACACTTAAAAATTTCTACACTGAAGAGCCAAAGAAACTGGTGCACCTGCCTAATATCGTTAGGGGCCCCCGCAAGTATGCAGAAGTGCCGCAACACACCGTGGCATGGATTTGACTAATGTCTGAATTAGTGCCGGAGGGAACTGACACCATGAATCCTGCAGTGCTGTCCATAAATCTGTAAGAGTACGAGGGGGTGGAGATCTCTTCTGAACAGCACGTTGGAAGCCATCCCAGATATGCTCAATAATGTTCATGTCTGGGGGGTCTGGTGGCCAGTGGAATTGCTTAAACTTAGAAGGGTGTTCCTGGAGCCACTTGTAACAACAACAACGCTGTACTATTATACAAATAATATTTTTTTCTGTTTTTTCGATAAATTAGTGTAATCGATGTTCCGATTGTTTTCTTGTTTCATGCCATTGTGTTAAGAAAACTGTAAACAATTTTCAATATGAATATTAATGTTTATGTCAAATGTCAAACAATATTGTAGCAGAATTGAAATGTAAGAAACGTTGAATTTATTGTAACATGTTTAAAATTGTAATTGTGCATCTGGTCCATATGTAGGCAATGTGTTAGGATATGTAGAATGCAAAACCTCTGGTGAATACCCTGTCTGTAGGGGAGCGGTAAAAGGTGGATGGCAGGTGAGTGTGGGAAAATGCACACGGGCGCTGCATGGCATAACGGGCTCAGCAGTAGTAGTCGGAGTTGGGCATTGGTCTGAGCAACACGTTCTGGATCGAGGAGGCTCTCCTGGAAGACGTAGTTTCATTGAGCCTCGGATATGCCGTTCCGATGCCTATACAGCATGGCAACATTTCATAGGCACTAAATGGAAAAGTATTGCGACGCTATGAAGAAGTAAAGTGCCGATACATCAAGAGCCATTGCTGTGGTTGTATGTGTGCTCCGTGCCTCGCCATCTCGCCGCCCGCCAACCGCCGCATCGATACGAACAGGTTGAGACTTTTAGTACTGTATTCGTGTGGACCAGTGTTACTTTTGTTCCATACTGTTCAATAACAACTTAAATTTTACCAGAACTGTCCTATCATTTAATTATCCTCACAACTAACCTAGCCAGGATCCTTTCCAAATGTTGTGCAATCCGAGTGTCCCGAAATGAAGAATTAAAGTTTATGTTAATAATAATTACCTGCAGACCTAGCTATGTTAGAATGATGTTTAAAGAACTTTTTTGTTAATGAACTAATAGACGAATAACAAAGGTCTGACAAAGTTGGAAGATAATTTTGATATTGATTTAGTAGTGAAGTTTAATCATTTCGAGACAGATATAATGGTATTTAAATGAGCAGGAAATAAAATGAAAAGAGTAGTAACTAATATATTGGACATCTTGAGCACATAATGATTTCAGTAATCGAATTTTTTAATACAGTGATCATAACAGTTTCAGGGTTCCCCCCCCCCCCCCCCTCTTTTTTATTCATTTGAATTCTGAAGTGTTCTAGACTGATTTGATCAGCAAAGTTAAAGTCAATATAAAAAACCAAAATTTATCAGTGTTTTACCTTTATCAAAATTGACATTGTGTGTGTGATTCAAAAGTGCTATTTCTAGGGTAACCTATGCCCAATTTTAATCAGATCAATAGACAGTATGAAGTTTTGTAGTAATCATTATAGTGTAGTGTTATGTATTTATGGTTTATCCCTATCAGTACAGAAAGTGAAATTATCAGTTCTATAGATTTTCTGGTTCTAAAATTTACCATATTATGCTGTGTTACTACGTGTTGTTTCGCTTGAACGTACATCAACTTGTACAGGGAAGAAACTCAGTTAATGCCTAATTAGGCTGGCGACCGTATAATTAACAAATTGGTAGCATATTCTGTGTTGTTTCTTGTCCGTCCTGACGTGTAGTTGCATTTCGGACTTGCTTGACGTATCATTGTTATTACAGAGTGGGTGTAAGTCTGATTTGCCTCCATTCAGGTACACGCGGTCAATTTCTATACAAAAATCCTTTCTCATATGGTGAAGCCCATCAACTTACCATAGTACAGGCTTTAATGAGTATCGTGCCCCAAAGCGCAGTGTTACAAGTGGCTCCCGGTGACAGGACATCCAGTTGTTATCGGTCACAAATTAATGTGAATACCAAACAGTGGATGTTCAATGGCACGAATTGCAATAATATTTAGTAAAATAAATAGCAGTGAATGTCAAGTACGGTAGTGTGGTGTAATTTGCGTTCAGTATGGACAGGAACGTAGAAACAGTAGATGTGCCGAGCGTAATGGAAAATGCGGCTGGCAATAACAGGAGTTTACGCGGCCAGATAACAGATGGCGTTAGCTGAAGACAATTGGCGTACATACAGTGTCACGAACATGTTAACAAACAGATTGAAATATCGAGATTGCCTAGAACACAGCAAGGAATAAAACAGGAAGTAGAGGGTGACTTTGTAGAATGATAGTGGGTACGTGAACGAATCCACTGAGATGTTTGATTCACCACAGATAAAGAAAGAACTGAAAGAAAATTTTGATGTAGGATTGGAACACACCGATTCCATAGAACAAGACAGTGTGAAAATTTTAAGCATGAACGATTTATTTGAACAATTAACCAAACAAATTGCCGGACAGAGTGAGCAGCTCAAAACACAATATGATCAGCTTAAAAGACACGTTGATGAGCAGCTTAAAACGCAAAGTAATCAGCTCAAAACACAGAATGATCAGCTTAAAACACACGTTGGTCAGCTTAAAGCACAGGTCGAAGAACAAGGAATTAAAATTAGTAAACAAATAGAACAGGTAGAACAAAAAGTGGGTAATTTAAGCTCTGTAGTAAATACTATGAAGTTTGAAATTGACACAATTAATAAAAATATGGATACTATGCAGGGGGAAATTGACAACATTAACAGTAGGTTTGATGTTGAAATTCCCAACATCCAAGAGAAAGTAGAGCCTCGGGTTGAAACAAAAGTAGACGAAAAAGTTTTCGGTCTTAAAACTGAGATCGTAAACGAATGTCAACACGGAATCTCACAGTTGAAAAAGGCAGTTTCAGACACTGAAAGAGATTTAAACGAGAAAGTTACCGGATGTGTACAAAAGTGTGAACAAAATACATCGAAAATTCAAGGCAAAATTTTCGATCTCGAGAGTAAAATCAAAGATAGGCCTGGTGGTGTCTGTAATGGCACACCACTTACGAAGCTGTTGGAAGGTGAGGAACGCTTCGATCCCGCCAAGAAACATAACGGATGGCATCCGTTAGATTTCATCAAAAATTGCGAGAGAATGTTTCCTGAACACTTGTCTGGTCAGGAAAAGATAAACGTAGTAATTAACGCCTTAGCAGGTGACACTAAGCGCTGGGGAATTAATTTGAATACCGAACAAATGACGTTCGAAGTATTTAAACAAAAGTTTATGGAAGAATATTGGTCCGAACAAAAACAGGATCATTTGTGGCGCGAGTTTATCATGGCCAAGCTTCATGATAACAGGGGCAGGAATTCTTTGAAAGATTTCTGCGAATATTGGTACCGAAAATTGACATATTTAAGAGGGAGAAGATCCGATTCTGAAATCATATGGGAGCTATATAAAAAGCTTCCAGAAGATTCAAAGAGATATGTGGGAAGCAATCATCGTAGCTTCCAAGCGTTTCTCGAGAGGGTCGAAGACGAAGATCATTGGCACAAAAGTCGTGCCAATTATCAGAATTTTAGTAACAGAAATAATCGCAATAATGATGGGAGAAATGACAGTGATGGGTTTCGCGTCAACATGATACAAAGAGGCAGAGGCAGAGGAAGAGGAAGAGGGAGTTATCCAGGTCACGGTAGAGGGTAGGCTGCGCAAAATAATAACGACATGGGAAACTGATGTCCGCGAACGTTGCGGGCCAAACGGAAGCGGACAGAACATACCGGCCCCGATTTAAGAAATGTTACCGGACTGACAGTAAAGTTATGAGACAGGTTAGTGATAGGCGTGGAACGACGCAACGTGCTGTTGCGAAACAAGCGTCAGGTGCGAGCGCTGGTGAGTCATCTTCGCCGCGCACAGCAATACATGTTAACAGGCGAGTGGAGCATCAGAGGGCAATGGCCCAGCCTAGCAGAACAGCTGTTCAGAGAGAAGCTGCTAGCAAGGTGGCAGCATTAGGTACGAACATTGCCGTAAGAGCTGGTGAATACATTACGAGTGCTAATTCCGTGGCGAAGGAAATAGTAGATAAAACAATGGATACACAGAGAGGTGCGGTTAGCAGTTTTAGCAATAAAGTAAAAGACGAGAATGAATTAGCAGAAGTAACTGATTGGCGTGTGCAGATCGACGATCTGTACAAGGGCCTCAAGCAATGTGAGTGGGAGGATTTTAAGAAGGAATATGAGGCAAGGAGGTTAATTATTGGAAAAGGAAATAGTAGGGGCGTCGATAAGGTGACGTGGCCCAAATTTGAAGAGGAGAGAGTAAATAGCGCCGCGCAAAGTACGCGTGCTGCCGATAGGATGAAGGTTAAAGATAGGAAGGAATTGGAGGATGAAATCCTGAGCATTGACGAGGAAGTAACTTCTGTTAACGATCCGCCAACAGTACGCGCTGCTACCGAAAGGCACCGTGGGGAAGGGGCCGATAATTACCTAAAAGTAATTGAAGTCCACGAGGATTACACTAAATATGAAGTAACAGTGGATGTGAGTAAAGCCGATAATGAGGCCGTTTTGCCAAAAGAAGATACTGAGTTAAAATCAAAGCCTGATGAAAATGCAGAGGAAGAACTTAGTGCCTGTCTCAGAAAAGCTTTTATGTTAGAACCTGAAAGCGATGCAGGATGGTCAGATTCGGACGATAGTTCAGATGATGAGTATTTTGGTACTAGTGAAAATAATGGGAATGCTGCTAATTGCTATATTGTACCTACCAATGACGAAGTTTCTAAACAAAACCCAGATGTTGAAACTGAATAAAGAAAGAAAGAACCACCTGACAACTCAGTGTTTATTTTGCAAAGAGTTCAAGTAAGCAAAGACTTTGAACTCCAGAAACCTAGAAAGCCACCAGATATAAATGATCCACAGGTCAGGAACGTATCTTGGGATGATGTCACAGTCGACCAAGGTGCGTTGTAGAAAAAACAGGAAGGGGCATGACTTAGAGCCTTGGGCAGATTTATATTGGACTTTGAGAATGTCATGAACACCTTACATCATGAATCTACTGGGTTCCCTCTGGAAGAAATTTTGTTAGGCAGCAGAAGTAAAAGTTTAATTGAGGAAAAACTGGAGTTTCCACCTTGTACAAGCTTGGGGTTGAGTCAAAAGAAAGAATTAGTTAGGAAAAGGGCAAAGCAAAAAGCTGAATCTAGATCTAAAAGACATGATAAAAACCTGAAAGTTTCAAAATTTAAAATTGGGGATTATGTTCTTTTAAAAACCCACGAAAAACCTAGTGAACTGAACCATGAAATTTCTAAATTTAAATATATTTATAATGGACTGTATGTAATACAGAACATTCCACACAATAATGCTTACTACCTGATCTACCCAAAATCCAAAAGACCTTTAGGTGTAAGAAATGTTGTGGACCTGAAACTGTATGTTCCTAGGAGTGAGTGACCTAAGTACACTCAGAGAGCAATTTGCAGTAAATATGCTGTATCTTATGCTGAAACCATTTCATTCCAAATGTAACAAATCTTTGTAAATGTATGTATACCAATGTCAGTGTGCTAATGTAGTTATGTGAGTTTCAGATTACCAAATGTCCTATAAATGTAAAGATGTATGGAGAAAAGGGTTGAAAAGAAAAAGCAAATGCTGTAAGCCAGATAAAAGATGGGACTGCCGAAAACCAAAGTGGGCAGTATATGAGTCATAATATAAAGGAATGCCAAAAATCAAAGAGGGCAGATATATAGTCAAAGGAGAATTGTGAGTGTGGTACAGGAGATGTGATAAAATGGTGCGAAATGGACTGCCCAAATCTGAATAATAGGCAGCAAATATGTGTAGTAATTTTCTAAATATTATTGTGTGTTTATTAGTAAATAAGGAAATGGACTGCCATTCAATGCAAGCAGCAACAAATTGTTTTATAGTGTATATAGTTGTTTGTATCTGCTTTATTGTTAAGTATTAGTGTTCCAGAATTTGAAATTATTTTTTTGAGAAATTTAATAAAAAATGAGTAATTTGCTATTTAAATCATGTTGTGATAGGAGGTTGGACTGTGCCAAAGGCACTTAAGCAACCGATAGGTAAATATTCTTGATATGTTAAAAAGTGTCCTAGATAATGTGGGTGAAAGGAAGTTTGTGGTATAAACTTTTATGATGGCACATTCACGCAAAGATTCAGAACCCCTGTATAAATATAACGTTCAGTGTTCCCATCAAATTTGCACTTAGTGAAATTTACTGGAAACAGGGGCATGCGTAACAACAACAACACTGCACTATTATACAAATAATATTTTTTTCTGATTTTTCGATAAATTAGTGTAATCGATGTTCTGATTGTTTTCTTGTTTCATGCCATTGTGTTAAGAAAACTGTAAACAATTTTCAATATGAATATTAATGTTTATGTCAAATGTCAAACAATATTGTAACAGAATTGAAATGTAAGAAACGTTGAATTTATTGTAACATGTTTAAAATTGTAATTGTGCGTCTGGTCCATATGTAGGCAATGTGTTAGGATATGTAGAATGCAAAACCTCTGGTGAATACCCTGTCTGTAGGGGAGCGGTAAAAGGTGGATGGCAGGTGAGTGTGGGAAAATGCACACGGGCGCTGCATGGCATAACGGGCTCAGCAGTAGTAGTCGGAGTTGGGCATTGGTCTGAGCAACACGTTCTGGATCGAGGAGGCTCTCCTGGAAGACGTAGTTTCATTGAGCCTCGGATATGCCGTTCCGACGCCTATACAGCATGGCAACATTTCATAGGCACTAAATGGAAAAGTATTGCGACGCTATGAAGAAGTAAAGTGCCGATACATCAAGAGCCATTGCTGTGGTTGTATGTGTGCTCCGTGCCTCGCCATCTCGCCGCCCGCCAACCGCCGCATCGATACGAACAGGTTGAGACTTTTAGTACTGTATTCGTGTGGACCAGTGTTACTTTTGTTCCATACTGTTCAGTAACAACTTAAATTTTACCAGAACTGTCCTATCATTTAATTATCCTCACAACTAACCTAGCCAGGATCCTTTCCAAATGTTGTGCAATCCGAGTGTCCCGAAATGAAGAATTAAAGTTTATGTTAATAATAATTACCTGCAGACCTAGCTATGTTAGAATGATGTTTAAAGAACTTTTTTGTTAATGAACTAATAGACGAATAACAAAGGTCTGACAAAGTTGGAAGATAATTTTGATATTGATTTAGTAGTGAAGTTTAATCATTTCGAGACAGATATAATGGTATTTAAATGAGCAGGAAATAAAATGAAAAGAGTAGTAACTAATATATTGGAAATCTTGAGCACATAATGATTTCAGTAATCGAATTTTTTAATACAGTGATCATAACAGTTTCAGGGTCCCCCCCCCCCCCCTCTTTTTTATTCATTTGAATTCTGAAGTGTTCTAGACTGATTTGATCAGCAAAGTTAAAGTCAATATAAAAAACCAAAATTTATCAGTGTTTTACCTTTATCAAAATTGACATTGTGTGTGTGATTCAAAAGTGCTATTTCTAGGGTAACCTATGCCCAATTTTAATCAGATCAATAGACAGTATGAAGTTTTGTAGTAAACATTATAGTGTAGTGTTATGTATTTATGGTTTATCCCTATCAGTACAGAAAGTGAAATTATCAGTTCTATAGATTTTCTGGTTCTAAAATTTACCATATTATGCTGTGTTACTACGTGTTGTTTTGCTTGAACGTACATCAACTTGTACAGGGAAGAAACTCAGTTAATGCCTAATTAGGCTGGCGACCGTATAATTAACAAATTGGTAGCGTATTCTGTGTTGTTTCTTGTCCGTCCTGACGTGTAGTTGCATTTCGGACTTGCTTGACGTATCATTGTTATTACAGAGTGGGTGTAAGTCTGATTTGCCTCCATTCAGGTACACGCGGTCAATTTCTATACAAAAATCCTTTCTCATAAGGTGAAGCCCGTCAACTTACCATAGTACAGGCTTTAATGAGTATCGTGCCCCAAAGCGCAGTGTTACACACACTGTAGCAATTCTGGATGTGTGTGTGGGTGG
Source organism: Schistocerca americana (assembly GCF_021461395.2). NCBI lineage: Eukaryota > Metazoa > Arthropoda > Insecta > Orthoptera > Acrididae > Schistocerca > Schistocerca americana. The sequence goes on from NC_060124.1 coordinate 131,345,426, forward strand.
GTGGGGGAGAGGTGTTGCATTGTCTTGCTGGAATTGCCCAAGTCCATCGGAATGCACAATCGACAAGAATGGGTGCGAGTGGTCAGACAGGATGCTTACGTATGTGTCACCTGTCAGAATCGTATCTAGACGTATCAGGGGTCCCATATCGATCCCACTGCATGTTCCCCACACCACTCCAGAGCCTTGACCACCTTGAAAGTCTTCTGCTGACATGCAGGGTCCATGGATTCATGAGTTTGTCTCCATACCCATACATGTCCATCTGTTTGATACAATTTGCAACGAGACTCGTCCGACCAGGTAACATGTTTCCAGTCATCAACAGTTCAATGTCCGTGTTGACAGGCCCAGCCGAGGCGTAAGGCTTTGTGTCATGCAGTCACGAAGGGTACACGCATGGGCCTTCAGCTCCAAAAGCCCATATCGATGATGTTTCGTTGAATGGTTCGCACGCTGGACCAGCGTTGTAATCTGCAGCAGTTTCCAGAAGGGTTGCACTTCTGTCATGTTGAATGATTCTCTTGAGTCGTCGATGGTCTCGTTCTTGCGGGATCTTTTCCCGGCCGCAGCAATGTCGAAGATCTGATGTTACACCAGATTCCTGATATTTCTTTACACTTGTGAAATGGTCATATGGGGAAATCCCCACTTCATCGCTACCTCGGAGATGCTGTGTCCCATTGCTCGTGCACCGATTATAACACCATGTTCTAGCTCACTTAAATCTTGAATCTTGATAACCTGGCATTGTAGCAGTATTAACCGACCTAACAACTGCGCCAGACACTTGTCTTATATAGGCGTTGCCGACCACAGCACCGTATTCTTCCTGTTTACATATCTCAGTATTTGAATATGCATGCCTATACCAGTTTCTTTGGCGTTTGAGAGTACATGGGATCTGATATGCCTTCAATGTATCTGCTTATTGCGTTTCCGTCCCGTAGGAAGATGTTGAACGAAATATATGCTCTCTCTCGCAACACATATCTAGAAGTGAGCCAGGTGATTTAAACTCGCTGCCTCTGTGTGCTAGGATGGTGGCTTTCACCTGGATGGCGGTGTCGCTTCATATAGCGCAGTCTTGCCTAGTCGGAAGTGTCTCGCGAGAGAGTGCCGAGTGACATGGAAGATTGGGACCGTTGGGTTTCCTCTCCTCTACCTTCCAGATGTATAGAGGTGTTTGCAGCTAGCGCTGCATGGCCAACTTCTGTGGCAGATATTGCCTCACGTGTCGGTTTAACAAGTAAACTGTCTCTCCACAGCATTTTTATTTACACGAAGAAAAGCACTTAAATAAACATACCACACTATTTTGGTTCAAATGGCTCTGAGCACTATGGGACTTAACATCTGAGGTCATCAGTCCCCTAGAACTTAGAACTACTTAAACCTAACTTGCCTAAGGTCAACACACACATCCATCCCGAGGCAGGATTCGAACCTGCGAACGTAGCGGTCGCGCGGTTCCAGACTGAAGCGTCTAGAACCGCTCGGCCACTCTGGTCGGCCCACGCTATCTTACCTGGATTTATTTGATTTTTAAATGTGACTTTATAACAGAACAGTGTTAATGTCCATGGATGTAGTGTGCTGCCAACATCTGATGTGCTCATTTAGTAATGTGTGTAAAAGTTTATTTTAAGTCGTATAAGCATGATAAAATTATTGTTCTACAATTAAGAAGATTAAAGAAATTATTTCTGCACAGCCTAAGCTCCTACTTAACTTGGTGTCAACTATTATTACAAAAAGTGTAATATCATGAATAAGAAAGAAGAAAGGCATTAGGTCTGAGGGAGGTCAAGCTTTTGCCTTGTCGTTTCATTTTGGTGAATGCCTTTTTTACGAGAAAAAGTGGAAGAAGGTTAGCTTGGTGAAGTGTTGAGACAGGGGATAGCAGGTTCTTGTCACATTCCAATTTGGGTAACAACCTGTTATTTGGAAAAAAGTTTGCTGCCATCGGACTGAGCTGTGAGTAGCTGCCAGTGAGTGAGAGTCACCTTTTGGTTCACTCTGCAATACATTACAATTTGTACTAATATAGGCACAAATTATTGGAAGACTAAGTTTATTAATGCCTCTACATTAAGAAGTTTTCTCTCGTAATAATTAGGCGTGCATGCAAGACCTACTCAGACTAAATTATGGTGTTGCAACATTTGTATAACTTGGCTTAAAGGAGCAGCCATTACAATGCCATTGTCATATTTGTTTGATGTACTGATAAAAGAGAGCCAGACTTAATTAAAACCTGCTGTGAACAAGTGTATTTTTGGTCAATAGAGAGGCATTTATACCTAAAGCTTGTGAAAGTCTAATTTCAATCGCCCATTTAATTTTTCGATGGATTAGCGACGAGGGTCCATGTGCCAGCCAGCCTGGATTTGGTTTTTAGGCGGTTTGTCACATCCCAAAAGGTGAATACCGGGTTGGTAATCACACACCGCCTCAGTTCCACAATTCGCAAACATACAGAAAAGTTCTGCTCACTTTCTCATGTATAACATTACAAGCACAAAATTGGGGCACACAAATTTCATGCCAGGGCGTAACAGGGAAGCGACAAGAAGGGCAGCCCTTAAATTTACCTTATGAAATCTGTTAAATAAACATGCTGACACTCCGTCAACGCAAGACAAAGACACAACAAACAGAAGTATGGATCGATTTGCTTCAGTACGTGAGTAAAATTTGTTTGCATACAATCATTTTCTTAAAGTTACAAGAGAATATTAACTTTACTCAAATGACAAATACTAACGTTAATTGTCTTTTGAAAAGAGCTAAACTAAGAAAGTTGATAAATATCTTTCAGTTTCATTCTGGTTCTCAAAAGCAAATTCTAACATTACTAAAACATAAATAACTGTTCCTTGTTGAATGAACAGATTTAGCTTTCAAAATTCGTTCCATCAGAAAGCGGAGACCATAAATATCAAACAGCAGAGTTGAATTTCAGGAGGAACTGCTCAAGGTGAATTTAGTCACGGTGCCTGTTCCAGTGGTGAATGCAGTCATTATGTTTAAGGGGAAACATAACTTTTCAAAACGATAATTCAAGTTAAGCAGCGGAGGGTGACAAATACTTGTTGCTAAATAAAACGACCCAATATTTTGTCAACTATACGCTTCAGAAGGAATTCGACAGTCAGATTAAAAGTCAGTCAGATAAATACGCTGGCAAGATTAGTCAAATAATTCATCATAGTGTAACATAGGGTTCAAAGTGTTAATATTGTTCCCTGGATGCACGAGTCCGAATTTTAAAGTCTACCGAATACAGGCAAAGTCGTAGCAAGTTCACACTGTTTCACAGACGCGGTCAGAATATTGTAAAATTGCTACATTTGAGAACTACAAAGAAGGCGATAGGACTGCTGTGACATCATACAACAATGTACATGTCCTGTGTCTTGTCGACCTTCAGCCATTTTTATGCTGATTGGGTAACCGATTTGGGTCATAATTCATAATAATTGTGTAATAAATTACTTGAAAGGGTCCTCGAAACCTGGTAACCATGCAGGATGTCCTCTTATGCCCAGTCAATATGACAATGCCTCAACCCCAACTTTTTAATTCCTCCTCATTTATACGTCATGCAATTGGTTTCCAAGAGAGGGAATGTGGAGGATGGTGATATTGACCTTGAGGGAAACCTGGAAACAAAGCAGGATGTTTTATAAAATGCATGTTAAGGCTTTACTGTATTGAAATTTACACATTTATTCCGTTGTCAACCATTGTCCACGATACGTGAAATTCGAAAGTAGCATGACATATGAAATGTAAAGTTGTATTCTTCTTTACTTTTGTATGGTGATGGTTGACAACCGAAACTGGCCGGAATAAATATGTAAAATTCAATACAGCAAAGTTAACATGCATTTTCTAAAATATATTCATGCTGTAGACTGTCGCCTTAAATAATGTTTGAATACAGGATGTCTTTATATGATCTTTGTTTCACTACTTCCTCAGAAATACTTTTTTCTGTGCATGCTGCTAACGAGGTTCCACACTGTATGAAAGGCATATTTTGTGTGAGTATTCCACTACAGCTACATACACATTTTACGTTTGTATCGGATTGTAATTGAAGTTTGAATTATTCATTTTCTTCAAAAAATTTCTTCCTCTCCAGAGATTAATTATAATCGTATCCAAGGTTAGTTAATCAGCTGATTTAAATACCTCCCCAGTAATTCACAGTTCTTTCTAATTTACCAAAATACCAACATTTTACAAAAATATGTCCAGTACTGGTATTGAAATTTTAACTTTGAAAAAATTACTGAAATTATTAATAATTATTTTTTGAAGATAGAGTAAATTAATATCAAGTTACTACAGTGCCTGACAAAAAAAGTGAAGCACCCATAAGACGTGATCAGAAGTCAACCTAACATTGTACACGTATGGATCATTGGTGAATACATAAATAATTAAAGTTGCAGTTCCTGCAATGTTTAGAATGGCCTCCAGAGTGCATCAGTGGTGGTCATGTTTAGTGTTTTTACCAGACCTGGTGGGTTAAGGAAGGGCATATGGTGCATCAGCTGTTGGGTAATCTTGATGATGGACACAGAGATGCCAGTTACCGGGTGGAAAACAATTATCGGCACCTGACAGAGTTTGAAAGGGACCTCATTGTGGGCCTCTGGCTGGCTCGTCGAATTGTGGAATATCCAGATTTGTGGGGCATGTGGATGTGACAGTGACCTGAAGTTGAACAGCATGGTAGTCTTGTGGCAAGTATACTCGTCCTCAAGGTTTAGGTCGACCGTGTGTTATGACCACAAAGGAGAATCACCATTTTGTGCACCAAGTACATCATAAACCCTTCACATTTTCTTCCACCAAACAAGAACAGTTAATGGACTTCCCACAACATTCTGTGTCACTCTGCAGCATTGGTCAGAGACCAATGGAATCATTGTCCCACGTGTCGGCTGCCGTTAACACTACAGCACGAGAGACTGCATTTGGAGTTATTCTGTGAATGGGTAGCATGGTTTGCTGATGTATGGCGTCACACTGTGGTCATCGATGAACCTGTGTTTTGCACTACCAGATGATCATAGTCAGCGAGTATGACAGTGACATAGGAAGAGGTCCCATTCTCACACTGTTTTGGAGAAATGCAGCGACGTTATTCCCGGCGTCATGGTGTGGGCAGACACCAGATATGACTTTAGTTCACAGACAGTAGTGATCAAGAAACACTGGATGGCACAATGTTACGTCACGCACGTCTTGCGTCCTCACGTGTTACCCCTGATGCAACAGTATCGTGGTGACGTTTTTCAGCAACAGGATGCTTGTCCACACATAGCACGCAGCCCCATGAACTGTTATGTGATGTTGAGGTTATCCTGTGACAGATGAGGTCCCCAGATCTGTATCTGATAGAGCACGTGTCTGACTAGATCGGACATCAGATCCATCCCACAGTCAGTATCCAGAATATCAAGGAGCAGTTACAACAATTGTGAGCCAACTGATCTCAGGAGAGGATATAACGACTTTATAGCACCCTCCGCAACTAAATCAATGCATCATCCCTGGCACAGTGGATACATCATACTAATAAGTGACTTAATATTGCCAAGTTCTCTATAAATTTGACCCGATTTTGAAATCGCTGTGATGACATCACATACCGTTTCAACCTGTTTAAGTTTCATTTCGTTTCCCACTCCCCATCTGTGTGCTTACTTTCTTTGTCAGTAGTGTATAGTGTTTATAAAAACTTTCCTAGTCCTCTTGCTGTGGTGCAGAACTACATTTTACAAGGAAGTGCTCGTATGTAAGGTAAACTTTGACTATGTTGAAACGGAAAAGACTTTTGGAAGCGTTGGTGAAAAAGTCGTTGGAGTAGGGAGGGGTGGTAGGTGAGGGGAGGGCGTTGGAGTTCAAAGCACCCAGGGATTGCTGGATTGAAAAAGAATGAAAACTGCTCATGATTTTCTTACTGTCATGATTTCCAAACGCCTAGTTTTGAATACTGGGAGTAAACACAAGGTAATGGTGCGGTGAACTTTTGTAGTATTTCAAGACAAAAAAGAGAGAAAATCCACTGTTTAACAGCTTCATTACATGTCTAGACTCTGTGAAAACACTTGCTGGGTTACATGAATGGTAATCTTGAATGGAGTGAGTATACCTGTCGATTGATATCAAGAGCGGCAGAGGCATGAGATAAAAGAGGTCGAACTGGATCACGGACAATAGTTTTACTATCGGCAATCGGAATCATTACTCATTCAGTTCCGTACTTGTTATGAAAGCAAAGGCATTATATATCTTACTCGTTTATCTCCCTGAGATTCAGGTGGGCGTCGTCTCTCTGTAAGGGGCTCGTTTGCCTTCTTATCTTTAGAAATATCTCTTATCGCAATAGGAGACCAGACAGCAGTGCCTAAGCTATTATGGCACACACACACACACACACACACACACACACACACACACACACACACACACACACACACACACACTTATCTGGCGAAGAGCGTGAATCTTCAGGAATACAGAACAAGTAAAAAAGAACTGAATGGAATGTGCAATATATAAACGTAGAGACCATTATAGAAGAGTTTCTGTAGAATATGTGCTCGGTAGTAAAAATGAGAGGTGTGAATGTGCGTTTTGATGGGATATATTTTACCACAATATTTTTCTGGAGTAGCGTTACTGTCAACATTGTTACGCAATGTGTCTATAATATACGGCAATTCTGCGGTGTAACTGGGGAGTACTGCTGATGTTTTAGGTAGCTGCGGATGCATTGCTGAGGGGTTTCCAGTGTTGTCCATCAAGGCTGAAGAATATTTCGTATTGCAAGGCAATATCTATCTCTGTCTTCGTCTGTAAATGCTTCCCTCTTGCTCTCACCTTTGTGTCCTACTTTTCTCAACTACAGCGCTCGGGCCATGTCTCTGAACAAGAAAAATATAGTTTTGCTTTCGTCCGAAAGTTTGTACGCTTACATGTAGCCACAAATATTGCAGTTGTTTGTTGTGATTTTTTATTATGCAGCAACGGAGACTTGGACGAACGATAGAACTATGAATTTCATTATTACCGTTCATCTATGACCAGAGCTATGGGAGGTCGAAAGTACTGTATACAAAGATCTCAGCTTCATGGAGCATACAAAAAAATTTGAACCTAAGCCAAATAATAGGCACAAGATTAAATAGGAAGAGTGGAAGCGCAGATGGCTCTTCACCCACATGGTTTGCAGTTTATGCCATGAGTTTCATACTATCTCGAGATGAATCTGAAGCAAGAACTGAAAGCGTAGACAATTGTTTGTGCTGGTGAACAAAAATAAAAATAAAAATTGTATTCTTACTTCAAACCTCCATTAATGCAATCTTTCAGTCCTTCTATCGAAGCGCTGTTGTATACTTCAGGTTCCATCATGCTTATGATTAATAGTGAACTTTAGGAAGTACATTGAACTAATGCATGAATCACTAGTAGCTAAAAGACTGAAGTGTCATCCCCAGTCGGCTTATAACTGGCATACACATTGTCGGTATTATCAATACTCGGATGAACTGCTTGTACGATATATTAGAAATCGTGTTTCGACATTCTGATAAAATTCCTGTTTGGAGCAGAATGGAAGGCCTAAACCAGAGGCTCAGACGGCTCTGCAACGGTTCCAGATGCGAATTTCTCAACCTTTAAATCGGGTGCAGAATTGTAGGTTTCCCCTTCATAGATCACACATGCACTACACGGAGGAAGCAGCTACTAGGGTAGTGAATTACGTGTGGTGTGCACTTGGGGCTTTCTTAGGGTACGGTAACACCCCACCCCTCCACCCTTGGGAGCAAAGATGATTTGCCTGTTAAATTAGCCACAGCGACCTGAGAGAATCTTGATCCTCGCAGATCCGAGATAGAAAAGATTAATATGATTCTAGTAAACTGCAGGAGCATCCAAGGAAAGTTCCCAGAATTAGTATCGCTTACTGAAGGTTATAATGCACAGATAGTACTAAGAACAGAAAGCTGGTTGGAGCCAGACGTCAATGACAATGAAATCCTAAGTTCAGAGTGGAATGTTTATTGTAAAGATAGGTTAGTCGCCAGTGGTGGCGGCATGTTTATTGCAGGAAAAAATTCAATAAAATCAAGAGAGGTTATCACGGATTCCGAATGTGAATTAATCTGGTTGTAATTGAGTATCAAAGAACGGTCAAAAATGGTGTTTGGATGCTTTTATATACCACCTGGGTCAGGATCTGTAGTTGTAGACTGGCTTCAGACAGAACTTCCAGAATATCATTAGTAAATTTCCTGATCATGCCGTTGTAATAGGGGGTGACTTCAACTTGCCAGGTATAGATTGGGAGAATTATTATGCCATCAAAACTGGTGCCAGAGACAGGGAATCATATGGCAATGTTCTGGATATCTTGTCCGAAAATTACCTTGAGCAGGCAGCTAGAGAACCGACTCGTGAGGGTAACGTCTTAGACCCCCTGGCAACAAGCAGACCTGAACGTAAAGGAAGATATCGGTCATCATAAGGCTGTGACAGCATCTACGACAACAAGTCCTACAAGGGATGTTAAGAAAGGTAGGAAGATACATTTTCTCAGCAAGGGTGACAGGATACAAATTTCTGAATATCTCAGTAGTCAGCATAAAATACTCAGTGGTGAGGACGGAGATATGGAGAACAAATGGAAAAAATTCAAAGCCATCGTTCAATATGTCCTAGACAAGTACGTTCCGAGTAAGGTTTTATGGCATGGGGAAGATCCACAATGGTTTAACAGCCTTGTTAGAAAAGCGCTACGTAAACAAAGAGGGCATATTCAAGAGAAGTAAAAACCTAGCAGACAAACAAAAGCTGAACGAAGTGAAAATGAGTGTAAGGAGAGTAATGAGAGAAGCGTTCAATGATTTTGAAAGTAAGACGTTGTCAGCCGACCTGCATAAAAACCCTAAGAGGTTTTGGTCGTATGTAAAATCAGACAGTGAGTCAAAATCATCTATTCAGTCTCTCAGTGACCACATCGGCACCGAAACAGAAGATAACAGAGAGAAGGCCAAAATACTGAATTCGGTCTTCCGGAGTTGTTTCACCGCGAAAGATCGTAACACTGTCCCTCCTTTCAATCGCCGTGCGAACGTCGAAACGTCAGATATTGAGATAACCAATCGCAGAACTGAAAACCAGCTACAATCGCTTAGTAGTGGAAAGGCCAGATGATATACCTATAAGATTCTATAAAGATTATGCGAAAGAACTTGCTCCCCTTCTATCAGTAATTTATGGTAGATCTCTTGAGCAACAAAAGGTACCTAAAGACTGGGAAAAAGCACAGGTAAATTTTTGGAAATTAGTGGTAAGGCCTTATGGGAACAAACTCCTGAGATCATCTGTCCCTATGCTTACACACTATTTAATCTAACTTAAACTAACTCAAAGGACAGCGCACACACCCATGCCCGAGGGAGGACTCGAACCTGCGACGGGGAAAGCCGCACGGTCCATGACAAGACGCCTGAGACTGCACGGCTACCCCAAAGTGCAGGTCATTCCCATTTTTAAGAAAAGCCGTAAGACAGATCCACACACTTATAGACCTATATTGTTGACGTCAATCTGTTGTAGAATTATGGAACATGTATTATGCTCAAGAATTATGATGTTCTTGGGAAATGAACAACTCCTCTATAAAAATCAGCGGAGATCCTGCGTAACTCAGCTCGCTCTGTTCCTCCATGAGATCCACAGCGCAGTGGACAATGGCGCTCAGGTTGATGCCATGTTCCTTGATTCCAGTAAGGCATTTGACACCGTCATGCACTGCCGTTTAGCGGGGGGGGGGGGGGGGGGGGAAACCAAGCTAAAGCTCATATCCAGAGCACCACAGGGAAGTATGATAGGACCGCTGCTGTTTACAATATGTATAAATGATCTAGTAGAAAGTGTCGGATGCTCTTTACGGCTATTTGCAGATGATGCAATTGTTTACACCAAAGTAGCAACGTCAGAAGATAGTGAGAATTTGCAGGACGACCTGCAGAGAATTGATTAACGGTGCAGATTCTGGCAGTTGACCCTGAACATATTGAGTTGTATTTGAGTGAGTGTGAGTGTGTGTGTTCATTACATCTCCAACACAGGCACTGTTGGCCAAAAACTCATTTTTGACAGTTTTTTTTGTGCCTATCTGTGACTAAGCATCTCTGCTATATGGTGAATAGCAACTATCCTTTTCATAATATTGTTAGGTTTTTTTCCAGTGATAGATGACCTGGTGGAGACCTTTGTTGTAGAAGTCCGTATTTTAGCTTTTCAGGAAATGTTCCAGCTCTAAAACCACTTCATCATCATTCTCGAAATGCTTATCTCACAACACTTTCTTCATTCAAGGTTCAAAAAATGGTTCAAATGGCTCTGGGCACTATGGGACTTAATTTCTGAGGTCATCAGTTCCCTAGAACTTAGAACTACTTAAACCTAACTAACCTAAGGACATCACACACATCCATGCCTGAGGCAGGATTCGAACCTGCAACTGTATTCATTCAAGGAAACAGGTAGAAGTCAGTGGGTGCCATACTAGGATGCTACAAGAAGAGAGCTAAAATTTATTAGGGATGCTACAAGAAGAGAGCTAAAATTTATTAGCCCAAAGAAAGAGCATGTGTGACTGTCTTTGCTAGATGAGCTGGGAAGTTGTATGGCACAAAACCAGGTTACTACCTGCAACACTTCATCTTGACAGCCTCCAGAGTAATCTTTTTGGGAGATTTTGGTAGTATGTTACTGCTATTCTGTAACCCTAACAAGCTTAATGTGTTTGCATCACACTATGGCAGTCTCAAAAATCACTCAGCATCACTTTGAATGATGGTGATTTAATTTTCATCTTTGTCTTGGGGTCATAGTGGTACATCCAGCACTTGGCCAAGGTGATTAGACAGCTATAGAAATTGTCTGGAATGGTCGGACACAGCAGCAACATTCCCACTACTGGCTTATTTGGTAGAATTTTTGAATGGGTATGAGGAGCCATAGAAATCATGTGGACAGTGATCTGTATCATGTTGAAAATTTCGTCCAAGACATTGACACCTGATCTGTGACTGATTTTTCCCATTTTCTGCTATCATTTCAATTGTGATACATACCAGGGCAACTACTTCTCTTGCAATTTCTGCAGAGGGGTGGTCCTGCTGCTTTGTTCTTCATTATTCCAACTTGTTTGTCCACATTGGAAGCATCTTGTCACCTAACCACACTCCATGATATTCTGCTACTCCATTTGATAGAACTGCAGACCCATGGGGCATAAAAATAAATAAATACATAAAATAAAATAAAAAAGGAGGCAGGTAGTTTTGTTTTCTGGAAAGAATAATTTGTTTATCTGTAGTAACATTATCCCCTTCAAAATAGTCCCCATTACGTATTATTACACCTCTGCCAGCACTTTTTCCAATCCCTGAAACACTTCTGGAACTTGATTCATGGAATAGCTTATAGATCAATCAGCAATGGATTCTTAATCTCATCTATTTTTTAAACTGAAAGCCATTTAAGTTTTGCTTTATTTTTGAGAACTGGAAAAAGTTACATGGGACCATGTTTGCTGCATATGGGGTTTTGGTTTTGTTCAAACTTCCATGAAGAAGCAACAATATATGAGGAGATGCATTACTGTGCTGCAAAAGCCACGAATTGTTCCACCACAAACGCCAACATCATCAGCAATCTCTGATTATGATTCACTGATTGTTCATAATCATTTCCTTCACTTTTTCCAGGATTTCATCAGTTCATGGTGTGCTGAGGTGCCCAGGGAATTCATCACCCTCAGCATTTTCACAGCCTTCTTTGAAACTCGTTTTACTCATAGAGACTCACCAAAAGCAATGTTTATTATTTCTTAAACTTTGCTGCTTATTATTTCCATTCTTATAGCAAACTTTTACATAAATTCTCTGATCCATTTGTATACAAAAGAAAAAAACATACAACCATTTTGATAGCTGACAACAGACTATGGCTGATACTGTACATATACTTTTCTGAATGTTTAGCAACACAATGACAAAAATCCTGTGAATCATATTAATACAACTGGCAAAAAATAAACATTCTCTTTGCTTTTTCAGGACACCTCATATTACTTTATTTCTGGACCTGCACTGTTCACCAGTCATGACTGGACAGACTGTGTCAAGATTACATACATACATATGAATTATTTACAATTTTTCATTATATAAAGAAAACTATTCACAAAAGATGAAACAGTATTATTTTATCCATTTACTTTGGTCACCATTGAAGAATTCTCCAATGGAGTATAACGGGTAGTCTTTCAGGTCCTGTGCAGTTTTCCTTGTGAATGGTCCTAGTGGCTGGGATTGCACTTCTTGAGGTAATGAGTTGAATATTTTTAAAGCAACAACTGGAAAACTATCTTGCATTCCAGACTGTTGACAGCTTGGTATATCAGTGTTCCTCTTGTTGTGGGTGTCATGATATACCAGCAAAGGAAAAAAAATTAATTTTTTTTTAGATGATAATTAAAACTTTGTGAATACTCCTTGTAAACCAACTAGTGCCATCATAGACTAGTAGAACTTCAGCATTCTTTCATTCTCTACTTTGTTTCTTAGTGTTCTACTTATGTTAAGACTCTTTCTGTACATTTTCCAAATTTTTTCAACATCAAATTATTTTCTGTGACTATCGAGTAGATCTTTAGAACATATTTTTCTTGCCATTTTGTTTGAAACAATTTTCTGGTGTATGCAGTGTGTACTAAGTATGTTACTAACTAAGGAGTATAGGTACCAACTCACTAAATAGTAGAGACAGTAAACTGCAGAAGGGCACATAAACAAGGGAATTGTGGGTGCAGTGGCTAGGGGAGGATGGAAGCAAGTAGTGGAAATAGAGGTAGGGTAAGAGCGGCCAACAGCTGGGAGGAAGAGGCAGCAGTTACACAGGATAGGAATGTGGCACCTATTACCTCATTCTGACCATGTGCAGGAGATATGCATAGGGCACAACGATGTGGAGGAGAGGATTGGGATGAGAAGATAGAAGAGAGGAATGAGAGACTGGGCAGAGAATGAGTTGGGTCCTGGGGCAGGGGAAGAGGTGGGTGTGGGGTAGGAGGCTAGCAGAGACTGAGATCACAAGGCTATAGGTTCAAAGGATATGTTGCAGTAACAACTCCCATTCATATAATTCACAGAAGCTGATGTTGTGGGGAAGGACCCAGATGCCACAGGTTATGAGGCAGCCATTGAATATGAGCCTGCTCTAACAGGTGGCCCTGTTTGTTACAAGATGGGGTAAGCCTTTGATGAAAATGGAGTAATCCATATATGTACCTAGTTCGGTTGAAGTTACACCGAGCATTCCAAAAGTAGGCCTTACATACCAACCCTGTCCTCCATCTATAGGGTTTAAACATCATTGGACTGTTACCAATCAGTGTACACCTTTGAAAATCATGTATTCAGTACTAATAGAGTTCATTTTTTTTCACTTTCATCCCCATCAAACCTCAAATGATGCTTGGGGTGTCTTACCCCAATAGTATGTTTTTCAGGGTACTAAGTACTATACATACCTTGATTAGTTGAATTTGCTCCAAGGATTTCAGAATTATTATGCTTGCATGCTAAATCCTTCGCACCCCCAAAAATATGGGTTCTGGGGGTTTCCTAACTCACTTTAATTGTCTTCTGGCAAAAAGTCATATGTCTGTCAAGTCTGTATGAAACTGCGTAAAATGCTCCAAATGTATCCTGGAATAGACACACATATGTATACAGCACTCCGTCATCAGGCCACAAGTGGCCCATTGGGACCATCCGACTGCCATGTCATCCTCAACTAGGGATGCGGATAGGAGGGGTGTGTGGTCGGCACACCGCTCTCTCGGTTGTTACGATGGTTTTATTTGACCGGAGCTGCTACTATTCGGTCGAGAAGCTCCGCAATTGGCATCACGAGGCTGAGTGCACCCCGAAAAATGGCAACAGCACATGGCGGCCCGGAGGGTCACCCATCCGAGTGCCGGCCATGCCCGACAGCGCTTGACTTTGGTGATCTGACTGGCACTGATGTATCCAATGCGGCAAGGCCATTGCCCCATATGTATACAGGGTGTTTATAAATTAGTTATACAAAAGTGACCTTAATTGTGAAAAGGGTAAGTAACTTACAAAAATGTTTGATGCAGCACTATATGCAGTATATCTTCAAGTTTTATTCTACCTAACACTGTTAATTCCCAACATTACCACTAGGTGGCAAGTGCAAATGAGTTAGAACAATCATCATGGAGTTGTGTAGCAATGCAGAGTGTGTGCAGTGTTGTTTGTGTTTTCACAAATCCAAATTCGCTGCTACAGTTCAGAGACAATCCAGGACTAAATATTGCAAGCCACCACCCCAAGGGCAAACTGTTATTAATTGGTACAATTGTTTCACCGAAACTGGCTGTGTAACACATAGGATGCCAGGTCAGGGTGCATCAGCAGTCCTGATGCTGCTATCAAATGAGTTTGGCAGTCTTATATTTGTAGTCCAGTTGAATCATCAAGACATGCCAGATTAGAAATTAATGTGCTTTGCTTTACAGTATGGAAGGTATTACAGAAATGCCTGTCTCTCAAAACTTACAGATTGGAACTGTTGAAAGCTTTAAGAGAAAGTGACAAAGTTTTGTGTAGAAGTGTTTAACAAAATGCAGACTGAAGATGATTTTCTTAATAAAATTCTGTTCAGTGATGAAGCCATCTTCATTTTTGTGTTTTAAGCTGTAACAAGATCTACAGTCCTTTCTTTTTTACCGAGTCAACTGTAACAGGCACATCGTAACCTGAACATGCTTGAACATTATCTAATGTCTCAACTGCAACAGGATATGGACACACAATTTATTTGCCAGCAACATGGTGTGACACAAAATTATCATTGTGAATCTGTTGTGTATTTTCATAGGAATGTGTTGACTTGCACTGGACATAGTGGAACAATGTCCTGGCCATCTTGGTCGCCTGATTTATTGCCGATGGACTTCTGTGCATGGGTCTACATGATGGAAATGGTCGGGAGGTAGTACAGCTAGACTATAGCAAGTACCCTCTCAGATGCCAACCATGTCACACAACATTTCAAGCCCTATTTGGACTTTTGTGTGATCATGGGTCCTTTCAGACGGATGAACATGCAGGGAGGTGGTGGACTGTGCATATGCTAGATTTAGAGGACCGGGTTGTACAGGATATTTAGATGGACCCTAGTACAAGCTCCAGGCAAGTGACCCATCAACATGGTGTAAGCCAAAGTACGATTATGTGTATTGTGCATGATAACCGCTACTGTCCCTATCACGTGCATTGAGGGCAAGAATTACCAGCAACACAATTCTCTCTATGGGAAGGATTGTGTCAATGGTTCTTGTGCCAGACCATCACAATTATGGGATTTCTGTCATCAGCCCTCCTTATGGATGAAACAATCTTTACCAGAACTTGCATCATCAGTCTATATAATCATCGTCTGTGAGCTACAGACATGGCACATAGTCAGAGGTACTGTTATTCATCAGCACCATCTACTGTGGTAATGACGCATTTCCAGACACATATTCATAGTAGCTTTCTTCCTTCATTTCCAGTCAGGAACCTGTTCCTGCAGTTTGTTGGTTTTATTAATGTGCACCATGTACATATATTAGCTGAATGGGTAAAACATTTGGGATCATTGGTATACGGGGTATGAGACAGAGGTCTCCAGCTGCTGCGTCTGTGGGGATAGTAGCTTCAATAACATTATTTTGCATGTTTTCAGTCTGCAAATGGGTAGCATTACGAGGTTTCAGATGATTCCAATTGTCTTGCAGTATTTTAATGATAAACCAAGAATCCGTAAATACAACTTTCGTACTATACAGATTTTCTGTTAAAAACGTCTGTAAGGAACAAAACAAAACAGCACATTGTTGTGCATACAATTCTTGTTTAAAACTGTATACACAGAGAAACAATATATATGGGAGAAACAGTTTTTCTAGTGGTTTAAATGCCATTCTGTGACAGTTAAAACTGACCGCAGGACAGAAAATTAAACTGCACATTTTCACAGCACAGTGTTTTCTTTTTTGTTGTCAGCTGTAACAGGAAACCTCTACATTGTTTCTTTTCTTTTCCTTTTTTTATTAAATATGTAACCTATTTATGTCTGAGTGTTTATAAGAATATCACATATAAATGTGAAGTAAATTGATCAAAAATTTTTCAAGATTTTTGAAAATAACTTTTCCCGTCTATGTGTTAGTATAGATGTACAGGCATCCAAATATATTTATATAAAACCCACTTTCATTTTAGTATGACTAAGATAATGTAATAGCACTTTTTACATCTAATATAGCCACAGGAATGTGATTTCAAATGATATAAATTAATTTCATGTTACTACATGCTGATAAGACAGACAATTATCCAAATGTGGCTTATCAGTTGAATGAAGCACATTAAAACACTCAAAGATAAGCAATATGTACTTAAGGCAGGAAGAGCAGATGAAATGTCAAGCAGTCATCATGGGTCACAAGCTGCTGTTTCTGTTTGTGTTAATTGGTCTTACCTGTGGTGAGTAAATTCAATGTCAGAATATCAGTTTCTGCATGTCATCAACAACAGGCATATGACAGTGTGATATAAGAATAGAATATTTATAGTTGTAAAAGGAGCATGTGTGTGTGTGTGTGTGTTGAAAGCAACAGATGAAGTCCAAAGAACCACGACTCATATTCAATGATGAGGCTGTCCAGCAAGTAGTCTGTTGGTTATTTCCACAGCTTAGCACGTCTTCTGAGAAACTTGAAACCTTGCTGCAACACACCATTAAGACAAGATCGGTAAAGGCAATACTCTATTATGAACGCGAGACCTATTCTAATAAAAACTGGCTAACTCTGGGCATTAAAACATCTAGCAGAAGGAAAAGGAATCTGTATGCCTCACTCAAGTCCAGTTATAGTGTAGAAAAGGAAAAACATTACAAACTATTCTGTTCTATCCTTAAAAAAGTTCTTAGAAGGGCAAAGAGTATTTCTATAAAATCAGAAACTGATGTCCCTAATAACAAAATTAAAACCATATGGGGCGTAATAAAAAGGGAAACAGGTAAAATCCCTGCTGCAGAAAACACAATAGAAATTAAAACAAATGGTACCATTCATGGCAATGCTGAAATAATTAATGACATTTTTAACAACCACTTTCTGGCATCAGCAGTACAAACTGGAAAAACGTGTTCTGTTAATGAAGCTATGTTATCCCTTCAAAAAGCTATTAATAAAAAAAAATAAAAAAAAAAAAAAACAAGCAGATTAAAGTGTCTCCTGTCATGCTACATGAAATTGAGAATATAATTAGAGAGATGAAGAGCAAGAATTCTGCTGGCACAGATGGTATCCCTTCAAGATTACTCAAGGAGTGCTATAAGCCGATAAGCAAAATAATGTGCCACATATTCAATGAATCCATCCAGCATGGGATTGTTCCTGAGAGACTAAAGTATGCTATTGTCAAACCTCTCTTTAAAAAAGGCGATAAAGCTGAGGTTACCAACTATCGGCCTATCTCCCTTTTAACAACCTTTTCTAAAATTCTTGAGAAATTGGTTCAGAAAAGACTTATTGAACACCTCATGTATTATAAGGTATTAAACAGTAGCCAGTTCGGATTTCAACAGGGTGTATCAACAGAACAAGCTATTTTTTCCTTCACCCATCAAATCTTAGTCATCTGATAATAAACTATCTCCTGTTGGTATCTTCTGTGACCTTTCTAAGGCCTTTGATAATCACGAAATCCTCTTAGCAAAGGCTGAATATTATGGTGTAACTGGCTCAGTTGGCCCATGGATTATACCCTACCTAGCTGGAAGAAAGCAGAAGGTCATGCTGAACGACTCTGAGGGGTACTCTGTGTCATCTAGCTGGGGCTCTATTGGCTGTGGTGTTCCTCAGGGCTCTGTACTTGCCCCCCTTCTCTTTCTCATCTTTATCAATGACCTTCCCTTGCATACTAGCTTTAAAACTCACTTTACTCTTTTTGCTGATGACACCTCTATCCTCATCAACAAAACTCCCAACATCAATCTTGAGGAATCGGCCAATATTGTCTTTAGTGAAGTATGTAATTGGTTTGTAAATAATGGGTTATCACTAAATGTTAATAAGACCCAGTTTGTGCATTTCCAAGTAAGGAAAAAAGTTGAGGATCAATTAAGTATTACATTGAGTGGTACTGAGTTACTACAAGTTGAGTCAACCAAGTTTCTGGGTGTACACATTGACAACAGTCTAAAATGGTGTGAACATATTTTGCACCTCCACAAAAAACTCAGCTCAGCAACATTCACTGTTCATATTATTTCCACTGTATGTGACTGAGACACCAGAAAAACTGCTTATTTTAGTTATTTCTGTGCATTATTGCTGTATGGCATAGTTTTCTGGGGTAATGAGCCACTATCCAAAAAAATATTCATTGCCCAAAAGAGAGTTATTAGATTAGATTAGATTAGATTTACTTTCATTCCAATTGATCCGTAGTGAGGAGGTCCTCCAGGATGTGGAACATGTCAGAAAAACAACAATACATGACAAATATTTAAACTAAAACAAATAAGCTAATGTACCATTCCACAGGTCCCAAGTGGAATGATCGTCATTTTTTAATGAACACTAAGAGTCATTTTACAAATACTATTGCACTGAATTTAAAATAAAAAAGTTTTATATTTATTTATAAGGTAAGAAACATGTAATACAACTACTGTAATACTTATTTACAATGAACACATTACTGCACTGAAATGGTGCAGAAGTTAGATTATACTTACACACACACACACACACACAAATTTTCAGTGAACACATTACTGCACTGAAATTGTGCAGAAGTTATGTTGTACTTATATACAAATCAGTTGGTTTTCCTCAGAAATTCATCAATGGAGTAGAAGGAGTTGGCCACCAATAAATCCTTTAGGCTTCTCTTAAACTGAATTTCATTGGTTGTTAAGCTTTTTATGGCTGCTGGCAAGTTATTGAAAATGTGTGTTCCTGAATAATGCACACCTTTTTGTACAAGACTAAGTGACTTTAAATCCTTGTGAAGATTATTCTTATTTCTAGTATTGATTCCATGAATTGAGCTGTTGGTTTGAAAAAGTGATATATTTTTAATGACAAATTTCATTAAGGAATAAATATATTGGGAAGCTGTAGTTAGTATCCCTAGTTCCCTAAACAGGCTTCTGCAGGATGTTCTTGAGTTCACACCACATATAATTCTTACTGCACGTTTTTGTGCCCGGAAAACTTTAGCTTGGCTTGATGAATTACCCCAGAAAATAATCCCATATGACATTATGGAATGAAAGTAAGCATAGTATCCCAGCTTTTTCATTTTTATATCCCCTATGTCTGACAAAATTCGCATTGCAAACAGAGATTTGTTAAGACGCTTCAGCAGTTCTGTGGTGTGCTCCTCCCAGTTGAATTTATTATCAAGCTGTAATCCCAAGAATTTAACACCGTCCACTTCTTCTATCTTCTTGTCATCATATGTTAGACATATACTCTTGGGACACCCCTTACAAGTTCTGAACTGCATGTAGTGTGTTTTTTCAAAGTTTAGTGACAAAGAATTGGCTAGGAACCAGTGATTAATGTCTACAAATATTTTATTGGCTGATCTTTCTAAGACTACACTTGATTTGCTATTTATTGCAATGTTTGTATCATCAGCAAACAAAACAAACTTGGCATCTGGTAATGTTACTGATGAAAGGTCATTGATATACACAAGAAAAAGTAAGGGCCCCAAAATGGAACCTTGTGGGACCCCACATGTAATTAGTTCCCAGTTGGATGATGCCTGATAGCTTGATACATGTCTCTTTCCTAATAACACCCTTTGTTTCCTGCCAGAGATATAAGATTTGAACCATTTTGCAGCATTTCCTGTTACACTATAATATTCTAGTTTACTTAAAAGGATATTGTGATTTACACAGTCAAATGCCTTTGACAGATCACAAAATATACCAGTTGCCTGCAATTTTTTGTCTAATGAATTAAGTACATTTTCACTGTAAGTGTAGATAGCCTTCTCAATATCAGAACCTTTTAGAAATCCAAACTGTGACTTTGACAGTATGTTATTTGAGATAAGATGGTTATAAAGACGACTGTACATTACTTTTTCGAAAATTTTTGAGAATGCTGGCAACAGTGAAATTGGACGGAAATTTGATGCTATTTCTTTATCTCCCTTCTTAAACAGTGGCTTAACTTCAGCATATTTCAGCCATTCGGGAAATATTCCACTGATAAACGACTGGTTACACAGATAGCTTAATATGTTACTTAGCTCAGAATCACATTCTTTAATTAACTTTGTTGATATTTCATCATACCCACTAGATGTTTTTGATTTTAAAGATTTTATGATGGACATTATTTCTGTTGGGGTAGTGAGGGTCAAATTCATATTATGGAAGTTACTTGAAATGTCTGGTCTAAGGTAATCCATAGCAGCATCTACCGAACCTGACAACCCCATCTTTTCAGTAACAGTTATAAAATGTTTGTTAAAAAGTTCTGCAACACTATACACATCTGTCACCAATGCATCATTTACTCTTAATGCTATTTGTTCCTCTTCATGTCTGGTTCTACCGGTCTCCTCCTTCACTATATCCCATATTGTCTTTATTTTGTTATCTGATATGACTATCTTTTCCTTGTAATATATTTGCTTTGACATCCGTATTACAGTCTTTAATATTTTGCAGTATTTCTTATAATGTGCTATAGCATCAACATTGGAAATGTTTCGGATTGACAGATACAGTTTTCTTTTTGTTTTACAAGATACCCCTATTCCTCGAGTAATCCATGGCTTCTTTGTAGACTTTGCTCTAACCTTGGTAAGTTTTGGGGGAAAGCAGTGTTCAAATAAGGTAAGCACTTTATTAGCAAAAATGTTATATTTTTCATTCATGCCATGAGCACTGTAAACATCAGTCCAGTGAATGTCTCTGAGGAGTGTCCTAAAATAATCAATTTTTGGCTTACTGATTACCCTCTTGAGCTCAGATTTAACAGATTTTATATCCTGTTCAGTATTAACATTTAACAGAAGGAACTGCATGTCATGGTCTGAGAGGCCATTGACTATTGGTTTTGTAATATAATTTTGTTCATTTGACTTTTCTATAAAGATATTATCAATGGCTGTTTGTGAGCAAGTGGTTATCCTAGTGGGGAACTTTACTGTGGGAATTAAGTTGAATGATAGTGTTACTAACTCAAATAGGTTCTTATTGGGAGAGTCTTTAAGGAAATCTACATTGAAATCACCAGCAACCACTATTTCTTTGTTTTTGGTTGTTAAATGGGCCAGTACAGCTTCAAGGTGGTTTACAAACAGATTAAAGTTACCTGCAGGTGCTCGATATACACTTAATATTATGAAAGATTTTTTGTGAAAATCTAATTCTGTTGCACATGCTTCCATATGCTGTTCTAGGCAAAATTTATGAATGTCTATGTTCTTAAATTTATGACAGTTCCTGATGAATGTGGCAACTCCTCCTTTTTCCATTTCTGATCTACAATAGTGAGATGCTAACCTAAACCCTGTAACACTTAAAAGTTCTATACCAGTGGTCACATGATGTTCAGAGAGGCAGATTATGTCAGCTGGGTTTGAAGACTCTAATTCATCTATGCAGATAGTTAATTCATTAATTTTATTTCTCAGTCCTCGAATATTTTGATGCAATAAAGATAGCTGACATTTCACATTGACTGACTTACAATTGGATGGAGTTAAAATATCTGCTGACAGTTGAAAATTCTTAACCAATGGCTGTTTATGTTGATGTAATAAGCTGGAATTATGTTTTTTGATTTCTTTCTCAAACTGAAGGTTTGTCTCAGTTCTAACCTCTCTTAAAATTTGTTTTCTTTCTGTCCTCCCTACCCTAAAAAAGGGTCTTTTCTGAATCCTATAACCACTGGTATTAGGATAATGAGCAGAGTCCAGCCTAGACATTCTTGTAGGAACCTTTTCAGAAAATTAGGGATACTGACAACTGCATGCCAATATATCTACTCCCTGTTATGTTTCATTGGTAAAAATGGACAATCATACAAAACCAATTATTCATACCATACCCACAATACCAGGAGGAAGTGGACCTCACTTATGAATCAAAAATCCTTACTATTGTACAAAAAGGAGTCCATTACATGAGCTGCAAGGTGTTCAATGCTCTCCAACCATCACTGAAATTACTTATCCATGAGCTTCCCAAATTTAAACAACAGCTCAAACCGTATTTATTAGATAATTCCTTCTATTCGGCAGAAGAATATTTCAGTAGAGTTAACTAATTGATTTTTTCATTTACTAATTGGATGTGCTATTGTGCGTTACGATACTCACAATCACTGTTAACATTACTGTGTCTTTCATTTAGCTATTAAGATCTACCATATTTTTAATGAAATTTTTTCTATACTTATTAATGTGTATTTTGTCTTATACCAGATATACTCTTGCAAGAGGTACTTTTACGTATTCCTTTTGTATTATTTGTAATAATTCTGACACGTCCTACATCCATGTGAATGCCTTGCAGTATTGGATTTATGATATATAAATAAATAAATAAATAAATAAATAAAAGATACATGGAATAAAGTTTCATTCAAATGTAACATAGACCAATGTTCAAAATATTAAAGGGACCATTATGAAAGACAGTGGCTGGTAAGGGAACCACTCTTCTGCATCATCTTGAACTGACTGATCACCAGTGAAATGCTGACATTTTAGGTCTTTCTAGGTAGCAAACCTGTCATAATCATAAAATAAGAGATTGGGACTGTGAGGATGGTGATCCAATGTCTCCCATTGCAATGAACACAAAGTGTCTGGTGTTGCATTGGCAGTGTGTGCTCTTGAAACAAAACCACACATTGTGATAATTTTCCTGGTCCCTACCTTTTATAATGCATTGAAGGCTCTGTAAAGTGTGACATTAGTGTGTTATCTCTGAAATCAGTAACTCCAGGATACTGTAGGACAGGCTGAACATGACCTGCTAGCACCAGCAGATGACAGGGCCATTTTTGGTATGGATGATATTGGATATCCCCATTCCTGATCCATCCTTTTTGCTACTGGTTGGAAATAGGGACACTCTGTTCCATCCATAGGTATTTTCCTGTGTGCAAATCTTTCTGCTCTTTGCCAAAGACCCGAGGTTTCCATAAAACACAAATATTCTAGTACCCTAACCTAGTTCTTTATGCAACATCACATGAATGAACCTCACACTAAGTTTAAAAGAAAGAGGGATCACCGCATACAACTCAGTTGTACAGGGACCCAGCCTTACTGCCACTCCCATGTACTATACTCGGAGGAAGGCTATGGTGACGGGAACTGAGAATGGGCATGGTTGTGAAATATACATTTATTTGTCAAAAAGTATTACACAGCCAACTGAAAACTGATTTATATTTGTAAGTGACAATGCACTGATGATTTTGTGGCCACAGTATATGCTGCTAACACTAATACTGCACACTTGTCACACATTACAGGGCCCGAATACTGGTCCTAGATGATGTACATTCCCCAGTGTTATGAGTGTACTGTCCTAATTGCGGGCCTGCGGGAAAACTGCTGACTCATAAGAGAATGATTTTCTGCTTGATACACAGCATGCCGTGTCTTTCATGAACATGAGAAAAGACATGAATGGCACCAAATTACCATCCTGCGCACCTTGGTGGGGAGCTCACTGTAAGCTTGATTTACATGTCCAGCTGCCATTTCTGGATGTACTAGTCCAGAGGAAAGCAGATGGATCAATTGGCCACAGTGTGTACCGAAAACCTACACACACTGATTTATATCTGCAGGCCAGCAGTTGTCACCACCCTGCACAGAACAATGGGGTTCTGAAGACTTTGGTCCACAGAGCACGTGCCCTATCAGACCAAGAGAATCTACCCATAGAGATAGAACGTCTCAAAACAGTTTTCTCCAAGAATGGATACATGGACAGACAAATTGAGAGGGCACTCCGACCAGCCACTATACCACAGATTCCTGAAGAAGACCAAGATGAAGCAAGGAAGGTGGCATATCTGCCCTATGCTGGCTCTATTTCTGCCAGAATCAGTAGGATCCTGCGTAAACACAATATCAAGTGTGTTTTCTGTCCATCCAACAAGATCGGGGGACTGCTGGGGAATATCAAAGACGACCTGGGGTTACGAAAACCAGGGATTTACAATATACCTTGTCAATGTGGCATGTCCTACATTGGCCAGACGACAAGAACTGTGGAGATCAGGTGCAAAGAACATCAGAGGCACACTAGATTAAGACAGGTGACTAAGTCATCCATTGCTGAACACTGTCTAGAACTAGATCATGCCATGAAGTATGAGGATACCAAGATTCTAGCACAAACACCCAGATTTTGGGACAGTGTTATAAGAGAATCGATTGAGATTAAAATGGCTGACGATCTTATGAATCGTGACACAGGGTACCAGCTAAGCAGAGCCTGGGATCCGGCTCTGGAATTGTTAAAGGAGCAACGGGGCCAGCTGAAACACTACACAAACAGAAGAACCAGAGACATGGAGATGGTAAACAAGCCCCTGACGGACTGCCAGGAGCACCAGACCGAAGATGGAAGACCCAGAAGTGGGACTGGTGGGCGCGGACCGCAGAGGGAACATCCAGAGCCGCAGCAGACGAAAAACGGAGCGGCAACGCTCCAACAGGTCGTGGTGAGCGGGCGCGGACCGCAGGGGGAACGCCTGGTACCCCAGACCGTAGATGAAACCCCCAGGAGCGGGTTTGGTGGGCGCGGACCGCAGAGGGAACACCTGGAACTGCAGCGGACGGAAAACGGAGCAGCAATGCTCCAGCAGGTCACAGGGAATGGGCGCGGACCACAGAGGAAGCGCCTGCAGCCGTTGGTGGAGGGGGAAGGCCATAGGCATAAATACTGGACCAGGTCCACTCGAGGAGCAGTCTCAGGTCGCACCTGATGAAGGTCTCGAGCTACGTGACCGAAATATCGTGCAAGTACGACGCTGATATCCGGCAGAACACCCGACAACCCAAGATGTCATTAGATCGCCGGGAAAGCCTGAAGAGTTGATTTACATGGTTTACGGCTTGTGGGATCAAGCTGAGGAATCCATTCCAATTGACTCACAGGCTGCCATGCCTTTTGTAAACATGAGAAAACGAAACAAATGATGCTAAATTAATGTCCTGTGCACATTGATAGGGAGCTCATGGTAAGCCGTGCAGTTATGCATAAGTTTAATGAACCCAACAGAGACACAATAGAAACTTTAGTCATCAATAATATGTCATCTGCAGCTTGCAGAATCAGACCAAGAAATTCACTGTCTTGATATGGTGGCTCAGCTCTCACTACTTTATCTTTTCCATGCCCATGTGAATGACACCATTGCCAAGATTTTGCGTAATGGTAAAGGTTCATACTTCTGGATGCTGATCACTGCCTGCTTTGAGCTGGCTGTGAACTGTCATTCAAATATTGCGTTTTTGCATGAGTTTAATGAACCCAACAGAGATGCACAATAGAAAATTTAGTCATCCATAATATATTCCCTTTCTCTATTTAAAACAGTCTGTCAATGCTGGGGTAACTCTTTGATGCCACAACTGTAGAAATCACTTGGTTTTGAGGGGGAAGAACTTGTCAAGCCATGTTCAGAGGGCATTTTCAGCCAGAGAGGAGGTTCCTTGAACATTGTTCGATAGAGACACAAAAAGGTGAAACTCTGAGGGTGTGACATCAGGTGAATGAGGTGGCTCTGGAATGACTTCCCAATCCAATTCATGTATATCATTTTTGTCAGTATATCAGAATGCAAGTGGGAGTTACTGTGGAGTAACATCGCTTCACACAGCCTTCTTGCTCATTGTTTTATGATTGCATTTGCAAGATGTCTCAGTTGTTGACAATAATGTCAGCAGTTATGGTTACATCTCAGGGAAGCAATTCATAGCTCACCACATCGTCACTGTTCCAACAGACGCAAAATCATTATCTTATGTGGATATGCGCAGGTCTTTGTGCACAGAGCTGCTTCTTTGTTTGGACTCAGATCAGCTAGAGAAATTGTGTTATAAGAGTTAATGAAATGTTTGGGGGGATATTGTAGTCAATTTAGATGGGAGAAAAGACATTGTGTTGATGTTACTCCAGTGTAAGATTGAGTAAAAGGAACTAGAAGATCCAGACTCTTTCATGTTAATTTTAAAGTGCCTCACCCATATTCATAGCTGAACAGCCTTCCTGAAATGTGCCACCATTCGAGAACTTCATTTTGACAGTGATGAAACACTGCAAGCAGAGGTGAGATTGTGACTCCATAAACAAAAGTCATATATTCCACATTGATGGTATCAACAGATTGCTTATTGGCAGAAATGTGTATGTTGCCAGGGTGACAATTTTGAAAAATAAATATGTGAACATGAAGAATAAAGATGTGGAACGTTAACATATGTTTTATTTAAAAGGTTTTTGTAATCTCCACATAAAAAATTCAGAGCCATTTCATTTCAGCATGCCCTCATACCATGTGCAGTAAATTACTGTAAGTACTTAATCCTAAAAACTTTGCAAACCCATCTGTTCATGTAAAAAGATAAGATTCCTCTCACTGTGGATTGAAATGTGAAGATGTTGCTGATGACTCGCTATTGTTGCTATTAGATGACATTGCTGTTAAAACTGGCCCTCCCTTATTTCACAGTTGGCACTTCTCCCATGTTGTTGTGACTACATGGTGTGTGCACATTTCCCTCACTCCCCACAATGCAGCACCTGTTCTGCTTGTCAACAAGAGTCTGAGTAGGCACAAGAGCTCATGCTCTAAATCACTGAGTTTCTGAAAATCATGGAGTTGTAAAGCTTTGTAGTAGAAGATGTGTTGCTTGGTTGCCTTTCACTCTCCTCCAATAGTTCAGTTCTCAATTTGTAATGTACAGCTGGGATGTATAGTGTGAAAATAATCTATGTATAATTCATTGTTATACTTTATTTCTCCATAGTAAATGTCCTGAAGTTCTATAACTCATGTATAGTGTGAAAATAATCTATGTATAATTCATTGTTATACTTTATTTCTCCATAGTAAATGTCCTGAAGTTCTATAACTCATTTGAAACCATAGAATATTAATTCATGCCCAAAATAAATAGCTACTTATTATTAATTTTTTTATGTGCTTGATACCACTCAATGTTTGTTCACTCATGTTAAAATTCTTCATTTCATGGCAGAGGTATTCAAAGATTGCTAGTTATCCCAAAGATAATGTTTTTTCATGAAAACATTGGTTAGTTTTCACCTCAGCAATAGTGCAAGAACAGTTAACAGTTTTATTGGCTGCAGTTTACAGTAGTAAAGACTGGTTTACAATAAAGCCTTCAAAATCAGTGGAAACATCCACAGCATGCTGTGATTTTGATACATTCACCTTAGCTGTGTCCAGTAGTTTTAATGCTTGATAGTACACATTCTGAGGCATCAGTTCTTGACTAAAGCTTGTTCTCTGAATAAGGATAGCTCTCTCTTCATAGCATAAGAGTCTTTATTCTTGGTTCTGTTTGATTTTACCCTTGTTTGTTCTAAGGGACTCAGATTAAGTTTCTTGAGTTTCTTGTCTTTTGTTAATGGATATCTTAGTATCTAAAAGGAGATTTAAAATTAGCTGAATTTATAATATAATAAGGGAGCAGATTCTCTGCAGAATTGGTAAGGAAAGGAATGTCTGGAAAACATTGACAAGAAAAAGAACAGAACTGTAGGACTTGTGCTAAGACATCAAGGAATAACTTTCATGGTACTAGAGTTGATTGTAAAGAAGACAGGGACTAGAGGAGAAGACAGACATTGGAAGATGTTGGATTTGCTACTTTAAGAGGAAAAACCTGGCGCTTTAGAAGATTAGTGACAGGCCAGAAACAAGTCACAAGACTGATGCCCCCACCCCCACTGCTGAAGAAAAACATCTTGACTCACTCCATATTCCTGAAAATTCTCCTTCTTGACAGGATATGTGGAAAATAATGGGTAAATGAACAAATGAATGAATTGCATTACATATTTAAGACTGTAAAAAGTCTGGTTCGAGTCACTCACTAATATTTCATGTTGTAGATGTCTGTACAACCTGCTTCCTTATGATACTGAAAAATTGTGGATATGGTATGAACATTGGAAGGAATAAAGTTAACAATTTATGGTATACTTGAAACAGTCAGCCATAGTCAAGTATGTAAACACTATTGAACTTGTAAGTAAGCTATTGGACACTATCTTTCCCCAGATGTAACTGACTAAAATGCACTCAAGTACATTGCCAAACATGTAGAGCTATATAGTCTTGGTGCTAGATCCCTGTCACACTACAGTGTCAGTCAAGTAGCTGTGTGTGTGAGTTTTTGTAAACTTTTATCTCTGATGAAAGACATTGTCCAAAAGCTTAGCTATGAGTTCAACCTTGAATATGTACTTACAACAACTTGACATCTCAACTATGCAGTGAGTGGTTACCTGTATTCTTTCTATTTTCAGCTTTCCTGGTAAATATATGTCTCTGGAGATCTTGCACAGATGTGTAGGAGCAGTGCCTTATTTGTCATTGTCTTCTTTATACTAACTGACAACTACATCAAATGCAATGATAAGTTCTCTCTTTATACTCCACACACAATTCTGTTGTGGTCATCTGTTCGAAGACTGGTTTGATGCACCTCTCCATGCTAGTCTGTCCTGTACAACCTTTTTCATCTCTTCCTATTGCATGTGTGGTCTCTCCAGTGCAGATGTGCACCAAGCTTGAACTCTTATGGGAATCGGCAAGATCTGCGAATAGCAGCACTGCATTAGTGGTATGTGGTGTAAGTTGAGAATTTGGGTCTGACAGGAGGTGTGCTAGGGTAGTCTGTTTGATTGTGGTGATGGCTGTGTCTGGATGTCGTAGTGGTCAGCAGTCTGCCTAGTAAGCAAGAGACCCGGGTTTGAATCCTGGTCTGGCACAAATTTTTAACTTGCCCATCGATATAAATCAGTGCCTACGGGCAGCTAATGTCTTTAATTCCTTTGTGTCTTTTTTAATCCCTGCCTAACTTCTTCAATGTACATTTGTTTTAATCTGTACAGATTGATTAACAAAGGGGTAGAGTGGAACTCTATCCCATTTTCTTCTGAACTACTGCCTTCCTCTGCCTTTACTGTCTTTTGACTCTTATAACTGCAGCCAGGTTCCTGAAGAAATGAAGGAATGCTTAAACAACCTATTACATACAAATGTACTCATTGTTAACATTCCTCATCGTTATGATTTGCCCTCCTGGTCCTGTGTCAACCAAGAAATTTACATTGCAAACAAACTGATATCAGCAATATGTTATACATTTCATAACGTAGAGATAATTGATACATGCAATTTAGGAAGAAGATTTAATACAGCTCATGGACTACATTTAAATATGTTAGGAAAAGACCAAATAGTAGAAAAACTCCGAAATCATATCCTGAAGAAATCAGCCCCAAGTATCAAGATCGCCAAACAACCACAAATTACAAAATGGTTTAGGCCAAAAACAGAAGCTTTGATGGAAGCAGAACTGTGTCAACCACTCAAAACCATCTCTGCTACTGAAAATTGTGTGCAAGAAGCCACACACAAAAATAAAATCTCGGCCAATTTTTTAGGGTAAGTGCTGTGTCAGAAATACCTTTAGAAAAGAAATTAATTAAACCCTTAACTGAAAAGTCACAAAGTCCATCATTTCTTGTATTACACCATAATGTCCAGTCATTCAGAAATAAGATTCAAATGCTGGAAGTGTTACTTCAGTCTCAAATAAATCCAGATGTAATATGTATTACCGAACACTGGTTGTCTAAAGAAGAAATTCAGTCAACCTCTATTCCAAGGTACTCATTAACAAGCTTTTATTGTAGGAATTTCTCCACGCATGGCGGTACTGCTATATTTGTAAAGGACCAGATAAAATTCAGTGAGGTAGGCCTAAATGAACAGATTGCATTATCTGAAGATAAGGAATTTGAGCTTTCTATGGTTAAGCTGCCTGAACTAAACTATATAATTATAAATATAATAGAAGGAAACATTCCACGTGGGAAAAATTATATATAAAAACAAAGATGAGGTGACTTACTGAACAAAAGCGCTGGCAGGTCGATAGACACACAAACAAACACA
Organism: Schistocerca americana; assembly: GCF_021461395.2. NCBI lineage: Eukaryota > Metazoa > Arthropoda > Insecta > Orthoptera > Acrididae > Schistocerca > Schistocerca americana. The sequence goes on from NC_060124.1 coordinate 131,375,841, forward strand.
AACATACACACAAAATTCAAGCTTTCGCAACAAACTGTTGCCTCATCAGGAAAGAGGGAAGGAGAGGGGAAGACGAAAGGAAGTGGGTTTTAAGGGAGAGGGTAAGGAGTCATTCCAATCCCGGGAGCGGAAAGACTTCCCTTAGGGGGAAAAAAGGACAGGTATACACTCGCACACACGCACATATCCATCCACACATACAGACACAAGCAGACATATTTAAAGACAAAGAGTTTGGGCAGAGATGTCAGTCGAGGCAGAAGTGTAGAGGCAAAGAAGTTGTTGAAAGACAGGTGAGGTATGAGTGGCGGCAACTTGAAATTAGCGGAGATTGAGGCCTGGCGGATGACGAGAAGAGAGGATATACTGAAGGGCAAGTTCCCATCTCCGGAGTTCGGATAGGTTGGTGTTGGTGGGAAGTATCCAGATAACCCGAACGGTGTAACACTGTGCCAAGATGTGCTGGCTGTGCACCAAGGCATGTTTAGCCACAGGGTGATCCTCATTACCAACAAACACTGTCTGCCTGTGTCCATTCATGCGAATGGACAGTTCGTTGCTGGTCATTCCCACATAGAATGCATCACAGTGTAGGCAGGTCAGTTGGTAAATCACGTGGGTGCTTTCACACGTGGCTCTGCCTTTGATCGTGTACACCTTCCGGGTTACAGGACTGGAGTAGGTGGTGGTGGGAGGGTGCATGGGACAGGTTTTGCATCGGGGACGGTTACAAGGATAGGAGCCAGAGGGTAGGGAAGGTGGTTTGGGGATTTCATAGGGATGAACTAACAGGTTACGAAGGTTAGGTGGACGGTGGAAAGACACTCTTGGTGGAGTGGGGAGGATTTCATGAAGGATGGATCTCATTTCAGGGCAGGATTTGAGGAAGTCGTATCCCTGCTGGAGAGCCACATTCAGAGTCTGGTCCAGTCCCGGAAAGTATCCTGTCACAAGTGGGGTACTTTTGTGGTTCTTCTGTGGGGGATTCTGGGTTTGAGGGGATGAGGAAGTGGCTCTGGTTATTTGCTTCTGTACCAGGTCGGGAGGGTAGTTGCGGGATGCGAAAGCTGTTTTCAGGTTGTTGGTGTAATGATTCAGGGATTCCGGACTGGAGCAGATTCGTTTGCCAAGAAGACCTAGGCTGTAGGGAAGGGACCGTTTGGTGTGGAATGGGTGGCAGCTGTCATAATGGAGGTACTGTTGCTTGTTGGTGGGTTTGATGTGGACGGACGTGTGAAGTTGGCCATTGGACAGGTGGAGGTCAACGTCAAGGAAAGTGGCATGGGATTTGGAGTAGGACCAGGTGAATCTGATGGAACCAAAGGAGTTGAGGTTGGAGAGGAAATTCTGGAGTTCTTCTTCACTGTGAGTCCAGATCATGAAGATGTCATCAATAAATCTGTACCAAACTTTGGGTTGGCAGACTTGGGTAACCAAGAAGGCTTCCTCTAAGCGACCCATGAATAGGTTGGCATACGAGGGGGCCATCCTGGTACCCATGGCTGTTCCCTTTAATTGTTGGTATGTCTGGCCTTCAAAAGTGAAGAAGTTGTGGGTCAGGATGAAGCTGGCTAAGGTAATGAGGAAAGAGGTTTTAGGTAGGGTGGCAGGTGATCAGCGTGAAAGGAAATGCTCCATCGCAGCGAGGCCCTGGACGTGCGGAATATTTGTGTATAAGGACGTGGCATCAATGGTTACAAGGATGGTTTCCGGGGGTAACAGATTGGGTAAGGATTCCAGGCGTTCAAGGAAGTGGTTGGTGTCTTTGATGAAGGATGCGAGACTGCATGTAATGGGTTGAATGTGTTGATCTACGTAGGCAGAGATACGTTCTGTGGGGGCTTGGTAACCAGCTACAATGGGGCGGCCGGGATGATTGGGTTTGTGGATTTTAGGAAGAAGGTAGAAGGTAGGGGTGTGGGGTGTCGGTAATGATCCGACTCCTCAAGACACCATCCAAATTGAACCCTGCCTGGAACAGTTCCATCCTCCGTCACAGCGGGACCCACCTCCTCTTCCTCAAAATCACCCTCTCCAAACCTTCCAGGAATTTCTGACTTCCAGCCTTGCATCTCAATCCTTCTTAAAAAACCTTAATCCTACACCCAACATCACCACTGCTGAAGCCCAGGCTATCCGTGATCTGAAGGCTGACCGATCCATCGTCATTCTTCCGGCGGACAAGGGTTCCACGACCGTGGTACTTGATCGTTGGGAGTATGTGGCTGAGGGACTGCGTCAGCTTTCAGACAACACCACATACAAAGTTTGCCAAGGTAACCCCATTCCCGATGTCCAGGCGGAGCTTCAAGGAATCCTCAGAACCTTAGGCCCCCTGCTAAACCTTTCACCTGACTCCATCAACCTCCTGACCCCACCGACACCCCGCACCCCTACCTTCTACCTTCTTCCTAAAATCCACAAACCCAATCATCCCGGCCGCCCCATTGTAGCTGATTACCAAGCCCCCACAGAACGTATCTCTGCCCACGTAGATCAACACCTTCAACCCATTACATGCAGTCTCGCATCCTTCATCAAAGACACCAACCACTTCCTTGAACGCCTGGAATCCTTACCCAATCTGTTACCCCCGGAAACTATCCTTGTAACCATTGATGCCACGTCCTTATACACAAATATTCCGCACGTCCAGGGCCTCGCTGCGATGGAGCATTTCCTTTCACGCCGATCACCTGCCACCCTACCTAAAACCTCTTTCCTCATTACCTTAGCCAGCTTCATCCTGACCCACAACTTCTTCACTTTTGAAGGCCAGACATACCAACAATTAAAGGGAACAGCCATGGGTACCAGGATGGCCCCCTCGTATGCCAACCTATTCATGGGTCGCTTAGAGGAAGCCTTCTTGGTTACCCAAGTCTGCCAACCCAAAGTTTGGTACAGATTTATTGATGACATCTTCATGATCTGGACTCACAGTGAAGAAGAACTCCAGAATTTCCTCTCCAACCTCAACTCCTTTGGTTCCATCAGATTCACCTGGTCCTACTCCAAATCCCATGCCACTTTCCTTGACGTTGACCTCCACCTGTCCAATGGCCAACTTCACACGTCCGTCCACATCAAACCCACCAACAAGCAACAGTACCTCCATTATGACAGCTGCCACCCATTCCACACCAAACGGTCCCTTCCCTACAGCCTAGGTCTTCTTGGCAAACGAATCTGCTCCAGTCCGGAATCCCTGAATCATTACACCAACAACCTGAAAACAGCTTTCGCATCCCGCAACTACCCTCCCGACCTGGTACAGAAGCAAATAACCAGAGCCACTTCCTCATCCCCTCAAACCCAGAATCCCCCACAGAAGAACCACAAAAGTGCCCCACTTGTGACAGGATACTTTCCGGGACTGGACCAGACTCTGAATGTGGCTCTCCAGCAGGGATACGACTTCCACAAATCCTGCCCTGAAATTAGATCCATCCTTCATGAAATCCTCCCCACTCCACCAAGAGTGTCTTTCCGCCGTCCACCTAACCTTCGTAACCTGTTAGTTCATCCCTATGAAATCCCCAAACCACCTTCCCTACCCTCTGGCTCCTATCCTTGTAACCGCCCCCGATGCAAAACCTGTCCCATGCACCCTCCCACCACCACCTACTCCAGTCCCGTAACCCGGAAGGTGTACACGATCAAAGGCAGAGCCACGTGTGAATGCACCCACGTGATTTACCAACTGACCTGCCTACACTGTGATGCATTCTATGAGGGAATGACCAGCAACAAACTGTCCATTCGCATGAATGGACACAGGCAGACAGTGTTTGTTGGTAATGAGGATCACCCTGTGGCTAAACATGCCTTGGTGCACAGCCAGCACATCTTGGCACAGTGTTACACCGTCCGGGTTATCTGGATACTTCCCACCAACACCAACCTATCCAAACTCCGGAGATGGGAACTTGCCCTTCAGTATATCCTCTCTTCTCGTCATCCGCCAGGCCTCAATCTCCGCTAATTTCAAGTTGCCGCCACTCATACCTCACCTGTCTTTCAACAACTTCTTTGCCTCTACACTTCTGCCTCGACTGACATCTCTGCCCAAACTCTTTGTCTTTAAATATGTCTGCTTGTGTCTGTATGTGTGGATGGATATGTGCATGTGTGCGAGTGTATACCTGTCCTTTTTTCCCCCTAAGGGAAGTCTTTCCGCTCCCGGGATTGGAATGACTCCTTACCCTCTCCCTTAAAACCCACTTCCTTTCGTCTTCCCCTCTCCTTCCCTCTTTCCTGATGAGGCAACAGTTTGTTGCGAAAGCTTGAATTTTGTGTGTATGTTTGTGTTTGTTTGTGTGTCTATCGACCTGCCAGCGCTTTCGTTCGGTAAGTCACCTCATCTTTGTTTTTATATATAATTATAAATGTATACAGAGCACCAAGTAGTAATATTACAAATTTTATGACCAAATTAGAAGTTCTGCTGAATAGTGTCAGCTCATTAAATATGTGAATAATACTTTGTGGCGATTTTAACATTGATTTATCAAAAAACAGTAATGCTAAACTTGATTTGTTAAACATGACCAAATCCTTTAATATGATCCCCACAATACACTCTCCAACAAGATCAACAGAGCATACTGATTCAATAATTGATCAAATCTTCATAACTGATACTGGTTACAAATTCACTGGCGAAGTACTGAGCATGGGATACAGTGACCATGATGCTCAGCTACTGAGCGTTGACATGGAAAATAGTAAAATCAGCCCCAAAAAAGTATTTCAAAGAAGAAACTTTTCAGATGACAATATTAGGATTTTTAACTTCCTATTAGCTAAGGAAAATTGGGGAAATACGGAAGCATCCGATCCCGCCCGTCTGCTTTGACCCATGGCGTTACAAATATGGCGGAAACAAAAACAAACACACACACTTTCCACAAGAAGCCTAATGACACTAACGGGACAAGCGCGGGAAATGGGGTGTTTTGGGTGGGGGCAAACTAAATATAAACAAATTTAGATGCCTTACGTAGCTACAACGTGTAAGTGAAGACAGCCATGCATGAACACCCACCCACCTCCCCAGGGGTCGTAACCCGTGCAACCTATAGAAGATAAAGATGCTTCAGTAGCTGATTAGTGTTTTTTGTCTTTTTTAAAAAAAAAATCTCACGGGATAGAATGAACAGATCAGAAAGATAAATATAATAAACTAAAACAGAAATTGGAGGAAACAGATAATTAAAATAAGTAATAAGTGTTTTTAAATTAAAAAAAAAAAAAATCTCACGAGATAGAACAAACAGATCAGAAAAGTAAATAAAATAAGATAAAACAGAACTGGAGACAGCCACACTCAAACCAAACTCTGCGCCGTCATGACGTCACACACGACAACACCCTTACGTCACGGGTCAAAGCCGATGCGTGGGATCGGACGCTTCTGTTGACCCAAAATTGGGACAGTGTTTACATGCAAACAACTGTTGATAATATGTTCTTAAGCTTCCATAACACCTTCCTTTATTACTTTAATACAGCATTTCCTTTTGAAACAAAGACGTCAAGCAATCAAAATAGAAAGTTGTGGGTAACAAAAGGAATCAAAATTTCTAGTGAGAGAAACAGATTTCTCCAATATTGCTCCAAAAAATACATAGTCACTGAAGAATTTTCTGACGATTGTAAAGCCTACAAAAAAACTTATCTTAGAGTGATTAGACAGGCAAAACTATTATGGAATGACAGTTTCATAAGAAACTCTTCAAACAAAATGAAAGCTATGTGGAAAGTTATTAAAAAAGAAACTTGTAGTTCAACACCTAAAAAGGAAAACATTTCTCTAACACTTAATGACTCTAAGGTCACAGATCCATACACAGTTGTAAACAAGTTCAATGAATATTTCACCTCACTAGCAGAAGATCTCATTCAGGCAAACTGCAAGGTATCGTTCTTCAATTCCACCAATATGTCAAACAGCACTAATGCTACAATGTTTGTTTATGAAACAAACCCTGATGAAATTAGGAACATAATAAAATTGTTCCCCAATAAAATCTCTAGTGGCTATCATGAAGTACCTGACCTCATATTAAAGGTGTGTGCTCCCCATATAGTAAAGCCATTATCAACCATCTGCAACCAATCATTAAAAACTGGCATTTTTCCAGATGCTCTCAAAATAGCTAAAGTCTCACCATTACTAAAGAAAGGTTCCCCTGATTTAGTACCCAATTATAGACCATTATCCATATTAAGCATCTTTTCAAAAATCCTGGAAAAACTTTTTTATGACAGGCTTATAAATTTCATAAAAAACCACACACCAATCAGCATTCAACAACATGGTTTTAGTAAATCTTTATCCAACCAGGCAGCAATTTTTGAACTGTTGGACCACATACTGAAATCAATTGACCAACATAATATAGCTGTAGGTATCTTCTTAGATCTCTCTAAAGCCATTGACGTACTAGATCATAAAATACTGCTTGCTAAATTGGAAAGAAGAGGAATAAGAGGTGTGGCTCACAACTGGCTATGCTCTTACCTACAAAACCGCAGACAGAAGGTATCACTTCAATACGATATTTATGTACAGAATAAAATAAATAATACAGTTTTCCTCTCGGAGGAAAGAACAATAAGATATGGTGTTCCCCAGGGTTCTGTTGTAGGGCCATTACTTTTCCTCATTTACATAGATGATCTTGTTGAACATATGAGCCCACAAAAAACTATCCTGTTTGCTGATGATACAAGCATAGTGTTGACTGGATCTAGCCCTGAATCCCTTCAGACAATATCTGATAACTCCATGAAAAAACTTTCCGAGTGGTTTAACAAAAATGGCCTAATTGTTAATAGTGGGAAAAATGTATGTATCAACTTCCATCTAATTCCCACATCCAATCAAAAAACTATCCAAGGAAAGTTAAATAATGATAAAATTGAAAATGTAAATGCAACAAAATTTTTGGGTCTATGGGTCCAACAAAATTTAAAATGGGACACACATATAAACAACTTATCAAAGAAACTCTCATCATTGTGCTATGGACTAAGAATACTAAAATCTACTTCAAGTAAATCCACACTAATGCAAGCATACCATGCGCAGTTCCACTCATTGCTCCGCTATGGAATCATCTTTTGGGGAAATTCAACTCACAGCACAAATATATTTAAACTACAAAAAAGAGCACTGAGGATAATCTGTGGTCTCAAAAATCTGGAATCCTGTAAATGTCAATTTATAAAACTTAATGTTCTAAGCATCCCATCCCTATTCATTCAAGAAACAATCCTATTCACCAGGGAATACCTCTCAAGAACAGGCAAATTAATCCGAAACAATGATATACACGCTCATTATACCAGAGGGCAATTTAATATCCATCAAATTTTTTCAAGGACATCATCATACCAAAAATATATAACTCATCTGGGCGTCGCATTACACAATAAAATTCCAGAACAAATAAAAACTGCTCCAGATCCAATATTTAAAAATAAACTAAAGGCATTTCTGACAAAGCACTGTTTCTATTCAGTACAAGAATTCCTGGAATTGAAAAATTATAAAGTTCCTTTGTAAATACTGTGATTAGAGTAAAACATTCTGTAGGCAAAATAATAACTTAATTTCTACTATACACAACTATGTTTCAGTTTCACTTCCCCAAATTTTTTAACTCGCTTTTTGAATGTACAAGTACACTTTCTATTAGTATTAAAACTTAATTGTCTGTGAAATTTCATGTTTAATGTAGTTTTTAAATGACATTGTCCTTCTGTTGTGTTTCCAGTTGACATTTTCACTATTCTGTAATCTCAGTGTTTATTTGTGTAAATTTAAAGTAGCACTACATTGCCTACATGTTTCTTAGTTCCGCATGTAAATTGTTTGTATTCTCTGTATGTGAAGTTACTATATTCATCAATGAACAATTTTGTGTACATTTTTTTAAATGGCAGTCCATTGCCTATTTTTTTCTCCAAACTACATATTTGTTAAGAAAAATGACTTGTCCTATATCATGTGTACTTTGTACAATATGTGATCCACAGGATAAATAAATAAATACAAATACAAATACAAGTTGTAAATAACCTCCACTTCATGCATTGTTTCCGCGGACGAGCTTAGTGAAAGTGACACATTGCAAAACATGTCCGACAGTCAAATGAATATTGACCTTAATTGTGAGGATGTTCAAGACATAATTTTACCGGATCGATTAAGACAACAACCCCTATATTTAAACAGATATACAGGCGAATGGAGAGTGAGTACCACGCGACAAAACGTGACATTGACAACGTCAACTTCAGAACCAGACATCAATCAGACACGAAAAAATGACGAAACTAAGACACAGGACTCTGACATGCTCAACCAGATTCTGAAGTTACTTGGTGACCAAAATAGAATATTTGACACTTTAGACAACAGATTTGACGCTTTACACGACAATTTAAAACGTGACATTGGGAAATTTGACACTAAATTTGATGAACTGACACGGGACATAAAACAAAATTTTGAAAAACAATCGAGACAAATTGCCGACTTGACAGAAACCACCAGTAGTCTTGGAAGGAAATTTACTGACTTATCAGACAAGGTTACGAGAAAAGAAAAGGTATTTGTGGAATTCAGTGACGAGACAAAAACTGACTTACAACGATGTAATGAGAAATTGTTAACAGTAGTTTTTGAACAACAGAAACCAGTACCCAAGGTGACGAATTACGACAGTCACACAATTCCGTAAAAACAAGTTGCTCTATTATTGCTGGTCACAGTCTGGGAGCACATGTTGCAGGAATAGCTGGAAACAGAGCTGCTGCAACAATTGGAAGAATAATTGGTAAATATTTTAGTGTCCAAAGAGTGTTATGTCAAAGTTTTGACTATTATTCCAGAATAAATGGAGGCATTTGTTTACTTATACTTCAAGTCCGTTATACCTACTGATACTCATGGGGGACACTTGTGGATCTCATGTTTCTACATTTTTTTAAGTGTCCAGCTGCAGTTGAAAATTTTAAAAGTATTTGATAGAGCCTGAAAAATCTGTTTATCACTCCTCATGCACAAATATCATACCAGTTTCAAACATGGAAAATCCAGGATGGAATGTAACAGTATTATGAAAAGGAAAGTTGCTACTCACCATATAGTCAAGAAGCTGAGTTGCAAAGAGGCACAACAAAAAGACTCTCACAGTTAAAGCTTTCAGTCATAAAGCCTTCATCAACAATAGACACACATATGTGCGTGCACATGACTGCAGTCTCCACCAGTGGTTTCAGTTGCCTGAGACTGCAGTCTTGTGTGTGTGACTTGGATTGTGTGTGTGTCTATCTGCGACTCGGCATCTCCGCTATATGGTGAGCAGCAGCTTTCCTTCTCATAATATTGTTTCATACCAGCTTCGTGTATTTCCATAGCTCAACAGGTTTTAATGTACTGTAAACAATTATTAGTCAACATCCTGATTATCAAAATATTTCCACCTTAAGTTTGACAGTATCGGTACCTTTAAAAAATTCTGTATTTTGTGCTTGAGAAATGTCTTTTGGAAACTGAAGTGTTATCTGTCTGTATTTATTACCTTGTTACAATTACTGATGGTGAGGTTTGGGTTTCTTGTGTTGCTCTATTAACTGATTATGATGTGCCAGAACTGTGATGGATGATTACACTGAGGTGACAAAAGTTGTGTGATAGCTCCTAATATTGTGTCAGACCTGCTTTTTCCCAGTGTAGTGCAGCAACTCAACAGGGTATGTGGTCTGCTTCACACTCAAACTCTACTGTCAGTTCTTACCAACCAAAATTGGGACTCATCTCACCAGGCCATGGTTTTCCAGTCATCTAGGGTCCATCTGATATGGACACAAGCCCAGGAGAAATACAGCAGGTGATGTCATGCTGTTAGCAAAGGCGCTCACATCGGTCATCTGCTGCCATAGACCAAAAATGCCAAATTTCGCCAGTCCTAAGGCATATGTTCATTTTAGCCCTAAATTGATTCCTGTAGTTATATCATGCAGTGTTGCTTACCTGTTAGCACAGACAACTCTTCACAAACACTACTGCTCTCGGTCATTAAGTGAAGGCTTTTGGCAACTGTGTTACTCCTGGTGAGAGATAATCCCTGAATTTTAGTATTTTTGGCACACCCTTGGCATTGTGTATCTTAGAATACTGAATTCCCTAATGACTTCCAGAATGGAATGTCCCATGTGTCTAGTTCCAGTTTCTGAGCCAAGTGTTGTTAGATCTATATAAATTTCAGTGTCAGTTGTGGCTTCAAGAGAAATACCAAGAGTTCTTCACTGGCAGTTGTGACTTCATAGAAATCTACCAAGGAGAAACACCAATAGTTCAAGTTCAATTCCTTAAGTGTGTGTGTGTGTGTGTGTGTGTGTGTGTGTGTGTGTGTGTTTTGTGTCTAATTATGATGAAGGCCCTTTTTGGCTAAAAGCTTATCCGTTTGACAGTCTTGTTGTTGTGTCTGTCTGTGACTCAGCATCTTGGCTATATGTTGAGTAAATATAAAATTGGCATGCTCGGATATGCAAATTAGTAGCATTCGCATAAAGTAGGTAGGAATAAAGTCGTCTGCATGCTGCATATATGGAAAGATTGTGCGCGAGGTGTCTAAGTCAAAAAATACATTTGAAATGTCTTTTAAAAAAAGAAAATTGTGTTATGCTCCATATAAGAATTAAAACATCTTCTAACATATGCTGGAATTTGAAGATTCCAAACTATCATTTTGTAGTATTGCTGCTCATGATGATTGTGATACCACAACCTTCATGTGAATGTGGAATCACTGGGTTCAGGAAGGCCATAGTCAGCAAGACAAGTATTCACAGGGGCAGGGCAGTGACATCTGCAGAACTGCTGAGTGTCAGTATAGCAACTGTTGTTGCAGCTTTCATTGCTGTGGCAGCAGAGAGAGGCACACTGACTGGTGCACCCAGTGACAACCCTGGACCCAAGAGCAGCATCACATCATCTTTTCAAACATGTTGCAGTTCTGCATTCAGCATCACAATGGACATATCCATGTGTGGAGGATACAAGGAGAATGGATATTGTCATATTGCATTTGTGATAATCATAAGGCCCCAGTACCTGACACGGTGGTATGGGGTGCTATGGGCACACTACATGGCCATCACTGGTTCTAATAGCCAGTAATTTGGACAGCAGACATTACACTTCTGATATGTTAGGACTGGTGTCTGCGTCCTATATTCCACATCTCCGTGAAATTATCTTGCAAGACCATATGCTCACTATGATGTCCTGACCCACTATGATACAGTGGGTATTCCACTGTTGCCATGGCCCTCTTAGTATCTAGATCTCTCTCCCACAGAAAACATTTGGTCAATGGTTGCCGAGAGACTGGCAAGCCACCTCTAAGACTGATAAACTCTGGCATGGGCATGAGATCACATACAAGTTGTGATAAAAAAGTAATGGGAATTTTTTAATTTCGTGAGCTTTATACTTTCGATTTTCAAAACTTTTACCTTTATGGTACACACTCTCCCGATGTATGTTTGCATTTTCAGCTATTTTGAATATTTAGCTCATTGTTGACATTTGGAAAGTTTATACTTGTTTTCAGGGGCTCAGTGAATTTTTACTTTTGAAAAAGATATAGCAAAGTATCTGCATTAATTTTTTTGAAAAATGGAATAAAGCACAGTACTGCATTCAAAATGTTGACTGTGGCTTTTGGCAAATCTCCTATGAGTAAAACAAGAGTTTATGAGTGATAACATTTCCAAGAGGCTAGAGAGTACATGAAGATGGTGACTGTCCTAGATGCCCTAGCGCATCAATTAATGATGACAATTTGGAAGAAATAAAGAAAATGATTCTGTAAAATGATTGAATCACCATGAGTGAGGTAACTGATGATGTTGGCACCAGGATGTTTGCGCATGAAATGTGTAGCAGCAAAGTTTGTTCCGAAATTGTTGAATTTTGACCAAAAATGATATCACAAGTATGTGTCAACAATGATCCAGATTTTTCTAAAGAAGGTTTTAACGAGTAACAGAACCTGGGTATATGGGTATGACATTGAAGTCAGGGCCCAATTTTCCCAATGGAAGCTGCCTGAAAAGCCAAAAGGGCTTCCAAGGTTGGAAAAAGTAGTGGGACAAGTGCATTATATCTGAGGGGAATTATGAGGAAGGGGACAAAGTTGATGTTGATGAGTAAATAAAGATTCTTTAAGAAAAACAAACTTTTTGACCATGCCTTGTACCAATATCTTTCACCCAGATTCAACTTGATGCAAGGCCTAGTCAGATTAGAGCCATTGTTGATGTCAGAGTTGGTAGCTTTTTGTATTAAATTCTGCATCTTGTATAGTCCCAAAAAATTCTTCAAACTGCAATATAGATGCACTGTAAGTAACATTTTGCTATTTGCTTTCCTTCCTGGTGCTGATGACTTTGATTCAGTGGTGTAGTTTGTCTGTGTTTATGAAAATCTGATCTAGAGCTATTTTTCAATTTTTTGTGATTCTGGTTGGTGTGTTTTCAGTTGGGGATAAGTTGAATGAATTTGTAATATTCAACAATTCATCTTTGTTTTTTCCAGGTATGAGGAAGTCAATATTAAAATCAACATCTTATTAATAGATTTTTGTTTAGTGAGTGAATTTTTGTGAATAGTGCTTTGAGGGAGTGATTGAAGGCTTGGATGTTCCCATCAGGGGCTCTATATACATTCAGCATCAATGGGTTATAGTCTGTTAAGATAATTAAAGAGAATTCAATGTCTGATTCTATTTGCGTATTATTGTACTTTGTGAGGCTTTTGTAGCTACGATTTTTTTTTTTGACATAGATTGCTGTACCACCTCTCTTACTTGCCAGAGATCGCACACAATTCTGAAATCAGAATTATTTATTTGCTATAACATGCCTGATCTATTGCACAAAGTTCATTCCAGATCTATAGCCTCCTTACTGTTGCAGTCCTAGTACATGTTAGTGCATGCTGATGTTACTGACAGCATGCTTCTGGTACCCTACTTGCAGGCACCACTGGTTTCAAGATAGTGACATGCAAATTGTTTTTTAAAATCTACAAGGGTGTGATGAAAAGTAATGCCCCCAAAACTCTTCAAATATTTAGAATAAAACAGACATTATTAACATTCTCCCTCTTTGTTCTTCACCTCCACATATTTACAGCACTCTGCCATTAGAGGGCTCTGAATTGTAGCTTGTAACATGGCAGTGTGTAATGTAACTTTGTCGGTGCATGAGAAACAGTAAGCCGTAATTGAGTTTCTAAATGCAGAGGAGTTCGTCCACAAATGTGGCACCCTCTCCTTCTGCATGATAATGCCAGACCACACACAATCTGACACCTTGGGTTCACCATCATCGATCATCTTCCATACAGCCCCAACTTGGCCCTGTTTGATTTTCATCCATTTCCAAAACTTAAGGAACAACTTCAAGGACTTTAGTTTGATAGTGAAGAAGCAGTGAAAGCAAAGGTGAGGTTGTGGTTCCATCAACTATGTCAAATATTCCACAGTGATGGTATCAACAGACTGGTCTCTTGTTGGGAGAAATGTGTTCACTGCCAGGATGACTATGTTGAGAAATAAATATGCAGACATGAAGAATATAAGCGTAGAATGTTTTATTGAAAAAGCTTTAAGAGTCTTCACATAAAAAACTTGGAGGCATTACTTTTCAGGAGACCCTCATATTAGCTAGAGAAAATGTATTCACAATTTAATAAAACGTTTGGGGAAATACTGAAAGTCCCTCACCCAAATCAATAGCAGAACAGCCTTCCTGAAATGTACCACCATTCGGAAAAAAGTCTGCATGGCCAAGTGGATCAGCCCACCCCAGGGTTGAGGTGTAGATGACCTCAACAAATGCTGCATCTGATGAATCAACATGGTCAGCTGCTGCTGTGCTTCCAAACAGTAGTGCTGCAGGATGCATAGCTGATGAAAGCCAAATGACAAAAATGTAATGATTATTTTCTTTTGTTAATTACATAGCCTGTGTAATATGATAACACACAAAGAAATGCACATATTTTTATACCAATGAAGAAAGCACATTGTACTTTCCGCAAACCACTACAATATTGAATTATTTATTCTGTATTTCTAAATTCACACTATACAGTTCCATGGCTTTTGTGAGTGGCACACACATGCTGTTTTAATGATAACTCATACCAACAGCTGTATAAGTTCCATGCTACAGAAAGATATAACAATAAGTATTTTGTTCTTCTGCATCTGCTAGGCTCAACAGCTATAGGCATTCAATGCGAGCCAGGAAATTTTTATGTATATGACCAACTCGATGTGGTTACCAGCACCTCCTCTTCCTGCATTGGTCCGCATTTTGTTCCACTTGGTCATCATTTGCTATTGTTATTAAATTAATCACAAATGAGCAGCAGCCCATTAATTTATTGTTGTAAATGTACGGCTGTCCATCAAAATTTCAACACCAGGAAGGAAAGCAAATAGCAAAATGTTACTTGCTGTGCATCTACATTGCAGTTTGAATAATTTTTTGGGACTATACAAGATGCAGAATTTAATACAAAAAGCTACCAACTCTGACATCAACAATGGCTCTAATCTGACTAGGCCTTGCATCAAGTTGAATCTGGGTGAAAGATATTGGTACAAAGCATGGTCAAAAAGTTTGTTTTTCTTAAAGAATCTTTATTTACTCATCAACATCAACTTTGTCCCCTTCCCCATAATTCCCCTCAGATATAATGCACTTGTCCCACTACTTTTTCCAACCTTGGAAGCCCTTCTGGAAAGCACTAGTCATTATGTATTTATGGTGTTCAGCTCCTTCAGCAGTTATTTTTTTATCTCATCAATACTGGCAAAATGACATCCTTTCAGGGATCTCTTCAGCTTTGGGAATAGGAATATGTCACATGTGGCAATGTCTGGCAAATAGAGTGGCTAAGTCAACATAATGGGTTTTTTTTTTTTTTTTGCCAAAATATCACGAACGAGCTTTGGGGTGTGAGAAGAAGCATTATCGTGATGCAATTTCCATGAGTGGTTTTGCCACAACTTTGGTCATTGTCTTCAACTGCTTCAAGCAATTGGTCGATAACTTATTGACAATATAACCACAAGGTGCGAACTCATGATGCGCTATCCCATTGCACAGTGAGAAGTACCTTCACATGTGATCATAGTAAATGTTTTTAATGACTATTTTAGCAAAATAGCAGAAAACCTAATAAAGAAAAACTGCCACAGGCCAAATACTCAGCACCAAACACTAATGGAAACCATAGCAGTACAGGCATCAATGTTTCTTCACAAAGTCTCCAATGTATGGGTAACTATAGGCCTGTGTCTCTATTGTCAGGGTTTTCGAAAATTATTGAAAAAGTGTTCCTTTCAAAACTAATTACATTCTTCGACAAGAATAATATTATTTCTGGGTGTCAACATGGCTTCAGACCACAGAGATCAATTGAAACTGCCACTTTCAATCTGATAAACCATGTCGTAAATGCAGTGGACAACCACAGAAATATCTCAGGTTTATTCTTGGACCTAACAAAAGCTTTTGATATGATTGATCATTCTATACTCCTGAGGAAGCTCGAATGGTATGGTGTAAGAGGTGTGCCAAATCAGTGGATCAAATCATATTTGGAATATCGTTCTCAGGTAACTGAAATTAAGTACACAGAAGGAAATGAACTCCAGGTACACGTTTCAGAACCATGTGGACTAACTCATGGTGTTCCACAGGGCTCCATTTTAGGTCCCTTTCTTTTTTTGGTCTACATTAATGATTTCCCATCACACGTTAGGGATTCTGAACCAGTACTGTTTGCAGATGACACCAGTCTATTGATTGAAGGGAATAATGGAGAAAATCTTACTGCATCTGCAAAAGATATTACAAAAGGAGTGTCTGAATGGTTTACCAGAAACAGGCTAATAGTTAATCCCCAAAAAACTGTACTAATGAATTTCCACACTGATCAAAATAAAAATCCGGCACAACCTGTAATATGTATGGATAACCAAAACATTAGTTCTGTCAATGAAACTAAATTTCTCGGGATTCATATCCAGGAAAATCTTAAATGGAACACTCATATCACAGCCCTAAATTCAAAACTAGCAAAAATGAGCTATGTGGTAAGAACTCTCTGCAACAGTACTAGTGCAGAAACAGTTAGGGCTGTATACTTTGCTCGTGTACATTCAATACTGAAGTACGGTATCATTTTCTGGGGAAATGTACATCAGGCCATAACAGTTTTCAGGAAACAAAAGGCAATTATAAGAATAATGAAACAAGTGAGCAGCAGAAAATCATGCAAACCTTTCTTTAAAGATCTAAAGATCCTACCCCTTCCCTGCATTTATATACTGGAAATAGTCACGCATGTCAAAAAAAGCATACTGAGAAAAGAAAACCTTTTTCCTCAAAACAAAAGTGTCCATGATTACAGTACCAGGTCAGACAGTGACATACACGTCAATCATTGTAACACCACATTATGCCAAAAATGTGTATATCATGCAGGAACAAAACTTTACAACAGATTACCAAGACATATAAAATCTCTTACTGAACTACAAAGCTTTAAAAAGTCTGTGACATCCTACCTTCTGAAAAACTGCTACTATTCAGTCTCACAGTATCTTATGCAAGAAAAAATGTAATTTGTATCTTTAATTGTAGAAATAAGTTATAAATATACAGTATTTCAAAAATTTGTAATTATTAACTGTATAGATCCAATTTGTCATTAAAATTTATAAAATTTATGTTTGATATTTGAAAATCCAATAGCCAAAAAATGTTTTCTGTCCAATATCCTGTGTACAATATATGTACTTAAAAAGAGATTTATATGGACATATAAATAAATAAATACTGAAGTACTTACAGCTATAAAAGGACTAAAGAATAAGTACTCCAGTGGCAGTGACAACATTCCTGATTTAATCATGAAGAAATGTGGAGAATCCTTTGTAGAACTCCTAACCCACATAATAAATGCTCCCTTTACAAATGGAGTTTTACCTGACCTACTAAAGACTTCTAAAATTACCCCACTTCACAAAAAGGGCCCTAAAAATGATGTAGCCAATTACAGGCCCATAGCACAACTCAGCTCATTCTCAAAAATATTTGATAAATTATTTTACACCAGACTGGAAGACTTTAGAAATAAACTATCCTCATTAACGAAACACCAGCGTGGTTTTAGAAAACAAAAGACACTACCACAGCTATTTATGAGTATCTCAACAAAACCCTAAAAGCACTGGATAATAAGGATATCTCTACTGGTATCTTTTTACATTTATCCAAAGCCTTTGATGTAATTGATCATACCATACTCCTTAAGAAGCTAGCAATTAAAGGTAAAAGAGGAACTGCAAACAAATAGTTAGAATCTTACCTGTCAAACAGATTACAAAACGTTGAAATTAATTTTGAAAAAAAGAATACAACCACACATCAATGTACTGTCCACTCCTCTGACACAGTGCCTATTAGATATGGTGTGCCACAAGGCTCAATCCTGTGACCCATACTGTTTCTGCTATACATTGATGCCAGAAGCACGAAGCTTGCTACAGGACATATCACACTATTTGCTGATGACACGAGTACACTAATAACAGGTACTTATACAGAGGACCACAACCAAAAAATTAAACTGCTTACGTCATCACTCAGCAAATGGTTCAACGAGAACAAACTGATTATAAATATACAGGAAACAACGTACATCAACTTCAGACTCTCATCCCAAAAACAAGAAATGCCCGATGTGATTCTAAATAAACAAGAGCTTACGTGTGTGGACTCTGTCAAGATTCTTGGCACATGTCTTCAAGAAAATCTTAAGTGGGAGCCTCACAAAAATTATATCTCAAAAAAGCTATCAACTTTGTGTTACATTTTAAAGATACTCAAAAAATCAGTCACAAAATCTGTTCTCATACATGTATATTATGCTTACTTCCACTCTACATTACAGTATGGAATCATATTTTGGGGGAACTCACCTGGGGGTAGATATATTTTCAAAATGCAAAAAAAGGCAATACGCATAATATGTAA
This sequence comes from Schistocerca americana, assembly GCF_021461395.2. NCBI lineage: Eukaryota > Metazoa > Arthropoda > Insecta > Orthoptera > Acrididae > Schistocerca > Schistocerca americana. The sequence continues at coordinate 131,393,982 of NC_060124.1, forward strand.
CCTAAGACATAACGAATCATGTAGACATTTATCAAAAAACAAAGATGATGTGACTTACCAAACGAAAGCACTGGCAGGTCGAAAGACACACAAACATACACACAAAATTCAAGCTTTTGCAACAAATTGTTGCCTCATCAGGAAAGAGGGAAGGAGAGGGAAAGATGAAAGGATGTGGGTTTTAAGGGAGAGGGTAAGGAGTCATTCCAATCCCGGGAGTGGAAAGACTTACCTTAGGGGGAAAAAAGGACAGGTATACACTCACACACACACACACATATCCATCCACACATATACAGCATGTTGCGAAAGCTTGAATTTTGTGTGTATGTTTGTGTGTCTTTCGACCTGCCAGCACTTTTGTTTGGTAAGTCACATCATCTTTGTTTTTTGATAAATTTTTCCCACGTGGAATGTTTCCCTCTATTATATTAGAATCATGTAGACAGCATTTCAAAACAAATGGCATTATGACACAACCCTCTGCCTACATTTATAATATCATCTCATTTGTCAAGTCATACCTGTTAAACAATGACTGCACATTAAAATTCAATGGAGATATTCATAACTATGCAACAAGGCAGCAATCTGACCTACATATGATTCAGTCCAGAGCTACCTGCTACCAAAAAAGTGTTTTAAATGTTGGGATTCAAATGTATAATAATTTACCAAATGAAATCAAAGCAACAAAGATCCCAAGAGCCTTCACACATAAGTTAAAAAAATATCTCTTGGACCAATGCTTTTATGCAGTTTAACATTTTTTTTGAAAGAGGTTAAAATTGTAAACAATTTTATAATAAATGTTCCATTAGGTCTGAAAATTATATACTGCGCATGTCTATGAAATATACTGGATTATTATACACTGTGCATGTCTATGAAATATACTGGATTATTTTACTATTACATTTGTACTGGCTGTTTGTATTTTACTATACAACATTTGTATTTACTGTTTTGTTAAAGATAGATAATTTCCTCATTACAAAATAATGTACAATCAATTTATTAAAAATTACTTCTAAATATGCTCCCTTGACCTGTCCAATATCATATGTACAACTGTACAATACTATGATTGTCTGGACCAATAAAATAAAATACAATACAATACAATTCAGTACGGTATGAAGCCAGCATATTCTGAAATCAGAGGATCTAAGTAAGGAAATAATATATCCAAAATCTTCTCAAAGGTTTAAGTTCAGCATAGTAGCATTCATAAACAAAACAAGTTATTATCCATGAAACATGCATACAACTAAAATAAATGTCACTAGTTGAAGACAAATGATTGAATATATTCATAGTCAGTATGGTGTATTGGGTTATTTTTTTAAAGGCTGACAGTAAAAAGTTTATTGGAATGAGGTTCGTGGAGCCTCTGTGAAAAATATATTTATGTCAAAACAGACTTTCTGTTACTTGCAGAAGATACTGTTTGGGAAGAACAGAATGCTAGTGGTGGGAACAAATGAATCAAAACAGTTGATTCAGTCAGGTATTGGGAAATAATCAACTCATTTGGATGTAGTTTTTTGTAACAGTTTAATTATTGTAGTGGTACATATTATTTAATATAGCAACACATCAAAAACTTTTCTACTCTATCAGTGAAAGATATTTGTGGATAAACATGATTTTAATTAGTAGTATAAAAAGAGCTGCCCACTATGTGGACATTTTTTCGGATTTATGTGCAGACGTGAAAGGAGAAATGTGAGCACAGTGCATCAACTAGATGCAACGATAAGCAAGTGTCTTTACTTGCAATGGAGAAGTCATTTACACTTCCCAGTCATGCTTAGGGGATGCTGTTGACTCCTGAGAAGAAGCTGTCTGATGACAAAATCTTAAATACAGAAGAGTTCGTTAAAGAGTGGTTATATGTTTTGATAGCTGGTCACTAGTAAATGCAGGCTCTCTTACATCCTTCAACACTCTGCAGATGGTGACAAAGCTCCACAGTACAGTTATTGGCACAGCATAGCACGACCATTGCTTCATGAATCAATGAAAAGGCAATGATAAAAGATATTCAATGTAACAAGTATTATGAACAACATCAATGAAGTATCACTTCACGAAGTAGCTACAGACTGCAATGCAGATACAGACATGAGCCAGTAAAAACAATCAGTTCAGTTGATTATAGTTTTACATACCAGCTGGACTATTCATTCATTCTCTTGAGTGAAACCAATGTCTGGAAGCAACCAAATGAAAACTATCAGCAAAGTCTGTTGCAATTGTGCATACTGACTGAATTTTTCATTCTTTCTTTTCAAGTGAAACCAATATGCAGTTTTTCTCAGTTGAACCAAATGTTCTTTCAGCTGAAACCACTCTTGATTGTTTTAGTTGACTCAGCTATACATTCATACTTCTGAATGAAAACAGTCTCTAGAACTCTCAGTAATTGAACTAAAGTAGTAGTAAATGACCACACACACATACCCCAGAGGGTAACCCTATCCATGGGGGAATGTGAATATATTTCAGAGGGTATGCCAAGTTAAAATAAGCGTTATACATATTCACTTAATTATATACTGAGTTTTCTTCTTTCCATCATTTAAAAAAATTCTTCTGAAAAGTGACAGTATATATGCTTAAAAAGGAAGTGATTAATTCATCAAAAAATTTAAAACATTGTATGGTATATGCTTTTTGTTCTCGTCATCTCATCATTTAGCAAACGAGAATTAGGTGATGGCTGCAAACTACTGGGAAAGTGGGAGAGAGAGCATCAGTAAATTTAAATCAAAAATCAATTGTTCATTTATTTAAACACAAATTTAGAATGTAGCACAAGTTATTAACCTTCCCAAACCAAGCAAAAATCTGTATTTAATGCCAGAAGTATGAAAAAATTCTGTTTAAGTAAATAAATACATAAATTTGGAAAAAACATCTTTAGAAATAGTTTTTATTCACCTCTCCTTGAAATAAGAGATAGACAACCCAAGTCATGCTTTATCTATAACCCAAAAGGCCAGAAAAGTATGTAAGCAAAATTACCCAAACTCATAGAGTGAATGGAAACACTGATGTAACTGAAGTAAACAACAGTGAGTTGCGTCAGCCACTTTTCTCACATTGAGTGAAACCTTCCAAACCCAGAGAGCAGTTGAGAAACATTCATATAGCTCTTGTGGTTGGAGACACTAGTTTCATTTGGTTGTTTCATCTGACCAGAAACACTGACTGAAAAAAAAAGAAAAAGAAAAAAAAAAGAAAAGCAGAAAAAGAAACAGTGTACTGGTTAGTCAGGCATTAATGCCAGTTATATTTCCAGTTACTATGGAATTCAAAGAAGTTAGGTCATTAGAGATAGACAGCACATATCCCATCCATTCATCTTAATTTAGGTTCTTTGCCAAACAGACTTTTCAGGCAACCATTAACAGCACTGGCGTACCTGGAAATATACATGATTACACAGTGCTGTGTTATAAAGTTATTTATTTACAACCAGTTTTGATCATAGACCATCTTCACAGTAGAACAGTTATCAATATCAACATGATATGACATAAATGTTTTCAACTGTGCAGGATAACATGCTCAAGCCAAAATTTGAGAAACATTTAACATAGGTATTCACTATCCAAGCAATGGCTTGATCAACAGCCAGTATTTCACTTGCTATTGATGAAGCCATAGTTTTTGTAATGAATACCTAATTTAAATATTTCTCGCATTTTGACTTGACCATGTTATTCGATATGCTTGAAGATATGTATGTCTTGTAATGTTGACATTTTTCTGCTGTGAAGATGGTCTGTGACCAAAGCAAGTTGTAAATAAATACTTTTATTAGACAGTGCTGTGTCATTGTGCATTTTTATGGGTTTTTTGTATCTTCCAAAATCATTTCACTGAAATATCAGGAAGGTCATCTATATCCTGCACTCTTTGAGGCCAATCTGAGCTTATGATTACTCTTATTTTATCATGTTATCAAAATACATATTTTTCTCAAGCATTTGTTTGTTTATAATTTTCTGAAATCTTGTCACTACTCTTTCTCTACATAAGTCATGTCAGTAGGGTCAAATTTTTCCGAAAGTATGTGGGTTCATATATTCCAAATGTGTGGAACACATGACAAGGGCAATTTGTTCGTTAGCAATCAGATGTTCACTGTTTGTAGTTGGTCAGCTTTTCCTTAGGCTTACCTTTTCAACTTTTCCCTTTTTTGAACTGCCACATTCTAAACCTCAAGAGTCAGTATTATGTCCATGCTTGTCATAGTCTTGCCACAATCATGGCTTAAATAAGTGCACTTCATCTGTATCATATTTTAAAAATATTGTGAAGTTAACAAAATGACACAAGAACATTACACACAGTCCCAAATGAAAAAGCAGTTATAATTTCCTGACAACATTTCAGAACTTAATATGTTATGATACATGGTAATATAACATCTTGTTTTAAATAAATTACCTCTTGGAATCTGATGCATCTTTTATTATTTCCCAAACAGAGTGCAGTCATAATCGATCCTATGAGTTGTATGCTGAGTCAATCACATCTTCTGCTTTTGTCAGCTATTAGTGTGATAGTTGGAATAATTTTCAAAATGGAAACTGCAATGGAAATGCTCAAGTGGCAATGGGTGCTCCCACTCCATCTGGGTTAGTATTACTGTGATTAGTTAAAGTAGTTGTACAAAAACTTTCTAAGTATGTTATAAAAATTCACAAAAATCAAATCTTCAGTCAAGATGGATTTTTTTATGTTTTAATGCATGATTTAGTGAGACAGTAGTATTAATAACGTACTTTTTACCTTCCTCATTGGTTGTTATTTTCTTTTATAATGATGGATCAAACACTTCTATTTTTGTCAGTTTTCAAATAATGTCTAAATATATTAATAGAAACAGAGGTATAATAAGTCATAAAATTTGTTGATTTTGATATCCTATAAGCTCTTAATTGAGTTTGACAGTTGTCAGAATAGAGTGAATTGATATTTAACCAAATGACAGTAAACCAAATAAACCAAAATAAATATTGAAATGATGGATTTCACATAGCTGAAGGGCAACATATAATAAATACATTAAATGCCTCCATTGAGATTAATTTAGTAGTAAACTTTTTCAGTATTTCTCAGTAGACTTTATACAGTGGAATCAGACCTCCTGCTTATGAGAGGAAATAAAGCCATTGACGGATAGATGAAAAATAACATGAGAGAACTCATTTTATTAATTATGCTTAAGAAGACATATAGTTTGTCTCGACACATCCATTTTGTGCTGTGTAATGTTAGACACAAAGTTATTATAATAAGTAAATCCTGCTGTTGGTTTGTTGTAGGATAAGTGGAACATTCTACCTAAAAACTAATGGCTCACCTCCGTATGCCCAAGGGTAAGGCACTCAACTGTGGTGGTCTACGAAACCAGGATTCTGGCTATTTTTACAGCTGATTCTATTCTCATGTCCACTCTCATCTGAATCATCATGTGAACTAAAAGAGTCGAAGGAGGCTTCTAAATAAAGTAAGAAGTTACTTCTCTTACCACAGTGTAAAACATTAAATAATATTTTCATTAAAAAAATGTGACAGAAATTGCTGTATTTATTTATTTCCAGCCTACTCTATGCAGACCAAGATTGCACAAGCCAAAGGAATGTACTAGATGCAAAATATGAAAGCTATATGGTGACTACAGATTAAGAAACATTGTATAGATTATAAAGTTATAACAAAGTCATAGATGTCATTGCTATTGTACATAGCCTAAGAGCTAACTAGGCTAAACTCTTATGCATGGTAGCACATCGACTTCTGTCCTACATCTAGATACAATCACTAGAAACAATGTAAAGTGCATTGAAGAGAGTACTTTGCACAGTACCATATGTTAAGGCCTTTCCTCATTCCAGTCACATTTGGAGCAGGGGAAGAATGCTAAATGCATCTGTGCCCACTGTAATTAATCTAACCTTGTTTTCACCATCTGATGCTGAATTAGATTTCTAGATTCTCCACTTAAAACTGGTTCTTAAAACTTTATAGGTAGGATTTCAGGGGATGTAGGGAAGCAGCCTACTCACGCCTTATAAAATTCACATCAGTCTTTCCAATGTGTGGCAGCCAGTCCGCTGTAACTAGCTCTGACGTCATAAATGTTGCGCAATACTTTAAAAATCAAGTAAATATCCTGAAACGTTTCTAGCATGTCAGGAGTAATACTAAATCAAAATGTGTTGAATATCAGTTCAATAACTTTAACCATTTTCGAAGTTTGGATGTTTTTCCGTCAAAATCATTGGCGCAACAGAAAAGAGCCAGAAACTTAAAAATTTATATTTAGATTCCTTTTGCATAATAATTTAGTAGAAACAGTATTCTGGGTCACACAAATTAAAATTTTAGTTGAAATTCATGATTTTCTGGTTTTTGTCTTAGAAATTAAGGAAGCAAGATAGATTAAGTAGGCGAATAAATAAAGCTAGCATGTTTAAATTTAAGTAGAAGGGGGTTCCGCTATAATCATAAAAATGTGAGAAGTTTCAACAGAATAACTATAAAACTATAGCTATGGCGTATCTCCAAAGAGCAAGTTCAGAGCAAGTTCAGAGCAAGTTCAGAGCTCGTCTACTGCGTGTGCTGTAATAAAATTAATTCTCTCGCCCAAAATATTTCACTTAGCGATGTCAGACTTTTATTATGATTACTTACTTGTGTGCTGATTGCACAATTAAATTGAAAGCTTCATCGGCCATCAGCAAAGGAAGCAATGATTTATTCGATAACTTAAAGTGGTGCATTACTAGCCCAGTGGCTAGTTGGGAGAGCAGATTTGATCAGGCGTTCCCTTGGCCGTCCACACCATGGCTTTATATGTAAGAATGCTGCACAAGGAAGGAAGGCCCCAGTTCTCTCCAGACGCTGATTAGCGCACCACCTGTGCCGGGAGTCGCATCGCATCGGTATCATTGCTATAAACAGCCTCGGATGCCGTAATAAGTTACTCGGGATACGCGTAACCGTGAAATCGTTTTCGAGTTAAGTGTTAATTTTGGGATGACGTTAATGATCTATCTTTAGTTTGCGTATGTCGTAATTTCACGTGCCGCTGCAGGACAGACATTCTACCATTATTTGGCGTGGCGTTTGATGAACATTATCATCAAATTATGGCGAGCATTCACTTAAACATTTAATTTGAACAGTTATAGTGGCATCAGCGCATTAGACTCTGAACTGCTCTGGTAGTTGGATTGTGTGGATTCTTTTTGGTCTGTGACTTTCAGAATATAGTGAACATTTTAGAGAGAATGGTTTTTGATTATTAATCCCAGACAATCTCCTAATTCCTCAGAGCTATAAGCTGTAGCTATAAATGTATTTCTCAGATGAAGTGGGCACTAGGAATTCTAATTACGGGCTTCACATTTTGCTAATCACTTTCTGGTTGCGAATATTGTAGTTAGAGAGCCAGTGTTGAGAATGGCAAACAGCATAAATACAAAACATTTATTCAATTATTCCACCCGCCGCCCCACAGGGATAATTGACATCTTTCCATTAGTGTCTGCCAGTTCAGGTTTTTTAAAGCTTTTGTGACCCCCTACCATGAGTCAAAAAAACAGTGACCATTATTCCACCCGCTGCCCCACATATGTTGCTAATCGGCCGGGAAACAAACTGAGTAAAAATGAAAGTGATTTTTAAATATTCGGATTCAGAAGTGAAATGCGGTACACAACTGACCAATGGAACAGTGATAGACAGTGTTACGTGTGCATGTGGAGGATGCAATTGGATTAACAACGCATCTGGATTGACGGAGCTGGCGCTGAGTCTAGCTGCACTGCTGGCATCGCGAGCAGTCAGTCTCGCCGCACCGCAGTCATCTGTCCGAGCGACCGGAGCCGCGTCTGCTGTTGCGGGCTGCGCTCACAACACAGCAGTTTTTGAGGTGCTGTCTGCAGTTCAATACGCCTCGTCACATCAGTAATCCTGGTACGCCGCGCCGGCAGTGTCATACGTCGTGCAGAAGGAACTAAGTTAAGTAAAAAGCTGTTAAAACTTTTACTAACCTGCATTAAAAGACTGTCGGCAATGGAACCACAAAAAGAAACAGAAGTTAAAGCCAAATCAGGACCTATGTCTGTTGAAGGAACTGTAAATCCAGACAACGGTTCAAGTGTAAATACACTCCTGGAAATGGAAAAAAGAACACATTGACACCGGTGTGTCAGACCCACCATACTTGCTCCGGACACTGCGAGAGGGCTGTACAAGCAATGATCACACGCACGGCACAGTGGACACACCAGGAACCGCGGTGTTGGCCGTCGAATGGCGCTAGCTGCGCAGCATTTGTGCACCGCCGCCGTCAGTGTCAGCCAGTTTGCCGTGGCATACGGAGCTCCATTCCAGTCTTTAACACTGGTAGCATGCCGCAACAGCGTGGACGTGAACCGTATGTGCAGTTGACGGACTTTGAGCGAGGGCGTATAGTGGGCATGCGGGAGGCCGGGTGGACGTACCGCCGAATTGCTCAACACGTGGGGCGTGAGGTCTCCACAGTACATCGATGTTGTCGCCAGTGGTCGGCGGAAGGTGCACGTGCCCGTCGACCTGGGACCGGACCGCAGCGACGCACGGATGCACGCCAAGCCCGTAGGATCCTACGCAGTGCCGTAGGGGACCGCACCGCCACTTCCCAGCAAATTAGGGACACTGTTGCTCCTGGGGTATCGGTGAGGACCATTCGCAACCGTCTCCATGAAGCTGGGCTACGGTCCCGCACACCGTTAGGCCATCTTCCGCTCACGCCCCAACATCGTGCAGCCCGCCTCCAGTGGTGTCGCGACAGGCATGAATGGAGGGACGAATGGAGACGTGTCGTCTTCAGCGATGAGAGTCGCTTCTGCCTTGGTGCCAGTGATGGTCGTATGCGTGTTTGGCGCCGTGCAGGTGAGCGCCACAATCAGGACTGCATGCGACCGAGGCACACAGGGCCAACACCCGGCATCATGGTGTGGGGAGCGATCTCCTACACTGGCCGTACACCACTGGTGATCGTCGAGGGGACACTGAATAGTGCACGGTACATCCAAACCGTCATCGAACCCATCGTTCTACCATTCCTAGACCGGCAAAGGAACTTGCTGTTCCAACAGGACAATGCACGTCCGCATGTATCCCGTGCCACCCAACGTGCTCTAGAAGGTGTAAGTCAACTACCCTGGCCTGCAAGATCTCCGGATCTGTCCCCCATTGAGCATGTTTGGGACGTCGTCTCACGCGGTCTGCACGTCCAGCACGAACGCTGGTCCAACTGAGGCGCCAGGTGGAAATGGCATGGCAAGCCGTTCCACAGGACTACATCCAGCATCTCTATGATCGTCTCCATGGGAGAATAGCAGCCTGCATTGCTGCGAAAGGTGGATATACACTGTACTAGTGCCGACATTGTGCATGCTCTGTTGCCTGTGTCTATGTGCCTGTGGTTCTGTCAGTGTGATCATGTGATGTATCTGACCCCAGGAATGTGTCAATAAAGTTTCCCCTTCCTGGGACAATGAATTCACGGTGTTCTTATTTCAATTTCCAGGAGTGTATGCATGAAAATAGTAATGTTAAAGTGAAATCCGAACTACTGTCTCCTGACACTAGTGTGAAAAAGAGCAACGATTCAATAGTAGAGACCCCTGTAGTAAAGCAGAATTCAGAAAGTGTTAAGTTATTGGATGATAGTTTCTCTGATGAATTAAAAATGAAACAGTCATCAGAGATGGTAGAGTTTAAAAAGGAGAAGTTATATATGACTGGTCAATCAGAAGTTTCATTTAGTTTTGATGATTCTGGTGTTGGAGCTAGTTTTTCGTCACCTGAGTGTGATAAAAAGCCAGCTAGTGAGCAACCCAAAGATACTGGGGCTATTGATTTAAATGTAATATTACAAGCAATAGCTGCCAGTAATGCAAAAATGTCAGCCAGTAATGTTAGAATGACAGCTGAGTTAAAATCTGATATAATTGAGGTAAATAACAGGATTGTGGCCAGCCAAACCAATTTTAATAAACGGTTTGAGGCAATGGACAATAAATTAGAATCCAATAAAGCTGAATTAAAAACTTCCTTCAAGTCTGGCTGCAATAAGTTGAAAGACAATGTGGACAGTTTAAATTATAAAATTGATTACAACCATGAGGATATTAAGAAAAAGGTTGCTCAACAGTTATCTGACATGTATAAAACAGTAAAATCCAAAGTTGCTGGGGTTCGCAAAGACTTCCAAATGGAAGATGCAAAGCTGGAGCACAAGTTAACAGAAAAGATCGAGGCGGAATCTGAACTGTGCTCAGATAGGTTTAAAGATGTTAATATAAAAGTAAACATATGTCAAGCAGAAGTAGACGCAATCAAAACTGATACTACTCATATTGTGCAAAGAGTAGATAATGTTGAAATGAGAGTAGAAAATATTAGTACTAACATTGCTAACATTGAGAGTAAAGTAGCTTCAGTAACTTCCGGTAATGGTAGTATGCAACTAGTTTTAGCTGCAAACGCCGCTTTTATCGGCTGTCGGCAGTTCTTGCGGTTCGATCCAGATAAAAATATCCACCCGCTAGATTTCTGGAACGATTTTGAAGATGTGATTCCACCAACTAGGCCTGAACGAGAGAAAGTCTCATTTATTAGAAGCCATTTAGCGGGTGACGCCTTGCGTTGGTCAGCTGATGTTATGTTGAAGTGTAATACATTAGTGGAATTTAAAACAGCTTTCATTAATGAGTAATGGTCTAGCAATAAGCAAAAGGAAGTGTTGAGAGAATTTTGGAGTGGAAAACGCTTCAATGCAGGCAAGGAAACTATTAAAGAGTTTGCCAGGTCATGGATCTCACGTTTGTCACATTTGGCCGAAAAGCTAAAACCTGAAATGATAATACTAGGTCTTGAAGCCAAACTGCCATGGTATTGGCAAACTAGAATTATATCTGCCCCTAGAGACAATCTGGATCGTTTCATTGAATATTTGGAATGTGTAGAGCATGTGGCTGCCAATGAGGAGCAAGCACGTAATAACAGAAATGCTAATAACACTAGTAGTAATTTTAAGAACGAGCAGAATGGCAGTGTAAACATCAGAACAGTAGGTGTTCACCATCCTAAGAAAGGTAGGAATTGGAGAAATAATTACCAGAACCAACAATGGCATCCAAATGATAGTAATTTTGTTCCTAACAAAAATGTGCAAGTAAACAACAGTGTTGAAAGCAATGCTGTGCCAGTTAACTATAATGCAAATATTAGGTAACAGTAGTAGTCAGAGGCTGGAAAACTAGTTCCCGTCTATGAGGATACTGGCGCTCACCAGGTGGTTCCTTTTCCTAAGCCAGTATTTACAGTAATTAGTATGACAGATCAGAATACTCAAACTGAGGATTCGGATGATGGGTCAGTAGCATCCAATGATACTGCAGAAATATTAAACCACTCACAGTATTTGATAGATATCGTGTTAGAGACGCTTTCTAAGTGGGAAGAGAAAGAGAAGGTGCAGCAGTGTAACGGTAGGGAAGAGCTACAAAATACTGAATTGTCAGGTGAAGAAGCAGAAGAAATTCATGCTTATATTTATGATGAGGATGATGTGCTCTTATCTAAAGTGCCTGTGCAGGATGTTGATACTGTACTAATAGATTTAGGACAAGAGGTAAGTGAGAATGTAGAGGATAGCCTGTTGGGGGTCAATGAACCCAGTAGCTGTGATCAGTTGTCACTGGAGAAGGAACCCGACGATTATAGTGAAAGTGGTTTAGCTGTAACTAGTGTTATGCCCGGTCTGGAGGCGAAGAATTGCTCAGACTACAGTAATTTGGGTCATGTTCAGCAAACTAAATGTAATGAAGTCGTGCGGTGTTTCGATTTGAAATTAATAGACCGACTGGAAAAGGCAGCTGAAAATGTAGTTCAGGAAACCCCTACACACTTTGACCTAAATGTAATGAAGACAGATGTCGATCACTTTAGTTGGAGACAAATCCAAAAGGAACTATTGGATGAGTTTGAGGAACCACCTGTACAACCTAGAATAAGCCACCCTATAATAATAGTGAATATGTTGGGTATCAATGTACGTTGTCTCTTACACAGTGGAAGTGAGGTGAGTGCGATATCTCAGTCCTTCTTTGATGCATTACCTGGTAAAGACAAGCTTACAGTAATGAGGGTATCAGGACTAAGAATAATTGGTGCTACTGGCAAGGTGTCAAAAACGGTAAAGCAAGAAGCTTTACTGCCCTTTGATATTAATGGTAATTTAATTGATCATCCATGCTTAATTGTAAACAATCTCAGTATTGAGGTTTTAACTGGCATAGATTTCCTGTCAAAATATCAGAGTGTTGTTGACTTTGAAAGAAGCCAGTTAAAATTGGTCTTGCCAATAACCAGAGTAATTACGGTACCTTTTATTGATAAACATGTAGTAACTAATGATGAAACTTGGGAGCTGCCTATACGAGTTCTGAAAAATAGGAGATATTGGGACGAAGGTGTTAATCTTAGTAAAAGTAAGCTAAACACAGAAGAAGAAGAAGCAATTATTTTGGACAAAATAGAAGCTAAATTGCAGGAAATCGATAAAATTTCAGCTAATCAGAAGGAAGAACTGAGACAGGTTTTAAAACGGCATCATAAGGTATTTTCAAATCGACCTGGCATGGTCAAAGGTTATGAATCTCAATTAAAGGTGAAACCTGGCCAAGTGTTTTTCAGGAAGCCATACCAAAATACATGTAGCTAAGAAGGAGGCAGTTCGAAATGAGATACAGAGAATGCTAGAGTGGGGTGTGATTGAAAAAGCGGTCAGCGAGTGCAATAATCCTCTTGTTGTTGTACCAAAAAGAGACGGGAGTGTCAAATTGGTCTTGGATGCTCGTTGGTTGAATGAAATAGTTGTTAGGGAAAGTGATAGACTGCAGAACATGGACGAGTTATTGCAAAAATTCCGGGGAGTAAAATTCTTAACCTCTATGGACATCACATGTGGATATTGGAATTTGCCACTGGCGGAAAGTTCAAGGAAGTACACAGCTTTCTTGTACGAAGGAGTTTGTTACCAATACCGTGTGGTACCTTTCGGACTTAATATCTCTGTTTGTGCCTTCGTACGTGTGATGTGCCATGTTTTAGGACCAGCCTTAAGTAATAAAATAACAGTCTACATAGATGATCTGTTAATAGGAACTCCTATCTGGGAAGAACACATAGTTTTATTAGAGGAAGTGTTAGAGGCTATTGAGAGAGGTTGCATGAAACTAAAGATTGAACAGACAGAGTGCGTTAAAGAGGAAATAGGTTTCTTGGGATATATGATAAGTGGAAAAGGTATTCTGCCTGACCCAGGCAAGCTAGCAGTCATTGAAAAATTTGAGGCTCCCAGAAACAAGAAGCAGTTGAGATCGATGTTCGGTCTTTTTGGCTTCTATAGGCATTTTGTTTGTGATCAGGCTTTAATGCACCCTGTCTTCACCTCCTGCTGAAAAAGAATACCCCATGGGTTTGGACAGCAGAACTCCAACAGGCGTTCGAGGTGCTTAAACAATCTTTAATTAATAGTCCTATTTTACATCATCCTGATTTTGAAAACCCATTCTGTATGTCTGTTGATGCTAGTGGCTATGGTATAGCTGTGGAGATATTCCAAGTAGAAATAAAGAATGAACAAGAAGTGCACAAGGCTATAGCTTTCGCAAGTCGATCTTTACAGGCAGCAGAGAGAAATTATGGCATCTCAGAACTGGAAGCATTGGCAATTGTATTTGGGGTACAGAAATTTGAGCAGTATCTATTAGGTCACAAGATAGTTGTTTACAGTGACCATAAGGCGTTGACCTTTTTAAAGACCTGTAAGTTGAGGAATGCTCATTTGGTAAGATGGTCATTGTATCTCCAGCAGTTTGACCTTGAGGTTAGATATATTCAAGGGAAAGACAATCTGATAGCTGATGGGTTATCTAGAAGTGTGGAGCTATGTGATGACACGGGAATTATAGCAACTGACCTAAGTGAAGTACAAATGTTTGCGTTGCACGAAGTAAAGGAAGAGAGTGCATTAAAGAGGGTGATTAAGAACTTGAGACGTGAGCAGAATGCAGATGACCAGCTGAAATTAGTGAAGAGCTATTTAGGGAATGTGAACTATCCTAAGGTTTCACAATACTATTGTCTGCATAAAGGTATTCTGTTTAGAAGGAAAAATGTAGCAGTTTCAGAGTGGAAGCTGTGCTTTCCCTCACAACATGTAGACTTACTAATTGACTATGTACACCTGAGGTATGGGTACTACGGTGCAAAGAAGTGCATTGCCAAATTAAAAGAGAAGGTTGTGTTTGACAACATGTACCGCCGTGCTGCATCTTGTGTAGTGTGCCAGAAAGTCTGTGCTGCTAACACCAGAATACAAAGGGATATGCATTCAGTAGAGCCAACTGAAACCCTAGAATTACTGGCTTGTGATTTGTTTGGCCCTCTTCCTGCTTCGAGAGGTGGGTGCACCCATGTTTTTGTTAAAAGAGCAAATACAAAAACGTTGGTAGAAAAGTTGGAAAAAGATTTCTTCATGAACTTTGGTGTTCCAACGAATTTGCTGTCAGACAATGGGCCTCAATTTACTTCTGATAGATTTAAAGAATGTCTGGATAAGGCCGGTGTGAAACATCTGAAAATATCTGCGTATTTCCCCCCAGCAAATATGAGTGAACGTATTATGAGAGAATTGAATAGGCTTTGCAGGACTTATTGTGCTCGGAAACACTCAAGTTGGGCAGAGCACATGAAGTATTTTGAGAATGTAATTAACAACTTAAGGCATGATGCAACTGGTTTTGCGCCTTGCGAATTGATGTTTGGCCAAGAACCACACAATGTGATTGCAGATATGGTAGAATTCCCTATTCTAACACAAATATCCACAGATGAAAAGAAGTTAAGGGCTAGGGCAAATATAAGGAAAAGAACATTAGAAAGAAAGAAGCGTCATGATGCAAAAGCTGTACCCACCAGTTTTGAAATAGGTCAGTTAGTCCTTGTCAAAACCAAGGAAAAATAAAAAATAAAAATAATTGCAGAAACAAAGAAATTCATGTTCGTATACCAAGGACCTTTCAGGATCATAGGAAAACCACATGACAATCCATATAGGCTAGAGCACCCTAAGAGAAAAAAGCTATTCGGTCTCAGGAACGTGATCGACCTAAAGAAGTTCATAGGTAGTGAATGAATTCTGTAGGGAGGAGGTTGTTCTGTAACCTCTACACAGTGTGGCAGCTGTGCAGTCCCAGCTGTGTGAGATCTTCTTTCCCATTTCAGGTCTCACTCTATCTTCATCTTTCCTATCCGCCAAAATTTCGGCTCTTACTCTCAAATACTAAAATCTTCCGGTATGACTATCAAGCCAGCATTAAGCTAATGAATTCTGTAGGGAGGAGGTTGTTCTGTAACCTCTGCACAGTGTGGCAGCTGTGCAGTCCCAGCTGGGTGAGATCTTCTTTCCCATTTCAGGTCTCACTCTATCTTCATCTTTCCTACCCACCAAAGTTTCGACTCCTTCTTTGCAATACAAAGATTTTCCATCATGGCTATCGAGCCATGTGTTCTATAACCATTCTATCTACCGATTAGTGAAGAAAATACCTAATGTGACAAACCTATCAATGACATAAACAATAGAGAAGTATGATGTAATTAAGATACAAAGGTATTTGAGTAACAAGTATGTATAGAACCCTGGTAATATTATAAGTATAAAGTTGTTGTTTTATTGGAAATGGTCCACCAACAGTAATTTAAAAAGATATACAAATTCGTGTACAAGCAGGATCTGAAGTGGCAGTGAAACCTATTGTACGCTGTAGAGCTAACTAATTAATAGTAAAAGAGATTGCTTAGTGTTATGAAAAATATGCAGATAAGTTGTAAGAATGAACTCACCTTGTGTAGCAAGGAATGGCAGTGTAATAGAATTGAACAGTGTTTGTGGTTGAGACATGAAGGACACGTCCTTGAAATATTTATGAGATTGGAGCTGGCCGTTATTTGGTGTAGTGTGTGACAGGACACACCTACACGTATTGAGGTTATGAGTTGGAGGCGTGAATGCAACCATAGGTACCCTTATGTTAGATGAGACAGAGCAACTCATGGTGTCCTATAGGTTTATGGAATTTAGCATTATGCTTGACCATAATTACACTCCTGGAAATGGAAAAAAGAACACATTGACACCGGTGTGTCAGACCCACCATACTTGCTCCGGACACTGCGAGAGGGCTGTACAAGCAATGATCACACGCACGGCACAGCGGACACACCAGGAACCGTGGTGTTGGCCGTCGAATGGCGCTAGCTGCGCAGCATTTGTGCACCGCCGCCGTCAGTGTCAGCCAGTTTGCCGTGACATACGGAGCTCCATCGCAGTCTTTAACACTGGTAGCATGCCGCGACAGCATGGACGTGAACCGTATGTGCAGTTGACGGACTTTGAGCGAGGGCGTATAGTGGGCATGCGGGAGGCCGGGTGGACATACCGCCGAATTGCTCAACACGTGGGGCGTGAGGTCTCCACAGTACATCAATGTTGTCGCCAGTGGTCGGCGGAAGGTGCACGTGCCCGTCGACCTGGGACCGGACCGCAGCGACGCATGGATGCACGCCAAGACCGTAGGATCCTACGCAGTGCCGTAGGGGACCGCACCGCCACTTCCCAGCAAATTAGGGACACTGTTGCTCCTGGGGTATCTGCGAGGACCATTCGCAACTGTCTCCATGAAGCTGGGCTACGGTCCCGCACACCGTTAGGCCGTCTTCCGCTCATGCCCCAACATCGTGCAGCCCGCCTCCAGTGGTGTCGCGACAGGCGTGAATGGAGGGACGAATGGAGACGTGTCGTCTTCAGCGATGAGAGTCGCTTCTGCCTTGGTGCCAATGATGGTCGTATGCGTGTTTGGCGCCTAGCAGGTGAGCGCCACAATCAGGACTGCATACGACCAAGGCACACAGGGCCAACACCCGGCATCATGGTGTGGGGAGCGATCTCCTACACTGGCCGTACACCACTGGTGATCGTCGAGGGGACACTGAATAGTGCACGGTACATCCAAACCGTCATCGAACCCATCGTTCTACCATTCCTAGACAGGCAAGGGAACTTGCTGTTCCAACAGGACAATGCATGTCCGCATGTATCCCGTGCCACCCAACGTGCTCTAGAAGGTGTAAGTCAACTACCCTGACCAGCAAGATCTCCGGATCTGTTCCCCATTGAGCATGTTTGGGACTGGATGAAGCGTCGTCTCACGCGGTCTGCACGTCCAGCACGAACGCTGGTCCAACTGAGGCGCCAGGTGGAAATGGCATGGCAAGCCGTTCCACAGGACTACATCCAGCATCTCTATGATCGTCTCCGTGGGAGAATAGCAGCCTGCATTGCTGCGAAAGGTGGATATACACTGTACTAGTGCCGACATTGTGCATGCTCTGTTGCCTGTGTCTATGTGCCTGTGGTTCTGTCAGTGTGATCATGTGATGTATCTGACCCCAGGAATGTGTCAATAAAGTTTCCCCTTCCTGGGACAATGAATTCACAGTGTTCTTATTTCAATTTCCAGGAGTGTACTTAATGCACTTTAGTGGTAGGTCGAGAGAGACTACCTGTGGTTTCAGCATCCAATCAAGTGGAAATGGATTGCAACGTGAGCAAACTGATCAGCTGCAATACACTATAGATATGAAATAAATGCGCTATCCTATGCTTTAAATTTTAATGGAATGAGTATTACTTAAGTTCATACACTAACAAAGTAAGTAAGTACATAATTGCAGATGTGGAACTGACACAGCAGCAGAAGACCAATAAGTGGAATTAATAGTCAACTAAACGTAGTGTGTTTTGAGCACTCAGAACTGCACTATTACCACGAGTTACTCACATGTACAAAGAAGCTGAAAAGGCAACTGCTAATCAGATATACTCATACTATCTCTAAGAATAAGGTAATCGAAGATGAGTCAGTTAAGTAACTAAAATACAGATTTGTCGGGAATGTACCGAGCATTGGTTCAGTGTTCCGGCCCAGAAATAATAAATTGAGATTAAATAGGATTTATGATTGTATGCTTTGCGCATAAATTTACCCTAGTACGTGACTAACAGCATTTTGAGCCATTTGTTTACCGATTTTATGACAGTTAAGTAACCGCGAGAGTAAAATCGAAAAAGTTTTGTTAACTTTGTTCCAGCAATATATGGAAAGATAAAATGTATATATATCCCCATTTCATTGTGACCCACCCTTAGATTTTAAATGAACAGAGTCTGAGGCACTCCTTTTGTTTGTTCTACAGGACAAACCACATAATGGCAGCCTGGTAGCTGCGTGAAAGTGTGGAGTGACTTGGACACAACTCACAGTGACCCCTCCCCTTTCCCCATGTAATTTAGAGTGAATGTGAAGGACGCACACCATAGCAACTTCCCCTCCTTTACCCTTGTCAATGGAAGTGTAGAACGCCAGCCAAAGCGGCTACAACCACATGTGTAAAAATGAAATTGTCATGATTTGTGAAATTTTCTTTCAGATTTAGAAAAGACTGCTAAGATATAATTATCTGTTTATGTATCATGAATAACTGTGTTATTTTCTCTGAATTTGTGTATGTAAAAATATTTACAGACAATTTAATCGATTTAAGATTTTCATAGTTTTACATGTTTTTATGTGTTTGTCTGTCTAAGGCAATATGTATGCCAAAGTGTTTAATTGATTTTGCTTAAATTTTGAGTGATAATGTTGCTTAAGAGGCAGTGAACATCCCAGCAATTTAAATAATTGAAGTAGGTAATAAGTTTTCTTTTAATATTTCTATATGTTTACATTTCAATTTTAATTTTTCATAGGGAGTTAAGCTGTACTCTTGCTTCCCTTTTTGTGATTAATTAGAGGGTGATGTAGGGAAGTAGCCTACTCAAGCCTTATAAAATTCACATCAGTCTTCCCATTGAGTGCCAGCCAGTCCACTGTTACTAGCTCTTACGTCATAAATGTTGCGCAATACTTTAAAAATCAAGTAAATAACCTGAAACGTTTCTAGCATGTCAGGAGTAATACTAAATCAAAATGTGTTGAATATCAGTTCAATAACTTTAACCATTTTCGAAATTTGGATGCTTTTCTGTAAAAATCACTGGCGCAACAGAAAAGAGCCAGAAACTTAAAAATTTATATTTAGATTCCTTTTGCATAATAATTTAGTGGAAACAGTATTCTGGGTCTCATAAATTAAAATTGTAGTTGAAATTCATGATATTCTGGTTTTTGCCTTAGAAATTAAGGAAGCAAGATAGATTAAGTAGACGAATGAATAAAGCTAGCATGTTTAAATTTAAGTAGAAGGGAGATCCGCTATAATTATAAAAATGTGAGAAGTTTCAACAGAATAACTAAAAACTATAGCTATAGCGTATCTCCAAAGAGCAAGTTCAGAGCTCGTCTACTGCTTGTAGTGTAATAAAATTAATTCTCTCGCCCAAAATATTTGACTTAGCCATGTCAGACTTTTATTATGATTACTTACTTGTGTGCTGATTGCACAATTAAATTGAAAGCTTCATCGGCCATCAGCAAAGGAAGCAATGATTTATTCGATAACTTAAAGTGGTGCATTACTAGCCCAGCGGCTAGTTGGGAGAGCAGATTTGATCAGGCGTTCCTTTACCCGTCCGCACCACGGCTTTATATGTAAGAACGCTGCACAAGGAAGGAAGGCCCCAGTTCTCTCCAGACGCTGATTAGCGCACCACCTGTGCCGGGAGTCGCATCGCATCGGTATCATTGCTATAAACAGCCTCGGATGCCGTAATAAGTTACTCGGGATACGCGTAACCGTGAAATCGTTTTTGAGTGAAGTGTTAATTTTGGGATGACGTTAATGATCTATCTTTAGTTTGCATATGTCATATTTTCACGTGCCGCCGCAGGACAGACATTCTACCATTATTTAGCATGGCGTTTGATAAACATTATCATCAAATTATGGCGAGCATTCACTTAAACATTTAATTTGAACAGTTATAGTGGCATCAGCGCATTAGACTCTGAACTGCTCTGGTAGTTGGATTGTGTGGATTCTTTTTGGTCTGTGACTTTCAGAATATAGTGAACATTTTAGAGAGAATGGTTTTTGATTATTAATCCCAGACAATCTCCTAATTCCTCGGAGCTATAAGATGTAGCTATCAATGTATTTCTCAGATGAAGTGGGCACTAGGAATTCTAATTATAGGCTTCACGTTTTGCTAATCACTTTCTGGTTGCGAATATTGTAGTTAGAGAGCCAGTGTTGAGAACGGTAAACAACATAAATACAAAACATTTATTCAATTATTCCACCCGCCGCCCCACAGGGATAATTGACATCTTTCAATTAGTGTCTGCCAGTTCAGGTTTTTTAAAGCTTTTGTGACCCCCTACCATGAGTCAAAAAACAGTGACCATTCATGCTGCCCTTCTTTGAATATGTTCAATATTGTGTATTAGTTCTATTTCATATTGGACCCAAACACCTGAACAGTATTCAAAGATAGTGGTACATAAACAGTATGTAAGCAGACTCCTTTGATACTGACTGGATGTTCCCAGTATCCTGCCAGTGAATGAAAGTCTATCACCTGCTTTACCTGCTGTTGAGCCTGCAAGCTCATTTTTTTTCATATTCATAAAAAGTATTGCACCTCAGATTGGGTGATAATATGATTTTTTGTGAAGTGTACAGCTTCATATTTGTGTACATTTAAATCAAGACTTTTGCATCACACAGTAATATCATCAAAAACTCCATCATCAGAATAAATCTGAAGTTTCTGTAAATTTTGTCTGCCATCTCATTACTCCAAAGATCATCATACACTACACTGTGGCACACCTGATGTCATTCTTCCATCTGTCAATGACTCTCTATCCAAGATAACATGCTGTATCCTCGTTACCAAAACATCATCAACCCAGTCACAAATTTTCTTTAATAACCCATCTGATGGTAGTTTTGCTACTGAACATTGATGTGGTACTGAATTAAATGCTTTTCGAAGTCAAGAAATACTGCATCCTGCTGACTGCCTTGATCCACTTGATTGCCTTGATCCACCTCATCGCCTTGACTCATGACATTCATGACATCAAGTGAGAAAAGTGTAAGTTGGGTTTCACATGTTTCTGGAATCCAGGGTTTTTGGCATGGAGGTCATTCTCTCTGTGATACCCCATTACGTTTGAGCACTAAATACATTTCAGTATTCTATATCAGATAGACATCAGTGAGACTTGACAGTAGTTTTATGGATCACTTCTGCTTCCCTTCCTCTAGAGGGATGTGACCTGCACTTTCTTCCAACCATTGGGCTTTTTTTCTTTTGTTCAGTGGATCTATGGTGTACCATGCTTAAAATGGGAGCTAACTTCATTGCAAATTCTGTATGGAATCTGATACAGATTCCACTGTGCACTGGAGCCATGTTTAACTTCAGTAATTTCAGTTGTTTGCAAACGCACTTGAGCCCTGTGATCTGCCACAATTGTCATGTGCAGATAAAGAAGTATAATTCTACAATTCTGAGCTAATAAACATGAGTTAAGTTTAACTATTTGTATTTTTACTATACCTAAGTAACATGAACTGTGAAGAACACACAAACTGTGAACTACACATTAATAAACGGGAACGTCTGAAGTAATTTCCCTGATAATTGAAATGTGTGGCAAAGCTTGTAAGGAGGAGGATGCATCTGCCCTAGACTACAACCACAGGTCTTTTTTTAAGATAAAGGATCACTATACTAGTGTTTATGGATGTACTCATTATTCTTTTGATTTATACATGCCACACACAGACTTAAATTCATTCTGCAGTAGTCTGTCATTTTTGTGCTACGATGTACAAGGTTAAGGAAACAAAATAGATGCTTTTGAATCATTTATCACAGGATTGGCTCCACATACATTAGTTATCACCAAATTTTACCTATTCATTTGAGACAGTGCTCCCAACTTAGTGTAGAGCAGTACTTATTTGATTGATATGTATTAATAGGAAGATTAAAACAGGATGGATGAACAGTACTCCAGTGGTGGCTGAGTACCACTGTTGTGTGGCAATAGCTATTTAATAGGTAATGAATTCAAAACTAAGTAAGTCTGAGTTTGTAAGGAAAGAAATGTCATTTTTGGTGATACAGTTTATGAAAGAGGTATAAAACCTGACCAAAGGAAAGTGAAAGCAGTACCAGATTCCCTAGCACCTAAAAACAGAAATTAATTGAAAGCAATGTTTGGTTTATTTAGATACTACAGAAAATTTCTGACTGACCAATAATTTAATCATCCTCATTCAGGTACTTCATTAAAGAAAAATGGTGTGTGGTATTGGACATGTGTGTGAAGAGACTTTTCAAAAAAAGAGAGAATTAGTTAGCAGTAAGTTGTTGTAGCATCCAGACTTTTCTTCGCAGTTTGTATGAGCACTAACTCAAGTTGGGGTTTGAAGTCATGTAGATAATAAAACCAGATGAGAGTGTGGGACACTGATCAGTTGCTTTTACTAGCAGGTTTTTACATCCTCTAGTGAAAAATTATTATACATCCAAATTGGAGGCACTTGCCATTGTATTCGGTTCCCAAAAATTTGGAGGATATTTGTTGGGGCGCAAAAAACAAAGTCAAGTTTTCTACAGTGGTGCAGGCTATACATCCTAGATTGGTCAGATGGGTCTTGTATTTGGAGCAGTTTGATATGGAAATTAGATACATAAAGTGAAGGGCAATATAATTGTGACTCCTCTTCATAGAATGACAGTAGGCAAAATGAAATTCTGATGGCCATTACGTAAATGAGGTGAAATAAGATTATTTAATTTACAGAGTTTAAAAGCTGAAAGATTGATTACATATATTTGTAAGTGCATGAGAAGAGAACAAAATGAAGATTGAAATTTGAAATTAGTTTAACTGTATTAAAATATTCAGATGGAAACCCAAAAGAAAGACAGTATTATGCTATACACAAGAGGTTATTATTCAGGAGGAAATCTTTGGATAAAGAAGGGTGGAAGTTGTGTTTCCCTAAGCAACAGTTGATAAGTTTGTGGCGGCAGCACCATCCAATGCACGAAGGGCTGAACTATGGCACTGCCGACACAAGTAGGGGCAGCTGTACCGTTACGCAGAATTTCGGCAACGGTGCGTCGCACACCGGACCGCACGGGAACAAAGCAGGCGGCCAGTGCGAGATAGTCGATGCAACACGACACACGACTTCCAGTTCTTCCGCCGCGGACCACATGCGTCGAGTCAACGTGACTCTGCCGTAAATGCGTACGCGCGGTCGTAAACACAGTCGCCGTTAAAGTGTCTTTTGCTTCTTCGTGAACGTTACAGCGCCTCCGGTCGCACCAGGAGCAGAACATTCCGTGGCGCTCGATCCACGCTGTCGCACCACGGCTCATCACTGGAGTGTACACCCTCTGGGATCGGTGAGCGAGCCGTGCCGCCAGTGCAACGCACCTGTATGGATGGACATTAGCGAAGAATGTTATTTGTCATTTATTGTAATGGTAGGAAAAATAAATGTGTCCTGTCCCAAAACCGCTTTAGTCATTTATTGCCACGAAGCCTCTCCCTTGAGCATAGTGTGTGGGCGCGGCGATAAAGCCGGTTCACTGCACATGAGTGACTGTAAGCAGAGATACAACACGTTCCCGCTTCACTGGTGACCCCAGCGTGATCTGAGGCCAAAAAACACGTGGTGATGAATGTTCAGCGGTACGAGAGACGTGGAACCGCGAGTAGGTTTGCGCGTATACGCCCGCGCCGAACAGTGCTCAGTAGTAATTTTTTTAAGTAACTTTTTTTTTTTGTATTGTTTTTGTGCACGTATGTTTTGATCGCGGACTGCTTAGTGTTATTCTTTTTTCATGTGTTTCCCTTGTCATGCTATTTTCACTGTGTACTTTCCCCTTGCACGAGAATTCGACTCTGAGCTAAGATGGTGACACTAGAGGAGTTGCAAAAGACCGTCGAGGAACTGCTCGCATGCAAGACGAGGCCAGAGAGTGAGCTACAAGGACGGACTACACGCGTGGACGCCGCGCAGCCACAGACAGCTCAGGGCAATGTTGGCGCGCAAATCCCCAACACACCAACGCCTCCTACGACCGCCGGAACGCCGACAAGCGCTGGACGGGCATTGATCAGGCTGCCTCCCTTTTGGCCGCGTGACCCTGCAATGTGGTTCAGCCAGGTTGAGGGGGTATTTATGAGCAACCACGTGACCTGCGACCTGGCGAAATTTGGGCAAGTTGTGAGCCAGCTGGACCAGAACTATGCGGCCAAAGTGTTGGATATAATCACTGCCCCACTGACGCAGTCAAGCTACAAACAGCTCAAGGAAGAGCTGATCCGGCGGATTTCATCGTCAGAGGAACAGCGAGTGCACCAACTGCTGCGGCAAGAGGAATGCAGCAATCGGAGGCCCTCGCAGTTCCTGTGCCATTTGCGGAGCCTTGCGCCTCATTTTTGCAGCTGCGGAGCTCCGCTCTCCAAGAGGGGATCTGTGTGGCAGCAGCACCGTCCACGCTGTCGCACCACGGCTCATCACTGGAGTGTACACCCTCCGGGATCGGTGAGCGAGCCGTGCTGCCAGTGCAATGCACCTGTATGGACGGACATTAGCAAAGAATGTTATTTGTCATTTATTGTAATGGTAGGAAAAATAAATGTGTCCTGTCCCGAAACCACTTTAGTCATTTATTGCCACAAAGCCTCTCCCTTGAGCATAGTGCGTGGGCGCAGCGATAAAGGCGGTTCACTGCACATGAGTGACTGTAAGCGGAGATACAACATGTTCCCACTTCAAGTTCATTGATTAACTACATGAGAGTTGTGGTCATAATGGGATCAGGAAAACTGGCTAAAATTTCTGAAATAATAATATTAAACAGCCTGTGGAAAGGATAAATAAATGGTTAGCTGTGGATGCAAAAGGAACCAAAGAGTAAAGTTCACAGTACTACCTTCAATTGATTAATGCAATCAGTACTCCCTAATGCCACAAAGGAACTTTTATTTATCTTTATTTTTTTCATATTCCATTAATCCATATTGTGATAAATTACATGAATGTGGAATGAGTCACAATTACATAAGACAGATATAATACAAGTATATAAAATGGAAAAAATGCACCATAAAATGATAAGTAAGCTCGACGGTTAAAATCAAATCAAAGTGTAGCTCAAGCAACATAAAACAACTACTTAACAAGGAAATATAGTTCATTGTCCAACTTAAACAGTTAAAGGTGAGTTATAGCAAAACACATTAAAACAAAGTTTTAGGATTGTAAATACCAATGGCAATACAATTTACAAAAAAACGATCATTTATTTATCTGCAGGTACTCATCAAGAGAGTAGAAGGAATTTCCCATTAGGTAGTCTCTTAATTTACATTTTAAACTAGGTAAGATATTAATGTGAACTTTAATATCGCAAGGAAGAAAGTGGAAAATTTTTGTGGCAGAATAATGAAAACCTTTTCGCACAAGACTTAAATATTTCAGATTCCTATGTAAATCATTTTTCAGCCTAGTATCATGATCGTGACATAGAGACTGGTTATTAGAAGCAAAAGTCATCAAAGAAAATATGTATTGAGAGGTGACTGTTAATACTTGTAACTTATGGAGCAGATTTTTGCAAGAATATCTTGGATGAACACCACTCATGATTCTCACAGCACTCTTCTGTGCAATAAATATTTTTTTGACTAAACGCTGGTTGCCCCAATATATTATGCCATATGATATGATAGATTGTCAATAACCAAAGTAGGCTGATTTGATAGTGTCCTTCCAGCATCTGATTGAATGTATGCCTGTGAGAGTGGAAGCTGTCATCAAGGCTGAGGATGGGCCAACACCATACTGAATTCCAGCATTCCCGATCGCCAGTGCCACAATCTTGTAAGTCATTTTCAGCCAGGTGTCCCGATACTTTTGATCACATAGTGTATAAATAGCACACAACAAGATCAATACACCAATTTCTTCATGTCATTTATTATATAAAAATGTTTTTCTTCTGCATATAAAATTCTGCTACATAAAAATTAGCTTCTTTCACAAACTTGCCTAAACCTCAATTTATTGAATTCCAGTGTCACTGAAGTATTGACCAGTATAATGTACTTACCTTTGTAACGCCGGAAATGCATATCCTCCTATTTCCATCTATTGTACTATTATTTGTTTTCCTTATTTTTGCTACCTGAATATATGATATTTCTGTGTCTTCACATATTGTAATTGTTTTACTATTTGTATATATATATTTATGCATTTATGTCGATGTATAATTGGTTTGTTGTGTAAAGATTATTTGTATTTTTACGCTGGGTCTTGCCTAGGGAAAACTGCTATCGAACGATTACATCGATAGGTCGTGTGAAGAATCAAAGTGTGTAGGATCTTTGGGAGTGTTAACTCTGCCGCGTGAAGCGCGGGCAGGGCAGAGGGAGTCTGGCGGGAGTAGCGAGTGGAGCAGGTGTTGTGTGACGCTCCCGCGAGTTGCCGCGCTTTCGGGGTTTGGCAGCATGTAATTGCGCTCGACTCGCGATGATAGTTTCTGACATGGTGTCGCGGACGGGAAGCATTAGCTGGCGCACATCAAGAGCCCGTTTCGCCTGGTGACCGTGTCGAGAAGAAGGCGCGCCAACATCCAGCTTCTGCAACAGCGACGGCCGACAATGAGTGACTGTCGCCACCTCCTCGATCGACGGCTTCAAACCTTCAATCAACCAACAAGGAAGACTAAAAGCACGTAAAGTTTCAGAACTGTATGGCAGACCTCAGCTTTTCAAATTGTTCCATTTGCTCGCAAAATTACAGCAACTTAGCATGAACCTTTGTTGCTCATTGTCCCAATTGCATTGCCAAGCAGGGTCCCTTCCTTTTCCGAAATGAACCCGAGTGTCGTTGAAATTCAAACGCCAGCATAATTCCATTTCACTGCTTTAATTTCAAAGTTCAATTCAAGCATTAGCTGGCTACAATATTTAGGTTACACGAGCACAAATTTAGAGTGCGAGTTTTGTTAGCATATTTTAGCTTACCTGTGACTGCAGCTCAGCTTGGTACGTACTAAATTTTACGATTGTTAATAGTTCAGAATCATTTAATTCAAGTTCAAAGTAAAATCTCTTGTTTCTAAATTGCGTAGAGTCAAGTTGCTTTTGAAATGATTGTTGAGGTAGTCCAAGACTAACCGTATTTTACTGGATTTCGATGTGCTTCAGAAAGAAAGCTCACTATTAACTTCAGTCACTAAATTAACTTTCGATTTTCCGGTTTTATTAATTCTTTTGCTAAATTAAGTCAGAGTGTAGCGAAATTTATTACTTCTGACAAACTTTCAGATTTCACACTACACGTGTCAACCTTCAGTTGCCACGCTTCTAGTGTTAATTATATGTGTAATAACCTTTCTTTTTCAGTTACTATAGTAATTGTCCTTAGGACTGGCGACCGTGATTTCCCCCAAATCTCAAATATCTAATTACCGCTAGTTAATTGTTAACGTAACGGCCGCACATTTACTTTCTTTATTAACTTTACCCCTTTTCAAAATTAATTTCCACCAGTTTCATTTGCATTTTTCCTTTCATTTAGATGTAACCCTTTCCTCCCTCTTTACCGATAGATTAACTTCGGTGACGATTGCTTTTCCCAAATTTCCATTAGGTACACGCGGTTTAATTTTTCACTGTCTTTAAGGTCGATAAGTGAGGGGGGAGGTTACACGTGGCGACCGTGACAGGACAATCTTCGGATTTGAGGTTGTTCTGGACACGAATTTTGTATGTTGCAAATCTCGTAACAAAGTACTGGTTACGTACAGGCCGTTACGTCAGCGAGAATAAGTAGTGGGAGTAATCCTAATTATATTTGAGAATTGGCAGTTATATTGAAAATTATTAAAATGAGTGAAGGCAACAATTGCCAAAATTTGGTAGACTTGGATACGGAACAATCGGTCGAACAGTGGGAAACGCGCGCCGCGGTACCCATTGTTCAGGGGCAGGCGGCTAGCATGAAAGACGCGACCGCCGAAACGCAACAAAGAGCAGAAATGGAATTCCAAAGTTTAGAAAATGTTTCGGAATCAGAAGTGAAAATCAAATCTGAATCCCTTGATGACGAATACGGGGGGACAATTAAAGAGGAAGCCGCTACAGAAGTAAAACCGGTAGTTTCCGGGAATTTAACTGATTTATTGAATGTTTTGATTAACGAAATCAAGAGTCAATCGGCCAAGCAAGAAGATCAGGCTGCCAAACAAGAAGCTCAGGCTGCCAAGCAAGAAGCTCAGTCTGAAAAATTTGAACGGATGCTAGACAATCAGAACAAAGCTATTAACGTTGTTATCAACAATGTTGGAGTTGTTAACACAAAAGTTGATAAAATCAAAGAAGATATTGTTGTAATTAATACCGAAATCGGTAATCTTAAACAGGAAATGATAGGCGTTCAGGCGGAAATTGCGAGCAGAAATACGCGTTTTAATTCCGAAATTAGCAGAATCGAGAAAAGTGTAGGAGACGCAGTTGCTCCGATCATCGAGAATAAGGTGACGGAACAAATTCAATTAGTGAGAAAAGAGGATCATCAGAAGGTGGAAACTTTAAAGGCTTTAGTATCCGAAGTAGATACCAAAGTGACGAAGCAGGCTAATACCTGCGAAGAGAAAAAGAGGGAAGTGGAAACGCTTGCGACAACCGCTTGCCAAGTGATTACGAGGGTGTCGGAATTAGAAAGGAAACTTGACGAAAAACAGAGCTATGTGCCAATCTGTGCACATAGTTCGGAGTTGTTGACGAAAGAGGAGCGGTTCGACCCCTTGAAAAAAGGCGGTATACACCCGACGGATTTCATTAAAAATTGTGAAAGAGTTTTACCCAGATCATGGACTAATGAGAGAAAAATTAATGCGGTTATTGATGTGTTGGCTGGTGATGCCAAGCGTTGGGGCTTAAACCTCAACATTACGAACCTGACTTTTGACGAGTTTAAAAATTTGTTTCTGGCTGAATACTGGTCAGAGCAGAAACAGCAAGGTGTCTGGCGCGAATTTGTCGTATCGAGGCCTTTCGATGCGAATTCGCGCGTTTCGATGAAGGAGTTTTGTGAGGGCTGGATCCGCAAGTTGGCATATTTGCGTGATCGCCGCACGGAATCCGAAATAGTCTGGGAACTCTACAAGAAGCTTCCAGATGATACAAAACGCTACGTAGGAAGCAATTACAGGACAATCAATGATTTCCTGGAAAGAGTTGAGGACGAGGACAATTGGCGCAATAATCGCGACAGTGGTGGAGGCCATGGTAACAACAACAGGAACCACAACAACGATAACTATGGGAATAATGCATACCGCAATCTTGGCAGCAATAACAATAATGGTTCGGGCCGTAATGACAATCGGTACAATGCAAATAATAACAGGAATGACGGAAACCAGTATCATACTAACGTGATACGAGCTTCACAGAATAGCAATAACGCCAGAGGGTGTGACCAGCCGCCTCAGCAGTATCCGGGGACCGTATCTGCTGGGACGAGACAGGGAAACCATTAGCCGCGCCGGTGAGGGGCCGACCGGGCGTGGAGAAGTTTTGGCGGCCCAATAGCAGGAGAAAACCCAGGTGTCGTCGATATGAAAATTCCGTGTGGAATAATCAACGGCGGGAGAGTGTGCCAGTGTTAAGAGAAAGGAGTGCGCCCACAACTAGTAGATCAGCTGTATACACGGCAGTAGAAGGTACATTCACTGTCAGTGAGAACAATTTAAGTAGTGTTCCGGAAATCGATTATAAGGTGCCAGCTGTAATACCCACAGCAGAACTGGAGATTGAGTTTAAGAATGATTCGCAATTGTTGAGAGAAGATCAGATGTCGGATAAAACGTCCGTCATCGAGCGAGGGGATGCAGAGAGGGATGAGGTCTGGTTAAGGCAGTTCGGTCGCTTATACGACGAACTAAGAGATTATAGGGGTCTGTATGGGAGAAGTGTTTATGGGGAGCGCGTGCAGTATTTGCCGCGTCTCGTCCCACAGGAAGATAGTATTTGTGAAGTGATTGAAAGTTCTGGCCCTAACCGGCAGACTTTACCAGAAATAGTTGATGTTAATGGGGAGCACGAGCAAGATTCGTCGTGTTTCGTCCCGCAAGAGTTGAATGTTGAAGTAGTAACGGAAAGCTCTGGCCCTAACCGGCAGACTTTACCGAAAGTTGTAGTGGTAGAAGTAGCCGACCCATCCGACGCGAACATCCAGTTTAAACATTGCGAGAGTATTAAGGAGAAAGATTACGAAAATTTTAGTGATAGCCGGAAACGATTGGTAGAAAAGCACGTAGATTACAGCGTGTATGAGGTTAGAGCTGACGTTATACGGTCAGACGGTAGCAGTGCGGGTTGCGCAGATCCAGAGGAAGTAATTTGAGATGCTACTGGGCACATTCTTCCAGGTAGATTGGCAGATGAGATCAATCTGACCAAAGAGGAATCAACGAAGGTGACAATTAGTGAAGTGATAGCAAAGCAGCACTCACTAGTTGACGAGTTACAGGAAAAGGTTTCGGTATTGGAGGCGAAGCTACAGACTAAGCCTCAGGACAGACGTGTTGA
Organism: Schistocerca americana; assembly: GCF_021461395.2. NCBI lineage: Eukaryota > Metazoa > Arthropoda > Insecta > Orthoptera > Acrididae > Schistocerca > Schistocerca americana. The sequence goes on from NC_060124.1 coordinate 131,424,773, forward strand.
AATTAAAACTGTATGTGAACAGAGGCTGAAAAAGCCGCCAGATAAACCGGATTTAGGATCAAAGCCGGATGGTTTTTTCTGGAATGACCTGGATATAGACGAGGATTTACTGTGGGAAAATAAAGAAACAGTCGAGGGCAAGTGTAGACAGATAGTAGTGTCTGTTAATATGCACGACCTACAACTAAACGTGTTGATTGACACCGGTGCAGAATTGAGTGCTGTATCTGGGAAAATATTTGAGTTACTGAAAGACAGACCTGGCATCGTAGTTACGCCAGTAACAGGAGTGAAAATTATCGGTGCTACTGGGAAGGCCAGTAAACCGGTCACAAAACAGATTTTTGTCAACTTCGAGATATGTGGGGCACGATTTGAACAAGAGTTTGTCATCGTGCCAGACTTAACTACGGAAGTAATTATCGGGTTAGATTGGCTATTAAAGTACCGTGCAGTGATTAACTGCGAAAGCAAAACTTTGACATGTACGTCCCAAGATAAAACAATAGTAGTTAGTTTTCACGAGGCAGGAGACGGTGTGCATGGGCAATACCAGCCTATACACATTGTTAACTGGCCGAATGGTATTGACGTAGGTATGAATTTGAACTACTGTAATGTGAGGAATCTCGGCATTGACAATAGTGTAGAGAGTGAATTGGAAAGTATTGTAGACGGTGTGTCAAACGTAACACACGAACAAAGACGAGGCCTGTATGAAGTAATAATGAGGAATAAGAGTGTGTTTTCAGACAAACCGGGTCTTGTGGAAGGATATAAATGCAAGTTGCACGTAATTCCGCACGAACCATACTTCGTGAGACCGTATGCTATACCGCTGTCCAAAAAGGACGCAGTGCAACGGGAGATAGATAAGATGATCGAATGGGGAGTGATTGAAAGAAGTACGAGTCCATACAATAACGGTTTGGTCATTGTAGCAAAACGGGATGGTAGTGTGCGTATTGTGATTGACGCACGCACGTTGAATAGGGTCGTTCAACGCGAAACAGACAGACCAGAGAGTATGGAGGAGATTTTGCAACGGTTTCATGACGTTAAGTTCATGACTAGCCTCGATCTGACGGCTAGTTACTGGCAAATAGAACTCGAAGAAGAATCTAGGCCATACACCGCCTTCTTGTTTGCGGGCAGGTGTTATCAGTATAGAGTACTGCCGTTTGGACTTAATATATCTGTGTCCGTATTCATCAGGGCCCTAGATAAAGTGCTAGGACCGGCTTTGAGTTCAAGATTAACTGTATATGTTGACGACCTATTGTTGGCCAATGCCACTTGGCATGACCATTGTGACTTGTTAGATGAAGTTTTCAGAGCATTGCGCCGTGGCGGAATGACTCTAAAGCTAAAGAAATGTGAATTTGTGAAGCAGGAACTGAAATTTTTAGGGCATGTAATTACCACTGCTGGTATTACGAAAGACCCAGAGAAACTAGAGGCAATAAGGAATTGTCCTCCACCCAAGTCTAGGAAACAGTTAAAAAGTTTTCTAGGGCTCACAGGATTTTACCGTAAATTTGTAAAAGGACAAGTGTTTAATGATGAAAATTTGAATAACCTCTTACGCAAAAATGTTCCGTTTGTGTGGACTGACGGGTGTCAGACCGCTTTCGAGAGATTAAAAGACGAGTTGTTAAGATCTAACATACTATTTCATCCTGATTTATCGCTACCCTTCCATCTGGGAACGGATTCGTCGAATTACGGGGTGGGGGTAGAACTGTTCCAAGAAGTTGGTAAAGGAGAGGATAAGGAACACCGGACGATAGCGTTCGCGAGTCGAACTTTATCAAAAAGTGAGCGAAACTACACGATTTCTGAGAAAGAGTGTCTTGCTATCGTGTGGGGATTCAAGAAGTTCAAGGGTTACCTATGGGACCGTAAGGTGATTATTCATACGGACCATAAGGCGCTCACTTATCTGAAGGATTGTAAACTGCTTCACGAAAGACTGACTAGGTGGTCGCTGTATTTACAGCAATTTAACTATGACATCTGTTACGTAAAAGGGACCGACAATTGCGTAGCGGATGCGCTGTCGCGGTTGCCCGAGTCTAATCAAGGTCTATTGAAAGATGAGGCAGATGGAGTGGTCAAATTGTACTATTTTAAAGAAGTTGAGGGACGTAAATTAATAATGAACATTTGTAAGAATCTACGTCGTCATCAGAACGAGGATGGTTGTTTAAATATGGTGAAAACCCGATATGATGAAAAGAGTCCAGAAGGAGAGAAATTAAGGAAGTATTACAAGATATACGATCATATCTTGTACATACGTAAGGGTGAAGATAGTAATATTTGGCGGGTATGCTGGCCCAGCAAATACGTCACGGAAATAATAGACTACTACCATTTGGCGTATGGTCACTGTGGACCAAAGAAATGTACGGAAAAGCTGAGTGAAGTAGTGCATTTCAACAACATGTTAAAACGAGTTACTGACAGAGTGAAAACTTGCGATTTATGTCAGAAGGTGAAGGTTACCAACTGTACGAGTCGTGGTCCTATGCAAAGTATAAGGCCTAACGACACCTTTGAATTACTGTGCGTGGACTTGTACGGACCTTTGCCCAAGTCATCAGGAAACTTTGCCTACATTTTAGTAGTGCTAGAAGCTTTTTCCAAGTTCATCAAACTATACCCGATTAGGAAAGCTACAGCCAAAGCGGTCTATAGCAAGCTTGTGAACGATTATTTTGTTCATATTGGCAAGCCCAAGACGATTCTATCAGACAATGGGGCACAATTTACTTCTAAGTTGTGGAATGAAGGCATGGAAAGTAATGGGGTCGAGGTGATCCATATTTCAGCTTATTGTCCGGCTGGGAATCCCGCTGAGAGGTATATGCGCGAGCTAGGCCGACTTTGCCGTACCTATTGCCATCACAACCATAGGGCATGGGGCAAATATGTAGCAGTATTTGAGAGAATTATGAACACCTTGAGACATGAATCTACGGGATTTTCTCCAGAGGAAATCCTGTCGGATGACAGAAGTAAAAGTTTAGTGGAAGAGATAATCAAATTCCCTCCACGGATTGACATTAGTATTGGTGTGAAAAAAGATCGTTTGCGAGAAGTAATGAAGCTTAAAGCCGATGCTCGCATACGTCGTCATGACGCTAAAGCGCGTTTTGCTAAGTTTGCGATCGGAGACTTAGTACTTGTAAAAGCTCATGAGAAATCGAGCGAGATCGACAATGAAATCTCTAAATTTAAGTTTGTTTATAATGGACCATATAAAGTCATTGGTATACCTCACACAAATGCTTATTGCTTAGAGTATCCAAGCTCTGGAAAGCTATTAGGTATACGAAACATTGTAGACCTGAAATTGTACCAACCAAGGATTGATTAGTGCCACAGATAGGGTAATTTGTACAGTATGTAGATATAGAGTGTAAGATTTAAGGATGTGCCATGTGGCGATGCTTTTGCCTGACCTAGAGGTCATTAAAGAAGTTGTAATTAATAAGTAATTTATGTTGATTAAATGATTTAAGAGTTACTGAATATATTATGTAGATATAGAGTGTAAGATTTAAGGATGTGCCATGTGGCGATGCTTTTGCCTGACCTAGAGGTCATTAAAGAAGTTGTAATTAATAAGTAATTTATGTTGATTAAATGATTTAAGAGTTACTGAATATTAATCAATTTAAAAATTCAAGCTGCTAGCTTAAGTTTTCAGCTGAGTCACAGTAGATGAAGCGTTGTAAATATGATTTTGTAACTAGCTGTAAGATTTCATGAATGTGTGTTTCACTAGTCATTGCCGATGTACTTAGACGCTGTTTTAAGTTTCAGGCTAGTACATGCGTGTGATGATGGACAGTGTTGAGTTATCCACTGTGATAGTGTTTATGGACTCCTTGAGATTACTCGGGAGTGAGTTTTACCGAAAGAATTCAGTGAAACGGACGTTCTGGAAATGCCGTTACAAGGGCGAGAGAGATCAAGCGTGCCGCACAGGCGGGCGCAACAATACTGGCGGGGCGGAACCGCTGTCAGCTCTTGTGCCGCTGTCGGCATTCTTTGTACTTGCGAGTACGAAAGGCAGAATAGTTTCTCTTCCTGGACGGCTGATGTGAAAGAATTCTGCTGTCAATATTTATGTTTTTTTTCGATCTACTGAATATTATTTTCTTGTTTAGCGTTAAGTAGATTCTCGTGACGAGAATATTAATTATGAAAAGGTTATATAAAATGTGTAGTCTAGTTAATTATTTATTTGCGTATTTTGATCTACCTGTTTTTATGACCATGCAATCTAATTAATTTTGCAAATAGTATTCCATTTCTCATAGTGTTACGAATTTTAATGATTTTGGAATAGCTAAACCATTTTCTACATTTTCTATGAATTTTAATATGTTGTCAACCTGTTTTATTTTGTGCAAGATGACAGAGTGGAATAAGATTAGGAGTGTCTCCACTCAATTATTATGGTCTAAAAATTGATTTATGATTAATTAGACGAATGCTAACTTTTGTTGATGTTTGGAGCATATGCATTTCCGCTGTTTCTTTTTTGGGACATTTTCTAAGTCTGTTTACGTTACACGAACATCCTCAGACAACGTGGGGCACGTGTAACGCCGGAAATGCATATCCTCCTATTTCCATCTATTGTACTATTATTTGTTTTCCTTATTTTTGCTACCTGAATATATGATATTTCTGTGTCTTCACATATTGTAATTGTTTTACTATTTGTATATATATATTTATGCATTTATGTCGATGTATAATTGGTTTGTTGTGTAAAGATTATTTGTATTTTTACGCTGGGTCTTGCCTAGGGAAAACTGCTATCGAACGATTACATCGATAGGTCGTGTGAAGAATCAAAGTGTGTAGGATCTTTGGGAGTGTTAACTACAGGCGTCTAAAGCTAGCGAAATGAGGGATGCTCAACTACCGGACCTACCGATAGATGGCTCTACCAGCTGATTACTGTCGTCTGTATTGCCCGCCATATTTGAATTTGCCAAGAAGTTTCTCTCGGTCTGTACGGTGTATAAGGAATTAAGGATTATCGAAATGGTGATTTCTTGTTCCGCTTTTAATTGTACGAAGCGATGGAGTAAGGAAAGTGACTTACCATTTCACAGGTAATAGGACTACCGATACAATACAACAATACAGACTTAGTGCGTTTGCTAATTCGATGTTTTTGAACAGGTTTCCTCTAAAGCACCCAGAGCTGCTAAAGAAGTGGATTACTTCCGTGAAGCGGAAAGATTTTAAACCTACGTCTTGCAGTTTTCTTTGCGGAAACCTTTCCCGGCAAGATGATTACGTAGTGAGCCCTGGAACGTGGAAGAAACGTCTCAGACACGAAGCAGTGCCATCAATTTTTGACTTTCCGACACATTTGATGCCACCAAATAAACAGCCACGACGACATGTTAGGATTTTGAGTGACAACGATGCTTCTCCATTTGAGGTAGCTAATTAATTTCCTTGCTATGTGTGTGGTTTTGACTTTTGTGAATTTATTTCGTACGGACACAAATGGGCTACATAGGTCTAAGCAATGTTGTAATACAGTTCCATATTTTTGTTTTTAGCGTTCTGTCCTGGAATCCGTGCTTGATTTGCCCTCTGCAGAAGCTACTGATTGCGTGGAGAATGTTGTCAATGAGAATTCTTCCGTGGAAAGCATGTCCCATTTATCCAATGCAGAAGCTGCGAATTGTGTCGAAATCGTTAGTATAAGGATGTTTTCACACCCCCAAAGTTTTCTTATAATATTTTTTCATCAAGCCTTGAGTTATTTCAATCATATATAACGAAATTATTTCTTTATTTCAGAGTGCAGTTGGTTCTCAAGTAATTGATTGTGGTATACAGTCGAAAGTAGAAATGGAAGACAAGGCGACCAAAAATTGCAATTGTTTCACACACATTGTGCACGAATTAAAACGTAAACTGAAGTGTGTCCGTGAAAAACTTCGAAGAAGAGAGAAGAAAGTTTTTCCATGGATGACATCATAAGTTCATTGAAGGAGAAGGGGCATCTTCCTGAGAAGTTATATAACTTCCTCAATCATCAGAAAGGAACACAAGTGGAATTAGTGTGCAATTTAGTGGACAACTCTCTCTCGTCAAAGGGTAATAGATACACAACAAATGTGAAAATGTTTGCGATGACTGTGCACTTTTATTCACCAGCAGCATATGAATACCTGCAAAAATTAATGCCTCTGACCCATAAATCATTGATTTCCAAATGGGTGGCAAGTGTCGGCTGTGAAACTGGCTTCTTAAAAGATGTTTATAAGTACGTTGATTCGAACCCAATCGTAAGGGACCAGTTCAGCGATTCATGTCTAATTGTAGACAGTGTGGCACTTTGGAAGCAAGTAGTTTGGGACCAAGGTTTTTTAGAGTTTGGTAGGGAAGTGCCTCAGTCAAAAGAAGTAATAGAGGCATCTGAGGCTCTGGTTTTCATGCTTGTCTCTATTAAAGGCAAATTTATATGCCCGATTGCATATTTCTTTATCAACGGTGTATAGGCAAATAATCAAGCCACACTGATGAAATCCGCTTTAGAGAGGCTGCAAAGTTCTGGCATTAGGGTTTGCTGTGTTACATGTGATGGCTGCAAGGTAAATATAAGCACTTTACGTACACTTGGCTGTACTTTAAATTTTTCCAAGGGTGATTTTAAGAGCTACAATGTTTATTGTATGTTGGACATGTCATATGATGAAGTTTGCCAGAAATGCTCTAGCAGAAGTATCTGCTATTGAGTCTCCAACTGGCATTATTAGATGGCATTTCATTGAGCAATTGAACAAGGTACAACAAGAAGAAGGTATGACATTTGCCAACAAACTATCAGGACAACATATAAGTTATGTAAATAGAAAATGAATGTTTCATTAGCTCCACAGACTTTGAGTTCTAGTGTGGCAGATAGTATAGAGTTTTTGAGGAGGGTTGGTGATCCAAATATTAAAGGAAGTGAAGCAACAGTAGAGTTTTTGTATAATATTGATAGGATTTTTGATATTCTGAACTCCAGATATCCATTAGGTAAAGGGTATAAGAGCCCCCTGAGACTTGACAACAAATCTTATTGGCTTGGTATTAAAAAAAATTAAATTAAAAAAAAAAATGGTTCAAATGGCTCTGAGCACTATGGAACTTAGCATCTATGATCATCAGTCCCCTAGAACTTAGAACTACTTAAACCTAACTAACCTGAGGACATCACACAACACCCAGTCAACACATTGGTATTTTCAGACACACTGAAAATTATATCAAAAGCTTAAAAATCATTGGTGTTCCATTGCTGCTCCATGCAAGAAATACTTTTGCTTTTGGGATAATTTTCAATATGCAATCAGTAAGGCACATAGCTCTGACAAGTATGCTTCGTGTTGAATCTCCTTTGAAGTATTTGCTAACATATAAACTGTCACAAGACCACATAGAGCTTTTTTTCCCCTGCATTCGGTCCAGATGTGGTTGGAACAACAATCCAAATGCATACCAGTTCAAATGTCCCATGAGAAAGTTGCTCTTGGGTAACAGTGTCACTGCAATGAATGGGAATTGCTCAAATTTTAATGTGTGTTGTTTGCCACCTGTTTATGATTTTCATGCAAGAAAGCATGTAGTAGTGATGAAAGTGCTGCAGAAAATGAAGTAGAGGAGTGGTGTGCACTTCTTGATGATAAGATTAAGTTCTCATTTCACAAGTAAAACATACTCTATTATATTGCAGGGTATGTGTCATTGCACCTTTCAAGGCAGATCACATGCAAAGACTGTCTTCACATACTGAAGCCACCAGTAGTTAAATCTGCATTAGAATGTGATTCTCTCTATGCTTTTCCCAATATGGCCAATAAAAATGCATTTGTAAATTTTGTTAACTGGGGAAAACTGGTTAAAACAAGTGACTGCATGTACTCTGTTGTAGAATACTCAGAAACTGTTTTAGATGTTTGTGACTGCTGGGGATATGTGACAGAAATATATACAGGCCAAGATTTTGCATTGTGTTAAAAATAAATTTGTAGATTACCCATTTCCTGCTCTTGGTCATGATTACCGTTATGAAATTAGGATTGAGGACCTACATCAGACTCAACTTGTTTGTAAGATTGCTTCCCTATACTCCTGCATACGCTTAAAAATGTGGAAAAAAAGCCTGCTGAGAAAATTTTAAACAACAAATCAAGTATAAGGCAGAAGTTAAATAAACTCATATTTTTTAATCATGTATAGTGCTCAAATTGGAAAAATTACGTAATGGGACATTCCATGCAGATGGGTGTGACATTTTGACAGATTTTTTAAAACTATTTTGTCCATAGATTTGTTGTTGTGTAATGATGAACTTCAAAAGATGAATCACATTGAAGTAAAATTAAGTCTTTACATCCTGTGTAGATATTGTAACAAAATTATAATTGTTTATTATATAAGCTTATTTTAAGATGTTTGGTGTTACAAAATATGCACTTGCATTAAAAACGGGTGATTTGTGTCAAATTAATGAAAAAAAAAATGTTCTGAGACTTATTTGACAGATGGCTTTCAGTGTGAGAAAATATGTCCTTCAATAACTATGTTAACTTGAATTTTTCACTTTAAGAAAACAGTTTAATCACAGGATGGGTGTGATCTAATGAAGTATGCAGTGGCCCTATGTTTAAAACAGTAATGTTTGTGGATACTCTGCAACATAAGAGCAATAAAATTGTTACTCTGTTAATTCTTGTTTTAATACTTCCTATAATGAACACAATGTTACGGTTGATCATAAGCATTCTTATTACTTTATAACCATTCTAGAATAAGGGGACCTGAGTCAGGCAATACCTAATTTTCTGAATTTTGTCTTTATTTTGCTAGGATGTCTTTCTATTATATTTTCCTGTGTTGAGGGGGGGGGGGGGGGGGGAGAAGAGAATGCAAATAATCATATAGAATTATCTTTCTAGCAGTACAAAGTGCAGAATACAGTGATGACAGGTACACATGGAAAATTAGGAAATTTCAGTATTCATGTTACATGCCTAATTTTCATTAACATTTACCTTAATTATACGGTTACACTTTTTGCTGATTTGAACTGTGTACTACATGTTAAAAAGATTTTGTTTGGTCATAGTAATAAAAGCATTTAGTTTTGTTAGTTCATATGTCCCATACGGAACTGAAATTATTGAGTTATGATGACAAAGGAAGGAAATAACATTAAGGAATCTTACTTCACAGAAATTATGTAACAATGGTTACACTTTTTGCTAGTTAACTTTAACATAAACCATTTAGTTTTCCATTAAGAGTGAAAGCAGTTGCACGAGTCACATAAAGAACAAAGTTTCCCATAGGGAACTAAAGTATTTTACGTTTGAGTTATTGCAGACCCAAAGTATTGTGATCTTCATATTTCTATTTAAAAAAGTTTGTAACACTCAAATTCACAGACATTTTGGAATCTGTACATACATGTGTGTAGCAAGGTACTTTTCATGTGCCATGTGGAACCTTTAATTTTCTGGTTTAAATATAATTTATTTCATGAATTACCTTTAATACCAGCACTGTCTGAATGCATTATTTACCATTTAGAAGAAGAAATATTAGTGTACAGAATAACAAACCTCATGAAAAATGCGAGAGATTGTTCTGTACAGAACTCGGAATGGCTCTTTATCAATAGCAAGTAAAAAAGAAGGCTTCTATTAAATGTTGAAAGAAACCAGTCAGTACCTCTTAATTCGCCATAGAGGTGATACAGTAATAAAACAATTTACTTTTTTCAGAATTTCTGCTAAGTATTAAAAGTGTGAAGACGTATTCAATTAGTATTTGCTTTACCAATAACCTGTAGTACAAGCACACGTATAAGCAGATAATTATGGGAGTCAAGAGTTATGTTAAAATTAAAGATACTGACTGTTATTACTTGCTCACAAAGCATTGTAGTTGCTGTACAGTTTATGCTGTATGTGGTGCACCCAATGTGATTCCTGGAGGACATAATATTCTGTTATCCCATGGGAGTGCACTGGTACCACACCTATTGAAAGTACATTTTGTTGTGGAATAGTTGTATCAGATGTCTGTACCAGAAAACAAATCTCCACTGTGACACCCTTATGTTCTTGGTATGCTATTAGCTATTATTACAGGAATACTCTTCACATGGAGGAGGAAGCATAGTGAGATTTTCTTTTTCATCATTTCCAACATTGTACACAACTTTCTTGCACTTTTATGTTATCACATTTTTCCCTTGATAATCGAAAAGAGAGAGGGGAAAAAAAAAAAAAATTTAAGCGAGCTTTCATAACTGAAAACTCTACTTGCGTCATTTGTTATTTTCAAAATGTTACTCTCTTTCCAAATACTGTCCTATTTCTTCAAACCAATTTTGAATTTCTCAGGTTATTACATATTATTTACTGTACATTGTCCACCAATACTTCTGTTATTACCAGATAGTTTGTAATGTAGCACTACCTTTGTGCCACTGGTATTGGCTAGTGTACTTTTGCAGATAAGAAAATCGACTGGACTAGATTGTCCTGTCAGTATAGGACAAATTCAGACAATATGGAACTTTTTACACTAAATTTGCAATATAATGTCACCCTTGTCTCACACAGATTGTAGCAGCCATTGGGGTGCCTGTCTGGCCAGCTTCTGCAGCTTTCACTTTCAGGTTTGTTTTTTGCTTGGGCCGTATACTGACAACCAGTCATTCCAGTGATTGACACCATGTCAAAGACTGGAACCAAGATTCACAGAAATAGAATTCTATGGTTGTAATTCAGAGTGTAATTAATTTTGCTCACTGACATGTTTTGAATTCAATTTTAAAATTGTTTGTGTGTCAGACTGGAAAATTACAGTTTTAAGACACCCCAACCTTAAAATTAACAGCTGTGATCGAGGTTATTTTCAACAAGTTCCTTCACTTCCTACATCATCATGGATCAGTCCAATATAATATTATTACTAGACTTAACTTCCAAATGATACAAGTCAAGCATTTAAGAGGAGCCTTAACGTTGGGCTTTGTGTTTATCTCATTTAAATGTATTTCTTGTCTCGTATCAAAGACTGTAGCACTGTTAAAAACTGGTGCTTCTACCATATCACTCAGTTTAAATACACCGTGTCATGTACAGGCGTTAATAAAATCACGGCATTTAAATTACTGATCAAAGAGAGTGCCAAATTCGTAAGTGCATGTTGCAATTACAGTGTCAGCATATATGCAGATCGGTAATGCATCACTTCAGATAAAGAAAAAATAACGATTTTTTCTGTTTATACGTAAGTAATACTTTAATAGTTCAGTTGTAATTTCTGTTGTCAGTAAAGATACCCCTAAGCACACGATGTCAACTTTTTTTTCAAGAGACGTCTTCACTGTTATCCACACTTGATTTTCCGAATTATACCAGTGGTTAAAAGCTTGGGCAAGTAAGGTAATTTGTTGACCTCCATTGAATCTCAAATAGTGTTTTAAAAAGGGCAAATAAGTAAAGCACTCATAAAATAGTAAACAATTTATAGGTCAGCTTGTCAAACTTTCAAAACACACTCGAATTTAGGAATTTCAGAGCAGAACTGTCACTGTTTTTTCTCGCTAGGTTAGAAACACTTCATTATGTTGATGTGTAGATATCTAGAACATCCAATATAAAATACTTGTGAGGGCGCAGAACGAAAAACATTTTCATCGGTGTTTTGACACTTCGTTTTTTTTGCCAAATTCAGATATGGCGGACACTCAATGATACAATCTCTTGCCGGCACGCGCTAGAGCCATCTATCGGTAGGTCCGGTAGTTGAGCATCCCTCATTTCGCTAGCTTTAGACGCCTGTTGTTTTCATACAGGCGTCTAAAGCTAGCGAAATGAGGGATGCTCAACTACCGGACCTACCGATAGATGGCTCTAGCGCGTGCCGGCAAGAGATTGTATCATTGAGTGTCCGCCATATCTGAATTTGGCAAAAAAAACCCCACTACGTAATCATCTTGCCGGAAAAGGTTTCCGCAAAGAAAACTGCAAGACGTAGGTTTAAAATCTTTCCGCTTCACGGAAGTAATCCACTTCTTTAGCAGCTCTGGGTGCTTTAGAGGAAACCTGTTCAAAAACATCGAATTAGCAAACGCACTAAGTCTGTATTGTTGTATTGTATCGATAGTCCTATTACCTGTGAAATGGTAAGTCACTTTCCTTACTCCATCGCTTCGTACAATTGAAAGCGGAACAAGAAATCACCATTTCGATAATCCTTAATTCCTTATACACCGTACAGACCGAGAGAAACTTCTTGGCAAATTCAAATATGGCGGGCAATACAGACGACAGTAATCAGCTGGTAGAGCCATCTATCGGTAGGTCCGGTAGTTGAGCATCCCTCATTTCGCTAGCTTTAGACGCCTGTGGTTGCAACCTCGTGTGGTGGTGCGAAGTAGGGGGGGGGGGGGGAGGGGGAGTTGTGCGCAGAGAATGTGGTGGAATGGGGGGCAGTGTGGCACAGGCGTCTAAAGCTAGCGAAATGAGGGATGCTCAACTACCGGACCTACCGATAGATGGCTCTACCAGCTGATTACTATCGTCTGTATTGCCCGCCATATTTGAATTTGCCAAGAAGTTTCTCTCGGTCTGTACGGTGTATAAGGAATTAAGGATTATCGAAATGGTGATTTCTTGTTCCGCTTTCAATTGTGCGAAGCGATGGAGTAAGGAAAGTGACTTACCATTTCACAGGTGATAAGACTGCCGATACAATACGCCAACAATACAGACTTAGTGCGTTTGCTAATTCGATGTTTTTGAACAGGTTTCCTCTAAAGCACCCAGAGCTGCTAAAGAAGTGGATTACTTCCGTGAAGCGGAAAGATTTTAAACCTAAGTCTTGCAGTTTTCTTTGCGGAAACCTTTTCCCACAAGATGATTACGTAGTGAGCCCTGGAACGTGGAAGAAACGTCTCAGATCCGAAGCAGTGCCATCAATTTTTGACTTTTCGACACATTTGATGCCACCAAATAAGCAGCCACGACGACATTTTAGGATTTTGAGTAACTACGATGCTTCTCCATTTGAGGTAGCTAATTAATTTCCTTGCTATGTGTGTGGTTTTGACTTTTGTGAATTTATTTCGTACGGACACAGATGGGCTACATAGGTCTACGCAAAGTTGTAATACAGTTCCATATTTTTGTTTTTAGCGTTCTGTCCTGGAATCCGTGCTTTATTTGCCCTCTGCAGAAGCTACTGATTGCGTGGAGAATGTTGTCAATGAGAATTCTTCCGTGGAAAGCATGTCCCATTTATCCAATGCAGAAGCTACGAATTGTGTCGAAATCGTTAGTATAAGGATGTTTTCACACCCCCAAAGTTTTCTTATAATATTTTTTCATCAAGCCTTGAGTTATTTCAATCATATATAACGAAATTGTTTCTTTATTTCAGAGTGCAGTTGGTTCTCAAGTAATTGATTGTGGTATACAGCCGAAAGTAGAAATGGAAGACAAGCGACCGAAACTTGCAATTTTTTCTCAGACATTGTGCACGAATTAAAACGTAAACTGAAGTGTGTCCGTGAAAAACTTCGAAGAAGAGAGAAGAAAGTGTTTTCCATGGATGACATCATAAGTTCATTGAAGGAGAAGGGGCATCTTCCTGAATAGTTAACGTAAGTGGAATTAGTGTGCAATTTAGTGGACAACTCTCTCTCGTCAAAGGGTAATAGATACACAACAAATGTGAAAATGTTTGCGATGACTGTGTACTTTTATTCACCAGCAGCATATGAATACCTGCAAAAATTAATGCCTCTGACCCATAAATCATTGATTCCCAAAAGGGGGGCAAGTGTCGACTGTGAAACTGGCTTCTTAAAAGATGTTTTTAAGTAGGCCTACATTGATTCGAACCCAATTGTAAGGGACCAGTTCAGCAATTCATGTCTAATTGTAGACAGTGTGGCACTTAGGAAGCAAGTAGTTTGGGACCAAGGAACTAAGCAATACACAGGTTTTTTAGAGTTTGGTGGGGAAGTGCCTCAGTCAAAAGAAGTAATAGAGGCATCTGAGGCTCTGGTTTTCATGCTTGTCTCTATTAAAGGCAAATTTATATGCCCGATTGCATATTTCTTTATCAACGGTGTACAGGCAAATAATCAGGCCACACTGATAAAATCCGCTTTAGAGAGGCTGCATAGTTCTGGCATTAGGGTTTGGTGTGTTACATGTGATGGCTGCAAGGTAAATATAAGCACTTTACGTACACTTGGCTGTACTTTAAATTTTTCCAAGGGTGATTATAAGAGCTACAATGTTTATTGTATCTTGGGCATGTCATATGATTAAGTTTGCCAGAAATGCTCTAGCAGAAGTATCTGCTATTGAGTCTCCAACTGGCATTATTAGATGGCATTTCGTTGAGCAATTGAACAAGGTACATCATCTCCAACTGGCACTATTAGATGGCCTTTCGTTGAGCAATTGAACAAGGTACAACAAGAAGAAGGTATGGCATTTGCCAACAAACTATCAGGACAACATATAAGTTATGTAAATAGAAAAATGAATGTTTCATTAGCTCCACAGGCTGAGTTCTAGTGTGACAGATAGTATAGAGTGTTTGAGGAGGGTTGGTGATCCAAATATTAAAGGAAGTGAAGCAACAGTAGAATTTTTCTATAATATTGATAGGATTATTGATATTCTGAACTCCAGAAATCCATTAGGTAAAGGGTATAAGAGCCCCCTGAGACTTGACAACAAATCTTATTGGCTTGGTATCTTTTTTAAAAAAAAAAAAAAAAAAAAAAAAAAAAAAAAAAAAAAAAAAAAATTAAGTTAAAAAAAATGGTTCAAATGGCTCTGAGCACTATGGAACTTAACAATTATGGTCAACAGTCCCCTAGAACTTAGAACTACTTAAACTTAACTAACCTAAGGACATCACACAACACCCAGTCAACACGTTGGTGTTTTCAGACACACTGAAAATTATATCAAAAGCTTAAAAATCATTGGTGTTCCATTGCTGCTCCATGCAAGAAATATTTTTGCTTTTGGGATAATTTTCAATGTGCAATCAGTAAGGCACATAGCTCTGACAAGTATGCTTCGTGTTGAATCTCCTTTGAAGTATTTGCTAACATATAAACTGTCACAAGACCACATAGAGCTTTTTTTCCCCTGCATTCGGTCCAGATGTGGTTGGAACAACAATCCAAAAGCATACCAGCTCAAATGTGCCATGAGAAAGTTGCTCTTGGGTAACAGTGTCACTGCAATGAATGGGAATTGCTCAAATTTTAATGTGTGTTGTTTGCCACCTGTTTATGATTTTCATGCAAGAAAGCATGTAGTAGAAAGTGATGAAAGTGCTGCAGAAAATGAAGGAGAGGAGTGGTGTGCACTTCTTGATGATAAGATTAAGTTCTCATTTCACAAGTAAAACATACTCAATTACATTGCAGGGTATGTGTCATTGCGCCTTTCAAGGCAGATCACATGCAAAGACTGTCTTCACATACTGAAGCCACCAGTAGTTAAATCTGCATTAGAATGTGATTCTCTCTATGCTTTTCCCAATATGGCCAATAAAAATGCATTTGTAAATTTTGTTAAACGGGGAAAACTGGTTAAAACAAGTGACTGCATGTACTCTGTTGTAGAATACTCAGAAACTCTTTCAGATGATTGTGACTGCTGGGGATATGTGACAAACATATACAGGCCAAGATTTTGCATTGTGTTAAAAATAAATTTGTAGATTACCCATTTCCTGCTCTTCATGATTACCGTTATGAAATTAGGATTGAGGACTTACATCAGACTCAACTTGTTTGTAAGATTGCATCCCTATACTCCTGCATACGCTTAAAAACATGTGGAAAAAAAGCCTGCTGAGAAAATTTATTTTAAACAACAAATCAAGTATAAGGCAGAAGTTAAATAAACTCATATTGTTTAATCATGTATAGTGCTCAAATTGGAAAAATTATGTAATGGGACATTCCATGCAGATGGGTGCGACATTTTGACAGATTTTTTAAAACTATTTTGTCCATAGATTTGTTGTTGTGTAATGATGAACTTCAAAAGATGAATCACATTGAAGTAAAATTAAGTCTTTACATCCTGTGTAGATATTGTAACAAAATTATAATTGTTTATTATACAAGCTTATTTTAAGATGTTTGGTGTTACAAAATATGCACTTGCATTAAAAACGGGTGATTTTTGTGAAATTAATGAAAAAAATGTGCTGAGACTTATTTGACAGATGGCTTTCAGTGTGAGAAAATATGTCCCTCAATAACTATGTTAACTTGAATTTTTCACTTTAAGAAAACAGTTTAATCACAGGATGGGTGTGATCTAATGAAGTATGCAGTGGCCCTATGTTTCAAACAGTAATGTTTCTGGATACTCTGCAACATAAGAGCAATAAAATTGTTACTCTGTTAATTCTTGTTTTAATACTTCCTATAATGAACACAATGTTCCAGTTGATCATAAGCATTCTTATTACTTTATAACCATTCTAGAATAAGGGGACCTGAGTCAGGCAAAACCTAATTTTCTGAATTTTGTCCTTATTTTGTTAGGATGTCTTTCTATTATATTTTCCTGTGGAAAGGAGTGGGGGGGAGGGGGGGGGGGGAAGAGAATGCAAATAATCATATAGAATTATCTTTCTAGCCTTACAAAGTACAGAATACAGTGATTACAGGTACACGTGGAAATCTAGGAAATTTCAGTATTCATGTTACGTGCCTAATTCTCATCAACATTTACCTTAATTATACGGTTACACTTTTTGCTGATTTGAACTGTGTACTACATGTTAAAAAGATTTTGTTTGGTCATAGTAATAAAAGCATTTCATTTTGTTAGTTCTTATGTCCCATACGGAACTGAAATTATCGAGTTATGATGACAAAGGAAGGAAATAACATTAAGGAATCTTACTTCACAGAAATTATGTAACAATGGTTACACTTTTTGCTTGTTAACTTTAACATAGACCATTTAGTTTTCCATTAAGAGTGAAAGCAGTTGCACGAGTCACATAAAGAACAAAGTTTCCCATAGGGAACTAAAGTATTTTACGTTTGAATTATTGCAGACCCAAAGTATTGTGATCTTCATATTTCTATTTAAAAAAGTTTGTAACTCAAATTCACAGACATTTTGGAATCTGTACATACATGTGTGTAGCAAGGTACTTTTCATGTGCCATGTGGAACCTTTAATTTTCTGGCTTAAATATAATTTATTTCATGAATTACCTTTAATACCAGCACTGTCTGAATGCATTATTTACCATTTAGAAGAAGAAATATTAGTGTACAGAATAACAAACCTCATGAAAAATGCGAGAGATTGTTCTGTACAGAACTTGGAATGGCTCGTAATCAATAGCAGGTAAAAAAGAAGGCTTCTATTAAACGTTCAAAGAAACCAGTCAGTACCTCTTAATTCGCCATAGAGGTGATACAGTAATAAAACAATTTACTTTTTTCAGAATTTCTGCTAAGTATTAAAAGTGTGAAGACGTATTCAATTAGTATTTGCTTTACCAATAACCTGTAGTACAAGCACACGTATAAGCAGATAATTATGGGAGTCAAGAGTTATGTTAAAATTAAAGATACTGACTATTATTACTTGCTCACAAAGCATTGTAGTTGCTGTACAATTTATGCTGTATGTGGTGTACCCAATGTGATTCCTGGAGTACATAATATTCTGTTATCCTGTGGGAGTGCACTGGTACCACACCTACTGAAAGTACGTTTTGTTGTGGAATAGTTGTATCAGGTGTCTGTACCACAAAACAGATCTCCACTGTGACACCCTCATGTTCTTGGTATGCTATTAGCTATTATTACAGGAATACTCTTCACATGGAGGAGGAAGCATAGTGAGATTTTCTTTTTCATCATTTCCAACATTGTACACAACTTTCTTGCACTTTTATGTTATCACATTTTTCCCTTGATAATCGAAAAGAGAGAGAGGGGAAAAAAATTTAAGCGAGCTTTCATAACTGAGAACTCTACTTGCGTCATTTGTTATTTTCAAAATGTTACTCTCTTTCCCAATACTGTCCTATTTCTTCAAACCAATTTTGAATTTCTCAGATTATTACATATTATTTACTGTACATCGTCCACTAATACTTCTGTTGTTACCAGATAGTTTGTAATGTGGCACTACCTTTGTGCCACTGGTATTGGCTAGTGTACTTTTGCAGATAAGAAAATCGACTGGACTAGATTGTCCTGTCAGTATAGGACAAATTCAGACAATATGGAATTTTTTACAATAAATTTGCAATATAATGTCACCCTTGTCTCACACAGATTGTAGCAGCCATTGGGGTGCCTGTCTGGCCAGCTTCTGCAGCTTTCACTTTCAGGTTTGTTTTTTGCTTGGGCCGTATACTGACAACCACTCATTCCAGTGATTGACACCATGTCAAAGACTGGAGCCAAGATTCACAGAAATAGAATTCTGTGGTTGCAAGTCAAAGTGTAATTAATTTTGCTCACTGACATGTTTTGAATTCAATTTTAAATTTGTTTGGGTGTCAGACTGGAAAATTACAGTTTTAAGACACGCCAACCTTAAAATTAACAGCTGTGATCGAGGTTATTTTCAACAACTTCCTTCACTCCCTACATCATCATGGATCAGTCCAATACAAGTCATGCATTTAAGAGGAGCCTTAATGTTGGGCTTTGAGTTTATCTCATTCAAATGTATTTCTTGTCTCGTATCAAAGACTGAAGCACTGTTAAATACTGGTGCTTCTACCATATCACTCAGTTTAAATACACCGTGTCATGTACAGGCGTTAATAAAATCATGGCATTTAAATTACTGATCAAAGGGAAAGCCAAATTCGTAAGTGCATGTTGCAATTACAGTGTCAGCATGGCAATGCATCACTTCAGATAAAGAAAAATAACATTTTTTTTCTGTTTATACGTAAGTAATACTTTAATAGTTCAGTTGTAATTTCTGTTGTCAGTAAAGATACCCCTCAGCAAACGACGTCAACTTTTTTTCAAGAGACGTCTTCACTGTTGTCCACACTTGATTTTCCGAATTATACCAGTAGTTAAAAGTTTCGGCAAGTAAGGTAATTTGTTGACCTCCATTGAATCTTAAATAGTGTTTTAAAACGGGCAAATAAGTAAAGCACTCATAAAATGGTAAACAATTTATAGGTCCGCTTGTCAAACTTTCAAAACACACTCGAATTTAGGAATTTCATAGCAGAACTGTCACTGTTTTTTCTCGCTAGATTAGAAACACTTCATTATGTTGATGTGTAGATATCTAGAACATCCAATATAAAATACTTATGAGGGCGCAGAACGAAAAACATTTTCATCCGTGTTTTGACACTTCGTTTGTTTGCCAAATTCAGATATGGCGGACACTTAATTATACAACGTCTTGCCGGCACGCGCTAGAGCCATCTATCGGTAGGTCCGGTAGTTGAGCATCCCTCATTTCGCTAGCTTTAGACGCCTGTGTGTTAACTCTGCCGCGTGAAGCGCGGGCAGGGCAGAGGGAGTCTGGCGGGAGTAGCGAGTGGAGCAGGTGTTGTGTGACGCTCCCGCGAGTTGCCGCGCTTTCGGGGTTTGGCAGCATGTAATTGCGCTCGACTCGCGATGATAGTTTCTGACATGGTGTCGCGGACGGGAAGCATTAGCTGGCGCACATCAAGAGCCCGTTTCGCCTGGTGACCGTGTCGAGAAGAAGGCGCGCCAACATCCAGCTTCTGCAACAGCGACGGCCGACAATGAGTGACTGTCGCCACCTCCTCGATCGACGGCTTCAAACCTTCAATCAACCAACAAGGAAGACTAAAAGCACGTAAAGTTTCAGAACTGTATGGCAGACCTCAGCTTTTCAAATTGTTCCATTTGCTCGCAAAATTACAGCAACTTAGCATGAACCTTTGTTGCTCATTGTCCCAATTGCATTGCCAAGCAGGGTCCCTTCCTTTTCCGAAATGAACCCGAGTGTCGTTGAAATTCAAACGCCAGCATAATTCCATTTCACTGCTTTAATTTCAAAGTTCAATTCAAGAATTAGCTGGCTACAATATTTAGGTTACACGAGCACAAATTTAGAGTGCGAGTTTTGTTAGCATATTTTAGCTTACCTGTGACTGCAGCTCAGCTTGGTACGTACTAAATTTTACGATTGTTAATAGTTCAGAATCATTTAATTCAAGTTCAAAGTAAAATCTCTTGTTTCTAAATTGCGTAGAGTCAAGTTGCTTTTGAAATGATTGTTGAGGTAGTCCAAGACTAACCGTATTTTACTGGATTTCGATGTGCTTCAGAAAGAAAGCTCACTATTAACTTCAGTCACTAAATTAACTTTCGATTTTCCGGTTTTATTAATTCTTTTGCTAAATTAAGTCAGAGTGTAGCGAAATTTATTACTTCTGACAAACTTTCAGATTTCACACTACACGTGTCAACCTTCAGTTGCCACGCTTCTAGTGTTAATTATATGTGTAATAACCTTTCTTTTTCAGTTACTATAGTAATTGTCCTTAGGACTGGCGACCGTGATTTCCCCCAAATCTCAAATATCTAATTACCGCTAGTTAATTGTTAACGTAACGGCCGCACATTTACTTTCTTTATTAACTTTACCCCTTTTCAAAATTAATTTCCACCAGTTTCATTTGCATTTTTCCTTTCATTTAGATGTAACCCTTTCCTCCCTCTTTACCGATAGATTAACTTCGGTGACGATTGCTTTTCCCAAATTTCCATTAGGTACACGCAGTTTAATTTTTCACTGTCTTTAAGGTCGATAAGTGAGGGGGGAGGTTACACCTTGCAGCATAGTTCTACTGCTTTCAATGCAAATGCAGATTTACCTCACCAGGTGTATTAACAATGACTAAATGGTGTAGGATGAGTAGATGTAGAAACATTAGCTCTGTGTCAAGACATTTGACTGCAGGGGATAGACAATGGGAACAACAAGAAAATTCAAAATGTATCATAGAGATTGACTATGATGATTATGGTGATGTGAATTGTTGACGTTGCACCTGTGTCTGTGTAGCAGTTTAGGTTATTCAATGCTTGAGTCTCTTTTAATTCTGCTAATTGAAATTAAAGTAACATATCAGAATGAACTTGAATATTAAAGTGAAACAGAAGCCTACACGGAAAAAAACTTGGAACAGAACATCAGATTTGGCTACAAAACCTTATACCAAAAGGATGCCTGAAAAGAACACACCAGAAAGAAAAGTACAGAAATACTCAGCTGGGAAAGGCACTATCCACCATGTAATGTGTTCACTAAAGATCAGTGAACCCCTTACACATTATTATACTCATTTTCTGAAATGTTTCCAATTCCTTTTGCAAGGTGAATGTTGCCCAAATTCAAAAATACTTCAGCATGGGGTGGGCATAATTCCAGACATTTTACACATAGGATGTATGGTTTCAAACCAGCTATGTTTGTGAAGCCAAGTATTTAATTAGATCTAGGATGGATAGTTCTTAAGCATTGTCATGACCAATACTGACTACCTTGAATGAATCATACTACACTTCAAACATCTATATATCTGTTCATCTATCCAACTGGATTTTTATTTTCATTTTACTAACATTAAATTTCCTGATTTGAAACTAGTTGACTGTACATTGCCTCTTTTCCCTTTCCATAGCCTTTTTGTTCATCATCTTTTTTCTTTTCTTTTTTTTCTTTGTTAATCTGATCTTTTCATTCTGAGCTATTTCACTTAAGATATGAAATTCCATTTCTTCCCTAATAATATCAGTGAGTTTTTCCACAATCATTGGCTCACATGGAGCAAATCCAGTAGACTCATTCCACAAGACTCAAAACTTTGTGTATGAATAGCCCAAGCAAACTGTCTTTTATGCAATATGATTTTTACAAACTATTGATTTCTGTCATGACTCTTGCTCATATTTCCTTTTGGAGAATAAATGGAAATTATATGTGATTAATTTTGTACATTTTCATTCACTGCATAACTCTTTCAGAAATAAACTGACACTCACTGTCTGACAAAGTGATTTAGGTACACACACATTGTGAACATAATCTGTTTCTAATTCTTCTACAGCAGTTTTAGTGTTGCCCTTCTTTATAGGATAAAGTTTTCCAGGTTTTGAAAAGGTATCCAGAACACAAAAATATGTTTACAGTCTCCAGTAGACATAGACAATGTCCCAGAAAACCAATAACAATTAATTGGAATGGACGAACAGACCTGCATAAGGACAGTGAAGGTACCTGTTAAGAATCTTATTATTTTTCATCAAAATTTCAGAAGTCTCAAAAGTAAGTTACATATTTTATCTGTAAATCTGGGGGACATGAACATCGTTGACCATCCTCATGTTTTATGTCTTACTGAGCATCCCATGACAGTTGGAACTGATGGGCTGCAGCTTGATGGGTATGATCCAGCTACTCATTATTGCAGAACAAGTAAAGAGAAAGGTGGTGCTGTAATTTATATAGATAGTAAAATCATTTATAAGCCTTTGGATTTAAGTAAGTATTGTGTAGATCAACATTTTGAAGTTTGTGGGACTGAAATTACTGCAGAGGGCATGTTACTTGCTGTGCTTGCAATTTACAGATCTCCAGCAGGGAAGTTTTGCATCTTTATGAATAAGTTAGGATCTGTTTTTGCCAAATTGTTCTCCAAAACCAGAAATTTAATAGTTGCATGTGACTTAAATGTCAACTTCTTAACTGATAACCACCCTAAGACTGAGCTGGACCATTTAATGAGTTCTTACAACTTGGCTGTTATGGTTAACTGGCCCATTAGAGTTACACAAAATTGTGAGGGCCTTTTAGATAATATTTTCATTGACAAGAGTAGAGTCAACAGTGCTAGTGTAAGAAAAGTAATTTATGCCAAGAACAAAATAAAAACAGTTTGGAATGTTATAAAGAGAGAGTGTGGCAAGAATAACAAGAATGTGAATACCATAGAGATAAGCTGTAATGATGAGGTTATTAATAATCCTGTAACAGTATCCAACATATTCAAAAATCACTTCTTAACTGCAGCAGAACATGTAGGTTGTTGGGGTTCCTTAAATGGTGCTATGTGTTTATTACAAAGAGCTAATCCCAACACATATGACATAATTTGTCTTGCCCCTGTCCCTATTACTGAAGTTAAAAATATCATCAAGACCTTAAAAAATAAAATTTCGACAGGTTTTGACAACATTTCACTTAAAATTCTAAAGCATTGTAGTGACATACGTCAATTCCTGTGTCACATTTTTAATGAGTCTATGCAGCCAGGTGTTGTACCAGAGAGATTGAAGCTTGTCGCTGTGAAACCACTTTTCAAGAGGGGTAACAAAACCAAATTATCTAACTACTGTCCAATATCACTACTAAGTAATTTCTCAAAAGTATTGGAGAAACTAATGTATAAAAGAATTGTAGAACATCTTAACAGCCACAACATACTCAACAGAAACTAGTTTGGTTTCCAAAAATGTAGATCAACTGAGCAGGCTATTTTTTTTTTTTTTTCCTCACAAATGAAATTTTAGGGTCAATAAATAATAAAATGTCACCTATTGGAATCTTCTGTGACTTGTCAAAGGCCTTTGACTGTGTAGACCACAACATTCTCTTACAGAAGGCTAAGCCTTATGGCTTGAGAGGCAGCATTGGTAGGTGGATGAATCATATCTACAAAACAGAAAACAGAAGGTGATTATTAATGGTGCTGATGATAGTCCCACCTCATCTGATTTGGGCACATTAAAGTGTGGATGCCTCAAGGGTCCATTTTGGTACCTTTGCTTTTTCTTATCTTCATCAATGATCTCCCACTATTCTGCTTGAAAGTTGAACTAACAATGACCTATAAAATAAATATAATGCTGTACTTGTTGACATCCTACACTGGTTTAAATGCAACAGACCAACTCTAAATATTGAAAAAAATCAGTTTATGCAATTTCATACATCTCAGCAAGAAGATGAAGTATACCACTTAAACTGTGGTAAACTAAATATACTACATTATGAATCACCCAAGTTCTTGGGCATTCTAACTGACGGAAAGTTGAACTGGCCGGTGTATATCCTAGACCTACATAGAAGGGTCAGTGTGGCAACTTATGCTCTGCTTGTAATCACCCCCATTGGTGACTTGGACGCTATCAAAGCTGCCTACTTTGGTTATTGCCATTCTATCATATCAATGACATAATATTTTGGGGTAACCATGTTGTGACTCGCCCATCATCCAAAGTTACGCGGGTCCTCTACATGCGGAGCTGTCTGCCAGCCATGCAGCAGCAGCGCCACCTAAGCGGCCAGCTAGCCAGCAGCCGCTAGACTTGGACTCAGTTATGATTTGACTGTTAAAGTGTACACACGTCTTACTCTGTTTACTTGATCTGTGACTTTCATGTATTGCGTCTTCCTTTAAATATATTTGTCAACTTGAAGTTATAACAATTGGTGACGAGGATGGAATTTTTCTTTTCTATCATTGACCCACATGTTTCCACGGCTAATTTAGAGCAGCTATTGCAAGGTCTCATAGAACAGCAAATGCTTCTCACAAATGCTACTCGTGATTTCATCGCAGCATCTCTCGTCGCTGTCTCTAGCTACTTTTCCTCCTTAGGACAAGACGGCGGAAGACTGGTCTGATTACGAAGAACATCTTCAGCAGCACTTCTTGGCATTTCACGTCGTGGACGAACAAACATGTAAGTCTCTGTTCCTTTAATGGATTTCATCTCAAATGTATCGGTTGTTGTCGCAATTGGCTCCTTTGAAAGATCCTGCATCTTTGTTCTTTGCTGAAATGTGCTCCCTTCTGTCCGTCTATTTTCAAAAGCAAACGCTTGTGGTAGCCTCTCGTGTTGCCTTTTATCATTGTCAAAAGCAACAAAATCAATCCTATCGTGCTTGGGCTGGTGAACTTCATGGCCTCAGTAGAAAGTGTCAATTTGTTACTGAAGTTCATAAAGAATCCTACACCGATTCCATGGTATGGGATGCTATTATCCGATCGGCGCCTGACAAAGAAGTTAGGCAACATGCCCTTCAGTTGGCAAATTCGACTCTAGATGAAGTCCTATCTATCACTCAGTCTTCTGAAATTTCTCGCACTGCTGGAGCGCAAATAGAGGCATGGGGTGACGTCGGGGAAATACAACCTCTGTGTGATGTTCATGAAGCATATGGCGTGTCCCCCCGGCGTATGTGGCCGCAGTACACTCCTAAATGCAGCCTCAGCCTAACTGTAAAACAAACCTCTAAGAAACTGCAGCAAAACCCACAGCAACTTCCTTCATGTCTGCAGTGTTTTACGAAACATTCACGAGAAGATTGTCCACAACATTGGGTCGTGTGTCACAAATGCAAAAAAAGGATCATGTGTCATCCGTTTGCAAATCTGACCGCATACATGATGTTCATGAACATGATGCTGATTCTGATTCTGTGTTGTCTGTCAATTGACTTCTTCCCTTTCAGGGAAGTTATTCCTCACTGTCCAAATACTTGGTCAAGATGTCCGCATGCAAGTGGATACTGGTGCTGCTGCCACTATCATCAGTTCTCAGACGTATCTTCAGTTGGGTTCTCCAATCCTGTCACCTGTCACTAGGAAATTACGGACTTACAATAAACAGAAGATTTCTCTCTTGGGACAATATGATGCTGAGGTATCTTACAAATCTTTAATTTGCACTGTTCCCACATTTGTGGTCAACCATAGTAACACGGAGAATCTTTTTGATTTCGATGCCTTTCGTGTTTTTGGGTTCTCCATAGATGACTCTGTCAATATCGTCTATGATGCTATTCCTTATGCTCAATTGGATTCCTTGTCGACCACATTTTTGTCCCTTTTTTCTCCTGGGTTAGGCCATGCAAACAACTTTGAAGCTCATATCATGCTCAAACCCACTGCCCGGCATAAGTTTTTTCAGGCTCGGCCCATTCCTGTGGCCCTTCATGATCAGGTCAAACGGGAGCTGGTTCGTCTCACTGCTTCAGGGGTCTTGCTTCTTGTCACTTCCAGTGAGTGGTCCTCTCCTGTCATCGTTGCTAAGCCAAATGGTGATTTTCGTCTCTGCGGCAATTTCAAAGCCACTGTAAATGCTCAATGCCTTATCAACACTTTCCCTGTGCCTCGACCTAAAGAGTTGTTCACTAAACTTGCTGGAGGCCAGTATTTTTCCAAATTTGACCTGTCAGAAGCTTATCATCAACTTCCTCTTGACGCTGCTTCCTGGCAGTTTCTGGTCCTTAACACACCTTTTGGCCTCTATCAATACCAAAGATTGCCATTCAGGGTTGCCAGCACCCCTGCTCTCTTTCAGTGATTCTTGGAACAATTATTGCTCACTGTCCCTGGGTGTATAAATTACCAAGACGACATTGTTGTAACTGGCTCCACCACTGATGAACATCTTCAAAATCTCTGCACACTTTTTCATGTCTTACAGACTGCCAGTTTTAAGTGTAATCTTCAGAAATCACAATTTTTTCAGGCATCTATCACGTACTTGGGGTTTCAACTCTCGGGATGGTATTCGTCCACTTCAGCAAACTGTCGCCGCGATCGATGCCCTTCCTTGCCCTACATCTGTTAAGGAACTGCAGGCCTTCTTGGGGAAAATAGCATACTATCATAAGTTTTTACCATCTGCTGCTTCGGTGGCTCAGCCGTTGCATCGCCTGTTGCATAAAAACGTGCCTTTTCACTGGTCCGTGGCATGCGATGCGGCTTTCCAGAAATTAAAGACTATGCTGAAACAGGCCCCGTGCCTGGCTACTTATTGACCTGGCCAACATCTTGTTCTTGCCATGGACACCTCGCAATATGGGGTTGGTGCAGTCCTTGTGCACCGTTTTTCTGACGGTTCTGAACAACCCATTGCTTATGCCTCCAAAACGCTCACGGATGCCCAACAAAAGTATTCTCAAATTGAAAAAGAAACTTTGGCCATTATTTATGCTCTTCATAAGTTTGGTGTTTTTCTCTATGGATCCAAATTTCATCTTTTTATGGATCACAAACCACTTGTTTCCTTGTTTCATCCATCAACATCACTTCCCGACAAGGCTGCACAACGCCTCCAGCGCTGGGCTCTTTACTTGTCTCGTTTCAATTATGAGATTCATTTCCAGCTGACGGCTCAACATGCGAATGCTGATGCACTGTCTTGCCTTCCCATGGGTCCTGTTCTGGCATTCAATAGGGACAAACTTTTGTGTTTCCTCCTGGATGTTGCCGAGCAGCAGGTTGTGCACGGGTTCCCCATCACCGGGGACCGGCTGGTGGCTGCTATGGGTTCTGACCCTACCCTCTCCCGGGTTTTACACTGTATTCAGAAGGGTTGGCCAGTTCGTCCATCTGCTAAGACTTCTGATCCGTTGCCACCTACCACCGCGGCAACCACCATTGCTCTAGCTTGCATTTTCTCTTTGGAAAGCCTTCCCTCTACTCTTGTTACTGATAATGGTCCGCAATTTGCCTCTTCCAATTATGCGGATTTTTGTGCCCGTCATGGCATCATGCATGTCACGTCCCCTCCGTTCCATCCGCAGTCAAATGGTGAGGCTGAACGACTGATCCGCACGTTTAAGGCTCAGATGAGGAAACTCCTGACTTCTTCTTCTGCTGATGATGTGCTTCTCCAATTTCTGGTTTCTTACCATTTCACCCACGTGGGCGACCACAGCCCGGCTGAGCTCTTACATGGCCAACAGCCCCACACGCTACTTCATCTTTTGCGGCCTTCCACCTCACGGCCATGGGTGCCTTCGCTTGACCAGTTCACAGGCGATGACCTTGTATGGGTACGGGGATGCGGCAGGCAGCCAAAATGGAGTCCTGGCCGCATCTTACGACACCGTGGCCGATGCCTGTATGAAATCCAGACAGACAAGAGTGTTGCAGTGTGTCATTTGGACCGGCTTTGGCCTCGTGTGCCTGCAACGCCTGTTCCAGATGCCGCTACATCGCCTTCGACTCTACCTGATGCTCGGGATACTGGAATCTCTCATTACTCACAATAGTCCTTTCACCATCATATCGGTGCCAGCACAAGAACTGATGCAACCAGGAGACATACCCATGCAGGAACCAGATGACCATCATCTGTCGGAGCAACTCTACTCGCCTCCTTCTCCTACAGACACGGACACATCACCCATGTCTCCTGTTATAACAACCACACTTGCCGAAACGGGCAGATAGGTGCACGGGGCCCCAGCAGATTCGGCCCCCACGTCTCCTGTCATCTAGACCCGTTATCATCGGGGACACTTCCGTCTGTACGGGAAGCCTCCTCCTCGAGACTTTACGGCCAGTCAAACAACACCTATGGACGTTAGCAATCTACAGGCCACCTCCATCAAGACCTGTGCAAAAAATTCAAAGGGCGGGAAAAGTGTTGTGACTTGCCAATCTTTCAAAGTACCGCTCCGCAGTTACGCGCGTCCTCTACATGCGGCACTGTCTGCCAGCCATGCAGCAGCAGCACCACCTAAGCGGCCAGCCAGCCAGTGGCTGCTAGACTTGGACTCAGTTATGATTTGACTGTTAAAGTGTACACACGCCTTACTCTGTTTACTTGATCTGTGACTTTCATGTATTGCGTCTTCCTTGAAATATATTTGTTCAACTTGAAGTTATAACAAACCAGCCTTTAGTCAAAAAAATTTTTACTGCACAGAAGAGAGCTGTGAGAATCATGAATCCAAGATATTGTTGCAGAAATCTGCTCCATAAGTTACAAGTATTAACAGTCACCTCTCAATACATATTTTCTTTGATGACTTTTGTTTCTAATAACCAGACTCTTACATCATGATCATGATACTAGGCCGAAAAATGATTTACATAGGAACCTGAAACATTTAAGTCTTGTGCAAAAAGGTGTTCATTATTCTGTCACAAAAATTTTCCACTTTGTTCCCTCAGATATTAAAGTTTGCATTAATATCTTACCTAGTTTTAAATGTAAATTAAGAGAATTCCTAATGGGAAATTTCTTCTACCTTTCTTTTATTGTATTGCCATTGGTATTTATTATCTTAAAACATTTACTATAACACATCTTTAACTGTTTAAGTTGGACAATGTACTATATTTTCTTTTTAAGTAGTTGTTTTATGTTACTTGAGCTACATTTTGATTTGATTTTAACCGTCAAGCTTACTCATCATTTTATTGTGCATTTCTGCCATTTATATACTTGTATTATATCTGTCTTATGCAATTGTGACTCGTTCCACATTCATGTGATTTATCACAATATGGATTAATGGAATATGAAATAAATAAAAATTCCTTTGTGACATTAGGGAATACTGATTGCATTAATCCTTTCAAGGGTAGTACTGTGAACCTACTCTTTGGTACCTTTTGCATCCACAGCTAACCTTTTATTTATCCTTTCCACGGGCTGTTTAATATTATTATTTCACAAATTTTAGCCACGGTTTTCCTGATCCCATTACGACCACAACTCTCATGTAGATAATCAATGAACTTATCAACTGTTGCTTAGGGAAACGCAACTTCCACACTTGTTTATCCAAAGATTTCCTGATGAATAATAGCTTCTTGTGTATAGCACAACATTGTCTTTCTTTTGGGTTTCCATGTGAATATTTTAATACTGTTTAACTAATTTCAAATTTCAATCTTCATTTTGTTCTGTTCTCATGTGCTTACAAATACATCTAATCAATCTTTCAGCTTTTAAACCCTGTAAATTAAATAATCTTATTTCACTTCATTTATGTAATGACCATCATAATTTCATTTTGCCTACTGTCATTCTAGGAAGAGCAGTCACAATTATATTGTCCTTCACTTTATGTATCTAATTTACATATCAAACTACTGCAAATACATGGCCCATTAGAACAATCTAGGTTGTATAACCTGCACAACTGTGAAAACTTGACTTTGTGTTTTGTGCCCCAACAAATATCCCCCAAATTTTTGGAAACCAAACACAATGGCAAGTGCCTCCAATTTGGATGTATAATAATTTTTCACTAGAGCATGTAAAACCCTGCTAGCAAAAGCAACTGTTCAGTGTCCCACACCCTCATCTGGTTTTATTATCTACATGACTTCAAACCCCAACTTGAGTTAGTGCTCATACAAACTGCAAAGAAAAGTCTGGACGGTACAACGACTTACTGCAAACTAATTCTGTCTTTTTCTTGAAAAATCTCTTCACACAACATTTTTCTTTAATGAAGTTCCTGAATGAGGATGATTAAATTTTTGGTCAGTCAGAAATTTTTTATAGTATCTAAATAAACCAAACATTGCTTTCAATTAATTTCTGTTTTTAGGTGCTAGGGAATCTGGTACTGCTTTCACTTTCCTTTGGTCAGGTTGTATAACTCTTTCATAAATTGTATCACCAAAAATGGCATTTCTTTCCTTACAAACTCAGATTTACTTAGTTTTGAATTCATTACCTCATAATTAGCTATTGCCACACAACAGTGGTACTCAGCCACCACTGGAGTTCTTTTATTTATTTATTTCTCCTTCCTGTTTTAATGTTCCTATTAATA
Source organism: Schistocerca americana (assembly GCF_021461395.2). Classification (NCBI taxonomy): domain Eukaryota; kingdom Metazoa; phylum Arthropoda; class Insecta; order Orthoptera; family Acrididae; genus Schistocerca; species Schistocerca americana. The sequence goes on from NC_060124.1 coordinate 131,455,453, forward strand.
CATAGCAATCAAACAAGTATTGCTCTACACTAATTTGGGAGAACTGTCTCAAATGAATAGGTAAAATTTGCTGATAACTAATGTATGTGGAGCCAATCCTGTGATAAATGATTCAAAAGCACCTATTTTGTTTCCTTAACCTTGTACATTGTAACACAAAAATGACAGAATTAATTTAAGTCTATGTGTGGCATGTGTGAATCAAAAGAATAATGAGCTACATCTATAAACACTGGTATAATGGTTCTTTATCTTAAAAAAAGACCTGTGGTTGTAGTCTAGCGCAGATGTATCCTCCTCCTGACAAGCTTTCCCATACATTTCAATTATCAGGGAAATTACTTCAGACGTTCCCGTTTATTAACGTGTAGTTCACAGTTTGTGTGTTCTTCACAGGTCATGTTACTTAGGTATAGTAAAAATAGAAATAGTTAAACTTAACTCATGTTTTTTAGCTCAGAATTGTAGAATTATACTTCTTTATCTACACATGACAATTGTGGCAGATCACAGTTGTCAAGCGTGTTTGCAAACAACTGAAATTACTGAAGTTAAACAAGGCTCCAGTGCTCAGTGGAATCTGTATCAGATTCCATACAGAATTTGCAATGAAGTTAGCTCCCATTTTAAGCATGGTACACCATAGATCCATTGAACAAAAGAAAAAAAGCCCAATGGTTAGAAGAAAGTGCAGGTCACATCCCTCTAGAAGAAGGGAAGCAGAAGTGATCCATAAAACTGCTGTCGAGTCTCACTGATGTCTATCTGATACAGAATACTGAAACGTATTTAGCACTCAAATGTAATGGGATATCGTGGAGAGAATGACCTACATGCCAAAAACCCTCGATTCCAAAAACACGTGGAATGAATATTATTGCATGCTAATCATGGTAGCACATCGACTTCTATCCTACATCTACATACAAGCACTGCAAACCATTGTGAAGTGCACTGAAGAGAGTACATAGCACAGTACCATATATTATGGCCTTTTCTCATTCCAGTCATGTTTGGAGCAGGGGAAGAATGCTTAAATGCACCTGTGCCCTCTGCAATTAATCTAACCTGGTTTTCACAGTCTGATGCTGTATTGGATTTCTAGATTCCCACTTAAAACTGGCTCTTAAAACTTTATTGGTAGGATTTCAGGGGATAAATGGCATCTTTCCATCTGTTTAGCTCGTAGTCTATGTATAAGAGCAATGATAATGATGACTTCGTTATAACTTTATTATGGGTATAATGTTTTTTAATTTGTAGTCATTACATAGCTTTCATATTTTGCATCTAGTACACTCCTTTGGCTTGTGCAATCTTGGTCTGCATAGAGTAGGTTGGAAATAAATAAATATAACAAATTCTGTCACATTTTTTTAATGAAAATATTATTTAATGTTTTACACTGTGGTAAGAGAAGTAACTTCTTTCTTTATTTACAAGTCACCTTCAACTCTTTTAATTCACATGATGATTCAGATGAGAGTAGAAATGAGAGTAGAATCAGCTGTAAAAATAGCCAGAATCCTGGTTTCGTAGACCACCACAGTTGAGTGCCTTACCCTTGGGCATACGGAGGTGAGCCATTAGTTTTTAGGTAGAATGTTCCAGTTGTCCTACAACAAACCACCAGCAGGATTTACTTATTATAACAACTTTGTATCTAATATTATATAGCACAAAATGGATGTGTGGAGACAAACTATATGTCTTCTTAAGCATAATTAATAAAATGAGTTCTCTCATGTTATTTTTCTTCTATCTGTCAGTGGGTTTATTTCCTCTCATAAGCAGGAGGTCTGATTCCACTGCATAAAGTCTACTGAGAAATACTGAAAAAGTTTACTACAAAATTAATCTCAATGGAGGCATTTAATGTATTTATTATACATTGCCCTTCAGCTATGTGAAATCCATCATTTCAGTATTTATTTTGGTTTATTTGGTTTACTGTCATTGGATTAAATATCAATTCATCAATTCACTCTATTCTGACAACTGTCAAACTCAATTAAGAGCTTATAGGAAATCAAATGGTAACAGAACCTTCCCCCCCCCCCCCCCCCCCCCCCGAAGTGGGGTATTAAAAATGCCACATATTACAAATCAACAAATTTTATGACTTGTTATATCTCTGTTTCTCTTGATATATTTAGACATTATTTGAAAACTGACAAAAATAGAAGTGTTTGATCCATCATTATAAAAGAAAACAACAACCAATGAGTAAGGTAAAAAGTATATTATTAATACTACTGTCTCACTAAATCATGCATTACAACATGAAAAAATCCATCTTGACTGAAGATTTGATTTTTGTAAATTTTTATAACATACTTAGAAAGTTTTGTACAACTATTTTAACTAATTACAGTAATACTAACCCAGATGGAGTGGGAGCACCCATTGCCACTTGAGCATTTCCATTGCAGTTTCCATTTTGAAAATTATTCCAACTATCACACTGATAGCTGACAAAAGCAGATGATGTGATTGACTCAGCATACAACTCATAGGATCGATTATGACTGCACTCTGTTTGGGAAATAATAAAAGATGCATCAGATTCCAAGAGGTAATTTACTTAAAACAAGATGTTATATTACGATGTATCATAACATATTAAGTTCTGAAATGTTGTCAGGAAATTATAACTGCTTTTTCATTTGGGACTGTGTGTAATGTTCTTGTGTCATTTTGTTAACTTCACAATATTTTTAAAATATGATACAGATGAAGTGCACTTATTTAAGCCATGATTGTGGCAAGACTATGACAAGCATGGACATAATACTGACTCTTGAGGTTTAGAATGTGGCAGTTCAAAAAAGGGAAAAGTTGAAAAGGTAAGCCTAAGGAAAAGTTGACCAACTACAAACAGTGAACATCTGATTGCTAACGAACAAATTGCCCTTGCCATGTGTTCCACACATTTGGAATATATGAACCCACATACTTTCGGAAAAATTTGACCCTACTGACATGACTTATGTAGAGAAAGAGTAGTGACAAGATTTCAGAAAATTATAAACAAACAAATGCCTGAGAAAATTATGTATTTTGATAACAAGGTCAAATAAGAGAAATTATAAGCTCAGATTGGCCACAAAGAGTGCGGGATATTGATGACCTTCCTGATATTTCAGTGAAACAATTTTGGAAGATACAAAAAAACCTATAAAAATACACAGTGACACAGCGCTGTCTAATAAAATTGTTTATTTACAACTTGCTTCGGTCATAGACCACCTTCACAGCAGAAAAATGGCAACATTACAAGACACATATCTTCAAGTATATCGGATAACATGGTCAAGTCAAAATGCAAGAAACATGTAAATTAGGTATTCAGTACCAAAACTATGGCTTGATAAATAGCAAGTGAAATACTGGCTGTTGATCGAGCAATTGCTCAGATACTGAATACCTATGTTAAATGTTTCTCACATTTTGACTTGTTCATGTTATCCTGCACACTTGAAAACATTTATGTCATATCATGTTGATATTGATATTGATAGCTGTTCTACTGTGAAGATGGTCTATGATCAAAACTGGTTGTAAATAAATAACTTTATAACACAGCACTGTGTAATCATGTATATTTCCAGGTATGCCAGTGCTGTTAATGGTTGCCTGAAAATTCTGTTTGGCAAAGAACCTAAATTAAGATGAATGGATGGGATATGTACTGTCTACCTCTAATGACCTAACTTCTTTGAATTCTGTAGTTTTTTTTTTTTTTTTAAATCAGTGTTTCTGGTCTGATGAAACAACCAAATGAAACTAGTGTCTCCAACCACATGAGCTATATGAATGTTTCTCAACCACTCTCTGGGTTTGGAAGGTTTCACTCAATGTGAGAAAAGTGGCTGACACAACTCTCTGTTGATTACTTCAGTTACATCAGTGTTTCCATTCACTCTATGAGTTTGGGTAATTTCACTTATGATTGACTGATTTATTGATCCATTTTCATCTACAGCTGCACAATGTGCAAGAGATATTTGGATTTTTTTTTTGCTAATATTAACAGTTTTACATATGATATACCTTTGTACATAATAACACACTTTAATATATCAATTAATGATGAATACTTAAATAAATGTTGTTACGCTGTATACGGAGAGATAAAATACAAATGTTCTTCTGAATGAGACTACATTGGGTAAACACACAAAAATTTGGTTTTGTAGGTATTCATTTATTGTGTACGGCTTCAGTTTAGATTTTAAGTGACCAATGTTTTGTATGTGTTTAATGGTATCTGGTAAGGCACTGTATAGTTTGATACTAGGATGGATAAGGCTGTTTTGAATTAGCTTTGTGTTGGCGCTTTGAACATGTACATCCAATTTTTGTCTTGCATCTTAGCTGTGTATTGTGTGATTTCGAGTGGTGAGTGGTCTTTTTGCATGTAAGTTTTGCTTTAAATACATTATATTTTCAGGTGTATATATGCAAGGAAATGGCAGGTTCATCCTTGTTTGAAACAATGGCCTACATGATTTGCCATTATCTACCCCTTCCATTATTCTTATAATTTTTATTTTATTTTTTTTTTAATTTTGAATGTTTTGATGGCATCTCCAGAATTTCCACTTACATACTTTTCCAGCCTTTTGGGTTATAAAGCGTGACTTGAGTTGTCTACCTTTTTAGATACTAGTAATGTATCTTATTTCAAGGAGAGGCAAATAAAAGCTATTTCTAAAAATGAAGTATTTTCCAAATTTATGTATTTATTTACTTAAACAGAAAGTTTTCATACTTCTGGCACTAAATGTGGATTTTTGATTGATTTGAAAAGGTTAATAACATTTGCTACATTGCAAAATTGAATTTAAATAAATGAACAATTAATTTTTTATTTAAATTTACTGATGCTCTCTCTTCCTCTTTCCCAGTAGTGCAGCCATCACCTAATTCTCAATTGGTAAATGATGAGATGACAAGAACAAAAAGCATATACCATACAATGTTTTAAATTGTTTGATGAATTAATCACTTGCTTTTTAAGCATTTACTGTCAGTTTTCAGAAGAATTTTTTTCACAAGAAATGTTTGCCATCAATCATCAATTTTCTTTGATTTATATAGTATTAAAATATTACTCATCCTTGCGGATACCGTATAGTGCACTGAATTTATCTTGAGGATTCTTTTTTCTCCAGTCATATGTTTTGTTGCAGTCCCATATTATTGATCATTTTTTGATCCTTAGACAAAGTTCACTATTACCTAAAAGCTTGTTGGTAAACATGGACGAAAATTGAACTAAGCACTTCTTATTGGCACTAAATAGAAAGCAAATATTGAAACAACAATTAACAGTGATGACAGGTGGTTACATAGAGTAGTTAACATTGCCAAATGATCTAATGTTGCCACTCAGAACTGGATGCACTGGGGATTGGGCAACTTCAGTGGTCACTTCCAGCTGTACAGAAGGGTGTAAATATTATTCCAGACTGTTTACAGTGATGGCTAGAGGTAGACATATCTGTTAAACTGAAGTATCAGTTTGTGAACATGGGCAGTACTTCCTCAGTCCATGAAGCACTAATTTGTGTGCCTACATAAGAAGTGATGTAATTTTCTGCACAATATATTTGCCTACTAGGCAAATAAATGCTGAATGTTTACGGGCTATATCCAAATGATTTTTAATTAATGGACATCATCACAGCTTTTCAATAAAATGAAATGCAAACTGTCACTTGGCAGTGTTCCTTTCTTTTTCACATTCTGCTAAGGGAGTTTTTACACCTGACTTCATTCACTCAATGAGAAATAATTAATTAACATATGAATTGCATCTGGAACAACTTAAACCAAAGCAATATATTGATCAGTTTTAAATGATGAAAAGAAGAATACTCAGTATATGGTTAAGTGAATATGCATAACGGTTATTTTAGCTTGGCATACTCTCTGAAATATCTTCACATTCCCCCATGGATAGGGTTACCCTCTGGGGTATGTGTATGTGGTCATATACCACTACTTTAGTTCAATTACTGAGCGTTCTAGAGACTAGTTTCATTCAGAAGAATGAATTTATAGCTGAGTCAACTGAAACAATCAAGAGTGGCTTCAGTAGAAAGAACAAATAAATGGTTCAACTGAGAAAAACTGCATATTGGTTTCACTTGAAAAGAAAGAATGAAAAATTCAGTCAGTATGCAAAATTGCAACAGACTTTGTTGTTAGTTTTCATTTGGTTGCTTCTAGACACTTGTTTCACTCAAGAGAATGAATGAATAGTCCAGCTGGTATGCAAAACTACAATCAACTGAACTGATTGTTTTTACTCAGTTGCTCCCATACACTGGTTTCACTCAAGAGGAGGAATGATCAACGAAATGGTATGGTGGCTCATGTCTGTATCTGCATTGCTGTCTGTAGCTACTTCGTGAAGTGATATTTCATTGATGTTGTTCATAATGCTGGTTACATTGAATATATTTTATCATTGCCTTTTCATTGATTCATGAAGCAATGGTCGTGCTATGCAGTGCCAATAACTGTACCGTGGAGCTTTGTCACCATCTGCAGAGTGTTGAAGGATGTAAGAGAGCCTGCATTTGCTAGCGACCAGCTACGAAAACATGTAACCACTCTTTAAAGAACTCTTCTGTATTTAAGATTTTCATAAACTATTACAACTTAAGTGAATAGATAGCTCATTCACAACATGCTCCTAGCCAGTCTGGACATGATAACTCAATGAATGACAGATAGTAAGTATGAGATTGCATAATATAGATTCTTTTGTTGTGGGGCTAGCACATTGTCATCAGACAGCTTCTTCTCAGGAGTCAACAGCATCCCCTAAGCATGACTGGGAAGTGTAAATGACTTCTCCATTGCAAGTAAAGACACTCACTTATCGTTGCATATTGTTGATGCACTGTGCTCACATTTCTCCCTTCATGTCTGCACATAAATCCAAAAAAATGCCCACATAGTGGGCAGTTCTTTTTATACTACTAATTAAAATCATGTTTCTCCACAAATATCTTACATTGATAGAGTAGAAAAGTTTTTGATGTGTTGCTATATTAAATAACATGCACCACTACAGTAATTAAACTGATACAAAAAACTACATCCAAATGAGTTGATTATTTCCCAATAACTGGTTGAATCAACTGTTTTGACTCATTTGTTCCCACCACTAGAATTCTGCTCTTCCCATCCAGTATCTTAATCATTGTGCCATCTCAAAGAAAACACCCAAACAATGATATAATTACTATTCCTATATGTCAGTATATATATTCAATGGCAATATTGGCTGCAAGTAACAGAAAGTCTGTTTTGACATAAACATATTTTTCACAGAGACTCCACGAACCTCATTACAATAAACTTTTAACTATCAGCCTTTCAAAAAATTAACCCAGTACTCCAAACCGACTATGAATATATTCAATTATTTGTCTTCATCTAGTGAGATTTAGTTTAGTTACATGCGTGTTTATGCATGTTTCATGGATAATAACTTGTTTTGTTTATGAATGCTACTATGCTGAACTTAAGCCTTTGAGAAGATTTTTGATATATTATTTCCTTACTTAGATCCTCTGATTTCAGAATATGCTGGTTTCATACCATACTGAATTGCCAGAGATCGCACACAATTCTGAAATGAGAATTATTTATTTGCTATAACATGCCTGATCTATTTGCACAAAGTTCATTCTAGATCTATATCCTCCTTACTGTTGCAGTCCTAGTACATGTTAGTGCATGCTGATGTTACTGACAGCATGCATCTGGGCATCTGGTACCCTACTTGCAAGCACCACTGGTTTCAAAATAGTAACATGCAAATTGTTTTTCAAATTCTACAAGGGTGTGATGAAAAGTAATGCCTCCAAAACTCTTCAAAACTTTTAAAATAAAACAAACATTATTAACGTTCTCCATCTTTATTCTTAACCTCCACATATTAATAGCACTCTGCCAGTAGAGGGCTCCGAATTGTAGCTTGTAACATGGCAGTGTGTAATGTAACTTTGTCGGTGCATGAGAAACAGCATGCCGTAATTGAGTTTCTAACTGCAGAGGAGTTCGTCCACAAATGTGGCGCCCTCTCCTTCTATTGTTGGGAGAAATGTGTCCATTGCCAGGATGACTATGTTGAGAAATAAATATGCAGACATGAAGAATATAAATGTAGAATGTTTTATTTAAAAAGCTTTAAGAGTCTTCACATAAAAAACTTGGAGGTATTACTTTTCAGGAGACCCTAATATTAGCTAGAGAAAATTTATCCACAATTTAATAAAACGTATGGGGAAATACTGAAGGTGCCTCACCCAAATTAATAGCAGAACAGCCTTCCTGAAATGTACCACCATTTGGAAAAAAGTCTGCATGGCCAAGTGGATCAGCCCACCCCAGGGTTGAGGTGTGGATGACCTCAACAAATGCTGCATCTGATGAATCAACACGGTCTGCTGCTGCTGTGCCTCCAAACAGTGGTGCTGCAGGATCCATAGCTGATGAAAGACAAATGACAAAAATGGAATGATTATTTTCTTTTGTTAATTGCACATATTTTTATACCAATGAAGAATGCACATTGTACTTTCAGCAAACCACTACAATAGAAAATTATTTAGTCTGTATTTAATGCCATTTCTAAATTCACATTATATGGTTCCAGAGCTTTCGTGGGTGGCACACACATGCTGTTTTAATGATAACTCTTACCAACAGCTGTATAAGTTCCATGCTACAGAAAGATATAACAATAAGTATTTTGTTCTTCTGCATCTGTTAGGCTCAGCAGCTATAGTTATTCAATGCGATCCAGGAAATTTTTACATATGTGACCAACTCGACGTGGTTATAAAGCCCACTTATGAGGGACAAAATACATGGAATATTCATGTCATATTGTGCAGTCAGCACCTCCACTTCCTGCATTGGTCCACATTTTGTTCCCCTTGGTCAGCATTTGCTATAGTTATTAAATTAATCACAAATGAGCAGCAGCCCATTAATTTATTGTTGTAAGTGTACAGCTGTCCGTCAAAATTTCAACACCAGGACAGAAAGCAAATAGCAAAATGTGCACCTATAGTGCAGTTTGAAGAATTTGTTGGAAGTATACAAGATGAGGAATTTAATACAAAAAGCTACCAACTCTGTCACCAACAATGGCTTTAATCTGACTAGGCCTTGCATCAAGTTGAATCTGGGTGAAAGATAGTGGTACAAGGCATGGTCAAAAAGTTTGTTTTTCTTAAAGAATCTTTATTCACTTATCAACATCAACTTTGTCCCTTTCCACATAATCCCCCTCAGATATAATGCACTTGTCCCACTACTTATTTCCAACCTTGGAAGCCCTTCTGGAAAGCACTAATCATTATGGATTTATGGTGATCAGTTCCTTCAGCAGTTCTGTTTTTATTTCATCAATACTGACAAAACGACATCCTTTCAGGAATCTCTTCATTTTTTGATAGAAAGATGTCAGAGGGGCAATGTCTGGCAAATACAGTGGCTAAGCCAACATAATGATTTTGTTTCTTGCCAAAATATTATGAACCAGCTTTGAGGTGTGAGTGGAAGCATTATCATAATGCAATTTCCTCGAGTGGTTTTGCCACAATTTTGGTCATTGTCTTCAGAGTGCTTCAAGCAATTGGTCAATAACTTATTGAAAATATGACCACAAGTAGCGAACTCATGATGCGCTATCCCATTGCACAGTGAGAAGTACCTTCAAATGTGATCAAACTTGTCGAATTTTTTTCGGTTTTGGCTCTTCAGGCAGCTTCCACTGGAAAAAAGGGGCCCTGACTTCAATGTCATACCGATATACCCATTTTTCGTTACTTGTTACAACCTTCTTTAGAAGTTCTGGATCATTGTTGACACATATGTGTGAGATTGTTTTTGGCCAAAATCCAACAATCTCGGAACAAACTTTGCTGCTACAAGTTTCATGCCCAAACATCCCAAAAAAATTGATTGACATGAGCCAAAGGATATGCCAACATCATCAGTTACCTCAATGATGGCAATTCAATGATTTTCCAGAATCATTTTCTTTATTTCTTCCAAATTGTCATCAGTAACTGATGCACTAGGGCATCAAGGGCAGTCATCATCTTCAATATACTCTCGGCCCTCTTGGAAATGTTATCACTCATAAACTCTTGTTTTACTCATAGGAGATGTGCCAAAAGCCACAGTCAACATTTTGAGTGCACTACTGTTCTTTATTCCATTTTTCAAACAAATTTAATGCAGATTCTTTGCTCCATCTTTTTCAAAAGTAAAAATTCACCGAGCACCCAAAAACACGTATAAACTTTCCAACTGTCAACAATGAACTAAATATTCAAAATGGGCTGAAAATGCAAACATACTTGGGGATAGTGTGTGCCATAAGGATAAAAATTTTGAAAATCGGAAGTATAAAGCTCACGAAATTAAAAAATTCCCATTACTTTTTTATCACAACTTGTATGTGATCTCATGCCCACGCCAGAGTTTATCAGTCTTAAAGATGGCTTGCCAGTCTCTTGGCAACCATTGACCAAATGTTTTCTGTGGGAGAGAGATCTAGATACTGTGGGGGCCATGGCAACAGTGGGAATATCCACCGTATCATAGTAGGTCAGGATAACATGGTGAGCATATGGTATTGCAAGATAATTTCACAGAGATGTGGAAGATAGGACACAGACACCAGTCCTAAAATATCAGAAGTGTAATGTCTGCTGTCCAAATTACTGGCTATGAGAACCAGAGATGGACATGTAGTGTGCCCATAGCACTCCATACCACTGTGGCAGGTGTTGGGCCCATTTAATGATGATCACAAATGCAGTATGACAATGTCCATTCTCCTCGTAACCTCCACATATGGATATGTCCATTGTGATTCTGTATGGAGAACTGCAACATGTTTGAAAAGATGATGTGATACTACTCTCGCGTCCAGTGTTGTCACTGGGTGCACCAGTCAGTGTGCTCCTCTCTGCTGCCACAGCAATGAAAGCTGCAACAACAGTTGCCATGCTGACACTCAGTAGTGCTGCAGATGTCACTGCTCTGACCCTGTGAATACTTGTCTTGCTGACTATGGCTTTCCTGAACCCCGTGATTCCACATTCACATGAAGGTTGTGGTATCACAATCATCATGAGCAGCAATACTGCAGAATGATAGTTTGGAATCTTCAAATTCCAGCACATGCTAGTAGATGTTTCTCATTATTACATGGAGCATAACACAATTTTTTTAAGACATTTCAAATGTATTTTTTTAGTAAGACATCTCCCGCAAAATCTTTCCTTATATGCAGCATGTAGACGGCTTTATTCTTGAAGTCTGAGGGTATTTCGCCTGTCTCATACATCTTGCTCACCAGATGGTAGAGTTTTGTCAGGACTGGCTCTCCCAAGGCTGTCAGTAGTTCTAATGGAATGTTGTCTACTCCCGGAGCCCTGTTTCGACTTAGGTCTTTCAGTGCTCTATCAAACTCTTCATGCAGTATCATATCTCCCATTTCATCTTCATCTACATCCTCTTCCATTTACATAATATTGTCCTCAAGTACATCTTCCTTTTATAGACCCTCTATATACTCCTTCCACCTTTCTGCTTTCCCTTGTTTGCTTAGAACTGGGTTTCCATCTGAGCTCTTGATATTCATACAAGTAGCTCTCTTTTCTCTAAAGGTCTCTTTAATTTTCCTGTAGGCAGTATCTATCTTACCCCTAGAGAGATAAGCCTATACATCCTTACATTTGTCCTCTAGCCATAAACACAACAAAAAGACTGACAAATGGATAAGCTTTTAGCCAAAAAGGGCCTTTATCAGAATTAGACACAACACACACACACACAAGATACATCCTTTTGGGTGGAAGCTTACTTGTCTGACAGTCTTTTTGTTGTGCCGATCTGTGACTAAGCATCTCCGCTATATGGTGAGTAGCTGCCTATCCTTTTCATAATGTTGTCATTATTCCACCCTGGATTTTCCATTGTTCAGTTTTATGTTTGTTGCATGCTGTCTTCACAGTGCTACAATTTTAATGGCCAGCAGTGTATCAACAAAACACAATTAGGAACTGTGTAAGGGCCTTTATTGTCATGTTTCATATGGTACTCTGTTACTATCAGAATTGAACTTGAACTATTGGTGTTTCTCCTTGGTAGATTTCTATGAAGTCACAACTGCCAGTGAAGAACTCTTGGTATTTCTCTTGAAGCCACAATTGACACTGAAATTTATGTAGATCTAACAACACTTGGCCCAGAAACTGGAACTAGACACATGGGACATTCCATTTAGGAAGTCATTAGGGAATTCAGTATTCTAAGATTCACAATGCCAAGGGTGTGCCAAAAATACTAAACTTCAGGCATTATCTCTCACCAGGAGCAACACAGTTACCAACAGCCTTCACTTAATGACTGAGAGCAGTACTGTTTGTGAAGAGAAGTCTGTGCTAACAGGCAAGCAACACTGCATGATATAACTACAGGAATCAATGTTGGACGTAAAATGAACATATCCCTTAGGACACTGTGGCGAAATTTGGAATTTTTGGTCTATGGCAGCAGATGACCGATGTGAGCGCCTTTGCTAACAGCATGACATCACCTGCTGCATTTCTCCTGGGCTCGTGTCCATATCAGATGGACCCTAGATGACTGGAAAACCATGGGCCGGCCGAGGTGGCCGCGCGGTTCTGGCGCTGCAGTCTGGAACCGCGAGACCTCTACAGTCGCAGGTTCGAATCCTGCCTCGGGCATGGATGTGTGTGATGTCCTTAGGTTAGTTAGGTTTAACTAGTTCTAAGTTCTAGGGGACTAATGACCTCAGCAGTTGAGTCCCATAGTGCTCAGAGCCATTTGAACCATTTGGAAATCCATGGCCTGGTGAGATGAGTCCCAATTTCGGTTGGTAAGAGCTGACAGTAGAGTTTGAGTGTGAAGCAGACCCCATACCATGTTGAGTTGCTGCACTACACTGGGAAAAAGCAGGTCTGACACAATATTAGGAGATATCACACAACTTTTGTCACCTCAGTGTAATCATCCACCACAGTTCTGGTGCATCATAATCAGTCAATTAGAGCAACACAAGAAACCCAAACTTCACCATCAGTAAATGTAACAAGGTAATAAATACAGACAGTTAACACTTCCGTTTCCAAAAGACATTTCTCAAACACAAAATACAGAAATTTTTAAGGTACTGATACTGTCAAACTTAAGGTGGAAATATATATCTAAAAAGGAAAGGAAAGGTGAAAATATTTTGATAATCAGGATGCTGACTAATAATTGTTTACAGTACATTAAAACCTGTTGAGCTATGAAAATACACGAAGCTGGTATGAAACAATATTATGAGAAGGAAAGCTGCTACTTGCCATATAGCGGAGGTGCCGAGTAACAGGTATGCACAACAAAAAGACTCTCACAATTAAAGCTTTTGGCCATAAGCCCTTCGTCAACAATATACACACACACACACACACAAGTCACACACAAGACTACTGCAGTGTCAGGCAACTGAAACCCCTGGTGGAGACTGCAGTCATGTGCGTGCACATATGTGTGTCCATTGTTGATGAAGGCTTTATGGCCAAAAGCTTTAACTGTGGGGAATCTTTTTGTTGTGCCTGTCTGCGGCTCAGCATCTTCACTATATGGTGAGTAGCAACTTTCCTTCTCATAATATTGTTACACACCATCCCGTATTTTCCATTGTTTGAAGGTGGTATGATATTTATGTATGAGGAGTGATAAACAGATTTTTCAGCCTCTATCAAATCCTTTTAAAATTTTCCACTGCAGCTGCACAATTAAAAAAATGTAGAAACATGAGATTCACAAGTGTGTCCCATAAGTTTCAGTAGGTATAAGGGACTTGAAGTATAAGTAAACATATGCCTCCATTTATTCTGGAACAGTAGTCAAAACTTTCACATAATGCTCTTTGGACACTAGAATATTTACCAATTATTCTTCCAATTGTTGCAGAAGCTCTGTTTCCAGCTATTCCTGCAACATGTGCTCCCAGACTGTGACCAGCAACTTCCATATTACCAGCATTAGCACCCTGCTGCACCAGAAAGTCAATGAAACGTGCAACTATCTGACCAACCTCTGGCACTGCATTACGAGCTGGTGCATACAAAATATTGCTTGCTGGTCCTCTCCAGTCCACCATTATTACATTGTAATCTCCAGCCTGTATCCAACCTGTAATGCACAAATTCTAAATCAAAACAATAGAGAAACTATTTTACAACTAAGAAGTTGTAAATTCCATGTTCTTCATAATTTTCAAGGAAGAATATTGAAAATAACTGCATTGCTAATCCATAAAAAACCACATTTCAGAATCCATGAAATAAAGTTCATAGAACAGTTTTAACTCTCATTCTTGTACATTACATTACATTAAATGAATAGCACTCTATGGATCCTGCCAAGAGGGATACCTAGAATGTGGAAACAAGATAACTTTATGAAATATTATACTATTAGAGAGTTAATATTAATTAGTAGTATACATTTGATGTGTTTCAGTTAGCTATCTTTATTTTTCCTGTTCATATGCACACTATGTTATTTATTTCAGAGTTCCGTGATGACACTTTGAGAGATCTATGTCATTGTCCAGTCATTCAAATAGCATACATATAGAAGATAAAATGAGCAAGCCCACTTTACATGCATGTAGGTATATTACACATTACCATACATATTGATGTCAAGATACCTGTGCATGTCTAGCATAAAATGAGTGGACTTCCCCCATCACATTAAATATATCTGTCATTTTTTAATTTCATCTTCTGAATAAAAAAAAAAAGATTTGACACTGCCATCTTGAGCAGTTCTTTCCTATCTGAAAGTGGTATAATTTGTATTTTCTTCCATGTTTCATATATAGCTCTTTACTTTAAAAAAGTTGCAACAAATTATATTATGCTTAGTATTTGTATTTGTATTTGTATTTCTTTACTGGTCCTGTAAATCATGTTTAGGTACTTATTTTGCACGAACAATGTAGGACAAGTCAGGTTGGTACAGTATATACAACATCATACACATGTCTGCTTGTGTCTGTGTATGTGCGGATGGATATGTGTGTATGTGCGAGTGTATACCTGTCCTTTTTTCCACCTAAGGTAAGTCTTTCCGCTCCCGGCATTGGAATGACTCCTTACCCTCTCCCTTAAAACCCACATCCTTTCGTCTTTCCCTCTCCTTTCCTCTTTCCTGATAAGGCAACAGTTTGTTGCGAAAGCTTGAATTTTGTGTGTATGTATGTGTTTGTTTGTGTTTCTATCGACTTGCCAGCGCTTTTGTATGGTAAGTCACATCATCTTTGTTTTTACATATATTTTTCCCACGTGGAATGTTTCCCTCTATTATATTCACATCATACACATCGTTACTTTGTAAAGAAATAATTAAAAACTATTCAACACATGTTAGTAGTTCCAAATATGCATTTTATGCAAATTCTACTGTGCACCAAAAACTAGTTATTTTGATACAATAATTTTAGTATGAAACTATTTTTTATTTATACAGATTCATTTGCAAATACAGTGCAGAATTCCAGGTTTTGTTTGACTTCAAACAATTTTTTGCAAGTTAAAAGAAAATGCTTATGAGCGACTGTAACAAATTTAATACAGTTGTCAGATTTCTATTATCCGCGCTCTTCAATTTCTTTGGAGTATAGTGCCATCTATCTCCATTCACAAGGCTGTCTTTTGATGCAACATAGTTCTGTCACATACAACATTTTAATAAGCAGTGTACATTGATAGATGATTAATCCTACTGGATATTGGCCTAATATCATATATTACCTTCCTGTAATGAGAAACTGCAGATTCTTACCATGTAACTATAGAGCCATTGCTGGTCTGTATACAACTGAATACACTACTGGCCATTAAAATTGCTACAACATGAAGAAGACGTGCTGCAGAAGCAAAATTTAACCGACAGGAAGACGATGCTGTGATATGCAAATGATTAGCTTCTCAGAGCATTCACACAAGTTTGATGCCAGTTTTGACAGCTACAACATGCTGACACGAGGAAAGTTTCCAACCGATTACTCATACACAAACAGCAGTTGACAGACATTGCCTGGTGAAACGTTGTTGTGACATCTCATGTAAGGAGGCAAAATGTGTATCACCATATTTCTGACTTTGATAAAGTTCGGATTGCAGCCTATCGCGATTGAGCTTTATTGTATCGCGACATTACTGCTCGCGTTGGTCGAGATCCAATAACTGTTAGCAGAATATGGAATCGGTAGGTTCAGGAGGGTAATACGGGATGCCGTGCTGGATCCCAACAGCCTCGTATCACTAGCAGTCAAGACGACAGGCATCTTATCCGCACGGCTGTAATGGATCGTGCAGCCACGTCTCGATCCCTGAGTCAAAAGATGGGGCTGTTTGCAAGACAACAACCATCTGCACGAACAGTTTGATGATGTTTGCAGCAGCATGGAATATCAGCTTGGAGACCATGGGTGCGGTTACCCTTGAAGCTGATCATCACAGACAGGAGCGCCTGTGATGGTGTACTCAACGACGAACCTGGGTGCCCGAATGGCAAAACGTCATTTTTTCGGATGAATCCAGGTTCCGTTTACAGCATCATGATGGTCGCATCTGTGTTTGGCGACAACGCAGTGAATGCACATTGGAAGTGTGTATTCATCATCGCCATACTGGCGTATCACCCAGCGTGATGGTATAGGGTGCCATTGGTTGCACGTCTCGGTCGCACTAATGGCACTTTGAAGAGTGGACGTTACATTTCAGATGTGTTACGACCCGTGGCTCTACCCTTCATTCGATCCCTGCGAAACCATACATTTCAGTAGGATAATGCATGACTGCATGTTGCAGGTCCAGTATGGGCCTTTCTGGATACAGAAAATGTTCGACTGCTGCCCTGGCCAGCACATTCTCCAGATCTCTCTGGTCAATGGTGGCAGAGCAACTGGCTCATAACAATACGCCAGTCACTACTGTTGATGAACTGTGGTACCGTGTTGAAGCTGCATGGGCAGCTGTACCTGTACACGCCATCCAAGCTCTGTTTGACTCAATGCCCAGGCATATCAAGGCCATTACTACAGCCAGAGGTGGTTGTTCTGGGTACTGATTTCTCAGGATCTATGCACCCAAATTGCATGAAAATGTAATCATATGTCAGTTCTAGTATAATATATATGTCCAATGAATACCCATTTATCATCTGCATTTCTTCTTGGTGTAGCCATTTCAATGGCCAGTAGTGTAAACGTTTGGCAATAAAGCATTGATATCTCACCCAGGTCCTCTGGTATTTGCAGGAAGAGGATCATTGTGAGCAACTATTTCTACCATGGCCCACATAGAGTCATAATGGTTGCTTATAATGGTTAGATCATTGTTTCTACATCTTCTATCTACATGACTACTCTGCAGTTCACACTTATTTTAGTGCTTGGCAGAGGTTTCATAGAACTACTTTCAAACTATTTTTTGGGCATCTGACTCTCAAATAGAATGTGGGAAAAATAAAAATTTAAATGTTTCTATGCAAGATCTGATTTATTTTATTACAATGGTCTTTTCTCCAAAAATAGTTAGAAGCCAGTAAAATATTTTTAATTCAGAGGAAAAAACTAGTGTTTGAAATTTCATGAAAATATCTCACAGCAATGAAAATCGGCTTCCCCCAGGACTACCACCCCAACTCTTGTACCATATTTATGACAATCTCTCCACTATTTCACAATAGCACAAAATGTGCTGCTCTGTTTGAACTTCCTAGATGTCCACATCACTCCTATCTGGTAAGTATCCCATGCTACACAGCAATACGCCAAAAGAGAACAGACAAGTATAGTGTAGCAGTCTTTTTGGTAGATTTGTTGCATCTTCTAAGAGTTTACCAATAATATCCTCTCCAGAACATTTCCTAAGCAACAATTCCAATTTAAATTGTTCATAACTGTAGTACCTAGGTATTTAATTGAATTGACAACCTTTAAATTTGTGTGATTTATTGGTAACTAAAATCTGACAGTTTGTAAATAACATGGTATTGACCTAATAAAATCTGAGTGTTCTTCATAAAAAAGTAGATGGATTTTCTTCTCAAATAACCTCTCATTTATGTAAGCAGTAAACAGAGGTTGCAAATTGTGTCTGTGCAGCATTAGCAAACACTTTCTATCAACTGATGTATGCAGAACAGTGATTCCCACTGTTTCTGTGACCATAACCCATTAATGCAATCAGCTATTAGCCAGTACCCCATGCCCTCTTCCATGCATCCCTCCTTCACCCCACCATTATCAACATTAGTGCCTAACTAAACTTCATGATGAAAGATAAATGATATTTAGGGCATTGTATTAAATCATGAACTAAACGTACTTCTAAGATCATACAAAGATTATGTGAACTTGCTCCACTTCCAGCAGCAGTTTATCGTAGTTCACTGGAGCAACAAAGAGTACCTACTCACTGGAAAAAGTACAGGTTGTTTCCATTTTCAAGAATGATCATAGGACAGATGCACATAATTATATTCCTGTATTGTTGACATCAATCTGTTATAGAATTATGGAACATGTTTTATGCTAAAGAATTATGACAGTTTTGGAAAATGAAAATTTCCTGTATAAAAATCAACACCAATTCCATTAACAGAGATCTTGTGAGACTCAGCATGTTCTGTTCCTCTATGAGCCTCACATCACCGTAGACAATAGTGCCATGTTCCTTCACTTCAGAAAGGCATTTGACACAGTTCTGCACTGCTATATTGTGAAAAAAAGTACAAGCTTACTGAATATCAGACCAGATTTCCAACTGCTTTCAATACTTCCTTGCAGAATGAACTCAATATGCCACTGTTAACAGAACAAAGTTGACACATCTAAAGATAATTTCTGGAATATTCCAAGGAAGTGAGATGGGATTGTTACTGTTTACAGTGTATATAAATTTTCTATTAGAAACCATCAGAAGCTTTTTAACACTGTTTGCAGATTATGCGATTGTCTACAAGAAAGTAGCACTGCCAAAAGACAGTATCGATTTGCAGAATGATCTACACAGCATTGATGAGTGGTACAGACTCTGGCAGTTAATAATGAGTGTACACAAATGTACAAGGGGCATTTGAAAAGTCCGTGCAAAGTCTGAGAGATGGAACCACCGGCGTGAATCAAGGTCATGCTTAGTTAGTAGCATCTTTGGAAAGAACACACACTAAGTTTCAGCCATATTGGTTTATTCCTTTGTGTTTGGCATTCGTGTGAATCAAGGAAGTAAAGCAATTGTCAAAAAATGGACAAAAAATAATTTCGTGTGGTGATTAAACATTACTTTATGAAAGGCAAAACACCTCAGGAGACTACAGGGAAAACATAAACATTATGGTGACTCTGCACTTCGATAAGTGGTTTCAAAATTTTCAGAGTGGCCATATGGGCACAAGTGATACTGAATGTTTCTGATGTGATTATGGCCATACAACAGGAATTAACAGACTTTGAAAATGGAATGGTATTGGAGATAGATGCATGGGACATAGCATTTTGGAAATCGTTAGGGAATTCAATAATCTGAACTCCAGTGTCAACAATTTGGTGAGAATACCAAATTTCAGGCATTACCTCTCACCATGGACAACTCAGTGACCAAAAGCCTTCACTTAGTGACTGTGAACACTGGTTTTTGCACAAAGTTGTCAGCGCTAACAGACATGCAACACTGAGTGAAATACCTGCAGAAATCAATGTGGGACATACAACAAATGTATCCATTAAGACAATGTGGCAAAATTTGCATTAATGGGCTATGGCAGCGGATGACAGACACAATATCACCTGCAGCACCTCTCCTGGCCTTGTGGCCATATCAGCTGGACCCAAGATAACTGGTAAACTGTGGCCTGGTCAGTTGAGTCTCAATTTCAATTGGTAAGACTGATGCCAGGGTTTGAATGTGATGCAGACCCCACGAAGCCATGGGCCCAAGTTGTCAATGAGGCACTGTGCAAGCTGGCAGCTACTCCTTAATGGTGTGGGCTGTGTTTACATGGAATGCTCTGAGACCTCTGGTCCAACTGAACCAATCATTGACTAGAAATGATTATGCTCAGCTACTTGAAGACTATTTGCAGCCATCCATGGACTTCATGTTCCCAAACAACAATGTCATGTCTCTGGGCCACAATTGTTTGCCACCGGATTGAAGAACAATCTGGACAATTTGAGTGCATGATTTGGCCACCCAAACCACCCAACATGAATCCCTTCAAACATTTATGGGGCATAATTGAGAGGTCAGTTCATGCACAACTTCCTGCACCGGTAACTCTTTCACAACTTTGTATGGCTATAGAGACAGCTTGGCTCAATATTTCTGCAGGAGACTTCCAGCAACTTGTTGAGTCCTTGCCATGTCAAATTGGTGCACTACGCGAGGCAAAAGGAGATTCGACATGATATTAGGAGGTATCCCATAACTTTTTACCTCAGTGTACTGTCAAATGTTTTCAAAACTAAGTTGGGCCATTTAGCATGGATGGTAGAAAGTAGCAGTTTATTTCTCATGTTTCTGAAAAGATTGAAATGTTAAAAATTTCAGTTCTCATCCAACTGAAATCCTAGGCAGCATAATTTTATTTAGAAGGTGCAGAAAAAGTTCATTCCCTGGTATCAAATGGCTTAGAGGGTAAGGATAACAAAATAAGAAAATGAGTAGAACATTTATATGAAAGTATCTCCCAACCAACTTTCACATGAATGTTTTGTTATCTTTCATGGCTGTCAGCCATTATTTTCTTACATATCTAGTAGCTCCTGCATTAATTTTTTACTTATAGTGCCAGATGTTTATTGTCTGTTGATAATAATAATCTTTTCTAGAAATTACTGTTCACAGTTATGAAATGACCATGGCTGACCACTATTCTGCTTCTGCTGGAAAGTAATATCTTCAGTGTAGTATTCATGGCATAAATGTGGGATCATTGACTGAAAAATGTCAGAAATTTGAAGAATAACATGATGGAACCACCAAGAGCTGCTGCAATATTTGTCTGAAATAGAAGCAGAATGCCCATTTTTCTGGACTTTGCTGTCATGTATAAGATCAGAGATATTTCGCTGTTGATTTTACTTTTGTCCTGCCGCGCACATTTCACAGAGCCTTGAGTGGTTGTACTTCTTAATTAATGAATAAGACAATAAAAAGGGAAGTTGTCATCTACCTGTATAACACCAACATTGTTATACTAGGTGTGGTCCTCAGTGGTGGCTGATGAAGAAAGAAGATGATGGTGCACTTTGCTCACGAAGGAAAACATCAACAAAAGAGAGAAAATCAGTACATTGCTCATGTTTTTGTAATGCCTGATATAAACAGACCACTCACTTGTGTCACTCCTGCATCTACTCATAATAAAACCAAAAGGTGTACACAGAAAAAGTATTACTTGTGCAGAATAAAAGGAATTAAAATCAACTGCAGCTCTATGTACTCAAACAGTTGTATGTATGCCTTACTAACCTTTATCAGCAGGACTGATGCTAATGCCACTCGATTTTATCTCTGAATTTGGATGTGGTGGTGATCACTTGTAGAGGAACTCTATTCTTCTTTCCCTCATATTTGCAAATCTTTCAATCACTCTTTGATTGAAGTCTGCAGTTCCTAAAACGAGGTCTCATTCAATACAGAGCATCGTGAGTGCTGATAGTCTTTCTTGGTCTATAGTATTCCTCAAGAAGGTTTTGATGCATTTCAGCGAAGAAAAACAATGTTCTGCTCCTGATGTGGTCATTGGAATTGTAATTATTGCTTTCAGGAGCTTCACAGATTTGCTCAGTGTATCACAAAGATTATTGTCTGTTATGTAATCCAGAGAGCTCAAAGCTCCACATGTGCTTTTGAACTCCTCTCTTCCATAAATAACAGAGAGTTCTGTTTGAAGTTCTTTGCTTCCAAAAAAGACTAGCATTCAATAGTAGCTCTGAAAGAAGTTTCTGGAAAACTGGAAGAGTAAGTAGTTAATTTCTCTGGTAGAAAGAGAGAGACTGCAAATAGGGGTCCAGTGAACTTGAATCTTTCTTTTGCCTCATAACTTATGTCATCACGTACTTCTTTTGCATCCCGCAGTGGATTACACATCGCTGCCATCTTCTGTTCTCCCTCTTTTATGGTACTCATGTAAACCTGTTGAATTTTCACTCACTCCTTCCCTAATGATTGCAATTTCATGCTCAAAAGCTGTCAGCTGATTTTGTGCATAAGTTGGGTCAATATCCCTTTCTTGTAGCTGGTTATACAAAATATCCACATGGATCATGATTTTATGAAAAAATGAAAGCCAAAAAATGAACTTTTCATCCCCCAAAATTGTTACTAAGCCACAGGCTTGCAGGGTCGTGTTCTCATTACACAGTTTTTCCCCCTGGCTCATATTATTCATGCACATGATTATATCTTCCCTATGCTGGAAAACAGTGTTGATGCTCCTTGACTGAAAATTCCAATGAGCAGGCACTGAATGTGGCAGTTGTTTTCATACTATTTCATCGAGAACTGCTGTTCTTTGAGGAGATGCTGAAAAAAAGCTGCAAAGTCCCGGGAGTTTAGTGAAGAATATTCACACATTTTTATTAATGGAAGCAGCTTTAAGCATAATGAGATTCAACTGGTGGGCATAAAATGAATGTATGAAGCATTGGGAAACTTTTCCTTAACAAGAGCCTGCACGCCACGTGACGAACCACTAATGACAGCTGCACCATCATATGTTTTTGCTATTAGCTTATGTGGACAATTCCCCAAATGATTATTTATCTGTTCTATGATGGACGTTGCCAAAGCTTGGGCATCATTCTTTTCTGGTGCTATGAAGTCCCAAAATCTTTCAACTGGTTTTCTGTTAATGATGTACCTATATACTATAACAACCTGGAAAACACAGGCTATGTCACTGCTCTCATCAGCTATTATGGCCAAAAACTCAGCACCCTTAATTTCCTTTCTAATTTCCTCTTGGCAGACTGGAAGCATGCACTGGAGGAGTTCATTCTGGATGACTTTTGAGGTTCCTTTGAAAACTGTAACTTTCTCTAGATGCGATTTTAATACAGAGTCTAATTCTGCACTAAAATTAATCAAGGAATGAAAAACACCAGGACTGGAAGATGATTCAGTCTCATCATGTCCTCTAAGGGCAAGTTCCAACATACCACAGAAATGAATACATTTAATAATTAGATTCAATATGTACCTATTATCAGAAACTTTTTGGTTGTGTAATGCCACGGACCTTCTGTACCCACTGCCTAATTGGGTAGCTATATTTACATTGCTCAGACTTGCCATATTCAAAACGTTATTTACATGGACTGAAGAAAGCTCATGTTTTCTGATATTGTCATGGAGGTGTTGAATGTCACAGACTCCGTGTTT
The DNA here is from genome assembly GCF_021461395.2 of Schistocerca americana. Taxonomy (NCBI): domain Eukaryota; kingdom Metazoa; phylum Arthropoda; class Insecta; order Orthoptera; family Acrididae; genus Schistocerca; species Schistocerca americana. The sequence goes on from NC_060124.1 coordinate 131,478,981, forward strand.
GGACCATGAAAGATCTCCTCCAAGTAATAATCAAGGAAAACAAAATAAGGCATTTTTCGTGTCACAGCCACACAGCCATTCATGCTTGTTGTACAATTCAGAGTTAAATTTCCTATTGAATTGGTGACTTTTTGTTTTAGCGATTTGCGAAATTTTAAAGCAGGAGTCGGCCTACCTAGCCTCTTGATTTCTAATTTTTCTTCAAACTTCTGTGAACTGAAGAGTTCAGAGAGCAATGAAATTACCTGATTCATTATTTCACATATTCACTTGTCACTTGAGCCTCAAAATTCATTGTAGCACATGCTAAAATAACTAACAAAACGCACAGGAAATAGTTCGCTCACAGCTACAACTGAGCTGGTAAGGTGGCGTGAGAATCCCGCTTTGTTAGAAGATCCGATAGTTCCGTTTCCCTTCCTGCAGCTGGCAGGGTGGCCCGGGTGAGGTGTTTATTCACACAAGGCCAGCATATGAGTACAGTGTTGCCAAGTGTTGCCCCCGCACCCCCTCTGAGACACCCAAGTATGCGTTTGCAGCCACAGTGCAACCCCCTGTCGCTGTCGGCACATTCCGTCCAACTCCACAGCGTTCGGCATTTGGAGCCCTGGCATTTCAAAAGAGATAAACGGCGCACTACTTCTCCACTAGTATAAAATGCTCAGAAGGCAAAGGCAGTTGTATAACCTGCAAACCTATACAGGAGCCACCCCTGATGGTCCTACTGGAGATGGTATGCCCTTGTGTTCCTCTGATTTTTAAGCTGATTTAGCCAGCCAGTTAGGGAACCTACAACTTAGTATGGACTCTGTATCATGGTACAACTATATTTTTTCCACACACACAAACCATTGCGAGATTATTTTACATAGTAGAAAAGGATGCTTGAGTTATATTAAATATTTTTTATGCATCCCTGTTATAATTCAGATGGCAGATTGAGTAGCACAGTGACAAGCAAGCCCCAGCCAATTATTTGTTGAAGCTATCTACAAAAAATGTAGGATTTTCTACAGTTTGTTCGATTCAAAATATATCTGTACTCATGTAATTGCTTGAAACGTCCTGATCTTTTCAGGCTCACAATATCAGTACATTACTCACACATTGTGAAAGTGCACAGTCATCTCTGAGGTTCATACTGATTGCATTTTCAACACTAATACGACTTTTGGCAGTAGGGAGATAAGATTATTGTATCATGTCTCTTAATCATACACAAATGATGAATATTAAATATTGTTAAATAAAAATTTGGTTACTTAAAATTTTATGGGCTCATTTTACATAATCATTTCTAGCATTTAAATAAATATATTTTCCTAGCTTTTATGATTACCATTAAATGGACTCTAATTTGAAATTGGCATAAGGCTATCAAATGAAAAAAATTAAAATGTTTTAACTGATACAATGTATATCCATATACGTGTTGGACATTTACACTAGCATTATGGCCAGCTTTTGTTTTTGTGTACATCTGGTGCCAACTGATAACAAGAAGCACTTTTCTATGTTTACCTGATTCTGCTTAAAAATACTACTTACCATTACGTATTGCCACCAAGTTGTCCTCACTAGCTAGCCACCCATGTATTGCAAATCTTGTGGGACGTGAAGCACTGAAGGAACCAAGAGAAGAGGCATCTCCAATCGTCACATACTGGGGACTTGTTGGGTTTGACCTTCATGAAATGAATATCAGTAATGCATTATCTTATCTGATACTGAAGAAGCCTCTAAGTGTTGTTCAGCTGTATAACTGAAGAAAGTAAAATTTATTTATCTGTTAATTTGTCAATTGCAGAATTGCATAAACTTATACTTCAAATAATCCATGAAAACAGGAAAGATTAAATTAAGGAGACTAATCTAAAAACAAATATAGCATAGTAAACTGAGAATTCCATAAAGTTCATCATGAACGACACTCACCATTTATATGGGAGGAGTGAGTAATACAGTAAGAAAACGTTTGTAACTGACTTACTTTAACCAAATCACCCATAAATGTTTATTGCTACATTAAATTAGTATTCCAGAATGAAATTTTCACTCTGTAGTGGAGTGTGTGCTGTTATGAAACTTCCTGGCAGATTAAAACTGTGTGCCAGATGGAGGTTCAAACTCAGGGCCTTTGCTTTTGCAGGCAAGTGCTCATTCTGGAAACATCTCCTAGGCTGTGGCAAAGCCATGTCTTTGCAATATGCTTTCTTCCAGGAGTGCTGGTTCTGCAAGTTTCGCAGGAGAGCTTCTGTGAAGTTTGGAAGGTAGGAGATCAGTGTGCGATTTGCAGGGGGGGATGGGGGGGATTTCCCCCCCTCTGCATCAGACCATTCCCTCCTCTGGTTTTAGTTTATGCATCCCAACCTGGGATGTTTATTTCCCATGCACTGGAGTAAAACTTTACATATCATTTAAATTTGTGGAGCCGAACACTGAAAGTTTTTAATAAGTCTTACTATTAATATTATTAATATGTTTCAGTTTTCTATCATCAGAATAAGTACAGCTTTTCACAAATGTGCCTCTACTTTTTGAATTCCCCTCATATACCTGTATATAGATGATTTTGTAAATAAGATTTATGTATAATGTACTTTTAAAGATATAACAAGGGATGGCTTTTCTGATAGTTCATACGTGTGAATAGTGAGTTTTGGCATTAACATCTATTTATAAATAGCTGTTTAACCATGCGTAACACCACGGTCCAAGCTAGTAATGTATATAATTCTACTAACCCCCTAAGACATCCCCCCCCACTGGTAAAAGCACAAATCGCACCCTGTAGGAGATGAGGTACTGGTGGAAGTAAAGCTGTGAGGACAGGGCATGAGTCGTGCTTGGGTAGCTCATATGGTAGAGCACTTGCCCTTGTAAGGCAAAGGTCCCGAGATGGATTCTCGGTCCGGCACCCAGTACTAATCTGCCAAGAAGTTTCAACATTAGTATTGTTTATGCCACTAAAATCGTATGTTCCTGGATTTGCTATCAGTGATCAAAAATGACATTATATGAGTGAGTTATTCTAGAGATGGAAGAGTTACCAACTTCAAATAAAATGCTGCTCTTCTAATGTTAATTGGTTAAGCTGTCCATAGTATACTTGTTTAGCTACAAATCCAGTAGTGTCTGGAATTTTTTAGCTCCAGACACTAATAATAATACCCTAATTGTCACCAATAATTACACTTCTGACAAGCTGTTTACATACTAGCTAAATATTTATATCTCATATATTATAAAAATGTAGGGTTCCATATCTCCTTCTCAACAACTGGATTCATTTCAACCAAACTTGGTACACCTATTACTTTCCATCTAAAAAGCAGCACTCTGGGGTTAAGATTGACTTGCCTCTCAAATAGGTGGGAATGGGGCTGGGAAATAAGTAAAACACACTATGTGCAAATATCCAGAACATATTCATCCAGTATCTGAGAATGAGAGCACTTAGCAACTTGCACACATAATTGCACCCTTTCACAAAACTTTTTCTCGCTGACACCCCCACAAAATAATTGAAGGAAAAAAGTTTATCACTTAATATATTTTTGCTGTTCTTCCAGTAATACTGCTGCATCAGGCACAATGTTTTAATTTATTACTTCTTTACTTCTTGCAGTAATACTTCTGCATCAGGCACGATGTTTTAATTTATTACTTCTTTACTACTAACCCCATTCACAGCACACTCTGCAGGCAGTATCCAGATGTACCACTGAATTTACCTGCAAAATTGTGTCATTGTGCAACACATAGTTCAGGAGATTTGAGGTTATAAATGTTAAGATGTGTAAAAAAGAAAATACTACATCAGGGGTGATGTTTTAAAGTATTACTTCTTAACTAATAATTCCATTCGATACACATTTTACAGACAATGTCCACATATATGACTGAATCATTGTACACCACATAGTTGAGGAGATATAACATCATAAACAGTAAGATGCATGAAAAACTAGGTTTTCTTAAAACAGAATGCGAATTACTCAGACTATACTCATCCAATGCTTTATAATAAGAGCATTTAGTGACTCCCAACGCACTTTAAACATAATTTCAAACATTTCCTAAACTTTTTCTGACTTAACATCATATATTTAAAAAGGTAACTCATTTTCAATGTAATCAGTAGTCTGAGGCTGTTTTATACAAGGGGATTTGATTATTTAAAGAATCAAGCATTTACCAGTACTTACTATCTGGAAAACAGCACTGTGGGGTTAAGACCTACCTACATAACACAGGGATAAAAATGAAAAAGTGTGACATTCATGAATAGCTTAGGAACACCTGGAGCAATTTCAGCCAAAGCTGTTAGGTACAAGCAGGATCATATTTAGGCATGTGCAAACGTGTGGAACTACACAGGGTGGCAAAATTTTGGGGCTGGCAGAATGTTGTCACCAAAAATTTATTTTTTTAAGTATAATTTTAATGTCCATTGCATTAGCATTCAGTAATTTACTGGTAAAATGTTGTTTTACTATGAGACCATCTGTATAACATCTGCCATGTACAAGCGCATTAATCCTGTAGGCTACAGTAAGACATAGCTCCCCACATAACTGTGTATCCTACAAGATCTCGCATGTAGCACACTGTACAATTCTTCATTCAATCTAAAAGCAAATCAAAATGTAATTAACTTAATTACAGACCACTGATGATGCTTTACCTCAATAAAGCAAAATGTGCATGGTGCAAAAATCAAGCATTTTTGCAGTTGCAATGACAGAACAAAAATACCCTCAAGAATTCTTCATCCATTTGTGGTTATGATGGTGTCATACGCAACACAACATCATTCCACATGGTTCTCAGCTTAAAATTAAAGTATGTAATTCATTTATTTAAGTTCACTGCATTTTGGAACAGGTCAGTTGAATGGGATTGTAACAAGTATGTTGGACTGATTAAATTTCACATTTAAGTGAGCTAATTTTGGTATAGGGTAGTGATTTTCTTTGATTTTTACCATATATTGTGTCCAAATTTGATGTTTCTGTGGCAGTTTTTCAGTAAAAGGGGCTATTGAATTACAGTATTTATTTTATTGTACACTCCTGGAAATTGAAATAAGAACACCGTGAATTCATTGTCCCAGGAAGGGGAAACTTTATTGACACATTCCTGGGGTCAGATACATCACATGATCACACTGACAGAACCACAGGCACATAGACACAGGCAACAGAGCATGCACAATGTCGGCACTAGTACAGTGTATATCCACCTTTCGCAGCAATGCAGGCTGCTATTCTCCCATGGAGACGATCGTAGAGATGCTGGATGTAGTCCTGTGGAACGGCTTGCCATGCCATTTCCACCTGGTGCCTCAGTTGGACCAGCGTTCGTGCTGGACGTGCAGACCGCGTGAGATGACGCTTCATCCAGTCCCAAACATGTTCAATGGGGGACAGATCCGGAGATCTTGCTGGCCAGGGTAGTTGACTTACACCTTCTAGAGCACGTTGGGTTGCACAGGATACATGCGGACGTGCATTGTCCTGTTGGAACAGCAAGTTCCCTAGCCGGTCTAGGAATGGTAGAACGATGGGTTCGATGACGGTTTGGATGTACCGTGCACTATTCAGTGTCCCCTCGACGATCACCAGTGGTGTACGGCCAGTGTAGGAGATCGCTCCCCACACCATGATGCCGGGTGTTGGCCCTGTGTGCCTCGGTCGTATGCAGTCCTGATTGTGGCGCTCACCTGCACGGCGCCAAACACGCATACGACCATCATTGGCACCAAGGCAGAAGCGACTCTCATCGCTGAAGACGACACGTCTCCATTCGTCCCTCCATTCACGCCTGTCGCGACACCACTGGAGGCGGGCTGCACGATGTTGGGGCGTGAGCGGAAGACGGCCTAACGGTGTGCGCGACCGTAGCCCAGCTTCATGGAGACGGTTGCGAATGGTCCTCGCCGATACCCCAGGAGCAACAGTGTCCCTAATTTGCTGGGAAGTGGCGGTGCGGTCCCCTACGGCACTGCGTAGGATCCTACGGTCTTGGCGTGCATCCGTGCGTCGCTGCGGTCCGGTCCCAGGTCGACGGGCACGTGCACCTTCCGCCGACCACTGGCGACAACATCAATGTACCGTGGAGACCTCACGCCCCACGTGTTGAGCAATTCGGCGGTACGTCCACCCGGCCTCCCGCATGCCCACTATACGCCCTCGCTCAAAGTCCGTCAACTGTACATACGGTTCACGTCCATGCTGTCGCGGCATGCTACCAGTGTTAAAGACTGCGATGGAGCTCCGTATGCCACGGCAAACTGGCTGACACTGACGGCGGCAGTGCACAAATGCTGCGCAGCTAGCGCCATTCGACGGCCAACACCGCGGTTCCTGGTGTGTCCGCTGTGCCGTGCGTGTGAACATTGCTTGTACAGCCCTCTCGCAGTGTCCGGAGCAAGTATGGTGGGTCTGACACACCGGTGTCAATGTGTTCTTTTTTCCATTTCCAGGAGTGTATTTGAGTACTGAACTTGCACATATGCTTTGTATTATATGTTATTTAAATACTTCGTTAAATTTAAAATTCATATTAATAATTGCAGAGTGTTACTGTAAGGTAGTTCATAAATGAATAGCAATGCTGAATTTTAGAAAGGGGGGTGTAAAATAAATTACTGCTCATGGGCGTCACACACCCTAAATACTGCCCTTGGGTAAATGACTTGTTACTTGTATAAAAATACTGTGAGAATAAGAGTCCCCTCTACCACGAGAAACAGGGCTGTGGATAAGGAATGGTGGAGAAAAAATTTTTGAAACTGACTTTCTGGAGTTTATGTCCTGTATTAAGTTGACTTTGAGTACTTCTGCAGAGAATCAGGCATATGAGTGTGTAATATATATGGGGTAGTCAAATGTAAATGGAACACCTGCCACAACAGAAACATAGAACAGTTCTATTCAAAAGTAATCACCACATACATTAAGACAATTATCCCAATGGCAGATGAGACGATCAATTCACGGTTTATAGAACGCCTCTGGCCGCTGGTGGATCCATAACAGTACCCATTCTTGTACTTCTTCATCTGACTGAAACTGATGCCCATGCACATCTTTCTTCAGGTCACCAAAGATGTGAAAACCACATGGTGAAAGATGCGGGCTGTACAGAGGATGTTGCAGTGTTTCCCAACCAAACTGCTGAAGCACAGTCTTTGTCTGATTGGTGGTCTGGGGGTGAGTGTTATCATGCAACAGGATGATTCCATCTGGAAAGATTCCTGGGTGTATAGACTTTATGAGACATCACAGTTTCTGTAAAGTGTCCTCCTAGTGCTGCACATTAATTATGGTATATGCTTGAGGATCTTGACAAGCAGAGGGCCATTGGAGTTGAAGAAGAAGGTCATCATGATCATTCTGGAACTTTCATGAAGAGCTTTGGATTCCTTTTGTGGGGAAGATGTGTGATGTTTCTGCTGTTGGCTTTGTCATTTGCCCTTGGGCTGTCCGAATGCTGTCAGATGAAATCATCTTGTAGCATGATAACCGCTGCTTACACACTGCAAATCAGACCAAGGCAATTTGGTTGGGAAACACCTCAACATGCCCTGAATCTTTCACCATGTGATTTTCACATCTGTGGCGAGCTCAAGAAAGAAAGACATGCATGTATGTTGGTTTCAGTCAGATGAGAAAGTGCAAGAGAGGGTGCAGTTGTGGATCCATCATCAACAGAATTGATCATCTCATCTCCCAATGGGATAAATGACATAAAGCATGTGGTGATTACTTTTGAATGGAATTGTTCCATAGTTCTGTTTTGGTCAGTGTTCAGTTTTCATTTGACTTCCCCCAAATGTCACGAACGCATATGTTCAACAATTCCTCCTAAGCTTCTGGGTCAATTTCAGCAAAACTTGGTACACATTTTACTTACTTGAGAGAGGAGGCAGAAGATGGACAGAGTGATATTTGGAGGAGGAGGAGAGATAGAGAGGAGGAGGCTAAGAGCAGAGAGAGTGGGAGGAAGAGATGGGCAAAGACAGGGGACATGGAGAGATAGGGTGAGAGAGAGAGAGGGGGGGGGGGGGAGGAGGTGGATAAAGAGAGGAAGGATGATGATGATGTTTTGCTTTTGGGGTGCTCATCTGAGCGGTCATCAGTGCCCGTACAAGTCCCAGTTCTTACACAGTCCAGTTTTTACACAGTTCAATCTTGCCACTGACACAAATGATAATGATGATGATGAAATGATGAGGACAACACAAACACCCAGTCCCCAGGCAGAGAAATTCCCCATCACAGCTGGGAATTGAATTTGGGACGCCATGATCCAGAGGGAGCAATGCTAGCCACTAGACCATGAGCTGCAGATGAGAGGAAGGAGGAGGAGATGACAGAGAGAGGAGGAAGGAGGAGAGAGGAGAGAGGATGGAGTTGGGAATACTAACAGAAGATTGGAATAAATAAATACGCAGACAACATAGGGTTTCTCAGGCTAGTAATCTACAAAGAGTAGGGAACCAAGTATGAGGCATATATTACTTAATACCTCCTCATTTGGTGAATAGGTTTATTCCTGTGTCCAGGGTTTTTAAAGGGAGCCTCTGTTGCTTATTAGTCAAGAAAAGACAGGCAATCACACAATAACTTTATAAATGGCACTTGAACACCCTGATCAATCGTGAGAAATATTCATACGATCATAATTGAATTCCATCTGCTCATTGTGTTGTCCATTCAGTACAAATGCCTGAAATTTTGAGAACAGAGTGCCGTTGCTCACAGTAGTGTCACTTACTCTGCTTCTGACTATCAACCACAAAAGTATTTTACCTGCACTATAATAGCATAGAATTTGCAAGAGTATTCTGCGAAAATTTTACAAAGAGGCAGATGGGCTAGCCAGTACCCATCCCCAGGAGGCAGAACTCAGCACAGCTGATAATGACAATGGAAATGAATGCTACCTTTTGAAACAGCATGCAGTATTTTAGATGACATAGGTGGACTAGATAATTTGTCTTTTTCCACAGATATTAGATGTTTTTGTTTCTACTGACAGACTACTTCATAATTTACAATAATTTTATAAGTAGTTTAATTTCATTACTTGAAACTCATTTATATGGATGTATTTTTATACCACTGCCTATTTGGCCGGGAACTAACAACATTCTGTAAGCTGTTAAGTAGACTGTTAATGGCTGTCTGCCTGGAGCCTCCATCATTGATCAGAATTTGATAAATCTGAATAGTCCAAATTTGGGCAATAAATGATTCCATACTATATTCATCAATAATATATTGTAATAAATTGTGCTAAAATTCCCTAATACTCTGAGTCTGCAGCATCTCTTATTAATCAAGCTTTTAATTACTTTTTAATTTTTGGGCTATGTCTTCCTCCCCACCATGAACCATGGACCTTGCCGTTGGTGGGGAGGCTTGCTTCCCTCAGCGATACAGATAGCTGTACCGTAGGTGCAACCACAACGGTGGGGTATCTGTTGAGAGGCCAGACAAACGTGTGGTTCCTGAAAAGGGGCAGCAGCCTTTTCAGTAGTTGCAGGGGCAACAGTCTGGATGATTGACTGATCTGGCCTTGTAACACTAACCAAAATGACCTTGCTGTGCTGGTACTGCGAACGGCTGAAAGCAAGGGGAAATGACAGCCATAATTTTTCCCGAAGGCATGCAGCTTTACTGTATGGTTAAATTATGATTATGGTGTCTTCTTGGGAAAAATATTCCGGAGGTAAAATAGTCCCCCATTCGGATCTCCAGGCAGGAACTACTCAAGAGGACATCGTTATCAGGAGAAAGAAAACTGTCATTCTACAAATCGGAGCGTGGAATGTCAGATCCCTTAATCGGGCAGGTAGGTTAGAAAATTTAAAAAGGGAAATGGATAAGTTAAAGTTAGATGTAGTGGGAATTAGTGAAATTCAGTGGCAGGAGGAACAAGACTTTTGGTCAGGTGAATACAGGGTTATAAATACAAAATCAAATAGGGGTAATGCAGGAGTAGCTTTAATAATAAATAAAAAAAATAGGATCGCAGGTAAGCTACTACAAACAGCATAGCGAACGCATTATTGTGGCTAAGATAGACATGAAGCCCATGCCTACTACAGTAGGAAAAGTTTATATGCCAACTAGCTCTGCAGATTATGAAGAAATTGATGAAATGTATGATGAGATAAAAGAAATTATTCAGGTAGTGAAGGGAGACGAAAAGTTAATAGTCATGGGTGACTGGAATTCGAGAGTAGGAAAAGTTAGAGAAGGAAACGTAGTAGGTGAATATGGATTGGGGGTAAAAAATGAAAGAGGAAGCCATCTGGTAGAATTTTGCACAGAGCATAGCTTAATCACAGCTAACACTTGGTTCAAGAATCATAAAAGAAGGTTGTATACATGGAAGAAGCCTGGAGATACTAGAAGGTATCAGATAGATTATATAATGGTAAGACAGAGATTTAGGAACCAGGTTTTAAATTGTAAGACATTTCCAGGGGCAGATGTGGACTCTGACCACAATCTATTGGTTATGAACTGTAGATTAAAACTGAAGAAACTGCAAAAAGGTGGGAATTTAAGGAGATGGGACCTGGATAAACTGGAAGAACCAGAGGTTGTACAGAGTTTCAGGGAGAGCATAAGAGAACAATTGGCAGGAATGGGGGAAAGAAATACAGCAGAAGAAGAATGGGTAGCTTTGAGGGATGAAATAGTGAAGGCAGCAGAGGACCAAGTAGGTAAAAAGACAAGGGCTAGTAGAAATCCATGGGTAACAGAAGAAATACTGAATTTAATTGATGAAAGGAGAAAATACAAAGATGCAGTAAATGAAGCATGCAAAAAGGAATACAAACGTCTCAAAAATGATACCAACAGGAGGTGCAAAATGGCTAAGCAGGGATGGCTAGAGGACAAATGTAAGGATGCAGAGGTTTATCTCGCTAGGGTTAAGATAGATACTGCCTACAGGAAAATTAAAGAGACCTTAGGAGAAAAGAGAACCACTCGTATGAATATCAAGAGCTCAGATGGAAATGCAGTTCTAAGCAAACAAGGGAAAGCAGAAAAGTGGAAGGAGTATAAGAGGGTCTATACAAGTGCAATGTACTTGAGGATATCATCATCATCATCATCATTTAAGACTGATTATGCCTTTCAGCGTTCAGTCTGGAGCATAGCCCCCCTTATAAAATTCCTCCATGATCCCCTATTCAGTGCTAACATTGGTGCCTCTTCTGATGTTAAACCTATTACTTCAAAATCATTCTTAACCGAATCCAGGTACCTTCTCCTTGGTCTGCCCCGACTCCTCCTACCCTCTACTGCTGAACCCATGAGTCTCTTGGGTAACCTTGCTTCTCCCATGCGTGTAACATAACCCCACCATCTAAGCCTGTTCGCCCTGACTGCTACATCTATAGAGTTCATTCCCAGTTCTTCTTTGATTTCCTCATTGTGGACACCCTCCTGCCATTTTTCCCATCTACTAGTACCTGCAATCATCCTAGCTACTTTCATATCCATAACCTCAACCTTATTGATAAGGTAACCTGAATCCACCCAACTTTCACTCCCATACAACAAAGTTGGTCAAAAGATTGAACGGTGCACAGATAACTTACTCTTGATACTGACTTCCTTCTTGCAGAAGAGAGTAGATTGTATCTGAGCACTCACTGCATTAGCTTTGCTACACCTCGCTTACAGTTCTTTCACTATGTTGCCATCCTGTGAGAATATGCATCTTAAGTACTTGAAACTGTCCACCTGTTCTAACTTTGTTCCTCCTATTTGGCACTCAATCCGTTTATATTTCTTTCCCACTGACATTACTTTCGTTTTGGAGATGCTAATCTTCATACCATAGTCCTTACATTTCTGATATAGCTCTGAAATATTACTATGCAAACTTTCAATCAAATCTGCCATCACAACTAAGTCATCCGCATATGCAAGACTGCTTATTTTGTGTTCACATATCTAAATCTCACCCATCCAGTCTATTATTTTCAACATATGATCCATAAATAATATGAACAACAGTGGAGACAGGTTGCAGCCTTGTCTTACCCCTGAAACTACTCTGAACCATGAACTCAATTTACCGTCAACTCTAACTGCTGCCTGACTATCCACGTAAAGACCTTTAATTGCTTGCAAAAGTTTGCCTCCTATTCCATAATCTCGTAGAACAGACAATAACTTCCTCCTAGGAACCCAGTCATACGCCTTTTCTAGATCTATAAAGCATAGATACAATTCCCTGTTCCACTCATAACACTTCTCCATTATTTGCCGTAAGCTAAAGATCTGTTCCTGACAACCTCTAAGAGACCTAAACCCACACTGATTTTCATCCACTTGGTCCTCAACTAATACTCGCACTTTCCTTTCAACAAGCTTCAGGATAAGGAAATCAGGCACAAGTACATAACAGCGATCTCAGAAAGGTACCACTTAGTTGAATGTAGTCAATTACAGTCACTGGAAAAGGAATGGACAAGGTACAGGGACACAGTACTAGAAGTGGCTAAAGAATGTCTTGGAACAGTAGTGTGTAAAAGTAGGATGAAGCAAACAGCTTGGTGGACTGACACAGTCAAGGCAGCCTGTAAAAGGAAAAAGAAGGCGTATCAAAAATGGCTACATACTAGAACTCAGGTAGACAGAGAAAGTTATGTTGAAGAAAGAAACAAAGCCAAACAGATAATTGCAGCATCCAAGAAGAAATCTCGGGAAGACTTTGGAAACAGGTTGGAGACTATGGGTCAAGCTGCTGGAAAACCATTCTGGAGTGTAATTAGCAGTCTTCAAAAGGGAGGTAAGAAGAAAATGACAAGTATTTTGGACAGGTCAGGAAAACGGCTGGTGAATCCTGTGGATGCCTTGGGCAGATGGAGGGAATATTTTGAAGAGCTGCTCAATGTAGGTGAAAATACGATCAGTAATGTTTCAGATTTCAAGGTAGAATGGGATAGGAATGATGATGGAAATAGGATCACATTTGAGGAAGTGGAGAAAATGGTCAATAGATTGCAGTGCAATAAAGCAGCTGGGGTGGATGAAATTAAGTCAGAACTCATCAAATACAGTGGAATGTCAGGTTTTAAATGGCTACACAGGATAATTGAATTGGCCTGGGAGTCGGGACAGGTTCCATCAGACTGGACAAAAGCAGTAATCACACCAATCTTTAAACATGGAAACAGAAAAGATTGTAACAACTACAGAGGTATCTCTTTAATCAGCGTTGTGGGTAAAATATTCTCAGGTATTGTACTTGAGGACAATATTATGGAAATGGAAGAGGATGTAGATGAAGATGAAATTGGAGATATGATACTGTGTGAAGAGTTTGACAGAGCACTGAAAGACCTAAGTCGAAACAAGGCCCCGGGAGTAGACAACATTCCATTAGAATTACTGACAGCCTTGGGAGAGCCAGTCCAGACAAAACTCTACCATCTGGTGAGCAAGTTGTATGAGACAGGCGAAATACCCTCAGACTTCAAGAAGAATATAATAATTCCAATCCCAAAGAAAGCAGTTGTTGACAGATGTGAAAATTACAGAACTATCAGTTTAATAAGTCACAGCTGCAAAATACTAATGCAAATTCTATACAGACAAATGGAAAAACTGATAGAAGCCGACCTCGGGAAAGATCAGTTTGGATTCCAAAGCGAAAGGCTATTTACAATTGGTACAGAATCCAGATGGCAGTTATAAGAGTCAAGGGGTATGAAAGGGAAGCAGTGGTTGGGAAGGGAGTGAGATAGGGTTGTAGCCTGTCCCCGATGTTATTCAATCTGTATATTGAGCAAACAGTAAAGGAAACAAAAGAAAAATTCAGAGTAGGTATCAAAATCCATGGAGAAGAAATAAAAACTTTGAGGTTCGCCGATGACATTGTAATTGTGTCAGACAGCAAAGGACTTGGAAGAGCATTGCATGGAATGGACAGTGTGTTGAAAGGAGGATATAAGATGAACATCAACAAAAGCAAAACGAGGATAATGGAATATAGTCGAATTGAGTCGTGTGATGCTGAGGGAATTAGATTAGGAAATGAAACACTTAAAGTAGTAAAGGAGTTTTGCTATTTGGGTAGCAAAATAACTGATGATGGTTGAAGTAGAGAGGATATAAAATGTAGACTGGCAATGGCAAGGAAAGCATTTCTGAAGAAGAGAGATATGTTAACATCGAATATAGATTTCAGTGTCAGGAAGTCATTTCTGAAAGTGTTTGTATGGAGTGTAGCCATGTATGGAAGTGAAACATGGACAATAAATAGTTTGGACAAGAAGAGAATAGAACCTTTCAAAACGTGGTGCTACAGAAGAATGCTGAAGATTAAATGGGTAGATCACATAACTAATGAGGAGGTATTGAATAGAATTGGGGAGAAGAGGAGTTTGTGGCACAACTTGACTAGAAGAAGGGTTTGGTTGATAGGACATGTCTGAGGCATCATGGGATCACCAATTTATTATTGGAGGTCAGCGTGGAGGGTGAAAATCGTAGAGGGAGAACAAGAGATGAATACACTAAGCAAATTCAGAAGAGTGTAGGTTGCGGCAGGTACAGGGAGATGAAGAAGCTTGCACAGGATAGAGTAGCATGGAGAGCTGCATCAAACCAGTCTCAGGACTGAAGACCACAATAACAACAACAACAATGTCTTCTTACTGGCATGTATACTGTGATGATAAAATTGAATTTATAAAACTTCAAGGTATAGGTTATGTCAATATTCATAGAGAGACTTGAAACCGCTTCTGTCTGAACAGTACCTTCCTCTTTCCCTTTCGAACTCTTGCAGGAGCTTGAACTGTCCCTATACCCCTCAATGAGCATTTTTGGAAATCTATGAGTGCCAAATTATGTTGGTCTACTGACATACATAGCACCTCTTCAGACAAACTATGTGATCCTTAGTTTTCTCATATTTATATAATAAACTTTTAAATTTTTGAGTGAATGATTCTAGCAGTTAAATTTGAGTTTACTGTCACAGATAGAAAACAAGAGACTTACCTGAACAGTTAAGATATTCCAGCTACTTTTTATGTAGAAATAAATAACAGTGGTGAGTGAAGCATACAAACAAAATAATGTTGATCAAATTTATGACCTCAAGTTGCAAAAAACTGTCGGTGGGGTACCCTACAATTTGCTAGGGTTGATTTTGGGAGTTAATGCAGGAAGGAACTACAGTTTCATGGCAAAGAGAGATCTTCAAATACTAAAGTAGTTAAAGCTAACAGAAAATCCTCAGATTTCTTAGGCTTAGCAAACCATCTGAAGAGTGGCTATTTCTATTGCTTTCAACCATCCACGGAAATGCAAATGAGAAAAGAACTCAACTTCTTGTGGGCTGGGAATGAGTTATCACCCTCTGGAAGGCAACGCATATCCAGGGAGTGTAATAAGAAATATTGATAGAAGACACAACACTCAGTCTGGATGTAAAAACAGTTACAAATGGAGAATGGAATCTCTTAATGTGATAAGCATGAGAGGAAAGACAGAGGAAATATTGAACATAATCAAGAAAAGGAAGAATCATATATTTGAGCTCAGTGAAACAAAATGAAAAGGCACTAGTTCAAAATCGTTGAGAGGTGATTACAGTCTTTACTGGTATGGCCAACTAAAGGAGGCACAAAATGGAGTGGGTTGGTATTTCTCAGGAATAAGGCTTTTGTCTCTAAAGTTACTTTTATTAGTGGTAGAATAATCAAAATGAGAACAAGCATGGTGAACACTAGTTTCACAATATTTCAAGTGTATCCTCCTCAAAGAAAGAGCAGTGTTGAACAGAAACAAGAATTTTACAAAAAAACTAAAAGAGGAGGTACAACAAGAAAACAATATGATAATACAGATATGAATGCATAAGTTGGAACAGCAGATCTGGTTATGAGGAGGTGATGGACTTGGCTATGGAACAAGGAATATTAATGGAGAACATGTCCTACATTTTTTGCAAGAACAATAACATTTCAGTAAGAAATATGCACTTTTAAAGCAGGTCAGAGATCAACAGATATATTTAGGATCAAATAGTACAACTATTGACTATATATTAATGGATAAACGTTTGGGTGAAAAAGTAAGAGGCACAAAAGTCACCCCACATGAATGTCTGGACAGTGATGACTGGTTTCTAGTGTCAGATCTAAATTATATCGTGAAATACCATGAAGAGAATAGAAGCCTTAGAATGTGGTGCTGTAATAAACATGTTCAAATGACCATAGGTTACAGTGCTTATTCAGAGATGAAGAAGTTTACAAAAGACAGGCTACATTGAAGAACTGTGTCAAACCATTCTTCAGACTGAAGAATACCACAACATCACATGCAACTTCAACAAGAAGAACACTCATCAAGTCCTATAGTTTGGAGAGTTCTATCACAACCAAAAGACACATAAATCAACTACTAGCTTGTGAAACATTATTCCTTAGATCTGCTCGACAAAAGACAAGGAGAGATAATACCAGAAGGGACCACATAAGGAGATCTGCACGTTGAAGTGACATGGAGGAAAGGCTTACTGCATTGAGATTAAAGTGGTTTGGTCATGTGAAATGGATGCAGCCTATCCAGGCTGCTATGCAGCGTCATAGCTATCAGATCTCCGTCTGTGTCTACACTTTAATAGGGAATGCTCACAGCCAGAAGAGTCAGTGAGGTGCAAACTTGTGAAGCAAGCATGAATCATACCAAGGAGATGCAATCATGCTTCTTATAGCCAAATGAGTGAGTTTGAAGGAAGTCAAATTGTGGCCTTGCAAGTGATGATCCTGGTATAAGTGGTCATGTGAACATTTTCACACCATAGGTGAGGTTTTGGATATCCACGCAACGCTGATTCCTGCCAGGATTGTCATATTGTAAGGGCAGCATTGGCAGATAGTAACACCGTAGCACAATTGCCACGAACTGGTTATTAGCAGTGAGACTATGGGCATGCACACCTCTAGCCCGTATTATACTCTCACCACAGCATCAAAATGAACAACTTGGGTGATACCATCAGAGGATCACTTGGAAGATGGAATGGCATGCCAGGGTCTTCAGTGATGAAAACAGATTCTATCTGCAAGCAGGTTACAGTCATTTCCTTGTACAATATAGATCTGGTGAGGGATGTGTCATGGAGCGCATTCATCCAAAACACACTGGGCCCACCCCAGACTTTATGGTCTGGGGTGAGATAAGCAACAACTCTTGGTCACCTTTGATGTTTCTGAAGGTGTGTTTACCAGTACTCTGTACATGCAGAATGTTGTTATAACTCATTATTTTGCCGTTCTTGTTTGAATAGAATAATTTTTACCCATACACCACTGGGGAAACTCCACATGCTCTCCAAAATGTGCAGCAACTGCCCTGACCAGCACAATCTCTGAACTTCTCCAGTCGAGCATGTGTGGGATATGATGGGACGAGAAGTGACTTGTGTGACTTGTCAACCAACAACTCTTACAGAACTATGTGAACAGGTTGATCAGGCATGGCATAATGTGTCCCATGACAGTATTCATCGTCTGTATGATAGCCTGGATGCCAGTGTCAGTTCCTGCATTGCTGCTTGTAGAGGCTACACCATACACTCAGAACCACTTCTACTACTGATCTATTAAAGTAATCATTTCACGTATTCCATATGCACTGTTGGAACACTAAATCTTGAATGAATTGGAAACCTCTAAAGGGGTGTACTAAATTTTTTTCTGGAAATGTATTATGATAATGTGAATTCATTTTCATTATTTGAAAACTACAAATAAAAATGACAAGCACACACTTATGACCATGGTGTTTGGATGTTTGTTGACATGTGTTTGAGTGTGAGTACTTAAAACAGAAAAAAATGCAGCACGTTAAAATCTAATAAAATTCTCCAGTTATGTTTTTTTCATGCTACAGCCAGTAACAGATGAATGGTCATCTATCTTCACTTTTATTTATATACTGAATATAGCTTTTCAGGATGTCAAAATGACCATTCTACAATTTCTTGTGATGAAACAAAAACATGTAACTATTCCTGTAAGTAATGGCACCAAGTGCAATGTTTACAGTCATTTGTTTGTAGGTGTATGCCTACTTACTGTGTGTAAAGGCGGAAAGACACATCACTGTCACTTACAGCAAGAAGTTCAGTGTCACGATTCAGGTCAACCAAATGCAATTTTCCATCACCTCCAGGAATTATTTCCCATCTCTCTTCACGTGCTGAAACAAATCATAGTTCTAGATCTTATAATTACATTTTCTCTGAGACATTCAAGTTTCTTCTTTATCTACGATAATGATTGAAGCAGAAGAAATGAATTAAAATTTTTCTTCTTTATCTACAATAATGATTGAAGCACAAGAAATGAATTAACTTTTTTTAAATTCATTTGTTCTGCTTCAATCAATATCGTAAATCATAATTAATACATTAAAGCAAAACTGTTAAAGAAACTGGGTTTGCAGCATTGTGGTCAAAAATTTGTTTACTGTCTGTTTTTGGGTATCAATTAGCGAGGATGTTAATTCTTTTTCACATTTGCACAGTTATGAAGTCAGAACATGATAAGATTTCAAAGTAAGATAAAAATTTACTTTATATACTCAGACATGTGAAATGTGCACTTCACAAAATTCAAACACATAGTATCTTATCACTACAATATCAATTAATTACAATTTTAATCAGACAACTCACACAAACACCCGGATTATCAATTTGTGGGGACGTGAAATGGAATTATCAGAGAGGTTCAATCAAAGGTAAAGCATGTGGCAGACTTTTTTTATTGGTGGAATAATGTGAAAATACAATGAGTCAACAAAGGAGATTATTTCAAAGCATTCATACATTCCATCTCAGAATATTGCTCAAGTTTGTGGGATCCATACCAAATAGGACTATCATGGGAAATTGAATTTATGTACAGAATGGTAGCACTAATGGTCACACATTCGTTTCACTCACGAGAAATCGTCACAGAAATGTAGGAAAACCTGAATTTGCAGATACTGGAGATAGACATCAACCATCTCATGAATGCTTCTTACAGAGTTTCGAGAACATACTGCAGCCTGCACAAATCACCCTTGTAGACCTCATGAACTAATGACAGTGGGCACAGAGACATTTAAACAGTCATTCTTCCTACACTCTGAATGCAAATACCTCAGGAAGAAAAGCTAATATGTGTGAAGTACAGTTTGCATGCCCTTCACAGTGGTTTGCAGAGTATGGATCTAGATGATCATGCAACTGAAGCACACTGGGATGGAAGAATTTACAGCTCTTTTTTTTTTCAGAATATTCCTCCTTATCTGACTTTGTCAGCTTTCCACAATGAATGGACACTTGACCTTCTTACCAAGCTGAATGCCTGCATGTTATTGGATTTATATCTGAAGGACTTTGACTGATAGCTTAGTAATATCAGTAGTCTACTTTCAGTGTGTCTATCTGCTGCCCAATGCTGCTGCTATTTGATGAGTAAAAATCTATTGATTTCACTGTGTTGTTTCTTTCAGGATAATATTTTATTTTACTTGCAGTCAATGCAGGTAACAATAAATAAAGCACAGAATAATTTTATAGTCAAGGGATGAATACCATATAAATGCCATTTCTGCGTATGAGTTGGAGTCTGCTACCACTATAATAAAGAAACTTGGCTACTAAATATAAACTATTTAGACTATACTACTTCCTTGTTTTTTAAGCATACGGATAATTATGATCCCTAATTCTCCACATCTGAAGTTTTGTTAGACTTATGATGGTCACAATGAAAGCCATGCCTCTCATTAACTACTCTATTAAGCTTAGCCACATTTGTAATCCATGTAAAAATTGTTGATTATGGAAGTTGCAAGTTTATAGTCAAGCATGATGTTTCAGTTTTATTACATAAACAACAGAAAGGGAAATTTGCTTCTACTAATGAATTATAACAACACTGAATACAAGTAAAAAGAATCTTCAAGAGAGGTTTTGGAGCTATTGATTCTAATCTGGTGCCTTATATTTCTAGCATTTTCCCTTGACAGTAACTCCACAAGGAATAAATATATACAGAGGCAGTCTGTTCTCCATAGAGTTGCTATCTTGCATATACAGTGTTTCCTATCTTTGTGTCAGTTTAGAGAAGTTCTTACTGAAGCTTTTAGTGACTGCAATTAGTCATCACTGACTGCCCTTAATGTTTCCACGTAAACCTCAAATAGAGTAGGGCAGAATGAAGCGACAAGAAATTCTAATGTGGACAAGTACATGAAAGAAAAGAACTATATGTGCACTGTCAATCGATGTGACTCATGGCAGTTGCAATGCAAAAATATTAGGTTGACACATAAGTTTGTAGCATTTTTGTTTGCTATGGGTTTATTTATCGGTTATCATTTCCTACTTGTAGGTCACTGATGCTACTTGAGTTTATGTATTGTAATTGGAGGCAGTGAGTGGAACTGTAGATGCTAGAAATGGTATGTTAAGTGGAGAAATCGTAACGTTTCTTAAATATTCTTCTGTTTGAGCTCAGTAGAGGGGAAGACGCTAGAAGCGTTTGCATTTTCTCTGGGGATAATGGGCATTGGACAGAGCATGGCAAGAAAATGATTTTCTGATTTTAAGGAAAATTGTTTTGACAAGTGATTTTCCACATTTGGGAAGACCTTCACGGATTGATGAAGATCTTTTAAACGCATTAATCCACAACAATCCACATCAGTGTACTCAAAAACTAGCAGATGTGATGAATTGTGATCATTCCACCATCATTCAACATCTGCTTGCAATGGGGAAGGTTCAAAAATCAGGTGTACGGGTACTGCATGCACTAAGCCAAAATCACAAGAATCAGTGGGTGGCCATATTTGCTTCTCTGCTTGCACCTCATTAATTGCCTTGTGAACAACGTTAACAGTTCCTACCTCCACATTCACTGGTGATGAGAAATTATGTATTTATGCTAATATAAGGAAAAGAAAGAACTGTCTGAGTCCAAACAAAGAAACAGCTCTGTGCACAAAGACCTGTGCACATCCACAGAAGATAATGTTTTGCATCTGGTGGAACAGTGATGGTGTGGTGTACTATGAATTGCTTCCCTGAGGTATAACCATAACTGCTGACATTAATTGTCAACAACTGAGAAATCTTGCAGATGCAATCCTAGAACAATGAGCAGGAAGAGTGTCTGAAGTGATGCTACTCCACAGTAACTCCCACTTGCATTCTGATATACTGACAAAAATGATATACTGGAATTGGACTGGGAAGTCATTCCAGAGCCACCTCATTCACCTGATGTCGCACCCTCAGATTTTCACCTTTTTGGATCTTTATCAAACTAGGTTCAAGGAACTTCCTTTCTGGATGAAAATGCCTTCTCAACATGGCTTGACAAGTTCTTCATCACAAAACCAAGTGATTTCTACAGTTGTGGCATCAAAGAGTTACCCCAGCATTGGCAGACTGTTTTAAATAGTGAAGGGGAATATATTATTGATAACTAAAGTCTCTATTGTGCGTCTCTGTTGGGTTCATTAAACTTATGCATAAATAAAATATATGAACTACAGAATGGCATTTCACAGACAGCTCAAAGCAAGCAGTGATCAGCATCCAGCAGTGTGCACCTTTATCATTATGCAAAATCTTGGCAGTGGTGTAGTGCACATGGGCGCAGAAAAGATAAAGCAGTGAGAACTAAGCCACCGTATCAAGACAGCAAATTTCTTGGTCTGATTCTGCAAGCGACAGACCACATGGGTTGAGCCTACTGTGAGCTCCCCACCAATGTGCACAGGACATTAATTTAGCATCAATTGCATTGTTTTCTCATGTTTACAAAAGACATGGGAGCATGTAGGTCAATTGGAATGGATTCCTTAGTTTGATTCCATAAGCCATAAACCACGTAAATCAAGCTTAGTGTGAGCTCCTCACCAAGGTGCACAGGATGGTAATTTGGGGCCATTCGTGTCTTTTCTCGTGTTCATGAAAGACATCGCACCCTGTGGGTCAAGCAGAAAGCCATTCTCTTACAAGTCAGCAGTTTTCCTACAGGCCTGCAATGAGGACAGTACACTCATAACACTGGGGGATGTACATCCTATAGGACCAGTATTCGGGCCCTGTGATGTGTGACAAGTGTGAAATATACTGTGGCCACGCAATCCCCAGTGCATTGCCATTTACAAATGTAAATCAGTTGTCAGTTGGCTGTGTAATAATTTGTGAGAAATAATTGTGTATTTCACAACCATACTCATTCTCAGATCCCATCACCATAGCCTTCCTCCGAGTATAGTAGATGGGTGTGGCAGTAAGGCTGGGTCCCTGTACAACTGAGTTGTATGTGGTGATCTCCTCTTTCTTTTAAATTTAGTGTGAGGTTCATTCACATGATGTTGCATAAGGGACTAGGGTATTAGAAATTTGTGTTTTGTAGGTACGTTGAGTCTTTGGCAAAGAGCAGAAAGATTTGCACACAGGAAAATACCTAAGGATGGAACAGGGTGCCCCCATTTCTAACCAGTAGCAAAAAGGATGGATCAGGAATGTGGCTATCCAATATCAGCTATGCCAAAAAGGCCCTGTCATCTGCTGTGACTAGAAGGTCATGTTCAGCCTGTCCTACAGTATCCTGGAGTTACTGATATCAGAGATAATAAACTAATGTGACACTTTACAGAGCCTTCAATGCATTATAAAAGGTAGGGATCAGGCAAATTGTCACAAGGTGTGGGTTTGTTTCAAGAATGCACAGTGCATATGCAACACTAGACACTCTGCATTCATTGCAATGGGAGATGTTGGATCATCATCCTCATGGTCCCGATCTCTTATTTAGTGATTATGACAGATCTGATACCTTAAAGAAAAACCTAAAATGTCAGCATTTCACTTGTGGTCAATTAGTTCAAGATGATGCAGAAGAGTGGTTCCCTTATCAGCCATTGCCTTTTGTAATGGTCCCTTTAATATGTTGAACATTGGTCTATGTTCAATTTCAATGACACTTTATTCCATGTATCAATGCCTAACGACCACAGAGAAGTGTTCCACACATAACAGAGTATTGACCTTACCAAGCATGTCTTAATGGTGTGTAGCAGCAAGGTTTCAAGTTTCTCAGAAGACACGCTAAGCTGTGAGAAATGACCAATAGACCATTTGCTGCACAGCCTCATCAGTGAATATGGCTTGTGGTTCTTTGGACTTCATGTGTTGCTTTCATCATCAGGTCAACAATGACTCAGTCTTACAATATAAATCTTTTGTTGTTGTAAAAATCTCACATTCCCACCTTCTTCCAGAGTTAAACCTGCACTGTACTAATCATTCTTGCTTTGATGTCTCTTCTCTCTCTTTCACACACACACACACACACACACACACACACACACACACACACACACACACACACTCCTTTTATAACTCTAATTGTCCATTCTTCTAACAATGAACCCTTAAACGATCACACTGTCATATGCCTGTAGTTGATGACAGACAGAAACTGATATTTTGACATTAAATTTACTCACCACAGGTAAGACCTATTAACAGAAACAGCAACAGCAGCTTGTGACCCATGATGACTGCTTGGCATTTCATCAGCTCTTCCTGCCTTAAGTACATATTGCTTATCTTTGAGAGTTTTAATGTGCTTCGTTCAACTGATAAGTCACGTTTGGATAATTATCTGTCTTATCAGCATGTAGTAACATGAAATTAATTTATATCATTTGAAATCACATTCCTGAGCCTATACTAGATGTAAAAAGTGCTTGTACATTATCTTAGTCATACTAAAATGAAATGAAATTCAGTTTTATGTAAGTATATTTGGATGCCTGTACATCTATACTAACACATAAAGGGGAAAAGTTATTTTCAAAAATCTTGAAAAGTTCTTGATTGATTTACTTTACATTTTTATGTGATATTCTTATAAACACTCAGACAGCCATAGGCTACATATTTAATAAAAAAGTAAAAGAAATAAAACAATGTAGAGGTTTCCTGTCAAAAATGACTACAAAAAAGAAAATGCTGTGCTGGTTTCATCCGAGCTTCATAAGCAGCATCAGAATCAGCTTCATTCCAATATTCTCCAACTGGTCTTCCATCAGCGCAAATCATAACTTTATGCTCGATGGATACCATTTGATCCAGTGCTGTCTTGAATACGTGAACTACTTGACTGTACTTATGTAAAATCCTCTACTGTTCCTCAATGTTTTCCATCTCAATCAACTTATATTTGTCAAAACTGATTGACTTCCATTTCTTCATTGCCAATAAAATATACTTGCAAAGATATAAGATTAATTTGGCAATGGTTAGCAATCATTCCACTCTGTGGTAGACTTATCCTTTAATAGAAAACACAGAACTGAATCGATGTTTGTCACTGTTCACGGAAGTAGCATCTAATGATGTTAGTCGAAAGCAAGCATTGAACTTTTTTTTATATATTCTGTCAAAAATATTTTGATTCCAGAGTTTCTCCAGTCACATAACAAAATAGTTCGGGTGGAGGCAACTCCAGTGGTGCTAATCAAATTTTTTTCCACTCATACAACATTTTCCTGAGGTTTCTCTATGGAATTTCTTAGCACCATAATGTGTTTGTGTTTTTTATAATCTTTATTGGTGTCATACCAGACAGCTTCACCTCACAAACTGTAATCTCTGCTTCTTCCACTTTGCACTTCTTGTACACCAATGTTTTATTCTTGCACCTGTAGTTGTTGTCTTTCACCAACTTCACTCACTGTAACTCCAAATAATTAGTTTCATATTCTTGTTCCTTCAGCTGTTCCTCTAATGCCTGATTGCTGAGCATCTCACTCATACCTCTTCTCCAATTTCATCTCATTGTTCATGTGTTGAGTTTTCTATCAGTCTATTTATTCTCTTCCATTATGAGGATAAAAATGCTTCTCTCTCTGCATCTGTTTTCACAACTGACAATAGCTCTTCCTCTTTTGCATTTTGGCGTGGTATTAAATGTTAAGATTACTTAAGACACTAATATTCCATTTAATGCACTGTTCACGACCACAAGTAACTCACTTTCAGTTACATTTCAGTTTCTATCGCTTTCACTTTTCCTTGATTCAGTCTAATTGATCTGTAAAAGTTTGCTGCCACATGCATCTTGCCATCACCCTTCTGATCTGGAATGTATCACCATCACAACAGGTTAATGGAATAGTTGAGAACATTCTTGAATGTCCTAGAATGTCACCTTATCGAACCCTCTGCAAGATTCTAGAACATTCTTGGTGTGATTCTCTCTTTTGATATCTTCGAAACCAACCTCTGCAGTTCCACACCAAAACCTTCTTCTTGGATTGAGGGATGGATGGCTACCATACCATATAACCCTTATATGGCTGTGGGAATTGACTGTGGAGTTACAGCAGAACACACAGACAAACCACACTTACATTTATTACAGGTACTAATTACGTTTTTATGCTGCGCAACCACGAGCCCCCTAATATGGATCCATAAGGCAATTAATCACTCTAAACCTATTTCATGAAATCTTTATCCTGGGAAGTTATGCCCAGAAATGAGTTCAGTTGTGGAGAGAAAGGCTGTCTGCTCAGTAACGAAACCTCTTACTCTCATAAAAGATATGGAGCTGGCAAAGATCCGGGGTTCAGTTCTGGGGAGGAGGTGTCACGGTTTACTGCTGCCCCCCTGATCCCTCTCTCCCCATTTATCTAGCAAGCTGTCACCTTCACTTTCAACAAGTCATGGGTGTCAAAGATTTCAATAACAATAAAACACATAAAATGTTTTAATATAATTATAATAATTTGTTCATACCAGTGATGTCACTATAGCGTAAATTCCATGGATTGACAAGTACTTGATGAGATATGCTAAATATTTGTGTCACACACAATTTATATGATTAAAATCAAAGCTCACAATCATTATTAACAGTATTCTACACAGCACCATAGTGCTAGTATTCTACATAGTGAATGCAGAGCATTTTTATATACATTTGGTAAAGCCAGTCTTTCTGGGCTTTTTCCCCTCTCCCTTAGTGTAGCATCTTTCTCTTTCTATCTAGCCTTAGTCAGCTTCCTGTGGTTTGCCAAAACTACCTGTCTTCCTGTGGACTCATGAACTGAGTTAGACTTGATGTTGGCAGAAGGTATAATCACTTTGTGAATGGATATCTTTCCCTGGTTGGGACGCTTTCTGCACCCTGTCTATGTAGGATAGCCCTTTATTCTTTTTAAAAAAAAAATAAAAAAATAAAAAAAAAAAAAGCTTAATTTTACAGCATTTTTGCCACTTTCAAGACTAAGTTTTCATTGGGGGGGGGGGGGGGGGGGGCGGCAAGGAAGGCAGTAGGGTTGATATGAAGATGGCAGAATGAATGTCTCAAGCATAAACTAATAGATTTATCAAACAATGGAAAATCCAATAATGGACAACCATTATGAAATTTGTGACAATCCACACAGCATATTACTGAAACACAAGTAGCACAAAGTGTTCAGAGTGAGAAATGTAGATTTAAAAAATCACAAAAATAACACTGTAAGGAAAGAATCATAAAGTTCCAAATTTTGCATACTGGGTCATGTGTTGGCAGAAATTTTATTGTGGGAAAATTTTATAATTTAGCAAAAAGTAAGAGAGAAATGGCAACACCAAATATGAGTGAAATAAAATGACACACATTACGAATGCAGATCAATCTAATGTAACATCAAAACAGCATTCTAGTTTATATTAACTTGTAACATGATAGGAAGAATGTTGTATGTTTTGCTTTGTGAAAGTCACAGATAAATGAATTCCACAAACTGAAGAATATGAAGAAATGTGCAAACGAAGGGCATTTTTGCTTAGTGCAAAATGCAGGTGTTCATGACAGAAGCTACAGGGATGTAGATCTTTGCACAATAAAAACTAGTCAAACAGAGCTAACAAATTGGACATGACAGCAGAATATAGGGCTTGCAGATATCAGAAAAGCTAAAGGATAACTAAAAATATGCAGGAATATTTTCAGGGAGGAACTTTCTTCAGAAGTTCATATGACTTTTAAGATAAGGAAGAGAGAGTGTTGGGAATAACACAGGTGTTTGACTGGCAATAATAAAAACTTGGAGCTGGCCAATCAGATGTAGGAACAGGCCCATGGGAAACATTGCAGGAAACCAGGGGAGAGATTCTCATAGTGTATGGGTCATTTCAACACAAAACTTCATGGGAGACTCTTCACTGTGAAACCAGATGTAAGACACTTTAGCATTTGGAAAATCCAGAAAGGGATCATGACAGTATTATGAAAAGGGTAGATTACTACTCACCATATAAAGGAAATGCTGAGTCGCAGATTAGCACATCAAAAAGTGTCAGATAAGTAAACTTTTAGCCAAAAAGTCCTTCTATGACATTAGACAACAGACACACACACACACACACACACACACACACACACACACACACACACACACACACGCATGACCACAGCTCTGGCTGCTGAGGCCAAACTCGTCAGGTATTTGGCCTGGAATCTGGCCTTGGCAGCCAGAGCTGCGGTTATGTGGGTGTGAGATGCATTTACATGAGTGTATGTGTTTGTTGCCTAATTCCAATGAAGGTCTTTTTGGCTGAAAGCTTATTTGTTTGGCAGCCTTTTTGTTGCGCCTAACTGTAACTCAGCTTCTTTGCAATATGGTAAGTAGGAATCTATCCTTTTCATAATATTGGCACTTCAGCAGTTGCTGGAAGGTCAAGCAAGACCTTGCTGATGTGTGGAAGCTATGTCCACCTGTAAGAATTTTAGTCGGTAGCCACCTGTCCCTGTCCAACCCGTCCACCACTGCAAGCCTTGGCTGACACCACTTATAGAAGTTGCTCTTCTTCAGAGTACAGCACAGAGCTTTCATGATTGCCCCACTGCCAACATATCAACCATCTATAATAAAAATGGATGCCAAAGCAATGAATTTAAATTTGTACCAGCACCTGGATTTAATACCCAGTCTCCTGCTAACTAGGCAAATGCACTATCCATTACACCACACTGGCACTACAAATACCTCCACTGCATGGCCTACCCTAGGATGTATCCCTCACTGATACAAATTCCAAATCATTCCAAATCACACCTCATTGCATTGCTATTCTCCCTCTAATAGATTAACATACCAATCATTGTTTGGTAATGGTGTGCACATAAGAACTCCCTTACTAGCATCATAATCCACGTGGCTGTGTCCCATTTGTCTCAGACCAAAACGAAAAGTCTGAGATTTTTCACAATATAATGAACATATTATTGTGTTCTTATTTTAATCACAGTGATGGAAACATATTGTGACTGTTTTAGATGAAGGGTAACTCAGCGTCACTACCCGCAGTGCAAAGCACAACATTTTATGCAAATAAAACAATTGTAATGTACTTTATTTACATTCTTGTAGGTGGCATACCTAATCCCTTTACTTATTATAAACTGTAATCATTGCATTCAAATGCTCTTACCTCAAAAGTAATTAACCTTCCAATATGGGACTTTAAAAATTGGTGCCCACACTGAACCTAATAACTAAACTGAATCATTATAACATTACTCAGACAGTCAGGACACAGAAAAATTTATCTTTGCTATATTTCACAGCTCTCGTCAATGGGAATGATGAAGATCAAAAAGCATACGTAATGATCACGTACGATTTTTCTGTGTGAAGATGGTCTATAATGCATTTATGAAGTCATTACGTGTCATATAACATGGCTGCTCCATTTCAATCCAAAAAACAAATCAGTCGATAGCATAAACATGTGCAGGATCTCCTTGTTGAATGGTGTCACTAATTACTACATCACACAAAAAATAGGAGACGATGTTCTTTTAAGGTCACCATGGGGTATCTGCTTGCTGAACAGCAAGTAACAAAGGACAGGGTAAGTTCTCAAGGAATTGCAGTGCTTACAAAGAAAGGAATGCAATACATGAAATGGTGAATAGTGGGAGGTATGGAGGGGGGGGGGGGGGTGGAGGGAGGGACTTAAGAGTGGGCATTGCCCCCTCCTGGGATTGAAAAACAGATTCCTTTTTCATTACAGAATTCTCACATATTTCTAGAAATCACTGTTTATGATTCTGCTAAACTACAGGCTCAACACTCAACTGAGTGTAATGGAAAACCCTGTGGCTCCGGCAAGTAATAAATAACTTGTTTTTGTTTGTCAGGTTTTTCACAATATTTTACAAAGTTTCTTTGGCATGGCAACCACCTTGATGCTGTTTTGAAATAATGACAAATGTGAATCTTTACACAACACTGCTGAAATAGAAAGTAATTTTTGAGAACATTTCTCTTGGAGAAAGTCACCAATCTAGCTGAACTAGAGTCTGCAATCTTTCTCCTATTGCTCCCTCAGGCAGCCTTTATCAATCTTCAGAAAGGAACAGTGTAAACATCCAGCACTATGTAAACATGGCTGCAGATACCATCTGTTACCCATTCTCACAAGGATAGCCTCTTTTCATTCTGCACAACTGTAAGTTACCACTTACTTGTGGCCAAAGAAGACCTGTCACACCTTGCTGACACTATGTTCACTTTTACGTGACAGAACAATTGTAGTAGAGTCTGAAGTGCACGATCATTCTATACTGTTGGCATATTCCTCTGTACCACATCTATGCATGTGACTGTTGTTTTGTGAACTTCAATCTGGAGAGTGGTTTGATGCAGCTCTCCACACTAGCCTATTCTGTGCAAGCGTCTTCATCTCTGCAGAACTACATACATGTGAATCTGGTTACTGAATTTGAGCTTAAGTCTCGCTCTATCCCCCCCCCCCCCCCCTTTACACACACACACACACACACACACACACTACCTTGATGCTATTTTTCCCCCCAGTTCAGTTCAGAACCTCCTCATTTGTTATTCTAATCTTCGGCATTCTATAACACCACATTTCAAAAGCTTTTATTCTCTTCTTATCTAAATCACTTATCATCCACTGAGAAATATCAGTCAAAAAGAGTATATATCATTTTCTGCACTAGCAAAAAACAGAAACATTGTAAAAATCCATAGTCAAGAAGATGTGCACCCCAGTAGTTGGGAGCTGATCAAACTATGAGGTGTAACATATTGCAACGGTTGCACAATAACATGTGAAATGGATGGGAGGTTAGGACTACTTTGGTTCAAAATAAAAAGGGATGATTGAAGGAATTGCTGTGTTATGAATATGTCTGAGGATACCAGTGACTGTATGCTGGGCGCTATTTTGATTGTACAAGAGGGTGATTTCTTCCTACATGTTGGTCAGGCAGCCTGAAGATGACATAATGTAATGCTACATCTGGTAGCACGAATAAAGTAAAACTGGAAATTTAAGTGGCTGAAGGTGTTTTGATATGACATTTTATACTGAACAGCCAAAATCCTGCAACCATCTTGTATAAAGATGGACTTACAGACACTTTGGTTCACTTCTAAGCTGTTAAGAGTCAGTCCTACTGACCAGTTTGATGGTAGTTTTGGGAAGTTTTCTTATGTACCTCTTCATTTGTGCCCATGAGTTACACTTTACCCAAACATCCCAAAATGTGGCTTTCAGAATTAATTTTGTTCAACTTTTAATGTATGCTTCATCATGCTTTTATTGCATCAATCAAAACTGTAAACCAGAAGTCATGAAAATCCATTAATATAATATATTTAATCAAAAAGTAAAATAAGCATTTTAAGGTATATTACCTGTTTCCCCACTCTGAGGTGATTAGGTAAGTATTATTCTTTGCTGGTTATTTTTTGTTGACATCCAACAGGATTTTCTCAACAATCTGACCTTTTTTTATTTCAGTCTCTTAATCTCTAGTGTTACTCTGAGATTACTGGTATATGAACAAAAATATCTTTTGTGAATAGTCTCTGTCTTTTTTCATAACTCATTAGATATGGTTGACTAAGAGGATGTAATTTCACATTTGTTAAATTTAAATGTTGGGCATCCATATTCACATACATAACATAAATATGTGTGATGCTTTAAATGTACTACTGGAACATTCTTACCTTTAGGAATGAAAGTAATTTACCTTCCAAAAAAATAACTGGATAGCTAATCAAACAATTGACATACCATAAGTTTTGTGCAATTCCTGTCAATTTTAGTTCTTGAGCACAAAAGATTCTCAGGCTCACTGAAACAGTTGTATCAAAAATAGTAATTCCACAATTTTCCTCCCTGTTGGATAAATTTCTGTTGGCAGCCATGATCACAAAAACAAAAGCCATTTGCTGCTGGCATAACATGGGAGAAGATCGGATATTAACTGGAATGGACAATTTTGCCACAGCCCCCATACAGCTGCAGCTCAGCACAAATGGATTTTTATCTGGACAGTTGACAGTTTTTTTGCCTGGGAAACAGTTTCGTGGTCACAAAGAGCTTCTTTTTTTTTTTTTTACCAATGTACAATTTCACTTACCCGTGTCTATGGTTTCATTAGGCTGCTTACTGCCACTTCTCCTCCAATCGGTGCTCTCAGACACATTCAGTAACACATGATAGGGTACACGAGCAATCAACGCACCACAAATTATGGTAAATATTTTGGTTATAGTCTCATACCTGTGAGGTTGGGCAGCTAATTGTCACACTACAAATTAAAAAGTACAGGGTTCCCTCCTCAGCCAGTACTAGAATTTTTTTCTGTCACATACGACTTCCCTCACATATTCAGATGACTTTACAGTTTAGTTTAGTAGAGTTAAGAGCATATTCCATCAATTATAATTGTGATCTCTCAGCATAATGTGGTATAAGTTAGTTTTACAATTAATGTACATTTTCTCGGTGAAAATATGGCAAATGTAAAAGGCAATGTGCTAAATACTTACACAACTGTCTTAAGCAAATCTCTCTCTCTCTCTGTCAGGAATGCAGAGTTGCATAATGGTTTGGAGTCTGTGGTAAATTGTAGTTCCCCTATAGGTGCCTGGGTTTAAGTCAACTGTAAAGTCAGAGGAAGGCAATCCATCAATCAGTCTCTTTACTCATCCATTAACAATGCACATTGTATAGATGTAGTCAATTATAACATAATTTCTTATATTTAATTTGTTTAAAAAACTTGGATAATAAATACAAATATTTAATATGAGTATATATAAAAAATATTACCTTTCCATATTCAGATATTTTTCAATGTTATGAAAATTAGGTGTTAGTAAAACCTTTCTTAAGATCTACCTTGAATTTATGAAATTATTTAATTTCCTTTATTGTAGCAGGCAATGCACTAAAAAGTATTTTGGGCTGGTAGTTTACACTTTTTTGGTAGAGTGCTCCTTTGTGGGTGTCTCTCTGAAAATCATCTCTGTTCCTTGTTTCATGGTTATGAACCTGATTATTTAATGTTGTAAATTCCTGGTGAGTTTTCAGAAAACAGATACATTCATAGATGTATGAGCTAGGAAGAGTCATTATTTTAAATTCTTTAAATATTTCCCTGCATGACACTCTACATGGAACCCCTTTCATTATTCTAACAGCCCTTTTTTGAAGTTTGAAAGCTTGTTTTGCCATACCTGTATTTCCCCAGAAGATCACACCATATCTAAACAAGCTATTCATATAAGCATAATAGACACACAGCAGTGATTCAGTGTTGCAACAGTCACAAAGAATTCTTGGCACATAGCTGCATTTA
Organism: Schistocerca americana; assembly: GCF_021461395.2. Taxonomy (NCBI): domain Eukaryota; kingdom Metazoa; phylum Arthropoda; class Insecta; order Orthoptera; family Acrididae; genus Schistocerca; species Schistocerca americana. Next base: position 131,511,751 of record NC_060124.1, read on the forward strand.
ATAAGTTTTTTACTGAAAACTTCTAGATGTGTTTCCCATCTCAAGTGCTCATCCACCCAGATACATAGGAATTTTGTGCACTGATGTAGTTCCCTAACTCAGCTTTTACTCTTCTTCAAGATTTACTTTTAATATTACTGAAACTCATCAATACCTTTTTATCTTTATTTATGATCAAAGCATTATTGCTAAACTATTTTCCTATCTCATTTATTGTCCTAGAAATGCTCTGCTGTAGATTATCCTCGGTGTATCCTTTTATGAAAATACTAGTGTCATCAGCTAACATCACCGCTTCTGCAACTGTCAGATGGTTTGGCAAATCGTGTAAGAACAACAGAGGGCCTAACATGGAACCTTGGGGCACTCCATAGCTAGGTGTTTTATATATATATATATATATATATATATATATATATATATATATATATGTAATGGAAGGAAACATTCCACGTGGGAAAAATTATATATAAAAACAAAGATGAGGTGACTTACCGAACAAAAGCGCTGGCAGGTCGATAGACACACAAACAAACACAAACATACACACAAAATTCAAGCTTTCGCAACAAACTGTTGCCTCATCAGGAAAGAGGGAAGGAGAGGGGAAGACGAAAGGAAGTGGGTTTTAAGGGAGAGGGTAAGGAGTCATTCCAATCCCGGGAGCGGAAAGACTTACCTTAGGGGGAAAAAAGGACAGGTATACACTCGCACACACGCACATATCCATCCACACATACAGACACAAGCAGACATTTCCAATTCATAACATTTCAGTGATCGTTAATTCAGTGTGTCACTTCTCCTCTCGTCTGCTTGTGTCTGTATGTGTGGATGGATATGTGCGTGTGTGCGAGTGTATACCTGTCCTTTTTTCCCCCTAAGGTAAGTCTTTCCGCTCCCGGGATTGGAATGACTCCTTACCCTCTCCCTTAAAACCCACTTCCTTTCGTCTTCCCCTCTCCTTCCCTCTTTCCTGATGAGGCAACAGTTTGTTGCGAAAGCTTGAATTTTGTGTGTATGTTTGTGTTTGTTTGTGTGTCTATCGACCTGCCAGCGCTTTTGTTCGGTAAGTCACCTCATCTTTGTTTTTTTTTATATATATATATATATATATATATATATATATATATATATATATAAACTTCCCCCCCCCCCCTCCGAAAGATGCTCTTTGCCTTCATAACAGATTTGTACTTTCTGTTGTCTATCAGGGAGATAAGACTTGAACCATTTGAAGGCAAGTCCCTGGACCCCATAAAATTCTAGTTTCATAAGCAATAACTCATGGCTGATTAGATCAAATGCTTTAAATCTAAGAAAATGTCCCCCAGCTTAATTCATTCTTATCCAAGACATTTAGGACCATGCCATTTCTGTGGATCTGTTCTTTCTAAACCCATTTTGAGCATTAGTGAGTATTTTACTTTTACTCAGGAAGTCAGCTAGCCTTTCATACAATACTCTTGCAATTACCTTAGAAAAACATGACAGTAATGACACTGGCCTATAATTATTTTGTTAAGTGGCTTTATTATGGAGAGTTTTAATTTTGATGGGAACACATCTGTCTTGAAAGAATTATTAATAAAGTCAGTTAGGTAGGTATCTGTACTGGTAAAACTAAGTTTGATTACTTTGTCTGGAATTCCATCAATACCACAAGACATTTTATTTTTTAATTTATTAATAGCATTTCTAACTTCACATCCAAAGCACTGTGGTGCTCAAATCAACCTTTGGGTTGAGGGCAGCTTTACTATTCTGACACATGCTGTATTACACTGCTCATGCCTCTCTTCCCCCCTTTCTAAAACCTGTTATATTCGGTCAGTAGACTACTGCCTCCCTTCAAAAAAAGGTTCAAATTCTAATATCACTTCGTTGATGAAAAATACAATTTACGAGATTTAATTATACAAAACGGAGAAGAGGCTTACAATTATCTCTACAAAGTGTCAGAATTATTAAACGTCCACATATTCTCGCGCAATTCTGACGCGAAAATTTGTTTACATGGTTCTCACAGACAGCAGTTTTCTTTGCAAAGCCACTGATACAAATATGACTGGTGTTAATGCATGTCACCAAAAATCGCAACACGGTATTGCCTGATTTCAGATTTTCCTGATAATTTTGTTTTCATTTCTAATACGCACGTAAACGGGAACTTCAGGCAATTACCTCCACAATTATTCATGAAAGAGTAACAAAGGTGTCCACAAACATATTACATACCATTCATCACGAAAATTCATCCAGATTAATCCAAATTGTAAACCACACATTCCCATCTTGTCGTGCATATACAAAATGGCTCAAAAATTTCTGCTCCACTGTGTACAGTACGTCTCAAGTTTCTCACCAGAAGATCGAGGAAGTGTCGGAGTTATGCATCACCTCACGTTTAGGCCAGTTTCTTTTTTTTTTTTTTTTTTCAGTTGCCTTCCAAATTTCTGAAAGTCCATCGTAGAAGAGGTGAGCCAAGTTCCATACAGCGGTGCACATTGAAATTTGTTTTTATTACTATTGACCAGTATGCATCACTGTCAAATGGGCCTAGAATAGGAGTGAATTCAGGATGAGATGTGAAATTCGCAGCAACAAAACTAAATAAAAATAATTTATGTAAGACTGTACCCTTTCCTTGGGTTCATAAGGGAATTTTATAGTCTGGTGCAAAAGACTTTAACATTTTGCCAGCCCACATCAAGTGCGATACTGTTGAAAATTCAAATATTTAAAACTAAAGTATTTCAACTTGTTGGCCTCTCCTGCAATAATATTTACCGGAATACTTGGCAGGTGTGTGTGTGGGGAGCGGGGGGGAGGGGGGGGGGGGGCGTGGGGGGGGCGGGGGGGGGGAGGGGGGGAGAAGGAGCGCTTGCCAGTTGTGCCCTACACCCCCTCCCTGGGAACTCAGGAACAGACTTTTTACTCATCATAGACTTCTTATGAACTTGTAGAAACGATTATCTGTGATTCCGTTAAACAGCTGATTTAAGCAATTTAAGTGTAAATAGGATGGCCACAATGAGAAATACAAAGACCCACACTCACACCACTTCCTGTACGTTTGATTGTCACTCTGCTAACGGGAAATTATGTCGTTTCCTTCGGAGGAGCTGCGTTTCTGCTCTGACCTAAACTAATTCAATAATTCAAGGCAGTTGCGATCCTCAGACAACAATGATGAAACTTAGTTCCTAATTTTTCTTTTTATTTCCCACATTCACTTATATTGGGTGTGGACAGTGTTCAGTTTTCATTGGACTGGCTCCTGTGGAACGCAGTCTTGTTATGGAGTGTGTGTGTGTGTTTCAGCCACAGCGAGGCCTTTCTGGAAAATCGTCAGTTGTCTAAAAGGTAAGGCACGTTTTCTGTAAAATTAATACTTATGTTTTTATTTTGCTTGCAGTCCATAGTGAGCACAAAATTGTTGATTTTGTACGAAAGCCTATATTTTTCTGTTTTCCCACAAACTCATTGTAAATTATCAGGATTTTCACTGTTTCCTCCCAAGAACAGACTCAGTTGCTTTTTAAACTTTATGTAGCTATTTAGAGAGACAAATGAGAGTCAGCATGTAGGGTAGGTCAGACTTGGCTGAAATTAAGTACCGGTCCTCGATATCCCTGTTAAATCTTTTTTGAAGCCTGTAAGTGACTTGACGTAATAAAAATCAAAGAAAGAAGCTCTGTTTTATTAGACAGTATGTCACGTTAATATAACTGTATTATATGAGCACTCTAAGAAGACAAACAGCGAGGTGGCTAATGGGAATAGCCGGTTCAATTGAAACGGAATGCTGGCAATAGGTATTTACTCCTTTACGACCACTACCAATTTTACACAACAGTATGTCTAACTCATCATTAAATATGATTATTTCCAATTCATAACATTTCAGTGATCGTTAATTCAGTGTGTCACTTCTCCTCTCGTAATGTACGCAGACTCAGCGGTGTTGCCTCCTAGTCCATATTAGCTGCGATCAGAGGTCAATGAATATTGGTCTATGTCATTTGATTTCTACTGGTTAAAGTAGTCCCATCAGCCACCTCGCTGAGAGTGTTCTTGTAGTGTATATACAGAAAGTGCTCAGGCACTCACACTTTCGAAAATCATGTAGGACGTACACACTATATTCCATAGCACACTGCTTTACAAAACTTAAAGATGAGATGCATAAAGCAACATAACATATTAATACATGGTGGAAATTAATGAAAGGATCGGAGCTTGTTGCCAGAGATCTCCTAATCATGTACAAAAGATGGACATCTCATGGCATGATATCAACGTGACTATAGAGTCAAATGGGGATGGCTGTGCAACACAAGGGAATGAAGGAAGGGGAAAGGACAATGTGTCAATCAGCCGGCAGTTATGGTGCACCATGGTGGTGATCTTCAACACTAGGTGCAGTTGGAACTGCATTTAAGAGGACTGCAAGGCACACAGTCTCACCCTCAATAGTGGCACAGTTACTGAACAGGGGGTGGTCTCTTTCTCCGACAACCAATGTGTTGTATTTTGCTGACACCCACACATTGGCGGTACTGTTTGCAATGGTGCCAAGAGTGCAGCAATGGACTGACGAGGATTAGGATCATGTGCTCTTTTCGTACAAGAGCAGATCCTGTCGGATTGTGAGTAGTGATTCTGGGCATACCCTCACATGGAGAGGTGCTCACACGGACATTGTTGAACATAATCCTTTTAGCAAGCTAGGTGTTGCATGGGCGTTCTGACCTCCAAATCATTGATTTCAGTGGTACATACAGCCTGAGACAATGACCACATCGAATAGTCCAGGTGGAGGAGCTCTCGGAACGAGAGGAAATACGGTGGATGGACTGGCCTGCCCATTCCCTCGACTTAAATCACATTGAGCACATGTGGGATGTGGTGGAGAAACATACTGCAGCACATCCAGATGCACAAAAAACCATCCAGTAATTGTCAACTGCTTTGGTGGGGGAACGGAATGCACTACCACAAGCACTCGTTACCGACCTTGTGGCCAGCATGGGAACACGTTGTAGAGCATGCATTGCTTTCGTGGTGATAACACACCCTATTAAGAGCCGTGGTCTGCCTTTTGTAATGTCCAGGAGATCACCATAAAATGCATTGACTTCAGTGTCATTATTGTCATTTCTATTTGTCTCATTGTTTATTTCTTTCATTTATGTTATTTGCTGTACTGTGGCAGTTCTTTTCATGTATATAAAAGTTTTGTAGAGCTATATTACTTGGTAGCGACATATAATGCAGAAGTTACATTCATCCTTAAGTACTGCACTCCAGTGCATAATTTAGCGATGTACAATACAGGGCATTTGATTACCCCAACATTCAGGCAACACGCTGTAGTGAACTTGACGACAGTATGTTGGAGAAGTCAATAATGAAAGTTGGCTATCATGAAAGAACAACTCTATTTCAGGCTCTCTTTGTTGTACAGTACAGCAGTGAGTTCAAAAATATGAAAGGGAGAGTCACTCACAATCATTGACTTTATTCAAGGCTTCCTTTGTTGTACGGTACAGCAGTGAGTTTCAAAATATGGAAGGGAGAATGACTCACAATCAGTGACTTTATTCCAAGCTTTGTCTGTTGTGTGGTACAGCATTGTGTTTAGAAATATGGACGAGAGAATGACTCACAATCAGCGACTTTATTCCAAGCTTCTTTTGTTGTGTGGAACAGCAGTGAGTTTAAAAGTATGAAAACGATAATGACTCACAATCAGTGACTTTATTCCAGGCTTCCTTTGTTGTGCAGTACGGCAGTGAGTTTAAAAATATGAAAGGGAGAAATTCTTCCAATCCATATGTGGCATACAGCAAACCAGTGCTTAACAGTATTGGTTAAAAACAGTCTTGGTTGCAATTTTAGTTTTTTATTTTTCAGCGACGCGTTTCTCCTTATTTAGGCATCTTCAGGTTATCTACTGGGAGAATTACTCACAGTCACAAAGGAATGAAACCCAAACTCCAAAATTGAGAGCGTTGTTTTACTCTTTACCACTCTTTAACAGAGAAATGGTATTCTTCAAGTCACAAATTGAAACTTCTATTAAGTAAAATTGCTTCTCTTACACTCCCATTTTTTAAAAAATCTGTTACACAATGTCTGGATAGCTTGGAGCAGTAGAGTGTCAGGGAACTCTCTGGGTAATAATAAGCTTTACATATCTCATGAAATTTAGTGTTTGTGCCAAGACACAAATCTAAACTCAATGACTCACTTATATTTTAAAAAGTGCAATTTTTACAGTCTTACTCACCGTTAATAAATTTCTGCTTATGCCCATGATTTTGTGTAAAGTTTTTGCATACCTAACTTGAAATAATAGATAAAAATCGCATCTGAATATTGTAAGAGGAACAGCAGGCACTTTTTTCAAATCATATGTGTATCCAGGGTCACCTTTATTACCTTTACTACCTGTTTGATGTCATCCATCAGTCATGGCCGGATGGACAGTGCCAAGTTTACAATAATATTACTATAACAAAATTTTAAAAAATATTTCAGTTTAAACTATGGTACTAAAGTGGGTACTGTAAAACATAAATTTAAGAACTAGATTACAATATACAGTACAGTCACAACGCAGTCATCTTTAGAACACAGTGTAGTAAAACAGCAGTGTAGAACAACAATCTGATAATCAAGAGATACTGAATCGAGCAAAATTTTTCAAATGGGCTAACTATAGCTTGAAAATGCAGCACAATGGAGATATGGCCATAAAAAGACAGCCAAACAGGAACAAGTGGTTGGAAATGTGTTTGCCAAGAGGATGAGTTTGAATGTGACCAGCACTACAGTTCTGTCCAATAACCATATCTTGACGATATCAACTTTGTAGGGATGTTGCTGTGAAAATTGTGATTTCTAAAAAAAGCATGTTTAAGTGTAATTTATGTTTTGTTTTTCATCATTTTCTTAGTTCATACTTACTGCTCTACTGTACTTGATAGAGTAATAGTTTATTCATGCTCTCTGTACATTAGTAAACGTCAAAATATGTGGCCTTGGATTTCATTACTCTTGACATTGCACCCTTCGATTATCTCTTTGCAGTGTGTAGGGGTTTTTTTTTCCCCAAGCCTGATCTTATTTTTCTTTCTATGCATATGTATCTGAATATTTTCTACATCTACATATATACTCCGTTAGCCACCAAGCAGTGTGTGGCGGAGGGCACAATTCGCGCCAAAGTCATAATCCCCCCCCCCTTTCCCCCCTCTGTTCCACTCGTAGATTGCGCGAGGGAAAAACGACTGTCTGAACGCCTCAGTACGAGCTCTTATTTCCCTTATCTTTGAATGGTGACTATTGCGCGATTTGAAATATGCTCTACATCCTCGGTGAAGATCGGATTACGGAATTTAGTGAGCAGCCCCTTCTGTTTAGCGCGCTGTCTATCTGCAAGTGTGTTCTACTTCAAACTTTCTATGAGATTTGTAACACTCTCGCGATCGCTAAATGTACCAGTCACGAATCTTGCCGCTCTTCTTTGGACCTGCTCAATCTCTTGAATCAGACCCAACTGGTGGTTGGTGGTTGTTGGGATGTTTAAGGGGGACTAACCCAACTGGTAAGGGTCCCATACAGACGAACAATACTCCAAGACTGGACAAACTAACGTATTGTAAGCTATTTCCTTTGTTGAAGGACTGCATCGCTTCAGGATTCTACCAACAAACCGCAATCTAGAGTTCGCCTTACCCGTTACTTTGTAATCTGATCATTCCATTTGAGATCATTTCGAATAGTCACACTCAGATACTTGACGAACATTACCGCTTCCAAAGACTGGGTATTTATTTTGTACTCGTAGATTGAAGGGGATTTTCGCCTTGTTATATGCAGTAGGTTGCACTTACTGATATTGAGAGATAACTGCCAGTCATTACGCCACGCATTTATTTCTGAAAATCCTCATTGATTTGTTCACAACTTTCGTGTGATACTAGTTTCCTGTAGACTACAGAATCATCGGTAAACAGTCTATGGCTGCTGTCAATACCATCAACCAGATCGTTTATGTAAATCGTAAAAAGCAGAAGACGTATTACGCTGCCCTGGGGCACACCTGAAGTTACGCTTGTTTCTGTTGAAGCCACCTCATTCAGGACGACATACTGCTTCCTGTCTGTTAGAAAACTTTGTATCCAATCGCACATGTCATCGAATAGACCATAAGCGCGCACATTTTGTAGGGCCAGCTGCGTCTCACATGACCGCTGTTTCCTAAAACTGTGCTGGTTTCTGCAGATGAGATTCTCAGAGTCTAGAAAGGTCATTATGTCTGAACACAAAATATGTTCCATGATTCTACAACAAATTGATGTCAGTGAATTTGGCTGGTAATTATGTCGTCCGATTTTCTACCCTTTTTATAGATTGCTATGACCTGGGCCTTCTTCCAGTCCCGTGGAACTTTCTGCTGTTCCAATGATCTCTAATAGATGATGGGTAAGAATGGTGCTATATTTGTAGCATAGTCAACATAAAATCTTACGGGAATACCGTCTGGGCCAGATGCCTTCCTGGCGTCTAAGGATCTTAACTGTTTTACAATCCTAGATACACTAAACACTATGTCAGTCATCCTTTCGTTTGTTCGATAATTGAAAGAGGGAATGGTGCTGCAGTCCACTACCATAAACGAGTTTTTGAAGGCTAGGTTTAGAATTTCGGCCTTCTGTTTATCATCATCAGTTAATTACCCGCACTGTCACCAAGAGAAGGTATTGAATTATTTGTAGCATTCATAGATTTTACGTACGACTGAAATTTTTTGGGGTTATTTTTAGAATCTGCAGATAAATATTGCTTTCAAATTCGTTAAAAGAATCTCTCATTGTCCTTCTGAAAGCTGCTTTCATTTCGCATAATTTCTGATTGTCAGTGGGGCAGTGACTACTTTTAAAACGACTGTGCAAAATTCTCTGCTTTCTCAGCAACTTCCTAATATATTTGTTGTATCAAGATGGATCCTTTCCCTCCCCTATACTTTTGTTAGGCACATACTTCTCTAGCACATGGTGGACAATACCTTTAAATTCTGACCAAAGATGCTCATTATATTTGTGTCCCGCGGTGAATGCTTGGGGCTGACTATGAAGACATTCATTAATGACACTTTTATTTGCTTTCCCAAACAAGAAAACTCTACGCTGTTTCTTTGGTTTTTTGCAACTTCCACTGACATAGAAGCCACAACGACATTATGGTCGCTAATACCTTCTTCTAGATTAATTTCATCAAAAAGATCAGGTCTGTTTGTCGCCAAGATATCTAACATGTTCCCACCTCGAGTTGGTTTTCTTACCAATTGCTCAAGGTTGTATGTTGAGAGCGCTCCTAGAATAACTTCACACGAATCTTTGCTTCTGCCCCCTGTGATAAACGTGAAATTTTCTCAGTCAATGGATGCTAGCTTAAAGTCTCCACCAATAACTAATGGATAATTTGGAAATTTACTTCCTATGTACTCAAGACTTTCCCTGAAACGTTTCGCGACGTTTGTTGCGGATGCTGGTGGTCTATAAAAACATCCTAATACAATGGTCAATACTTGTCTGATTGACAGCTTTATCCAGACTATTTCACAGTCCGACCCAGTATCCATCTCAACTGCGTTTAAACAGCTTTTAACTGCAATGAACACACCACCTTCCATAGCATCAATCCTATCATTCATAAACATTGTCCAATCCGATTTCAAAATTTGACTGCTTTTTATGTCTGGTTTCAACCAGCTTTCAGTACCTAATACAATATTGGCATTGCTACTGTTTATTTCGGAGATTATCTCGGGGATCTTGCTACAGACACTTCGACAATTTACTAACATGAGATTAAGCATATTTAAATCCTTTGGAATGGCCTGTTTAGGCGAACTAACAATTTTTACAGTTGGCACACCCACATCAGTGTCATGAACTGGTAATTTTTCAGGCCACCATCACTAGTACTCTATTATATATCCACTTGCTCATTTGCCACTTGCTGCTTGCCCATAATGCTCCAAACGGTCTCAATTGGGGAGAGTTCAGACGAACTTGCTGGTCAAGGTGGGTTTTGGCAAGCACAAAGACAAGCAGTAGAAGCTCTCATCATGTGCAGAAGAACATTAATCCTGCTGAAATGTAAACCCAGGATGGCTTGTCACGAAGGGCAACAAAATGAGGTATAGAATATCGTCGATGTACTGCTGTACTGTAAGTGTGTCGCAGATGATAAACAAAGGGGTCTTGCTATGAAATTAAATGAACCCCAAACCACCATTCCTGGTTGTCATGCCATAAAGTAACGGTTTGGTATCCCACTGCTGTCCGGGTAGTCTACTCCACTAAATGAGATTCAGACAACCACTGATCAGCGAAAATGTGCCTGGAGATGCCCTGGGCAGCAGGGGATACCAGCATGACAGTCACCCCCCATACAGTCCGAAAACCAGGACTGATGGTCTGAGTTACCATTTCTTTTCATAGCAGGACCCCTTTGTTTGTCATCTGTGGCACCCTTACAGTACAGGTATGTGTAGACAATATTCTATGCCATTCATAGCAAGACATCCTGGGCTTACTTATCAGCAAGATAATGCCCATCTGCACACCATCACAGTTTCCCCATGCTTGCAAATCGTACCTTAGCCGGCAGGGTCGCCGGATCTCTCCCCAACTGAGAACGTTTGGAGCTTTATGGGAAGGGCCTTCCTACCAGCTCAGGATTTTGACGATCCAGCGCGCCAATTGGACAGAGTTTGGCGTGTTGTCCCTCAGGACATGTAACAACTCTACCAATCAATAACAAGCGGAATAACTGCTTGCTTAAGGATCACAGGGGGACCAGCACGTTATTGATTTGCTCAGTTTGGGAACTGTTTTTCTGTAAATGTACGTCACTTCTTCCGATTTCCGTCCCTTTCGGATAATTCCTCCATGGTGCGTCGTTTTTTCCGTAGAGTGTATAATAGAAGTTTTGCAATTCCGTATCAGGTGGACGCAAAAGGCCACAGATCCGCAAAACAGGCTGGATGCTGCACCACAATAATGCACTGTCTCATATTGCAAGTGTTACTGAACATCTTGCAAAAGTCAATGTGCACTGCATCCCTTACCCTCCTTATAGTCCGGATTGAGTCCTGTATGACTTTTTGTTATTCCTTAACCTAACGCCACTCCTTGGTGAGAGGTATTCTCCATCATCAGAAGCATTAGAGAAAGCTTTAGGAACGATACCGAAAGAGCTTTCAAAAACATGGTTTCCAGCATGTTTTTATTACTATTATTTTTTTTTACACGCAGGAATGCTGGGACATATGCATCACATCTGAAGGAAACTATGTTGAGGACCATCAAAATTACGATGAGTAAAGGTATGATGTCAAAAAAATTATGAACACTCTTTATTGAGCAGCCCTTGTATATATACCATGGGGGTGAAACTCATATAGGACATCTGACAACATGACCTTGGTTTGCTGCCAGGCCACTTGGAATGCTGCAAGTTTATCAGTCTTTTCTATTATCGTTTTCATACTGAGTGATTTAACGTCTTCCATATTTGTTTTCGTTTCGTAGTAAATAAACAGATGTTGATCTCATCACATTGTGCTCCTAACTACGAATTCTTGTGAGTATTGCACTCTCAGAATTGCGATGTGGATGAGTTGTTCGTATTCTGTCTGATTCTTGCTTGCATCTGTAACATTGGGCGAGGTAAATGATTCCATATTTATGTTTCATATGAAACAGAAGCTGGTTTCGTTGCATGGTGTTCTGTGGACTCATACATATTTGTTGCTGCTTACGAATTCACGCGTGAACGTCGTAATTTTCGTTGTGGGCTATATCTACATGTTATGAACCTAGCAGCACGTCTCTGAATTCGTTCCATGTCTCCCATCACAACTGCATGATCAAGACTCCAAATGCGGGAGTTATAATCCGGAAATCGCTGCAGTAATTTATTTATTTATTTATTCAGTCCTTCAAATCCTACATGTATAGAATATATACAAGGATACTGGACATGGCTAGGTATTTACAAGATAAAATACAGTTTGGATTGCATTCCTAAGGACTAGATATTGAAGTAATTTAGCAAAGAATCATACATACAACAAACATTAGAAGCAACATAAAAAGTTGAATATTCATCATGATCTTTATTTTTGTTGTTTGTCTTCTAGGTACTCTGTCAGACAGTAAAAGCAATGATCAATTAAATATGCCTTTAGTTCAGCCTTAAAGCTACTGAGTTTACCTACTGTTTTAATGTGGTTAGGCAGATTAGTGTAAATCTTCATCCCAGTATGTAGTGTGCGTTTTTGGCACAATGATGTTCTCACCTGTTTCATACGAAGGTAAGATTTTTGCCTTGTATTGTAAGTATGTATATCTTATTTTTTAATAAATAAGATATCTGGGTGTCTATCAATATATTGTTTGATGAAAACTGATGTTTCGTAGATAAAAATGCAAGGAAGAGGAAGAACTGACAGTTTTTTGAATATGGATCTGCATGATTTCGTATTGTTTACCCCTTCAATAATTCTTAATATTCTCTTTTGCATCCTGAAAAGTTTAAAATTTGTTGTTGCATTGCCCCAGAAGATTATGCCATATTTAATTGCTGAATGCACATAGGAGTAGTATACATTTAACAGGCTGGCTTTGCTGCAACAAGTTTTTAAGACCTTCATCGCATAGCAGGTTCTGCTTAGTTTTCTTTGCAAATATTCTATTGCACCTCCCATTTTGTGTTACTCTGGAGCCAGAGTCCCAGAAATTTTGTGCTGTCAACACTTTCAAGAACTCTGACCCTAAGTTCTATTTGTATGTTTCGGTTGTGTCTTCCTTTTAGATTATAGAAGTTCAGTGCTACTGTCTTTTCTTTGTTTATAATTAGCCTGTTATAGCTAAACCACTGTTCTACACTGTTCATTGTTTGGATAGTGGAGTCTTTTAGTTTTTCTTCTGTTTTACCACTAATAAGGAAGCTTGTATCGTCTGCAAATTGGAATGTAGTTTGGCAATATTTGTTGTACATAAGATGATTGACATAGAGGAGAAACAGAATGGGTCCTAACACTGATCCTTGAGGGACGCCATATTTCACATTTTCATATCCTGAATAGTAGTAGCTGATTTTGTTACGGTCAGTATATTGCACTTCAGCCACCTGTTTGCGTATTATATTGATTTCCTTGACTGATGCATTGCAATTTTCCAAAAAATATATTATAAATGTGTAGGCTTCCACAGCATAAAGTTTTTTAGCTACAGTACCATGTCATTTTATAAGAGACTATATAAATAAATGTTATGGTCACGGTTGCAGTGCCCTTCTTTACGTCTACTGGTGTATATTTGTTGTCAGGAATCACTCATATCTTGTCATGACTGTTCTACTGAGCATGATATTATGGCATAATTTTAAAAGACGTTTATATAATTGGTCCCTTGCGGCGGAAGGAGTGGAGAATTTTATTGTTATAGGTTACTGTTGCGGCGGGAGTGGGGGTCTGCTGTTGTCTATTGCTTCTTACAGCGTGTGCCATAATCAGCGCAGAGCATCTACCTTGTCCTTGATGGAGCCTAACACATCCTGCTCCCTTCACTGCTGAAGAAAATGGGCTGCACACAAATCCTGCGGAGGCATTTACCAGTCCTGTTAGTGACATTCTCGACAGAAGATATGTGCCCTGCTGCTGCTGCAGTTTATCGATTTCGTGCCCACATAGCTTTTTTTGATTCGTTGCCTTGGATGTGCAGATCTATGAAGGCCTGCAGCCATTGTCCAAAATTTTGTTCACAACCTTTTGAGATCAGGTGTTATACTGTGAGCACCACTTAGGCGCTGCACGTGAATAGCAGGAGACTGACTGGCTGATTTCTACTGTACTGGCTAGTGGTTGGACTGAGCTTCTAAATACTTGTCCGTATGTGTAGGCTTGTGATATACTGTGTGCCCTGGTGTGAATATACTGTGTGTTCTGGTGTGCTGTCCATTGCCCTATATTTTTGCATGTCTAGGACTGTAAGTACGATATTCTTCTGAACTACGATCATGAACTCGAACTTCTCGTGCATTTTGTTGAAGTAATCGTTAACCTTGTGTTGCTCTTTCTCAGCACGGGTCATATAGTGTATATGTCGTCCACGTATCTTAACTATCACTGCGGGTGTAAGGAAGTGGAACGAAGTGCCATTGTCTCAAAGGGCTCCATGAATATGTTGGTTGCTAATGGAGATAGGGGAGAACCTGATGCTGTGTAATCTGTCTGCTCGTCATTTGAAGTATGTTGATGACAAACATAAACTTATCATGTCGCATTTGTCTGGCGGGACATGGTCGTGTAGACTACAAACTATTTCATCTACTGGCATATTTGTAAATTGTGACTTTATGTCGAAGCTGACGATGATGTCCATGAGTAAATTGTTTCTCTATTTATGCATTATGTAAAGTGTATCGAGTTGTTTCCATAAGAGGGCATTAAAGGATGGTCTTCCTTGTGTACTTACGGTACTCCATAAATTCTAAGTGAAACTGGGATTTAGGGGATGTGTCCCTTGGTTATACCATTTTCAATTCTTAAGTTCTTGATTAAGGTCTGTTCTTTCAAACAATTTTGACTGTAGGTTTCACCCTTAGTTCATTGTAGATGGGATCATTTAATAATTTTTCATCTTGTCTTCATATTGCGTGGTATTGTTGTTCGTAGTTGTTTCCACACAAGGGGGGGGGGGGGGGGGGCTGATTTGGTGGAGGAGACCAAACAGCAAGGTCATCAATCTCATCGGCGGCTTAGGGAAGGACGAGGAAGGAAGTTGGCCGTGCCCTTTCAAACGAACCATCCCGGCACCTGCCTGAACCAACTTGGGAAATCTCGGAATACCTAAATCAGGATGGGTGGAGGCGGGATTGAACCATCGTCCTCCCCCGAATACGAGTCCTTTGGGCTAATCACTCTGCCACCTCGCTCGGCGCGTGGTATCCAAGATGGCACTAGCGTTATCTGTATCTACTTGTAATATCACAACTTCGTTGTTCTTCCTCAGCTCTTGAGTAGCTACACTTTCCTCAAGGCTGACATTGTGCCCAGGCGGCTTAGCACGCAGTGCAATTTTGAACGGTTCGCTACCTAACTTTCTTCTCTTCTGTCACAGAAGTGTGCCAAGGTACTGCTTCCATGGACTCCATGATTTCTTCTGTACGCATCCGCTCAGCTGTGGCAGTGACATTCAGTCCCTTAGCCAGAGCTTCTGTGGCCACGCTGCTGATGAAAAGCCGACCTCTCTGACCGAGCGGTTCTAGGCGCTTCAGTCCGGAACGGCGTGACCGCTACGGTCGCAGGTTCGAATCCTGTCTCGGGCATGGATGTGTGTGATGTCCTTAGGTTATTTAGGTTTAAGTAGTTCTAAGTTCTAGGGGACTGATGACCTCAGCTGTTAAGTCCCATAGTGCTCAGAGCCATTTTTTTGCTGATGAAAAGAGATAAGAGATTTATCACTGTGTGAGTTGCATCCGGTTGAGTCTTAGTGTTCCGTGTCTTCTATGCTAGCTGCTGAAATTTCTTCCTCTGCCAACTGGCTGTTGTTTTAGTGGTTGCACACGCTTGCAGGTGAGTAATTCTGTGCAGCTTATTCTGGTCGATCAATGATCGTGTAGCTGACAGTAAAACATTTACCTCCATTTCTATTAGCACTGCGGCCACCGAAGCACTGGCTAAGGGACTAAACTTTGCGGTCACACATGAACGGATCCCTAAAGAGGAAATCATCAATTCCTTGGAAATAGATGTCTGGTACATATCTACATAGAAGTCAACAAAATTATGCAGGAAGCAGTTCGAATTTTAGTAAGTGCCGTACCATGAAGACACAACCTTTGCCATGAGGGAAGGACAACCATCACAGCGCTGAATAAGAACAACGAAATTGTGATATTACATTCAACGCTACTGTCATCTTGACACCATGCGGTATGTAGACAAGGCGAAAGAGTTATTATATGACACCATCTATAATGAACTAAGGTTGGAGTCTACAGCCAAGATAGTTCGAAAGACGCAGACCTTAATCAAGGACTCAATAATTGACGCTGACACAACCGAGGGACTCATTCCCAAAATCCCGTTCCATCTACAATTTATGGAGTGCCAAAAGGACTCAAAGAAGGTCATTCTTTTTAAGTATGATTGTAAATGGGACAACGCAAATACGTACAATTTGGCATAGTATCTAGCCTGCAAATTAAGATCTCTAGTTGGCAAAACGAATACTTATGGCAAGAACACGATGCTCTTTATAGAACACATAAACAGAGAAACAATTTTACCGACGAACATCATGGTCAGCTTCGACATAAAGTCACTGTGCCAGGAGACGAAACTGTTCGCCTGCCTGCAAGACTATGTCCCACCAGACAAACGTGACCTTGTTGATTTATGTTTATCATAAACATACTTCAAATGACAAGAAAAATACTACGAAGAGGCAGACGACATAGCAATGGGTTCTCCCCTTTCCCTATCAGCAACAGAAATATTCATGGAGGTCTTAGAAGCAATGCCGTAATTCTGCTTCTTTACGCCCACTTTGGTGATTCAGAAACATGGTCAACACTTATGCTGTATCACAGTAAGGTGGAGCAACACGGGGTTCACGAATGCACGAGAAGATCCAGTTCATGCTCGAAGTTGAGAAGAATAGAAATGAATGTAGGACAATGGGTGGCACACTAGGGCGCAGACTATATCAGAAGCCTTCACATGTGGACAGGTTTTATATGCCCAATGCAACCACTACCATGCACAGAAGAACTGTGATTCGTTCTCTGAGTATTCGTGCACAGTGCCTAAGTGATGTTCATGAAAATGCCTGAGCTCAAAAGGCTGCGAACAACGTTCTTGGCCAATGGCTACAACCCTAAATCGATCCTCACAGCCATAGCAACGTATAAAACAAAGCAAAATAGGTAGTAGTAAATCAGCTGCAGCCAGCAGTGCACTTACGTTATGTGAAGAATGTCACTGACCAGATTGGTAAATACCTTCGCTGGGATGGTGCCTAGCTCATCTTCTAGAGCAGCCACTGATTCACGATGTACCAGGCACCCCCAAAGACAAGGCAGATGCTCTACACACTGTAGACATGTACAAGGGAGTTTGCGAGTGTGGAGAAGTTTAAATCGGCGAATCTAACAGACCAGTAGTAACGCGCATAGGGGAGCACGAGTGCTAAAGTCGACTTGGGCAGCACAACAATCCTGCAGTGGCCGAACACTTGAAAGAATGCTTCAAGGAAATAAATTTTAAGGAAACCTGCGTACTTGCCACGCAGCTAGGGGTGGTGAAATGCAGTATTGGAGATGCCATCGAAATATTAAAACACGCCAACATCAATACAGAGGATGGACTTGGGTTGCTCCATCCTAGCTACCAGCCATCAGAGCCCAGCAGACCGAACTAACGACGCGAGACGTGAGCTTTACCGACGAGTAACTGGCGCCGCGCGGCCTACGTCCCACATGTGGAAAACGAGAATCCACACCCTCTACACTAATGACTAACAGTCACAACACAGGCAGATCCCCAGCCCCTCCACCACAGTAACATATGACAGTAAAGTTTACCACTCTTCTGCCACAAGACACAAATTACACTGAGGAGTCACTTTAATGTGACCACCTGCCAAGAGCCAGACCACTGTGAGACGTGTAGGAAGGGAGTCAGTGAGGTTCCAGAAGATACTGACGGGGATGTGGAGCCATTTCATGGCCAGCTGTGCTAGGTTTCTCAGTTGAGGATCCATGGTGCGAACAGCGTGAATGAGATGGTTGCACAGATTGTCGATTGGGTTTAAATCCGAGGAGTTTGGTTGCCAGAGGAGTAAGATAAACTCTGCGTGGTTCTGTTCTAACCACACACATTCACTTTTGCTGAGAAAAAATAAATTGCATGTAAGGATGGATATTGTTCTCAAGGATAGATACATACTTGTAGGCCGGCAGGAGTGGCCGTGCGGTTCTAGGCGCTACGATCTGGAGCCGAGCGACCGCTACGGTCGCAGGTTCGAATCCTGCTACGGGCGTGGATGTGTGTGATGTCCTTAGGTTAGTTAGGTTTAATTAGTTCTAAGTTCTAGGCTTCTGATGACAGAAGTTAAGTCGCATAGTGCTCAGAGCCATTTGAACCATACTTGTGTTAATCCATTGTACCTTTCAGAATGACGCGATCACCCAGGGAATGCCATGGAAACCTTCCTTAAACGATAAAGCTCCCTCCTCCAGCATGGAGTCTTCTGACGATAGTTGTAGTATGTCTGCTTTCGGGCGTTTCACGTCGCATACGCCAACAGCCATCTGTCAGATGGAGCATATAACATGATTCATCTGTAAAGGCTATTTGTCACTACCCAGTGGACATCCAGTTCGGGTACTTCCGTACAAATTCCACCCTTCGCCGCAGATGAACAGCAATTAGCTGTACGGTTGTTGAGGAGACACTGTTGGTAGCCCCCTGGTTAATCTGGGCGATCAGTTGCTCAACAGTAGAGCCAGGCACCTGCTGTGGAGGCCCAGGCGGAGCAATGTTTGCGGAACGGTTGTTGAGGAGACACTGTTGGTAGCCCCCTGGCTAATCTGGGCGAGCAGTTTCTCAACAGTTGCACGTCTGTTCGCTAGTACACACCTCCATAGCTATCGTTCACCCCTATCATCTATGACCCGTGATGCACCACAGTTGCCTTGGCGCCAGTTTTGGATAGCACTACTTTGTCATGCATAGTATACTTTAACCACAGCGACACGTGAACAGCTCACAAACTTTGCCGTTTGGGAAATGCTTCCACCTTAGCCCACACTCCTCCCCGATTGGCTTTATATGCAATCCACTACTAGTGCTGTTACCTGCCGTCTGTGGGGGGTTATTGCACTTTTACGTCGAACATAGGTGGTAGTTACGTTAATGTGACTGGACTGTGTATATCAACGTTTTTTGTTTTTTTTTTTAATTCTGCCAAAGTTCATGCTCAGTAGACCGGTCATGAAAAAAGTAATGACTGTGAGCAACAACTCAGAAGAAAGTCACTTTAACTGTAGCCGAAACGTTGGTTCATCTGTAAAACTTTTTTACAGAATGACGTGGCACCATTTTCAAACAAACCTAAGTCTCCCAATGGTGTTGCCTAATACGTGTAACATTATGTTCTCGTTCGACTGCTACTTCTATGTTGCTCCTCTGTCTGGAATTCATACCTGACAGGATAATAAAGAAAACAAAAAGATTTAAAGAAGAGCATTGCGTTTCGTCATCGGTTCGTGTAGTAAGCGCGAAAGTTTCGCAGAGATGCTCTCCCAGCTCCAGTGGCAGACCTTAAAAGACAAGCATCGCTGTATCACGATGTTGTTTGACGTTAAAATTCTGAGATCGCACCTTCCTGGTAGACACAGCTAATTTGTTGCTTCCTCCTATGTAGACTTCGCAGAAAGCCCAATGAAAGTAAAACCAGAGAGTTTCGAGATCACAAAAAGACTTATCTTACTGTCATTCTTCCCGCTTCCCGTTAGGGACAATAACAGAAAAAGGGAGGGGTGGCGATAGTAACAGGAAAAGGGGTGTTGGTGACGGGGAGGGCGGAGGTACAGTGGTACCTAAATACCTTCTGCTACTACTCTTCGTAAAGCGGTTCGCGGAATATTGAAGTAAATGTAGATATTCGTATACAGCTTTTTCGTTTTTCACAGTGAGTGTAGGTCTTTCGTGTACCACAATTATGTCAGCGCAGTCAAGAGATTTGACAATGTATCCAGCAGAGTACTGGTGGCAAATTGTTGTGAAAATAGTTCCAGTGACACAATGTAGCCTGTTGCCTTTCAAAACCTTTGCTGTCCGCCACAAGAAGCAAACATTTCTACTCATTTTCTCTGCTGCTTCTGGCAATAGCGATTGAATCAAGAGCCGGCCGAAGTGGCCGTGCGGTTAAAGGCGCTGCAGTCTGGAACCGCAAGACCGCTACGGTCGCAGGTTCGAATCCTGCCTCGGGCATGGATGTTTGTGATGTCCTTAGGTTAGTTAGGTTTAACTAGTTCTAAGTTCTAGGGGACTAATAACCTCAGCAGTTGAGTCCCATAGTGCTCAGAGCCATTTGATTGAATCAAGAAAGTAAACGGAACATATCATCTACTGCAGAAGTATATGCTGTCTCTCTACTAAAGTTTATTTTTGAATCACACTGCATGCCAAATTTACAAGTGTTCTCAGGAGACTAACAAACATGTTTTTTGCTGAAACTTTAGCGAACAGATGGGTGATGACTGTCTGAGATAAGTTTAAACATGACACACTCGACAGTCTGAAATCAGATAAAATTAATGTTCTGCAGGAGGGAGAGTGTCTTGTGTGTATCGCAGCCTCTCATATCAGATGAAGTGACACCAAATATCTGAGGAGCAGCCTTTGTCAACTTGAAATGGAGGAGAAAATTTGCTTATGGGGCAGAGGTCGCCGAACCAAGGTGACGCGCTAGCGATCGCCTCGGTGCAGGGAGTTCGAAAACGTTGGTTGGAGAAATTTTCACTGTCGGCAGAGAGACGATAGTTAGCGGCGTTCCGTTAATCTGCATCTACATCATACTACCAAGTAACATAGCTCGATATAAACTTAAAACCATACATAGAAAGAGTTGCTACAGTATAGTACAGATAGTAACTGAAGGAATTTCTCAACGAAATGAACATAAATTACACTTTTATTGAAAGACAATAATTACACTGAAGTCACCGATATTCGTGATAGTCCTGTGGACATGACAAACGGCGGGTCGTCGGCCTTAATAGAGTTGTGATCACCAGGGACGGCAGTTAGTGCTCTGCAGCGAGCTCCCATGCTAAGGGGTTCTTATGGTAGATTTGGAGAATATTACGCCCATTAAACATTATGCCTTCCCACACCATAACACTTAGATCACCAAGACGATCATGTTCGACAATGTTCCTGGGTCCATTACGTGTTCCCACCTCTCGTTCATGCTGTATGTTGATGACCTTGCAGACAATATTAATAGTTAAATCAGGCTTTTTGCAGATGATGCTGCATAAATATTCAGTCAGATGTTGATAAGATTTCAGCGTGGTGCAGAGACTGGCAGCTTGCTCTAAATGTTCAGAAATGTGAAATTTTGCGCTTCACGGAACGGAAAAACGTAGTATCCTATGACTCAGTTGGAATCGGGCAACTGATACAAATCCCTCGGTATAGCACTTTGTATGGACATGAAATGGAATGATCACATAGGTTGAGTCCTGGGTAAAGCAGGTGGCAAACTTCGGTTTATTGGTAGAAAACTGGAAAAATGCAAACAGTCTACAAAAGAGATTGCCTACAAAATGATTCAAATGGCTCTGAGCACTATGGGACTTAACTTCTGACGTCATCAGTCCCCTAGAACTTAGAACTACTTAAACCTAACTAACCGAAGGACATCACACAGATCCATGCCCGAGGCAGGATTCGAACCTGCGACCGTAGCGGTCGCGCGGTTCCAGACTGTAGCGCCTAGAACCGCTTGGCCATCCGGGCCGGCGATTGCTTACACATCGCTCGTGCGACCGGTTATAGAATATTGTTCAAGCGTGTGGGAGCCGTATCAGATAGGACTACCAGGAGATACTGAACGAAACAGAGAAGGGCAGCACGAATGGTCACAGATTTGCTTAATCCATGAGAAAGCGTCACAGAGATACTAAAGGAACTGAAATGGCAGACTTGTGAAGACAGACGTAAACTATCCCGTGAAAGTCTATTAACAAAGTTTCAAGAACCGGCTTTAAATGATGACTCTAGGGATATACTAAAACTCCCTGTGTATCGCTCACATAGGAATAGTGAGGATAAGACTAGAATAATTACTGCGCGCATAGAGGCATTCAAACAATCATTCTTCCTCGCGTCATACGTGAAAGGAACAGGAAGAAACAGTAACAACTGGTACAATGGGACGTACCCGCTGTCGTGTATCTCACCGTGGTTTGCAGAGTACAGACGTAGGTGTAGACGTAGATATAAGCGTACATCCAGCATTGTTGAGCATGATTGTTTTGGTGGGTGTGTTATGGTATGGGGAGGCATAATGTGCGTGGGTGTACTGACTTTTGGACATGGACCACTCACTGTTCAGCGTTGTTGTGACACTACACTCCTTTCCTGTGTGCATCTATTCTAGTGTGTATTCAGCCCTGATTTCATTTTTATGGATAACATTGCGCGGTCGCATTGAACAGAGCGGGTGGAGGAGTTGGTGGAACGAGAGGATATTCTGCAACTGGACTGAAATGCCCGTTCGCCAATTTAAATCCTATCGAGCATAGAGCACGTGTGTGATGCTTTGGAGAAGTACGAGGGTTGGCTGGCTCTGAGCACTATGGGACTCAACTTCTGAGGTCATCAGTCCCCTTGAACTTAGAACTATTTAAACCTAAGGACATCACACACATCCATGCCCGAGGCAGGATTCGAACCTGCGACCGTAGCGGTCGCGCGGTTCCAGACTGTAGCGCCTAGAACCGCTTGGCCACTCCGGCCGGCACGAGGGTTGGAACTTTAATAGTGGCAACTATTCATTTACAGCTCGTAAAAAACAGATACGTGTTTCAAAGTTTTACTGAGCTTCAAAGGAGTCACCAGAATTATGTATAACCCGTTGTCAGCGATGTGGAAGTCGTAGAATATTCTTTGCAGTGCCAGTTGTGTTGACAGTTCGAGCGGCGCGGTCTATTGCCCGACGAATTTGTAGCAGCTCTGAAGCGAATGCCGTGAAGTGTTTCCTTCAGTTTAGCTGGTCGTAGGTTGTGTTCCAAAAATGAACAGCATAGAGACAGAAGTGACGACACTTTCTGTAGGATCTGACCGTCATTTTGCAGGACAATGCTCAAGCACATACAGTGCAAGCTGTTACTGATTTGTTTGACTGATGGGGCTGCTAAGTGCTATACCACCTACTGCACTCCCCTTACGTAAGCCCTCCTGAGTCAACTCGATTTCTGAACTGAAGGAAACACTTCACGGCACTCGCTACAGAAGTGCTACAAAGTCGTCAGGCAATAGACCGCACCGCTCGAACTGTCAACGCAACTGGCACTGATAAGAGTATCCTACGACTTCCACATCGCTGGCAACGGGTTTTACACAATGCAGGTGACTACTTTGAAGGCCAGTAAAACTTTGAAGCACGTATGTATTTTGTACGAGCTGTAAATAAATAGTTGCCACTATTCAAGTTCCAACCCTCGTGCGCTGCAGCACGTCCACATGTACTGACGATCATACAGCAATTGTCAGCCGCGCTGGGGGAGGAATGGAACTCCCCACCACAAGAACTCCCTAATAACCTTGCGATCAGCATGGGAGCGCTTTGAAGAGCATGTGCTGCCATCTGTAGTAATCACACATTCTATTAATAGCCATGTCCCGCCTTTTGCAAAGTCCAGAGGACGATAATGATTAGCGGTTACTTCAGTGTAATTACTGTCTTTGAATAAAAGTGTCCTTTCGATTCGCCTCCATTTCTTTCACTTACCTCTTGTACTATCACTGTAGCAGTTCTTTCTGTGTATAGTCCAAGTTTCATGTTGTTATTGTTGTTGTTGTGGTCTTCAGTCCTGAGACTGATTTGATGCAGCTCTCCATGCTACTCTATCCTGTGCAAGCTTCTTCATCTCCCGGTACTTACTGCAACCTACATCCTTCTGAATCTGCCTAGTGTATTCATCTCTTGGTCTCCCTCTACGATTTTTACCCTCCACGCTGCCCTCCAGTACTAAAGTGGCGATCGTTTGATGCCTCAGAACATATCCTAGCAACCGATCCCTTCTTCTAGTCAAGTTGTACCACAAACTCTTCTTCTCCCCAATTCTGTTCAATACCTCCTCATTAGTTATGTGACCTACCCATGTAATCTTCAGCATTCTTCTGTAGCACCACATTTCGAAAGCTTCTATTCTCTTCTTGTCCAAACTATTTATCGTCCATGTTTCACTTCCATACATGGCTACACTCCATACAAATACTTTCAGAAACGACTTCCTGACACTTAAATCTATACTCGATGTAAATAAATTTCTCTTCTTCAGAAACCCTTTCCTTGCCATTGCCAGTCTACATTTTACGTCCTCTCTACTTCGACCATCATCAGTTAGTTACTTTGCTCCCCAAATAGCTAAACTACTTTACTACTTTAAGTGTCTCATTTCCTAATCTAATTCCCTCAGCATCACCTGACTTAATTCCTGAGGAGCGTGCACGGATAGCCGAAGTGTTTAAGGCGACCAGTCGCAATAATCGGGAAATCCGGATTCGGATCTCGGTCCGACACAAATGTCGAACAATTTATGCGATATGAAATCGAAGTATGCGGTCACTGTTAGCATTATTTCACTTAGCAAGAGGACTGTGAACACAGGTCTGCAGACTATAACTATGTGTGCTTGTAAATGATTGGTTGTTGGCAGCAGATATGGTTTGCCTGTGAGTGGTCACTTTTACCTATCTCAATTGATCTCTGCAACCAGCCAGTCCGCAAGCACATCCATGTGCTGGCCTTCAAGTGAGCAACTGAAAAGTGTCGCATGTTAATTTTGTGGGATTACTTGGTATGTCTCAAAATTGTTTTCATGCTACTTTATTTTTCGAAAATTATCGAGAAACCTGGATATTGATGTACGTAAAAATTTATATGCTTTTAGTGAAATGTTCTTTTGGGGGAGAGTGGAGTATTATGATCTCCTTTTCCCCCCACCCCTCCCATTGACTCACCCATTGGATCCAAATTTGGTTCTTAAATCAACTCGGAAACGAATGCGCTGCACATACTGCCATTACAATCAGTTACGGACGGCTTAATATATGAAGGTGATCTGCACATCACACAGAGACGTTAAACTTGGCTCGTTCACAGCAGCTTTTCGAGTGTCGAGCGAGATGATACAGAAATCATCAGAAGACCAAAATTAATTACAAAACGGATTAGACAAGATATCGGCATACTGCGAAAAAATGCCAGTTGTCCCTGAACGATAAAAAGTGATGTATTCCACATGAAAACTAAAAATATTACGTTAAATTTCTGTTACACGCTCACGCAAACATAAAACCTGTCAATTCAACTAAATACCTATGGATTACGATTACAAAGAATTACAGTGGAATAATCATATAGATGAACATCAAGAAAAGCAAAACGAGGAAAATGGAATGTAATCGAATTAAGTCGGGTGAAGCTGAGGGAATTAGATTAGGAAATGAGACACTTAAAGTAGTAAAGGAGTTTAGCTATCTGGGGAGCAAAATAACTGATGATGGTCGAAGTAGAGGGTTCAAATGGCTCTGAGCAATATGGGACTTAACATCTGGGGTCACCAGTCCCCTAGAACTTGGAACTACTTAAACCTAACTAACCTAAGGACATCACACACATCCATGCCCGAGGCAGGACTCGAACCTGCGACCGTAGCAGTCGCGCGGTTCCGGACTGAGCGCCTAGAACCGCTCGGCCACCGCGGCCGGCGGTCGAAGTAGAGAGGATGTAAAATGTAGACTGGCAATGGCAAGGAAAGCGTTTCTGAAGAAGAGAAATTTGTTAACATCGAGTATAGATTTAAGTGTCAGGAAGTCGTTTCTGAAAGTATTTGTATGGAGTGTAGCCATATATGGAAGTGAAACATGGACGATAAATAGTTTGGACAAGAAGTGAATAGAAGCTTTCGAAATGTGGTGCTACAGAAGAATGCTGAAGATTAGATGGGTAGATCACATAACTAATGAGGAGGTATTGAATAGAATTGGGGAGAAGAGGAGATTGTGGCACAGCTTGACAAGAAGAAGGGACCGGTTGGTAGGACATGTTCTGAGGCATCAGGGGATCACAAATTTAGCATTGGAGGGCAGCGTGGAGGGAAAAAATCGTAGAGGGAGACCAAGAGATGAATACACTAGGCAGATTCAGAAGGATGTAGGTTGCAGTAAGTACTGGGAGATGAAGAAGCTTGCACAGGATAGAGTAGCATGGAGAGCTGCATCAAACCAGTCTCAGGACTGAAGACCACAACAACAAGAACAATCATATAAAAATCATGCTATGCTGAAGGAGAACCAAAGATTCCGTTTTATTGACGCAACACTTTGTAGATGCAACTGACGTACTAGAGAGATACCTACATTACGCTTGTCCGTCCTCTTCGAGAGTTTGCTGCGGTCTATGGGATCCCTACCAGATATGACTGAGCAGTATATCGAAAAAGTTCAAAGAAGGCAAGCTCGTTTTATGTTATCGTAGAACAGGGGGGAGTGTGTGAGCGATATGAGAAAGCAATTGGGGTAGCAATCATTCAAATAAAAGGCATTTTCCGTTACAGCGAGATCATTTCACAAAATTACTATAACTAGTTTCTCCTTCCACCTATAATGGTAAAACTGACCAGCGTGATAAATAAGATAAACGTGGAAGATAGCCGGCCGTTGTGACCGAACGGTTCTAGGCGCTTCAGTCTGGAACCGCGCGACCGCTACGGTCGCAGGTTCGAATCCTGCCTTTGGCATCGATGTGTGTGATGTCCT
Organism: Schistocerca americana; assembly: GCF_021461395.2. NCBI lineage: Eukaryota > Metazoa > Arthropoda > Insecta > Orthoptera > Acrididae > Schistocerca > Schistocerca americana. The sequence goes on from NC_060124.1 coordinate 131,538,401, forward strand.
TAGGTTATTTAGGTTTAAGTAGTTCTAAGCTCTGGGGGACTGATGACCTCAGATGTAAAGTCCCATAGTGCTCAGAGTCGTTTGAACCATTTGAACCATTTGAACCATGGACGATAAACAAAACAAAAAATATAAATAAGTAAAATAAGAGAAATCAGAGATTACACAGAAAGATTTAGGTGTTCATTTTTCCATGTGCTATTCGAGATGCAACGTCGGAGTAAGAGTCAGAAAGTGGTTCGGTGAACCCTTTGCCACACACTTAAAATATCAGCTGCAGAGTAATCAAATGCTGCTTGAATATGAACGCAGATGCTAGCCAAGCCTGCAGTTTTCACTGTTGTATTTGACCACGAATGTCCTCAATAGGTCGCATGTATCAGTCGTGGTCAGAACAGTTTTCTGTGTGGCTGAGAGTTCATTGTGATGAAAATAAAATTTAAAAAAAGTAAATTCGAACGTGGGCAAATTGTTGGTGCTCGTATGGTGAGTGCTTCCGTAAAACGACTCTGAGCACTATGGGACTTAACATCTGAGGCCATCAGTCCCCTAGACTCAGAACTACTTAAACCTAACTAACCTAAGGGCGTCACACACATCCATGCCCGAGGCTGGATTCGAACCTGCGCGGTTCCAAACTGTAGCGCCTAGAACCGCTCGGCCACAACGGCCGGCTATCTTCCATGTTTATCTTATTTATCACGCTGGTCATTTCTCCCATTATAGGTGGAAGGAGAAAGTAGTTATACTAATTTCGTGAAATGATCTCGCTGCAAAGAGAAATGCCTTTTATTTGAATGATTGCTACCCCAATTGGGTTCTCATATCGCTCACACACTCCCCCCTGTTCTGCGATAATATAAAACGAGCTGGCCTTCTTTGAACTTTTTCGATATACTGCTCAATCATATCTGGTAGGGATCCCATACAGCGCAGTAAACTCTCGAAGATGACAGACAAGCGTAATGTAGGTATCTCTCTAGTACGTCAGTTGCATCTACAAAATGCTTCCGTAACCAAGATAGCTGAAGTGTTTGGTGTTTCAAGAGGCACTGTATCGAAGATTTATACCGCATACGGAGAAAGTGGAAGAACATGCTCCACTAAGTCAAAACTCGGACGAAAGTGTGTGTTGAGTGATCGTGACAGACGGTCATCGAAGAGGATTGTGACGAAAAGTAAGAGGACGACAGCTGCACTAGTCTGGGCAGAACTGAATGTAACACTCGCGAACCCTGTCAGCATCAAAACAACAGGAAGGGAGCTCCATTATCAGGAAATTGTAGGACGGGCTGAAATTCCAAAATCACTCATCAAAGATCCAAACTCCCGTAATATGAAAACATGGTGCCGAAGCCATAAACCCTGGACTATAGGTCAATGGAAGAAGTTCATTTGACCTTATGAGTTGCGCACTGTATCCAAGTTGTGGCCGAGTTTACGTCCGAAGAATGAAACGGGGCGGGGGTTAAGTGATGATTTGGGCAGCCATATCACGGTATTCAGTGGGCCCCATGTTTACTCTGCAAGACCGCGCTATGACGAACATTTTGTGAGCATTTTGGCTAATCACCCACGGTACAGTGTTTGTTCATCAACGGTGATGCTTTGTTGTAAGACGACAGGGAACCTGATCAGACTTTCGCGTCGCCCAAGACTGGTTTTGTGGGCACGGAGAGAAATTGACGAATCTCCCCTGGCTCCCACAGTCTCTAGATTCAAAGTTATTGTGCCTTTCTGGTCTTCTCTGGAGAAATGGGTAGCAGATCGCATTCCACCTCCATCATCGCCACCTGAATTAGCCACTATAAGAATCACTTGAAAACCATATAGGATCTGTATTTATCCATTTCGAAACGAGTGGAAGCTAGTTTGAATGGGGGGTTCCTACACCTCATTAGGCATGGAAATAAAACGTGTTCCTGGCGTTTCCATATTTTTGTCCACCTCCTGCAGATGGTGATTCGTCCGTCAAATGGGAACGTTAAGCTCTGCGGCCCCATCCATGGTGCTATTCGCAATGAGTAGGATATGTCACGCCACAGGATTTCACCCTCTCTCTTCTCTCTTTATCGGCCAACACAACCATGGCACCACACTCTACACTCGCCCATTATGGTCACCTACACTCAACAGGTCCGCCGCTCGTGGTCTCGCGGTAGCGTTCTCACTTTCCGAGCACGGATTTCCGGGTTCAATTCCCGGCGGCGGTCAGGGATTTTCACCTGTTCAGAGATGACTGTGTGTTGCTGTGTTGTCTTCATCATAATCATTCATCCCCACTACGGTCGGAGGAAGGCAACGGCAAACCACCTCCATTAGGACCTTGCCTAGTACAGCTGTGCGGGTCTCCCGCATCGTTCCCCTATGCTCTGTCAAGAAGCATGGGACTTCATTTCCATTTCCAGACACAACAGATACGCTTACAACACAATTCTTTTAAACCGCGACTTAAGGTCCAGTTGTGCGAAAGGGAAGAAAATCCTTTCTTGCTAGTCAGCTGGACATTGTCATACGACTCTCTCTTTCTCTCTCTTTCGCCTTCTTGGCACATAAACCAGTATTTGCTTTGATTTACCGTCACTTGTTGTCGGAAAATCCTTCGTTATCTCCATCGGCTGCATTCTGATAACTTCTCTAATGACGGGGATACTTCACAACCTGCCTCTTCAGGCCGTACAGTCTTTCCTGATTAGGTACCCTGATAGCTTTTCTTGTAGAAGTGCCGTTCCTTAATGTAGTAGCCACCTGACGCCATCTACAAATATTACTTCTGTGACACCAAATATTCTCAATATCGCATAATTATTTATAGCCTCTACTACATTAATAGCCGAAAACTCACAGTTTGACAGAGCTTTGGAAGACTTGCGATCAAACACGGCAGAAGGGATCGATTAAGTTCCTTTGGAGTTTCCTAAACCATTTTGAGGAAGTGGCAAATAAACAATTATTCAAGTTTGTGTGCAGAATCTACGAGGCTAGAGACTCTTAATAGAAAATCATCCATACAATCCCGAGGTTAGTAAGGGAAGGTAAATGAAAGAATGATCGCATAATCGGCTTGCTGGCTGATGCATGCAAGTTGCTGACCACAGTAATGTACAGAAGAATGGGGAAGAACATTGAGGATCCGTTTGATGATCATTCTGGGGCTTTAGGAAACGTAAGGGAACCTAGAGACAGTTCTGGCTGTACGCCTGATAGAGTAAAGCGAGGGGAGATGACGCAGATTTCGAAAACACTGTCTAAATTGTATAAAAGTGTGTATGTAAAAGTGTAAAAGCTTGCCAGATGTTTGGCACATGTTTCTCGTCTTCGAGAAAAATATCGCTTTTGTAAATAAATCAGTGCAATTATAATTTTAAACACCATTTAAAAAGACTGTGTTTCGCCAACTCTCCTCGTAGGGTAGGTAAGATGACGCATGCTGCTCGGGGGGATGTCTCATAATTGTACTTCGTGACTGGTTCGTTTAATTATAAATGCAAGTCTATCCTATTGGTTTACAACTGGCTTAAGAAGCTTTCATTAAAATTTCAAGTTCGTGGAATCAATGAAGGAGTGGTAATAACATTTAATCATTATAAAAGCCTGTGGTAACTGATACAAACGCAAAAACTGAATGAAATTATTCATCGGCAGATAACTAAACAAACAAAGAAATTACAAGATAGGAAGTATTATTGCACTTTCGAGTTATCGTAATTTTTGCTACTTTCTATTTCTTCCACAAATGGCATACACGTTGTAACCTGAACAATTTCCATGCAACCACCGTTTGCACACTACACATTGTAACAAGTCAGCTTTAAATCGGGTTTCACAGTATAATTCCAGACATTCTGCACATTAATCTTCACTGTATTACTCTGAGTCATTACAACTTTGGCCGCATTTCTCAAATCATCTTCACTCCAAGAAGCTCGATTCGTCATCCGAATATAGGTATGTGGCATGATGTATTTAACCTTCAAGCACAACACAGGTGATTTAGACAAACTACACCATTCTATGAGCGCGAATTTGCTGCCCAATAAATTGATACCTGTTTTAAATTTGTGTCTTCTCTCCTACTCCGTTCATGTGGCAACTCTTCTGAAGCGGTACTGAAGAAGACACACCTTACCCTTCCGGTGTAAGAATATCTGAGTCACAGTAAACATTCCTCACGCCATTATCATTAACCTGTGTATCGTTTGCATCATTCCGTTTTTCGTTAATTCCTTTGTGCACCCATTACAAAATGGTTCAAATGGCTCTGAGCACTATGGGACTTAACTGCAGTGGTCATCAGTCCCCTAGAACTTAGAACTACTTAAACCTAACTAACCTAAGGACATCACTCACATCCATGCCCGAGGCAGGATTCGAACCTGCGACCGTAGCGGTCGCGCGGTTCCAGACTGTAGCGCGTAGAACCGCTCGGCCACTCAGGCCGGATGTACCCATTACATTCAACCTATTATTGGTTACGAAAGGTAGATTAAAACAGAAGAAATTCGAGAAAGATAGGGAGTTAAGGAAATGGGAGCTGGATCAGCTGAAAGAACCAGAGGTTGATAACTTTAGTGGGAGTATTAGGCAACGTTGACTAGAACAGGGGAAAGAAATACAGTAGAAGACGAATGGGTTGGTTTAAAATATGAAATAATGAAAGCAGCAGGGGATCAAGTAGATAAAAAGACAAGGCCTAGTAGAAATCCTTGAATGACATAAGAGGTATTGAATTTAACTGATGAAAGGAGAAAATTTAAAAATGCAGCAAATGAAGCAGGTGAAAGGGAATACGAACGTTTAAAAATAACATTGACAGGAAGTGCAAAATTGCTAAGTGGGAAAGGTTAGAGGACAAATGTAAGGATTTAGAACATATTTAACTAGGGGAAAGATAGATCTCGCCTATAGGTAAATTAAAGAGGCCTTTGGGGAAAAGAGAAGTAGCTGTATGAACATCAAGAGTTCAGATGGTGAACCAGTCCTAAGCAAAGAAGGAAAAGCAGAAAGGCCCAAGGGGTATATAGAGGTTCCGTACAAGGGAGATGAACTTGAAGGGAAGCATACGTAGGTGAAAATAAGATGGGAGATAGGATACTGCAAGAAGAATTTGACAAAGCTTTGAAAGATATAAGCCGAAACAAGGTCACAGAGTAGACGATACTCTGTCAGAACTACTGATAGCCTTGGAAGAGCCAGCCATGGCAAAATTCTTCCATCTGGTGGGCAAGATGTATGGGACAGGCGAAATACCCTCAGATTTCAAGAAGAATGCAGTAATTCCAATTCCAAAGAAAGCAGTTGCTGACAGGTGTGAAAATTAGCAAACTATCAATTTAATAAGTCATGATCGCAAAGTACCAACACGAATTTTAACCGAGCGAGGTGGCGCAGTGGTTAGCACACTGGACTCGCATTCGGGAGGACGACGGTTCAATCCCGTCTCCAGCCATCCTGATTTAGGTTTTCCGTGATTTCCCTAAATCGTTTCAGGCAAATGCCGGGATGGTTCCTTTGAAAGGGCACGGCCGATTTCCTTCCCCATCCTTCCCTAACCCGAGCTTGGGCTCCGTCTCTAATGACCTCGTTGTCGACGGGACGTTAAACACTAACATCCTCCTCCAACACGAATTTTTTATAGAAGAATGGAAAAGCTGATAGAAACAGACTTCGGAGGAGATCAGTCTGGATTCCGGATAAATGTAGCGACACGCGAGGAACTACTGACATTTCGACTTATCTTTGATGATAGGTTAAGGAAAGGCTAGCCTACATTATAGCATTTGTAGACTTAGAGAAAGCTTTTGACAATGTTGGCTGGAATACTCTCTTTGAGATTATGAAGGTAGCAGGGGTAGAATACAGGGAGCGAAACCTTATTTACAGCTTTTATAGAAATCAGACGCCAGTTATAACAATCGAGGGGCATGAAAGGGAGGCAGTGGTTGAAAAGGGAGTCAGACAGGATTGCAGCGTATCTCCAATGTTATTCAATATGTACATTGAACAAGCAGTAAAAGAAACAAAAAAACTTTGGAGTAGGAATTGAAATTCAGGGAAAAGAAATAAAAACTCTGCTGTTTGCCAATGACAATGTAATTCAGTCAGAAACAGCAAAGAACTTGATAGAGCATTTGAACGGAACAGACAGTGTCTTGAAGGGAGGATATAAGATGAACATTAACAAAAGCAAAAGAAGGATAATGAAATGCAGTCGAATTAAATCAGGCGATGCTAAGGGACTCAGGTTAGGAACCGAGACAATTAGAAGAGCAGATGAGTTTTGCTATTTGCGCAACAAAATAACTGATGACGGCCAAAGCAGAGAGGATATAAAACGTAGATTGGCAATGGTAAGAAAAGATTTTCTGACGAAGAGGAGTTTGTTAACACCGAATATAGATTTAATTGTTATGAGGACTTTTCTGAAGGTATTTGTTTGGAATGTAGCTACGTATGGAAATGAAATAAGGACGATAAACAGTTTAGATAAAAAGGGAACAGAAGCTGTTGAAATGCGGCGCTACAGAAGAATGATGAAGACCTCACGGGTCAGTCACGTAGCTAATGAGGAAGTACTGAATATAATTAGGGAGACAAGAAATTTGTGGCACAACTTGACCAAAAGAGGGGATCGGTTGATAGGCCACATTCTGAGACGTCAAGGGATCACTACCTTAGTATTGGATGGAAGTGTAGGCGCTAAAAATCGTAGAAGGAGACCAAGAGATGAATACAGTAAGCAGATTCAGAAGGATGTTGATAGCAGTAATTATTCGGAGATGAAGAGGCTCGCACAGGATGGAGTAACTGAAGAGCTGCATCAGACCAGCCTTGAGACTGAAGACCGCAAAAACAACAACCCGTTACATTACAAGACTGCACTATGTTCGTGAAATTTCGGACACTTATCTTGTCCAGTCTGTGAGAAAATTTCCTTCTACAACTTGCGAATATGCTCACAATTTCTACAGAATTTCTACAAAATTTGCCTGTCCTCTAAAATTACTCACTCATTACTAACAGAACGGTGCTGCCACATAGCGGCAAGTATGAAAACGGAAAATACGTCTACTTTCCTACCCGCATCAATTCTGCTAGCTTTATCCTAGTGAAAGCAAGATACTTTCATTGGATTTATCGACACTGAACGAAAAGGAAACAATACGAATGGAACACCAAGAAAGAAGTACTTGGATTTAAGTCTTTCTAGTTCGCCCGGATATCGAAGAAATCAGAGTAACATTTTGTCACTTCATTTACATAGGCAGCAGTAGCCGTTCGCGAAATATTCAATTTTCCCTCAGATCGCTAATTAAGCATTTCTTAATTTCTCTGGTTTCTTTCAAGTAATTAAATCTTTTGCTGCAAAGCTACGTCTCACGTTGGTCTGTTTCACACCCTATTTGTCCATTTCCCTTTCTTGAGCTACGAAAACTTGAATAATTTTTTTTCAAATCTCTATTTATTTTTTCATAATTAACATCATTACTTTCTAGTATTTAAAATACCTTTTTTGCCAAACTAGACCTCACGTAGGTCAATTTGAGACCCCATTTGTCGTTTTTCCATTCTTCATATAACTGTGAAAATTCAGGCAAGAATCCATAGCAAAGTTTCCCCTTAGATCATTAATTAAATATTTATTCTTGGTTACTCGGATTACTTTCAAGCAATTAAATATTGTTTTACAAAACTAGACCTCACGCTGGCCAGCTTGAGACTCCATGTACCCATTTCCCATTCTTCGTTTGGCAATGAAAGTTCGTACAACTGTTTTTCCCAAATGACTAATTTTTTATTACTTACCCTGATTATTTTGAAGGAAATAAACTTTTTTTCAGAGTTAGACACTGTACTGGACAATTTGATACCCCATTCATCCATTTTCCATTCTTCGTTTGGGTGCAACAGATGAAACAAAAACCCACTGTATAATTTATCTGTGCCATAGTGCAATATTATCATACGCAGTTCTGTTTTCGATACACACAAACATTTTACCAAAAACAGACTGCGTTATAACATGAATTTTTTAGTTCAGAAATTAAGGTGTGATCTGTCCTTAAGATAAAAGAAATTATTCCAGATCTCACAGGCACTGTTCTGGTACTTTTACATTGTTATCCGAAGTCCACTTGCTAAACACAAAATCGTTTGCGTTGTATCTCAAAAGAAATGGTGACATTTTGCAAACATTAGGAGTTGCCCCAGTCCTCCATAAAAGCTCTGCAGAAAAACCCAGGAATGTAACTACATTCTAACAGACAGAAACTGTTGTTTGTGGGATTTAGCTACAAATATATACAACATGCACCCAACCATCTAGTTAACCGTAGAGACAGAGTATGAGGGAATTCTTCCGTTTTTAGATGTTATGGTCCATCCAAAGTCGGGTGGACGTCTCGAGCACTCGGTGTACCGCAAGCCGACGCAGAGTGATTTATATCTTAGCGCCCCGAGTTTCCACCATCCAGTCCACAAGAGAGTAGCCTTAAATCCACTGGTGCACAGAGCAAAAATTGTTTCTGACGAAGACCACTTCGATTCCGAAATTAATCATCTGAGGTATGTGTTCCGAAAGAACAGCTATGGATCAAGCGATTCGTGATCTCCTCAGGAGGTATAAGTAGGGGGAAGCAATATATTCGATACCTCATCGAGAAACGCACCCTCTCGAAACCTGGACAGCAAGCTACACCGCGATGCAGAGCGCCTCTCTTGCAGTCTGCCACTTGAGTTTGTTAAACATCTCCGTAACGCTATCACGCTTATCAAATAACCCTGTGACGAAACGCGCCGCTGTTCTTTGGATATTCTCTATCTCCTCTGTCAACCCGACCTGGTACGGATCCCACACTGATGAGCAATACTCAAGTTTAGGTCGAACGAGTGTTTTGTAAGCCACCTCCTTTGCTGATGGACTACATTTTCTAAGGACTCTCCCAATGAATCTCAACCTGGCACCCGCCTTACCAACAATTAATTTTATATGATCATTCCACTTCAAATCGTTCCGTACGCATACTCCCAGATATTTTACAGAAGTAACTGCTACCAGTGTTTGTTCCGCTATCATATAATCATACAATAAAGGATCCTTCTTTCTACGTATTCGCAATACATTACATTTGTCTATGTTAAGGGTCAGTTGTCACTCCCTGCACCAAGAGCCTATCCGCTGCAGACCTTCCTGCATTTCGCTGCAATTTTCTAATGCCGCAACTTCTCTGTGTACTACAGCATCATCTGCGAAAAGCCGCATGGAACTTCCGACACTATCTACTAGGTCATTTACGTATATTGTGAAAAGCAATGATCCCATAACATTCCCCTGTGGCACGCCAGAGGTTACTTTAACGTCTGTAGACGTCTCTCCATTGAAAACAAAATGCTGTGTTCTGTTTGCTAAAAACTCTTCAATCCAGCCACACAGCTGGTCTGATATTCCGTAGGCTCTTACTTTGTTTATCAGGCGACAGTGTGGAACTGTATCGAGTGCCTTCTCGAAGTCAAGGAAAATGGCATCTATGTGGGAGCCTGTATCTAATAGTTTCTGGGTCTCACGAACAAATAAAGCGAGTTGGGTCTCACACGATCGCTGTTTCCGGAATCCATGTTGATTCCTACAGAGTAAATTCTGGGTTTCCAGAAATGACATGATACGCGACCAAAAAACATGTTCTAAAATTCTACAATAGATCGATGTCAGAGATATAGGCCTATAGTTTTGCGCATCTGCTCGACGACCCTTCTAGAAGACTGGGATTACCTGCGCTCTTTTCCAATCATTTGGAACCTTCCGTCCCTCTAGAGACTTGCGGTACACGGCTGTTAGAAGGGGGGCAAGTTCTTTCGTGTATTCTGTGTAGAATCGAATTGGTATCCCGTCAGGTCCAGTGGACTTTCCTCTGTTGAGTGATTTCAGTTACTTTTCTATTCCTTGGACACTTATTTCGATGTCAGCCATTTTTTCGTTTGTGCGAGGATTTAGAGAAGGAACTGCAGTGCGGTCTTCCAGCTTTGGTAAAAGGTGTTTAGTATTTCAGCTTTACGCGTGTCATCCTCTGTTTCAATGCCACCATCATCCCAGAGTGTCTGGATATGCTGTTCCGATCCACTTACTCATGTAACCTAAGACCAGAACTTCCTAGGATTTTCTGTCAAGTAGGTACATAGAATTTTACTTTCGAATTCACTGAACGCTTCACGCATAGCCCTCCTTACGCTAACTTTGACATCGTTTACCTTCTGTTTGTCTGAGAGGTTTTGGCTGCGTTTAAACTTGTAGTGAAGCTCTCTGTTTGACGAAACAAAAAATTTGTCCCAGGCTCCCACATACTGGGACTCTGCAATTAAAGAGGCTGTAGAGAGAAGAATGTATGAGAAAATCTTTAACCGTGACGGCAGATACAATCTTAGTGGTACGTGGAAGTGATCTCTCGATGCAGAGAAGCGCCAGACATATTAGTCGCAATGTTTACACTGCGGCGGGAGTGGTGTCGCTACCAACGCAGACGTTGACACCTTCTGGGCCAGCATGACATAATTTCCGACTAATCAGAAGCCTTCTTTGGGCTATATAAGACCACCACAGCAGCAGTTTTGACAGCCAGTGACTCCTGGTGAAAACGATGGGGGAAATCGTCGAAAGCTCGAGGTTTTACCCTGAACTGACGTGGCAAGGAGTCCGCTTATGGTTTAGACAACAGTGCCGTCGCGAAAGACATCGTTCTCAGGGGAGAAACTTGTTTTCGGATACCAGGCGAAGATGCGAAGGCACTATGGTGTGTCTGGTGCACAACACGGCGATCCTCCCTTGTGCTGGTCAGGTGTGGTATACTGGAACCTTGACAAAGAGCGTGCCTGCGCCCTCAAGTTCCCATCGAGCTTCTGTCACATCCGAATCTTCCACTAATCTGGATGTTGCACGAATCGAGCAGTCGGCCAAATGAAGACCAGCAATGAGGCACGCTAAAATTCTGTCCATTGCTGATAATACTGTCTCATACGAGTACGTGGCATCTCCGTGTCTTCCACAATGATCACTAAACATCTGACACTGTTCTCGCCCCTGCTCCACCAGGCCTAGTAACAAAATTAAACGCGAACAATACTAATGCACTCTGGCGGTCATCCCATCTGTTCCAGAGAATTGCAACTCTATATACCAGCCAGTGATGTCTACATCTACATCTGCATTATACTCCGAAAGCCACCTAATGGTGTGTGGCGGAGGGTACTTTCGGGACCACTATCTGATCCCTCCAGCCCTGTTCCACTCGCGAAAAGTGCGTGGGAAGAATGATTGTCGGTAAGCCTCTGTATTGGTTCTAATTTCCCGAATTTTCTCCTAGTGGTCAGTACGCAAGATGTACGTGGGGGAAAGTAATATGCTGTCTGACTCTTCCTGAAAAGTGCTGTCCCGAAATCTCAATAGTAAATCTCTCCGTGAAGCACAACGCCTCTTTGTAACGTCTGCCAGTGGAGTTTGTTCAGCATCTCCGTAACGCTCTCTCGCCAGCTAAACGATCCCGTGACGAAAGGCGCCGCTCTTCGTTGGAGCTTCTCTATCTCCTCTATCCTACCTGATAGGGATCCCAGATAGATTAACATTACTCAAGAATCGGGCGAACAAGCGCCTTATAAACCACTTCTTTCGTGGATGAGTTACATTTCCTTAAGAATCTTCCGATGAATCTGAATGTGGTTTGCTTTTCCCACTATCTGTTTTATGTGGTCATTCCACTTAAGGTCGCTCTGGGTAGTTAAGCCTAGAGATTTTACGGCAGACGCTATCTCCAGCTGTTTGTCATCAATAGTGCAGCTGTACAGTAGTGGATTTCTTTTCCTATGCATGCGCAATACGTTACATTTATTTACGTTCAGGGTCAACTGCCAGAGTCTGCACCATTCAACAATTCTCCGCAGGTCGTTGTGCAAATTCTTACTATCTTCTGGCGTTACTACTTTGGTATAAACAACTGCATCATCTGCAAATAGCCTTAAAGAGCATCCGACGTTTTCTACTAGATCATTTATATATATTGTAAACAGCGACGATCCTATCATACTTCCCTGTGGTACTCCGGATATTACCTTTACATCTGTCGATTTAGTTCCTTTAGGAGCGACGTTTTCAGTTCCACCTGCAAAAACTCTTGAATCCAGTCGGAGGTCTGCTCCGATACTCCGTAAGCTCGTTTTTTTTTTTTTTTTCATTAAACGGCAATGCGGGACGGCGTCAAATGCTTTACTGAAAATCAAGGAACACGGCATCAGCCTGAGCGCCATTGTCCACTGCGCTGTGGATCTCATGGAGGAAGAGAGCGAGCTGAGTTCCGCAGGTTCTCTGTTGAGTTTTATAGAGGAGTTGCTCATTTTCCAAGAACGTCACAATTCTTGAGCATAAAACATGTTCCATAATTCTACAACAGATTGACGTCAACGCTATAGGTCTATAATTGTGTGGATGTGTCTTACGGATCGTAAGAACGGGAACGACCTGCGCTTCTGGGTAGCCGAGCGGTCTGGGGCGTCTTGTCACGGACCGCGCGGCTTTGGTTCAAATGGCTCTGAGCACTATGGGACTTAACATCTGAGATCATCAGTCCCCTAGAACTTAGAACTACTTAAACCTAACTAACCTAAGGACATCACACACATCCATGCCCGAGGCAGGATTCGAACCTGCGATCGCAGCGGTCGCGCGGTTCCAGACTGAAGCGCCTAGAACCGCTCAGCCACACCGGCCGGCCACGCGACTTTCCCCGTCGCAGGTTCGAGTCCTCCCTCGGGCATGGGTGTGTGTGTCGTCCTTAGCGTTAGCTAGTTTACGTTAGATGAAATAGTGTGTAAGCTTAGGGACAGATGATCTCAGCAGTTTGTTCCCATAAGGCCTTACCATAAATTTCCAAAAATTTACCCGCGCTTTTCCTCAGTCTGTAAGTACCTTTTGTTGCTCAAGCGATCTACGATAAATTATTGTTAGAAGGGGAGCAAGTTCTTTCTCAAAATCTTTATAGAATATTATAGGTATACCATCTGGCCTTTCCAATACTAAGCGATTGTAGCTGCTTTTCAATTCCGCAATCGATTATCTCAGTATCTGCCATTTCGACGTTCGCACGGCGATTGAAAGGAGGGACAGCGTTACGATCTCCCGCGGTGAAACAACTCCGGAAGACCGAATTCAGTATTTCGGCCTTCTCTCTGTTATCTTCTGTTTCGGTGCCGGTGTGGTTGCTGAGAGAATGAGTAAATGATTTTGACTCACTGTCTGATTTTACGTACGACCAAAATCTCTTAGGGTTTTTACTCAGGTCGGCTGACAACGTCTCACTTTCAAAATCATTGAACGCTTCTCTCATTGCTCTCCTTACGCTCATTTTCGCTTCGTTCAGCTTTTGTTTGTCTGCTAGGTTTTTAATTCTCTTGAATCTGAGATGAAATGCTCTTTGTTTACGTAGCGCTTTTCTAACACGGCTGTTAAACCATTGTGGATCTTCTCCATCCCTTAAAACCTTACTCGGAACATACTTGTCTAGGGCATATTGAACGATGGCTTTAAATTTTTTACATTTGTTCTCCATATCTCCGTCCATATCACCGAATATTTGATGCTGACTGCTGAGATATTCTGAAATTTGTATCCTGTCACCCTTGCTGAGCAAATGTATCTTCCTACCTTTCTTAGCATTCCTTGTAGGACCCGTCATCATAGATTCTGTCACAGCCTTATGATCACTGATACCTCCCTCTACGCTAACTGATTCGATCAGTTCAGGTCTGCTTGTTGCCAGGAGGTCTAAGACGTTACCCTCAGGAGTCGGTTCTCTAACTGTCTGCTCAAGGTAATTTTCGGACAAGACATCCAGGACAGTGCCACACGATTCCCTGTCTCTGGCACCAGTTTTGATGGCATAACTCTCCCAATCTGTACCTGGCAAGTTGCAGTCACCCCCTATTACAACGGAATGATCAGGAAATTTACTAATGATATTCTGTCTGAAGCGCTCTAAAACTACAGATCCTGACCCAGGTGGTATATAAAAGTATCCGAACACCATTTTTGAGCGTTCTTTGATACTCAGTTTCACCCATATTAATTCACATTCGGAATCCGTGATAGCCTCGCTAGATTTTATCGAATTTTTTGCTGCAATAAACACGCCGCCATCATTGGCCACTAACGTATCCTTACGATAAACATTCCACTCTGAACTTAGAATTTCGTTGTCATCGACGTCTGGCTTCAACCAGCTTTCTGTTGTTAGTACTGTCTGCGCATTATAACCTTCAGTAAGTGATACAAATTCTGGGACCTTTCCTTGGATGCTCCTGCAGTTTACTAGAACATATTAATCTTTTCTATCTCGGATCTGCGGGGATCAAGATTCTCTCAGGTCGATGTGGCTGATTTAACAGGCTAATCAACTTTGCTCCCAAGGGTGGAGAGGTGGGGGGGGGGGGGGGTCCCCTATCCAAAAAAAGCCCCAAGTGCACGCCACACGTACTTTGCTACCCTAGCAGCCGCTTCCTCCGTGTAGTGCACGCCAGACCTAAGGGGAACCCTACAATTCTGCACCCAATTTGGAGGTCGAGAAATTCGTATCTGGTATCGTTGCAGAGCCGTCTGAGCCTCTGGTTTAGACCTTCCACTCTGCTCCAAACCAGAATTTTATAAGAATGTCGAAACACGATTTCGAATATATCGTACAAGCAGTTCATCCGAGTATTGATAATACCGACAATGTGTATGCCAGAATGAGATTTTCACTCTGCAGCGGAGTGTACGCTGTGGCTAAGCCATGTCTCCGCAATATCCCCTCTTTCAGGAGTGCTAGTTCTGCAAGGTTCGCAGGAGAACTTCTGTAAAGTTTGGAAGGTAGGAGACGAGATACTGGCAGAAGTAAAGCTGTGAGGAGGGGGCGTGAGTCGTGCTTGGGTAGCTCAGTTGGTAGAGCACTTGCCCGCGAAAGGCAAAGGTCCCGAGTTCGAGTCTCGGCCCGGCACACAGTTTTAATCTGCCAGGAAGTTTCATATCAGTGTACACTCTGCTGCAGAGTGAAAACCTCATTCTGGAAACATCCCCCAGGCTGTGGCTAAGCCATATCTCCACAATATCCTTTCTTTCAGGAGTGTTAGTTCTGCAAGGTTTGCAGGAGAACTTCTGTAACCTTTGGAAGATAGGAGACGAGATACTGGCAGTAGTAAAGCTATGAGGAGGGGGCGTGAGTCGTGCTTGGGTAGCTCAGTTGGTAGAGCATTTGCCCGCGAAAGGCAAAGGTCCCGAGTTCGAGTCTCGGCCCGGCACACAGTTTTAATCTGCCAGGGAGTTTCATATCAGTGTACACTCTGCTGCTGAGTGAAAACCTCATTCTGGAAACATCCCCCAGGCTGTGGCTAAGCCATATCTCCACAATATCCTTTCTTTCAGGAGTGTTAGTTCTGCAAGGTTTGCAGGAGAACTTCTGTAACGTTTGGAAGATAGGAGGCGAGATACTGGCAGTAGTAAAGCTGTGAGGACGGGGCGTGAGTCGTGCTTGGGTAGCTCAGTTGGTAGAGCACTTGTCCGCGAAAGGCAAAGGACCCGAGTTCGAGTCTCGGTCCGGCACACAGTTTTAATCTGCCAGGAAGTTCAATGTGTTGTAAACCGACTGGAGACGACACATTAGTCTTTTACCTACTAGTGATTCGTGCATTGGTTCAATGTACTTTCTAAAGTTCTCTATTTATCATAAGCCTGATGGAACCAGAAGTATACAACAGCGCTTTGATAGAAAGACTGAAAGATTTCATTAATGGAGGTTTCAAGTAAGAATACAATTTTTATTTTTTTTTCACCAGCACAAACAATTGTCTACGCTTTCAGATTCGTCTCGATACAGTATGAAACTCATGGCATAAAATGCAAACCATGTGGGTGAAAAGCTATCAGCACTTCCACTCTTCCTATTTAACCTTTTGCCTAATTTTTGGCATAGTTTCAAATTTTTTTGTATGTTCCATGAAGCCTGATTCCGAGCTCATCAGCAACAGCTTTACAGCTGTTTTTTTTTTTTTTAATGAGATCTTTGTATACAGTACTTTCGACCTGCCATAGCTCTGGTCGTAGATGAACGGTATTAATTGAATTCATAGTTCTATCGTTCGCCCAAGTCTCCATTCCTTCATACAACAAAATCACAACAATCAACTGCAATACTTGTGGCTACATGTAAGCGCACAAACTTCCGGACGAAAGCAAAACTACATTCTTCTCGCTCAGAGACATGACCCGAGCGCTGTCGTTGAGAAAAGTAGGACACAAAGGTGAGAGCGAGAGGGAAGCATTTACAAAGACACAGAGAGATATTGCCCTGCAATACGAAATATTCATCAGCCTTGATGGACAACACTGGAAACCCCTCAGCAGTGCATCCTCAGCTACCTAAAACATCAGCAGTACTCCCAACTTACACCGCAGAATTGCCGTACATTATAGCCACATTGCGCAACAATGTTGACAGTAACGCTACTCCAGAAAAACATTGTGGTAAAATATATCACATCAAAACGCACCTTCACACCTCTCATTCCTACTGCCGAACCCATATTCTCCAGAAATGCTTCTATAATAGTCTCTACGTATTTATAGTCCACATTCCATTCGTTCCTTTTTTACTTGTTCTGTATTCCTGAATATTCACATTCATCGCCAGATGAGTGTGTGTGTGTGTGTGTGTGTGTGTGTGTGTGTGTGTGTGTGTGTGTGTATGGAGTGTGTGTGTGTGCCATAATACACTCCTGGAAATTGAAATAAGAACACCGTGAATCCATTGTCCCAGGAAGGGGAAACTTTATTGACACATTCCTGGGGTCAGATACATCACATGATCACACTGACAGAACCACAGGCACATAGACACAGGCAACAGAGCATGCACAATGTCGGCACTAGTACAGTGTATATCCACATTTCGCAGCAATGCAGGCTGCTATTCGCCCATGGAGACGATCGTAGAGATGCTGGATGTAGTCCTGTGGAACGGCTTGTCATGCCATTTCCACCTGGCGCCTCAGTTGGACCAGCGTTCGTGCTGGACGTGCAGACCGCGTGAGACGACGCTTCATCCAGTCCCAAACATGCTCAATGGGGGACAGATCCGGAGATCTTGCTGGCCAGGGTAGTTGACTTACACCTTCTAGAGCACGTTGGGTGGCACGGGATACATGCGGACGTGCATTGTCCTGTTGGAACAGCAAGTTCCCTTGCCGGTCTAGGAATGGTAGAACGATGGGTTCGATGACGGTTTGGATGTACCGTGCACTATTCAGTGTCCCCTCGACGATCACCAGTGGTGTACGGCCAGTGTAGGAGATCGCTCCCCACACCATGATGCCGGGCGTTGGCCCTGTGTGCCTCGGTCGTATGCAGTCCTGATTGTGGCGCTCACCTGCACGGCGCCAAACACGCATACGACCATCATTGGCACCAAGGCAGAAGCGACTCTCATCGCTGAAGACGACACGTCCCCATTCGTCCCTCCATTCACGCCTGTCGCGACACCACTGGAGGCGGGCTGCATGATGTTAGGGCGTGAGCGGAAGACGGCCTAACAGTGTGCGGGACCGTAGCCCAGCTTCATGGAGACGGTTGCGAATGGTCCTCGCCGATACCCCAGGAGCAACAGTGTCCCTAATTTGCTGGGAAGTGGCGGTGCGGTCCCCTACGGCACTGCGTAGGATCCTACGGTCTTGGCGTGCATCCGTGCGTCGCTGCGGTCCGATCCCAGGTCGACGGGCACGTGCACCTTCCGCCGACCACTGGCGACAACATCGATGTACTGTGGAGACCCCACGCCCCACGTGTTGAGCAATTCGGCGGTACGTCCACCCGGCCTCCCGCATGCCCACTATACCCCCTCGCTCAAAGTCCGTCAACTGCACATACGGTTCACGTCCACGCTGTCGCGGCATGCTACCAGTGTTAAAGACTGCGATGGAGCTCCGTATGCCACGGCAAACTGGCTGACACTGATGGCGGCGGTGCACAAATGCTGCACAGCTAGCGCCATTCAACGGCCAACACCGCGGTTCCTGGTGTGTCCGCTGTGCCGTGCGTGTGATCATTGCTTGTACAGCCCTCTCGCAGTGTCCGGAGCAAGTATGGTGGGTCTGACACACCGGTGTCAATGTGTTCTTTTTTCCATTTCCAGGAGTGTAGCTTAGGCATTGCTGTGTGGCCTGCTATTGCGATAAGAGATATTTCTAAAGATATGAAGGCAAACGAGCCCCTTACAGAGAGACGACGCCCACCTGAATCTCAGGGAGATAAACGAGTAAGATATATAATGCCTTTGCTTTCATAACAAGTACGGAACTGAATGAGTAATGATTCCGATCGTCGATAGTAAAACACTTGTCCGTAATCAGGTTCGATCTCTTTTATCTCATGCCTCTGCCGCTCTTGATATCAATCGACAGGTATACTCACTCCGTTCAAGATTACCATTTATGTAACCCAGCAAGTGTTCTCGCAGTGTCTTGACCTGTAATGAAGCTGTTAAACAGTGGATTTTCTCTCTTGTTTTGTCTTGAAATACTACAAAAGTTCACCACGTCATTACCTATCATTCTCTTTGTGTTTATTCCCAGTATTCAAAACTAGGCGTTTGGAAATCATGACAGTAGGAAAATCATGAGCAGTTTTTATTCTTTTTCAATCCAGCAATCCCTGGGTGCTTTGAACTCCAACGCCCTCCCCTCACCTACCACCCCTCCCTACTCCACCGACTTTTTCACCAACGCCTCCAAAAATCTTTTCCGTTTCAACATAGTCAAAGTTTACCTTACATACGAACACTTCCTTGTACAATGTAGTGCTGCACCACAGCAAGAGGACTAGGAAAATTTTTATAAACATTATACACCGCTGACAAAGAAAGATACCACACAGACGGGGAGCGGGAAACTTACCAGGTTGAGACGGTATGTGATGTCATCACAGCGATTTCACAATCTGGTCAAATTTATAGAGAACTTGGCCGTATGAAGTCACTTATCAATACGATGTTGCACCCCCTGTGGCAGGGATGATGCGTTGATTTGGTTGCGAAGGATGCTATAAAGTCGTTATATCCTATCCTGAGGTCAGGTGGCCCACAATTGTTGTAACTGCTCCTCGATATTCTGGATACTGACTGTGGGATGGATCTGATGTCCGATCTAGTCAGACACATGCTCTATCAGATACAGATCAGGAGACCTCATCTGTCACAGGATAACCTCAACATCACATAACAGTTCATGGGGTCGCGTGCTATGTGTGGACGAGCATCCTGCTGCTGATAAATGTCACCACGATACTGTTGCATCAGGGGTAACACGTGAGGACGCAAGACGTGCGTGATGTAACATTGTGCCATCCAGTGTTTCTTGATCACTACTGTCTGTGAACTGAAGTCATATTCGGTGGCTGCTTGCGCCATGGCGCCGGGAATAACGTGGCTGCACTTCTCCACAACATTGGGAGAGTGGGACCTCTTCCTAAGTCACTGTCATACTCGCCAACTATGGTCATCTGTTAGTACAGAACAGTGGTTCTTCGATGACCACAGTGCGACGCCATACATCAGCAATTCGTGCTACCCAGTCACGGAATCACTCCAAACGCAGCCTCTCGTGCTGCAGTGTTATCGGCAGCCTACCCGTGGGATGATAATTCCATAGTATGGTTGTTATTGGTCTCTGATGACACAGAATGTTTCGGAGTGTCCACTAATTATTCTTGTGGGGAAGGAGCAAATGTTAAAGGTTTTTATGATGTACTTGGTGCACAAGATGGTGATCCTCCTTTGTGGTCATTAGACTTGGTCGACCTAGACCTTGAGGACGAGTGTACTTGCCACAAGACTGCCATGCCGTTCAACGTCAGGTCACTGTCACATCCACATGACCCACAAATCTGGATATTCCACGATTCGACGAGCCAGCCAAATAGAGGCCCACAATGAGTTCCCTTTCAAACTCTGTCAGGCGCCGATAATTCTGTTCCACCTGAGTAACTGGCATCTCCGTGTCCATCATCAAGATTACCCAACATCTGATGCTGCTCATGCCCTTAATTAACTCACCAGGTCTGGTAACAGCGCCAAACATGAACACCACTAGTGCTCTCTGGTGGCCATTCTAAACATCGCAGAACTGTAACTTCAATTATTTATGTATTCACCAATGATCGCTATGTGTTCAAAGTCAGACTAACTTTTAATCACGTGTTATGGGTGCTTCCCTTTTTTTTTTTTTTTTTTGTCAGTCACTGTAATAACTTTATATTATTTTTCTCTATCTTCAGAAAATACTTATTAATAATTTCAGTCATTTTTTCAAAGTTTAAATTTCAATACCTAAATCATAGGATCCTCAGTATTGAACATATTTCTGTGAAATGTTAGTATTTTGGTAAATTAGAAAGAACTGT
The DNA here is from genome assembly GCF_021461395.2 of Schistocerca americana. NCBI lineage: Eukaryota > Metazoa > Arthropoda > Insecta > Orthoptera > Acrididae > Schistocerca > Schistocerca americana. The sequence continues at coordinate 131,558,862 of NC_060124.1, forward strand.
AAATTACTGGGGAGGTATTTAAATCAGCTGATTAACTAGCCTAGGATACAATTATAATTAATCTCTGAAGGAGAAGAAATTTTTTGAAAAAAATGAATAATTCAAACTTCAACTACAATCCGATACAAACGTAAGATTTAGAAAGTAAATGCAAAGTACTAATTAACCTCTAATGGTCAGAAGATTTGTGTAAAATGCATGTACAGTGAAAGTAAAAATATTCTTATAGTAATCACATTAATATACGTCATTATGCTCTCTTGCGCCTGAAGCACAGATCCGAATCTTGCAACACCTCGTTCCATCTTCATCAACCAGTGTCTCAGGTTTCCCCTTCATATATCTCTATTTTGTTTCGCACGTCCGTATGGAGCCGCTGCAGTACACAAAAGGCCATATCCCCAAAACAGGTACACGAGCAAGCTAAGGTAATCAGCGTAACTTCCTTCCAAAAAGGACAAATACAAGTTTGTAGGTGTCCCACAGTGACAAACAAATTTCAATAATAATTGGTCGAAGACATGTTTCGTAAGCGACTTCTTTTGTGCGTGAATTGAGTTTTTTAGATTTGTATGAATTGCACTTCTATACATGTATGTAGCTGTAGTAGAATATTCACATAAAATATGCCTTTCATACAGTGTGGAACCCCGTTAGCAGCATGCACAGAAAAAAAAGTATTTCTGAGGAAGCAGTGTAACAAAGATCATATAAAAACAGCCTGTATTCAAACATTATTTAAGTCGACAGTCTACAGCACTAATATACACTCCTGGAAATGGAAAAAAGAACACATTGACACCGGTGTGTCAGACCCACCATACTTGCTCCGGACACTGCGAGAGAACTGTACAAGCAATGATCACACGCACGGCACAGCGGACACACCAGGAACCGCGGTGTTGGCCGTCGAATGGCGCTAGCTGCGCAGCATTTGTGCACCGCCGCCGTCAGTGTCAAGGCCGGTTCCCACTAGGCCGGTTCCCGCGTCAAAACCGCGCGTCAGCGGCGTGGTTGCCATGGAAACGGCGTCAGCGGCACGGCGCGGCGGGCTCTGCGTCGCGGTTTGACCATGTCGAACCACATCCGCTGCCGCGTGCCGCGCTCCAGGTGCGCGCCGCCAATCACAGAACGCGCTGAGCGTGACGTCAGGTACGGAACCCTGGGCCACACGAACTTTCGCCGAACCGCTGGCGCGGACGCGGCAGCAGCTATGAAATACTTATCATCCGATTCCAAGGAAACTATTCGGTAGAAAAATTTGATTCTTGGTCATGTTACAGCCTGATATCTTCTCTCGATAAAGGACCAAATTTCTTTTCGTTATTCGTCGCGGTTACTTGCTGTATCGCATTTACGTAAACCTTTACACGAAATTTTAATGACTGTGCAGAGGTAAAAACGCATTGCGTGGACTTTGCGTACAGTTCATTTTAGGTAATACATTATTGCGTATGAAATTTAGTCAACATATCGAAATTGCTTTTAAAACTGAGAGCAGATCGATAGCTATCACCGCTCTCGAGATATTGACTGATATGTCGGCGGACGGGCTGTGCCGTCACCGCTCGCGGGTTGCTCGCGACGCGACCGGTACTTCGTCCTGCTCGTCGTAAACCATGTGGTTGTATCAACCGCAAATTTCGCAAACGGTTCAAGAAATCGAAATGTGTGTTTTTTTTTGCAAACGATAACCTGTGAAAAGTCATGTATTTCGTCGCATGATAAATATCCTAAATCTGTTTATCTACCGAGATATGAAAGTAACTACAGTTTTTCAGAAGGGATGGATGAATTTTTTTAAATGGCATTAATAGCATGTCGAATGAGAAGTTAAACCGAAACTAATTTGCTGGTATGTCATAAGATGTAATTTACTAAATATGTAGAGCTATTGATTATTTCCTTTCTTTTTTCTTTATCCAGTGTACCTTACTGATTCAAGACGTGTTTCGCCTTTTACCTTTAGGCGTCTTCGGTGGAATCTAGAATGACTCAGTTTTGTTTTGATCTGTGACACTTGCAGATTATAAAACAGTTCACATCTTTTTTTACGTGAATGACTGATTACTTACAGTGAATTGAGTTTTTGGCGGACATATACGTTTCCCCTCACCTGGTCACATGCTGCAGGTTGAACTAAAACTTAGATTATGGAACATAAGCACATTTTCATGTTCGCTCTTTTTTCTTCTGTCACTATCAGTAGACGTTTTACCGAAAACTCTGATTTAAAGTCGTAACTACAGTGTGTTCACCTCATGTCCCTTCCTGTCTGGTTTGTTTATGTACATGTTGCCAACCTGCAGAATTATATGCTGAAAACTAATGTTTGTTTATTTTTGTTCTCCTTATATCTGTATGTGTGTGTGGCTAGCCAGTGATAGTTATAGAAAGTTGAAAGTGAATCCAGTAGTTGTCAAACAGTGGTTGAAAGATTTGGTGTTCAGCTGATTTCAGTTTTGGTTTAAATGTTTTAAGGAGTGCATGGAAGAGTAAATTCACTGCTTACATTAATAGATAAAATAGTAGAATAGTATTTCAACAGATGATTATTATCAGAATACTATCACCCAACCCCTTTGTCCTCACTCTTTGACGCCCCATAATACGTCCTGTCAACTAACCCCTATTGTTGTCAAAGTTGTGCCGTAATTTCCTCTTCCTCCTCTATTTAATTCCGTACCACTTCTTTACTCACACGATCCTCGTATCTAATGTTCAGCATTCTTATGAATCACCACGTTTTGAAAGCGTCCATTGTCTTCTTGACAGAACTGTTCATCGTCCACGTTTCACTTACATACAAGGCTGCACTCCACACAAATACCTTTGTAAAATAGTATCCAACCATTAGCATTTATATTGGTGTGAACAAATTTTCTTTTTCAGAACGCTTTTCTTGCTATTGACAGTCTTCAGTCAGGTTTGTGTCTGCACCAGGAAATGCCTTACAATTTAAAATCTGGTTTCGAAAACTGTTCCAAATATATATTATTCTTTCGAGATTCTTAAGCAAGGTGCTGGCGATGATTACATTATGCTCTGTGGGAAATTCTATCAGGTGGCTTCCACTTTCATCCCTTCCACCTAGCCTTTGTGTTCTTACTGTTTTCGTGTACCTGCTACCGTACCACATTTTAAATTTTTGTCTCGCTTAACTATCTGAATAATCTCTCTTGTTGTACATTGTTTCAGTGTGTTAGGAGATAGTGAACAATCGTGAACGGTAGTCATGAAATCTGTTTATGGTGAAATGAGAAAACATGAATAATGAAATATGTGAAAGAGTACATTGTACAGAAAATGAAAAATTGGTATGTCTTCACCCATCTTCGTCTTTCCTTCATGTAGGTGTAAGATATAGTTAATCAAACGCACCGCGCGTTTCAGTGGGTCCTGCCCCGTACCTCAGTGGCTGTCCGTCATTGGCTACCGCTAACGTCTGCCGCTTCCAGATGGGAATGCCAATTCCGCGAGCCGCCGCGTCAATGCGGAAAACGCTTGCCGCTGCCGTTTCCGCACGCCGCGCAGCCGCGCTCTAGTGGGAACCGGCCTTCAGCCAGTTTGCCGTGGCATACGGAGCTCCATCGCAGTCTTTAACACTGGTAGCATGCCGCGACAGCGTGGACGTGAACCGTATGTGCAGTTGACGGACTTTGAGCGAGGGCATATAGTGGGCATGCGGGAGGCCGGGTGGACGTACCGCCGAATTGCTCAACACGTGGGGCGTGGGGTCTCCACAGTACATCGATGTTGTCGCCAGTGGTCGGCGGAAGGTGGTGCACGTGCCCGTCGACCTGGGACCGGACCGCAGCGACGCACGGATGCACGCCAAGACCGTAGGATCCTACGCAGTGCCGTAGGGGACCGCACCGCCACTTCCCAGCAAATTAGGGACACTGTTGCTCCTGGGGTATCGGCGAGGACCATTCGCAACCGTCTCCATGAAGCTGGGCTACGGTCCCGCACACCGTTAGGCCGTCTTCCGCTCACGCCCCAACATCGTGCAGCCCGCCTCCAGTGGTGTCACGACAGGCGCGAATGGAGGGACGAATGGAGACGTGTCGTCTTCAGCGATGAGAGTCGTTTCTGCCTTGGTGCCAATGATGGTCGTATGCGTGTTTGGCGCCGTGCAGGTGAGCGCCACCATCAGGACTGCATACGACCGAGGCACACAGGGCCAACACCCGGCATCATGGTGTGGGGAGCGATCTCCTACACTGGCCGTACACCACTGGTGATCGTCGAGGGGACACTGAATAGTGCACGGTACATCCAAACCGTCATCGAACCAATCGTTCTACCATTCCTAGACCGGCAAGGGAACTTGCTGTTCCAACAGGACAATGCACGTCCGCATGTATCCCGTGCCACCCAACGTGCTCTAGAAGGTGTAAGTCAACTACCCTGGCCAGCAAGATCTCCAGATCTGTCCCCCATTGAGCATGTTTGGGACTGTATGATGCGTCGTCTCATGCGGTCTGCACGTCCAGCACGAACGCTGGTCCAACTGAGGCGCCAGGTGGAAATGGCATGGCAAGCCGTTCCACAGGACTACATCCAGCATCTCTACGATCGTCTCCATGGGAGAATAGCAGCCTGCATTGCTGCGAAAGGGGGATATACACTGTACTAGTGCCGACATTGTGCATGCTCTGTTGCCTGTGTCTATGTGCCTGTGGTTCTGTCAGTGTGATCATGTGATGTATCTGACCCCAGGAATGTGTCAATGAAGTTTCCCCTTCCTGGGACAATGAATTCACGGTGTTCTTATTTCAATTTCCAGGAGTGTATTTTAGAAAACGCATGTTACTTTGCTGTATTGAATTTTACACATTTATTCCGACCAGTTTCGGTTGTCAACTATCACCACACCAAAGTAAAAAAGAATACAACTTAACGTTTCATATGTCATGCTACTTTGCATTTCATGTATCGGCCATGCTACATACGAAATATAGAAGTTTTTTTTTTCGTGGAAGATGGCTGACAACAGAATGTCGGAATAAATGTGTAAAATTCAACACAGTAAAGCCTTAACAAGCATTTTATAAAACGTCCTGCATTGTTGCCAGATTTCCCTCAAGGTCAAGCTCACCATCTCCCACATTCCCTCTCTTCTAAATCAATTGCATGACGTATAAATGAGAAGAAATCAAAAAAATTGGGGTTGTCCTATTGACTGGGCATAAGAGGACGTCCTGCATGGTTACCAGATTTCGAGGACCCTTTTCGAGAATTTATTACACAATTATTATGAATTATGACCCAAATCGGTTACCCAATCAGCATAATTTATGACCTAAAAATGGCTGAAGGTCGCCAAGACACAGGACATGTACATTCTTGTATGATGTTATAGCAGTCTTATCGCCCTCTTTGTAGTTCTCAAACATAGCGATTTTACGATATTCTGGCCGCTTCTGAGCGACTTTGCCTGTATTCGGTAGCGTTTAAATTCGGACTCGTATCTGACTCAATTTTAATCTGACTGTCGAATTCCTTCTGAAGCGTATAGTTGACAAAGCATTGGGTCGTTTTATTTAGCAACAAAGTATTTGTCACCCTCCGCTGCTTAACTTGAATTATCGTTTTGAAAAGTTATGTTTCCCTCTAAACATAGTGACTGCATTCACCATTGGAACAGGCATCGTGACTAAATTCACCTTGAGCAGTTCCTCCTGAAATTGAACTCTACTGTTTGATATTTATGGTCTCCGTTTTCTGATGGAACGAATTTTGAAAGCTAAATCTGTTCATTCAACAAGGAACAGTTACTTTTGTTTTAGTAACGTTAGAATTTGCTTTTGGGAACCAGAATGAAACTGAAAGATGTTTATCGACTTCCTTAATTTAGCTCTTTTCAAAAGACATTTAACGTTAGTATTTGTCATTTGAATAAAGTTAATATTCTCTTGAAACTTTAAGAAAATGATGGTATGCAAACAAATTTTACTCAAGTACTGAAACAAAACGATCCGTACTGCTTTTTCTTGTGTCTTTGTCCTGCATTGGCGCAGTGTCGGCATGTTTATTTAACGGATTTGATAAGGTTAATTTATCGGCTGCCCTTCTTGTCGCTTCCCTGTTACCCCCCTGGCACGGAATTTGTGTGCCCCAGTTGTCTGCGTGTAGTGATGTACGTAAGCGAAAGTGAGCAGACGTTTTCTGTATGTTTGCGAATTGTGGAACTGAGGCGGTACGTGACTACCAACCTAGTGGGATGTGACAAACTGCCTAAAAACCAGATCCAGGCTGGCTGGCACACGGACCCTCGTCGCTAATCCACCAGGCAGATTTGATACAGGGCCGGCACACTTTCCCATTCCAGAAGTGCACGGCTATCAGGGAAGTCATCACAACTAATTGACTATAACACAGAAATTATTTTTGTTGCTGTTACGTTCAACACTGATAAATTTTGATGTAGTATTTAAGAAAAATTAAACAGGTAATTGAAATTAAATAGTCACTAGCTTTAGGTATAAATGCCTCTATATTGACCAAAAACACACTTGTTCACAGCAGGTATTGATTAAGTCTGGCTCTCTTTTATCAGTGTAACAAGCAAATATGACAATGGCTTTGTAATGACTGCTCCTTTGAGCCAAGTTATACAAATGTTGCAACACCATAATTTAGCCTGGTATGTCTTGGAACCATGCCTAATTATTAAGAGAAATGACTTCTTACAGAGGCATTAATAAACATAGTCTTTCAATAATATGTGCCTGTATTAGCACAAACTGTAATGTCTTGCAGAGTGCACCAAAAGATGACTGTCACTCACTGGCAGCTACTTACAGCTCAGTTTGTTTTAATCAAACTTTTTCCAAATAACAGGTGTTACCCAAAATGGAATGTGACAAGAACCTGCTACCCCCTTTCTCAACACTTCATCAAGTTAGCCTTCTTCGTATTTTTCTCGTAAAAAAGGCATCACCAAAATGAAACAACCAGGGCAAAAGCTTGGCCTCCCTCAGACCTAATGCCTTCCTTCTTTCTTGTTCATGATATTAAACTATCCGTAATAATAATTTATTCTACCCGCTACCAGCTGGGAAACTGGCCCAAGCGGGTTGCATCATGCAGCCTCGCAGGCGCTCAGCGGCCAAAGCGGTATTATGTTTTCGATTATTTTCAAATTGTTGCATCCTTGAGCCCCCGTTCACCAGGTGTACGTCTAGCGATTGGCGGCTGACGCTACAGATCAGACTTTATTAATAATTATAGTACAGGGTTACATCACCAGTTACAGTTACATTCTCAGCAAGTACACCAAGGCCTTTCATCCATACATGAATTTTTTCATCATTACTAACTTTACGACAGTAGCGGGTATACAATGTAAAAGGCATATTACTATATACATAACTAGGCTCTTAGGATCTATTCATTTGCCGACTGAGATGTCATCGCTTACAAGACCTGGCATTGTGGAATAGATGCTAAGAGCCAATCTAGACCTAGTTATTTATATAGTAATATGGCTTTTACATTGTATGCCCACTCCCGTCGTAAAGTTAATAATGATGAAAAAATCCATGTATGGATGAAAGGACTTGGTGTACTTGCTGAGAATGTAACTGTAACTGGTGATGTGACCCTGTACTATAATTATTAATAAAGTCTGATCTGTAGCGTCAGCCGCCAATCGCTAGACGTACTTCTGGTGAACGGGGGCTCAAGGATGCAACAATTTAAAAAAAAACGAAAACTAATTTTATCATGCTTATACCACTTAAATTAAACTTTTACAAACATAACTAAACGAGCACATCAGATGTTGGCAACACAATACGTACAGGTAGTTCTGTTATAAGGTCACATTTAAAAATTAAATAAATCAAAGTAAGATAGCGTGGCATGTTTATTTAGGTACTTTTCTGACAGGTGGGTGGCATTATTGTGTTAATAAACATGCTGCGGACAGACAGTTTACTTGTTAAACCGAAAAACACAGCATGGTAGCTTCACAGATAATGCACTGCCACTACTGGCCACACACGTGAGGCAATATGTGCCACAGAGGCATGTGGGGGGCAGAGCAGAGGAAACACAGCAGAGGCCCTCGTCCATGTCACTCGGCACTCTCTGGCGAGAACTTCCGACAGGCACGACTGCACTATATGAAGCGACACTGCCACTCAGGGGCAGCGAGCTTAAATCACCTGACTCACTTACAGATATGTATTGAGACAGAGAGCATATATTTCGTTCAACATATTCCTACGAGACGGAATCGCTGTATGCAGATACATTAAAGACACATCAAATCCCATGTACTCTGAAGCGCCAAAGAACCTGGTTTAGGAATGCGCATTCAAATACAGAGATTTGTAAACAGGCAGAATACGGTGCTGCGGTCGGCAACGCTTATATAAGACAACAAGTGTCTGGCGCAGTTGTTAGGTCGGTTAATGCTGCTACAGTGGCAGGTTATCAAGATTTAAGTGAGCTTGAACGTGGTGTTATTGTCGGCGCACGAGCGATGGGACACAGCATCTCCGAGGTAGCGATGAAGTGGGATTTTCCCGTACGACCATTTCACGTGTGTACCGTGAATATCAGGAATCCAGTAAAATATCAAATCTCCGACAGAGCCTTCCGCTCTGCTTGCTATTCTAACTGTAGTTTTCGGAACAATTTTCACAGGTAAGGTGGTTTGTGTTTCTTTTAAATCAATTTTTTGTTTATGCTTAATAGTTTTCGAATGCTTTCTAATATCACACAATTTAGCATAAAACTCTGTTGCACGTACTTGACATCTTGCCTTGGATAAGTCTCCAACGACTCGTTTCAGCCACCCACTGATTTTTAAAAAATTTTTTTTATATATATAAAACTATGGGACTTAACAGCTGTGGTCATCAGTCCCCTAGAGCTTAGAACTACATAAACCTAAGTAACCTAAGGACATCACACACATCCAAGCCCGAGGCAAGATTCGAACCGGCGACCGTAGCAGCGGCGCAGTTTCGGACTGCGCGCCCAGAACCGCGAGACCACTGCGGCCGGCCACACCCATTGAATTAAGGTTCTGCTTCCCACGCATCCCGATATTTTTGAACGTACTGCTTCTTCTTCTGCGGTAAATCCATTATGTAAGCCACCACAACATAAGTTTCACCAATTGATAATTACTGAAAATAAATTAAAACTCAGGCGAACTAGAGGTCATGAAACAATCTACTGTTGAGTGGTACTTAAGTAAATAAATTAGTGAAATCAAAGTGAAGTAGAAATTAGAATATAAATGAAAAACTTGGTTTAGTTTAGAGAGTTACATACTGGCATTCAGCGGGCAGAACAGCAGAACAGAAGAGACAATGACCGTGAAGTCAGCAAGTTCCACATAAGCGGGCGCAGTCAATTCAGCCGTCAGGGCATTGCCCGACCGGCTCACGTGTTTCTCAGTTGTCGCATGTGAGCAAAGGCCCTCGCCTACATTCCAAGAGCCAATGGCCGACGTTAAGAAGATTCTTCGAGAAGCTTTTCAACAAGACAGAAGAGGCAATGACCGGCCCACGTGTTTCTCAGTCGTCACATGTGATCAAAGGTCCTCGCCTACATTCCAAGAGCCAATGACCGACGTCAAGAAGATTCTTCGAGAAGCTTTTCAACGTGACAGAAGGGGCAATGACCGTGAAGTCGTTTACCTCCAGTAAACTGAAGTGAATAAATACGTGAGATGCAGTGGGCCCGAAAGACGAAGACGAGGACAGAGACGGAGACGGAGACGAGAGACGAAGAAGACGAAGAAGTGAAGAAGCGTAGCAGTTGTTTTCAGTCAGTTTCGGTGCTGAAGACCGTCATGCAAGAAGAGACTACATCATGCACAGACGCACCAAGTCCGCCGCTGTAATGGAATAGCAAGCAGCAGCCTCGGCGCCAGAAGACAGAAGTTAAAAAGTATTTGAAGTCTGATCTTTACGTACCCGGGTGACTCGTGAGGACGGGAAGGAGACGGCCTCACATCAGCAGTCACCTGTGAGCTGGGATGAAGACCTGACAGCCGAAGACTGGCAAGCGGGAGTCCGTGGTTCGAGTCCGGGACACTGGCCTTCCCCCGCCGCACCGCTCCGCTGGCCGACGCACAACCCACGCAGCCGCTTAGAGAAGAGAAACACTGGGACTCCACATCCAAGGTATCACCATCCGATGCACGACTTCGCTCGAAATAATTAAACGGGCCACCTCGCGCTGCACGTCTCCAGTCAGCTGGGCGAGACGGCGACACGAGATACACAACGCTACGCGTAATCAGACGCTGCCGCAGCAGAAGGCTACGCAAACGACACGGCTGCCTCTCTCCGAACCAGAACGTCCAGTAAGATACAGTTGTACGAAACTTTCAATAAAAGTTATCTTATGTAAAAATGCTGTTTCATTCTACCTCATACCCGAGCCAAGGAAGAACCCACCCTGCCCACATGTTGTTAAGAGAGAAAAATTAATTTATCTAGTATTTTCACCCTGACATAATGCTTTAGAATGCTCATCCTGACAATTGACAGCATCAAAAGAGAAAACCCAGTTACATTTAGTGACAGAAGTGTTATATTTAGTGTCACAACTGTTACACTACTCACTCGGTTACTCGATATCAGTCCTATTGTTCATTGTTTAAAACGTAATAATATCTGAGATACCCCCACCGAATTGTTCTTGCGTTACCACTGTGCATGTTGTAATAATTTGACTGCGACTTAACATTTCGAAAAATTAGAGGTTGCTGGACAGAAATGTATTTTATTATACTTAATATTACGTTTGTTTTTTGTCAATTCGAAAAATAATGGGAGTTCAAAAGTTGAAGAGTTATAGATCGATACGCTATCGACGATAACAGGCTAGTGGGTAATGATTAATGAATTGTTCTATAGCCAAGGTTTTCTTACTCTGTAGGCAATTCCCACATTCAGGTTTACTAAATGCTGAACAATGCTACATGATCTGCTAAGAACTTAATTCAACTTAGTAAATCTAGATAAAGTCAGTGTAGTACCCATTCTATAGTTAAAATCTTAGTTTTGCTAATGAAAATAGTTTTGATTTGTACTTCAAAAGTCGTCAGTACTCCAAAAGTCGCCAGATAAGTCGCTAAACAATTTTTGTCGCTAAAAAGTTTTTTTTGTCGCTAAGACGAAAGCAAAAGTCGCCATTTCTAGCGACAAAGTCGCTAAATTGGCAACACTGGTACTGGGCCTAGGCTCACCTTCACAATGAACTTCCACTTCAGATTCACCACGATGCAAAAACTGTTTTTGGTTACATCTCCCCCCGCTGAACTCACGTTTTCTTTTCTTGTCTTGTATTCGCGGCATTTTTACATAATATAAACTTATTTGCTGAGATCTAAACAATGAAATACGAATATTGTAAACAAACTTCACTTCAATCACCATAAACAAAGAACTGAAAACAACAAAGTAAACTGGCAGCTGTTTTCATCATTGTTGCCAACAGTCTTTCATCAGTGTTACCAACTAAGCTTTCAAACAGCTGTACTATAACAAATAGTCACTAGCGAGTAAAAAGGAGCTTGAGTTCAAGAAAAGTGTGTGTTGCAGGGTATTACTAAAACGCTTGTAAAATGGAAACCACTCAACATAAATTAATAGATTTGGTATCGATTTAAAACCAAATATATGCGTAACAAAAGAGTGCAAAAAAAATTTGAACAAAACAACCATCGAACTCCCCTTAAAGTCAGCTTACTCACTCACGATACGATAACTAACATTGTAGTGCAATAACCCTCACCAAACTCCTTAGAGTATCTAAGGGGTGGCTTTGACAGCTACCATCATGCTGAAACACTTTAGACACACTGACAGGGTGAAGGAATCTGAATCACTGTTGGATACTAAAGAAACAAAGCTGTACCTGGTAGGGTAACAAATAAGAATAAAAATATTCTTGTACAAAAACCTTTAATTACTGCATGTATATTTATTCACAGAATATGGATAAAATCTGGATAAAAATGAGAGACACACGATATCTACCTTTATATAAATATCAATAGAACGTGGTTGCATGTTGATGAACTTGTACAAAAATAATGAATACAATGATGTTTGCTACACTGGGGAATATACCAAAGATCTGCTTATAAATATCTATTCCTATTTAGATCTACTTAAAAAAAAGAAGGTTATATTGTATCAACATGTAGTGGATTGGACATTATGCATCTAGTTATTCCTTCAGAAAAACTGTTACTGCTTCCACAAATACTAGTATTCCACAGGTCTCAAGAAAAAGAGGCGTTGTAATGAACAGACTGAAGCTGGTTCCTATAAAAGGAATTTCTCCTTTAAAGGCAGTTAATGTGGAAAACTGAAATGAAGAGATCGACGTCAAATAATGGGAACTGGGGTATTTGGCAAAGACAGCTGCCAGAAAGGAAAATTATATGGCATGTCATTACCAATGTGCTAGCAAGGTATGCAAATACTTTAAACGTAGTACCTGGTAAAAATAGCGATATTAATGGGGAATACAATACTCTGCTTACTGTAAATTTTAATGGGGAGTGATCAAACGTTGGTCTACGTGCCAAAAATGTTGGGTTTGAGGGTGTTTAGTAGTTTAGAGGATACACAAAAAATTTGTTTATTAACCTCTGTTCCCAGTTCGACCTGTTTCAGAAATTCGGGAAATAAAAAGCAAAATTAAAATTCTTAGTGCTCTAGGTTACTGTCAAGTCTAATGCATGCAGTCTCTTAAGTAGATATTTTTTAAATCTTCTACGAGTTCTGGTCATAAAACGCGGTACTACTGTGATATATAGCAATACACATAGGTTTACATGATTCTCACATATGAGAGGCATACTTAAGAGACTGCATACACTAGATTTGACAGTAACCTAGAGCATTAAGAATTTTGATTTTGCTTTTTATTTCCCGAATTTCTGAAACAGATCGAACTGGGAACAGAGGTTAATAAACAAATTTTTGTGTATCCTCTAAACTACTAAACACTCTCAAACCCAACATTTTTGGCACGTAGACCAACGTTAAATCACTCCTCATTAAAATTTACAGTAAGCAGACTTTTGGATATTTTGCATATTTGTCATTGCATTAAAGATACACAGACAAATCCTGCGATAGAATTAGCAAAATGCTGTATTATTATTTATGTACACCCAAAGGCTGAAGCTTTCTTTGCTTTCTTTAAAGTGATACGCTACACATCAACATTCTATATTGAGACACACTATACCTAGATAGATCAACTCTCAATAACATGTCTATGATTTTACCATGATGTTAACTATTGACTAGCATCAAAGACTCATGATTTTAGTGTCAAAACGTAGAACTGTCAGACGTAAGTCTGCATTGTACCAGCATTTTCCGATGCAGGCAGTCTTCAACAGTGTTAAAAACGTCATTTTATTCTAAGCAGAGTACTATTGATAAGACATTTAAACCTGTACTACACAGTTTCACATCATCAGGTAAAAAATAGCACATGAGAGGTCGCTAACCTGGTAATGACTCGAGGCTGCAGTGGGATTTACACTGTGGAAAATGTTTAATTCCAGTGCAACACAAACACTCCATAACATAACAGTTATGCAATTTGTTGCCTACATCTATATGCCAGATCCCATCACAATTCCCGTTTCAGTAATATAACACTGATTTATAGATACACTTACAAAAAGCTCTATACAAAGGACATAATCGGAATCTGCAGCAGGTGTACATTTTATGTAAGCACTAGATGTAAGAGGGAGATGACAGTAGTGGGACAAAGTATGTGCCACCCACATTTCATTTATTCAAGATGGCGGCGATGACGTCATCCAAGATGGCGGATTTTGGCGGGAAGTTTGAATTTTGGTGGCAAGATAGGTCAATTTGGCTACCTCCACTAACCTAACCCTTCAGAAAAAAATTGGCATGGAATTCAAATTCTAGCAGGATAAAGCATCACACCACGAAAATGGCGGGAAAATAGGCCAAATGGGCTACATCCACTAACCTAATCCCCAACCCCCCCCCAGAAAATGGCGGCAAGTTCAAATTCCAGCGCAATAATGGTGGGAAAACTGGACTTGTCTTTATTATTATTTAAACAATATCATGTAGGTGTGGTCGCCATGAGGTCGGGACCCCAACTGGCTAAGTTCATATTCTCATCAGCAGAGGGTGCCACTCTTATGTCAGATCATCACACAACTACCGTTATTCAAGATGGCTGCACCCAGTCTGTGTTCTCCAATGGTTCTGGACTCCAACTGACTTAGTTCATATTGCTGCCACCAGAGAGTGCCACTGCAATGTCAGATCATGATGCATGTACCGTTATTCAAGATGGCTGCACCCAGTGTATCCTCCAACAAGAGATCCAGAGTCTACTTCATATCGCTGAGACCAGAGGACGCCACTGTGTCGTCGGGTGATGACACAAGATTGTCCGCTTTCTCTCGCGCCAATTCACTGGCCCACGACCATCCAACCGCTCACGTCACAGCCTTAGGTCAGTTGGCATCAAAGTTGTTTGCTGGACAGTGGAATCTGCCCTGATGTCACACAACCACTGATCCACCATGTGGCTTGCTCGACAAAAAACGCTCTTGCTAAGTTAACTGATCACACAAGTCTCATTATTCAACCCACATGGCCCAATTACCTAATCCAAGATCGTCGCGAAAACACATGCTCGTATGCGAGAGCCAACGCTCGCGCCAAGCCACCTACCTCCGCAAGTCAATCTAACACAAAGTTCGCAACTCAAATCCCTATCCAGAAAAAAAACAACAACTCACTCAACATCACACAGACATGAGTGAGCCATTGCACGCTCCTAGCTACATATCCCCACAACTGAATCTAGCAAAGTTCGCTACGCACATCCCTATCCACAAAAAATAAGAACTCACTCAAATTCTATATTGTCCCACAAATAGTTAACCTTTTCTTTATTCATACGAAAATTCACTCCCTACCACAAAAAGAATAGCTAACAATATTCATCTCCAGACTTTCTAAAAATCATTTCCTTCATCCCTTACTAACGCTGTTCTTAATACCACCAACCTCTAATTACATGTATATATAACATTCCCCGTACACACTTTTAATTAATCCCTCATCAAGAATATATCTAAATCATTCATCCTAACACTATAGCTCCTAATATACACACATAATGATCTCAAATCCTGAATTCAATATCATCCAGTCTCTATTCTAAATAGCATCTTCACTCCTAGTATGAATAATTTGTCTATAATTTTATAAATTATAAAATGCTTAGCTCTCCACCATGTCCTGGAAGCATCTGACTAGTTCAGCTTTAAGCCACTAGGGTTGCTGGTGAACTCAACCACCACCCTCACAAAATTCTCAACATCCATTGGTTCATCCTAAGATCACATGACACTACGTCATCACACTTATATAAGAAGTCAGCCCCCGGTCATCTTTCTCACTCGTCTGTTGTCTGGCGCATCGTTTGGTTGTTTGTGCTTGCTATTTCTTCATTCACTAGGAATATGAAGTTTGTTAACTCTGACAACAACACTGAAGAATCCAGTGGGAAGAGACCTAGAGTCCAGGATACACCACTACCGAGTAAGTAAATAATTTCTATTTTTCATTATCAATTTTCCTCTATATCTTATATACTCTCCTTATTAATAATATATCTCGTTGTTACCTCGTGGACTTTATCCTCGAGATTGAGAAACGGACTGGAGTGCAACAGGCTCCCCAGTCCCAGCCCCCTGTGCTCCACGGACAGCTGGAATTGCCTTGTGAATATAATTTTAATTCTAATCTTTTCCTCATTTTATATTAACTATTAAAAAAAATTTCTTATTCCGTACTTCTTTTTTTTTTTTTTTTTTTTTTTTTTTTTTTTCTAGATCACTTAATGGAAGTCCAGCTTCAGTTGGAATCGGAGCTGGGGGGTGTTCCACGTAGCGCCCTACATAATTGTGTTCAGCCCCCAGCTCCAAATAGCCCGGAACACCACTGCCAATCATGTTAATATAGAGAAAAATAAATCAATTTCTAGTGTTTTTCACTCTAGCTAACCTTTCAAAATAACTAAAATTATATCTCATTCTATTACAGGAAATGCTATTGATGACCTACTATCCACAGACATGCAGGTGGAGGCCATTCAACAGCAGATCCATCAACAGCCCTACTTGTAAGTTTAAAAAAAATTACCTATCTCTAATAATATTAATATAATTATTTCTTTTTCTCTAAGAATTCCATTTATATATATCTTCTTTGTTGTAAATCATGATAAGTCCTTATTAGATGATGGGCTGGATGATTTTTTTAAGGGCACAGCTTTACATGGACACAGACGTGCGCTTGCTTGCGAGAAGTTTTCGAGAAGTTCCGGAGTCTATGTATGACCACATATTCTCTGGACCGCACCTTTTATTACACGGCACCTGGGTTGTCTTGGGACGCAATGCTCAAGAAAACGAAGTGCAGTATCGAATTATTGACTGAACCTGACATGCTTCTTTTCTTTGAGCGAGGGATCCGTGAGGGACTTTGCCAATGTGTCCATAGACACATGAAAGCAAATAACCCACGGATGGGTGGCAGCTTCAACGCATCCCTTGATTCAAGTTATATTATGTATCGCGACGTCAATAACTTATACGGGCACGCCATACAGCAATCACTGCGGATAACCAAGTGTGTGATAGTTAGAATTCATTTTCCTTCACCTTGCCAGCTGTGGTAGACAATGTACTTATTTACTTTATCTCTTTCTTCTACAGTGGTCACGCCTCAACAAGGCATCACACGTGTACCGATGGCAGCTAAACGATCCACCCAACAGTGTCTGCAGAGACAAGCTCCTCAAGGTAGTCAATGACTCCCAGTATCCCGCCATTAAATGCAGTGCACTGCTATGCATTGAATTATCGCACCCCCCCAAAATTGAGTCTGGTGATGGAGAGACTAGTATCCATTATCTTTGGGGGGATAACAGCGTGATAACTTGGAGCACATCAATCGCCGAGTGGTTTCGTAAATCCACCTTGAGTGCTATATTGTGTCGGTTTTCCGAGATGGAAGTCAACGGCTCAGCGAAAGCACTCAGCAGAATCCATATACACGTCTACAATCCGGTAAATGGAGGATATAGCTATATCAAGCTCCCTAAAGACATAGCTAATAAGCAGGCATGCATTAATGTCGAAAATAGAAAAGATCAGTCTTGTTTTGCATGGTCAATCCTGGCTTGTGAAAGAAAGTACAATTCCAGAGCTCATCCTGAGCGTACCAATACATACAATGTAGGTGATAATATTCATTCGTGTTATAACTTTGATGGTATAGAGTTCCCCGTCAAGATCGAGGATATACCTAAATTTGAGGTGCAGAATACCGGCATATCGGTTCATGTTTATGGCCCGGAGAAGAAGAAAAGAAAGTCAGATGAGCAAGACAAGCATATCGTTGTCGGCCCCCTCCATTTTTCAAAATTTGCCGGTGAGCGTGAGCTGCATATAAACATGCTGTTCTTCTCTGAAGGTGATAATTGTCATTATGTTTGGATCAAAGACATATCCCGACTCCATTCCTCCCAACTATCAACTAATTGTTGCGTAAAACAGTTTTGTTTAAGGTGCCTCAATTATTTCTCCTCTGAAGACTTATTAGCTACGCATCTAGTAGACTGTAGCTCCAAGGACCCTGTACGTGTTATTATGCCCACTGAGGAAAACAAATTCATAAAGTTTAAGAATGCTCACCACCAGGAGCGGTGTCCGTTTGTAGTGTACGCCGACTTTGGATGCCTTCTCGCTCCTGTAACCCACTGTGAAGGCGACCCTGCAACCTCACACACCACCTTTACAGAGAAACATGTGCGGCAGCATACCAAATTGTATCGTCTTATGACTCCAATCTTAACTGATACAAATCTTATATCGGGGATAATCCTTCAGTTTGGTTGCTCTCTGAGCTTGAAAAATTTTCACAAGAAGTTGATACGCTGTACAGTGGCAACGTCTCCATGACCAAATCGAAGGAGAATGAAGATTTGTATTATAACGCCACTGATTGTCATATTTGTGGGCTGCCGTTAGACAGAAAAGCGGAAACTCCTCGTAGGGACAACTGTCAACTTACGGGGAAATTCCGTGGTGCAGCTCACAACGCATGCAATTTGAAGTACCAGTTACCTAGACACATACCTGCTTTCTTCCACAATTTAAGTTTCGGTGGCTGTCCGAAGATGAATGCAAGGGGTTGTGTGGAAAAATCATGGGGGTATGGCAGCTGATTCTGATGTAGGGTATGTGGTGGAGGCAGAACTCGCATACCCTATTAGTTTACATGATGTGCAAATTGATTAGCCGCTGTGTCCAGAGCAACTAGTTCCGTGAGGAGGTTCCACACCAAAACTGATGACAACACTGGCGGATAAGCAGAGGTATAGTACTCATTATTGTAACCTCCAGCAGTGCCTCAGCTTGGGTATGGAGCTGGTTAAAATCACCCGGGCCATCTCGTTCAAGCAGTTCCCCTGGCTGAAGGAGTGTATTGATACGAGACAGAGAGCTTCCGCGGCGTGTGACTTTGAGAAAGATTTTTATAGATTAATGAATAATTCAATTTTCGGTAAAACTATGGAGAATTTGAGGGGGCGACGTGAAATTTTTATTAGGAAGTTATGGGGTAAGAAAATGTATTGCCAGACCAAATTTTAAACGGGTCACCATATTCAATAAGAGCTTTGTTGCTGTGGATATGGCGAAAACTGCAGTACAGTTTACTAAACCTATCTATGTGGGGATGTGCATACTAGACTTGTCCAAACTCCACATACACCGCTTTCATTATGAGTTCGCGAAAACTCATTTCGCAGATCCTAAATTACTTTATATGGATACAGATAGCTTCATCTACTGGCTGAAAACTGCGATCCATACGAAGTAATTAGGTGCCACAGTAATCAATTCGAAACGTCTTCTTATGCGGCTGATAATCCTTACGGTATTGTTCGACAGAACAAGAAGGTTATCGGTCTCATGAAGGACGAGTCGAATGGATTGCCGAATGTGGCGTTTGTAGTTCTTCAGTCAAAAATGTATGCATATCGCACATTGGAAGTTGCAACCCAGAGACGGGCTAATGGAGTGCGACGCATGGCATCGAGAGCCCTATCTATCGAAGACTATTTGCAATGCCAACGCAGAGGTGTTCACAGTGCTGTACTGCAGCCACTGCATATGGTAAGGCAAACCAGTATTCGATTGATAGTGCATGAGGTGTATGCTGCGCTAAAGTTTAAAATTGGTCTGTCGCTTCATGACGATAAAAGGGTCATCTGTGAAGATGGGATTGAAACTCGCCCGTACTCACACTACTAACTTGTAGTGAGAGAAGGGGTGGGGGTCTCTGATTGAGATTGAGAGAGAGAGAGAGAGAGCATCTGCAGAGTATTAGTATGACCCTTTTATCATAGCGTAAATATTGGATTAGAGTGTTTCGTAGTGTGTATCAGTCAGCGTGCTTCTGTGTATGTCTGAGTGTGCGAGCCTGTGTTAAGTGTTGTTGTGTGGAAATTATATTAATTATTCTTCGAAAGAAAATCATAAAAAAACAAAAAACAAAATTTTAAAAAACTCAAATTATTTAAAAAAGTCTTTATATATACGTGCATATTTTTTGACCATTATTACTATTTAAAGTATATGAGCAAAAACATAAATTTTGCCAGTTCACTTCTACCTTTTATAATGAAGAAGAAAAAAAATTAAATTTTCACAGTTCATAACTGCTCTTATTATGGTGTGTCTCCTATCGTGCATGGTACGCTACTGATGAGATAGAGGTCTACGCTCCCTGTTAGTACTCGTCAGCGTCAATCCAACTGTTTTCTGATGACGGAAATCCTAACCATTTAACTAGCACTCTATTCCCTCGACGTCTTATCACGCGTTCGACGAGAAATACATCTGGTTCAAACTCTTCTGCAATTACACGGTGTAAAAGCATCCTGCAATTTCTTCACACTTGCCATCCTTTAAGATATATGTCCTAGGGTTCGTTCTCTGCACCTTGGATACTGTGAATATCTCCGCCGACCATTTTGGTAAGTACGATTTTTTGAACGCTGTCTTGTGTTTTGAAATACGTACTAAGTCACCTACATTGAACCCCTGTGTGCGCGGGTCCAGCATTTTAATGCGGAAATATACTGTGTCCATGAGTGAATTATAGCGAACATCGATCGGTCTCATTTTTATTCTACTATATTTGGTTCGATTATACCGTGCAATTATCTTTGGGTGATATTTGCAGCTTGTACAAAGCGCAAAGATTAAAAGGCATCCACATTTGAGCTTTGAGTGTTGTGTTCAAACGCTCCAGGTGGGTAAACGTGGAGTAGTGGTGTACACCGCACCGCTCCATCACAGTCTTGAAATGTTCATTGTAAAACTCACCACCATGATCGGTTTGAAGATTGTCCGGGCATCGATTCGTTCCTGTCTGCAGCAAACGCTCAAACACTACAGCAACGTCTCTACCCGTTTTAGTTTTCACAGATAATGCCCATGCGAATTTAGAGTATGGATCAATAACCATTAAAATGTATTTGAATCCATTATTCTCATGTGAATATTGACTCATATCTACAAGATCGGCGTGCCACAAGTCATCTAGCCCATTAATCATAACGTGCCTGCGAGGGTATGTTTTGCGTGCTGGCTTGTGCAATTCTCGAACTACCGTCACCATACTTATTCGATGATACGTCTCTCTCGAAGCTCAGAGATTATCGAAACAACCTCATTCGAATGAGCTGTATTGCCCGCAGCAGCCGAAGCCATCAACAGTCGAAGTCTGTCTATTAGTTCATCTGGCTCATCGTAATATATATACTGCGGGAGCTGATTGCTCACGCCTTTATGCTGAAAGTCTACACCCTCACCAATGCTTTTAGGTTGCTCATTCAGTAAACGTTGTAGAATAGTTGTATATTTAGAGTTTTGCGGGTTTCTCAGTGTACGTCAGGATTTTTATACAGCTCACCATACACTTTGCAATCATTGGTAGAGTATTTTAAGTTTTTTGAGGGCCTTAGGAAGATTAGATTCATTAAGCCAGGTGTTCTTTTAAACTCTGTATCCCTGATGCGCATCGGATAAACTTATAGTTTGAAGCCTAGCATGTACGGTCTCTCCCTGCTGACACCAAATGTTCTATCATCCCCGCCCCATACTGGTTGGTGAATTCTGCGATTGGATCATTATCACGCGAAGCCATTTTACTGATAGATTCAGTAACAGGTTTAAAAGTTTCTCTTAGTGTTTTCTCGCGATCCATATGTCCCAACCTCAGCAAATGTAATTTCTCTCGAACTGTTTTGCGCGCCTGAACGACTTTATCCTTAGTCGACATCTCGGAGCATACTAATCAGACCTCTACATATCACGTGGTTTTACATATGCTTTGTTGTTGTTCTTCTTCTTCTTGTTTCCTACACCTCCTTCTTCAATAACAACAACTTCAGCTTTTATCTTCCTTTCAATTGCGCTAATTCTATTCTCTAGCCGGTTTTGGTTAAGTGCAAGAAGTTTCTGAGTGTCCTTTAATTCCCTTACAACCTTACCTAGTCTTGCCCAAAGATTCTTAAATTTCATATCGTTGTACATGCGAGCATTCTGTCTATGCACATCTAACCTCTCAGACTGAGCGTCCGCCATGCGTGCGAATTTGTCCATGGTGTAGTGTCTACTGACGCACTCAGTTATTTTGTACGTTTATATATGGAGAACTCCTGGAAGTTCCGGCTATACCTACCGTTATTCAGTTTCAGACTTTTATCAGTCACGAGAAACCCGTATTGTGAGTGGTTCCAACAATCAGCACATATCTTTACAAATTCATTGTATGACATGTCGGTCCCTACATGAGCCTGGTAAATGTGTTTTAAATTGAGATTGTCTTGCTTGATGGCTATAATGAGGTTGGCGCAGGGTGTATACGCGGACAAGGAAAAAAATTCCCGGATATTTCCCGGTTAAAATTACACTTTCTCCAGAATGAAAATACTCTTTTTCCATGTTAAGTGACAGTATACTTTCCGTCGGAACTGTAAAACTTATACAGCAGCGTAGAATTTCTCAGCGCTTTAGAAAACGAAACTCAGGGGGAAAAAAACTGTTTTGGAAAGATCTTTGATATGCAACAACATGTACGCTGCATATTTTCGTATTACGAAAGTATAAATTCGAATTCAACCAACAGGAAAAGTTAATGGTTTAAGCTACTGTATATAGTGTTACTACAAGAAAAGAAAAGCTTTCGCATATAACATTTGTCTCGAAGATTAATAAGGTACAAGGTAAGCTAAGCTTTCACATATAATGTTGATCTGTTTAGCGCATGTTACACTTTAAGATACATCACACAAATACACGAATAAAATTTTTAATACCGACATAAACCTCTGATCTTCTGGGCTCGAAATTCTTCTTAATGGCTCGTCATCAAACAGTTGTTTTTTAAATAAGAGCAAACGCTCTGTGATTTAAGAAATTCATCGTACATTCTGGCACATAGTTCATCTTGCGTAAAAAGAAATTTACTTTGAAAATAACGTTTTTCGAACCATAATTCGCAATATTTTCCCGCGACCTGTCAAAAATAGATTCATTTCAGCAGTTGCCAGAGAGCGCCAGATAAAAGGCGTCACCGCGTTTGCGCAGCTACGGTGATGTAAGAAGCCTGTATGTTCGCACGTGTAAAACATTAAAAGAGCGTACTTAAATTATGTCATAAAAGAAACATGACATCAGAGGATACTCCAAGAGCGTCGGAGTTTCGTGAACCGTACTAAACTGCATAGTTCGCCCTAAAGAGCACATTCGTATGTCTAGATTCCCAATGACATAGGCCTCGACCTAATATTAAGCTTTTCGGTATGGTTTTCGGGACGTAAATTTTCTTGGAGTACAGTACCGTATTGTATTATCTCATTTTTCGTTCTTTGTTATGGCATAATGCCATACGTGCTACAAGATGAAAACGTGCACCTGAAATGCAGCGAACAGTTGAAACTAGCCAATATTGTGGAATTAAACACTTCGTTTCAAAAAAATTTACTGCCTCAGCAGGAAAGCATAATAAAAGCCAAATTTCTGTGGCAAAAAGACAAAAATATCTTTATTGCTCTGAAAGGCGATTAATGCCACTGCTCTGCTCACCAGAACGTCAAAAATTAAAAAAAAAGGACTTTCCAAAAAAAAAGTTCATTTTGTAGCGCACATTTTTCTCAAGAGTCTGATACATGAAACATATATCTTCGAGGAAATGTAAGACATTTTATTTTGTCAAATGGCTCTGAGCACTATGCGACTTAACTTCTGAGGTCATCAGTCGCCTAGAACTTAGAACTAATTAAACCTAACTAACCTAAGGACATCACACACATCCACGCCCGAGGCAGGATTCGAACCTGCAACCGGAGCGGTCGCTCGGCTCCAGACTGTAGCGCCTAGAACCGCACGGCCACAACGGCCGGCTTTTTATTTTGTCTTTAGTACGCCGAAGTGCAGTGCCACGCCTCTTAAAACACCATTCTTATACCTCTCGCCACTGTATTTCGCTCTGTGAAACTCAAACGTGTATATTTTGCAATGGATGCCATCAAACTATTTCAGGACAGTGGAAATTAAAATGTCCTGTAGTGCCTCTCCTGCTCCCAGTCGGCCGGTTTGACATCCTGCCCTTATAAAAAATTTAAAAAATCGCAATTAGTACTTGATGAGATTATTTGCAACCAGGAGAACAAGAACTCTTCACAAAATCTGGACACTCTATTGCTTGTTGTTGTTGTTGTTGTGGTGGTCTTCAGTCCTGTGCAAGCTTCTTGATCTCCCAGTACTTACTGCAACCTACATCCTTCTGAACCTGCTTAGTGTATTCATCTCTTGGTCTCCCTCTACGATTTTTACCCTCCACGCTGCCCTCCAATGCTAAATTTGTGATCCCTTGATGCCTCAGAACACGTCTTACCAACCGGTCCCTTCTTCTTATCAAGTTGTGCCACAAACTCCTCTTCTCCCCAATTCTATTCAATACCTCCTCATTAGTTATGTGATCTACCCATCTATTCTTCTCCATTCTTCTGTAGCACCACATTTCGAAAGCTTCTATTCTCTTCTTGTCTAAACTATTTATCGTCCATGTTTCACTTCCATACATGGCTACACTCCATACAAATACTTTCAGAAACGACTTCCTGACACTTAAATCAATACTCGATGTTAACAAATTTCTCTTCTTTAGAAATGCTTTCCTTGCCATTGCCAGTCTACATTTTATATCCTCTCTACTTCGACCATCATCATTTATTTTGCTCCCCAAATAGCAAAACTCCTTTACTACTTTAAGTGTGTCATTTCCTAATCTAATTCCCTCAGCATCACCTGACTTAATTCGACTACATTCCATTATCCTCATTTTGCTTTTGTTGATGTTCATCTTATATCCTCCTTTCAAGACACTGTCCATTCCGTTCAACTGCTCTTCCAAGTCATTTGCTGTCTCTGACAGAATTACAATGTCATCGGCGAACCTCAAAGTTTTTATTTCTTCTCCATGGATTTTAATACCGACTCCGAACTTTTCTTTTGTTTCCTTTACTGCTTGCTCAATATACAGATTGAATAGCATCAGGGAGAGGCTACAACACTGTCTCACTCCCTTCCCAACCACTGCTTTCCTTTCATGTCCCTCGACCCTTACAACTGCCATCTGGTTCCTGTACAAATTGTAAATAGCCTTTCGCTCCCTGTACTTTACCCCTGCCACCTTTAGAATTTGAAAGAAAGTATTCCAGTCAACATTGTCAAAAGCTTTCTCTATGTCTACAAATGCTATAAACGTAGGTTTGCCTTTCCTTAATCTATTTTCTAAGATAAGCCGTAGGGTCAGTATTGCCTCACGTGTTCCAACATTTCTACAGAATCCAAACTGATCTTCCCCGAGGTCGGCTTCTACCAGTTTTTCCATTCGTCTGTAAAGAATTCGCGTTAGTATTTTGCAGCTGTGACTTATTAAACTGATAGTTCGGTAATTTTCACATCTGTCAACACCTGCTTTCTTTGGGATTGGAATTATTATATTCTTCTTGAAGTCTGAGGGAATTTCGCCTGTCCCATACATCTTGCTCACCAGACGGTAGAGTTTTGTCAGGACTGGGTCTCCCAAGGCTGTCAGTAGTTCTAATGGAATGTTGTCTACTCCCGGGGTCTTGTTTCCACTTAGGTCTTTCAGTACTCTGTCCAACTCTTCACGCAGTATCATATCTCCCATTTCATCTTCATCTACATCTTCTTCTTTTGCATAGTCTTCCTAAAGCCTTTGACACATTTTGCTGTTGGCAGACGCTTGTACGTGCACAGTATTATTTTATATGGTGCATTTCCTTTTATTTTCGTTTTTTTCTCTCGTTCATGTTTTAATGCTGCAGTATTATTCTGCTATTGCAGGATACAGTGATTTCCTTTGTTGGAGTATCGGTTCTTACCCGAAAAAATTACCAAAATTTAACTCAAAACTAAAACAACGAAAAATTCCCGGAATTCTAAAAAATTCCTGGGTTTTTCCCGGTTTTCTCCCGGATGAAAAACTTCCCGGGTTTTTCCCGAGTGTCCCGGGTCGTATACACCCTGTGGCGCTATCCCTCACCAACTGTTTTGGGATCCTGGAATACGTCTGACTTGGGTAACATATGTCAACACCCATATGGCGACCAAAGCAGAAATATATACATATTTGATCCTGCTTTTCAACATCCACATCGTCAAATATGAAGACAGTGTTAAGCTTTACCTCTTCAGGTGGGGGATGTCGTCGCTTTCGCTGAATGCTCTGCACGTTACACCATCTACCCCATCTAATATTTTCTGAAGTAACTGGTACTTGGGTTGAAACAGTGTTTTAGAGAAGATGAAAAGGTCCTCGAAGCGGACTCCATCTATGTGCGTTAACAGAGCCATGAGGACATTTGTCTTACCACAGTTGGAAGGACCTACAATTATAGCTCATATGCTCTCAGGTAGGAGTGGTCCATTCTTATTGGTCTTCTGGTCTTGGTCAGCATCACAGGACCAGTCACCTACAACAAAGTCCTTGCGGCGAGAGTGCTTCACCCAGCCTGCCATGATATCTACTGTGCTAGGTACTGGCGTGCAATAGGCTTTTATATGATAAATAATATGTGTGTGTAGCCACTATAGCGCAATCAACTTACCAACTGATACTACATGATGGAATGAACTCCAAGTGGTATATTTAATGGGAGGAGTGTCACATACATTAACGTACATAAATGTATACTAACATGCATTAAGGTATGTGACACTTTTGTCTAGAGAAATAAAAAAGACAAAGAGAAACTTAAGATTATAAATATATTTATTTATTCAAGATATACAATAATGATCAACATGGAAAACAATAAGTTCATTCTTTTTTAAAAAGTGCAGCAGAATTACAGTATTTCGAAAATAGCTGCTTCTTATATCCCTCAAATTCAGAATGTATATCTCATAATGTTATAGGCGCATTGCAATACTCTGGTATTCCATCGGTAAATTTGAGTACAACATTTTCAATACCTATTCGAGGAATAGCACAAGACTTCGGCACCGCAGTTATACAGGTACTAAAACAATGATCTATATCTTTTATGTGAATGCTACATGTGTGAAGCCCGTTAACGATGTCACTGTATACAGATTACACACAGGCGCCATCTATTTAGTTTCTCTGTTGTACTAGTTACTGCCATGTCTAGATTGAATAAGTTATCAATAGTCGAGTGCTGTATGAAAATACTATGACCATCAGCTCTTTTAATTCTTAGTGTAGCATCGTCATACATTGATAGAATACTCACAGTTAGACTGCTGCAGTACATGTCCTGGTAGGAGTGAGATGGAGCGTGTTTGGTAGTCATATGCTTCTTGATGTATGTTTTTAGACAACAGAGTTCATCCCACTCGTAGTCAGAAAACCTAACTTTAACGTTTTTGGGTACATTTTCGAGCACCAACACAGTTGACAGGCTACTGTTGTGTGAAACTTCAAGTCCTACATGAAGACGCTTTGAACCACTAACTGTTAATACATAGCATGAGGCGAACAGTAAAGGCTGTTGTGCAGTGGAGGTCGGTATCTTCTCATCCACAATATCCACACCAGCGCAGTTAGCTTGCTGTTCTTGCAGTGAGGTTGTATGTCTCTTGTGCAATGATCAATGGAGTCCAGTACTGTGAAGCCGCCTCAAACGCAGTCCCTGGCACTGACATTAGCACCTCGCTATCCTGCTCCAACATGATGAGAAGCTGGACTACAGGATCCTGCATGGAAGAGTCTGAGGTCACCAAGTGTGCTGGCCCCGACAGGTTGGAACCTGCTGATGCTAACGTCATGGGTGAAGCTAGTGGACAAAGAAGAATATTCATAAGCATAATATGCTGCTGCTACAGAAATAATAATAATAATAATAATAGTAATTTTCCGAAATAGATACTTTTATGCTGCTTCCTCCTCCTATTCTGCTGCAGCTGTGGTGACTGACGCTTCATCTTGACTGACAAATTGACCTGAACAGAGATTGAGCAGCTACTGAGCCCTCCTTATATACCATCCACCTTCGTCATCATGATGCCGTGTTCATATTGGCTGAACCGTGTGGTCACATGACCTATCGAAGCACCCTCTAGTGGTGAGCTCGTGAACTAGATCAGTTCTTCAGTCTGCTGGATCGGAGGCAGTTGTCTCTTGTGGGCTGGGAGCTTATATGGTGCTTTTAGAAAAGACATACAGTTCCAACAATAGCAGATGTTTCCATGAAATGGGTAATGCATCTTTAAAGCATCTCACTGCAACGCATGTTTGAGCATTAATGCGCACTTCCATTCTGCATGTAGGAGGCTATGGAGTCAGTCCTCGACTGTATGCTTAAAACAACATAGCTGTTAAACTCATCCTGCTCACCAATAACTCATCGATAGAACACATTCAGCACCACCACGAGGATGTAATGGGGGGAGGGGGGGAGGGGGGGGGGGGAGCGTGAGCAGCTGATCTTCAATGGTATATACGGAGTATGTGAATATGCTTAGACTGAAGCGAATTGACATCAACTGGACATCTCTTCCGTTTTGGGAGAGTAAGTGCTTCATGATGAATATCTCTGCAGTTTGTGCATGTACATGAGCATGTGCTGGTTATGATATGCATCCTGGCTCCATCCCTCTGCATTGCCGAAATTTGCTGAACAGAATTCTTGTACTTATTCCTCCTACACTCCTCCATTATCATACTTTTCCATATGTGATGTAGTGAACTGTGGCTACAGTCCTCCCTCGAATGTCTACATGTAATGCAGCTATTGAAAGCTGCTCTATCCTTCACATTCATCTCGATGATTGAACACATGATGATGGTTTGACAACAACAACTCAGCAAAGACTCAATGTGCACCACCAATTCAGGTCATGTGAGTGGTGAAAAAAGAAATGTCGCCATCTTGGATAATGGTAGTTGAGTGGACGTGGCCCAGTTGACCTTCTTCCCACCAAAATCCACCATCTTGGATGATATCACGTGCTTTTGCTAAGTCTACAGGCCGCCATCTTGGATGACGTCATCGCCGCCATACTGAATAAATTTAGCAACAGTGGAATCTGGGGTGGCACATACTTTGTCCCCCTACTGATGACACCACGTACGTGTGCTTTAATAGAGGGAATACAAAACATTCTTCAGACACAGTTTCAAGACAAAACTACCATTTCTCCTACATCTATGTCTATATACATACTCCGCAAACCACTGCACAGTGCGTGGCGGAAGGTTTGGTGTAGCACAACTAGTCGTTTCCTTTCATGTTCCACTCGCAGATAGAGCGATGGAAAAATGACCTCCTATATGCTTCTATATGAGTCCTAAATGAACCATGGACCTTGCCGTTGGTGGGGAGGCTTGCGTGCCTCAGCGATACAGATAGCCGTACCGTAGGTGCAACCACAACGGAGGGGTATCTGTTGAGAGGCCAGACAAACGTGTGGTTCCTGAAGAGGGGCAGCACCCTTTTCAGTAGTTGCAAGGGCAACAGTCTGGATGATTGACTGATCTGGCCTTGTAACAATAACCAAAACGGCCTTGCTGTGCTGGTACTGCGAACGGCTGAAAGCAAGGGGAAACTACAGCCGTAATTTTTCCCGAGGGCATGCAGCTTTACTGTATGATTACATGATGATGGCGTCCTCTTGGGTAAAATATTCCGGAGGTAAAATAGTCCCCCATTCGGATCTCCGGGCGGGGACTACTCAAGAGGATGTCGTTATCAGGAGAAAGAAAACTGGCGTTCTACGGATCGGAGCGTGGAATGTCAGATCCCTTAATCGGGCAGGTAGGTTAGAAAATTTAAAAAGGGAAATGGATAGGTTGAAGTTAGATATAGTGGGAATTAGTGAAGTTCGGTGGCAGGAGGAACAAGACTTCTGGTCAGGTGACTACAGGGTTATAAACACAAAATCAAATAGGGGTAATGCAGGAGTAGGTTTAATAATGAATAGGAAAATAGGAATGCGGGTAAGCTACTACAAACAGCATAGTGAACGCATTATTGTGACCAAGATAGATACGAAGCCCACACCTACTACAGTAGTACAAGTTTATATGCCAACTAGCTCTGCAGATGACGAAGAAATTGAAGAAATGTATGATGAAATAAAAGAAATTATTCAGATTGTGAAGGGAGACGAAAATTTAATAGTCATGGGTGACTGGAATTCGAGTGTAGGAAAAGGGAGAGAAGGAAACATAGTAGGTGAATATGGATTGGGGGACAGAAATGAAAGAGGAAGCCGCCTGGTAGAATTTTGCACAGAGCACAACATAATCATAGCTAACACTTGGTTTAAGAATCATGAAAGAAGGTTGTATACATGGAAGAACCCTGGAGATACTAAAAGGTATCAGATAGATTATATAATGGTAAGACAGAGATTTAGGAACCAGGTTTTAAATTGTAAGACATTTCCAGGGGCAGATGTGGACTCTGACCACAATCTATTGGTTATGACCTGTAGATTAAAACTGAAGAAACTGCAAAAAGGTGGGAATTTAAGGAGATGGGACCTGGATAAACTAAAAGAACCAGAGGTTGTACAGAGATTCAGGGAGAGCATAAGGGAGCAATTGACAGGAATGGGGGAATTAAATTCAGTAGAAGAAGAATGGGTAGCTTTGAGGGATGAAGTAGTGACAGCAGCAGCCGATCAAGTAGGTAAAAAGACGAGGGCTAGTAGAAATCCTTGGGTAAGAGAAGAAATATTGAATTTAATTGATGAAAGGAGAAAATATAAAAATGCAGTAAGTGAAACAGGCAAAAAGGAATACAAACGTCTCAAAAATGAGATCGACAGGAAGTGCAAAATGGCTAAGCAGGGATGGCTAGAGGACAAATGTAAGGATGTAGAGGCCTATCTCACTAGGGGTAAGATAGATACCGCCTACAGGAAAATTAAAGAGACCTTTGGAGATAAGAGAACGACTTGTATGAATATCAAGAGCTCAGATGGAAACCCAGTTCTAAGCAAAGAAGGGAAAGCAGAAAGGTGGAAAGAGTATATAGAGGGTCTATACAAGGGCGATGTACTTGAGGACAATATTATGGAAATGGAAGAGGATGTAGATGAAGATGAAATGGGAGATATGATACTGCGTGAAGAGTTTGACAGAGCACTGAAAGACCTGAGTCGAAACAAGGCCCCCGGAGTAGACAATATTCCATTGGAACTACTGACGGCCGTGGGAGAGCCAGTCCAGACAAAACTCTACCATCTGGTGAGCAAGATGTATGAAACAGGCGAAATACCCTCAGACTTCAAGAAGAATATAATAATTCCAATCCCAAAGAAAGCAGGTGTTGACAGATGTGAAAATTACCGAACTATCAGCTTAATAAGTCACAGCTGCAAAATACTAACACGAATTCTTTACAGACGAATGGAAAAACTAGTAGAAGCCAACCTCGGGGAAGATCAGTTTGGATTCCGTAGAAACACTGGAACACGTGAGGCAATACTGACCTTACGACTTATCTTAGAAGAAAGATTAAGGAAAGGCAAACCTACGTTTCTAGCATTTGTAGACTTAGAGAAAGCTTTTGACAATGTTGACTGGAATACTCTCTTTCAAATTCTAAAGGTGGCAGGGGTAAAATACAGGGAGCGAAAGGCTATTTACAATTTGTACAGAAACCAGATGGCAGTTATAAGAGTCGAGGGGCATGAAAGGGAAGCAGTGGTTGGGAAGGGAGTAAGACAGGGTTGTAGCCTCTCCCCGATGTTGTTCAATCTGTATATTGAGCAAGCAGTAAAGGAAACAAAAGAAAAATTCGGAGTAGGTATTAAAATTCATGGAGAAGAAATAAAAACTTTGAGGTTCGCTGATGACATTGTAATTCTGTCAGAGACAGCAAAGGACTTGGAAGAGCAGTTGAATGGAATGGACAGTGTCTTGAAAGGAGGATATAAGATGAACATCAACAAAAGCAAAACAAGGATAATGGAATGTAGTCTAATTAAGTCGGGTGATGCTGAGGGAATTAGATTAGGAAATGAGGCACTTAAAGTAGTAAAGGAGTTTTGCTATTTGGGGAGCAAAATAACTGATGATGGTCGAAGTAGAGAGGATATAAAATGTAGGCTGGCAATGGCAAGGAAAGCGTTTCTGAAGAAGAGAAATTTGTTAACATCCAGTATTGATTTAAGTGTCAGGAAGTCATTTCTGAAAGTATTCGTATGGAGTGTAGCCATGTATGGAAGTGAAACATGGACGATAAATAGTTTGGACAAGAAGAGAATAGAAGCTTTCGAAATGTGGTGCTACAGAAGAATGCTAAAGATTAGATGGGTAGATCACATAACTAATGAGGAAGTATTGAATAGGATTGGGGAGAAGAGAAGTTTGTGGCACAACTTGACCAGAAGAAGGGATCGGTTAGTAGGACATGTTCTGAGGCATCAAGGGATCACCAATTTAGTATTGGAGGGCAGCGTGGAGGGTAAAAATCGTAGAGGGAGACCAAGAGATGAATACACTAAGCAGATTCAGAAGGATGTAGGTTGCAGTAGGTACTGGGAGATGAAAAAGCTTGCACAGGATAGAGTAGCATGGAGAGCTGCATCAAACCAGTCTCAGGACTGAAGACCACAACAACAACAATGAGTCCTAATTTCTCATATCTTATCTTCATGGTCCCTACATAAAATGTATGTTGGCGGCACTAGGATCGTTCTGCAGTCAGCTTCAAATGCTGCTTCTCTAAACTTTGTTTTTTTGAAATGATTGTCTTCTTCCGCCCAGGGATTTCCATGTATGTTCCAGAAGCATATCCATAAGACTTGCTGCTGATCAAACCTACCGGCAAAAAATCTAGCAGCTCGCCTCTGAACAGCTTCGATGTCTTCTTTCAATCTGAGCTGGTGAAAATCTCAACCACTATAGAGTACTCAAAATAGCGCGCACTAGCGTCCTATATACAGCAGTCCTGTCACACTTTCCTGGATCACTCCTGATGTTACCCCTGTCTCCGATGAACACTCGCCATAGAGAAGAACATACTGGGTTCTATTACTTAAAAAGTCTTCATGCCTGTCACTTATCTGGGAACCTATTCCATACGCTCGTTCCTTCATTAACAGTCTGCAGTGGGGTACCATGTCGTATGCTTTAAGGAAATTTAGAAATATGGAATCTGCCTGTTGCCCTTCATCCATAGTTCACAGTATATGATGAGAGAAAAGAGCAAGCTGTGTTTTGCATGAGCAATGCTTTCTAAAGCTGTGCTGATTCGTGGATGAGAGCTTTTGATGTCTAGGAAATGTATTATGTTCGAACTTAGAATATGCTCCAGATTTCTGCAGACAACCGATGTTATGGATATTAGTCTGTAATTTTGCACGTCCTTTCTTTTACCCTTCTTATATACAGGCATCACCTGCACCTTTTTTGCAATTGCTTTGCGCTTTTGGGGAAAATAATGCGGCAGTGAAAGGTATACTGCAAAAAAAAGATAATAATATAAAATAAATAAAATAAAAAAATGACCAGGAAATACTGGTAGCCATTTTGAGGAAATATAAGGTTATGTTGTGGACTATATAAAGTGGAATTGACGGACGTTCAAATTGATATTGTTATGGATCAGACATCTGAGCTATTCCAATGGCTTCATCTAGACAACTATTACCTCATGGATGTGGATAAAATGCAAGATTTTCCTAGGATTTTTAACAAAATGGAGATGTGTGGCTGCTCAACATCTGTATGCAAAACTATCAAGGAAACAGTGAACGTAAGCAACAAATGACTGTTCAATGTCGACTAGCTCCAGTTGTAGAAATAAAAGTAGATAACAAATTAATATGTCGGATCATAAGCCCAGGAGTGAATGATGTTATCGGCAATCATTATGTCGATTTTATAGAGCGCCCTGATACGCATCTACAAGATATGTTTACATGTTCATTGGCTAAAGAACGTGTTTCTACTAAACTAGAGGCTACAATTTATTACTGTGCAATAGATGGGGTGTTTGACCAAGTGGATGTGTGTCTAAATGCATTAAACACCAACGAACAGTATTTACAATATTTTCCGCTATGACCTGTGATAATGAAATCTCTGTGGTGTAAATTATCAGAGAGCTTACAACACACAGTATTGGGACAAGGGCGTTCTGGTGCACTCTTCATTGTTGCCAGATGTATCTAAGGTGGCGGCGATGACGTCATACAAGATGGCGCCGTGTAGACTTGGCAACACAGCGTGACATTATCCAAGATGGCGGCCGTGGCGTCATTCAAGATGGCTGATTTTGGTGGGAAGTTCGAATTTTGGCGGTAAGATAGGTCAATTGGGCTACCTCCACTAACCTAACCCCCTCTCCCAGAATATGGCAGCAAGTTCAAATTCCATCAGGACAATGCAACACACCTCTAGTAACCCAAGAAAATGGCGGGAAGATAGGTCAACTGGGCTACCTCCACTAACCTAAGTTATCTGACTGCCACGTCTTCCTAGGAAATGGAGGGATAGGACTCAGCCTGTGCTATACATAAGTCTTTATTATTTTGCATGCACCAGTCTTTATTTAAACAATTTGATGCAGTACACCCATCCAGTGTGTTCACCACGAGGTCTGGACTCCAATTGACCTAGTAATCCAAGATGGCAGCTGTGATGTCAGCTGTTGGCGCGAGTACCATTATCCAAGATGGTGGGAAACAATCTGCTCACCACAAGGTCTGGACCTAGTACACAGTACCACCACCAGAGGTTGCTGTCATCCATTCCGCGATGTAATCCAAGTTATCAGTCTGGGATGGGGGAAAATGGTGGGAACCAATAGGAGCCCTTAACCAAGTCACATGTTAGATTTCAGCCAGTAGGATGGCAGTATCTGATGACGTCATTAGAGGGGATATAGGGGAGACTCAGCAGCTCTGGGACCTCACTCTTGCTTGGTCAATCAGCAACAGCAGCAAAGAACAAGAAGAACCATGAAACCTCAACAATCGTATTGGTTTCAACTGCTGGCATGTGATAAAAGAAAGCCAAACTGTCTTCCACTGGTTATGTGCTGTAACTCTGCTGCTTGTGTAAGCCATGAAAAACACGTTCCTGCAACATGTTGCTTCTAATCTTGCATCATTTGGAATGTCAACCAAAACTCATAACATGGTGGCTCAAGCTATTCGCCCACCCATCGTAATCAGTTGGTTCTGCACCCTTTCAGGATTACTCCTTACAGTCTGCCTTAGTAGCATCTGCTACAACGTACTTGCAC
Source organism: Schistocerca americana (assembly GCF_021461395.2). NCBI lineage: Eukaryota > Metazoa > Arthropoda > Insecta > Orthoptera > Acrididae > Schistocerca > Schistocerca americana. Next base: position 131,593,761 of record NC_060124.1, read on the forward strand.
GTACCCCACAGTGTTGTTCAGATTTTGAATATCCTCATTCTCTGCTGCCCCGAAACTGTTTTCAACAGTTTTGTGTCTATACTTACCCATCCTCTCTTTTTCTGAACTAGTGGTCCCAAGAGTCGGTCAGCCACCTGTTGTGTTCCCTCAGTTTTCTGAAAGTGAATTGTAATCCGAGATATTATCCCTGAACTTCCGCCAAAATTTCCTTGTTCTGCGCTTCCTCTTACATTTCCAACTCGCCTCATTTGTCATTTTCCACACATTGAAAGTCAATCTACGCGCCCATCAACGATTTGTTAAGACATCCATTTGCCTTAAGAACACCACTCCATATTCAAGAAGCTGGTTCTGCAGGCCACCCAGTTTTCCTCACTGGATGAAGTGTAGTATCAGCAAGATGACAAAATTCTTCCTAGCTGCCCATGCTGGCATGCCACCTGAGAGAAAGGAATAAAGCGCAAGTTCATGAGAAAAACAGTACTAAACAACGTAATAATACAAACGCCTAACCTACCCAGTAAAAAACGAGAAACAAACTCTCCAAAATACAATAGTAAAAACCCAATGGTTCAAAAATACATATCAAGACAAAAGAAACAACATCCTGTTTATCTATCATTTGGTCTTAGTGCGTACAGTGTGTTGCATGTAGTTCAATCTTTCTTAATTATTGGATTCTTTGCCCTCCTCATAGACACTTTATTCTGCTCCATCTACAGTGATGGGATTTGTGGCAAAGCATCTAACACTCCACTGAAAGGCTTGACTCAGCTGACATGAACAACAGATGTCTTCGTTGGAGGCTGCACCTTCGGCACCTTCACATTTGCCAGTGATGCCACCTCTGTCCCTTGGTATGAACCCTAGTACCTAATTAAAAACCTCGTTGTTAATCCCTTTAGAGTATATGAGTTTGTCACTAAAATGCACAGCAATTTTCCAATATGTTTCTCCATATATTCCTGACATTCTAGTACCTTTGTATTCGCATATTTGACCTTCTGCCAAAACTCTCTTAACCGTTTTGCAAACTTGTTCACCAATTCCTCATTAGCATCTAATTTAGGTTTCAGAGCCTCAAAAGGAAATGGCATCTTCCTACCATTCACCACCTCATATGGTGAAAGACTTGGATCCATGTGTACTTGAGAATCATATGCCATGACGACATATTGAAGATACATGTCCCAATTATCAAGCTGCCTGTTTACGTAAAGACTCAACATTTTATAAATTGTGTGATGAACCCTCTCGGTACATCCATTCACTTGTAGATGGAATGAATAGTGTGAAGTATTTGGATACAAAGCAGGCGACACAACTGCTTCAACAGGTCTGACATAAAATTTATACCCTGATCTGCAATTACAGTATCAGGAACACCAAATGTTAATATCCGGTCGTTAACCATCGCATTTGCCACTGTGCTTGCTAGATGGTCCGCAGTCGCTACCACAGTCGCAGAAAGTGGTCTGTAATTGTCAGAATATATTTATGGGGGTCTGTCGTCTATTGTTGATGAAGAACTTAATGGCTGAAAGCTTTAATTGTGAGAGTCTTTTTGTTGTGCCTATCTGCAACTCAGCGTCTCTAATTGTGAGAGTCTTTTTGTCATGCTATCTGCGACTCAGCATTTCTGCTAAATGGTGAGTAGCAATTTTCCTTATAATAATTGTTACATTCCATCCTGGATTTTCCATTGTTTGATAGAAGGAAATAATAGTGAGAGTTCATCCTGCCATACAGTAAAAATATTCGTAGTATTAAGACAGAACCAGGCCAGGGAAGATACAGTCCTAGGCCATGACCCATGAGAGAGAATTAGATGAGGAAACGAGGGCAGGAGCACGTCAGCGCGTTGCTTACCTTACATGCATACTAGAGTAGCCAGTGGAATGCCTGGACAAGAGCGTGTGTCATTGTAGTGATTGCAACCCTAGTCAAGTATTTTCTAAAAATGCAATTGGATTCTAACCTCAGATTTACTGGACACACCTGGCTTCAAAGTAGTGAAGTTCAGAATGCTGACTTGCATCCCTGTCTTTCAATGTACATAATCGACAGGTAACGTCCAGAAATTGCTTCAAAGTGGGGTTCCTGGATCGAGCGTTTCTCGCATATTACTATCGCAGGGCTTTCACACTAGTGTTGCTACTCCGAAAAAAAAGAAATTCTCTATTGCCAGCCTGACGAATGGGAACACTGTCCCTCCAGTGGTGAGTTGGACGAATATGGGTGCAATCCCTGGAGATATTACATGGGTCATTCTGGAGAAGCACCAGACGGGCACGCCTGTGAAGCGTTACTGCAAACTACATTCGAACGTAGTGGCTTAAGTCTACTGTTTCAAAAGACATGCCTTCTTGGGACTATTTTACTAATCTGGCTTCTAGAAAACTGAAAAATATGTGAACCCACTCCTTTGGCAGTTCTTTATCTTCGAAATAATTGCTGGGAAAATTATTTCTCGAGATGAAACTTGCTTATCAAATTTAACAGCTCATTAATTATGCTTGCCATTCCCCCATTATTAAATTAAATTAGATTAGATTCAGTTTTCGTTCCATAGATTGAAAAATGATACGATTCTTGTGGGTGTGGAACATGTCAGAAAGTATAACATAAAAAATATAAAACGTTTGAATATAATACTCACTTTCCTGTCTATTTGTCAGGAGTTGTCAAAATATATGAATACATTACAGTAAATTGGAACTGCTAATATTTACAGAATTAATACATTGTTTGAATGAAATGCAGTTATGCACTTTTAATAAATTTATCATACACAAGATACCTAATCCCAGTACAGCCGATAGATACACATAAAACAGAACCGAAAATTTACATTCCTAGCTTTCGGAACAAATGTTCCTTCATCGGGGAGGAGAGAGGGGAAAGAAAGGGAAGAAGGGAAAGGAGATTCAGTTACTCACAACACAGGTTATGAAGCAACAGGGAAAGGAAAATAGGGAGGGTAGCAAGGATGGAGGCATGGTTGTCAGAGGGAAGCCAATGCCTCCATCCTTACTACCCTCCCTATTTTCCTTTCCCTGTTGCTTCATAACCTGGGTTGTGAGTAACTGAATCTCCTTTCCCTTCTTCCCTTTCTTTTCCCTCTCTCCTCCCTGATGAAGGAACATTTGTTCCGAAAGCTAGGAACGTAAATTTTCGATTCTGTTTTATGTGTATCTATCGGCTGTACTGAGCTGAGGTAAGTACTGGCCAGCCCCTCTATCTCTTTGTTAGTATTTGTTTCACATCTTTATATGAAATTTTCCATTAATCATTAAAATACCTAATCCAGGTGTTGTGACCAAGTGCTGTCAAAAATGAAATCTAACAGACGTTTTTAGTTAAGTTGGTCTAACAGTCCCTGTTTGGTCATATACCTATAGAGTAGAAGGAGTTGCCTATAAAAGATTCTTTCAAACTCTGTTTAAACTATGCTCTATCTGGGACCAAGTTTTTAATGATTGCTGGAAATTTATTGAAAATATGTGTTCCTGAATATTGGACCCCTTTTTGGACAAAAGTAAGTGATTCTAGGTCTTTATGTAGATTGTTCTTATTCCTAGTGTTGATACTGTATATAGAGCTATTGGTTGGATATAAAGACAAATTATTTGCAACAAATTTCATTAAGGAATAAATGCTATGAGAAGCAGTGGATAGAATACCCAGTTTCTTCAATAGGTTTCTAGATTATGTTCTTGAATTTTCACCATAAATGAGTCTTATTACACGCTTTTGCATTCCACAAACTTTTGCTCAGTTTGACCAGTTACCCAAGAATATGATTCCATATGATATAATAGATGGAAAGTAAGCAAAGTACGCAAGTTTGTTTTATATTTATATCTCCTAAAACTGAGATCATTCGCATTGCAACTACAGACTTGTTTAGGCACTTCAGCAATTCTGTGGTATGTCCTTCCCAAATGAATTTATTATCAAGTTGTAATCCCAGAAATTTAACACTGCCAACCTCTTTGATCTGCATGTCTCCATGTGTTATACAAATGATGGAAGGAAGTCTCTTGCAGTTTCTGAATTGCACAAAGTGAGTCTTTTCAAAGTTTAATGATAGTGAATTAGCTTTAAACCTTTTATAAAAGCCAGTAAAAATTTAAGTAGCTGCCATTTCTAAATTTGTACTTGAATTGCTATGTATTGCAATGTTTGCACCATCTGCTAACAAAGCAAACTTAGAAACTGGCAATGTAACAGGTGAGAGGTCTTCAATGTACACAAGAAAAAGGAACAGACCCAAGATAGAACCTTGTCAAACTCCACTCATAACTAATTCCTAATCAGATGAAGACTGATAGCTTATACTACAGGTATTTTGCAATGACGCTCTTTGTTTCCTGTTAGTTAGGTAAGACTTGAACTATTTTGGAGCACTGCCGGTAACATCATAATACTCTAATTTACTTAAAAGAATGCTGTGATTCACACAATCAAAGGGTTTTGACAGGTCACAGAAAATGCCAGTAGTCTCTGATTTGTTATCTAATGAAGTTAGTACATTCTCACTGTACGTGTAACCCTTAAGGAACACAAACTGTGATTTGGACAACATATTAGTTGTGGTCAGATGCTTAAAAAGACGCTTGAACAATATTTTGGAAACGCACGCAAAAGTGAAACTGGTCGATAGTTCAATGGTATCGGTTAATCCCCCTTCTTGTAATGAGGCTTATCTTCAGCATATGTTAGCCAGTCTCGAAATGTTTCACTGACAAGAGACTGATTACACAAATAACTTAAGATAGAACTCAACTCACATGAGCAGTCTTTGATTAACTTCATTGATATGTTATCATAACCACTAGAATACTTCAATTTTAAGGATTTTATTATGGATGCTACATCTTTGGGAGGCATGAGTGTCATTTCCATTTTACTTAAGTTATCTGTAGAGACTGGTCTCCGATATTCCATTTCGCTGATAACTTCAAGCTGTCAGTAACAGAAACAAAGTACTTATTTAAGAGGTTTGAAAGACTACACGCACTTGTTACCAATGTCTCATTTGTTTTTAGAGCTATCTGTTCCTCTTCCTTTTTGGCCCACCTATCTCTGTCTTCACTTTATCCAATATAGTCTTTATTTTGTTGCCTTATGTAATTATCTTTTTCTCAGGATAAAGCTGCTTAGATTTCTGGATTACTTGCTTCAATATTTTGCAGTATTCTTTGCAAACTATTATAATGCTAACATCAGAGTGGTTCCTAGATACTAAATACCATCTCCTTTTTGTCCCACATAATAGTTTTATTCATCATGTAATTCTTGGTTTATTTATACATTTCTGTTTGATTTGAGCTACCGTTGGGGGAAAACAATTTTCAAATGAGGAATTAAATCTATTATTGAATTCTTTGTATTTTTCATTTTAGTCAAAAGTGCTGCAAACATCTACCCAGTTCATGTCTTTGAGAAAGCTCCTAAAATTCTCAATTTGTACTCAGACTTAACATATTTTTTCCTGACAAATTTCAGTATTTAACACAAGATGCTGCAAGTCGTGGTCAGATAACACATTTACTATTTGTTTTGTGATATGACATTTTTCCCTATATTAGCCGGCCGGAGTGACCGAGCGGTTCTAGGCGCTACAGTCTGGAACCGCGCAACAGCTACGGTCGCAGGTTCGAATCCTGCCTCGGGCATGGTTGTGTGTGATGTCTTTAGGTTAGTTGGGTTTAAGTAGTTCTAAGTTCTAGGGGACTGATGACCTCAGAAGTTAAGTCCCATAGTGCTCAGAACCATTTGAACCATTTTTCCCTATATTTGTCTATAATATATTATCAGTAATAGTCTTCGAGCATTTACATACCCTAGTTGCAAAGTTCACAATTGGAATTAAATACGACGACACTGTCACTGATTGCAATAATTGTTCACTGACAGAGCTTTTCAATAAATCCTTATTAAAACCACCAGCAACCACTATTTCATTGTTGTTGTTGTTTCTTTTTTTTAAAAAAAAAAAAAAAAAAACAGAGATTGCAGATTTTTCTACAAAGAGCTTAACATTTTCTGAAAGTGCTCTGTATATGCTTACTGTTATAAAGAACTTACTGTAGTATGAAATACTACTTCTGTTGCACAAGTTTCTAAGCGCTGCTCTGAGCAAAATTTATTAATATGAATAGTCTCGAAATTAAAACAGTTTCTGACAAATGCAGCAAATCTTCCTTTCTCCATATTTTCTCTGCAGGAGTAAGACGCTAAATTGAATCCTGTAACATTGAACATATCTATCCCATTGGTCCCATGATGTTCAGAGAGGCAGGTTATGTCAACTGGTTTGCTTAACTCTTCAACATTTTCAACCTGCCTCTGAACATCTTTTGTTTCTGCCCTCCCTACCCTAAAAAACTTGCGTTCTGTCACTTGTAATGACTGGTACTTTACCACATGTTATAGTGCCCCCCCCCCCCCCCCCAAGTTATTTGCTGTTAATCCAGACAATTTCCCCTTTACTTTCCTGTTGAGGTGAAGACCATGCCCATTATAGTGCCACCTACTGATACCACATGAATATGAGACCCCATACCTGATCCAAGCAGCCATTCCACTTCTAAATTAACTCTCCTGACAGAAGAGTTCAAATGACGCCAGTCATCGCCTCTCAGAACAGATACAAGACCAACATCAGCATGTCTAGTTGCTGATGCTGTCTTCACCGGTCACTCTCAGTTGAATAATTAGGGTCCCTGGCTATGCTGTTGCCTGACCCACCCAATATTACCACATTGTCTTCCTTTGTGAAGTCTTTGTAAAGTGAATCTACATCCTCTATCACTTTACCCAAACTTGCACTCAGTTTCAAAAACCTGTGACCTTGTAACCGGACCATAATTCATCCTGCAACAGTTGGCCATCACCCCTACCATGTGAAGTACCTAACAACAAAACTTTCCTCTTCTTCACAACTTTTTCTGACTTCTTACTTCTCAAAACCTTTTAGAAAGTTTGTTATGTCCTGTCTACTCCTACATCTATCTGTGGCTCATCCATTTCCAACTGTGACAATAGACCAAATCTGTTTTCCACATTAACACAAAAATTGTCTGAGAAAGTTCTATTTGTATTTCTTCTATAATCTGTTGTCACTTCCCACCTCTCTTTCCTCTACTCCCCCCTTAAGCTTTTCAGATTTTATTTTGCCTTATGCAGTTCCGCCTGAAGGGCAGCAATCTTCTCCTCCACTTCCACTATTTTCCTATGTCTACAGTAAATCTTACTCAACCAATGAACCTTGTTTATTTCCTCAATTCCCACATTACTACAGTGGTTCACATGGAAGAAACTGAAACATCCCTCACAACAAACCCCAGAACTAACAATCCTACACAAGTCATACACATCTCTCTCACAGCAAACAAATTTTAGCATTAGTCTAATTTAAACAAGAATAACTTGCTATACTACTCAATTAATATATTAAATTCCTTAGCAAGTTTAGGCCTAAAGTTTGTATACTAATTCCAAACTTCTGGAGAAATAGAAATGATTAAATATCTATTGTTTACATTGATGAAATAAGAGTAAACAAAGAACCTATGTTGTGTGAACTTTCCACAAATTTCCGAGCTTTTCACTTTGGCTGCTTGTGAGAGAGTCAAATGGATAGTGTGTAATAATACACTAACAACACAAACTGCACTTACAGAAACAATCACGTAACTTACAGCATACAATAACGTAAACCATACCTAGGCAAAAATTCGTGCCTTTGAAATGTGCTCTTTTTCTGAAAAATAACTCCAATCGAAGGCTTAGGTACTAATTTATGATTTGATATTGCCTTAATTAATTGATTCCTCCAGTAAATATTCTTCTGGCATGTCCACTTCAAAGACCTGCACTTTGCCATTGAACATCCCACTTTAAATCACTCTGTATGCAGACACACAGATATTTAACAAATGTGACTGCTTCCATTGCTTGTTTGGAAATCTTGTGATTATATAAAAGTGAGCCTTTTCACCTATGTACGTGCAGAACATTTTACTTGTTTATGTTGAGAGTCAACTGCCAAACCGTGCTCCAAGTGTCGCTGCTCTGCAGCTCTTCTTGCATTTGCCTACAGTTCTCTAGCATTGCAATCTCTCTGTATACAAAAGCATCATTAGTGAACAGCCTCATAGAGCTTCTGGTGTTACTCACTAGGTCATTTATACATTCTTAGATAAAAACTACGATGCACCAGGGAGGACTTATCCAAATGGGATGGAAATTGGTAGATATGATGTTCATCTACAGAGAAATGATTACCATTTCAGAAAAAATGGAGAGAAAGAGCTTCAAAAATTGAGCAAGTCAACAGTGTGTTGATCCATCTCTGGCTGTTATGCAGGCAATTATTCAGCTTAGCACTGATTGATAGAGTTGGTTGATTCCTCCGATATCGTGCCAAATTCTGACCAATTGGGGCATTAGATCGTCAGAATTCCAATTTGTTTGGAGGTTCCTGCCCATAATGCTCCAAATGTTCTCAACTGGGGAGAGATCAGGCGACCTTGCTGGCCAAGGTAGAGTTTAGCAAACAGTAGAAACCCTAGCTCTGTGCATGGATGCATTGAAGGCATTATCTTGCTGAAGTGTAAACCCAAGATGGCTTGCCATAAAGGGCAACAAAGCAGGTTACAGAATACCGTCGATGTACGGTTGTGCTCTAAGGGTGTAGCAGATAACAACCAAAGGGGTCCTGCCTGCTATGAAAAGAAATGGCACCTAGGCTCCTGGTAGTCGGGGTGTATGGAGGTTGACAGTTAGGTTGGTATAGCACAAACTGTCCTGGGCATCTCCAGACGTGTCTTTGCTGGTCATCAGGATTCACTGACAGTCCAGACACATGGCTTTCATTTGTTTGCTGGTTTAACGTAACACCAAAACTTTCTGTCAGATAGGTAGACAGAATGTTATTTTCGAATTAGTATCATAAATGACTCCATTTAGACTATTTTTTGCTTTGTTCAGTTTTTGTTTGTTGATGAGGCTTCGGCTATATTTATATCTCCAGTGAAGTGGAACATCCCTCTAATACTACAATTTTTCCCCAACACGTTTGCGACTAACTGCTCCTGAGACAGGCAGTCAATAGAAGCAACCTCTACCATGTTTGACCCGCATTTAACACAAACCTTTGCTGAAATTATTTTTTATTCAAATTCTGCACTAATTTCACTATATGTTATCACATTGTTTACAGTTACACACTCTCTTCCACCACCAGCGTCCAGCCTTTCTTTGCGACATACGCTACAACTTAAATTTAGAACTGCATTGCTATGAACATCTTGTTTCAGTCAGCTTTCTGTCCCTGGTACTATTTGGGCATGTTCAAAATGTTCAAATGTGTGTGAAAATGTTATGGGACTTAACTGCTATGGTCATCAGTCCCTAAGCTTACACACTACTTAACCTAAACTATCCAAAGGACAAACACACACACCCATGCCCGAGGGAGGACTCGAAACTCCGCCGGGATCAGCTGTACAGTCATTTGGGCATGATTATAATTTATAAGAGACACTAATTCTGATATTGAATGTTACTCTCTGTAATTAATAGGCCTGATATGCTTCCCTCTCTAAAATCACAACTTAATGTACGGAGCTTGTGGAAGGATTTCTCTATGCAAAAAAACCCACACCACACGTATTTTCTAACCCTTGGAGCCAGTTCCTAATTGTAATGGTCACCTGAGCTACTAAGAGGGTCCTACAATTCTGCACCAAAAAACAGAGGCCAAAATTTTACATTCGAGATCAATGCACAATGATACGACTCTCTAGTTTAAACTTTCCATTTGTTGGCAATAAACAAGAGGATCCTGATCGGTTCTGAGAATGATGCTCCAAAACACTATCGAGGCTACTACCCAACATGGGGGGGGGGGGGGGGGGGCTAACTTTCTTTATTACTGCAGCCAGCTGCCTGTAGGAATCAAGGATGGTCTCCGAACCCAGGCAGCAAGCATCATTTCTGCCGACGTAAGCCACATTTTGCAGCCAGGTGTACCCTTTGCGCTCAGTCACTGTCAGCAGAGGCCAACACAGCTTACAACTGTTCTCAGGCAGTGGCCAATTCTCCCTCCATCCGTATATAACAAATACAGCTCTTATCTATCTTTAACCTGAGTTTGTCTATGAAACGAGAAATACAGCAATCAACTGAGCAGTCACTGAATCCATTACAAGTACTGCTGCTACATTGCCCCTTTCTATCATTATGCTACAAAGTGAGTCACACAACGCAAATAAGTTAAAGTTGCAAAACTTGCAAAAAGTTAACAGACAGCTGCCAACACAGACACAAATCACTTCTTCACAGAAGAATGAGAGAAAACAACAAACTAAATGCGTGTAGAGTATGCACAATTCAACTGGACCTGTAGCTGTGCAAATGGCACGGTGGGGGACGGGACAACGATTGTGGTGGGGACTCCATTGTGAATGAACAAGGTGCATTTCTGAAGAATTGCCTGAAGCCTATGCACAAACTTTTAAACATAACGTGTAAGATACTGCTAGTGTGTCTGCAAATAACAGTGTTAACAGGTTACGTCAGTATGGTCAATAATTCGCTAAATATAGATGTTCAAATTCAATACTTTATCACTAGATCGCTGAAAAAGAAATAATCACATAAGTAAAGGACCAATGTAAACAAAACAAGTCCAACAGTGCACCGCCAGATGGAAATGTATAAAACAAAAAATGATAAAAATGAATCATAGCGGGCAACATTGCTTACTGCGACACTGACCATATCAAATAAAGAATGTGCATCACGGGGGAATTTAGGTCAGTCCCCTGACAACCTCTGCATCAGTATTACCTAATTACCAAATTTTCTCTTTCTTTTTCCTCACCCATCCAAAAAAGTACAACCTTGGGAAGGACTTGCAGTTTGTGATATTCGCTATTTTTGACTTCATTAAAATAGCAAATACGAGTAGTTAATACTCTCAGCCAGAAGGCAAATACTTGTTTGTAAATAATTATTAATGGATAATGAGGCGTCGCATGACGACGGTGGAATTTTCTAAATAATGTAATTCGTCGTCTTTGGGCGGCAATATAAACAGAAATACAGATAGATATGCGATCCTTCACTATTTTGTTCGCTGGAGAACAAATGAAGCCTTGAGCGCTAAAAAGACTTGTACTGTTTTTCTCAAGTAAGACAGACGCAGATTTGTGGCAGTCTGATCTAATTTTTACTAAATGTATAAAAACGTGTTATGTCTAAGTTTGAGTGAAGTGTAAAGAACTATTATAACTTACCGTGACAATGCACGAGCGACTCAAAGAAGACAATGGCTATATAAAAGAGCGCTCAATGGACATGATACGGACATAAAAATCTACCGTCATTGTTGTATTAAGCTTAAGGTACGATATATATTTTAGTTATAATAAATATTTGTTCTGGGAATACTGAATCATTTAGCAGTACTCATTCCTATTATCTCCTCAGTATTATTTTCATTTTAATTATGCATTTTGCTAATATTACAGACACCAAGATCAGCAGTCCAATGTGCGTGTTACATTGATAAAAAGAAAACTGTTTTATCGTCTTCTTGCATCAGCTTTAATATCGAATTTCCCTTTTGTGTGATGTTACAGTTGTTTTTGCGCCCTTAAGAACTTTCTGGTCCCTTAGGAAATTGTTTTGTCATAACAATAACTTCACAACCGGGTATGATCGTATCTACGATCATGAAGTAATTAGAAAGACGATAACGCAATTTCTTAATCAATAGCACGCTAGTTGAGACTGCCTCAAGCCACGCGAAACTGCAAGTAGAAACTATTCACATCTCATAATGCAATATTTTATGACAATGGTCAATCCATGATTCTTACGCCAATTGCGATTGATAAAACAGTAAGCTAAATCTCAATTTCCAACTTTCCATTGAATAACAACATCACTTTTATTTTGTAATATCACAAGCTATTCTTTATTCTGTATTAGCAAATGGTTGGAATAGCTAGCAGTTACTGCTGATATCTCAAGTATACTGTTTAATGAGGTTTGTGCTTCCCCGTTTGCCTCTCCTGATAAAAATGTAATAGCATTGTACATGACCGCAAGTGTCTGATCACAAAGAACTTTCCCGGCACCTAACGTACAACAAGACCGCAGCGCCTTTCTATGTACGAGGAGCAGTCAAATGGAAACCAAACATCCACCACAATGGGACCATGGAATGATTCAATCAAAAAATAATCACCACACACATTAAGAAATTTATCCCACTGGCAGACAAAATGACCAGTTCCTATTTCACAGAACACGGTGGGCCGCTGACGAATTCACAACCGCACCCACTACTGCACTTCCTCATGCAACTGAATCTGACTTCCACACGTGTATTTCTTCAGGTCGCCAAAGATTTCAAAATCACACAGTGAAAGGTTCAGGCTGTTTCAGTGTTTCCCAAGGAAACTGCTGAAGTATAGCTTTCGTCTGAATAGCAGTGTGTGTGTGTGTGTGAGGGGGGAGGGGGGGGGGGCGATATCACGCAATGGAATGATTCCAATGATTCCATCTGACAGCGTTCCTGGGTGTCTTGACTTAACAGCGTTGTACTTTCTGCAAAATGTCTTGATAGTGCTGAGCATTGATTGTGGTTTCACATTCGAGGAACTCGACAAGCAGAAGGCTTTAGCAGTCGAAGACATAGGTAATCATGACTTTATCAGAACTTGTGTGAACATCTTTGGCACAAGAGATGTGAGATGTTTCCACTTTTAGTTTTGCCTTTTGCTCTCGGGCTATCACAATGCTGTTGGACAGAATGATCCTGAAGCACAATAACATCCGCCTCCACACTGCCAATTGGATGAAGGCTAAGCTTCACCGATTTGGTGGGAAACAGTGCAACATCCTCTGTACAGCCAGGATCTTTCACCGTATGATTTTCACATCTTTGATGACATGAGGAAAGACGTACGTGGATGTCGGTTTCAGTCAGACGAGGAATTACAAGAGCTGGTGCAGCTGTCAATCCGTCAGCGGCAGCCTGCGTTCTACAAAACAGAAATTGATCCTCTCGTCTCCCAGTGACATAAATGTCTTAACGTGAGCAGTGATAACTTTTGAATGGAATCACTTTTTCTTTTTTGGCACCTGTCCAAAATAGTGAAGCTTTTGGAAGTACTTGCAGCTATGTTTTATTCATTTTACTGAGTGAGTGGAACAGCTAGCAGTTCTTGCTACTCTCAGGCACACTGTTTAGTGAGTTTTGTACTTTTTTGTTTGCCTCTCCTGACACAAATTTAATAGCATTGCTTATGCTGCAAACGCCTGATCGTGAAGACCTTTCCCTGTACCTAAGGTAGGTGAAGACTGCTGCGCCGTGCTGTCTAGTAAATAGGTAGCAAGTGCAAAGGTCAGCAAGCCAAAGTCAGCTCAGGCAAGTGCCCATTCCGAACAGAGGGCTGCACTCTTGCAGCACACAGGATGAGAATACGTTACTGTGAAGGGACCATGTTATTTTTTAAGAGGTCTACTACTGGTGCTAACAAGTGTGCATGGCTCTGCAGCTAGAGCTCCTCATGAATTACTCTAGCCTTCTGCCAGTGCGTCTTCTTATAGACAACAGCATCGTCTGCGATCTACTTCACAGACCTTCCAATGTTATATCATTTGCGTGTATTACAACCAGTAATGGCTCTATAAAACCCCTTAGAGTATCTCCAAAGTTACTTTTATACACGTAAATTTAGTCCCTTTAAGAATCATGTGTTGCCAGGATGCAGAAATCACAAATCTGGAGTGAAACCCAAGCTCGAATTTCGTTCCGTAAATAACAGTGTGTAACAGTAATGACTGCCTACCAAAAGTAAAGGAACACAGTTAAAACTTCTTTATTATGTTACGAGGGCCGTTCAGAAAGTAACCTCCGGTTGATTTAAAAAAAATACACCAAGTTATAAAAATATTTTAATATATACATCTTACAACTACATCTTTGCACTATTTTTCTACATAGTCTCCATAGCGATTGAGGCACTTATCGTATCTCTTCACAAGCTTTGAAATTCCTTCTGCATAAAAATCACCCGCTTGTGCCTGGAGCCAGCCTGTGACCGCATCTTTGAGCTCTTCGTCGTCATCAAACCGCTGTGACCCGAGCCATTTCTTCAAATGCATGAAGAGGTGATAATCAATTGGCGCCAGGTCTGGGCTGTAAGGTGGATGGTTGATAACGTCCCACTTGAAGGACTCAAGAAGGGCCGTTGTTCTGCGAGCAGAGTGAGGACGGGCGTTATCGTGCAAAAAAACGATACCGGAAGTCAGCATACCACGGCGTTTGTTCTGTATAGCCCGTCGTAATTTTTTTATTGTTTCACAGTACACGTCTTGATTAATGGTCATACCACGTTCCATGAATTCAACCAACAACACCCCTTTGGCATCCCAAAACACCGTTGCCATCAGTTTTCTGGCAGAAAAATCTTGTGAGGCTTTTCTTGGTTTGGTAGGCGAATTTGAATGTGCCCACATCTTTGATTGTTCTTTTGTCTCAGGGTTCACGTACTTAATCCAGGTTTCGTCACCGGTCACGATTCTGTTTAACAATGGTTCTCCTTCATCCTCATAACGTGACAGAAAGTCTAATGCAGAGGCCATTCTTTGAGTTTTGTGGTGGTCGGTAAGAATTTTGGGCACCCATCGTGCACAGAACTTACGGTGACCCAATCTTGCTGTCACTATCTCATACAAGAGAGTCTTAGAAATCTGTGGAAAACCAGTAGACAACTCCGACATTGAGAAACGTCGATTTTCACGAACTTTTGCATCAACTGTCTGAACGAGTTCGTCAGTCACCAATGATGGTCTACCACTCCTCTCTTCATCATGAACGTTTTCTCGTCCACTTTTAAATAAACGTACCCAATCACGGACAACTCCTTCACTCATAACTCTTGGTCTGTACACGGCACAAAGCTCACGATGAATAGCTGCTGCAGAATATCCTTTGGGTGTAAAAAACCTTATGACAGCACGCACTTCACATTTGGCGGGGTTTTCTATTGCAGCACACATTTCAAACTGCCACAAAAACTAAACTAGCGCAGGTACGACGTTCACTCGACCACGGCTTGATGCCGACTGACCTGTTGAGTGCGTGAACGCACAGATGGCGTCGCTACTCCCCCAACAACCCGCACTGTGACCAATCGGAGGTTACTTTCTGAACCGCCCTCGTAGATTGAAATAACTGAGAAGATGAAACTTTTTAATTTAATTCTGAAACTGCTGAGTGAAGCTGAATGCAAGTGAACCTGCTAAAACTGCTGAGTGAAAGTGAATGTACTGTCACTTTGCTTATCTTTATCATTTCATATCTGATCTACAGAATTACTCCTGACAAATACAACTCAAACGCAATCTGACTGCTCAAATAATTAGCAAAAAAGAATGGCCCTGAATTAGAAGAAATCCTAACAATAACCTATACATTTCATAAGACACTTACCTCACAGAAAATATTCATTACACGAGCTACAGTGATACAGCCAGTTAAATAAAAGATTCCAACTACTGTAGGCTCTAGAATGAGATTTTCACTCTGCAGCAGAGTGTGCGCTGATATGAAACTTCCTGACAGATTAAAACTGTGTGCCGGACCGAGATTCGAACTCGGGACCTTTGCTTTTCGTGGGCAAGTCCTCTACCAATTGAGCTACCCAAGCACGACTCACGACCCAACCTCACAGCTTCAATTCTGTCAGTACCTCATCTCCTACCTTCCAAACTTCACAGAAGCTCTTCTGTGAACCTTGCAGAACTAGCACTCCTGGAAGAAAGGTTATTGCAGAGACATGGCTTAGCCACAGCCTAAGAGATGTTTCCAGAATGAGATTTTCACTCTGCAGTGGAGTGTGCACTGATATGAAACTTCCTGACAGATTAAAACTGTGTGCCGTACCAAGACTTGAACTCAGAACCTTTGCCTGTCGCGGCAAGACAGAACTGAAACTGTGAGGGCAGGTTGTGAGTCGTGCTTGGGTAGCTCAGTTGGTAGAGCACTTGCCCGCGAAAGGCAGAGTTCAAGTCTCGATACTGTAGGTTCTAATTACTAATAGGCATTTGGTTGGCAAAGGAAAGATTATGTTGCAGAGCAAACAATGTATTTAGCACATTTTACCTTAATAATGTGACAATCAGTTCAAAAATTATATAATCCTCCATGACATCCCATTCCAAAAAATTATATAATCATCAATAATTTTAAATCTCTATGACGGACATGTCCAGACCGCCCACTCACACTAGCACTTCAGACCTCTAACCTCCAGCACTGCTAACTATTAACTTCCAACCTCCACCACTGCCGGCTATTCACCTCTAACTTCCATCACTGCTGGCTATATGCCTCCAACTGCCATCACTGCTGACTATTAACTCCCAACTGCGAGTCTGACGAGCCACAGAGTCTCTTACAGAGGGCGCACAGTGCTGTCAGAATTATCAATGCAGTCTATCGCACTGCCAATATAAACACATATAAACAGGCTACTTACATAGCCCCCTGTCCCTCTCAAAAAATTTTACAGTGTTTTGGGCAGTGGACAAGACTAATTTGTTAAAAAAATTATATTAACAATATCAAATAGATCAGATGCACACAATTAGTAATTTATTGTTGGTCAATAAAGCAAAAACTGTCCTCACAGTCCATAAAACATAGTCCTAATCATTCATCAGAAGATTAGTCCAAAATGGTCCAAATGGCTCTAAGCACTTATGGGACCTAACATCTGAGGTTATCAGTCCCATAGACTTAGAACTACATAAACCTAACTAACCTAAGGAGATCACACACATCCATGCCTGAGGCAGGTTTTGAACCTGCGACTGTATGGTTCCGGACTGAAGCACCTAGAACCGCTTGGCCACATGGGCTGGTGAAGATTAGTCTACAACAGTTTTATGCACACAATCTGACTAGTAAGAGAAAATGCACACATAAGTAGTGCACCTCCATGCAGTCTTGAAGAAGTAGTGTTGTCCTCATAACAGAAACACAGTGCTGACTCTTGACGTGAAGATTTGTAATGGGCCACAACAGGGCAGACCCACAGCAGAGTCAGTCGAAGTCTTGAAGAATATTAGCAGAATTGGTAGGTCACCAGAGAGCAGACCCACAGTATTCCTTGTAGAGAGTATTGTAGTAATGGGCCACCAAAGGTGCAGACCCACTGTAGTCCTTGTAGAAATTATGTTAGCAGTGGGCCACCAAAGGGGCAGACCCACTGTAGTCCTTGTAGAGATGCACAGCAGCCATTTATATAATGTTTTCTAAATTCGCACTCTGGAAGGTCTTGTACCCTCTGTGGAAGCTTAATAAATAGATTGTGGCCCACCAGCTCATGGCTATTGATTGACTTTGATAATCTATGGTATGACATATGTATGGAATTATTAATTCTTGTGTTGTGACCTTGAATATTATTTCTACATTTTACTTCATGTAGATTTTTTTTGTATTAACATTTGGTATATATACAGATTTATAACAGTCATTATTTTACATTCAGAGAAAAAGGGCTTACAACGCACTTTATGCTGAGAACATGTAATGACTCTGATTGCTTTCTTCTGCAGAAATAATATGTTTTGAACATGGCTTGAGTTTCCCCATAGAATAAGCCCATATGACTCAGTACTTTGAAAAAGTGCAATGTTTTAACATAAGCTTCTGGTACACATTTCATACGACATATTAATAAGTAAATTACTCTGGATAATTTAACCCAAATGTATTTTATGTGTCTCCCAGGACAATTTGTCATCTAGGTATACCCCCAAGATCTTCATATAACAGGGATCATTGAAAGGACTATTGTCCTTTAGACTAAATACCATTTTTTGTGTTTTGTTCTTGTTCAGGACAAACCCATTTGACCTGAATCAATATGATGCTTGGGCAAGTGTATTGTCAGCAGAATGTTTTAACTTATTTAGATCATTGTTGTAGTTTAGGAAAGTAGTGTCATCTGCAAACAGCACTATTTTGGAACTTATAAAGGAGGAAATGCAGCTTTACTGTATGATTAAATGATGATGGCGTCCTCTTGGGTAAAATATTCCGGAGGTAAAATAGTCCCCCATTCGGATCTCCGGGCAGGGACTACTCAAGAGGACGTCGTTATCAGGAGAAAGAAAACTGGCGTTCTACGGATCGGAGCGTGGAATGTCAGATCCCTTAATCGGGCAGGTAGGTCAGAAAATTTAAAAGGGAAATGGATAAGTTAAAGTTAGATATAGTGGGAATTAGTGAAGTTCGGTGGCAGGAGAAACAAGACTTTTGGTCAGGTGATTACAGGGTTATAAATACAAAATCAAATAGGGGTAATGCAGGAGTAGGTTTAATAATGAATAAAAAAATAGGAGTGCGGGTTAGCTCCTACAAACAGCATAGTCAACGCATTATTGTGGCCAAGATAGACACAAAGCCCATGCCTACTACAGTAGTACAAGTTTATATGCCAACTAGCTCTGCAGATGATGAAGAAATAGATGAAATGTATGACGAAAATTTAATAGTCATGGGTGACTGGAATTCGTCAGTAGGAAAAGGGAGAGAAGGAAACATAGTAGGTGAATATGGATTGGCGGGAAGAAATGAAAGAGGAAGCCGCCTTGTAGAATTTTGCACAGAACATAACTTAATCATAGCTAACACTTGGTTCAAGAATCATAAAAGAAGGTTGTATACCTGGAAGAATCCTGGTGATACTAAAAAGTATCAGATAGATTATATAATGGTAAGACAGAGATTTAGGAACCAGGTTTTAAACTGTAAGACATTTGCAGGGGCAGATGTGGATTTTGACCACAATCTATTGGTAATGAACTGCAGATTGAAACTGAAGAAACTGCAAAAAGAGGGGAATCTAAGGAGATGGGACCTGGATAAACTGAAAGAACCAGAGGTTGTAGAGAGTTTCAGGGAGAGCATAAGGGAACAATTGACAGGAATGGGGGAAAGAAATACAGTAGAAGAAGAATGGGTAGCTTTGAGGGATGAAGTAGTAAAGGCAGCAGAGGATCAAATAGGTAAAAAGACGAGGGCTAGTAGAAATCCTTGGGTAACAGAAGAAATATTGAATTTAATTGATGAAAGGAGAAAATATAAAAATGCAGTAAATGAAGCAGGCAAAAAGGAATACAAACGTCTCAAAAATGAGATCGACAGGAAGTGCAAAATGGCTAAGCAGGGATGGCTCGAGGACAAATGTAAGGATGTAGAGGCTTGTCTCACTAGAGGTAAGATAGATACTGCCTACAGGAAAATTAAAGAGACCTTTGGAGAGAAGAGTACCACTTGTATGAATATCAAGAGCTCAGATGGCAACCCAGTTCTAAGCAAAGAAGGGAAGGCAGAAAGTTGGAAGGAGTATATAGAGGGTTTATACAAGGGCGATGTACTTGAGGACAATATTATGGAAATGGAAGAGGATGTAGATGAAGACGAAATGGGAGATAAGATACTGCGTGAAGAGTTTGACAGAGCACTGAAAGACCTGAGTCGAAACAAGGCCCCAGGAGTAGACAACATATCCATTAGAAGTACTGATGGCCTTGGGAGAGCCAGTCCTGACAAAACTCTACCATCTGGTGAGCAAGATGTATGAGACAGGCGAAATACCCTCAGACTTCAAGAAGAATATAATAATTCCAATCCCAAAGAAAGCAGGTGTTGACAGATGTGAAAATTACCGAACCATCAGTTTAATAAGTCACAGCTGCAAAATACTTAAGCGAATTCTTTACAGACGAATGGAAAAACCGGTAGAAGCAGACCTCGGGGAAGATCAGTTTGGATTCCATAGAAATGTTGGAACACGTGAGGCAATACTAACCTTACGACTTATCTTAGAAGAAAGATTAAGAAAAGGCAAACCTACGTTTCTAGCATTTGTAGACTTATAGAAAGCTTTTGACAATGTTGACTGGAATACTCTCTTTCAAATTCTGAAGGTGGCAGGTATAAAATACAGGGAGCGAAAGGCTATTTACAATTTGTACAGAAATCAGATGGCAGTTATAAGAGTCGAGGGGCATGAAAGGGAAGCAGTGGTTGGGAAAGGAGTGAGACAGGGTTGTAGCCTCTCCCCGATGTTATTCAATCGGTATATTGAGCAAGCAGTAAAGAAAAAAAAAGAAAAATTAGGAGTAGGTATTAAAATTCATGGAGAAGAAGTAAAAACTGTGAGGTTCGCCGATGACATTGTAATTCTGTCAGAGACAGCAAAGGACTTGGAAGAGCATTTGAACGGAATGGACAGTGTCTTGAAAGGAGGATATAAGATGAACATCAACAAAAAGCAAAACGAGAATAATGGAATGTAGTCAAATTAAATCGGGTGATGCTGAGGGAATTAGATTAGGAAATGAGACACTTAAAGTAGTAAAGGAGTTTTGCTATTTAGGGAGTAAAATAACTGATGATGGTCGAAGTAGAGAGGATATAAAATGTAGACTGGCAATGGCAAGGAAATCGTTTCTGAAGAAGAGAAATTTGTTAACATCGAGTATAGATTTAAGTGTCAGGAAGTCGTTTCTGAAAGTATTTGTATGGAGTGTAGCCATGTATAGAAGTGAAACATGGACGATAACTAGTTTGGACAAGAAGAGAATAGAAGCTTTCGAAATGTGGTGCTACAGAAGAATGCTGAAGATAAGGTGGGTAGATCACGTAACTAATGAGGAGGTATTGAATAGGGTTGGGGAGAAGAGAAGTTTGTGGCACAACTTGACTAGAAGAAGGGATCGGTTGGTAGGGCATGTTTTGAGGCATCAAGGGATCACAAATTTAGCATTGGAGGGCAGCATGGAGGGTGAAAGTCGTAGAGGGAGACCAAGAGATGAATACACTAAGCAGATTCAGAAGGATGTAGGTTGCAGTAGGTACTGGGAGATGAAGAAGCTTGCACAGGATAGAGTAGCATGGAGAGCTGCATCAAACCAGTCTCAGGACTGAAGACCACAACAACAACAACAAAGGAGGGTAGGTCATTCATCATTACCAAAAACAAAAATGGTCCCAATACAGATCCCTTTGGAACTCCCACCATAGTTTGTTTCTCAGTAGACCTTTCTGTGCCAATACACACAACTTTCCTATGGTTTTGGAGACAAAACTTAAGTAGTTTTAGGCTGTTCTCCCTGATGCCATGAAAATGGAGTTTCAGTAGAAGTGTGTAATGTCCTACACAGTCAAATGCTGTACTCAGGTCGCAGAACATGGCATGAGCAAATCCCTTCTCAACCACATTAACAACATATTTAATTACAGAGTCTATTGTGTCTACTGTTGTTGATTTTTTTTTGAATCCATATTGTGCTACATAAATTATTCCAAGTTTTTCAAAATGAGCAGAAAACTGATGGTAAATGATGTATTCTATTATTTTGGTATGACTGGAGCTATTGGTATTGGTCTGAAACTTGCAAGGTTGTCTTTGTCATCCTTTTTATACACAGGAACCACCCCAGATGATTTCAGCCCCTCTGGAAAGTATCCCTCTGATAAACATTTATCTATGCAGCGAGTCAATGGATAAACAATGGAATCAATGACTTTCTTCAGCAAATAGCAAGACATGTCATAAATATCAGCACTATTCTGATGACTTAAATTTTCTTACTATTTTTAATACAGTACTAGGCATAACCTCAGAGAAAGTGAGACTATTATTGTAGGGCATCCCACGATAATTTTTTACTAAGAGTTCTGATGTACTTGTTTCAGGTTTACTGATGCCATTGCTTACTATCTCGATAGATTTAATAAAATAAAGATTAAACTCTTGTGGAAAGATATTGATTTTGACTTTATGTAATTCTTTGGCAGCACTATATATGAGATCCCAAGCAGCTCTGCATTTATCGTTAGAAGTCTCAATGTACTGGGCACTGTGCGACTTTTTCACTTCAATAAATGCTTTTTTATAATCATTTCTCCATCTTGCATACAGAGATTTTGCCTTTTCTGACTTAGTATTATTGTATATATCTAACAGCATCATTACATGAGCTTTCATATCAGATAGCATTTTAGTGTACCAAGAATTTTTCTTTTTTGACACCTTCTTTTTACAATCTCTGTCTGTTACTTTACATTTCCTAATGGGAATACTATCATTAAATATTTGCAGAAATGAGTTAAAGAAACATTCAAAATTTATCTTAGCTGACTCATTATGTGATAGACAAAGATTACCACCATTTCTCTGATGGAACCAATCTCTATCTGCTAGGTTTTTCCTGAACTTGTCAATTTTTCCATTGGTCATTGGCTTAGTGGTCACCATTTTTGAATTGGTCACGTCACCACTAAGAGTGACTGAGCTGGTCATGTTAGCATATATTAGGGACACTGATTTGTGGTCAGAAAAGAGAAACACTGTTACATCGCATTATGTTTGGGCGCATTTAAAGTTAACATATATATTGAAACTTCCTGGCAGATTAAAACTGTGTACCCGACCAAGACTCGAACTCGGGACCTTTGCCTTTCGCGGGCAAGTGCTCTACTGTCTGAGCTACCGAAGCACGACTCACGTCCGGTACTCACAGCTTCACTTCTGCCAGTATCTCGTCTCCTACCTTCCAAACTTTACAGAAGCTCTCCTGCGAACCTGGCAGAACTAGCACTCCTGAAAGAAAGGATATTGCGGAGACATGGCTTAGCCACAGCCTGGGTGATGTTTCCATTCTGGCAGAAGTGAAGCTGTGAGTACCGGATGTGAGTCGTGCTTCGGTAGCTCAGACGGTAGAGCACTTGCCCGCGAAAGGCAAAGGTCCCGAGTTCGAGTCTCGGTCAGGCACACAGTTTTAATCTGCCAGGAAGTTTCATATCAGCGCACACTCCGCTGCAGAGTGAAAATCTCATATCATTCTGGAAACATATATATTGTCTAAGCTGTTCCCTAGTAGTCTTATAGTTAACACACTGTAGACTGAACTGCCATAGTAGGTTTTTTTAATGACTAACACTGTGCTTGTCAGTTGACATGCCAAAATCAAAATTAAGATCACCACCTATTGTAATGTCACAGTTGGTAAATCTTTTCTCAGTGAGCGCACATAACAGGATATCCAGTTTTTCTAAGAACACACTGCTAATGCCATTGGGAGACCTGTACAGTGATACTACTATTCGCTTCATACTACTTATGACTACACCAGAGGCTTCAAAATTCACTTTTTCACAAAATAATTTAGATCTAAGTCAACAATGGTGCAATCGATTGATCTACCAACATAAATTGCTAGACCACCTCTCCTGTGAACTCTTCTGCAGATAAAGTATAATTTTCAAACTTATAAACTGGAATTTCATCTTCCGTTACCCAATGTTCACTTAAACACAATACGTCAAATTTATTCTCTGACAAGAAGACATTCAATACCAATTCCTTGTCATTCAAACCTTGGATGTTTAAAAAACCAATTTTTAGGTCTATATTCTGCTCTCCCTTGGTTTTTAGATGATACTTTTTTTTTTTTTTTTTTTTTGCTTGTTTAACCACGTTTTCACCCTCATCAAGCCATTTTAATTTCCCTTGTTTTTATTGTTTAGCAAACATTTGTAAGCATTCTGCTTAAAGTTAGAGACCCCAGTCTATTTCAGTGCAGTCCATCCTTTCCTAGGAAGTTTTCATTTAGGAATCGAAAAAATGAAATGAAATGATTGTGTAGCATTTATTGGCCGGCATATCCCCTTTGGGGTTCGGCCACCATATTGCAAGTCCTTTTAGTTGACACCACTTCGGCCACCATATTGCAAGTCCTTTTAGTTGACACCACTTCGGCAACTTGCGTGTCAATGATGATGAAAATTAAGGAATTTATTTGGATCTATGAACACTGCTCCAAGCTGGCCACATTGTTCTTCTATGGCACAGTTTATTTTGCAGACATATTTATCACTTAAAGATCTTCTTTTTATTATTCCTCCGCTTATGAGCCAGGAACCTGAACAGACACTTCTAGCTAAACAAATCTAGTTTCTTGTGTCATTAGTCATTTCTTGTTCACTTATCAAATTTGTCCCAACATGTATTAGCACACCACTGCAGTTACGCTTAAGTTCATTTTCTGCAGTATGACAGTCAACCGTGTTATTGTACAAATCCTCATTCTCCTTCGATTTGGTTATAGGAATCTTGTCAAAAGCTTCTCAACCCCCATGGAAGTTTTTCAATCTCAGTGAGAAGCCTAACTGTAGGATCATCCCAGACATAAGATCTGTAGCAATTAAGACTTGAATCACAGGACTATACAATTTGGAATGCAGCTGCATATGGTACTGTGAAGGTAGTATGAGAGGCTGTGGGGTCACCTTCACAGTGGGTCACAGGAGCAAGGAGGTATTCAAAGTCAGCACACACCATAAACAGGCATCACACCTGATGGCAGGCACTTCTAAACTTTATGAATTTGTTTCCCTCAGTAGGCATAATAACACATATCGGATCCTTGGAAGTACAATCTATTAAATGCTTAGCTAATAACTTGTCCGAAGAAAAGGCATTGAGGCACCTTAAGCAGATATGCTTTTTACAGTTTTGGTTACTCTGTTGAGAGAACAGAAGTCTTTGATCCAAACATAATGATAACTTTCTCCTTATTTCTCTCATCATAGAATGAGAGCATGTTCATATGCATCTTATGCTCACTGACAGATTTTGAGAAATGGAGGGGGTGGACAGCTATATGCTTGTCCTGCTCGTCTGGCTTGCTTTCCTTCTCCAGGCCATAGAGATGAACCAATATTTCAGTATTCTATCCTCAAATTTAGGTATATCCAGGAGTTTAACAGATGACTCAATACTGTCAGTGTTACAACGCTTACAAATGTCAATACCTATGCCATATCAAGATATGTGCTGTGGATTTTTCCCACAATTTCTTTTGCAAGCTAGGACTGATCATGTGAAACGAGCTTGGTTGGCTTTCTTTTTTGCATTAATCAATGCCTGTTCGGCGGCTAAATTCTTAGGAAGCTCAAAATAGCTTGATCCTCCATTTATTGTACAATATACGTGTATATGCCCATTGAGGTCTAATATTTGGCTGAGAGCTTTACCTGATCTCCTAACTTCCAACTCAGAAAATTGGGCCAGTATAGCTCTCAAGATGGACTTATAAAACCACTCAGCGATTGACGCACTCTGCGATATCACACCTTTATCCCCTCCAAATGTAATGAAGACTCTTTTCCTCAACACCACCTTGCTGTTTGGGGGGATGCATTAATTCACAGCAGAGAACATCACTACATTTAATGGTGAGATACCATGGATCAATAAGGACTTTCAGGAGATCAACTGCCAGCACAGGATGGCACGCTTCCTGAAACCTGGCTAACTCTTGGTACCCTCCTGGTGGATTATCAATTCTTGTGAAAGACATTTGGCCTTCAAAGGCCTTAGCAATTGCCAAGTATTCTAATGGTGACATGGCATCGCTGACTTGATGTCCTTCACTGAAAGGGCAGGCAGAGAATTACTGCTAGCCACAGGATGATCACTACTACTAATACTGCTATTACTAGGTGTCGATGTCCATTTATTTGGCCAATGGAGCCAGTGAGGGGCAAAGGGGTATGCGCTGAGGCACACAGACCTTTTGTTGATGCCAATTCTGGCAGGGACAAGATGACAGAGAAGGAGGTGACACTGCTGTGTCGGACCAATGAGAGCAACCTGACTGTAGTGACGGTTCTCGATGCATGCAGAGTCTCTATGTGTAAGTGTGTAGAGCTGTCAGTGGTCGATGGTTGCAATTTGGATGCATAGCTTGTGAACTGTTTGTCTATAAATGACACTGCCAGGGAGATGCACTCTGTAGGTAGAGAGAGAGAGAGAGAGAGAGAAGGGAAACTCTTATGACCCAAGATGTTGCCTGCAGTCAACACATTGACCACTAACAAATAACTTATTACTGGGGAAATAAAAATAAATACCTGAAATCTATAGTTTGTAGATGTCTTTAAAGGATTGTGGGTACATATCAGAATTGGCAGTTATAAACAGAAATAATGAAACACATCTGGTAAATGATAAGAGCTCATGCTTATGGGGAAAAAATCTGAGTAACAATACAAATTAACTCTGCGCATATGTCAACTCCCTGTTGCAGATTTCCATACAATGGACTGAAAATCAAATGAGCACTGTTTCCAGACTTTGAGTTTCCATCAAGTGCAGCACTACACAAGTCTGCAGACACACTCTCTGATTGGCTGGAGCAGTACACAGAATTGTTCTACACTACGAGTTTCCAATACATTCATCATCTCTGCCACTCGTTCAGTCTCATATAGCTATAAGCAACTGTTACTGTACTTTTTGTGACCATCCTATCCAAAAATGAATGCACATGGATCATCAGCAAGAGGAGAAGTTGGGATTTTTGAGTAGGTTGGTGTATAATACACTCAAATATTCTTGTAGAAAATCAAGCAACACATCAGTATGTAAGCAATATGACCATAAACACATGAAAAACAGTAGAAAAAAATGTGGAAAATGAAATAAAATCGTTAAAATTCGAGTAAAACCTAGTATAACCAAGAAAAATTGGTGTGAAATATAAAAAATTGAGAGAAATGCAATGAAATATGTAAAATCATGAAAACCTAGCAATATTATAGAAATTGACTGAGAATACATAAAATTAGAGAAAAATACCATGACATTAGTACTAGCTGAAATCAATAAAATTGCATTTCCTGGGCTGATGCTACATATATGCACCTTAACTGCAGAAAAAGGAAGCATCCTGGAGACATGGTGTTGGGACAAAATGGCCATATTATCCTGCACATGAGTAATACATGCAGCTTTGTTCAATTTACGTCGGAACTAAGTGGGCGTTGGAGAGTGTTATATCTATCACCTTCTGCATCCTACGGAGGGTGAGCTGAGTTAGTGCGACAGGACTGTGTTTTGACCACTCGGTGGAAATAGGAACATGTTGTCATAGCTCTGCCAGTTGTGTACAATGTGTAAGGCCAGCGCCATAAAAAGTTTCTCTTGCAACACAAGGTAGTAGAAAAGACAGTCCAAGCAGTTAAGTGGGTGTTTCTTATAGAGAAAATTAGGAAGACTTCAAGTCATATGGGTACTGGAAGAAGGAAAGGATTATGCTACTGCATTGGAGTGCATTCTCAAACTACATACAGGTGCTGCTGTCTGAAGGAGATCTGCATCTCTCAGGGAACATTCATGTTTGTCATCCAAACATTTTCTCCTTCCTCATTACTCTGTACCATCCAACAGAGAAAAACCATGAACTATAAAAATTTCACTAATGTTAATCAGTAGTGAACTCAATAAGATATTACTGCATGCCTCTCTTGTGACATATCAAAAACAAATACCATCTGTGTGCTGAGATCGTGCATCTGTGGTGATCCTATTAAATATACAGGCATTGGTCCGATGGAGCTGGTGGCTAGTGATTGATTTTGCTTGCACAGACCAGTGTAAAGTTTCGTTGCCTGTACTATAGACAGGCTATATCCCACAGACTATCAATCACAAGAGAGGGTTCCTGTGTTGTTCTTACATAAGCAGTTTGCTGCACTGTTTTTGTGCTGTAACACCCAAGCACTGTATGACTGCAGCTTCATACACCACCATACATTTTGTTTTTCCACCATGACTTTGAGGCCGGTGTCATGTGCTATACCAAATGATCCATTGGCTCTCACAGAAAGCTAGACATTGGATGGTGTAAACCACGCTGCTCCCACAACACACAGGATGGTTGAAATAAAAGACAGAGGCAGTTTTTCTTGTTGAAAAAAATGTGAAGAACATCACGACATATGGAAACTGGAAGAGTTTGTGGCATTGTGGAATGTTTGTAAACAGCTATCTGAAGGTGACTGATGACCACTACATTCAAATTCATGTTCCACAGAGACATGACAGGAGGCGCCTCAGTGTTACGTTTTCAAAGAGACCCTGACCATTGATTCTTCGTTTTGCAACCACATATGCGATCACTGTTTCAGTACTGGCCATCTGTGGAAGGTGTTGCTCCCTCCAAGACTCTCTCTATCTCAAACAAGTGGTGTCAGTCAATCATTATGTGATAATCAACAGTGTACCAGTGGACAGATGGGATGGAAAAGACACCATTGATATGGGGCGATGCACTGTAATAAGTATCACAACTGATAGAGCGATCTAATTTAGCAGTTTTACCACCTTTTTTCCATAATTTCAATGCCAACCGATAACATGGCAGCATGCTTCCCAAGTTCTGTATCATTTCTAAATCGACCCTCTGCTACTTTGTGAGTACCATTATTTTGTGAGTACCATATACTAGGTTGCGAATGTAGAAACATCTATCTTCATTCTGTACAGCACATCACTCATGGTTAATTCTCAGACATATACACCTTAGTATACCAGACAGCATCCTACACTGATGCAGTTAGGTTATTTACAAACTTCTAACACTTCGATCATAGTGTGGAATTTATTATTGCAATTGGCCATTTTTCCCTGTGTGAGTTGGAGTCACGGAGTATTCTCACATTCATAGGATAAAGTTGGAGATCTCCCAGTGTTGTGTTTGATCAATCTCGCCTGTAATGCTGTAACTGATTTAACTGACCAGAAGTAGGAGGGTATTATATCCAATGAGTCCATAACTGCTGTTCAGCGAAGACTGTTTCACACCGATCTTACTCGCGGCACCGATACAAGTGCACAAGATCTCCCCAGATGTGTGCATGTAGATGAGGTTAGCACCCTTTATCTATCTATTATAGTTATGAGAGTCATGTGGCGATATAACTGATGTTTAAGAAGAAATGTGTGATTTATGCACGATAGAGCTCCAGGCGGACAGAGTTTGAAGCATTTTACATAAATCACTAGCCCTAACAATTCTGAAGCATGTTCCAGTGCCTTGTGTCCATACCAAGAAGATTTCAGAAATAGAGAAATGATAGTGGAAAATGAACACATTCCAAGGGCTACACAATTCTGCTCTTAAACAGGCTATAATGGTCAAGCTTCCATGTTAGTTCTATCAGGGGCTCCAGCCCATAGTCTCAGATTTGACTTAAATTCAGTACACTAATTCTGCCATGTGTGGAACACTCATGTACAAAGTATTAGTTTCCCCTGCCAATTAGTTCAAGAATTAGGACTTGTGAAAGAAGGTGGCGTGACCTGGAAATTGCAACCCGCATCTGGCAATCTATCTTCAGACCCAACTTCAGGTCTTAATAACTTTGGAACTATTCTGCACAGTCCAGTGAAATTTTTACAACCCAGTAGACCATAATGATATATATCTCAAAATTTCAGCATGTTATTGCAAGACATTTGTGTACAACGGAAGTTGACAGATGTATTTGGTGATGTGACCATTGTTCCACAACACAATTTCGTAAAAACATATCATAAACTGTTCTGTCTCTTCTTATACTCTCCCACAACTATTTAATCACTAAGCAACAACATATAGACAGATTAACACAACCTATCATTAATGTTTACTGCTAAAAACCAGTCGATTGTGCTTCGAACAGAAGTACTCCCACACTTTAGCTACTGTACTCTGTACATTGAGTGGCAAATTGTACTGTCTTCCTGACACTGTGGTAGGAACTGGAACTGTCATAAGAATATGTTCAAAAGGAATCCAACACCTGTCTGCCAAACGTGGCCAATGAAATGATCTTGCTGGTCCTGCTGGTGCCATGAAGTTCACAAATACATCACCTTCTGCTTCACAGCACTCTGCAACACATCCTAAGTACCATTTGTACTGTGAAGACACATGTAGTGCATGAACCTACAGTTATAACTGGACAGTCTGCTCATCTGCACACTGTCACAGTCCGCTGGAGAGAAGTGATGATGGCTCCTCGTGCCTGCAACAGTTTTAACGTGTTCTAGTCTGCTTTTTTAGCAACTCTTCGACTGATTTCACCTCATCTTTTGAAACACAGAATGTCGTATGCCAGAGATATTTTCTGTACCCAGGTAAGTAATTGAAGAGGTGTTAGAATGTGACCTTCTGTAGGGTGCTGCAGACTAGCTCAAGATGCCATGCGCTTAATGGTAGCGCCAACACCATCACATACATTTTTACCATGACTTGTGAAAAAATTCCATTCTGCGTGAATCTGAAAATCATGGTAATGCATGCATAAATTTTTGAGATTTTTACAGTTTTTGTACTGATTAGCTGCCCCATCACTGAAGTATTTCACAAAATGTATGTGAGGCAGCTTGTTTTTCACATATGCGATGACAGTGAGAATGTGGGCATGAACAACAATGCCATCATGAATTAAACAGTCACTAATAATGCACAGGTTCATGACAGACACATCACCTGATTCACCTCTATAGTAAATCGCAAATGGCTGGTGAGTTGCTTGACTGTTGTCCCAATGATATCCTTCGATGGCATCTTGAACTATAAATGCATAATTTTCAGAAAAGTCTAGTATTACTATAATTTCATCTTGTTTCAAATTATCCTTACGAAACTGGAGATAAGCCGATTGTGCTATTGCTGTGAAGCTGTGTGTGGTCAGTTTATCTGTTTTTTGACAACACATTTCAACAAAATCTTCCACTGTACTTTGCTTTGTTTCAAGACTTATGCGATCCATGTGTGTCCATTGTTTATAAGAAACAAGTTCATCGTCACCCATAAGGAGTTCATCATATAGTTTGTTACTCATGTGTTCTGCAAGATCTGCTTTACCTGTGTATCATGCAGTGGTAGGAACTGATGTCACACACTAGCAGCTTCATTG
Organism: Schistocerca americana; assembly: GCF_021461395.2. Taxonomy (NCBI): domain Eukaryota; kingdom Metazoa; phylum Arthropoda; class Insecta; order Orthoptera; family Acrididae; genus Schistocerca; species Schistocerca americana. The sequence continues at coordinate 131,624,626 of NC_060124.1, forward strand.
CACCTTTGTAATCCAGACCAAAATCCTTTATAGCAGCAAACATCAGCTTAGCATTTTGATGGGTCTCACATACACAAAAATTGTGTGTGCCCCTTGCACTTACAGGCACAACCTATTTTGGCCAAAGATTGAAAAACGACGATAAACCTACTTTGGTATTGGGATACTTTTCCTTGCATATAGTTCTGATATTTTGCATAGCAACAGTCTTTTTTGCATCTGTACACGTACATTTCCCATTTCCATCATTACATAGTCTTTTTTTCCAGGCATTATTCGGCTGTAGTCATTATTTTCATAAAACTCCGACACTAGCACCTTTATTTCTGAACTCAATTGCTTATCCTGAGCCTGCTGAAGTTGTGGAAGCACTCCTTGGGTTGCTTTTATTTTCCTGGCTTGCTTTACCATATATGTAGAAACATTGAATTCCTTTGCAGAGTAGTCAATAGACCAGCTGGAAGGTGCAAGGGTAAGAATAGCTACTTTTTTCTGGCGTGTGGATATGGCACATTTTTCTTTCAAATCATGCACAATTTTGTCCAAATCAGAGCATTTCTGGCATGATTTCTGTTCCTTTGGAGCAAATAGTTCTTCCTCTTCCACCATTAGTGTGTGAGCTATTTTGTGTTTCAATTCCATTTGAGCTTCTTGTAGTTTTCTTCTACCATAGCTGGGCCTCTCTCTTTTCCCAACTCTGTGTGTCTTCATGGGAGACAAACCAAGAGCAGTCACTGAAGTATTTAATTGCTCATCCACTGTGGTTGTAGGTGGCTGATACTCTTCGTCACTGTCATGTAAATTATCAGAATATTCTTCATTTTTTAGCAGTGTAACACACCTGGAACATAACTTTTGTCCTGGTTTCATGTTAAGTCCCATGCACTGATTCACTTTCAATACTGATTTTATATCAGTTTCTCTGAGACTACACTTCACTGTCTTCTTATGAACCTGAAATGGATCAAAACAACTTCTTTGTAGGAAAGAATACTTATCCAGAAACACTTTCATATGATGATAACAAACACTAAAGTTTCCTGGAACTGTACTTCTTGTGCCCACAGGGTGTATCCCAGATCTCTATAGCAACAAATCTTGGTCCAATTCATCCAGATCATACAGTACAAAGCGAATGCCACATTTTGTTCCATATGTTGTTTTATGACATTCAGATGCTTGTGCTCTACCAATACTGCAACTTGTTTGAACAAAAGCACCACTAGTACACTCTTCTGCCTCCATACTGACTTTCCACAACAGTACTGACCAGTCTGAACTAGAATCTTAAAAACATGAGTAACCTGTAATTGTTGCTTGTTTTCTTCGTTGTTCCTGCCTAACAATGAGTCATTCTGTCCCTGAATACTACCATTGTTTAACTTTCTGTTGCCTAATGGTTCCCAACAATTGCTGCAGCTTTATCTGAAACAAGCTGTCCGCATCACTATTAATTACTTGCTAAATTGTGTTAAAAGAAATGTAACCAATTACATCTCTGTCAACTTTTATTGTACACAAATGCCTTGCAATAACAAGTTGAAATTTTGCCACATATTATATTATGGTCTACTTATGCAGTGTTTGAAATTTGGCTTGGATATCATTTGTCCCTTTTCTGTTACCACATTTAGAAAATCCATGTTTTTCAGGTAATTTTTCATATTTTTGTATTTTCGTGTGCATGTAACTCTGTTTTTGTGACTGATACGAGCAAGATGAGTTCTGTGTGTATTTAGGCCACATTAAGCTTACCACAAAAAATTTATACCCTTTTTGAATGAATTATATTTGGCATAGAGGTTCAAATGGTTCAAATGGCTCTGAGCACTATGGGACTTAACATCAGTGGTCATCAGTCCCCTAGAACTTAGAACTACTTAAACCTAACTAACCTAAGAACATAACACACATCCATGCCCGAGGCAGGATTCGAACCTGCGACCGTAGCAGTCTCGCGGTTCCGGACTGAGCGCCTAGAACCACTAGACCACCGCGGCCGGCCTTGGCATAGGGGGCCCTTACAATATGTACCTTTTAACATATTACATTTTTTTAATCACATTTTGGAATTTTTTATTTTCCCTCAGAAATATGTTGTTGGCATTTTGATTCATAGTGTGTGTTCTCTCAGTGGATGTTACTGGGTTGTAAAAATTTCACTGGACTGTGTGGAATAGTTCCAAAGTTATTAAGACGTAAAGTTGGGTCTGAAGATAGATTGCCACATGCGGGTTGCAATTTCCGGGTCACGCCACTTTCTTTCACAAGTCAAAATTCTGGAACTAATTGTCAGGGGAACTTAAAATTTTGTACATGAGTGTTCCATACTCGGTAGCATTGGTGTGCTAAATTTCAGCCAAATCTGACAATATCAGCTGGAACATTTTCTCAAATTGGTTGAATTGACATGGAATGACCCTACATTTCGCATGAGAAATTCGAGATGTCTAGCCAACAACATTGCTGTCTTGGATTGGGTAAAGTGAATGTTTAAAACTGGGGGATCTATGTTGGTGCGGAAATGGTTAGAACTGCTGTATACATCCAAGCCATTTGTTTGATTCAAAGTGTGCCACAGCAGGGGCAGTCACAAGGAGTTGGCGACCAAATGTCAAGGATTATCTCAGCCTGTGATGGGCAGTGAGGTATAAAGAATGTGCCATCCTGTCTGCTCCCTTGGCAGCTGGGGCTAGTGAAGTGACCAGTGTATTGGGTGAGTGGTGACAAAGCAGACATGTGTGTTGCGTGAAAAGATTCAAAATGATGGGTGTTTGTGCTGGACGATTATTCCACTCATGTAAATTGATTGGTTGACTGCTCGGTCAATGGCACTCATGAGATGATGTAATGTCTCTTCCGGCAGCAGGTTGCACAACCGCTCTTCCCAGCGGATGGCGCGGTCTTCGTGTTCGCAAGTTTATGTGATTGGTTGGATTTTTTTCACCTGATATGTTTAGTGGCAACATTGCAATGGAGGAGGAAACTTGTGTTCTCAAACGTTGGTGCATACAAGATCTCAGATACATTTATCACTACAATCTATTTGTGGTGGAAATTTCGTTACTTGATTTCCATAATGTTTGTCTGTGCTACTCAAGCACTGAAAACACATTTTATTATGAAGAAGGATCATCTCAAGGTGGTGGTGAGTGTTTTAAGATATGTATTTGACTCCTGTAAATTGTTAAACAATTAATTTGATAGGGACTATTGACCTCTAGTTTTGATATTTAAATTTCGTTAGGAACACAGTATTCTGAGGAGAGATGAAAAGCTCCATCTGCATGTCTGGAGACAGACAAACAGGAAGTAGCCTCTTGAGAGAGAGACAGACAAGTTGCAAGTCTGGAATTTCCTGATCAACAGATTAATTGATTGATTTAATTAATTAGTCAATTAATTTGCTATCAAAATTGTGCTTGAATTGTTGAGGGGAGTTCCCAGAGAGGTGGGGAAGGGCAAGGGTTTCTCGGGAGGAGAGATTATTCCCAGGGGATCATAAATCAAGTCTGAGTGGGTCATAAACTACTTAGCCAAACAATAGCTTAAGGTCATAAATCAATGGAGTTTTCCCCTGAATGTATGCAAATGCACTAACAAAATGTGCCATAAGAAAGGTTATCCCACTGCTTGCGTCATTAAGACAGCTGGCTGTGGATTGCTTTGTTACAATACCAAAAAAAAGAAAAATGTTCTCAATATTATTGCTGAGCATCTGTGATTCCCACCACAGACTCATGTTCATGTTCATTGACAATGGAGTGAATAGAAGATCACCAGACTATTCTGTGTTTAAGAATTGACTGCTTCTAATAAGTGAATTGACAGTTAAATTAAATTTCCTCAAACCAGACATTTCGAAGGCTGTGATCAATTCCCTCTTGGAATTGATGGTGATTAAGGATTCGGTATGTCATCTCTCTTATTGTGTTATTATAGAGACAATTTTTTTTCAAAGAGTTTTCAGATACAGTCTGCGTAAAGCTGGAAGATATGTCGAATGTGTGTTTGGCATTCTTGCTAAGGTATGCAGAATTTTTGATCGGTCCTCAAATGTATCTCCAGAATTTGCTGAAGATATTACAAAAACTTAGTGTATGTTGCACAATTTTGTTTGTGACCAAGACAGATACAGATTTGAAGACACTTTGAGTACTAGTATGTCACAGGTCACATGAACAGATCCCATAGGTTGTAAGAAATGTGAGTGACTTTCACCAATCATCCTCTTCTCTAAAATATGTTTTCCTCTGTCGCCCGATGAAAACTTCAATTTTCTGCAGTTTATCTGAGTATTCCTTCGCACCCCATGTTGCACATCAATGGATGTTTTTCAGCTTCACAGATGAAATATTATATATTGACATCCATATCTGGCCAACAGTATGACCGACATGACCGTACTACCAAATAACAGGGAGTAGCAATCACAATGCATCATGAGCTGACTGTTAATGTACTGCACAAGCTGCTGCTTGGCCGGTTAGCAGTGCCACTGAGTGGCATCATGTGAAGGCCACTGCTGGAAGCAAGGCTCCACCAGCAGTGCCCCAGGGGCACAGAAGTGCCCCTGGTTGTGGTAGTATGCCACTGAGCACCACAGTAAGTGCAGTGGCACTGCACTTCTGGAGGCCCAATCTAAACCAGTGCTTTGCCAGCAGAAGTGCCACTGAGAAATGGTTATCAGTGTCTCCACATAAAGGCAGCGTGAGTGTGAGAAATATATTAATGGGTTAAATATTCACTGACAAAAAATATTACTGCATAAAAACATAAAATGTATGCTGTAGTCATGCGAGTGGTTTCCATCGCATCAGTTACCTAAATTTTCATTATTATTATCACATCTCTCGCTGCACGATCAAGAGCGTCTGATTTTTGCCGACGTCTGCGGTGGTGGAGGTTCTCCGCTCTCTACGATACACCACTGTATGACCTGTCGTTACACAGCTCACGGTAAGGTGAGCGGCAGCCGTGCACCATTCACATACGAATTTGCCGTAAGAGTAAAATCAACTTCACATACAAAGCATGAGATGAACCCATCAAAGATCCAAAAGAGCAACATAAAGTAACTTTTTTATTTTATAATCGATCAAGCACTAAATGCACTAGATGACAGATTTAAACAACTTAGTAATCATAGTAACCATTTTCAGTTCTTATATCATGTATACAATTTAAATACCAAGTCCAAGGAAATGCTACTAAAACACTATAAGCATTTAGAATGCATTTTAACTGATGGTGATTCTGTTGTCATAAGTGGGGTTTAATTGTGAGGGAAATTTCTGCAGTATCTGCACTCTTGGCAAAAGAAAGTGCAAGCAATGTACTGAGTTTAATTACAAAGTTAAATTTTGTCCCAAATCTTACTAGTCCTTTAAGAATATTGCTAATGACACCAAAAACTGAAGCAAGTGATGATACGTGTTTCTCAAAGTTAAAAATTAACTAAAAACTTTTTATGTTCGAATGCAGAAAATCATCTTAACAGTTTGGCCATTTTGGTAATTGAGCATGGAATCTGCTGATCAAGTAAATTTAAAATATTTAATGAGAAAGTTTGCAGAACTTAGAAATATTGTTGTGATTAGTTGGCGTTACCTTGTTTTATTTTCAACGTAAGGGCATTTAAAAACGTAAAAATTATATGGTTAACAATTTGTGGCTAGGTAGAGACATTTCTTAATCCATTCATTCTGTTTTGTACTCCCTGATTATCAATGTAATGTTATAAGATTCTTTCTAAAAATATGCTTTTATTGAAATTTCCATCTTTTTTGCAAAAAAAATATGTTTTTGAAATTCTGTGCATACATACGCAATACATCATTTTTGATTAAAAAAATCGAGATAGTTAATTGATCTTTTTTTTGCATCTATATGAAAATAAGTACTTTTTTGGTAACAAGCACATCAGATATGACTGTAATACATAATTTTTTAAATAAAAAATTTTTTGGTATTCCGTGCATATATATGCTTGTATCTTCAGAAATATGTGTTTCCATCAAAAAGAGGTACTTTTCTCATGATCGGCCGGCCGCGGTGGTCTAGCGGTTCTGGCGCTGCAGTCCGGAACCACGGGACTGCTACGGTCACAGGCTCGAATCCTGCCTCGGGCATGGGTGTGTGTGATGTCCTTAGGTTAGTTAGGTTTAAGTACTTCTAAGTTCTAGGGGACTTATGACCTAAGATGTTGAGTCCCATAGTGCTCAGAGCCATTTTTTTCTCATGATCAGCACATGTACCCCCTAAAGTGCATAAGTGCCCTTTGCGCAATGCTCCAGTTTTCTCTCTCTGAACTAAAGTAGTTTTCCTTAGGTACACTTTAGTCTTGCAGATATAAATAATATTTATATTCAGCTCTCAAGGTTATTATGGCTGTGTAACATGAATTTATATTTACTGTTAGTTCAGAAGCGTCTAACCGCCAGTGACTTAAGCATTACTGCAAGCAAATGGCCAATCCAATAATCAATTGAAGTCATGGGATGGGGAAGCGGCAAATGACTTTTTGGGTAAATGAAAGGTAACATATAAATCTTACAATCTATATTCCGCAGAATAACACTTACATTCTCAGACAAGAGCAGACAGACAGCGTTTTTACAGGTTTCGTCACCAATCGCGGTGATTGAGACCTACTTTCATGAAACAAGACAAACGAATGTGTCCTCCTTCATCAAACAAAAAAGGACAATGATAATAATAATTTTACACTGTCAGTGATTTTATTTCAATTACATATAAACATGTTGTGTGTAAACCAGAGGTTGTACAGAGTTTCAGGGAGAGCATAAGAGAACAATTGACAGGAATGGGGGAAAGAAATACAGTAGAAGACGAATCGGTAGCTCTGAGGGATGAAGTAGTGAAGGCAGCAGAGGATCAAGTAGGTAAAAAGACGAGGGCTAGTAGAAATCCTTGGGTAACGGAAGAAATATTGAATTTAATTGATGAAAGGAGAAAATATAAAAATGCAGTAAATGAAGCAGGCAAAAAGGAATACAAACGTCTCAAAAATGAGATCGACAGTAAGTGCAAAATGGCTAAGCAGGCATGGCTAGAGGACAAATGTAAGGATGTAGAGGCTTATCTCACTAGGGGTAAGATAGATACAACCTACAGGAAAATTAAAGAGACCTTTGGAGAAAAGAGAGCCACTTGTATGAATATCAAGAGCTCAGATGGAAACCCAGTTCTAAGCAAAGAGGGGAAAGCAGAAAGCTGGAAGGAGTATATAGAGGGTCTATACAAGGACAATATACTTGAGGACAATATTATGGAAATGGAAGAGGATGTAGATGAAGATGAAATGGGGGATGCGATACTGCGTGAAGAGTTTGACAGAGCACTGAAAGACCTGAGTCGAAACAAGGCCCCGGGAGTAGACAACATTCCATTAGAACTACTGATGGCCTTGGGAGAGCCAGTCCTGACAAAACTCTACCATCTGGTGAGCAAGATGTATGAGACAGGCGAAATACCCTCAGACTTCAAGAAGAATATAATAATTCCAATCCCAAAGAAAGCAGGTGTTAACAGATGTGAAAATTACTGAACCATCAGTTTAAGAAGTCACAGCTGCAAAATACTTAAGCGAATTCTTTACAGCCGAATGGAAAAACTGGTAGAAGCTGACCTCGGGGAAGATCAGTTTGGATTCCGTAGAAATATTGGAACACGTGAGGCAATACTGACCCTACGACTTATCTTAGCAGAAAGATTAAGGAAAGGGAAATCTACATTTCTAGCATTTGTAGACTTAGAGAAAGCATTTGGCAATGCTGACTGGAATACTCTCTTTCAAATTCTAAAGGTGGCAGGGGTAAAATACAGGGAGCGAAAGGCTATTTACAATTTGTACAGAAACCAGATGGCAGTTATAAGAGTCGAGGGACATGAAAGGGAAGCAGTGGTTGGGAAGGGAGTGAGACAGGGTTGTAGCCTCTCCCCAATGTTATTCAATCTGTTTACTGAGCAAGCAGTGAAGGAAACAAAAGAAAAATTCGGGGTAGGAATTAAAATCCGTGGAGAAGAAATAAAAACTTTGAGGTTCGCCGATGACATTGTAATTCTGCCAGAGACAGCAAAGGACTTGGAAGAGCAGTTAAACGGAATGGATAGTGTCTTGAAAGGAGGATATAAGATGAACATCAACAAAAGAAAAACAAGGATAATGGAATGTAGTCGAATTAAGTCGGGTGATGCTGAGGGAATTAGATTAGGAAATGAAACACTTAAAGTAGTAAAGGAGTTTTGCTATTTGGGGAGCAAAATAACTGATGATGGTCGGAGTAGAGAGGATATAAAATGTAGACTGGCAATGGCAAGGAAAGCATTTCTGAAAAACAGAAATTTGTTAACATCGACTATAGACTTGAGTGTCAGGAAGTCGTTTCTGAAAGTATTTGTATGGAGTGTAGCTGTGTATGGAAGTGAAACATGGACGATAATTAGTTTGGACAAGAAGAGAATAGAAGCTTTCAAAATGTGGTGCTACAGAAGAATGCTGAAGATTCGATGGGTAGATCGCGTAACTAATGAGGAGGTATTGAATAGAATTGGGGAGAAGAGGAGTTTGTGGCAAAAGTTGACAAGAAGAAGGGATTGGTTGGTAGGACATGTTCTGAGGCATCAAGGGATCACAAATTTAGCATTGGAGGGCAGCGTGGAGGGTAAAAATCGTAGAGGGAGACCAAGAGATGAATACACTAAGCAGATTCAGAAGGATGGGGGTTGCAGTAGGTACTGGGAGATGAAGGAGCTTGCACAGGATAGATTAGCATGGAGAGCTGCATCAAACCAGTCTCACGACTGAAGACCACAACAACCACAACAACAACATAAACATGTTGGTTCTTTTAGTGGCGTAATGTTTTCACCACACTTATATTTCAATGTTTGTTTGTCATTACTGTCTTTGACAGCCTCCATAACTCAGTTTCAGTCTTTATTCCATCATTTACGAAAAAAGTTTGTGGCAGAGATGGCACAATGGGTTACTGAAAAGTAAAAGATCTGATAGAGAAGACATAAAAGCGATTGAAACAGAAAATGGGGATATTATCAGGGACATGGAAGGTATCAGAGAAGAAATGAAGAATTGTTTTGAAATCTTAGTGAATGGAGAAGGTCCACAGGAAAGTGATATCGACGACATTGAATTAGGAGAGGAGCAGGATCCAATCTCTTGGTTAGAAACTAAGAATTCCCTGAAACAGATGAAAAGTGAGAAGGCAGCTGGAGTAGATGAGCTGACAGCAGATATTATTAAAGTCGCAGGAGTCTGTGCTAGGGGTGATATGGAAAGAAAACAAAGTGCCAGATGAATGGAAAAAATGAATTATAAAACCATTGTTCAAGAAAGGTAATAGAAAGAAATGCATCAACTACCGAAGAATCACACTCCCTCAAGATAATGGAAAAGGTCATAAAAAAAAAAGATTGTGAAAATTCTAGAACACCAATTAGAGGAACAACAGCATGGTTTCAGAAGTAATAGGGGAACAATAGATCTCTTTTTCTTCCTCTGTCAGTTAATGGAGAAGTATTGGGAAAAAGGAAAGGAGTTGATAGTAGTATGTGTGGATTTGGAAAAATCATATGACAGTGTACTGCGGGATAAAATATGGGAATGCTTAAGACAATGTAATCTTCCTGATTCATTAATTAAAAAAGTCCAAATCCTGTACGATGGTCATGAGAGCAGTGTACAAGTAGGAGGTAAAAGATCAAAATAGTTTAAGACAAAGAGAGGTGTTCAGCAAGAAAGTTCACTCTTCCCTTTACTCTTCATTACACTTATGGACACAATCATGAATGAAATTAAGGAAGAAGAAAATGAAGATCTCAATGCTTTTGTTTTTGCTGATGACATCGCCATTTGGGAAGAGACGGAAATGGAGGTTCAGAGGAGACTAGATAACTGGAACACAAAATTTAAAAAAATTCAAATTAACTGTGAGTAGGAACAAGCCAGTGGCAATGAAGATGAGCAGGATGCCCGCACCTTGTAACTTTATACTGGAGGGGGAGAAGGTTGAATATGTGAAAAGTTTCAATTATCTGGGTAGCATCATACCACACAATGGAAGTTCCAAACTAGAAGTCTTCAACAGAATAACAAAAGGATCTAGCTTCTTCCACCAAGTATGAAATCTAATCTAGGAGGTCCCTCTAAGAGCCAAACAGAGAACATATTAAACTTATCTCCTGCCAATCACAATGTATAGTCTAGAGGCCTGTGTCATAACTGAGAGAGAAGAGAGTCAAAAACAAGGATGTGAAATTAAGTTCCTTAGGTCAGCTCTACAAAAAAACTAGGAGAGAGAGAGAGAGAGAGAGAGAGAGAGAGAGAGGGGGGGGGGGGGGTCAGGAGACCTGCAGGTGACATTGACTACAGAAGAGAGGATGAGTGCTTTGAGATTGAAGTGGTTCGGTAATGTGAAGCGAATCCACCCAACTCAAAACTCCACGCCAGTATTTGGAGATGGAGGTAACAGGAAGAAGACCAATTGGGCAGCCTAGTAAGAGATGGACAAACCAGGTTAAGGAAGATCTCAAGAGAAGACGAGTAACATGGTATGTAGTGGAGAGAGAAAAGCTATACCATTGATGATGATGATGACAGACATAAGGTACTTCAAAGGGTACAAAATAGGTGTTTTCTGACATACCAGTTTTGGGAAAGGTAATTTAAGCAGCTGCACCAGTTTTGAATACTGGGAAATGAGGAATATGTGGTCGGGAAGAAGAGTAGCGAGTGCATACAGGGTCACTGTTAATCATTGTTGTTGCTCAAGTAGATATATCATTAACTGTCAGCTGATACGGGAGATGCTATTCAGTTTCTCTAATATAATGTGGGAGGTTATTCCAGAGTTGTGTTCCTGCTACTGAGAAGGACTTAGGGAAACTGGCTGAAAGGTAGAGTGGGACAGTAACAATTTTGCTCTGATGGGGATGGGTGTTTCTGCCACGTTGATCAGACACGAGTGTTAAGGTTGAGGAGAGATATGAGGGAAGCATACATTGATAAGACAGTAGAGAAGACATAGGATATGGAAATCTCTGCACTTGTCTGCATGCACCCATGTTAGCTGTGCATATGATGGTATAATATGATGAAACAGTCAAAGATCACAGATATTATGAACACAGGCATTCATAACCAGTTCCAGGCAATGTGAGCTTTCCTGAGAAAGACCTTGCAGACTAACATCACTGCAATCAATAATTGGGAGTGTAAGTGTGCAGGTTTCTTTTTCAGGTCAGGAGGAAAGAGCTTTTTACGTTTTTGTAGGGCACAGAGAGATGCTGATGCCTCCTTGCACATTGCAGTTACATGCTCTGTCCAATTTAGATTTTCACCCATTATTACTCCTAGACTCTTTGCTGAAGAAGAAAGTTGATATTTGTCCCTTTTAGAGATAAAGATGGTCGGAATTCCCAGCATTTCAGGCTAATGAGCTTAGCATGACCAATCTGTAGTGCTTGGCTTCTGGATGGGTTGAGCTTTAATCCTATAGCCTTCACCCATTCTGGCAGTGCAGACAGGTCAGTATTGAGACACTCAATGGTTGTCTTTGGGTTTATTGGTTTTGCACTTACATACAATTGGAGGTCATCAGCATACATGTGGTATTTGCAACAGGACAAAACTGATGACAAATCATTGACATACAATGAAAATAAAAAGAGAATATAGGATGTACCGAATCCTGGGGGATGCCTGATGCTACCCGCCTCCATTGTCACTATGGTGTCGGACAAGACACATTGCTGGCGAGATGTAAAGTATGAGCAAAACCATGCACTGCACCTTGGCAAGTAAAATGTCAAATTTGACAGTGTCAGAGACTTTGCTGAATCTACAAAGCGTGGTAGTCATTTTGTGTGCACCCATGGCAAGCTTCAGGTCATTTTTTACCTGTATTAATGTAGACGTTGTGCTGCACTGTTTATGGTAACCTAATTGGTATGCTTCTAGTAGCTTGCTTGTGGTTAGTTAGTTCGTTATCTGGTTATGGACTATATTTTTAAGGCCTTGGACAGTGCAGGAAGAATTCAAATAAGTCAGTGGTCAGAGGGTGTTGTGGCAATGTCATTTTTAGGTAGTGGCTTGACTAGTCCGTGTTTCCAGGCCTCAGTAAAAACTTGTGGTTAAAGATTGACGATATCTCTTGTAGTGGCAGTAGTGGGTCAGTAATTAGCTTCATCAGTTGGACTATGATGCCATCGTGTCCAGCAGATGCTGACCTGATATGCACTAAGTGTTTTTGATGGTATTGCAAGTACAGGATGATTATAATTGAAGTTAAACTTTCAAACCACTGTACAAATAACACCACTGGCTAGAATGACATCAAATTGCGACACAATAATATCGGAGAAGGGAGAAAATGTATGGCAGAAGAAAAATAAAAATAGTTACTAAATGTAGCAATAGATGGCGCTGTAATCATAATAATTTAATAATGGTTGACTACAAATGACAAATGAATCATACAACAATGCCTAAGGTGTACGTTTGACATAAAACAAACTGTACTACTCACTATGCATGAGTGTACAGGTGTGATACCATTAGTTACGTAAGCCCCATCCACCACGGCAAGGTCATATCACATTGGATGGGAAAAATCGGTTTTTAATTGTCCTGAGGCCAAAAATCGCATAAAAAGCATCAATCAAAATCAAATCGGATTTTTAATTTCCGTGTGATTGGAGCAAAACATGTTCAGTATGCTGTCCAACATTTTCTGCAAAAGGTTGAAATTGAGAAACAGCGTGTCCCACAACTGATTGAAGTGTTTCCGGGGGGTCACATTCAGAATGTGTTGTGCATTGCATGCCTTCAGTGCAGCTAAGTTTGCAATCGGAACACTGAACACAACATCTTTCAGATAGTCCCACAGCCAGAAGTCACACAGATTGAGATCAGGTGATCACGATGGCCAGGCTGTAGGGAAATGGCAGCTGATAATAATAGCACTTCCGAAATAGTGCTTCAGAAGCTGCTCAATTGAATTTGAAATGTACGGAGGTGCACCATCTTGTATAAAAATGATTCCATCCACACATCCACGCTGTTGGAGAGCTGGAATGACGTGGTTGCGCAAAAAGCACTCGTAGTGCTTACCAGTAACGGTACAGGAAACAGGACAGGAAGCACCTCTCTTCGAAAAAATATGGCCCTATGATAAATGATGCCATAAAACCTCACCACATAGTGACCTTTTCAGGATGAAGTGGTACTGGTTGATTTGTGTGTGGATTTTCTGTTGCCCACATTTGACAATTCTGTGTATTGACATATCCTGTCAGATGAAAGTGGTCTTTGTCTGTTCACAAAATCTTCCACGGCCAATCATTGTCCACTTCCACGCGAGCAAGTAATTCTAAAGTGAAGGTTGCTCTTGTTGGCAGGTAAACAGGATGCATATGATTCTATGGACCGGGCTCACAGGTATGTCCAATGTTCGGGCTATTCTCTGTGCACTACACATTTGCACACCGCCACTTGTCTCCTCCTGCTTTGCTGTGGCCACTGCTTCCACTGACGTCAAATCAATTCGCTTCCTCCCACTACCAGTTTGCACACCAAACAAACCCATCTTTTCGAATTTCCAAATCATTTTCTCCAGACCCACGGCAGTCGTCGGACGAACGCCTTTTTTCAAACCCTTCAGTGTCCAGAACTTCTGCAGAGGGACGTGTGCACAGTCATCATTCTTGTAATACAGCTTTACAAGAAGAGCGTAATCCTGCATTGAAACAATCATAGCTAATGAAACTTCCTGGCAGATTAAAACTGTTTGCCCGACCGAGACTCGAACTCGGGACCTTTGCCTTTCGCGGGCAAGTGCTCTACCAACTGAGCTACCGAAGCATGACTCACGCCCAGTACTCACAGCTTTACTTCTGCCAGTACCTCGTCTCCTACCTTCCAAACTTTACAGAAGCTCTCCTACGAATCTTGCAGAACTAGCACTCCTGAAAGAAAGGATATTGCGGAGACATGGCTTAGCCACAGCCTGGGGGATGTTTCCAGAATGAGATTTTCACTCTGCAGCGGAGTGTGCGCTGATATGAAACTTCCTGGCGGATTAAAACTGTTTGCCCGACCGAGACTCGAACTCGGGACCTTTGCCTTTCGCGGGCAAGTGCTCTACCAACTGAGCTACTGAAGCACGACTCACGCCCGTTACTTCTGCCAGTACCTCGTCTCCTACCTTCCAAACTTTACAGAAGCTCTCCTGCTAGTGTCTGTATGTGTGTGGATGGATATGTGTGTGTGTGTGCGCGCGCGAGTGTATACCCGTCCTTTTTTCCCCCTAAGGTAAGTCTTTCCGCTGCCGGGATTGGAATGACTCCTTACCCTCTCCCTTAAAACCCACTTCCTTTCGTCTATCCCTCTCCTTCCCTCTTTCCTGATGAGGCAACAGTTTGTTGCGGAAGCTTGAATTTTGTGTGTATGTTTGTGTTTCTATCGACCTGCCAGCGCTTTTGTATGGCAAGTCACATCATCTTTGTTTTTTTATATATATATATATATATATATATATATATATATATATATATATATATATATATATATATATAAAGCTTGAATTTTGTGTGTATGTTTGTGTTTGTTTGTGTGTCTATCGACCTGCCAGCGCTTTCGTTCGGTAAGTCACCTCATCTTTGATTTTATATATAATTTTTCCCACGTGGAATGTTTCCTTCTTATATATATCCGATAGACACACAAACAAACACAAACATACACACAAAATTCAAGCTTTCGCAACAAACTGTTGCCTCATCAGGAAAGAGGGAAGGAGAGGGGAAGACGGAAGGAAGTGGGTTTTAAGGGAGAGGGTAAGGAGTCATTCCAATCCCGGGAGCGGAAAGACTTACCTTAGGGGGAAAAAAGGACAGGTATACACTCGCACACACGCACATATCCATCCACACATACAGACACAAGCAGACATCCGGGATGGAATGTGACAATACCAGAGAAGGAAAGTTGCTACTCACCATATAGTGGAGATGCTGAGTGGTGATAGGTACAACAAAAAGATTCACACAATTATAGCTTTCAGCCATTAAGGCCTTTGTCAGCAGTACACACACACACACACACACACACACACACACACACCACACACACACACACACACACACACACACACACACACCTGCAGTCTTGAAGAAGTGTGTACTGCTGACAAAGGCCTTAATGGCCAAAAGCTATAATTGTGTGAATCTTTTTGTTGTGCCTATCACGACTCCGCATCTCTGCTATATGGTGAGTAGCAACTTTCCTTCTCTGGTATTGTTACACATGTTATTTGTATCTTTTCTCTCAGTGTCTGAGTAATTTCACTTGCATCCTTTTTCATGACTACGATTGCCAACTTTTTTTTTAGAAACAACATATCTCAAAATTTAAAGGAGAGCTGAATAAAAAGTACGTTTCTATGAGTATTGGTCTGTTGCGAGAAAATGCTGCTTTGTGTGTTCCACATAACGGTCAGATTAGAAAAATGATGTGAAATGTATCAGTTTAATGGATGTTTCTTTACTTTACATAATTCAATTTTTTTTAAATAATTGTAAAATTACTGACTAAAATTCATCTATTGACTAGAAGGAGTTATCATTCAGAAATTCTTGTAACATTTTTTTTTTTTAAACTTTCAGCATAAAATTACTGTATGAGCTGTGAACACCAACACGTGCTGAGAGCCACTTCACGTAAGTGGAATGTTATTACTTACATTAACAGCCCCCCTTCTCCACTCATCCTCCACCAAAGCAGGCAAATGTAGGAGGTAGCAAGCAGCTGCTGTTTTAAGAGGCAGCTGCAGCCAGCAGACAATACACGCCACCTCTCCACTGCTCCTGCTGCCCTGGGCAGCAACACAGGTGACTTAACACATCCCTCCCAGCAGTCCAGAGGTGTGATCACTGTGTCAGACTGTTTATGAAGATGACTAGAGTCTCAACCGTTACACTGAAATAATAGTATACGAGTGCGAATAGCACTTCTCCATACCCACACTCACTACTTTTCAAAGGATGTAAAATGTAAACAGGTTTGAGTTCACGAGTATTATTTGTTCGTATGTAGTCAGTGACAATTTTCTGCATAATGTATTTACCTCCTATACAGATAAATGGATGAATAAGTGCATAAGTGCTGGAGTCAAACTGCTTTTAATTAATGGTCATCATCATAACTTTTAAATAAAATGGAGAGCAAACAGTCACTAAAATTTGGCAATGTTCCTTTCTTCTTCATGTATCCATAAGCTAACTTATGCTGAACTCCATACCCCCAACGATAAATCAGCTTTATTAGTTTCATGTTAATTGCATCTGGAACAACTTAATCCTTAGCAATATATTAATCAGTTTTAAATGATGAAAAGAAGAATTTGTCTATTCAGCACTTACTTTCTTGAGTATGTATAACATTTATTTTTACTTTAGTACACCCCCGAGATGTCTTCACTTGCCTCCCCACCCCTCCAAAGGGGCGGGGGCAATAGGGCTGTCCTCTGTGGTAGGAGTACCTTGGTTGTATATCATAGGTTTAGTTCAGCTAATGAAAGTACTGATCTCACTCAGAAGAATGACCAGATAGCTCAGTCAGCAAAAACACTACAGAGTGGTTTCAGACAAAAGGGCGAATACACAAGTAAATTGACAGAAAAACTACAGACCAGTTTCAACTGAAAAGACAGAATGAAAAATTCTGTCAATATGCAAAACAATAAAGGACTGTCGGCTGTTTTCATTCAGTTGCTTCCACACACTGGTTTCACTGAAAAGAATGAATCAATAATCCAACTGATACATAAAACTCAAAATTAATGAGTAGGTTGTTTTCCACCCCCCAAATGAATCAATTGTCTTCACTTGGTTGTTCCCTTTATTAGTATGAGGTACGTTAAAAATCATCATCAAGGTGTTTTTATTGACTATGATGGTGCTTCGATGAAATCAGTTGTGTGTGTAATGACATTATGGGTAATAAGAATGGTACAACATGAATCTTATCCCTAAATGCAATTAATTGAGGAATAAAGGAGCAACTTAACCATATGTCAGAAGCACGGAGTTGTCGACAGGCACACAAAAAAGAATGCAAACTTTGCTAGTTTTTAAAAGAAATCTTCGGATGAGCTAGAGCACACTCAATATTTAGATTTGCTCCAATTATCTCTAGATATTGAGAGCTCATTTTCTCATTTGAAAAATATAGTGTCAGGCAGGAGATTTGACAGGACTAACAAATTTTAAAAAGCATTTGGTTGCAATTTCCAACCAATAAGCTGATAATTCACTGTAATGGATAGGCTTTCTTGACATATTTTCATTTTCCTTTCAGGTACAGATAGTATTTTGCTCATCTTTCAAAATATAACACAACACAATGTTAACATATATATGAGTTCCTAAATAGTCCAAGCTAGTAAATAAAAAGGTGTAATGTAAGGTTTTCCTATATTGCCTTTTAATGCCTATTTTAGTTATTTACAATGCCTTTTTTTCTGCCTGTTTTAATGATTTATAGAGCCCAAACTTCCGGCCTCTGGTGATTAATATTGGAGACAAACTATTCAACGATAAATCAATACACAGTGTTCAACTTTTAAGCCATTTTTTAGAAGTGGTAACAGAAAGGAGAAGTACATAATTTATTACAAGAAAGAATAGGCAGTCTCGGTTGCAAAATGGTTATTTATTTATTTATTTAATTTGTGACACATTTCACTCTCACAGGAGCATCATCAGACATCTGGAGGAATTAATTACACAGTGATTAAATGTAATAATTCATTTCAAATATATTTTTAATTCACTGATGTACACGAAAATCATAACTGGAATGAAAGTTCCTCAGAAATTAGAAGTGTGTGGGACTGAGACACTAAAACACAACTTCTGCCTTTCGCAAACAAACACACTATGAATAGAGCTATCTAGTGTCATCGTAACTGCTGCCTACTTCCCGTCTGCTGTGCAGTGAACTATCTTAGTTTAAGTATTAACTGTATTTTTCTTACTTGTCACTTCTTCTTCCGTGTGTTTTTTGCTTTTAGGAAGCTGTAATTGCCGAGTGCTAGTAATATTGTTCCATAGATTTAGTGTCTGTTTTGAATACAGTCAGAGAGAGTCCCTTTAGTCAGCCACAGTGCCAGTAGTGCTAGTGTTTGTTTTGAATACAGTCCAGAGACAGGTAGTGCTATTTTCATTTTTTTCTACAAGAAGTGGCTAGCAATCACAGTTTAGTCAACAATCAGCCGCCTTTAGTGAATTAGCAGTCTAGTTAAAAGTTGATAAACTCTCTACAGTAAATTGATTCCTTAGGATGGGTAGGATGTGTGACTACTGTGTACGGACGCAGGAGGAGCTGGCCACTGTTCGCGAACAGCTGAGCGTGTTGATGGCCGCGGTCAGCCGTCTTCAGGCTGCTGCCTCGGAGTGTAGTGGCAGTGGGGAGTCTGGTACGTCGCATGGTACACCCCAGGTGTTACATGCTTCACCCACTGTCCCTGCTGTCGAGACATCTCCGCGGGTACCGGGCGCGGTTGGGCCACCTCTCCCCAAGGGGAGTGGCGGGTTCAGCGGCGTTCGCGGCGGAGGGTAAATGTGGGGGCTGGCCGTGTGGCATCCCCCGCTCTGCCTGTGAGTGGACATGGGGCTGCTCCTTCAGCAAGGTCCGAGCAGGCACACGGGGGGAGGGGTTTATTAGTTGTTTGGAGCTCCAACGCTAGGCGGGTGATGGAGCCCCTTAGGAAAATAGTGGAAAGGTTGGGGAAGAAGGCCAGTGTTCACTGTCTGCTTGCCGGGGGGTCTCATCCGAGATGTGGAGGAGGCCCTGCCGGCGGCGATAAGAGAGCACTGAGTGCACCCGACTGCAAATTGTTGCTCATGTCGGCACCAATGACTCCTGCCATCTGTGTTCAGAGGTCATCCTCAGTTCGTACAGGCGGCTGGCGGAATTGGTGAAGGCGGAAAGCCTCGCTTGCGGGGTGGAATCAGAGCTAACTATTTGTAGTATCGTTCCCAGAACCGATCGCGGTCCTCTGGTTTGGAGCCGAGTGGAAGGCTTAAACCAGAGGCTCAGACGATTCTGTGGAGATCTGGGGTGCAAATTTTCACGACCTCCGCTATCGGGTGGAGAAATGTAGGGGCCCCCTGAATAGGTCAGGCGTGCACTACATGCCGGAAGCGGCTACAAGGGTAGCGGAGTACGTGTGGAGTGCACACGGGGGTTTTTTAGGTTAGAGAATTCCCTCCATAGGCCTGACAAGATGCCTCCTGAGACGCGGCAAGGTAAGAGTAGGCAAAATGAAACAGGGAATAACAATATTAATGTGCTAATAGTAAACTGCAGGAGTGTCTATAGAAAGGTCCCAGAACTGCTCTCATTAATAAACGGTCACAACGCCCATATAGTACTAGGGACAGAAAGTTGGCTGAAACCAGACATAAACATTAATGAAATCCTAAACTCAGATTGGAATGTATACCGCAGAGACAGGCTGGACAGTGAAGGGGGAGGCGTGTTTATAGCGATAAGAAGTGCAATAGTATCGAAGGAAATTGACGGAGATCCAAAATGTGAAATAACTTGGGTGAAGGTCACTGTTAAAGCAGGCTCAGACATGGTAATTGGATGTCTCTATAGGCCCCCTGGCTCAGCAGCTGTTGTGGCTAAGCACCTGCAGGATAATTTGGAAAATATTTCGAGTAGATTTCCCCACCATGTTATAGTTCTGAGTGGAGATTTTAATTTGCGGGATATAGACTGGGAGACTCAAACGTTTATAACGGGTGTCAGGGACAAAGAATCCAGTGAAATTTTTTAAAGTGCATTATCTGAAAACTACCTTGAGCAGTTAAACAGAGAACCGGCTCATGGCGATAACATATTAGACCTTCTGGTGACAAACAGACCCGAACTATTTGAAACAGTTAACGCAGAACAGGGAATCAGCGCGATCATAAAGCGGTTACGGCATTGATGATTTTAGCCGTAAATAGAAATATTAAAAAAGATAGGAAGATTTTCCTGTTTAGCAAAAGTGACAAAAAGCAGATTTCAGAGTACCTGACAGCTCAACACAAAAGTTTTGTCTCGAGTAAAGATGGTGTTGAGGATCAGTGGACAAAGCTCAAAACCATCGTACAATATGCGTTAGATGAGTATGTGCCAAGCAAGATCTTAAGAGATGGAAAAGAGCCACCGTGGTACAACAACCGAGTTAGAAAACTGCTGCGGAAGCAAAGGGAACTTCACAGCAAGCATAAACATAGCCATAGCCTTGCAGACAAACAAAAATTACGCGAAGCGAAATGTAGTGTGAAGAGGGCTATGCGAGAGGCATTCAATGAATTCGAAAGTAAAGTTCCATGTACTGACTTGGCAGAAAATCTTAAGAAATTTTGCTCTTATGTCAAAACAGTAGGTGGATCAAAACAATATGTCCAGACACTCTGTGACCAAAATGGTACTGAAACAGAGGATGACAGACTAAAGGCCGAAATACTAAATGTCTTTTTCCAAAGCTGTTTCACAGAGGAAGACTGCACTGTAGTTCCTTCTCTAGATTGTCGTACAGATGACAAAATGGTAGATATCGAAATAGACGACTGAGGGATAGAGAAACAATTAAAATCGCTCAAAAGAGGAAAGGCCACTGGACCTGATGGGATACCAGTTCGATTTTACACAGAGTACGCGAAGGAACTTGCCCCCCCCTTCTTGCAGCGGTGTACTGTAGGTCTCTAGAAGAGTGTAGTGTTCCAAAGGATTGGAAAAGGGCACAGGTCATCCCTGTTTTCAAGAAGGGACGTCGAACAGATGTGCAGAACTATAGACCTATATCTCTAACGTCGATCAGTTGTAGAATTTTGGAACACACATGATGTTCGAGTATAATGACTTTTCTGGAGACTAGAAATCTACTCTGTAGGAATCAGGATGGGTTTCGAAAAAGACGGTCGTGTGAAACCCAGCTCACGCTATTCGTCCACGAGACTGAGAGGGCCATTGACACGGGTTCACAGGTAGATGCCGCATTTCTTGACTTCCGCAAGGCGCTCGATACAGTTCCCCACGGTCGTTTAATGAACAAAGTAAGAGCATATGGACTATCAGACCAATTGTGTGATTGGATTGAAGAGTTCCTAGATAACAGAACGCAGCATGTCATTCTCAATGGAGAGAAGTCTTCCGAAGTAAAAGTGATTTCAGGTGTGCCGCAGGGGAGTGTCATAGGACCGTTGCTATTCACAATATACATAAATGACCTTGTGGATGACATCGGAAGTTCACTGAGGCTTTTTGCAGATGATGCTGTGGTGTATCGAGAGGTTGTAACAATGGAAAATTGTACTGAAATGCAGGAGGATCTGCAGCGAATTGACAGATGGTGCAGGGAATGGCAATTGAATCTCAATGTAGACAAGTGTAATGTGCTGCGAATACATAGAAAGATAGATCCCTTATCATTTAGCTACAAAATAGCAGGTCAGCAACTGGAAGCAGTTAATCCCATAAGTTATCTGGGAGTACGCATTTGGAGTGATTTAAAATGGAATGCTCATATAAAGTTGATCGTTGGTAAAGCAGATGCCAGACTGAGATTCATTGGAAGAATCCTAAGGAAATGCAATCCGAAAACAAAGGAAGTAGGTTACAGTACGCTTGTTCGCCCACTGCTTGAATACTGCTCAGCGGTGTGGGATCCTTACCAGATAGGGTTGATAGAAGATATAGAGAAGATCCAACGGAGTGCAGCGTGCTTCGTTACAGGATCATTTAGTAATCGCGAAAGCATTACTGAGATGACAGATAAACTCCAGTGGAAGACTCCGCAGGAGAGACACTCAGTAGCTCAGTACGGGCTTTTGTTAGTTTCGAGAACATACCTTCACCGAAGAGTCAAGTAGTATATAGCTCCCTCCTACGTATATCTCGCGAAGAGACCGTGTGGATAAAATTAGAGAGATTAGAGCCCACACAGAAGCATACCGACAATCCTTCTTTTCACGAACAATACGAGACTGGAATAGAAGGGAGAACCGATAGAGGTACTCAGGGTACCCTCCGCCACATATTGTCAGGTGGCTTGTGGAGTATGGCTGTACATGTAGATCATGAGCTCTTCTTACAGCCTTACTTCTTTCAGAACTGCCCTCCTATCTCTCAAACCTAGCCCAAGTTCTCCTGGAAACATTCTGGGACTAGCACACCTGGAGGAAAGAATATTGTGGAGAAACTCCTTAGCCATAGCATAGGGGATTAGAATGAATTTTCACTTTGCAGAGGAGTGTACACTGGTATGAAACTTCCTGACAGACGAAAGCCCTGTAAGAAGACCATAACTTGAATCAGAAACCCTTGGCTTTCAAGGGGAAAATGCTCAACCAAACAAGCTTACTTGTTTGGAAAGTGTTTGTTATTAGAAAATAGTTTTAATCTGTCAGGAAGTTAAGAAGAGTTGTTTACAAGTGTTATGGGTGCTAGTCTAATGAAAGCCATAAATGTGTAACAAAAATATGAAAGAGGTCATTAGCTCAAAATACAGTAAACAAACATGTTCTTAACTGTGTGCCAGATGTTCTCTATGTGGTACCATTTGTAATTTAAATATTATGACGGACAAGGTCAACCTATATCCACTAGTTTCCTCAAAACCTTGCCATATCTGGAAGGCTGTTAGACAAAAATTAGCCAAATGTGGGCAGGAAAAGAATTAAGTATGTAATTCCACAATAAAATGTAAATTTAAAAGTATCATGGTAATCTAGATAGGTTGAAGAGAAATTCGACATTAAAAAATATTCATAATGGGGAAAAAAGTCGAGAAAATAGAGAGAGAGAGAGAGAGAGAGAGAGAGAGAGAGAGAGTGAAACATACCAATATATTATTTTTAGGGTAAGCCTGATAGGAAGTGCTGACCTGAAAGTGTCAGGCTGCCACATTTACAGGCTTATATAAATTTCGTAACATTATTATTTCATTAATCTGATCATTTTAAAGCTGAATGTATTATAGTGTCATTAATTTCATTACTTCACTGCTCTGGACAGACTGTTACTAATCGATACTTGAACATGAAACACAAACAGTACTCATTTTGTAATTCCAGAATATCTTGCAAATGAAGTGAAATTAGCTTTTCATTAGCATTTATGTAAAGAACGCATATGCATGTTAGGAACACTTTTCAACTAATAATCTTCATGATATAAGTAACTTTATGAAAAGAATTGTTATCAAATGTATTTTACGAATTTAAATACTTAAAACTAAGAACCAATTAATACGACCGCTAATAAAACTCGGAACGAATTAATACGTAATTCCGTGATGTCAGTCCCTATACAACACCAACTTTTTGATTGTAATCCATCAGTTTTCTGTTTGTAATAATGGATGACGTAACTGTTGAGTGTTAAGACAATATACAATCAGTAAGACAATATACAATCAGTGGCAAATCAACCACCAGGCTCTCAGTTTTCTGACAGTTTTTGTGAGCTAGTTTTGTAACCCGTATTGTGCAATAAACAAGTAATTCTGAAAAAGAAATATCATGTCAACTTCAATTTCTCAAGATTTCTCTTAGCACTACCAAATCATTAGCTACACTGTCAAGAACTCAGCAAGTTGCCGCAAATTTTGATGGAGCAGATACTCGCAAATTCTTTTACAACCACTGCAGCATCGGAGATCACCAAGAAATGAAGATGAGTATTCGCTACTAGCTGTTATGCCCTGTTGCACAGAGAGAGAGCAAAAGAGAAAGAGAAAGAGAAAGAGAGAGAGAGAGAGAGAGAGAGAGAGAGAGAGAGAGAGAGAGAGAGAGAGAAACTTTACAGCTTTGTATTTCAGTGTTTCATTGTGGACCTAGAAAGCATCGGAACACACATTTTGCGGCTGTTATGAGTTGCTTATGATAACACTGAACTTAATGCTGTGATTCTATTTACTGTACATATCAATTAATTGTCTCCTCTGAAGCACACAGCTTCTGTAACAGTTGTGCTTTGAAGTATTCATGTGTGGGAAGCACTGTGAAATGTCAAGGAGACAAGTACACATTGTTGATTTTGTACAGTGATAGACAGAGGATTAAATTTTGATGTAATAAATTTAAATACCTTTATTATAAATAAATAATTGCACAAAATAGACTTCAGGCAGTTCAGAACAATTTCAAAGTTATGTTTTACATGCTGTGATTTGCAAACACCAAATTGGTGCTATTCAGATATTTTAACATTCTGCAGCTGAAAGCAGACTGCAGCCCCTACATGGCAAGAATGGGAGTTAACACTCAAAAACAAAGATCTTATTCACTCTTAATTATTTTTACAGACATCAAGCATAAGAAATTTATTTATGCTCATTGAAATCTCGAGCAATAACAGATTAACTCAATTTCAAGTGTTCTTGGGCAGTTGGATTATTTCAGCTGAATGTACAAATATAGGAACAACAGCAAAAATCACTCACTTTATTCATAGTCACATTTCTTAAAATTAAACAACAAATAATAATTAAAAACTTAAAAATCATACAGCATTAATACACAAATAAAAGCTATATCGCACGATAAATATTAAACAAATACATGCAACTATAGATGTACAACATAGTTGTACAATTCAAGGAGAATGTAGGTATCACATTAACACTTTTACATAAAATATAAATACAAATACAGCAAATTTACATCAAAATATATTTACAGATATGACATCCTGCTGTTCTAACTGCAGGCTGATATGAGCTAATATAAATGAATGTTGTGTCATTGATCTATTCAACATTCAAAGCATAAACATTTGAAATATAGTGCCATTTAGATTATACTTTAACTTTGTAACTGCAAAGTAGTTCTTTAATGAAGAAATGTCATTATTATTATTATTATTATTATTATTGCTTTCTCATACATATTTAAAGTTAATGTTCATTCCATAGGGCGAGTTTCAAATCAACATCAAAATGTATGGACAAGTTAGTTTTCTTCCCATAAATTTTATAAAAATTTGTCAGCAGTAATTAATTCCCAAATGGTTATTCATATGCATCTGAAAATTATTGAAAAATGTAGGAAGACATGAAAATAGTTCAAATTAGGGCAATGCTGAAACCAGTAAGTAGAAAACCATTGGGCTCCACTTGAAATACCTTAGACCATACTTCTAGGGAGGAGGTGGGAAGGGGTAGGGGGTGGGAAGGGGGAGGGGGGAAGGGGGAGTGGGGGGGGGGGGGGGGGAAAATTACGCACACACTTGTGGTCTCTCTTCCTGCTGAAGGTAATCTTACACTAATAACAATCAGAAGACCTAAAAGGAGTCACATGAAAGTGTGTGGTGTGTATGAGGAAGAGAGGAGTAGTTGGAGATTGGAGGCAGGGAAGGGGAGGGGGGGAGGGGGCGGAGTGAGACAAATAGAGAGAGAGAGAGAGAGAGAGAGAGAGAGAGAGAGAGAGAGAGAGAGAGAGAGGGGGGGGGGGGGGGGGGGGATGAGACAAACTGAACCGGGTTGAACTAAAGCAGCATTATTTTATTTTCAACAGTACATCTTTTTAACATTGATACAAATTATTTTCAAGCTATCAGTATTTTGGTAAACATAAGAAATTTACTGAAGGGGCTAATATTTTAACAAGATTAAATGCAATCAATGTAAGCAGGTTTTGTCTCTGAGAATTTTAATTTAGTTCAACTACTCATGTTCATCTCTCTTAATTGCATCATCAGTGTAAGTATGAGGCAATAGTGAACTTAAATTTCATTCATTTAATTCTCTCATGTGAAACGTAAAAAGTGTAATTCCTGATAGCCGCATATTGCAGGAATATTTTACATTCTTACAGCAGAATGTTGCTTCAGTCCTCCAAGGGCTGTTGCTGGTAGCAAAAATCTGCTTTGGGTAATGGTGGACTATTCCTCTTTAAGCATCAGCTTCATGTAGCAATACATTCTGCTTCTAATCTCACAGCCTGGCACTTTTGTCATATCTAGTGTTTCTACAACAAATCACAGTCCCATTTTATTTCAAGGATCATGAAACAGGAGTAGAAATTCGGGGGTGTCAATCGGCAGACACTTTTTACACCCTAATTAACACAAATCTTCCAACACCATCTTTCTCGTACAACAGCACTGTGCCAGATGATTTCAAGAACATACTATTTTAATTGAACCACATCCTATGATCACCTGAATTATGCACAAATTTGTTTATTCATAAGGAGACATGAAATACTTACTCTTTCTACAATTTCAATAACCAGTAAATCAATAATCACTGTTAGTATCCAAAAGACAAATGTGTGAGACTGTGAGAGCAGATACTGTTTTGCTACATATTTTTGTTACGATGCTTTGCTTTATGATAGTTACTTCATTGCAGCATGCAGTGCAGCACATGCTTCATAAAAAATGAATGTTTAACAACCATAGGAGTATGCCTACTAACTATAAACATATATATAGTGACATGGCTATTTTCAACACATTATACATACAAGTACAGTGAAGAAATGTAAACTAATTAAAAAGGAAGACACGTATGATATTTGCTGTTTTTTCAATTAAAGAAAAATACTTACACTTTAACACTAATTACAATATGGAAAAAAATACACTTCATGTACGTATGCTTAGCATAACGTTAGTGAGTACTGTTGGCAATCAGAGGGCAATCTTGATAGCAATGTAACGAAATTCTATTTCAGAAACAATATTATATGAACTGCACAGTTTATATTGACTGGATGGAGTAAAGGACTTCCAGATTTTAGCTGATTTATTTCAAGAGGCTACTAAAATGCAGTACTGTGTTCAGACAGCAGAAATCAACTAACTACTGAAACATGGAAGATTGATTTTAAATATATTAACACCATTTGAGCTTATTCATACCTATTGCTACAGAAATGCAACGACTCTAATTACGAGAGCTCTAAAAACAGCCTTAAGATCTCACACCTGATTTATTATGGTGTTTCAGTGGAATCTACAAACACCCTGTACCATCTAGAATGCACTGGTATGAGATGTTCTGTTAAGCCATCTACATTAGAGAGTGGATTATTATTATTATTATTATTATTATTATTATTACTATTATTATTGGGCTCACAACAGCTATGCCTTTAGCAATTGTCTTTTAATAATGGGCCGTAAGGTTAATAATTAGAAAATCTCCCACGCAACCAATCCTAGTACATCCCATAATGCAGTCATCTTTTGGCTAAAATGTCTCCAGGTCTATCTGTTACCTCTCACCGCAGCTTTATATTAGGTGTCCTTTTATTAATGCCCTGTAAGTTTTCTAATGACCAGTACAAATGAAGTTTAAAATTAGTTTTCCTCATTGCTACTCTGCTCTAGAATTTATTTCTTCTGCACCTGCTCATGATCTTTTCATCAATTACTTCTTTCTACAAAATCAACATAGAAATTTTCATTTTCTAGGGTTACAGTCATGTAATATCCTACTTTCTGTTCTTCAGATTGTGTTACATAGTGTCTGGTTTCTATTAGAAAGACTTACCTTTGTGTATTTAATCCAACTGACAGAGGCAACTGTACATTGTTGAGACTGACAGAACAGTTATGTTTTTGTTCATTATCTACTAGAACCTGCATGCTTCATAAATTTGACTTCTTTCATATTCGAATAATTTTAAGTAGATAAATCTCCCTAACATTATATGAATGTAAGGAAATTACTAAGCCATTACATTTTTTGCAACAAATATCTAGCTTTGAATACGAGAACGTTATCTGAGAATTCTCATAATTTTTTCCAAAGTAAAATATTATTGAAAATTCACTCATTTTGTCAGTATTAGTATAGCGACATATGCAGAACTGTAAAGCAGCAGCAAGTATACCACCTTGAAAACAAATTTGCTAAATAACATTCTCTTGTTTTTATTATGCACTTAAATCGCCGATATCTGATGCAAACCAAGTGGTTGCTTTGTCTCCTTATAACATATGGATGATAAAGCAGTCTGGAGTGAAGGTACAAACATATAAGCACAGGAGCAATGTGCTCATGAAAGTAGGACAATGAGATGATGTGAAGGGAGACACAAACACTGAGGGGGAAATCCCACAGCAGAGACAGAAATAATAATAATAATAATAATAATAATAATAATAGGAAACTGTGAGTCTTGTTCTTACACTAAACACAATGTGGAACTGTTTATTAAGAATAACCCAGGCATTTTATTCCATTGTAATAGTAGATGGGATTAGGTTTCAAATGTAGCTCCAGAACAATTCTTTTTCTTTATACAATATTTCTATACTTTCATTTGTATCAACATACTTTCTAAAACAAAGCACTGCAGGAAACATCCAATTACTCACTTTCTAACAATAAGTGAATTAAATAGCTTTAAACATAATTCACTTAACCCTTTTAAGATGGTGCCAGAGACTCACACGGGGACTGGTTATGGTAGTGCACACAGGAGACTGACGCAGTCTCGAAATGCAGTGTTAATGTGCAATGATATCTGCTTGGACAGTAGTACAAAATGGCAGTGGTCTAAGTGTTTTCTCTTGTTAGAGGACAAAAGTTTACACAAATTTTTGAGCACGGGGTAATTCACCACAACTGATTGCCAGGGCACCTTTACTTTCTAAAGAAACATTCAAGTCAGAATATTAACTACATCATAGATTAATAAAATATTGCAATTTCTTTTGCAGGCATAGAATTAATATGATAGTATATCGTAATAAATCCTTTCTACATAAAATTATTGAGTAATACTTCAATCTTCTATAAAAGGGGAATAACAACACATTAAGAAATACATAGCACGATAAAATTCACATGAGAAAAATAATTTCACATGATTAACAGACTTGTAAATATAAAGGGTTGAGATTTGGGGAAAAAGAACTGTAGAACTACATTTTAATCATTCTACAAAAACTCTCTCTTATAACTGTTTACATATTTCACATACACATGCACATGCTTATTAAAACAATGCTTAGACATGCGAAGTCTAAATTATATATTTCAAAACATAAAATACGGACATTTAAAACAGTTATATACAGATGACAAGAGATGATGGTAAACTACAAGCAAACTTTGTTGCAAGCTAATAAAATTTCAGTACCATGATTATTTCAGGTTCATACAAAGTTAAATGTAGTTTCATGCATTCAAGCTAGGCTGGAATCAATTTGTGCAGCCACTAAATCTAATAAAATGTGATTTAGGACACTTAACCATTCCTACAACTAAAAATAATATAAATTAACTTCACTGTGCTAAAACAGTGAAATGTTTTTACATTTCTGTATTCTAACAGTATTGCACACGTCCAAACATTCTTCAGTAGCCTCTCAAACGAAGAACCTGTTTTACGAGGCTCTTATTTTAAATAAAACAATCTTTTTAACATAGTGTTGAAAATTGAACTTAATATTGCTTTGACTCGATGCCTCCTTGCCATTTCTACACAAAATAATTTTTTTGGCTTCTTTAAGGAGTGGGTTCGGCAGATCATAGTATCACACCCATATCAGCAATGAACAAGTAATTAAGAATGCTGTCCATGAGAAAATATCATGAATCTCTATCAATATATTATTTATCATCTACTCCGTCCTTTCTTTTTCTTAAAAAAGAAACAAACAAAGAAGTAGTCCACTGCTTTTCAATAATTACGAGTTTGAAGTGAAATGTGTGTTTTGCTTCTGAGCACATATAATATCAAAAATAATACATTTATCGTTGTACTATTACTCACTGCTAATTAACCATGAACAATTCTATACAGTGATTGCCTAGGTTATGAAGACTTTTCTCGTGACCACCACGCTCAGCATCACCACGTGCTGAGAATGAGACTATGGCTTCGCACGCAGGTCGACCATCCCCATTATGCTGCAGCTGAATGCAGTCCGGGGCTAGCTGTCAAAAGTTCAGAGAATTCAGTTGTACAATCAATATGAACTAAAATTATAAG
Source organism: Schistocerca americana (assembly GCF_021461395.2). Lineage (NCBI taxonomy): Eukaryota > Metazoa > Arthropoda > Insecta > Orthoptera > Acrididae > Schistocerca > Schistocerca americana. The sequence continues at coordinate 131,654,680 of NC_060124.1, forward strand.
CATTATTGATATTTTGAATGAAAAATTTAATTTAAATGGAATATGTTAAATTACTGCTGAACACAGAGAAAGGTAACCTTCACCATCTACATCTCCAGACAGCCTGCCACCATATAGTTTACACTGTGTCAAGCATACCTGTTGTTGGTAGAGAATGGACAATAAGCAAGGAACAAATAAAAATTCCTATTACAAGCACCATTAGAAGTCGAGAGTAAATTTAATACATTATGCATATACATTTATATTCCTATTTGGGAAGATTTAATCTGTGGAATGAGATTAAGTGGTGGTTGAAGGGAGAGAGGTAAATAGGGAAGAAAGAAAAAGGAAGGAAAGAACTTGCCATTTTGTGTAGTACTGTAACAGTTCTTACACTGACCCATAGCACACCATCAATAGAAGCTAACCTCAATATATACATGCAGTGCTATCGTTTAACAGAACATTTACTTAACCTAAAAATCTCTTCACTAACTAGTTACAGTAAATTATCACCAATTTCTAAATTAACTTGACACCCAAACTCATTTCTTGATGGTTATGGAACTTTTTAGTGTTGAAAACAATGCATCATTTCTCACTATGATAATGGAAGTTATACATAAGGTTACTGCTTGCTGAAGTAACATACCCATTACTAAGTAACAAAACAATAAAGACACACAACCTGGCACTGCTACATTGTCCCAGTACTCCATGTTGTCCGGTGAGGGCTTGCATCGGATGAAGTGGGGCAGAGGAACATGGGGAAAGGGAGTGGTGGAGTGAAGGGAGGCTGATGGCTCAGACAGAAAGGCAGCAATGTAACAGGTTACAGAATGTGGCACTGGTGAGCCCATGCTGGTGCCTACAGGAGACGCATGGGCATCAAGTGAAGAAGTGTGTTGGGAGGGTATCTAGAACAGAGGAAGTGGAAGAGCCCACAGAGACATCACAGTGGATGTAGGTTAACACACACACACACACACACACACACACACACACACACACACACACAGATACACCTATTGCCATTCCAATGAACTATCATCAAAGGAGTATCCACTCATTACTCAGTATCAGCCTAGACTGGAACAATTTAACCATATCCTTCGTCAGGCCTTAATTACCTTTATGCCCCGAAATAAGAAATATTCTCATGTCTCTTGAAGACGTGTTCTGCACACACCAAATCTGCGGAATATCCTGGTCGACATACAGGGTGTCACACCTAACTCTACCACCTCTCAAATGCCCGAAACAAAACACAATGTGAAAAATAGAATTGACCAGGAATTCACGAATGTCAGGGACTCACACAATGAGCAAGAATGCACGATCCATAAGTGTAAACATACATAACTTTCAACACCAAGTTAAACTTTTTTAAATGGCACATGTACAATGTTTCTACAGAAATGAAAACTAGAAGTACAATGAGTGACAGCAGACTTGTTTTTGTTATTCTAAAGCTCATGCCATCTGAAATATGTCGACATTCAAGGATTGTGACGCCGCCACAGTTTCTGCCATAATGTGCAGAAAAATGGTTGCCCACAGCAGGCTTCAGGACAGTGGAGGCACCCTGCAGTAAGACAGAAACTATGGCATTGTTTCTGTTATTTACAGACAAAGTGTTCCAGAGCAGTGAAACCAAGTCTGCCGTCACTAATCATACCTCTAGTTTTCTTTTTGGTAGAAAAAACATACATGTGACATTTAAAAAATGCAACTTTGTGTTGAAAGTGATGTTTTTTACTTGCAGGGATTGTGCATCCCTGCCCATTGTGTGATTTTTTTTTTTTTTTGGGTGATGGTGAGGGTGGATGGACCAGTCTTCTGAAAGGTTTGATGTGGCCCACTACAATTTTCTATCCTCGGTCTTTCTTTTCACTACAGAGCAGTGCTTACACCCAATGTCTTCAATTATTTATTGGATATATTCTAATATCTGTCTTCCCCTACATTGTTTGCCCTATATGGATGCCTCAGGAAACACTGAAGTTTTTCTCTAATGTCCTGTTATAAAGTTATGTCTTTTTATCCTTGTTTCCCATGTTTTCCTTCCTTCACCAATTCCTTACCTTATCAATCCACCTAATTCCCAACATCCTTCTGTAGCACCCCATCTTCGATTTTTTTCCTTTCTGATTTTCCCCACAGTTCACAATTCACTTCTATACATGTTCTACCCCAAACATACTTCTCAGAAATTTCTTCCTAATATTAAAGATTACATTTAATACTAGTAGACTTCTTTTGGCCAGGAATAGTCAGCTTTTTTAAAGTCATCCTTGCTGCATTCATCATGTTAACTTTTCATTTCCGTCAGTGCTCCTGTCACTGTGAAAGACTGCATCCATGTAACAACCTTCTTAATCTGAACACTGCATTTTGAACTTCATTTCTTATTGTTCCCTTTTGTTTTCGAACATACTGTTTATTATCCAACTTTCCCCATAGCTTACGCTTATTCTCCTCAGAATTTCAAGTATCTTTGTGCCACACATACTCCCCACCTCTTGCCACACAGGTAGTATCCCGAGAGGTGCAAGATCTATCCTACACACCCATCAGCATATTCTGTTTCAGTCCAGACACAGGCATATACTTCCCTGCAGAGAACTTGTTAATACCGTCTCATAGATAACTTTGCTGTAACTTCTGCACAGCCTTTATGCAGACATGAATGACAATTAGCTGTCCACATGAATGAATTCCCTCCTTAAAATCACTGCAAGAGCCAAGTTGACCACCCAGTGGCTTATCACATCACTGGACACACATACTGAACTTAAACAGTATGTTCACAGACTATGCTATCTGGATCTCCTTCTACCCCTTAATGCCAACTTCTCTGAGTTAAACTGATGGAAATTGCCCTTACAACACATCCTTCAGCAACTCACTTTTCCAAGCCTTTGTCTCCTGTAACCTCTTTTCCATATACACCTCTGTCCCCATCTTCAGCCTCTCTGCATTCCATGAATCTATATCTACCACTTTTTCCCTGCTGTCTCCCTTTCTGCTTTTCTAGATCCTTTCCCCCCTCCAAATGAACTCCACAATTTCATATACCGTACATATACCAAGAAGGGATCACCAGTACCATATTATTTTTCTTGTTACCTTGACGCCTCTCCATCTCAGCTGTAAGCCATCCTTTCCCCCACCCCTTCATGTCCCTCTCACCCAACCCACCTCAACTCACTGAACTCACACCTTAATCTGGCTACAGCCTTAGCACAGTGTAGCCATGTGTGTTTTAACCAGCTAGTTCTTAGGACAGACATCGTTCAAAAGCTTAACAATGATTCCAAGCTTGTTTATGTCCCTGTCAATGCTCAGCACCTCAACCATACAGTGAGAGGTTGTGCTTTTCCATTACTGAAAATTATTGCACAACTCTGGAAAAAAAATCGGAGTTCATTACTGAAAACTTAGGAAGCAGACTTCTTACTAAAGTCAGAATACAACTGCCAATATTGGCTGGGGTGAGTGGCGAAAAGATAAAAATCTGTGGAATTGGCACAGGGGAGACGGACAGCAGGGGAGGAGTTAGGGGGAGTCTACTAACTGTGCAGTGTGTAGTTGTGTATGGAGAAAGTGACTGGCATGCAAACAAAAAGATTGGTGGTATGTCAGGGAATGCTAGGTGAAAATATTACAGGTGTAAGTATAGGAATAGGAACGGAATAAGAGAAGGATATGAACTTCGGGGCGTAGAAAACCAAATGGAAGTGTGTGGCACCAGCATTAGGGTACGAGCATCAAATATGGCAGAAACACATACACGGAAGAGGGTTTAATGGAGTAGCCAGGGGAAATCACTTTGATAAAGGTGATTGTAACAATGGCTGAAATGATGGCCTGTAGAATATGATGGTGTGGTCACATACAAAGTTAAATTTTACTGGCTGATTATTTTGTCACACAAAATAGCTTCAAAACTGATCAGACAATGAGAATCCACAAGAGTATGACCAATCATCTGACTGAAACCACTGAAGGACAATTGTTATGCATGAAATAATCTGTATGAAAATGATCTCTTTGTGGAGAGGGTGCAGATGTGTAAGACAAAATTTGCACCACTTGAAGCAACAGGTGAAAATTGTATACCCTTGTGCCTAAGGCTGCTGCCTTAATTGTATCAGTACTGTGTGTTTGCAATCATTATATAATCAACTCCTTGAGCATAGACTTCAAAGAAGAAAGCTGCTAAAGTATTGTAATGTTCAACTACCTTGCATTCGAAGACCATTATAAAAAAAGAACAATCACATTCCAGAGTGTTATTAAAGATACAATACAACTCTACACATATATTAAACTTCTAAAGGGAAAATAGTGCGCACAGCAACAGTAATCAGAGCTTCCATAATCATCTGGTAAAGTTGCCAAGATACTTCAGGCATTATGGGTAAGATGCAGACAGTTTCCTGAAAACTGAATATGTAACAGATTGGATTACTTTGTATTTTTCCTCTTATTTCACACGGTTATCTGCATGCAATTTTTGCTCAATGTGTTTTCCAATATTGTTGTCAGTTGCATCATAGTGTTATATGAAATATTTTTATTTCTGTCTAACATCCCCCCGCGCCAACACACATACAAACCTATTAGGGTAACGTCAACACTTACAAAAAGAGATTATTTCTGGAAATACAAGGCTTAGATGAAAATCAACATTAATCCTATAGTTGAAAACCATTTTTCAATGCTCTTCCAAATTTCAATACAACACGTAATGGAAGGAAATTGTAAAAAGCATTACACACAAACACATACAGACATGAGAAAACCTCCTCTTCGTTGTTCTTAAACCACACTACAAATAAAATGTCTAATATTTCCTAAATAGTTTTCACTTACTGATGCTGCGTATGTTGGGGTGACTCGAATTGAAATAATCGATGCTCCACTGCAAAATGCAATAGGATTAACAATTACTATCTTAAAAAATGTACTTTCAATAACTTAAGACAATGGCTACTACGTACAACTAACTTCTTTCGAGAAACAAATGCGTGTGTTTGATCTGTTTTTTCTTTACAACTAAGAGACATGTACCGAAATTTCTGCCAAACAGCAAATAAATTTTTTAAATGGTACTGAAGTGATTGACTACTACCACTTTTCTCCACAGAATTCAAGAAGAAAATAGGGTACACTCTATACTTTCAGTTAAGTGAAAGTGGTTCATTTCATAAGTCACTGTGTTACTTCAACATTTTCTAGTGATACAATATGTTTTTGAAGGAAAACATCAAAGTGTGCCTTTGTTCTAAATCACAATTACATGGTACCAGTACATGTTTTTATTTCAGCATGTCTTTGGCACCTTCAGTATAATTTTCGTTTATTTACTGCACATCTACATTGTTTATTCCAACTTAAGTGAATATTTTGTATACCGATGTTACAACAGGATGGAATTTTAATGCACACTGACTGACTGAAAAATGACATGTGCCCAAAAATTATGCATTACAACAGTAATACAGAAAGAAGTAGATGCACCAGTTATCATCACTGATGAGCCAAAACATTATGACCATTGCCCAACGCAAGACTGAATGCTGCCTGGTGGCACTGCACACGTGTGACGCTATAATGAAGTATTTAAGCAGAGCAGAGATGAAGGGAAAATCATTCTGGTGACGATACAGACTGTAAATGGGGAAACCCACTAACACGAGCAACTTGGCCAATGGGCAGATTGTTACAGCCTGGCCCCTGGGAATAAGCATTTTGGAAACAGTAAGGCTTAGTGGCTGTTTGCATGCTACTGTTCTTGGAGTCTATGGAAAGCTGTTAACTGACAGTGAAACCACAAGTAGGTGGCAAGTTGCTGGACATACACATCTCATCATGCAATGTGGAGGCTGGAGGCTTGCACATTCTGTAAACAGGACAGGCAGTGATCTGTAGCATATCTGACGACAGAATATAACACTGCAGCAATTTCAAAGAACACACTATTCAGCGCACATTGTTGGGCATACGGCTCTGCTGCAGAGGACCCCTGTGTGTTTCAACATTGACCATCAACATCAATGGAGAAGTGTCACCTGATCAGATGAATCACATTTTGTTGGACCAGGTTAATCGTTGAATCCAGATGTACTGTCATCCAGGCGAATGGCTGCTCAAAACATGCACCACACCATGGACACAGGCTAGAGGGGCAAGGGGAGGAGAGGCAATATAATGCTATGGATGAATTAAATTGGGCTTCCATGGCACCCATAGTAGTAATCGAAGGCATCATGACAGCTGTGGACTAAATGAACATTGCAGACCATTTGAAACCCTTCATGCTTCATGTCTTTTCCAACGGCAATGGTATCTCCCAGTAGAGTAACTGTACATGTCAGTAGGACAGAATCATGAGGCACGATAGTGAACTCACGTTGACACCTCTGCCACCAAATTTACTCGATTTGAATCCGATGCAACACATCTGGGATGCTATCAGAAGCCAGTTCCTCATCCACAAAGCATCAGCCCATAATTTTTCAGGAATTATGTGACCTATACATAGACATTTGCTGTCACACATCTCTGAAAACCTAGTAAGAACTTATCTAATTCCTACCATGCTGACTCAATGTGGTATTTTGTCCCAAAGGTTGACTAAAATCTAACATTCTATTAAGCAGGAGGTGCTAATGTCTTGGCTCATCAATGTGTAACCTTAATTTAAACCACAGACATCTAATGATGGAAAGTATTTCCTTGAAAAACATAGCAGCAATAAAAAAAGAAAAAAATATACTGGTGGATGCAGTAAAGCCTTTTTTGTTCACCTGACAATTATTGCTAGTTCACTTCCAGACAGGATTATAAATTAGAAATGATAATGGCATAAACATTTCATTTCCAGTGATAAAATTAGTAATGTGATTGTCAAAACAAAGTGTAGGTGGAAAAACAGAAAAGACTGATATACTTAAATAAATCACACATCAAATATTACTATCATATTAGGCAAAAACTAAATAAAAATATATGGAACAAGGACTAACAGTATATATTTATATTATAGACCAATAATGACTGTTCACTGACTTTTTAAACTGCAACAACCTGGGAGAAAAATAAAAATATAAAAAGAGCTTGGGAGACAAGCAGTTCCTTCCAGAAAAGTAAATGGCACACAAAGAAAAGGAAAAAGATTAAGACAATAAGTGTAAATGAAAGTGAGAAGGGTGGATGTTAAATGATTCACAATGTCACATTGACAGACAGAGAGAATCATGGGAACGTCTCGTTCATGTCATACATAACAGCACACTAAAGAACACTAATCATACATTTGCTTTCTAAGATAATCATCACAACATGAAAAAAACCCTAATGCACGATATGTTTAATGTGTGTGCTGTTTTGACCAATTAATTGCTGACGTTACATGTACACGTTGTACTCAACACTAAGACTTGCCTTCAGATATTGCGCACCATCAATACACTGACTCCAAGTTGTATAGGATTTTATCGTTTCCTGCAGTACATCTATCCTTTGAAGAAACCCCAAAGAAAAGAGACACATTGATTATGGGCGTGTTTGGAGGGTGAGTGGGCCGGTGGCATTTTGTAACCTTCTGGATACCCAACATTACACAAAAGGCAATATTATCATGTAGGAAAACAAATATAAGTTTGTTAGACAGGTAACTTGCTCCTCCTTATATGAATTCCTTTGTTGCAATCTAGACGCCACAAGCTGAGGAAAAAACAATTTCACAGAATGGGTACATAAAGTTTAGTGGTTACAACACCAGCAGCAAAAATAGGGAAGATCTCCCCTTTTGACACATACAATTCAATTTTTCCTTACAATTTTTTTCGTGTTCACTATGCACAGATATTGCTTCATCTGGAATGGAACATTCTGTTTGTTTATAAACAGCCTTCATATGGAAGTAGGCTTCATCAGGTAACCAGGAATTAATTACAAAAAAAACTCTTCTTTGAATGAATGTTTCACTACATATCTCTTAAGTTTAAATTCTCCCAAATTTATGGGAGGGGGGGGGGGGAGGGAGATGGAGGGAGGGAGGGAGAGAGAGAGAGAGAGAGAGAGAGAGAGAGAGAGAGAGAGAGAGATATATATGAAGAAGAAGAAGAGAGAATTTTGATATTCTTTGGGATATGCATACGGATGAATTATGGAAAGACAATCAGAGTGTAATGAAAATTATCTCCAATTAAGCTTCGAGTCTTGGAGTATGTGTTTGGGTTGGAACTGGGGGAGGTTGTGGTAGTGAAGGGAGAGGGGGTGACATATCAAAGCAAGTATATACAACTCTGTCATGGTTTAACATAAGGAAAAATTACTGTAACAGACTGCAAAATAAATTATTAGAATTTTCTGCTCTAAAACTGTCATGCAATGTCTACTATTTGAAACAGTAGAGCCAAGTTGGTTACAATTCTGCGTCACACAGGCAATCACGCAGAAATGTTCCAGGAAGCGAATTCCATCCCTTCACCAGACCTGTAAGTCAGCTGCAATGTTTGCAGGGTAAGTCAATCTTCCCTCAATAAATTAACCCAAATAGAAAACCACTTTTCACTAATAGCTGTGTCTTGAATTTGTGCTCATCTTAGTATCACAAGCTGCACTTCTTTACCAGACATTTAAATTCTCCTTGACCAAATAAAAAGCACCATATAATTCCAAATAGCAAATAAATAAACATGCTGTTATACTATATCTGAAAATGAGAAACTAGAATAAACAACATTTATGAAACTAAAATTCTGCAAGTGAGCTACCCTTGCAACATTCACTACAAAACAGAAGGTTTCAACCAAACATTTTTTTAGACTGTAACTACTAACAACACTAAGATCTAGAAGATGAAAACTGTTGCCTGTATTTCCTGACAAAATCACTTCTTCAATTAAGAAAGGCTTTAAAAGACATCACAGCTGTTAAAAACCCCAGTTTTAGTCATTTCTGACCATCGTTATTGAGTATCATTCCTCAGCACTGTCATGTACAAATCAAGTTAAAGAGTCCATTCTTTTTTGTTTTAGCATGTAACCAGTGAGTGTCTGTACAACATTACAAAAGGTAAATGCACATCAATAAAGTGATCACCACAGCATGTTCAAAAGACTTTCAAATATTTAACTGAACACCCATGTTTCCATCAGACATTTAAAACGAGAAGAGCACCACTCTTCAGCTATGTAGCACTGCTTGGGTATACAAATCTGTGAGCATTCAAGCTGCTCTTCCCCTGTTAGTCCTATTTGGTACAGGTCCCAATACTTGAGCAGTATTCTAGAATGGGTCACGCAAGTGATTTGTAAGCAATCTCCTTTGTAGATTGATTGCACTTCCCCAGTATTCTACCAATAAATCGAAGTCTACCACCTGCTCTATCTACAACTGAGCATATATGATGATTTCATTTCATTTCCCTATGATGTGTTACACCCAGGTATTTGTACGAGTTGATCAATTCCAACTGTGACTCATTGATTGTAGTCATAGGAGACTACTTTTTTTCTTTCTATTAAGTGCATAATTTTACATTCCTGAACATCTGAAGCAAGCTGCCAATCTCTGCATATTATATATTGCAGAAATCTGAAACTGTGTGTTATGTAGAACAGTGAATGTTCTGCTCAGTTAATTAAAAGCTCTTACACAATGGATTTATTAGCTCACAATGATACAATTATATCAATGTTTGCTTTTGTAACTTTTATTCTTGGAGAAATTTTGACTGTGATTTGAACAGCAGCAACCTAATGTTCTCATTATCATCATTCAACATCATTATAGTCTAGGTAGACATTCACTGGAAAAATTTCAGCAAGCTGAAGTAAATAAAGACAGTAAAAACTGACCTTTCCATCAGTTCTCAAGATCACAGAAGCAGTAGTTTTCATTTCATTTCCCTCACAGATTTTCCATGCAATGTTACACTTTCATACAAATTTGAGATTTAGTTTAAAAACTTCATTGATAGAACTTGTTCTTCAAGTGTTTACTAATAATTATTAAATTTCAGTCCATGGAATTGATGAGTTTCACTCTCCTTGATGGTGGTTTTTTTTTTATCTCTATGCCATTGTTTACATTATTTCTTAAGTCACCTTTACATTATGACATGTCAAATTTTACTAATGCAATTGCAAGTTGATTATCTGACATATTTCTTCAACAAGATGTGTATTCGGTTTCCAAACTCTCTCCTTTTTCCCCCCACTATCAAAGACAAGTCTAGCAAATAATACTTATTTTTTGGTATTATTACCTCATTCATTTAGTGAATATGAAGCAAATTTCTTATTTCCCTTTCTTATGCAATGCTGATCCACCACCATACTTAATAACAGTTCATAATGCTAGAAGATCACAAGCCTTTACAGCCATGGCATTACAGTACTTCTCTTAGTCTACATCACACTCCTGTTACGATTAATGAATCACCCAAAGCAACCATTAAATTTAAAGGTTAGTTTGAACACCATTATGCTGCATTAGGCATAATTACTATTAAAAGTCTTGCACATAGTAAGATGTAACATAATCTGAACATCGTTTATCTTTGTATTTTTTTTCCCCTTCTGAGAGTGCCAGGAAAAACTGACAGCAAATGCAGACCAAATTCTGAATGTTTGGATTCAATGCTTAGAATCTAACAAATCAAATAACCGGCCCACACTATTAAGAGTTAAGAACCACAGCCTTCACGACCTGCATCTGCCTCTAGCTGTCCCTGGTACAGTCACCCACAACTCTAAGCCTGACCTTAGTCAGGCCACACTGCCTCTTACCTCAAAGTATTTATGATTTCCATTGCTGGCATTGGGGCTCCTGCTTCCAACAAATTGTGCCACTCAGCACCACTGATTGTCTTGCCTGGATGTAAGGTCTGTAGCTTACCGTAATTACCATGCTGTCTACTCTGGTAACTCCCCCACACACACTCCCTTCCCCCCTCACTTCCTTCTAAGCCCAATGAACACCACTTAGTTAAAGGTACGAACTACAATTATGTTGTTATCAAAGAATGCGTCAGGAGATGCGTGCAACAGCTTTCGTCTTCAATCAGAAAAACCATATTACAATCACTGGACAGAATAAATTTCCTTTGTAGGTGTCTTGCAGTATCTATTAAAATACATGTTACGCTTTGGATGAAAATTTAGGCCAGGTGAGATTTAGTTTCAGATCCTCATATTCCTCGAGTGTAAATCAGCTGTTCAGAATAGTGTGTAGCGAATTGAACCTTCTCAACAGACGAACTGTGCAGGCTCGGAACCCAAATACAGATATTTGGCTTTTAAGGCCAACCAACACACTACCAACCACATTTGGAAGTAAATGTCAGTGTCAATGAAATTCTCCAACAGCTGTGTAACTTAAGAAGTGTTTCGCGCAGATGAATTTAAAACCCAAGCTAGATTCCTCGGCAGCTACAAAGACTTAATTATTTAGGAAGGAACATAAATTTGTTTAATTGCACTTAGAAAAAAGCTAAAGCTGTAGAATTAAGCATTAATGGTCAAACTGATGTTTGAGAAAGCAGTGCCCACTACTAATGGCAAAGGATATCTTTAGCAGTATCAACAGGAACAGTCAACAAAACAAAATGAGGTGATACTGCTCTTTAATAATATTGTTATTTGTCTGCTGATTGTCAGAAAGAAAAGTTTGGGACACAAACACTGATACAGACACAAAAGTTTAGTGAACAAAGCAAACATGGGTGGAAAGTAAAAAGATAATTGGAATGGCAAGAAATCATTAAGATGAGGGGTAATGGAAAACAATAACACTTGAAGAAACATAAAAAGTTCTCAGTTTCCAGTTGCAAATACAATTTAAATCTATCAGGCACACGTTAATATTTCAAATCAATTACAAATAAATAAGATCACCAATATTGGAAGACAATTTCATAAGAATGTAAAGCCTCATTGGCAAAATCACATTTAATCTATGAAAATATAAGGAGACTACTTAGGACAAAGAAAAACATACATTTTGTCCCAACGCTGTCAAGTTGGCAAGTTATGGCAGAAGTGGAAGGCTAACAACAATGACGGAAGAAGTAGCCTTTACAATCATTACATAATTTATTAGTTGCTGTTCATAAAAGGTTGGTTAGTTGTTCCAGATGAACTTGTATAAAAAGCAATCAACTTTACATTGTTGATAAACATTCTCAGAATTCCTTCACTACTGCCTATAACAGCTGCTAATGGTTTCCAATGAGGTTTAAATTAATGTTTGTGGAAAGACTGAAATTTCTTTCCTGTTTAGGTCTGTTTCACCCTGGGCCATCTATTCTAAAGTAAACATGAACAAACTAAATAATTAAGTTTACAATTCCATAGTCAAGTCTGGTTACTGCAGAAGCAGACAAAGGAACTTTATTGTGTCCATCTTAAGAAACGCACATGCATGCATTTGAAATGAAACTGATTTTTTTAGTAGTAAATGAACCCCCCCTAACCTCTGGACAGCCAGGAAAGAAGTCGAGTACATGTGCAGCGTTTGCAGAGAAGGGAAGACCTTGCATGATTACCAGCGTCGAATGCGGTGGTGGCTGCACGGCAGGTGGCGGTGCGGCTGCCAGTGACGGCACTGGGCCGGCATAATACGATGTGGGACTGACAGGTGGCGAGGGGTACGGCCAGTAGATGATATGCGGGTACGGCGCAGCTGCAGCGAAAGCGTGCCGGGGAGCCAGCCCCGGAGGCGGAGCACCGTGTGCATGTGGTGCCAGTGTTGCCGCAGGTATCAGCTGAGCAGGGCCCGCTGGGCCAAAGGCTGCCGCAAAAGCTGCAGGACCAAATGGTGGTGGAGCCACGATTGTCCCACCTGTCAGAAAAAGCTATCACTATTCTGCATATAACTATAACTGAAAAATAATGATAATGGTAAAAACATTAGGTACTAGATACAACTAAAGTCATTGCTTGATATTCGCCACTGTGTAAAATGGAGCATCAGCTTTCAAAATGCTGAAGTGGAAACAGAGTACTCCAACATAAAATATCAGATGTTAAATCGCTTGGTTTTGAATATTTTCAGAAGTTCAATAAAGAGAAAGAATGGTTTCTAGCAATTTCTACTTTACCATCTTTCTGTTATCTTTTCCTGTAGCTCTCACTACATCAACAGGAGAAAAATTTCTGATACACAGCAATGTTTTTGCCACTCTCATTTAGGCATTTATTTACATTTCAGTAGTTGTACACTGAAAGTACTCTTCTGTCCTGAATGACGTTCCTAACTTACTTCTTACACAAAATATACATTACAGAAAGCAAAGAACACTCCTGTTAACCCATATGCTGTAGTAGTGTTATGCCTGAGAGAAATTGGCTATTGTCAGAATTAATTTCCTTAGGAAATTATATGCAAATAAACAACACCAATTCCATGAGGACCAAACCTCTGCAATGAAAAGTACACTTTAAAAAAGAAAAACACACATTTTAAAAAAAGAAAGAGAGAGAGAGAGAGAGAGAGAGAGAGAGAGAGAATGAATATTAGATGCACGTAAGCACATTAATTTGAAATATTAATTTAGGCTGCATATTTTATATCAAATGTCCCACACCCAATTTTATAAGCAGCTAAAGCTGAAACTGTTTATCAGTATAGGTTGAGTGTTCTGTAATATACTGAACTGTGGCAGTTTCCACACCATTTTACTTCACATAAATAGGATTTTAACAGTTCAACAAGACGTCTGTGGACTTACCAGAATTAGCAGTAATTATGTATGTGTGCTTTTATGTTCATTTTGACCAATCTCTGACCTTGGAGTGGGGATGGTTCAGTCTGTTACTGTTACTGTGAGGCCAGTCCAGTATAATAAGTTCTAGTCAACAATTCAAACTATTTACATAACAGAACTAAGTGTAAATCAACAAAGGGGCATTACTTCACTTCAGTGTTACCTTATAGTATGGGTCCCTCACAATATAAAGTCTGAGTGATCTGCCTTGCCTTTCCAACTTTTCCCAGTCAATCTTCCTTTCCACCATGCTTTTAAGAACTTTGCTTACTGAGCTAAGTACTGAACAGCCATTGCTTCATTGTAACTGTATTAGCTATACTTATTGCATCATTCAATTTTTTGTTTTTTTTTTTTTATTTGTGCACAGAGTGCCTGACTGACTTTCCCTTTCTGTCTACACAACACAGTGCAAACATTGTTCTTGGCCACTCATTGGTGTGATTTTAAATTATCATTTTAATAACTGTAGACCTCATTTTTCTCTCTATTTGCTTATGCTCGGCACTGGATACATCCAACTTGGAGGAGGGTTTGTCCTGCTAGAAATGTATCACATTACTGTTATTTCATCAACAGGTTTTTTTTTTCCTTTTTCTTTTTCTTTTGCAAAAGCTTTGAGGTATGATTGGGTACATAGTATTTATAATTTTTAAATTTCCATTTACTGACACAATTCATCTTACATCATAACTGCATTACTTGGCATACTGACACTTTTCAGATAGTAATTTCCTGAGGGCGTAACAAATAGTTAGGTGTTTTAATTATATTTGTCAGAATTTTTTTAACGTAAAGGAAATCATCATTATTATATTTGGTAATGCTTTCAATCTGTTTGCCAACTCCGATATAAACAAAAGATACTATGTAAGATACAGTAATATTTAATCATTCTATCAGGGGGCAGGAAAGGGGGTGAAAGTAACGGTTTCACTAACAATAGCAAGAACTTCAGTTGTCATTTTCAGCACAGCTAATTACAAGTACTGCTACCCCCCCCCCCCCCAAAGACGGTATGCTACACCTGTGTGAACTGCTTCTCAAACTAAGGAAGCAACTGGCAGTAAGTTCCAGGTAAATAAAATGATAATGTAAAACCAGACAATGCAATAAAGTGAAAAACCCATCTAGCCAATACCAGTGGTGAAACGCATCTGGTTGGGCAAACATATCTATATTTCGCAAAACGCTGCCACAATATTCATCATACCAAAAATTTCAAACCCAAACAGTAATGTGGGGGCATTAACTATAACAAATTATTATAAATCAACCTATTTGTAAAGCATTATAAAAGGGCACAAAGAAAAAAAGGGTTGTCGCACAACCATGAGAAATTAACTGTGTATTTTCAACAGTACCAATACCTCTTACAGTCTCTCATGCACATTACAGTTTGCAAATGGATCCACAAACCACACAGTAAATTACTGGGAAAGCCTCAGGATACAAAATGCAACCATTCATGTAAGAATTGCCTGCAATGGTTTGGAGTTTCTTTAAGAATTAATCCCATAAGTTGGCATGCTCACATCACCTTCCTACACCAGACAAAAATATAATAATGGTATATATCAGTTTGATGTAATCTTAGGGATAGAGAAAAATGAGCAGGTGCATTACTTACAAGACTAGAGTGTAACACCATTAAATGTTTTACATAAGATGAAGTACCACCTGGTGTGTGACACAGAACCAGGATCGTGTACAGCAAAATCCTCTCAGCAGCTTCCATCTTTAATTGCAGTGGAAATAACATGGGAAATTGTTGGTCCTTACTAAGTATATTTCTTTCTATTCTTGAAATCTGACAACCATTATTCTAGAAGCTAATCACAGGACATTTTTCGCAGTCACTCAGTTTTCCACCGACATGTGGTCTCAAAGTTTTCAGACCTGTTGATGTTGATCCACATCCACCATTTAGGTAATGAAACAGATGATTAAATTCTCATTAATGATTTCCCCAAATGTACATCTGTTCTGTGAATCAGATCATTTTTTCAGCCTGTATGAACTGTTGTGCCATCACACCCTGTGGTAAATAATTTTCAAGAGAAATACCACAACCAGTCAGAAATAAACTAATAAAAATTACATCAGAACTTCCAGAAATAAGAGTAACATGGCTGATGAAAACTGTACTAGGTTCTTGAATTACGCAGTGATGCTCTTCTTATTAGTAATTTCAAGTGCCAAGTTATACCTCTCCTCCGAACACCAGCTAATCATGTCCTCACCAGTAGGAAACTAGTTGGTTGGAAACTCTCTAGCTACACCAAATATAGGGCAATCAAATAGTCATCTTGTGATGATTTTTTCTAGCTGAAGTCAAAGTTTATCAACACACTGTCACAAAATAACACAAAAATTATAACTGCTTGATAATACATGTTAATTTTGTTGATAACTGTAAGAGTGATTAAAGGACACATTGAACACAGAGAACAAGAGCTGAATGTCAGAAAAATGGCACAGAGTGATGGGGAGAGAAGATAGGTGAGTGGCAATGGCTTGGCTTAAGTGTTCTCCCAGTATTTAGTTAAAGGTGACAGCTGTTGCATGAGTAGAAGATCTTGAGCAATTTAAACCATTCTTTTTTATAATTCTTTAATCAAGTAGAGGTATTACATTTGCACCATGGCACGTTGTGTACTATACAAAATTAACTCAGTAAAAATGTGGTTTCTTAAACATTTAGACCAACTGTGAGTGCGTGCATGACTGGAATATATGAATCAATCTGCTCTCTTTATTCCCCTTTTTTATGGCCCTAACGTCTACAGTCGCATGATTTGAAAGAAAAATTCAAATTCTTCCACTCACCCTAATGTTTTGTTGTCATAGGCACAGCACAAGATACTGTGATAAATATGCTGCACTTAATGAATCAATCTGCTTTCTTTATTCCCCTTTTCTATGGCCCTAACGTCTACAGTCGCATGATTTGAAAGAAAAATTCAAATTCTTCCACTCACCCTAATGTTTTGTTGTCATAGGCACGGCACAAGATACTGTGATAAATATGCTGCACTTATTCAATTCTTATATAATTCACAGTGTGGACCTTTCTTAGTGTGTTAAATAAACAAGCACTGTAAACCTTGCACATATCAACTGCAAAGGTGTGAAGTTCATATTTAAAATGAAAAAAGTGCAGTACTTAAGCAGGTTGTACCAACATATATAACATAATAATGGCCGGAGGCAAAATCAGATAATCATTAATAAAGAGAAAAGACTAGACAGCAAACTTAATCATTAAGAAAATTACAGCAGCTAGAGTGTCATAATTTATAAAATTATCAGTTGAAAAAAAATCAAAATAAAACTACAGAGATAATGATGTGGTTTGAAGCTCATTCTTCAGTATTACAGGAACAATTTATATTAGTCAATGCTGCAGAAATTGAGATTCAAATCATGTTCTATGTTATGTTTCTCCATGATGGGGATTCAAGATTTTCTAATCATTTATGCGTGTCTATCTATTTCTTCCAGTATGGTAACAGGACCGGGTAGGAAGGATCCAAATAGCAGTAGTGTACTAAGCAAGCATTCAGCTCCCTCATGTCACATTCTAGAGCACATTCAGCAGCTGGCTAAGGGGTGCACCGAAGATGGCCAGTTCTGTGCCCACCGATGTACTCTGTTAGCTTAGTTATGGAATTCATTTAGGACTACCGGCCAGTTTTAGTACATTTTTGAAATGTTAGTTCCTTTTTCAAGTACACAAACAGATGTTGGTATGTCCTAGTATGTATATAACAAAAGTCACATGCCTTGAACAAATACACAGAGCATGATCATCAACATGCATATCCTTAGAATGAAAAGCCAGAAACCATGCTCACATACTTGCTTACAGAATACCCACACATGGCTCTAGATTAGATTTATGACGAGGAAGTAAATTCATCCATTTATGTACTTGGAAAAGCTCAAAACTGGCTGGTAATGCTAGATAAAAAAAAACTCATTTTAACTGAACAGCCTGGTAGAGCGACATCTTTCTTTCTTTCTTTCTTTCTTTCAATTTGTGATTGTGTCTTGATGTTACACATGTTTCAATTTTGGAAAAATTTATTGGAGTTATTAAAATTGAGGAGTGGTGTTTTAAGACATGAACAATTTATCAAATCTGTTGTAACGATCAATTAATAACCTCTGTGTGTTCTCCTTTTCTTTGTAATGTATAGGGCCAGTCGTTTTCCTGTTGTGCTTGTGAGCAGGTGATTTGTAAGCATGATTGCAAAATACACAGTTGGTTATTGTCAAAATGTGACTTTAGTGTTTTTGGTCTGGGAATACCAGCACCAGACTTTAGCTCTCACAACAATGATATATTTTATTAATAATAATTGCAGACAGTTCTTTAAATCCAAACCATTAGCACGCAAAGATAGACAAAAGCATGTAATAGATGTGCAGGATGTTTAATAGCTCCCACAAGGACACACATTATTATTCTGCAGAGGTACTAAAGAACCCCTGCAAACAAAAATCTTTGACAAACATGTATTATAATCACGGAAAAAGTTAACATTATATGCAAAACTGTCATCCTGCACACCCTAAAGCACACAATACAGCCATAAAAGTACACAGTAAAATAATTAATCAATTTGTCTACAAAGATGATAGAGTTATCCTACCTTAGACCAGACCAGACCCGACCAGTATCCCAGCGACAATGTGAGGAAGGTTGCAAAGGCTCTGCATAGCAACAACAATGCTCCACTGAGGTGCCAACTATTAAAAAATTTTCCTTAATCATCATCATCCCCATGTAATTCCAATACCAAATGCCACAGTATTACCTGTTCACTGATATGAGAAAGCCCAACATAGAACACACATGCCAACTGTGACACAGTAAAGAGAAAAGACACTATGTTATGAGTTACCAGTTCCTTGTGTCAGTTTTGCATCCAAATGAAAAATTTAAAAACACCTACCAGTAAAAATAAAGTATTTTGTACAAGGGATCTTCTTTTTTCTGAAAGAAGTGTCACATGTTTATCCCCCTGAAGGATATATCTGTTAAGCAGTATGCAAAAGAGAAAAGGGCTCAATGTTCCCAAATACCAAATAAGTAAAAAATTGTTAAGTGTAAATTTCTCAAAAGAATTTATTAATTGTTCTCCATTGTGAACAAACAATTACAAAATTCATACAAAAACTACTTCCATTTAAACTCTCGCTAGAAAAAAAAGGACACGCAGACAAGAATGAGAGAAGCATTCTCAATGAACATTTCTGTCCACCTTCTTAGCCTCTCAGTAACATAAACTGAGAGAAGTTAGCTGCCAAGAGTTAGTGAAAATTCTTTAAATGTAGCAAATATTGTGTGAAAGAGTTTTGACTAATGAGGGATTTTTCTTCTGTGAGAGTGTCTTCTCAGCAGATTCTCCTTCCAATAACTGTTTTAATTGCAAAAGCAATCATTTAATAGGTCTCAACACATAATTTTTAAAAAATAATCATATTATATATTTTTGGTAGAAGTAAGCTACAACTTTCCTCTCTGTTCTTTGCAGCTTCTCCATAATGCCATGTATGAGTGTATTTGCAAAAATTGTTCATCATGTGCATTAGAAAAATATGGATGTGTGTGTGTGTCATTTAGTTAAAAAAAGAAGAAAGAAAACCATGCACTCGGTCCCACCACCACAATTCTGTTTGTAACTTTCCTCATAAATATCAAAATAATTAAATGGGGAAAGTCAAACTGTTTACCAACCAAGTCAAAACTCTTTCTCTACAAGAAACCATCTGTGCAAACCATGGTGCAGGAAAGGGAAAAAATCAACAATGACACATGATAAGCTGACCCCACAAGTGTTTCTAGCGAAAGCCAAATAGAACAAAAACATAGGCAACTAAACAAAATACCATATTAATAAGGAAAAAATGCGCTACAAAATACAAAGCTACTAGTTCTTGTGTATACACTTCCCAACTTTACCACTTATGAAGTAAAATGCACCCCTGTCTTTAAATATGAGGATGGTATGTCACATGTGAAAATAATAAGCAGTACAACAAGACACAGTGCTGTAACCAAACAAAGAACAAAAACATTTAGAAAAATCACTTAATGTCCTTTACAACATTTCAAATTAAAAAAATGATGACAATTTCATTTTCTCTACACAAGTTTCCAATTCACATAAAAGCTTCAAAATGATTGCCTCTGTTGAAGAACAGAAATAACTTTAAGTACTATATGAAGGATATATGTCAGCATCTGGCAAGAAATTGCATGTTAAAGAATGTATGGTTCACACATACTAACGTAACACCCAGAGCATTTTATCAGAAATAAAGATAATTTGGTAATTCTGAAATGCTGGCAGAAGTCATTGCACAGACATCATTCTAGTTTCTGGGTCTTGCCCTTTGGAATGCAGGGAGCTATCTATTATCACTGACAACATAAATCATGAAAATACTGCTGTCAAAAATGCAGTGTGTGCTATTTCTTAAACACAGTGAAATAACAACCGCTATTAACACTATAGGTGGGTTAATACCAAAGCTAGATGGGTTAAGACTGAAGCAGTATGGAACAACTGAGCAGCCGCTGTGGACAGACATACATATTAAAGTATTCAATTCCTTGACTACTATTACAAAATGTGAACCATACATATCAAACATGCTAACAGACCATGAAAACATGTCTTTAGAACCCAGAGCCAATGAAGATCATACAGAAATTTTAACAGCTGCACCCCTTCCAGCACCATTACACAACTAAATTGCTCAAAACGAACTATTTTAACAATAATTTTCACAAAAATTTTACAATTTTCATATATAAATATATCAAATGAGACAATAATGGCATGCCGTGCACACAGATTAAAAAAAAAATAAGGCTTATATTGTCATAAATTTTAGAACTCAACATATAAGACTACTGATTTACATTTCCCCTATAAACTACTGGCATTCATTAAAACAATGTGCAGATTGTCTGTCTGAAAAGTTTTACCATGGAAGATTTCCTTCCCTAAATCACGGTACTGTCACAGCCACTAATAATTATTCTGAATGAAACAGTTCAGCAGCCTGAATGAGGGAAGGGCAATGGAAATAACTCACTGTAAGGAAGTCCTGAAGACACTATTCTTATTTTCCATTGTTCTCTATGTGAAATCTCCAGTCTGACAACTCATATTAATGACACAAACTAAATCTTTCGTAAACTATCTAAAAGAAAAAAAAAATGAGGCACATGGCAATCCCACATGAGAGGATAAAAGCACAAGGACAAATTGCAGTTGATAAAGAATTGGTTGTTGTTACCGAATGGGATGGTTGGAGAAGAGGATGGCATGGATCCTTGGCCATTAAAGGTTTACATAAAAAATACTATATAGAGTACAATATTAATTAAGGTTAGAAGTAGTTAATATTAAGGCACAGTGTGATAAGAGTCAGGAGCATGAAACCACAAATTTAACATTAAGTCACCTGTTCCACATTAAATAGGAGGCAGTTTCGTACCCAATTCACATATATATTTATATATAAAAACACAAGGAACTCTTACTTGGGCAAATGTCTTGTTAGCATAAGGAAGACCCAAGCTGAAAATGTAATTTGTATCAGTCATATTTTGTACTGTCTTGTTATACAGCTGAAGAGCTGACCAGTAAGAAGTGCATTCATTTTCTAGCACACAAAAAGTCCAAGCTACTTTGATGTAATTACTAATCTATTTAGAAAGCGGTAGAAAGGCAGACAGCGCTGATAGAAGAGATCTTATGCTAAATGAAGGATTATGTACAAAAATATAAAATATTCTTATTAATTGACTTTGTTAAATGCATAACAAAATAGGTGTAAGGTCCACATTTTCAGGAACACTGTTATACAGCTGCCTCAGACTGACATTCAGAACATCTGGGAAGTACTAATCAAGAGGAATATCTCCGATTTAAGAAAAGTGTGACAACAGGAGTATTTCATTGAACTTTATCACTATTGTAGGGTCACTACAGCTCCAAGAGAAGTTTTGCCTATGGAGTTGAGACAATCTGGCTTACAACCAAGAGCAAGTTACATCAATGTGAAGAACTAAAGGGGGCCAAAACTGGAATGGCTTTGAAGATGGAATGGCAATAGTTAAAAGTATGTTCCTAGCTCCATCGTTAATAAGGGAACTAACCTGACCTCACATCAGTGCAATTACAACAATAACAACAGAATAATTATTATTTTGTTTCTAGCCACTACACACACCCAAGACCTCTTAAGGACCTTGTGAAACATGATTTGAAAATCTCTTGAAAAATGAAATAATAAACATTATGCAGAACAGAACTAAAATCTGTTCGTTCTATTTGAGGAATGTTAAGTACAGTATAATCTCTACAAATAACAAACTGGTCAGAGTAACATAATCCACTTAAAACAGGAATTCCTTTTTTTTTCTGGACACAACCTATCAAAATTCTAATTGGAATGTTTAATGAACCATCATTTCCTTCCTCACACTACATCAAAAAGTTCACTGCGATACAGCTATATTGTTGTATCTGAAGATGATAAATAGCCTCAGACCAAAAGAGGAGTCATGAAAGTACACATTATTTAATATCTGCACACTTCCATTTTTAGGAGAAACATTTACACTGAAATAACCACTCCCTACATGTCATGGTCAAGTAACACTTATTTCGAACACACTATTTGGACGGACATGTAAAATTTATGTTTAAAAGTTCACCTATACCCTTTTAAACATACCAGTTTATTAATGCAGACACATAGAGACAAGAATGCTAAACAATGTATCACAAGAGGTAACATCTTTCAGGTACACTTGTCTCAACCATCAGCTATTCGTAAATTGATTACCCAAATATTGCAAATGAGTAGGCACGCAGTTTAAACGTTTGCAATTTACACCTCATGTCAGAGAAACAATTGGCACACAAATCTGCAATTATTTATTCTATATCCAACCTTCCCTCCTCAACATTTCTGTCCTGCGGGAGGAATGAACACAAAAAAGCGAGAATTTCATTTCTGCCATCTCTCTGTATTTATATGCCATATTAATATCACAATGCTGAATAAAATGGTGTCTGGTATGCCATAGCAGCAGCAGGGTGGGGCACAGAGGCTTGTGGATGGAAAACTGTCGTAGCACCACTTGTCGGTGGCTGCCACTGGCGTTTCACTCCTGCTCCCTGAAGGTCTGCAGGGAAAGCTTGCTCCCAGGACCGTTTTAAGCCCACAAGTGCAGCTGCAGCACCCATTCCTGGGCCTGATACCAACTGAGGCAACATGCCGTGAGGAGGCGGCGGGTGTTGAGCAGGTGCTTGGGGTGGAGGGTACTGAGGAGGGGCTGCCGCTTTATAAGGACTTGGAGCAGAAGGTGCAGGTGTTGCAGCCTGTGCCTGGAGAGCCACTGGCAATCTCGGTGGAACGTTCAGAAAAACGAGACCCGAAGTCATAGCAGGTGAAGTGCCAGGAAATGGAGAAGCATGATGAATCAATGGCGCGTAAACTGCTCCGGTAGGCGTGTGTAGGGCTGCCTTAGCACTGGTCGGAGGAGGGGGTAATGCGGGAGTGGAGGGCCCAGGTCCAGAGACCGCTGTCGGTCCACCTACACCCCCACCATTCATTTCGCCCCACGCACGTTTGGCGACTGCAGCCGCTGCTGCCGCAGCTGCGGCTGCTGCCTGAACGTGGGCTTGTGCTTGTGCCTGCACATGAACGTGAGCATCTGCTGCTATTGCAGCTACAAGCTGTTGCTGTTGCACTTGCTGCTGCTGTTGCTGTTGGTGTTGTGCTGCAGCTAACTGATTCATAAGCCAGAGGGGGTCACGGTGAGCTGCCGCAGCTGCCACAATGAGGGGGTGAGTTTCCCACGCAATCGGGCCTGCGGGAACAGCCTGTGGTGGAGGGAGGGCTGGTGGCAGAGCGTGTGTCGGAGTATGAGGGTGGGGCAACATACCGGGGGACAGCAATGCTGCCGCCTTGGCCGGTGATACAGCACTTGTTGGGATGCCTCCTGTCAGCACCAAGTTCATATCTTCCCCAGAGCACTGGAACACTTCGATGTACCGCTGCTTCTTGCCGAACGTCATGTAGCGGTGGTGTTTCTGCTGTGCCGACAGGAATGCACTTTGCTCCGAGTCCATCTGGATGAATGCCTCGCCAGACGGTTGACCCTGCGCAGTTTCACTTATTACAGAGTAAGCATTAACACACAAAAATGTGGTACTTGAGAGACAGAAGGATTAAGGAAGTCTAAAGAATCTATTGTAAGCAGTAAGTGTAGCAGCCACTGCCATTCACAACAAATCAGAATAAATAAGATGGAAATGAAAAATATTTAGATATTTTACCCTCTCAACTTTCGCCTTTTCATCAAATCTGTACTGTATACAGCGAAACCCCTCTTTTCTTCTTGTGAAGGTATTACTTTCAGAAAAATTTAAGTGGCAGGAAATTATTTTATAAAACACCAACTTGCCATATTATTGACTGTACTGCCCTTTTACTTTAAGAATTTTATCTTACATAGTTTTCATAATTCTTGAACACATTGAAACCCTCTACTTTTTTTACCAAAAAACTCAAAATTGTAGTTTGTTTAAATTTCACCTGGTGAAGTTTACATGTGGTTTTGTAATTTATAAATGTATTCTAAAATACATCTGCAGCAGAAACATTTTCTTTGCAATCAATTCTACATATTTATCTGCAATGTATGGTCCACCACTGTCACATCACTATCACACCAATGGTAACATTATCTACAACATGCATAACATCTTGCAGGGGACATTCCAACTGGAACTTCAACCTGATAGCAGTCACTATTTTTACCTGGATATGGCAGAATACAAAATCAAATGGGGGTAATGCACGAGTAGGTTTAATAATGAATAAAAAAAAGGAGTGCAGGTAAGCTACTAAAAACAGCATAGTGAACGCATTATTGAGCCCAAGATAGACACGAAGCCCACGCCTACTACAGTAGTACAAGCTTATATGCCAACTAGCTCTGCATATGACGAAGAAACTGAAGAAATGTATGATGAAATAAAAGACATTATTCAGGTAGTGAAGGGAGGCGAAAATTTAATAGACATGGGTGACTGGAATTCAGTAGGAGGAAAAGGGAGAGAAGGAAACGTAGTAGGTGAATATGGATTGGGGGTAAGAAATGAGAGAGGAAGCCGCCTGGTAGAATTTTGCACAGAGCACAACTTAATCAAAGGTAACACTTGGTTCAAGAATCATAAAAGAAGGTTGTATACATGGAAAAAGCCTGGAGATACTGACAGGTTTCAGATAGATTATATAATGGTAAGACAGAGATTTAGGAACCAGGTTTTAAATTTTAAGACATTTCCAGAGGCAGATGTGGACTCTGACCACAATCTATTGGTTATGAACTGTAGATTAAAACTGAAGAAACTGCAAAAAGATGGGAATCTAAGGAGATGGGACCTGGATAAACTGAAAGAACCACAGGTTGTACAGAGTTTCAGGGACAGCATAAGGGAACAATTGACAGGAATGGGGGAAAGAAATACAGTACAAGACGAATGGGTAGCTTCGAGGGATGAAGTAGTGAAGGCAGCAGAGAATCAAGTAGGTAAAAAGACAAGGGCTAGTAGAAATCCTTGGGTAACAGAAGAAATATTGCATTTAATTGATGAAAGGAGAAAATATAAAAATGCAGTAAATGAAGTAGGCAAAAAGGAATACAAACGTCTCAAAAATGACATCGACAGGAAGTGCAAAATGGCTAAGCAGGGATGGCTCGAGGACAAATGTAAGGATGTAGAGGCTTGTCTCACTAGGGGTAAGATAGATACTGCCTACAGGAAAATTAAAGAGACCTTTGGAGAGAAGAGAACCACTTGTATGAATATCAAGAGCTCAGATGGCAATCCAGTTCTAAGCAAAGAAGGGAAAGTAGAAAGGGGGAAGGAGTATATAGAGGGTCTGTACAAGGGCGATGTACTTGAGGACAATATTATGGAAATGGAAGAGGATGTAGATGAAGATGAAATGGGGGATACGACACTGCGTGAAGAGTTTGACGGAGCACTGAAAGACCTGAGTCGAAACAAGGCCCCTGGAGTAGACAACATTCCATTAGAACTACTGACAGCCTTGGGAGAGCCAGTCCTGACAAAACTATACCATCTGGTGATCAAGATGTGTGAGACAGGTGAAATACCCTCAGACTTCAAGAAGAATATAATAATTCAAATCCCAAAGAAAGCAGGTGTTGACAGATGTGAAAATAACTGAACTATCAGTTTAATAAGTCACAGCAGCAAAATACTAACGCGAATTCTTTACAGACGAATGGAAAAACTGGTAGAAGCCGACCTCGGGGAAGATTAGTTTGGATTCCATAGAAATATTGGAACACGTGAGGCAATACTGACCCTACGACTTATCCTAGAAGCTAGATTAAGGAAAGGAAAACCTACATTTCTAACATTTGTAGACTTAGAGAAAGCTTTTGACAATGTTGACTGGAATACTCTCTTTCAAATTCTAAAGGTGGCAGGGGTAAAATACAGGGAGCGAAAGGCTATTTACAATTTGTACAGAAACCAGATGGCAGTTATAAGAGCCGAGGGGTATGAAAGGGAAGCAGTGGTTGGGAAGGGAGTGAGACAGGGTTGTAGCCTCTCCCCGATGTTATTCAACCTGTATATTGAGCAAGCCGTAAACAAAACACAAGAAAAATTCCGAGTAGGTATTAAAATCCATGGAGAAGAAATAAAAACTTTGAGGTTCGCTGATGACATTGTAATTCTGTCAGAAACAGCAAAGGACTTAGAAGAGCAGTTGAAGGAATGGGCAGTGTATTGAGAGGAGGATATAAGATGAACATCAATAAAAGCAAAACGAGGATAATGGAATGTAGTCGAATTAAGTCGGGTGATGCTGAGGGAATTAGATTAGGAAATGAGACACTTAAAGTAGTAAAGGAGTTTTGCTATTTGGGGAGCAAAATAACTGATGATGGTCGAAGTAGAGAGGATATAAAATGTAGACTGGCAATGGCAAGGAAAGCGTTTCTGAAGAAGAGAAATTTGTTAACATCGAGTATAGATTTAAGTGTCAGGAAGTCGTTTCTGAAAGTATTTGTATGGAGTGTAGCCATGTACGACAGCAAAACATGGTCGATAAATAGTTTGGACAAGAAGAGAATAGAAGCTTTCTAAATGTTGTGCTAAAGAAGATTGCTGAAGATTACATGGGTAGATAACATAACTAATGAGGAGGTATTGAATAGGATTGGGGAGAAGAAAAGTTTGTGGCACAACTTGACTAGAAGAAGGGATCAGTTGGTAGGACATGTTCAGAGGCATCAAGGGATCACCAATTTAGTATGGGATGGCAGCGTGGAGGGTAAATATCGTAGAGGGAGACCAAGAGATGAATACACTAAGCAGATTCAGAAGGATGTAGGCTGCAGTACGTACTGGGAGATGAAGCAGCTTGCACAGGATATAGCAGCATGGAGACCAGGACTAAAGACCACAACAACAACAACAACAACACATGATAGGATAGATCCACTTCCTTACAGCAGCAGTTTGAGATGGTGGACTCCTTAACCTCCATCCAAGTCTCTGTTTTTTAGCTCAGAGCTTCCAGATTTGATACTTACAGAGCATCAGGTTCTTTCTAGGCACAACTGCACTGAATGCGTTCTGGACAATGATTTCCAATGGCATGTTTTGAAATAATGGTTAATGCCAAAATCTGAGGGTTGCAGCTTGCTGGTTCAGTTTGATGGCAATAATTCTAGCTGTAAAATTATGTTTTTAGAATGTGCAGTGAAACAATGCACCCCAGACGACATCTGCTATTATACGCTCACATTTTATGTCAAATGTATGAGACAATTTTTCAAAAAGCTCTGAAGACTACCACGTTTAAGCAATGTTTCCACATTTTTAAACAACGTGGTTATGTAATTTGCCATGCACAGAGTGGTTCATCTTTCCCGATTCATCAGCACTCTCAACTAAAATTACTGTGAGATGAACTTTACTGTGGTTTCTCTCTAGGGTAATTTTCAGCTTTAAAGGCAAGTGCCTTATTCAGAAGGGCACTGAAGAAGAGACTGGTTTAACTGATGTCGTTAACTTATGATACACAATTATATGTAAATACTTTAAACTCAGCATTCTGCCATTCACTTCTACATTCACACTATTTTCTCCCCCAGACCACATTATACTGCTGCTTCAGCCCGTCAGTCCATCGTTAGAAGCAGAGAAATCCTTGACACTGGCCACCTTCAGCATCTTTTCATGTATCATCATCCCATTCACTGGGATGATTGAAGGACAAACTGTTTGAAACCAGTTTTTTTTCTTTTAATAATTTCCTGCAGATCCACATACTTTGAGTAACTGGCATATTTTTCCTTTTCACATTTCATTCTTTTTTATTTGCACTTTCCAATAAAAATCTTCTAAGTAGGGAAGATGTTAATTCCAGGAATGTAAAACTGAGAGTATCTCATAGTAGAAATTCTGGCACCATTTAAAGGTTCATTCACTATTATTCAGAAGACAAAAACTATGATTTCACTAATCAACAACTTGAGTGAATTTCTGTTGATATTTTTCCTGTTTCTGCCTTTCCATTACGATTTGCTTTACAAGGGGAGAGAAGACAAAGCATAATGTATTTCATACATTTTTTCAAGCTGGCATATTACCTATAAGCTTATTCTCTCAGTCTCTTATTGAAATGATTATGATCACAGGGTCTGAAATTTATTTTCAATAACTGGACAAATAGCCAAAATAAAACACATTCATGATAGATAATCAAAATTAATACATTTGAAATTAAGATCAGCAGCTGCAGCATTTTAGTAATACTGTAATACCTTCAGTAAAATAATTCATTGCCAATGTAATTCATCATTAATTCTGAGTATTTCTCTCGGTAAATTAAAGTTGTTAAACCCCTCTATAAGGTGATAGGAGAGATGTCTGTAACTAATGAGCTATTTCACTACTCACACTTTCCATAATTTTTTAGACAGTGGTGTGTTGTTGAATAGTTTCCCATCTGAGTAACAATAATATCCTCAGTAATCACAATTGGGATTTCTGAAGAACTGCTCAGTTGAGAATTCCTTTACACAATCACTAACAAAACTTTACAAGCATTAAATAACAAAATAGTATGAACTGGTATTTTCTTTGATGAATCACAAAAAACTGTGATTTTATGTAACTGACATTATAGCCCACCAATGGATAATGTTGTCTAGAAACAGAAGACTGCAGTATTTTTACTTAAAAATTCATCTACTGTGAGCAGGGGTGATTTTTCTGAATGAGGAGATATCACTCCCACGGTTCCACAAGGCTCAATCTTACATCTGCTATTCTATCTAATACATAATGACCACAATGAGTTCTTTTTGCAGATGACTAGAACTGTAATCAATCCAAACAAATATACAATAACAGAATAAATAGTAAATAATGTTCTTAAAAATAACTGAGTGGTTTTCTGCAAATGGTCCCTCTCTTTATCTTATCTAAAAAACACAAGATAATCAGTTCTGCACATCTTGAGGCAATACACCAATGATAAGTGTAACACATGGTGCAGAAATAATAACTTGGTGTGAAGTTCAAAAATTTTAGTTGTCAATATTGTTGTTGCCCATTTTGTAGTTGTCCAAAAACATACATTATGGAACTCTTAGAACAATTCAGTTCAGCCACATTTCTGCTTCAAATCATAGTAAACCTTGAGGAGAGAGAAAGCAGTAAATTGTCATTTTGTGTATTTTCATTCAATAATGGCATATGGAATACTTTTCTTTCTTTAAGAAAGGGAGTCTTCATTACTGTGCAAGGAATTATGTACTTTGACTACTGCTTCACTGTATATTGATTGCAGCATGAAGCTCGTTGTAAATAATCCACTACTAATCAAAATGAACTCTGATCTACACGATTACAATTCCACATGAAAAAGTGATGTTCATTATTACAAATTAAGGTCATCTTTAGCAGAAGAAGGGGTCCACAGCATTGTCACCATAATTTTTGATCAGTTATGAAATTATGAAAAATGTCTGACAGGCGTCTAGTTAAATCTGAAAACAAAGTGAAACTGTTGATCCTTGACAGCTCCTATTCCACAGAAGAATTTCTGTTTTTATTGTGTGTAAAAGGTGCTGAGCTGCAATTATTAATCTGTATTTTTTTTAAAATAAAACAGAACAACTGCTAACAAGCAGTTAACTTATTGTCATATTTATATGATTGTGTAATGTGAATGTAAAGCAACTCGTTCCACATCATCTTGATTAATTGTATAACTGATTATTGGAACAAACCAACCAATTAACCCTCCAACCAACCAACATGAATGGTTGTCATTTTGCACTCACAAAGCCACAATCACTCATTTTTATTTGCTATTCATACCACTTGTTCACAGACTTCATTTCATCATCAAAATATGTTGGAACTTACAAGATGTCTATCTATCCTTATATAACAGACAGTAACTATCTTTTGCTTCTGCATATATTTTTGTGTTACACATTCATCAATGTAAAAGGTGTCAACAGAAATTTAGCATTATTCTAGACAGATAGCTACTGTACAGTGCATGGCAGATATTCATAGATCAAAAAGTGTGAAATCAACGAAGTTTCAGAACTTTGAAATGAGTATGAACTTCAATCTACTTATGGTCCTGCAGGAAACAATGTCATTTTCTAAACAATACAGTACACAGCAAAGGGATAGAGAAGAATCTGTGAGGTGGTTAGCAAATCCTAGACAATACAGAATCTCAAATGAAACACACTGAAGTGCAGCCTGTATCTACAGAACACAAACTAAAGATATATAACAACATTTAAATCCTATTTCTGGAAAATGCCTAGGATGTTAAGAATGAGAAATCACAAGTAACATTTGATGGTTAAAGTAAGCCACATTAAAGATTTTGATACCAAGATTTCTGCAATTGTGAACAGGTTACAGATCCACTGAACTACAAAAAAAAGCAATAAATTAGTGCTGTTCTTACAAGGATTATTGTATCAAAGTTCCAAAAGTGGATATCTTAATCTTGATACCTTTCCATCTAAAATACAGGAAAATTTGTTTAAGGTAATTACTTTTAAAATAAAAAAAAAAAAAAATGGTCCAACTTGTGACCTTTCTGACACTTTAGTATGTTGTGTGTATAAGTACCATCTTAAAGTATCATGTTTTATGGTAGCTACTATGCCACAAAACATCACCTCACACTTACAGAATCCATACTGTAGTTACAAGTGGATGTTTCACATATTTATACATCCAATTTGTCGTTATTTTGGATGTATCTCTCTCTTCCTTGTGGCATCAGCTAAATAATAAACACAAAAAATTGTTGAACAATATGCTGTACAACAAATTGTCACCTTTTATCCAATGAACATTAAGGTAACACAAATAATTTGTCAGTCACTTCATTTACTGTTACTTATAACTATTTTACTGTGAGCTGATTTAAAATAATGTTGACATGCACTTAAATGATTAAGCTGATCACATGTCATGTAATACATTTGCCTTAAAATAAAACATTTCTGCTCATGGTATAGTGATACAGCCAACAAGACAAGTGTAATTTAAATAACAGTGCCAATTAACACTGTATACAAAGCTTCATATTATCTAAATCCCATATTTATTTTTTTAAGTCATTTTTATGCACCACCAATTGGATTCAGACCTATGGCAGGTCTTGGTGGTAGACACACACAATTTTCTTTCACTAATTATGATCTTCATCATACTACCTTTACAAAATATATTGGTGCAATTTTTTCTCATCTACTTCTGTTCAGGAAGCATAGCATCTGTTGGAAGGGGAATAGGCTACTGACTGTGCAATGTCTCTCCAGTTTCCCACATTCTTTACACTGTGTAAGTAACACAAAGCAAAAATATCTGAGACTAAATATTATATTAAGTGGAAGTAGCAAGTCTTACCTGTGCATTATAGACCATATGGACCCCTTGAAAGACAATACTTTTGGCATGTTCTCCCAGAAATTCCAGTATATGTTCAACCTGAGCTTCATACGGAAGCCCTCGCAGTCTTATGCAGTCTTTCCGAGTCCCGGAAGTAATAATGTGCTGAGGGAGTAAAGGCACTTGTGGAATTTGCGCTATTAGTGGCTGTTGCTGCTCATACGTTTTAGGATCCATGGATCGATTCAACACCTGTGACAATGAAAAATTGAACAAAATTTGATAAAAACATTTAAATAGTCATTTCTTAAGACACTGCTAATTGAAAGTGATAACTGTCAGATTGATAACAGGGTTCTAGTAAATACCGTCAAAACACATTTGTGGGGAATTCATGAAGTTTGCAGGAAAGCCATTTACATAATTTTAAAAATTAAATATCGTGTCCCAAAGTCATAGAGAACCGCGGCACAAATGTATTTTGCGAGCCAAGTGTCATTAAATCGACTGTTTATCTTGTTGACATCGTAATATTTTGTCTCCTACCACACGATGCTGCTTTGTAAGAAATGAAACATACTTCGTGCTTTACGCTCGCGCTGCATATGAAAAAAAAGAAAGATTTTGAGCAGAGCAACCGAAAGTGTTGCAGAAAACAAATTGCTGTGTTGTTAAACATAAGGATACAGTCGTATGTTCCCCGATCGTTGGCAGTTTCCTCAGCCGTAAGAAACCGTGCCATCCAAGGTCGTACAGAAGAAGGCTGACAGAATGGGAAACACTTGTCATACCACGTACTTGATCGAATATGTGCAGAGTTTCCCGCAAAACGAATATCGGCCGCCATGGCGCCTACATAAGCTGCCCGGACGCCCCATTCTCCTGCTATCACAGTCGAGCCGTTTAATGACGCCTAATGCGTGCTGGATCTCTCATCTCTGACGTCACCGCAAGTGGCCTGCTGCGTGGCGGTACACTGCAGGCAAGCGGGCGTTCCTACCGACCTTTTCCTCACCATATCCCAAGTTCCCTGTCCTGCTTCCTTCCATCATCTGGCTGTAAGGTGAACTGAACAAGATCCGATTAAGAGTTAATCAGTCTACTCTGCATCTTAACTATCGAAGGCCTCGAGCTTTTCATGCTTCAAAGCTGTCTCTTCCTTATTTCCGCTTCTTCCTATAGGTCTCGTTACTCTGCTCCGCGAGGAAAGCACTACAAGGCAGGGCCCTACACGATATTCTCAGCTTTGGACGTCTTGTAGCAGTAATAATAATAATAAAGTTATGTTTGCACAATATCAGGCAGTCATGCAGTACTTACTAACAAAAAGACAGTCACGTTGCTCTAAACCTGAGGGAAAATACAGTACGAACTGGCAACCCGCGCGGTCTCAGGCGCCTTGTCACGGCCCGCGCGGCTCACCCCGTCGGAGGTTCGAGTTCTCCCTCGGGCATGGGTGTGGGTGTTGTCCTTAGCCTAAGTTAATTTAAGTAGTGCGTAAGCTTAGGGACAGTTGATCTCAGCAGTTTGGTCCCACAAGACCTTACCACAAATTTCCAAATTTTCCATCTGTTGAGGGGGGGGGGGGGGGGGGGGGGAAGAGAGAGAGAACATGAACAGGCAACTGACAAATAGAAAATGTAACGTAATGCAGTGGGCATAAACAGGTAAAAAAATTCTTTCGCTACATGGCGGGCGACCCAACGATGAATAGGTGTCAGTGATAACTAGAGACCGGATTATATACATTTGCATGTTGCATATGCATCTGCATCTGCATATTTGGTTCCTTTTCACCGGTTATTGTATATTTTAACTAAAAACGAGTGACGATGCATATTTCCGCTCTATGTTTATAATATTTTAAACATTTAGACGGACGATATCTAGCTCGATCTAGTTTTGATGTCTCACAGATTGACCGCGACCTTGAATTGCGTGCAATCGCTAACCGAGAGGCCACTGCCTAGCGAAATCATAACAGAAAAGAAACAGGAGCAGAGTCAATTCTCCTGCGCCCGCGCCCCCGGTTAAACCCCTCCGCTGCCATACTATAAGCGTCGGCAACTATCTATTGAAATAAAGTACGCAAGCTTTTAGTCGCATGTCCAGTTTCTGTTTAGCTTTCTATTTACTCGTACACAGATGAACGTTTTTACGAAGTGTAGTGTGTGACATCTTGTGCGCCTTACCACACACACACACACACACACACACACACACACACACACACACAGACAGACAGACCAGCATGTCAAGACAACTCTTCATATCGCAGGAATTTTGAAGAAAGATTCAAGACAACAACTTCTGACAGCAGCAAGTCAGATTTGTCCAAAGGTAACCAAAAAAGTCGGTTTAACATGGATCTATGTGAAGCATTTACTGCAAGCTATATTCTTCACAAACTTGCAAATCCTATCCTCAAAGGCTACCTGCGCAAATATTGTTTAAATCAAAATATATCAGATGAATCACCACTGGGTAAAAATTACATACCGACAGTTTACGTAATTAGAAGAAATACACAATGATATCAAGGACAGAATTATCTGGATTTCAGTTGACGAAATCCAGACAATGTGGCCATTACATTGAAAATTTAATTGTTAGTGCTGTAAAAGAAGAGCCGCCTCCTCCCTATTTAGCGGCCTGCACAGAGGTTGAAATTAGAATCTTCTGCAGATGAAAGGGTGTTAGTATTTATTTCAGATGCTGCTCCTTTTATGATCAAAGCAGGAAAAGCCCTCGGAGTATTTTATTCCAATTTCATTCATGTGACGTGCTTTGCTTACGGAGTACATCGCCTTTCTGAAGAAGCACGTTCCACGTGTGTGAATGTAAGTAAACAGATTTCATCCACAAAGAACGTGTTTCTAAAGGCTCCTGCTCGCATCAAAACCTACAAAGAAAAACTAGCAAATGTGCCGTTACCTCTCGAACCAGTGGTAACTAGTTGGGGTACGTGCGTCAAAACTGTGTTTTAGAATGAACATTTCGAGACTACTAAATGGTAGCAAACGACTTCGTTAGTGCAGAGGCTTTGGCAGTTTGCTAGTGCAAGGAAGCTTTTAATGACTCCGGTATTTTAAAAAAAGACATTGCTGTGACTGGCTTTCAGGGTGAACATTTACCAGAAACAATAAGTGCCAACAAACCACTCAAATTCAAATACTGCCCAGTTACCTCAGTTGATGTAGAACGGTCTTTTTCTGCTTATAAAAATGTTTTGAGTGATCGAAGATACAGTCTTACTACCGAATATTTGGAACGGTACTTGATTGTATAAGCTCACAATAGTAGAAAAATGTAAAATAAATTGTAAATGATGCTTTGGTCCAATAGTATTAATTAAAAGTTCGTGCGGTTCAAAAAAATTCACAATTGTATGTTGCTTTTTAAATTAAATATTACGGGGTTTTGGGCGTGCCCCTCTGCGTGTGATACAATCTGGAAATTGGGCCCATACATATCGATCGTTTCGCCACGACTCACTCGCATCGCATCAGCCTGCTACTGACAACTATAGCAAAGAAGGAACAATTCTGGAACACGGAATGAGTCCCCATTTTGCAAATTTTTAAAAATTAATCCCAGAAAGGCCTCCTTACTAACCTATACCAGAAAGTCTTCAGAAAATGATACCAGCGTTCTAAATGTACCGATTTTTTGTTGGCCGGCGATCTCCCTCGTAATTGATATGCACAGGTTCGACTTTGAGATCTAATGCACACAGTAACTACCATGTTTTTTATTATTTGATTGCATATTTCGACACTTTTCATGCATATCTGAAGGTTTTTATGATGCATACAATCCGGTCTCTAGTGATAACCAATCGCAGCACGGCGCCAGCAGGGGTTGAAGGGGTGGGAGGGTGGGATGCAGGGGGGGGAGAGCAAGGAAGGGGGCAGTAATCCTAATGAAAATTCGTCCAGTTTACGAACATGAAATACGAAGGCCGCAAGACTAGGATTTTTGTGTCCTAAAATACAGCGAAAATAATTACTAAAATGACCTGAAAATATCGATGAATTACGTAAAAATTATATAAATTATATGTAGAGTTAGTTATAAAAATAGCTAGAGTAGTGAAAAATTTTGTAGGGGGTTGAGTCTTAAATTATAAAAAAAACTACTTATTTCAAATCGCCATTTGCTGAAACAACTGGAGTGTGCATTCTGATATTTTCCTATAGTTTCAAAAACGTATCTACGAAATAGAAGATCAACACATGAATATGGACAGTTAAGTTTGGCACAATATTGGTGCACAATATAAATATATATCTTTCAATACCATTAACTGGAAAGATATAACGACAGTAAGCGACGAGACAACGACAATGAGATGAGGTGTAAGTTTATTGCCATTGTGCACGAGTACGTTTTCGAGCAACATCGTTACGTTTTTCCCAGAGGCACACGTACTGTTTGCTCTTGCCATCATTAAAGGAGTGAACTGTTTGTTAAACACAAAACTATAAAAATGAAGTAAATTGTTAAAATGGTACAACAATATAGAAAATTAAGCAAAATTACATTTACATTTCTAAAGTCAGAATTTCCGCAGCTCGTGGTCTGACGGAGGCGTTCTCACTTCCCGAGCACAGGGTCCTGGGTTCGATTCCCATCGGGGTCAGGGAGTTTCACCTGCCCCGAGATGACTGACTGGGTGGTGGTGTGTCTCTCTATCGTCGTCAGTCATTCCCATTACAGTCGGAAGAAGGCAACGGCAAACCACCTCCATTAGGACCTTGCATAGTACGGCGGTTGCAGGTCTCCCACATCGTTCCCATACGCTCTGTCAAGAAGGATGGGACTTCATTTCCATAGTCAGAATATTTGGGATTTTAGTACTTTGTAACAATGCGTGGCTCATACGAAAAAAAAAAAAAAATGAACTGAAGCTGCCGATCGAATGAGTGACAAAACAACCACGTAAGTAAGCGGTCTGTGTCTGCATCTCCATGCCATTAAATGGTGCATGGCGGAGGGGGCCTTGTGCCACTACTAGTCATTCTTATCCCGTTACACCCGCAAATGGAGGAGGTAAAGACGACTGTCTATGCCTCTGTATGAGCCCTAATTCCTCTTGTCTTGTCTTTACGGACCTTACACGAAGTGTAAGGCAGTAACCGAAGCTGACCATTCGCCTTCCCTTCTACCGACGTTAAGTGCTCGTTCCATTTCACATCGCTTTGTAACGTTTTCGAATATTACAGAATTGATTTTCCTAGTCACTTGCATTAAATTTAAATTTTTCTACATTAGAACATGTTCCCATTAACCACACCAACTAGAAATACTGTATATGTCATCTCTTATCTTCCTCCATTCACTCATCGACGACACCTTCCCGCAAACCACATCAGCAATCAGCAGCAGATTGCTGCTCACCCTGTCCGTCCTCATAACATTCAGATACGTACAAGAGCGGTTCTACCACAATTCCATGAGCACTCCTGACCATACCCTTGTTTCTGATGAATACTCGCCGTCGAGGACCACGTGCTGTGTTCTATTACTTAAGAAGCCTTCCAGCTACTTACATACCTGGGAATTTATTCCTTACGTTCTTATCGCCGTTAACAGTCTGCAGCGGGGCACCGTGTCAAAAGCTTTCCGGAAATCTAGGAGTATGGAATTTACCTGTTACCCTTCGCCGTGGTTCGCAGGATATCGTGTGAGAGAAAAGCACGCCGACTTCCACACGCGTGATGCCTCTTAATCCATTGTTTTGTGTCTCGCAGATATTTATTATATTCGAAGTCAGAATGTGCTCAAGCCTTCTGCTGTAAACCATTGTTAAGGATACTGGTCCGTAATTTTTTGCGGATCCGTTTTTTTACCCTATTGTGTGTAAGAGTCACCCGCACTTTCGAGTAGTCGCTTACGACTTTGCACTTGGCGAGAGATTCACAATAACGACGACGAGTACCGTCTGTAAAACTGAATTGGGATTCCATCCAGATCTGGCTATTTATCTGTTCACAACTCTTTCATTTGCTTTTCTTTCGCCTGATCAGACTGGTCGACGAGTGACTGGATGGAGGCCTTCGACACAATTGTTATTTTTCATAGTACCAGGATTTTCCAGTGTTTTCGGCAACGGATTTCGCTAATGAGGCACATAAGCATGACGGTGGAAGTAATTCTATGCTTCATGTATTGCTCTTTTTACACAAGCACTAATTCTATTAAGTAGAAATCAATCTACTTAATGTACGATTCTTTTTTCCATGTAGCATCTGAAAAAAAGTCGCAGTGTGTTTCACGTGCAATAACCAAATAGGCTTCCGCTATTAGTCGAGGGTGCAAGTGAGTGGCAAAATAATGGCTACCAAATCGTGCGCCACAGCCATGTAACTACATAATTATCTACAAGAAATATTAAGTTCGCGGTACACAGATACAAGGTCACATAACGCGAGGCGTATCATGGCACCCGGTGGGCATGAACTCATATCCAATGAAAGCACCATAGCAGTAACTTTGGAAAACCGTATTTTTTAGGAAGGGTAAGAAAAATTTGGAGAAGTACCAGAAGGTGTATCGAGCTGAAACGACACTGTTGGCAAATGAAGCTGATTCTCCTTTTCACAGGTATGTCGTTTAAAAATCAATTCCGTCACCCCTTCGCACTGCGACTCGCCTTACACCATGACGTCCGTGGCTGAAGTACATCGGGCCTCGACTGCTAATATTGTGCAATACTGTTGCCCACCTATGGGTAAGGTTGAAGACTGTATATCTTTGTCAGCTCCGTCCCGTATGTCAAGACTGTTTATGTAGTGCGATTTGTCGTGTAAACAGAATTGTGGAAATGCATCGGAATCAGCTAAGCACACGTCCGCTTTTAAAATTATTGGAATTCTATAGGGGTATGCCGGCCATATACTGCGTAAAATCCAACGGAAAAAAACGCGCAATACGATCAGTTGTCCAAATACAGAGGTAAGTATTGAAAAGTAGATA
Source organism: Schistocerca americana (assembly GCF_021461395.2). Taxonomy (NCBI): domain Eukaryota; kingdom Metazoa; phylum Arthropoda; class Insecta; order Orthoptera; family Acrididae; genus Schistocerca; species Schistocerca americana. The sequence goes on from NC_060124.1 coordinate 131,693,449, forward strand.
GGGTTCCGTTAATTACGTAAGAAGTTACATTCATTCAGGGCGAATTAAGGAAGGCGCTAACTTGAAAGAATAGTGTCTCGAAAGACAGTGTCCTTTTTCTGTATCATAAGTAATTTAACTGATGAAAGGAGAAAATGTAAAAAAGCAGTAAATGAAGCAGGCAAAAAGGAATACAAACGTCTCAAAAATGAGATCGACAGGAAGTGCAAAATGGCTAAGCAGGGATGGCTAGAGGACAAATGTAAGGATGTAGAGGCTTACCTCACTAGGGGAAGATAGATACTGCCTACAGGAAAATTAAAGAGACCTTTGGAGAAAAGAGAACTACTTGTGTGAATATCAAGAGCTCAGATGGAAACCCAGTTCTAAGCAAAGAAGGGAAAGCAGAAAGGTGGAAGGAGTATAGAGGGTCTATACAAGGGCGATGTACTTGGGGACAATATTATGGAAAAGGAAGATGATGTAGATGAAGATTAAATGGGAGATACGATACTGCGTGAAGAGTTTGATAGAGCACTGAAAGACCTACGTCGAAACAAGGCCCCGGGAGTAGACAATATTCCATCAGAACTACTGACAGCCCTGGGAGAGCCAGTCCTGACAAAGCTTTACCATCTGGTGAGCAAGGTGTATGAGACAGGCGAAATCCCTCAGACTTCAAGAAGAATATAATAATCCCAATTCCAAAGAAAGCAGGTTTTGACAGATGTGAAAATTACTGAACTATCAGTTTAATAAGTCACGAATGCAAAATACTAACGCGAATTCTTTACAGATGAATGGAAAAACTGGTAGACGCCGACCTCGGGGAAGATCAGTTTGGATTTCGTAGAAATATTGGAACGCGTGAGGCAATACTGACCCTACGACTTATCTTAGAAAAAAGATTAAGGAAAGGCAAACCTAGATTTCTAGCATTTGTAGACTTAGAGAAAGCTTTTAACAATGTTGACTGGAATACTCTCTTTCAAATTCTGAAGGTGGCCAGGGTAAACTACAGGGAGCGGAAGACTATTTACAATTTGTACAGAAACCAGATGGCAGTTATAAGAGTCGAGGGGCCTGAAAGGGAAGCAGCGGTTGGGAAGGGAGTGAGACAGGGTTGTAGCCTCTCCCCAATGTTATTCAATCTGTATACTGAGCAAGCAGTGAAGGAAACGAAAGAAAAATTCGGAGTAGGTATTAAAATCCATGGAGAAGAAATAAAAACTTTGAGGTTCGCCGATGACATTGTAATTCTGTCAGAGACAGCAAAGGACTTGGAAGAACAGTTGAACGGAATGGATAGTGTCTTGAAACGAGGATATAAGATGAACAACAACAAAAGCAAAACGAGGGTAATGGGATGTAGTCGAATTAAATCGGGTGGTGCTGAGGGAATTAGATTAGGAAATGAGACGCTTAAAGTAGTAAAGGAGTTTTGCTATTAGGGGAGCAAAATAACTGATGATGGTCAAAGTAGAAAGGATATAAAATGTAGACTGGCAATGGTAAGGAAAGCGTTCCTGAAGAAGAGAAATTTGTTAACATCGAGTATAGATGTGTCAGGAAGTCGTTTCTGAAAGTATTTGTATGGAGTGTAGCCATGTATGACAGCAAAACATGGACGATAAATAGTTTGGACAAGAAGAGACCAGAAGCTTTTGAAATGTGGTGCTACAGAAGAATGCTGAAGATTAGATGGGTAGCTCACATAACTAATGACGAGGTATTGAATAGGATTGGGGAGAAGAGGAGCTTGTGGCACAACTTGACTAGGAAAAGGGATCGACTGGTAGGGCATGTTCTGAGGCATCATCAAGGGATCACCAATTTAGTACTGGAGAGCAGCGGGGAGGGTAAAAATCGTAGAGGGAGACCAAGAGATGAATACACTAAGCAGATTCAGAAGGATGTAGGCTGCAGTAAGTACTGGGAGATGATGAAGCTTGCACAGGATAGAGTAGCATGGAGAGCTGCATCAAACCAGTCTCAGGACTGAAGACAACAACAGGTTTAGCTTTATGCAAAAGTATATCAAAGGAGCCAGGGTCCACCACAGAAATTCCAATAATCATTCCGCTCTCTCTGTAAATTTTCCTCCGTTCACTCATCTCCCGCCCGAGGGCTGCCGTCCACGAAGTTTGCAGCCGGCCGCCAGCACATTGGCCAACACTGCTGCTGCAGCGAGCAGAGCCTCACTTCACTCACCTGCTGCACCTCGGCCGTGGTGCTCCTGAAGAGCTCGATGTAGCGCGAGCCGATGAGCTCGCGGTGCTTGCTGAGCGCCTTGGCCGCGTCCTCCTCCTGCGCGAACAGCACGAACGCGTCGCCCGTGGCCCGCCCGTCGGGCTTCTTCACGAACAGCACGCCCTCCTCGTCGTCCATCACCTTGCACGAGTTCTCGCCAGACTCGAAGAACTCCAGCTGCAATTTTTGTGTGCGAACAGCAGCTACACTCACACGCAACTAGACAATGATGATGTATTATGAGGTTACCGTCGCTGCATCTACAGCGATACGAGAACAAATACAATCTCTGACAAGAGAAGCTCCCCATCGCACCCCCCTCAGATTTAGCTGTAAGTTGGCACAGTGGATACGCCTTGAAAACCTGAGCACAGATCAATCGAGGAAACAGGAAGAAGTTGTGTGGAACTATGAAAAAAAAAATAAGCTAAATACACAAACTGAGTAGTCCATGCGCAAGATATGCAACATCAAGGATAATATGAGCTCAGCATCGCCGTGGTCCCGTGGTTAGCGTGAGCAGCTGCGCAACGAGACGTCCTTGGTTCAAGTCTTCCCTCGAGTGAAAAGTTTAATTTTTTATTTTCAGACAATTATTATCTGTCCGTCCGCCCGTCCGATGCGAGGTAACTGCGCCGTAGTATGGGGACGCTACACCCAAACAACATATTCCTGCCATGTGACGCACATGCCGTCACCAGTGTCGTATATAATATATCAGATGTGTTTCCTGTGGCGGAATCGGTTGACCTATGACCTTGCGATCAAATGTTTTCGGTTCCCACTGCAGAGGCACGTCCTTTCGTCTACTAATCGCACGGTTTTGCGGTGCGGTCGCAAAACACAGACACTAAACTTATTACAGTGAACAGAGATCTCAATGAACGAACGGACGGATCATAACTTTGCGAAAATAAAATGAGTAAACTTTTCGCTCGGGGGAAGATTTGAACCAAGGACGTCTCGTTCCGCAGCTGCTCACGCTAACCACGGGCCACGGCGCTCCTGAGCTCACACTGTCCTTGATGTTGCCTATCTAGCGCATGGACTACTCAGTTTGTATATTTTGCTTATTTTTTTCGTAGTTCCACACAACTTCTTTCTGTTTTCTCGACTGATGTGTGTTCAGTTTCTCAAGGCCTATCCACTGTGATAACTTATAACTAAATCTGAGGGGGGTGCGATGGGGAGGTTCCCTTGTGAGGTGCGCCAGCGCGCAGCTAAGCATTTCTGGGCTCAACGACAAATTTTGTTGTCGGTTGCTTTTCAGCACCCGCCAGTGTGGCAGTCGAAGTTGAGTCTAAAAGATGTGGTCCGTCGTTCGAGGAAACTCGGTCGGTAGCCGTGTAGTCTACTGAATTTCATGGCCGTGTGTCGGAAGAATGTTAAACAGTAATTCGCTACTAGGAAACGTCGTCGAAGACTGAAGCATTCGTGAAAGTTGAAATTTTATTTTGATCTCGTGGCACGATTTTGTTACTGTAATTTAATAAAATCCTTCGACAAACGAGATAATGAACTACATGCGACATCTCGATCAACTGTGCTTAATGAGCTCCACCCAACCGATCATCAACTAACCCCAATGACGAGACAATCTACAGTCGACAAATATATGGGTCTTTATCAACAAAAGAGGACGAGCCTCTCAATTGGCGACCTTTGGCGTGTCACGGGAATGTTGTTGAAAGGTACTGTTGGATTACAGTAAAAAAAAATGATGTAACTGAACGCTGATAAAATTTCAACTTTCACGAATTCTTGAATCTTGGACGACATTTCCTACTTACGAACTACTGTTAAATATTCTTCCGACAAGAGATCGTAAAATTCAGCGACTATTTCGCTGTTGACAAGAGTACTCAGGACCGCCCTCATCTGTACACTCTACTCGACCGACTACCGCGCTCTCACAAAACAGACGAAAGTAGAACTCTTGGTAGGGCCGACCGATGCTTAACCCCACGTTAGTGCACCTCACCTAAGAGATTCTACTTTCTCTCGTATCGATCGAAGTGCAGCAACGAAGACCTCACAGCATGTACGCATGGAGATGCTGCGTGTGTTGCAACAAATTACTCGAATTTCCAGCTTATTTGCGAATCTGCTCCCACTGAAGTTCCTTTATTGCAAATGAAATTCCAAAAGCTTCGTCACTTATACGCATACTACCCAGAGTAACTTCACAGACGCATGGAGGGCGTCAGTGAGCTTCCAAAAAGTGTGCCAGCCACAAGGGCTACAACCGATTAACAGTGGTTTAAAAATACGGTACTATTTCTGCTCTACCACCCGTCAAGGTCTTTTATCTGCACAAAAAAGTGCATTGGATACAATGGATGTTTGAAGACAACATACTCTAAGGTACGCACAAGCTGCTAAGAAATCACTACAGTTTGACAGTTGTAACCAACAGATTAATATGGGACGTAAATGAGGTGTTATTTGGCAAACAGCTCAACATTTGCTTGACACTGAATATTAACATATGCATTACTTGCAGTGCAGACTAAAATTCTCCAAAATAGAAACTGCTATGTCCAATTGTGGACTTTGTATGAAATGATTATAACACAGAGGAACAGAACAGCGCTCGCTTTTAATACTGGACTACCGCACTACCGACAAGCAGAAAATGAGGCAGCATGTACACATTGGCCTTGTTATCCTTGGATACTGCTCATTCCACTGTGTTTCAACAGTTTAATTGAGAATATGAAATTATTTCGCAGCCCGTGTACAACTAACCAACATTCTCTCTCGATGCATTGCCGACAAATAGGACCTCTCTGCTAGATGTTCATGTGAAGAATTTCTATTCAGAATGCAGTTTGTTCTGAATAAGCAGAATGGCTCGCAATTTTCTTATTCTCGTGCCAGACTTTATACGTAAATGTTTACTGAGGGTTCTGACACTGTCCGAGATTTCTCATTGGAACTTAAAATATTTCTCCAGAGAATCTGCTGGTCGTCTGAAGTATGCGAAGTCGACATTGTAAGCTTTAAGTTTTCCTTTCGCAATAAGCGACACCCGCATTAATTTGGGCGTCACTATACAAAAGTCGCCGCCTGTTGTTCACTGTCGAGTGGGTTATAATAAATCTAAGTATATTCCGTACTTCAGACGATCGTTGATATCCCACCTGCTTTGGCAAGGAAAGCATCAGTCGAAGCAGACTCGTCATAAATTTTAATTTTGACGCAACTAGTGGTGGACTTACGACTTGCTTCGCGGTGCAGTCGTAAGGCAGGCCCCTCATCCTGACTATGACTTGTCCGCCTCTGGACAGGAACGCTTGAGCCTCATTGTTGTTGCCTGAAAAGGGTTGAAAATAGTTAAGCGTCAACTGGCCAAGAATGGTCACAAACAGTTTTCTTCCAAGCATATTACGTAAGTAAAGAAGTGAAACAGAAAATTTGAAAATTATTTGTGTAGGCAACAGTACAGTAGTCCGCTTATACAGATTGCATATCGACAATACGAAACACAATTTCAAGAAAAAGCATACAGAATTTTACCGCGTACGAGGTATACATGGGGGAACATTATGACGTGACAATCACATGGTGCCAAAAATTAAAAGTCAATACCTACAACATGATTAAAGAAAATAATCAACTTAAGGAAACTACGATAGTTTACTACTAAATAAGTCAGCAGCAGGATAGAGCCGCCAACATCATAATAATAAAGCGACAAGCAAAAGCTACAATTGCATGTAAGAAGAGAGAGACTAATAGGTTAAAGCTGTGAGCCCTGGCTGGATAGTTCAGTCGGTGAGTGTGCTAAACTGAATGGATAGTGCTTTGAAAAGAGGCTGTAAGACGAACATGAAAATAAACTACCAGCTTTGGAGGGTACACCAATGAACTCTGATAATACTGGAGCGAATTACGTAAGAAACTTGGCCGCTTATAGAGGCGGAAGGGTTCTGTTAATTGGATAGTTAAATTACGATGGCAGAATTTAAGGGAATATGAAACGCAGACTGACAATACTATGAAAATGTTTTCTGAAAAACAGATATTTTAACATATAATATAAATTTAAAAGTTAGGAAGTAATTTCGAAAATTATTTGTTTGGATTGTAGTCCTGTACGGAAGCGAAAAGTGGATTATTTATCAGTGTATACAAGAAGAGAACATAAGCTTTAGAAAGGTGGAGTTTTAGAAGAATTCTGCTGATTAGATGGACAGATCGAATAATAAATGAAGAGAGACTAAATATGGAAAACTGGGGAGAAAGGAAATTTATTGCACAAGCTGACTAAAAAAAGGGATACATTGGTAGCACGTATCCTCTGGCGTCAAGGGATAGCAGATTGTTAATGAAAAGGGAGGGAGGGAGGGGGGGGGGGGAAAGAGAGAGAGAGAGAGAGAGAGAGAGAGAGAGAGAGAGAGAGAGAGAGAGAGAGAGAGGGGGGGGGGGAGGGAGAGAGAGAGAGGGGGGGGGGGGTAAACAGATATGAAGAGAAATTCACAAGACTGGCTAATGAGGAGATCTGCATCAAACCAGTCCTCGAAATGTGACTACATGGGAAATACCTCAGTCAGAATGATCATATGGGGATCAAGAACTCCACCCAGCTTGTTCACCGCTATCTTCCGTTGTGAACCCGGTGTCCATTAAAATGGCATGAACTGCATCAGGGGATTTGGCTCCCATTCCGCAGCCGTGTAGGGTTGTACGTACCTCCCGCGACGTTGATGAAGTCCTCGCCGGAGGCGCGGTAGACCTCGATGTAGCGGTTGCCGATGTGGTGCTTGTGCCTTTTGAGGGCCATGTCCCTGTGCTCCTGGTTCACGAAGCGCACCAAAGCCTCTCCGTTCCGCCTGCCTTGCGGGCTCAGACACAGTGCGACGCCGCCTCTGCAAACGACACGCTCCATTTACTGAAACGCTGCTGCTTCAATAAAGACGCAATACACACAAAGTGCCTATTTAATTGTGTGTCCTGATCCACACTTCACACTGGCGTACCTATTTCACTCCCCCTTACTTATCAATATTGTTCCAAGGTGTTATTAGTAGCTGACATTCATTTGATATCTCTCCCACGGAACTGCTGAGGCATTCATCGGAAGCTAAACAAACCCCTGACTGATGCTTTGACTGCTGACAGAGTACTTCCAAAATCAATTTCGCGAGCACTGTTTTGAGCAACAATTCGTGCTATTGGTAGGTCCACCATGTCCAATGTTTATCAATGTAACACCCGTAGAAGGGTCTCTATCACCATACCTGGATTGGTGTGCGTCCATTTACCATATAAGAAACTGTCCGTGCTACGTAAAACTAAGCTACAAATACGGATTACTATAAGCACAATGAGGAATAATTTTAAATTACATCGACACTGCGACATTCCGTTCTATTTGGCTTGTAATTTCTAGAACAATGCTAACTGAACAAGATACATTGTAAAACAGATTATCACGGACTGAAAAGTACACTGTCTGATCAGAAGTATCCGCACGCCCCTATGTAATGCGGAATTTAGCACGTCAGTAGAGAAACAGTAGAAGTAGAACTGTCTGTCGTGAAACTCGGTGACTTCGAACATGAACTATACGTTGGATGTCACTTGAGTTACAAATCCATCAGGTACGTTGCAACCATTCTAAAACTGCCCAAGTCTACTGTTGGTGATGTCATTGTTCTTCAGTAAAAACGCGACGATAAAACCGCAGCTAAGCCTTGAACAGGCAGACCTCATACACAGACGGACAGGGACCATCGAGCATTGGGATGGTGGTTGCAAATAATTGCATGAAATCAACCGAAGGGGACACTCGTGAATTCCAGAGCAGACCAGCTAACACAATGACTGCGTGTAGGAAGCGGAAAAGAATGGGGTATGATGGTCGAGCAGCTCCTCAAATGCCACACATTTCTGTTGCCAGTCTTAAGCGACGCTTGAGGTGTAGTAAAGAGCGACAGCACGGGACAGTAGATTACGGGAAACAAGTGACTTGTAGTGATGAACAACGCTAAACCCTTTGACAATCCGATGGAACGGTTTGGATTTGGTGAATGCCTGGAGAGCGTAAACATGGCACCATGTTCAGCACCACAAGTGAAGTACGGAGGAGGAGCTGCTATAGTGCGACAATACTTCTCGTGGCTAGGGTTTGGTACCCTTATTGTGTTTAAGAAAAATTTTAAATCTGGAAAGAAATGAACATATTTTACAGCATGCAGCAGATGAACAGTTCGACGCGATGAATATTTGTATCAAAGCGACAGTGCACCCAGTCATAAATCGATGACGCAATGGTTTGCCGACAGTAACATTCCTGAAATGGGCTGGCCTTCCGAGAATCCCAACTCGAACCCAATGGAACACCTCTTGGAAGAGGTGGAACATCTACTTAGCTCCAGACCCCTGCGTTCAACAGTGCTATTTCTCTGGTTTCGGCTCTAGAGGACGAATGGACTGCCATTCCTCCACAAACATTCATAGATCTCTCTGGAAGTGTCCCCAGCAGCGTTCAAGGTGACATAAAGGCGAAGGGTGGACAGACCCATGTCCATTCATAAGTGTCCGGATACTTTAGATCAGATACTGTGCAAGAAGTTAAAGGGAAACTTACAACAACCAAGGATATGAAAGATGTTCACATCAAGAGAATTGTTGCCAAAGCACGCAAACATGCCCAAAAACCGAAATATACGTGGTCTAAAGACACTGCTCTCAACTTCACGGTAGGTGCTCCTACCCCCCACCCCCATAAGTCAGAAGGAACTACTTTTTCTTTGTAACCTTCCCCAAAAATTTCTCTTTCCGTCCGGAGTAGGAAAAGAACGGTCAGAACGGCAAGACTTCATTTTTGTGTGTGTACCGGTATTACCAAGAATTTCGTCTACTGATGCTAAATACTGTCCATCGCCTTTTTAATAAGCTATTTTTAAACAGTGATATGGCGCAGTTACTTGTCAAAGTAGCAATTACTGCACAATGCAATAATACTAACCCACTTTAGCCGCCAGTATTAACACCAACAACGTTATTAACATTTACATCTGCCCCCCCCCCTCTTCCTCCACCCATCAAACGGTTTGTATGGTTCTGCGAAGAAGTATTGTCATACCGTTTATTGCGGGGGAATTGTGACTTCTTAATTGCAGTAATGGAAGGGGTAGAATGGACCTGACGTTTACTCTCTTCCTGTCAAATCTTTTAATTTGTTCAGCTTTAAGTGAGAAGGCTGGAAAGTGTTCTGTTGTTGCCAGAGAAAAATTAGGATGATTCCAAGTTCGATTAGTTCCACATGATGTTGACGCCCAACAGTTTGGCATTAGAATTATATCTCGTACAATGAAACCAAAGGCTTACGCAGAACGAATCACAACTGCTGATCGTACGGAGCACAAAACCGTGGATCCCTATGCCCGAAATCCAACAAATGTCCGAAAAAAAAAAGAGCTGCAACAGTCTGTTGTGCGAAGGCTCCGCGGTTAGACTGCAGTTACGCACCGGCAAACACGAGGTCAGAAGCACAATACTCACTTGGCGACATTGAGTCCCCTGAAGAACTTGGCGATGTCCTGGTCCGACGACTGCCACGGCAGGCCGCGCGCTCTCACCACGCAGTTGTTGTCCACCTCCTCATTCTTGGAGCTGCAAAGACAATGCGTTGCCATCACACGACTGCCGGCGTGCCCCGCCGATAGGCGAGCCAAGCTGCGCGTAAGCGAAAACCGCGCAAGCTGAGCTCAGTGGCTCCGCAGAGTCGACACACACACACACACACACACACACACACACACACACACACACACTGGTTAGCTTGCACGCTCTTCTTTCATTTTATAAATCTTTCACAATCATCATTACAGTTGATAATTTAATCTAAGGTGCAACAGCAAATAGTATTACTGTAAAGACTGTCACCAACTACCACATTCACATCTGCCCTATGATTTACATAACTTGATATGTAACAATACACAAGCGCCCCTCCCCCCCCACCCCCCCACTGCTGGTTGCGATTTCCAGACGTCCGAATTCTTTTTACACTGAGAGCCACGTGGAATTCTTCCCGTCACTCTGGAAGTTTATTGTTCCTATATTCATCTTTTGTGAGTGAATGCCACGATTTAGTATGAATCAGGGCAAAATTATTTCCTGTCCTTATGAAACTAAGCATATTCAAAGAGAAATATTGTTTTGATTATCGTATCTCCACCGCAGCAGTTCTAGAAACTCGCCGATTCGGTATATTATGCTACTGAATCCTTCAAATAGCGCAGGTGCTGTAGCGTCTAACACCCTGATGATGTGCTGGCAGGTAAACAGGCTTTTCAAAACTTAGTACAGTAAATTTTCAACTTCTTTACGTTCTTTGATGGTTTTGTTAAGAACTACTTACTTGCAATTAATTGGAGACCTTAAAAGTTAAATTTCGATTGTTATCTAACGTTAAATTCCAAAAGTTACAAAAACTGTATATTGTTATCGAATGTACGTAGAATTTGAACGTAATCTGAACATTCACTCTGCCATTTTGTAGAATGTTTCGTAAGGTTTTAATTTGGCTTCCACGGCTACCAGCTCTTGTTGTACTTTAAATCCGACATAAACGTAGGCTATGTTCCACCACCCGGCCTATAGAATATACAACATCCGCATACTGTATAAATTTACGCATGCCACAGATATCTGTAACCCTACACAGAAAGTGCTTCTAGTCAACACATCTAGAAGTTTGATCTTGGTACACACTTAAAAAATCGTGTTTTTCTTTTCAGTCTTACGACTGATTTGATGCAGCTCTGCATGCTAGTCTTTTGTGTGCAAGGCTATTCATATCGGTCAAGCTACTGGAAGCTACATCCATTTCAACGAACTTTACACAAACCAAATATTCCTCGCTCGCCCGGCTAGCCGCGCCGTTTAACGCGCTGCTTTCCGAGCGGGAAGGCGTGCCGATCCCCCGCACGAATCCGCCCGGCGGATTAGTGTCGAGGTCCGGTGTGCCGGCCAGCCTGTGGATGGTTTTTAAGGCGGTTTTCCATCTACCTCGGCGAACGCGGGCTGGTTCGCCTTATTCCGTCTCAGTACACTGTGTCAGCGATTACTGCGCAAACACCGTTTCCATGTACGCATACACTATAATTAGTCTTCCATGCAAACTCTTAGGGTTACACCCGTCTGGTATGAGACGTACCTACAAGGGGGGGGGAGGGGGGGGAGGGGGGAGGGGGGGAGGGAGGTCCACCACTGGGGGCCGAACCGCACAGTAACCCTGGGTTCGATGTGGGGGCGGCGATTGGGTGGGGTGGGTGGACTGCTGTGGCCATGTGGGGTTGTGAACCACTAAGGGCCACGGCAGGACGAAGCCTCCCGTCATATTATATATAGTCCTTGATGCTGTAGGATGTGATCTTTTACCAACTTTCTGCTATTTGGCTTTTGTCACAAATTCGGTTGTTTACCTGTTCGTTTGTTGCTTCAGCACCATATTCCAAAACTTTAATTTTAAATTTGGTATTAGTATATTTCTCTTTTTTAGGAGCAACTTTCTTGCTGTTGGCGTCCGTATTTTACGAGGGTCAGATGCCTCTTGTTTTTTCATATAAAGTTTACAAGAAAATAAATATCATATACAATACATACGAGAACAGCAATAACATTCATGATTAATTCACGACTTTTCAATACAGGGTATCATCATTATCCTCAGATTTTGTTCCACCTCGAAACAACAGCACATATCCAGTTTCTTTTGTGACTGATACAAGCCTTCCCCCCGTCACAATTTTCCCCATAAACTGCTCCCCCCTCCATACTGAAGCAATGCAACAGACTGGATCCAATTGTTTTCCTTGCATTTTTATTCTGGTCGACCAACATTTTCGGTATACAGCGTGCAAAAATCTTTGAGGTCTTCACTCTGCCTTTGTCGATGGGTAACAGGCCACACCATTCATCTATTTTTATCTGGCTACCGTCGCGGGTGATTTGTTCGGCACACTGGACGTTGTATGAAATCACTGCAGTCGCTGGCGGGACGCCCTGCGTTGCATCGACCACGTATCAGTTTCCCTACTGTGGTGTTGTCCACCGGAGGTTCTCCAAACACCTTCTTCGGCCAGTCTGGAATACGACTGGGCTTTTCACTTTCTGCAGTAAGGACTTCAATTACAGAACACTCCCTTATAAGTTCGTCAATGTCTAGGTTTTTCTATACCTATGCGATGCAACAATGTACGACGCTGTTACGGCGCTGGAATGGTCTGTACAAGAAGAATTGTGGATTTGCTCTGAATTCTAAGTAATTACATTACAGCTTAATGAAAGAGGTAAAAAAAAGCATGCGTTATCTTCTGACCGGCCCTCGCATATTGTCTTTACTTTTGCCTCCTCCTGATATTTAGCACTTTAAAGAGCGAAACTCTTCTACTCCTTCCAGCACGTCACTTCGTAAGCATCGTTTGACTTCATCTAAATCACACCTATTACCTTTGTTTTACTTTCATTTATTTACAACAATAACCTCATTTTGAGATACAATCCCACAAGTCCGATGTTTACATAAATATAACTTAAGAGGGCTATTCAGAAAATAAGGTCCGGTCGGTCGCGAAATGGAAACCTCTGTAAAAATAAAAAAAATATTTTATTTGCACCTACTTCTCTACATAGCCGTCGTTCCGACTTAGACATTTACCGCAGCGTTGTACAAACTTTCCAATACCCTCGTTGTAAAAGGCAGCCACCTGTGCTTTCCGCCAGTTCCCTTCCCTGGTCTGCACCTAGTGGCCTGCGCCACAATGTTGTCTTCATAGCCAGCGGTTTACTGAGCAGAGACGAAACTCAGGGGAGCGAGTTACGGGCTGTACTGTCGGTGATCAAAGACTGCTCATCAAAAACGCTGCAAGCGTCTCTTCATTGCCCATGCAAAGAGCGGCCGAGAATAACTGTCATGAAGAAGGAAACGCATGACAGTTATGTGGGTTGCACGACATCAGGCGAAATATCTCACCAGGCCCCCATACGTGGCGGGTGACTATTTTCTAGGCATCTTTACGTGCTCAGTGTTCACTCAGAACTGAAAAGAGCGACGTGATGCGATCGACGGACATGCTAGAGACAATGAACAACATATCTATGCAAAGCTTCACTGTGGTCCCCACTTCGCGCCCGATCAGACTTTATTCTCCGAACAGCCTTGTAATATGTAACAACACCAGTAAATATAATTGGAAGTAATTAAATTGGGTACTTCACTGTCTTCGTTGTGGCATGTCATACTACTAATACTACTGCTACTACTATTATTATTACTAACGGTAACATACAAAATGAAATGGATGGAAATGAAACATCAGTCGACCATTTTCAGTAACTAGTTCTGCAGTGAAAAGAAACTTAAAGCTTTCCTGCCATGTACGTACAAGTACGTGCGATAGTCACGTTTATCTGGAGACAAGAGTTTCTTCTCACTTTGCAGAATAAAAAAAGTGATTCAGTTGCAAGGAAGGAAGACAAGAAAGAAACGGTAAATAGATGCGGGAGATTAATTACTTACCGAAAGAGCATCAGTCCACGGCGCACTGGCGGGCAGCAAAACAGAAACAAGGAACGAGGTTATTAGGAGCCTGTGCAGCGTGGTAGACGGGCTCACTGATAACGATATGGGCGGCCTGGCGCCACAGGTGTGGCGCGTCACCAGCGATTAAAGTACTCACTAGCACTCTGCTTACAACAAGTCCCCGTGAACAACAATGCCGCCTTACTCACCCACTGTCCAAGTCAGGGTCTCTCTCATACACAAAAACCATTTATGCGACACACACACACACACACACACACACACACACACACACACAGATACTGACAGACAGATTCATCCGTAATCAGAAAACGTGGCATCAGAAATATCTCTATCACGACAGGATTTGAGATATGTACTCATTTATGAGCCATGATGAAGGAAATAAATGAGTCTGTTTTCGTGGCTGCCAAATTAAGTATTTGTAAACATATTTTTAAAAAATACAGATATGAGACACTGAAATGTGTAACTCACATCGGCCAAAAAACTCCATTAAATAATCCGGCTATTAATAGTCATAAAGTAAACAATTAGACACAGCATATATTTCTTTATTAACAAGGAAGGGGGTTGGTCAAAATACATGGCTCAAAAGAATTAGGGGAGTTTGGATGTCTGCCATACTCTACAGAGCTATACCTGAGGACTGGGTATGTTACCAAAGTTTACCTTTATCTTTCACAAATTAAGTACACAACAAAACGTAATTATTTCCTCAATCGTTTACATAAAAAGAACTAAAATCAGAAACAATCATTCTGGGCTTTGAGAATTTCAGTAACACATATGCCCTTCGTCAACGTTTACCACTGCATGACACCTACGTGGCACGCTCCGTATACATCTAGGAAGGTCAGATTGTGGGATCAATTCCCATCATACTTCGATGAAAGCCCACAAGAGTTCTCAGATAATATATATATATATATATATATATATATATATATATATATATATATATATATATATATATATATATATATATATATATATACGATTTTAACTGTCCCATGATGATGATGACCGCTTCAGTTGTATGACAAATCTTTTTTATGGTCCAACTAGTTTCGTGGCGTTAGAGCCACATCTTCAGAGATACATATTCATTTCATAATGACAAGTAGACGACCCAATATTCTTTGTCCGATTGCGATAAAAATGTTGAACTGTCTAGAGGTCGGCAGTCCAATTTAAAGTTAGGCAGAATGCAGGGATCATCATCATGGTTCAATTCAACAGCTGTGGATGCCCACAATACAAAATGCCTACTCCGACAGCTAAGATCTCAAGCCATGAAACAAGGCAATAGGTACCGCTTGTGTCAAAATAGATTTAACAAATGGTTCAAATGGCTCTGAGCACTATGGGACTTAACATCTGAGGTCATCAGTCCCCTAGAACTTAGAACTACTTAAACCTAACTAACCTAAGGACATCACACACATCCATGCCCGAGGCAGGATTCGAACCTGCGACCGTAGCGGCCGCGCGGTTCCAGACTGACGCGCCTAGAACCGCTCGGCCACATCGGCCGGCTAGATTTAACATACCGGACACTGATACACGTGTTCCCCGAATTCGTTTGAACAGTGTAATGTTGACGCTGAAACGCAGAGTTTTATTTCTTAACACGAGCACAATCGTTTGCATTGTGTATTTTAACATCTCTTTACAGTAATATTCAAAACATGGAAAATAATGCTAGACAGCTCGAAAGCAGTAACAGGGCAACGAAGATTACAGTTTTGCATCCCGTTGGTGGTTTGATCATTGGGGGACGAACACAAGCTTGGATTAGACAAAAATGGGACATAATCGTGGCCCGATACGATTTTCTCTGCTGTGCGAACTTCTTCCTCTCACAGTACCACTTACTGCCAACAGCCTCCACTGTGACAAGGATACTGCACTCTCTAAGGTCCCCTTTAGCAATATTCTCTAATGTCTTAAAACTTCTGTCCCTTCATCTCGTCTATGTTTTCTACACATTTTATTTTCTCGCCGATTCTGAGGAGAATCAGTTCTGATGGTCCATTTCATTTTTAGCCCCCTACACAATTCAAGAAATTCCATTTTCCTTTTTTCCGATACTCCCACAGCCCCCATTCATTTCCTTACAATGCTGTGCTCAAGACGCACTTTCTAGAAAACTTCTTCCTCAGATTAAGGCCTATTTTCGATACTAGTAAACTACTTTTAGTGATGATTGGCTCTTTCTGTATTAGTGTGCTTCTTATGTCCTAGCCTTGTCCATTATGCGCGTTTATCTTCGTCTTCACTTCCGTCAACTGCTTGATGCTTTTTTTTTTATTAATCATTGATCTCATTTATGCTACTCCGCAGTACTTTAGTTTTTGTTCCCCCCCCCCCCCCCCAGAGCATATCCGTATTCTGCGCATACCATTCAACGTGTCCTGCAATTCCTGCTCCCTTCCATACACGATAGTAGTGTCATCAGTGAACTTTTATCACTGATATCCTTTCAACCAAAAACTTCTGATTTCACTCCGGAACCGTTTCATTTCTTCATGGCTTCTTCGATACAGAGTCTGAATAGTAGCGGAGAAAGACTGCACACATTTTATCTTATGATTTTTCATTGTTATTGTTCCTTCTGCATTCTCGTACATATCGTATATTACTACTCTTTCGTGCAGTGCATACATTTATTTTGAGGATTTCAAACCTCTTGCGCCACTTTACGTTGTTTAACTTTCTTAAAGATCGACAAATCTTCAGAACGTTTCTTGATTTCTTTAAAGTCTAACGTCAATTACTATTGGCAACATCGGAACTGCCTTCATGGTGCCTTTACATTTTCAGAAGCCAAATCTAACAGGTCCTGGGTTTCCTTTTACTTCCTGGTTCACTTCTTACCGGTGCCAATTCTTTCACCACAACGACAAGAGGCATATACTCGTACCATACTCTACCCGGCTGCTGAACCCACGAAGTATCGACTTTCGCAGCGGTCATGCGAGGGGATAATCGTCGCGCCGCTATTACTGGAGTGGACTATACGCGAACACTGTCAGTCAGGCGCGATAACTGTGTTATTTGAGCCGATAACGGAATGGATAGGAGTGCCCGAATGCCGCACCACTTCCCAAAAGGTTTCTCTTTAGTGCTTACCCTGCTTGACAGAATAACTGTGTGCTGACTGCTGTAACATCTTCCTTTAGGAATGTTGCTCGAATACCTCTTAAATATGTTATATATCACCAATAGTAGGCGGGTGGAGCCCCTCACGTGTAAATATAAAAACGGTATGGATTGACAGTCAATAATTTAGACGCAACGTCGCTTCTGAACTCATAGGTTTTCTTTGCTAGTTTTATATTTATCATTATTGCTTGGAAAATATTCTCCGTAACTACAAATAACTTCGGCCAACTACAGAGAAAGGAGTCCTATTTTAATATTTTTTGTCGGAGAAAGCAAAAAACGGTGATAAGATAGTAAACAATAGATTCCCACCGCCAAGGGACTATGTGAGATATCACAATGCGCCTCGCAAAATTTTACGATACAGCATCATAGTCTTTGTTTTGGTTTCTCCACGCGTATGGAAACAACAAACCTGAAGACCTAGGGATTCAATAACTGGCAGATCCTAGAATTTCTTCTGCCTGTTGGGGCGTTCCGACACGGAGCGACTGAAAAGGAATGCAAGGGGCACGCGATCTAAATCGCCAACTGGTTGCTAAGTGTCTGGCAACGCACTTCCTCTCACTGCCCAAGTCTGACACGAGTAGCTGCAGTTGCCGTATGCCAGCGCGGAGGAGAGGGAAGTACTGTTTGTCGCACCCGAGCATCTTCTGAGTACACTTGCCATGTAGTGCAGATTAAAGCTCAGAAAAAAAAATGTCGTGCTCGATCACTTTTACACACGAATGAGGAAATGAAGAAAATTCGGGTGGCATCCCTACACCGAGAGAAACGAACTGCAGGCTGTTTTTAGCAGCCAAGGAGCTGCAACAGACATATACGAAATTCCTTGCTTTTCACAGAATGAGTTAAAATTGCTGCAGTGATGTGGTACAGTTGATTTCTCCCACCATAGCACAGCGTAATACAAACATGAAAGTCAGTCTCTCTCTCTCTCTCTCTCTCTCTCTCTCTCTCTCCCTCTCTCTCTCTCTCTCTCTCTCTCTCTCTCTCTCTCTGAGGTAATAAAGAGCTGGTTTATTTTAGACACACAGCAAATACAGAAAATTATGTCAATAATGAACATCACAATAAGCAGATTCTGGAACTGGCAGATTAGTGAATAACACGGCAAGGAAAGTACATAGTGATTATTGTTCCTTGTAAATCATTTTCGGAACTAACTTTCAAGGTCTGAGTAATTAGTGCTATTGTCCTTCGATTTCTGGCCAACTGCTTGCCGAACTATCTCACAATATTAATCGGCAACACTCTTCCCTTGGAGATTGTTCTCAGCATCTTCGCACGATTCTAATCGGACAGTGATTGACTGGGGATTCCATTCCAAAGAGTGCGCAACAACGACTGAGGTGAACAGTGGTGTGGATGCCTGGTTCATGATTTCATTGATTAGCTGTAGTATCCTACACGCTTGGACATTCAGCTCAGACAAAAGGCTTCGGAACATCTTCATATCTTCCCTTTTCTGGTTGTTTGGCTTAAGACTAAGAAGTGGCGTCAATTTTGGCCTTGCTGATTTCAATAAACTCCATGAAGCAGTGGTCAATACATCAGCTTTACTTCGTGTTCCGAAGAAAGACAGTTCGCAAATCCTTCCAGTTCTCTTTGGATTCACAAAATTAACACCTCTCTCATAACATCTAAAAAAGGAATATAGTGTAGATAACCAGGACATAAATTAACAGACTACTCTTCACATTGTTTTTATTTACAGGTACGTGGCTGCTCATTCTTTTCACTGCACATTGCGCGAGGAAAGACCACAAAAATACTTTGGGATGTTCTACTCAAGGAAATATATATGCTCATCCCAAAAAGAGAGGACTCTATACAAACTGCCGAGCGTGTTTCATCATGGTACTTTTTTCTGTCATTCATTGAATCTTCCAAAATGTGTTGTGCACTGGATGGTAAGCATATCGGAATACTGGTTGGTTACAATTAAACTTTCGTTACGTGAGTCCGACCCCATGAGAAACGCGTTATCGTAGGGCAATGCAAGTTTGTGAAAGCATCTGTAAGGACATGCGGAAGAGAAACAACAAATCGTTGAAAGAAAAATGTTTATTTCCACATGAGAGGGTTCGTATCTGATGATTCTGGCGGTTGCGCAGTGGAACGATCGGCCAATAATTCGGTTTGCTCCTGGGAGAGGCCGGCGGCATTCGGATCACCAAACAGAGCAAGAGCTATGTCACGACAGCTGAATATTCATGGTCCACCGTTCGAAAAGCACTGTGAAGAATTGTGAAAGGTATCCGTACAAACTTCCCATTGCTCACCAACTTTTGCCCAGACATTAGACTTTGCTCTTACGTTTCTTGCAAGGGTTAAGTTGACGACACGTGGCCTCTGAAAATTTTTGAAGTAATGAGGCACATTGGAACAGCGAACTCTCACAACTGTCGCATTTGGGGGCCGTCACTGCCAACGGACGTTCGAGAAATTCCTCTGTACAGTGAACGGGTCATGGCCAAGTGTGGCTTCACAGCACAGCTCATGACTGGTCATCTTATCTTCGAGGAACGTGGTCCCCATGGACGAAGAACATGCTGCGTGAACTGCACACGTTACGACAGTCTGCTTCGCCAACATGTGATCCCTGTTCTACGTGAGATAGGTGCTTTGGACTCAGCCGTTTTGATGGGCGAAGGAGCTCCTCCACACACTGCTCGTGAGATCATTCGGTCACTCCATAAAGCATTTGGAGGAAACCGAATCATCTGCGAATGGCTCCAAACTGCATATCCACCAAGATCACCAGGTTTGAACCCTCTCATGTGGAAATTCAAATGTGTTTCTTTCAGTGGCTGTTTCTCTTCCTCACAAATGTTTCCACGAAGTTTGATTGTCGTACAATCACTCGTTTTTCACGGGGGCCCTACCAGGCACCAAAGTTTAATTATAGCCACCCTGTTGTGCTAATGGAATGCTGCAATGCTGATGGATCATTTACTTTAATCGCGATAGGTTATACTGGATGGAACGGTGTCAGAGGAATATTTCGCGCTTCAGCAGTCAGACACGGAATAACACATGCAGGCCTTCATATTCCATCCTCATCGTGATTAACGTACTATGAACGTCATGACTCTTTTCCCTTTTATTTCGGAGCAGTTGAAGCGTACTCCTTGTCACGCTCCTTAATGAGACTATTCTCTAAAAATGTCTCGATAATGTGAACGGGCATTTGGAATAGCTTCAGAAAAGTTTCAAGTTTTAAACGGTCCAGTACACTACAGGAATCCCGATAGAGTGAATGATATTATCAAACCCATTTGTGTTCTCCACAATTACGTGCACGAACAAGAAGGTGTAGAATACACATCAACATACCTGCAAGAAAATTATGAAACCGATAATCATACTGCAATATTATAAGGAGCTCAAAACGTCTAAACATCCATCGGCAATAGCATTAAGAAACAACGAAGCAAATTACTTTGTAAACCATGTGAATCTCTTCAGTAGAAATGTAACTATTGCACTGAAATGTTCGTTTCACGTTGACTATAATTAAATACTGTCCCATGAACCAAATGAACTGCCGAGACGGGGTGGCCTGCGTGCCTCGACGATACACACAGCCGTGCAATCAAGGCGGAGGGGCGTTGTTCCGAGACCAGGCTAGCGCGTGGTTACTGAAAAGGAGCAGCAGGCCTTCAATACTTGTAGGGGCAATAGTCTGGATGACTGGCTGAGCTGGCCTTGTAACATCAATCAACACGGTTTTCCTGTGCACGTACTGTAAACGGCTGAAAGCAGCGGGAAACTACAGTCTTTGCTTCCGCAGAAGGCAATGAGCTCTATAGTTAAATGAGGACGGCATACTCTCGGGTAAAATATTACAGAGGTAAAATACACTCCTGGAAATGGAAAAAAGAACACATTGACACCGGTGTGTCATACCCACCATACTTGCTCCGGACACTGCGAGAGGGCTGTACAAGCAATGATCACACGCACGGCACAGCGGACACACCAGGAACCGCGGTGTTGGCCGTCGAATGGCGCTAGCTGCGCAGCATTTGTGCACCGCCGCCGTCAGTGTCAGCCAGTTTGCCGTGGCATACGGAGCTCCATCGCAGTCTTTAACACTGGTAGCATGCCGCGACAGCGTGGACGTGAACCGTATGTGCAGTTGCCGGACTTTGAGCGAGGGCGTACAGTGGGCATGCGGGAGGCCGGGTGGACGTACCGCCGAATTGCTCAACACGTGGGGCGTGAGGTCTCCACAGTACATCGATGTTGTCGCCAGTGGTCGGCGGAAGGTGCACGTGCCCGTCGACCTGGGACCGGACCGCAGCGACGCACGGATGCACGCCAAGACCGTAGGATCCTACGCAGTGCCGTAAGGGACCGCACCGCCACTTCCCAGCAAATTAGGGACACTGTTGCTCCTGGGGTATCGGCGAGGACCATTCGCAACCGTCTCCATGAAGCTGGGCTACGGTCCCGCACACCGTTAGGCCGTCTTCCGCTCACGCCCCAACATCGTGCAGCCCGCCTCCAGTGGTGTCGCGACAGGCATGAATGGAGGGACGAATGGAGACGTGTCGTCTTCAGCGATGAGAGTCGCTTCTGCCTTGGTGCCAATGATGGTCGTATGCGTGTTTGGCGCCGTGCAGGTGAGCGCCACAATCAGGACTGCATACGACCGAGGCACACAGGGCCAACACCCGGCATCATGGTGTGGGGAGCGATCTCCTACACTGGCCGTACACCACTGGTGATCGTCGAGGGGACACTGAATAGTGCACGGTACATCCAAACCGTCATCGAACCCATCGTTCTACCATTCCTAGACCGGCAAGGGAACTTGCTGTTCCAACAGGACAATGCACGTCCGCATGTATCCCGTGCCACCCAACGTGCTCTAGAAGGTGTAAGTCAACTACCCTGGCCAGCAAGATCTCCGGATCTGTCCCCCATTGAGCATGTTTGGGACTGGATGAAGCGTCGTCTCACGCGGTCTGCACGTCCAGCACGAACGCTGGTCCAACTGAGGCGCCACGTGGAAATGGCATGGCAAGCCGTTCCACAGGACTACATCCAGCATCTCTACGATCGTCTCCATGGGAGAATAGCAGCCTGCATTGCTGCGAAAGGTGGATATACACTGTACTAGTGCCGACATTGTGCATGCTCTGTTGCCTGTGTCTATGTGCCTGTGGTTCTGTCAGTGTGATCATGTGATGTATCTGACCCCAGGAATGTGTCAATAAAGTTTCCCCTTCCTGGGACAATGAATTCACGGTGTTCTTATTTCAATTTCCAGGAGTGTAGTTCCCCATGCGGAACTCTGGGCGAGGACTACTCAGGAAAAACAAAACTGGAGTTCTACGGATCAGCCCATACAATGTTACATCGCTTAATCGGGTAGATAAGCTAGAAACTTTGAAAAGAGAAATGGATAGGTTAAAGTTACATGTAATACGGATTAGTGAAGTTCGGCCGCAGAATGTACAGGACATCCAGTCGTGCGACTACTGGGTTGTAAATACAAAATCAATTAGTGGCAATGCACGAGTACGTCTAATAATAAATAAGAAAATAGGTATGCGGCTAAGCTACTACGAAAAGCATAGTGAACGCATTATCGTAGACAAGACAGTAACAAAGCCAACACTCACCACAACAGTACAAGTTTACGTACAGAGCTCCGCAAATGACGAGATTGAAAGAATGTTTGACGAGGTAACGAAAATTATTCAAAAGTTAAGGGAGAGGATAATTTTATTGTAACGGATGAGTGAAGTTCAGTAATACGAAAAGCAAGATTTGAAAAAATAGTAGGTGAATACGGACTGGAGGTAAAGAATTAAAGAGGAAGACGCTTGGTAGAATATTGCACAGGGCATAAGCTAATCACTTGCTTTAAGAATCATGGAGGAGACCTGGCGCCACCGGAAAGGTTTACACTGATTATGCAATGGTAAGACAGATTTCAGAAACGAATTTTAAACTTTAAGGCATTTCCAGCGGAGGATATGGACTCTGATCATAATTTATTAGTTATGAACTGCAGATTAAAACTGAAGACTTTTTAAAAAGGTATGAAACTAAGGAGACGGGACCTGGGTAAATTGAAAGAACCAGATGTTACTGAGTTGCGAAGGGTGCATTACGCAGCGATTGAATGAAACATCGGAGAGGTACATAGTAGAAGCCGAATGGAAAGCTCTGAGAGTTGAAATGCGGAAGGTAGCAGAGGATCAAAAAGATGAAAAGATATGGCCTAGCAGAAATCCTTGGGTATCACTGAAAATATTGAATTGATGAAAGGAGAAAATATAAAAATGCAGCGAACGAAGCAGACGAAAGGCAATACAGTTGTAAAAAATAAAAAAAAATGTGACTGACAAGATGTGCAAAATGGTAAAGCAGTAATGGCTCCAAGACAAATATGTCTACTACTACTACTACTACTGCTGCTGCTATTATTTCTTTCCTTTCTCAGACGTTATGTCTGGTTAAAAATGGAAAGTGACGCGGACCTTGATCAAGCGTGACTTCCTTTTAACTGTACGGTATGTGTTACATTGCATTTAGGAACTTTCGCGTAATTGAACATGTATCAATAATTACAGATTTCTGTAGTTGTATATACAAGTTTGGATGTAGCTGTACTGCGTTGATGTACTGGTGGATATTGTGTGGTATGACTCCTGTAGTTGATAGTATAATTGGTATAATGTCAACTTTATCCCGATGCCAGATGTCCTTGACTTCCTCAGCCAGTTGGATATATTTTCAATTTTTTCTCCTGTTTTCTTCTGTATATTTGTTGTATTGGGTATGGATATTTCGATTAGTTGTGTTGATTTCTTCTTTTTATTGGGGAGTATGATGTCAGGTTTGTTATGTGGTGTTGTTTTATCTGTTATAATGGTTCTGTTCCAGCATAATTTGTATTCATCATTCTCCAGTACATTTTGTGGTACATACTTGTATGTGGTAAAATGTTGTTTTATTGGTTTATGTTGTATGGCAAGTTGTTGATCTATTATTTTTGCTACATTGTCATGTCTTCTGGGGTATTCTGTATTTGCTAGTATTGTACATCCGCTTGTTATGTGATCTACTGTTTCTATTTGTTGTTTGCAAAGTCTGCATTTATCTGTTGCGGTATTGGGATCTTTAATAATATGCTTGCTGTAATATCTGGTGTTTATTGTTTGATCCTGTATTGCAATAATGAATCCATCCGTTTCACCGTATATATTGGCTTTTGTTAGGCATGTGTTGGATGCGTCTTGATCGATGTGTGGCTGTGCTAGATGAAACGGGTGCTTGCCATGCAGTGTTTTCTTTTTCCAATTTACTTTCTTCGTATCTGTTGATGTTATGTGATCTAAAGGGTTGTAGAAGTGGTTATGAAATTGCAGAGGTGTAGCCGATGTATTTATATGGGTGATTGCTTTGTGTATTTTGCTAGTTTCTGCTCGTTCTATAAAGAATTTTCTTAAATTGTCTACCTGTCCATAATGTAGGTTTTTTATGTCGATAAATCCCCTTCCTCCTTCCTGCTTAATGTGAATCTTTCTGTTGCTGAATGTATGTGATGTATTCTATATTTGTGGCATTGTGATCGTGTAAGTGTATTGAGTGCTTCTAGGTCTGTGTTACTCCATTTCACTATTGCAAATGAGTAGGTCAATATTGGTATACCATAAGTATTTATAACTTTTGTCTTGTTTCTTGCTGTCAATTCTGTTTTCAGTATTTTTGTTAGTCTTTGTCTATATTTTTCTTTTAGTTCTTCTTTAATATTTGTATTATCTATTCCTATTTTTTGTCTGTATCCTAGATATTTATAGGCATCTGTTTTTTCCATCGCTTCTATGCAGTCGTTGTGGTTATCCAATATGTAATCTTCCTGTTTAGTGTGTTTTCCCTTGACTATGCTATTTTTCTTACATTTGTCTGTTCCAAAAGCCATATTTATATCATTGCTGAATACTTCTGTTATCTTTAGTAATTGGTCGAGATGCTGATTTGTTGCTGCCAGTAGTTTTAGATCATCCATGTATAGCAAATGTGTGATTTTGTGTGGGTATGTTCCAGTAATATCGTATCCATAATTTTTCTTATTTAGCATGTTGGATAGTGGGTTCAGAGCAAGGCAGAACCAGAAAGGACTTAATGAGTCTCCTTGGTATATTCCACGCTTAATCTGTATTGGCTGTGATGTGATATTATTTGAATTTGTTTGGATATTAAGTGTGGTTTTCCAATTTTTCATTACTATGTTTAGGAACTGTATCAATTTAGGATCTACTTTGTATATTTCCAATATTTGTAGTAACCATGAGTGGGGTACACTATCAAAAGCTTTTTGGTAAAAAATGTATGCGTAGTGTAGCGACCTTTGTTTAGTTTTAGCTTGATATATCACCTCTGCATCTATTATCAGTTGCTCTTTACATCCTCGTGCTCCTTTGCAACAGCCTTTTTGTTATTCATTTATAATTTTGTTCTGTGTTTTATGTGTCATTAATTTCTGTGTAATGACTGAAGTTAATATTTAGTATATTGTTGGTAGGCATGTTATGGGGCGATATTTAGCTGGGTTTGCTGTGTCTGCTTGATCTTTAGGTTTCAGACAAGTTATTCCATGTGTAAGTGTATCAGGGAATGTGTATGGGTCTGCAATGTAACTGTTAAATAATTTAGTTAGATGTGAATGTGTTGAGGTGAACTTCTTTAGCCAGAAATTTGCTATTTTATCTTTTCCAGGGGCTTTCCAATTGTAAGTAGAATTAATTGCTTGGGTGACTTCATGTTGCAAAATTATCACTTCAGGCATTTGTGGTATCATCTTGTATGTATCTGTTTCTGCTTGTATCCACCGTGCATGCCTGTTATGTTGTACCAGGTTTGACCATATGTTGCTCCAGAAGTGTTCCATGTCTGTTATGTTTGGTGGATTGTCTATTTTAATGTGTGTGTTATCTATTATCTGGTAAAATTTCTTTTGGTTTATGTTGAATGTTTGGTTTTGTTTCCTTCTATTTTCACTTTTTTTGTATCTTCTAAGTCGTTTGGCCAATGCTTGTAATTTCTGCTTCTTTTCGTCTAATTGCTCTATCGCTTCTTGTTGTGAGATTTTACCTAACCTTTTTCGTTTTTTTCCTGACATTTCATTTCCTATAAATTGTGTTAGCTGTCCGACGTCTTGTCTAAGTTTTTCTATTCTGATCTGTAGCCTGTGCTGCCATGCTGGTTTTGTGGGTTTCTTCTGTGTGTTGGTTGGTTCTGATCTCTGCCTAGTGTGTATATTTAGTGTAGTGAGTGCTCATATATAAACCAGTAGTTGTAACTCTTCCATAGTTGTGTTTTCATTTATTTTGTTGTGTATGATTGTGTTGATAGTTTTTATTGTTGTTTCGACTTGCGGGTTATTTGGCGGTCTATGCAAGAGTGGTCTAATGTCTGTATTTGTGTCTTCGTATTCTATATATGTCAGCTTAAATTTTTCTTCTATGTCTAACATGTGTGTTACTTCGAGTTCTATTTGTGCTTGTTCTGGTGGCTTTTTTAAGATTTCGTTTTCCTCTGATTGTTTAATTGGTGCGTGTTGTTCTTTGTTTGTTTGCTCTGGAATGTTTGAGTCCATTACTGTATTTTCTTCTTCTTCTGATTGCACATTATTTTGTTCCAGTATTTGTTGTACTTGTTGTTTGATGTTTTCTAATTATGACTGGGGTATCCCGTTATTTTTGATTATTACACGGATCTGATCAGCTAGTCGTTGATCTGTTAAAAATTTTAATTCTGGGTGTCTGATAATAAATGTTGTGTATACTTGTCATCTGTATCCAGTTGTGTTGGTTCCTAGGTTTGTTACTTGGTAATAACAGAACATGAGGTGTCGGTTAACTTCATCTGACCATCTCATCCTCTGTCTGTTTTCCTTCTAGGGTGGTTGCAGGAAGCATATCCTGCAAAACACCTCTATTTGGATTTAAATCATTTTCCAGTTGGCTAACAGTGTCGTTACCATTGTGGGCGGGCATAGGGTTCAAACGTCGTCCCCGACCATGACGGCGCTTGTCCGAGGCTTCTTTAGTTCTGCCCTAAACCAACTAATCACACTAAAAGGGGGGTTAGCCCTATTAGTGGTTTGTTCTTTTCGTCGCCTTTTACGACTGGCAGAACATACCGGAGGCCTATTCTTTTCCCGGGCCTCCACGGGGTCTATTATTATTATTATTATTATTATATTATTATTACTACTACTACTATTATTACGTAGTTTTCTGCCTAGTGGCAGGTCCGTGTCGTCGAACAAAGAATTTCTGCCGCCATCTTCTTCCTTCAGTCTGTCGTATTCTTCTTCCATCTATCATGCCATCCACATGTCTAATCATATTCTTCTTCTTCCTCTTCCTCGCGCCGTAATGCCTTTGTATCCTCCCTTCGATGACATGCCGATGGCCCCTCCTCTCTAAGTATGTGTCCGACAAAGCTGGCCTTCCTCTGAATTATATTCAGAATAGTCTTCTCTCCTATTCTTCTCAGTACATCGTCGTTTGTAAACGGATCTGTCCACTTGATCTTCTTTATTCCTCTCCAGCGCCGCATTTCAATACTTTCCACGTAATGTTTCTCCATTTTTCTCGTGGCTTATACCAATGCTCCCTACAGTGCTATGTCCCAGATGTAGCATTTCACCAGTTTCTTCCTTAATACCAAGCCCAACTTGCTGATCAGCAGAGTCCTCTCTTCTTTTTGAATGCCATGGCGATTCTTGTTCCGCGTATTTAAGTCTCCGCAGTTGATTCCCATCTACTTATGAATTTCATCAATTTTGAACAGTTGGTTCTGTCGAAGGCGTTCTGTCAGTCTATAAAGCAAGCGCAAACTACTTCGTTAACAGGCGAAACTCTCTCCGACATCCTCATCATGCCGATGGCGTCTCTGCTTCCTGTTCCTTTCCTACATCCAAACTGCTCGTGTCCATTACTTCTTCAATTTTGTTTTCCAGCCGTGTATTGGGTATTCTTCCATTGATATTCGCCACGTGAGAGTACAGATTACTTCTCCAGTCACTACATTTCTTTGTTATGTTTATAGAAACATGTATAACTAAGGGAAAGACAGATAACGCCTACAGGGAAACTTAAGATGTAGTAGTTAATATATGTTGTAGAGCTATAGTGCCGTAATATGCTTACCGGACGTTTGCGGAGACAGTTTCTTACAAGTGTATGATCTTGCACCTTGATTGTAAAACCGCTTGAAAACGGACTTTCGAACGAACTGGTTGAGGAATAACAAAAGACGCGAAGCTGAGGCGGACTTCACAGCGCCTATGGTTATCTCAATTTGATGAAGAAAAGTTGGACACGAAAGTCAATGACAAAACGTCAAGCTAGAGGAAAATTAAAGGCTCAGAATCTGCTGGTGGATGTCTGTAGTAGCAAGAATCTTCGCCCATCGCAGATGAGTGCCTGTAACCTCGTTTTTGTCAGAGAGTATCGCTTCCTGTCACCTTTCCGGAGCGGAGGCAGCCACTTGCAAGGAGAACACCAGGCCCGCGTGCTGCGGCTACATTGCCGGCGGCCGTTATCGCCGCACTTTGTCCGAGACGGGGCCAAGCCAGAGGTCCAGCGCCAGAGATACCAGGCGCAGACGCACGCGGGCACGTTGACACACAACTACTTCCTATTCTGATGTGCTACGTCAGGGATTGTTACACCATTTCCCACACAGGTTCCACTCGTGCTAATGTAATAACAGCGCTTTAAAATATCTGAATCCAGTAACACATTACACAAAGAAAACTGCGTCGAAATAAATGGTGGAAAATATCCGTCGCGCTCATCATTATCCCTACAGACACAACATACGAACATATTTGTGAGCCCAAAGTCCACAGAACCGCTAATTTACTCTTTCCATCCACAGCAGAAACTTAAGATTCGCATCCTTTTACTTTAGTTGGTGGTTGTGTAAGAGGGCAAGAGAGAGAGAGAGAGAGAGAGAGAGAGAGAGAGAGAGAGAGAGAGAGAGAGAGAGATTGATTGATTGATTGATTAAAATGGGGCTATTATTTATTGACTGGGCCCTACGGTCACAGAAAGGAAATAAAAATAATCCCCCTTTCCGACGAAAGTTTACACAGGTTTGCCTCCTGTATAGCGAATGCCGCAAATTATAATCCTGTCCCTATATTTCCAATCAGGAATTCCTGTCCCTCGCTCACAGATCGCGGTAATTTGACTGAAAACAAGTGAGCTCGCCAACAAGCAGAATCTCTAACAGGTAAAGTCTTGGCTTCGGCCAGGGAATGAACAGTGACACATGCGCCCTGTACTCACAAACTTCTGACGAGAATAACTGCAGAAGAATTTTCGACCAGGAAATTTTTCTGTAACACGCCTGTGTTGGAGTCTGAGGAGGATCAGGAGTAGAGAATTGCTAAGCGACATACGATTTACACAAAAAGTGTCTGATTACCTATTCAAATTCTTTAATATGTTTTAGTTTATGTTAGTCGCATAATATCTTTTCAAGACACAGTCAATTCCGTTCAACTGCTCATCCAAGTCCTCGGCCGTGTTTGACAAAATTACAATGTCACTGGTAGATCGCAAAAGTTTTTAATTCTTCTCTGTGAAGTTTAATTCTGTTTCAAAATTTCTGCTTGGCTTTCTTCACAGCTTTCCTAATGTACACACTGAATAACATTAGGGACACGCTACGAGCATATCTAGCTCCCTTCTCGACTGCGGCTTCTTTTTCATGTCCTTCAACTTTACTGCTGTCTGGTATTTGTAGAAATTTTAAATAAACTTTCGCGCCTTGTATTTTATTCGTGTTGCCTTCACAATTTCTGAGAGTGTAGCCCATGCTGTGGCGAGTTGAAACTGCTATCAGCGCTCCTGCGCCAAGTTCTCCGTCGCTGGGGCCACCCTATACGACTCTTCCGCTATTCACGCACGGCAGCACAAGCTGAGCTCCCGACACACGGCCTTCACGTGAGTGTCGACCTGCGCGCAAGCGCATGCTGCACGTACCACACACGTGCTCGTCGACCTCAGCCAAGTGCACTGTCGCCAATGACGTCACGCAGTACGCTACCACTTTCTCCGGAACTACACCGTCGTTCTTACGCCCCTAGACACGTCACTATGGTCCCTACGAAACACGGAACGAATCAGATCAAATTTTGATTTCTAGAAAATATTCGTCTATTGCGAAGAACGGAGCAGCTTAAAAATGACATAAAATCATTGAGGTTAGGCCGCGAAAATAAACGCTGCCAATAAACACAAACCACTAATATTATTTCGTCTCTAGCTTCCTGTTTCGCAAGCGATTCACCATTAATAATGAACGCCAATATCCTGCACCTACAACAACTCCATCTTCAGATTGAGCTCATACTACTGGTAGTTCAACTCTTAAATTTCGCTTACGGCAAGTATACGGAAAATAATTTTAAAAAAACGCTACCGCTGTCAGGCCCAGAGAGGACTGTGCTGTGTCGACCAGCCGCCGTGTGACTGTCACCCTCTGCCAGACGGCGTCATCGAGATGCGGTATGAAGGAGCGTGGGGTCAGGTCACCGACCCTTCGCCCCCGGCCGTTGTCGGTTTTCCAGACCTTGGAGACGCTACTTCCAATTCAAGCAGCTCCTAAATTGCCATCACGAGACTCAGTGGACCCCTCCCAAGGAGGGAAAGGTCCTTGCAGTGCCGTGAATCGAACCTGGATCCTGCGCATGACAAGTAAACACGCTGATTACTCAGCTACGAAGGCGGACGTGCTTTGTGCAAGCGGTGTGCTTCTAGCAGCTAGCGAGTTGAGATAGAGGCCGTGCGATTTTCTTGTGCAGGTGGTGGCGTACTAATGACACACACGAGCACTGCAACAGCACTCAAGATACTACATAAAAAGGCTGTCTTAAATCTTTAGGGTCACACGCATATGGTAGAGGATTTTAAACTTAGACAAAAGCATTATTAATTATTTATTTGCGTTCTGTGCTACCAGTCACATTTGTCAGTTATTTATAGACCACTGTGACTACCTCCTCCTCCTCATTATTATTATTATTATTATTATTATTATTATTATTATTATTATTATTATTATTACTCAGCCCCCCCCCCCCCCCACCTCACAGACACACACAGATATGGTTTCAGATTGACAACAACTGGCTGGAGAGCGGAGCAGTTATGTGTAGCTCGTGACGTCACTGTTCTGCAAACGCTACGCGATACAAGCAGCATGGTAGTCAAAGTGAAGCTTGCTACAGTACAGAGAAAAGTGTGTCGAAACTGTGACACCCTTCCAAACGACGGACTGTCGCTTACGGATTGTGCAGGACCCGCATTCCTAAGCTTCAGTGGCACTATCAATGGGTAACAGCATGACATAGTAGTTACCTTCCGGTTAAAATCGTAACGAGAAGTGTTTAAACTATGACTTGTTGCAAAATAAGTATGAACTAATCAAAACATATACACCTCTACAACAGGATTGGCCTAAACAATACATTAAAGACGGTGTAAATTGGAGTGATGTCAAATATCAAATTATATAACAGAGTATCCAAGAGGCTCGGTGCAGTACCTGTGGAAAGATGACAATCATCACTAGCAGTAGCAACAGCAGCCATTTCCGCCTCTCCGATTTGTTACTGTCTGCAGCTAAGCGAATCTATGTTACTCCTGCACATTATCACATAACTAGCCTTTTATCCAAGGCATCGCCCACATACGAGTACGGCGCAGATGTTGGACACATCTACATCTGTTCCTCCTCCCCCTCTGTCCATCTCATCCCCCCCCCCCCCCCTCTTTCTGCTAGCCGCGCCTATCACACGTAAATATCCTGCAATGCATTCCAATACTACCTGTACAACACACCACACCAATCGTGCAGTATGGCCTAGATGTCAGATGTTACCAACCCCTTTTCACCCCCCACCCCCCAATTCTATGTCTCACTGACTTGTGGCAAAACTGACATTACGCACTGGTTTTAAGCGTTCTGTTTCAGACACATCGAAGGATTGAAATTCTGAAAAGGCCATTCCACACTTTTTCAAATATGTTTTTTATGTTCATTGATGTATCTTGAGCTCTTCTCAATAAAAAACACTGTTCAGCTGATTTTATGATTTCCTTCTTTGTCTGTACTACTCTCTTTTTGATGTACAGATAAGAAATACAAGTTTGGTCTTACAGTAATTGATTTTCAAGTCTACCATCAGATATTATTTGCTACTTTCTCCCATTACTTGCTCAAGTTTATCTGCAACAGAGGCAAGCAGTGCAAAGTTATCACCAAAATTAAGAGTGTTCAGGTATGCTGCAATGACATACACACCTTTTTCCCAGTTTACAAGTCTGAAAACCATTTCTACCGGAGCTCATAATTCTTTGGACGATATGGAATCTCCATGTCTCTCCCCTCTTTCAATTCAGACTTTGAATTGTTACAATCAAGTCTAGATGTAATTATTCTCGAATAGGTAGAATAAATGCCTTGTTTTCCAAAGGTTGTTAGTAGATATTTATTCGAAACTGAGTCAAAAGCTGACGAAAAATCTATTAATCTCACGCTGGCTGTTCGCAGCCAGTACTCCAAAATCTACTGTCGATCAGTACTTGTAAATGATACGTCGTGCTGTATAGAAATTAGTTGTTGCTTGTTCCTTCGCCTGATTAGAATCCAGTACTTCTCCAGTGCGGTTAGTGGTTTTTTTTAGTGAATATCTTGTGCCTTAGTGAATTGTAGCTGATAGATTTACACAGTTGTTTACGTACTGTTAACTTTGTTGCGAAGCAGAACCAATGCTCCAGTCTAATGAAAGTCTCCCTTCGTAGATATTCTGTAAATAAACGATAGTCCGTAAAACCCATGGTGTCCAAAACATACAACGAAACTCACAAACGTAACAGTATAACGCGTCCATGAACAAATATGCTGAGGCTACTAATAGAATTAGTTAGGGAATATCATAAACAAATTTGATTGCGCGCGCATGCGCACATTAGAAGTTCTTTCGAAATCAGCATCAATATGCACACACAGTGTGCGGATGAAAGAGTAACAGAAGGAAAAAATTGCTTGCCGTGGGAACTCAATACGCACGCCACATAATGTAGCACGTGAAGTGCCTGGAGGATAATCAGGATACGTGCAAAGGCATAACATGGCCATCGCACGAACAACTACTGGGAAGGCACCGCCCGGTACGCGATGAGGCGGCAGCATCAGACGTATGGGGACGCACGCGCGACTAACTGCTTTCAATTAAACAATGAACTGAGATGGTAGGATGCTTAACCCAAGTAAATCGACGCAGCTCGCTCATACGGCCAAAGAACACTGTTGACACTTCACAAAATCTTGCTCCTGCGTAGTAAGAACATTAGTATTCATCCATTTCCCGTAATCGAAAACAGATGAGACTTTAATCGTACGATGCAGGCATTATCAAACAAGAGAAGCTCTGTGAAAATCTTATTTTCCCACGCTCTTCTTTCAGGATGTTTTCTGCTCTGCCGCACTTTTTGGATCCATCCCGGCTTTTTTTCTATTAACCAAGTGCACTGAAAAAATATTGCGATAGCGCGTTATGTTTGATCATGTATTATACTATGTTACACTAAATTTTAAATTTCTAATTTCCTACAACAGAGAGGGCCGTACGTGTAGCATGAATGAACGTCTTTCATTAACTGTTATTTCTCCCCGACGTATGGTAAATATTTTGGCCTTTTCAAGTATTCCGTGGGTGCAAGAATTTTTCTGCAAGGAAACCAGCGTGCGTCAACCTGTTGTCCGATCCTCGCAAATCGAAATGATCCTAACTGTCGTTTTCATGTTTTTCCGCGCAGTTTTCTCCTAATGCAACTTATCTCTATGTCAAAATTTCCGGCATTACACTTTCGGACTTTCAGATACTTAAATCCGATTAAGAACAGCATAACTTACGTATGCAATTATTTTTGCGTTATGTAGTGATGAATATCAGTTGTGGAAGTACCGTTTCTGCAATATTTAGTGGATCTGCTCAATACATTATCATCACTTGTTCTGGGTGAAAGACTGCCACCATTAGCAAAGTACAGGAATAGAACGAAATACTTCAGCTGCCCCCAGCACCTGACAGCCCCGTCACTGCAGCGCATGGAACAATGTTGATACTGCTGCACGAAGGGAAGACTGGCAGTCTAGCGATGACGGAGTGGCAGCTGAAAGCGGTACAGGCGTGTGCATACGGAATGAAACACGGACAGAGAAACAAACATTTACACCTCAGACAAAGGCGCAACAGTTGGCCACAGCGCTCGCACATATCCGGCAGAGATGAAAGAAAGTCGTAACGACTCTTCGCGTGTACAGCATGAATCACAAATTCTATTTCGAATTGGAATCTGATAACATGTAACACAAACAGAAGAAAACACTTCTCAAACATTTGAAAAATTATACTATGCTATGTGCCGGCGAAGCGGACAAAAGTACCATAATCACAACCGGAAAGAGTATGAATATGTTAGGACGTTTTTTTTTAACCCGTTTATTGCATAACCTCATACTCTCCGACGCTTGCTGTTACACGTTTAGTTAATACGTGGTGACCGCAAGTGGTTTATCCAGTAACTTACTTCAAAAGCAGCCCAAGTGTTCTCTCGAAAGATTGTAACAGTCTACCAACGACCAGCACTTACTCTTGGTAGAGATAAACAGGCTGCACGAACAAGAAATTTTCATTATCTCGGCACTCTACTTATTTATTTTTTAAAGACAAACATATCATGTTATCTGACTGAAGCGGCCGAGATTGGCGACGGAACAAATGATCCTTCGGTAGGCACGTTGCGTAACGCACTTACCAGTTAGAACTTTCCACTATAGCACAAGCGTTCGACTGTACTCACCATATTCCAGGTTCCAGGCGAAGGTTGATCACTTCCGGCTCCTCGAACTTATGACCTGCAAAGAGACAAACATTCACTTCGTCATTCCACGAAACAACAGATATCTTTAATGAGAACAGCTACATGTTAACAAATACTAATATAGTTTGTAACAAAGCCAGCTGAAAAATAATTAAAAAACATTAGTATCAGAACCTGGCAAAGAAGACATGGTACAGAAATTTAATAAAGATCGTGTAAATTAAAGACATCCGGATCGACGTGGATTTTTACCGGCAAACTGTTTACGGACACCCACAACATCGATGGCCTCTACCGATAGGGTATCTAGCGAGCACAGTTTCTTGCTTGCCATCAGCAACATGATTCCCGCAAACTTCAGTTTCCTCCATTTAAGTCACAAACACGCAGAGAAAAAATCTTTCTAAACAAGATAATAAAAGAGTGAAGGATACTTGCACTGACAATGAAACTGCACGAAATGTGAAGTTGTAATGTGTTGGTACCTCATAACGGGACATCAGAATGCTCTGAATTTTCACGTATCACCTAAAATAACGTGACCTACGCAAGGTCACGGGCGCAAGATGTGCTTCCCTGCAGCCATGTAATCCGATACTGGTGAAGGAGGCTGGCAGGGAAACAGGTACTCCCGTCACATAGACTTGGAAAGTATAGATGGAAATACGAGTTGTCCACGTACGGGCTGAACGCCATCATACACGGTATGAAACAGATGAGTCCTACCGGGGTAATAAATGTGGCTATCTAAACTCATTAATGAAGGAATTAAATTATTCGCATTAACATTGTAAACTTTGCGAACGACACAGGAATTCAGGTTTGTGGTGATTTTTATCGGTTCTACGACATGCCCGCCAATTTACGCTACAGATAATCAGCAAATGCGAACGAGACAGATGGTTAATAAGCAAGTAAACTTTATTATTTCAAAAGTGATCGCCATAACTTAAAAAAACTTATCCCAGTGTGAAACAAGTCGGTCAATGTCTTCATGGAGAAATGACTGCGATTGCCTACGGAACCCTCATCGTAACTCTTTGTTAGGAGCCAACTGAAGGCCACGAATGTCTTGCTTCAGTGCTGCAAAAATAAAACTGAAGTGGCATGGGGAGAGTCCGAGATTGTATGGAAGATGTGTAAG
Organism: Schistocerca americana; assembly: GCF_021461395.2. Taxonomy (NCBI): domain Eukaryota; kingdom Metazoa; phylum Arthropoda; class Insecta; order Orthoptera; family Acrididae; genus Schistocerca; species Schistocerca americana. The sequence continues at coordinate 131,729,486 of NC_060124.1, forward strand.
GCTTGCCACCGAAACGTCTGCGGCGATGTCCGTCAACATTCCTGAGCGTTTGAACTTTATGGCGCGCTGCGTTTTTTGCGAAGCGTTCACATACCGCTGTGCGTCAATCGTTGCACCGTGTTCCGGAAAATCAATGAGCATCTGGTTGACGGACGATATCATTCTGCCGCAGGATAATGCCCGCCAGCATTGCAAAGTTGTTTCGACTACGCCACATGCGTTTCGCTCAGAAGCCCCTACACATCCTCCACAGAGTCCAGAACTCTCCCCATGCCATTTCCGTACTTTTGGAACCCTGACCTGAGACATGCTTGGGCGTCAATACGCTTCGAGCGAAGAGGTGCACGCCAGGATACAATCACGGTTCCATAGGGAACCTCCGTGAAGGCACTAGCTGACTTGCCTCACAGTGAGATAAATGTTTTAACAGATATGGTGATTACTTCTGAAATAATAAATCGTTTCCATACTTTTCTTCCATCTGTCTCGTTTTCATTTCAATGTCCTTCATACGAAACTGAGGCACATGTTTACAACCAACTGTTTGCCACAACCTCTAATTCTTAAACAACTATCATTTCAAGATCGGAGGGAAATGCCTAACCTCTCGAGGTAAACTAGTTAGAAAATTTGAAGGACTGCTGAATGTCAGGGGACAGAAGTAAGAATCATCTTATGCACCATAATCATAGCATCCGTAGAAACCGAAGAGAAAATTAAATAAATGACTGCTCGTAGAAGGGAGTTCAAATGGCTCAAATGGCTCTGAGCACTACGGGACTTCTGAGGTCATCAGTTCCATTGAACTTAGAACTACTTAAACCTAACTAATCTAAGGACATTATCACACACATCCATGCCCGAGGCAGGATTCTAACCTGCGACCGTAGCAGTCGCGCGGTTCCAGACTGAAGCGCCTAGAACCGCTCGGTCACAACGGCCGGCGCAGAAGGGAGTGTATGCATGTAATATTGAAATTTCGTCGACATTGCACACAGAGGGGGAGGGGGGGTGGGGGTGGGGAGAGGGAGAGAGAGAGAGAGAGAGAGAGAGAGAGAGGGGAGACAGAAAAAGTTAACAAGCTTTGCAGCACCTAAGAGACCACGGAAGCGAAGAACGTATGTAATGTAGCTCTGCCGAAGATTCGAGAACCAAAGCCTGTGCTGGCAATCACACGATCTTTAAATCAGTCGAAGACAGTTTTCAATCAGGTCGATAACAGAAGTGTTTTTGTCCTGCTTTAATTCATATCTGTGAGTATAATGAAAAGAAAGTAGTCTGTGAGGCTACTGTGAAGAGAAGCGGCTCACGCCCCTTATTGAAAAATGGTGTTTATTATGGGTTCGCCTGTTAACTACAGTAATCAAGAATTCTTATAAATTAGTCAGCTCTTCAGCAACGCCATTCACTTTAGAACACACCAGTGTATATGTCAATAACGGATATTGTACATGAGACTAAAAGGTACTCCGATCATGTATTTCGCACGCGATGGATGCGTTGAGGCTAGTCACTTTAGTCTGCTGTGTGGCATAACCGATGAATGCTTACAATAGTGCGCAGTCGATCTAGCGGACGCAAGCATTAAGATAGCAGCCCGACGAAAGTCCAGACGAGCGCACATATTTACCGGCGCAAAGGTCGCGTCGACGAGAGCCAGCGAGCGTCGCATCAGCTCCGGCAGACTCCGAATGGCACATGGGGCGTTTACAACATTACACTCAAAACGAATGCTATCGCGGGCGTAATTTTATCCAGTAACTGCTGCAACCCGAAACATCGGACGCTTACTCATAATTGATGGTCTTTAGAAACACAGTTGCGGTTAAATGTTTTTCAGATAATCGCATGGATGCCCGTTACAGAACTGTATATAATGTATGGCGTGATTACTTGCTTCTTATAAAGGATGTATGTCGTTTTAATTAGGTGCGGACATCAATTACTCTAATTAGTGCAAATAAGGGTGGAGAGTTTTGGGCCCACTCGTCTTGATCGTTTCTGACATTCTGACATTCCATCTCTAAAATATATTCAGTACCGGATCTGAATCCATCAGACGAGTTTCTTCGCATCAGTACTTGTACTGAAGCATATGATTGGCAAAAATCTAACCGCTACAGCAGTCATTCTTTTTTTTTTAATTATTTCTTATTTAACATTTTAGTTTAGAACTCTCGCGAAGTACTTAATCCTATGTAACCCTTATAAATTCATTCGCCCGAGATCTGAATAATTAAAGATGAGGACACAGCCAACGGGAATAGCTAGTAAGTGCGAAATGGCACCTACAATGAGAACAACGGAAATATAATCACAAATTTAAGATTCTTATGCGTTTAAATTCGAAAATTTCCTGCCGGGTACATGTGTGAACAAATTATCTTTGTTGCAATGCACATATGGTCAACTTTATGGCCGTGACCATCCAAAGACAGGTTTGATGAAGCCCTCTCTGCCAGTCTATCCGGTGCTAGTCTTTTCCCCCCTCTACAACTTTTAATCCCTCCCCTTTCCCCACACTTTTACACATTAGCAAATCAACTATTCCTTGAAGTCTTGGGATCTGTCCTAGCGATATCTCTCTTATTTTATTCAAATTGTACCATAAATATCTCTTCTTTCCAGTTTCCTTCAGTACTTCATTAGTTACTCTGTGTACCAAACTATCCTTCAGTATTCATCTGTAACACCACATTTCAAACTACTCACTTCTCTTGTTGTCTGCTTACCGTTCACGTTTTACTTCCGCATAAGGTTGCACTCTCAACAACCACCTTCAGAAATGACTTGGTAACTGAAATTTATATCAGATGTTAACTTTATTCTCTTTTTCGGAAAGATTTTTTCTTGCTGGCACCACTGCGTTCTATATCGTGTCTACTTCAGTTACTTTGCAGTCCTAAAAGCAAAACTCTGCTTCTATTTTAGTGTCACATTCCGTAAGCTAACTCCCTCAGCATCATCATCCTTGTTCTGTTTTTGTTGGTATTAACTTCATAACCTATTTTCAAGACAGCTTCTATTCCGCTTGCCAACGGCCTTGCTGCAGTGGTAACACCGATTGCCGTCTGATTTCCGAAGTTAAGCGTTGTCGGGGGCTAGCACCTGGATGGCTGACCGCCCGAGTCTGCCGAGCGTTGTTGGACTGCGTGGTGCACTCGGCCATTGAGAGGCCAGCTGAGGAGCTAAGTGACTGAGAAGCAGCGGCTCCGGCCACGAAAGCTGACAACGGCTGGGAGAGCGGTGTGCTGTCCACATGCATCTCTACCTCCGCATCCAGACAAGCCCGTCGCTGAGGACGACACGGCGTTCGGTCGTCATCGTTGGGTCTTCCTAGCCCTGTTCGGGAGGAAGGATTCTATTCCGTTTAATTCCTCTTCCAAACCCTTACTGTGACAAATATTGCGCAACTTTTCAAGTCCATTTGAATATTTCGCTTCCTAACGCTGCAGTAACGACTTCTGAAATAAGTTTAACGATCACGACGCAGTATAGCCGATGAAGAGCTCTGTATGCTGAAGCTGTTTTTTAGTTAGACCTCCAACCTTTGCAAGCAATAGCCATGGTTCGCGTTGTCAGAAGATGGAGTAAAAATGCCAGAATGCGCCACATGGACCTCTATAACAACCCTTACTGCCGTTGCTAGTTTTTTTTTCTGCTATGTCTCATCAACAGAGCTTCCAGAAAATCTCGGAGCCAAGGCCAACCAGTTTTGCATCAAAATTCGTATCACACACTAGATTCACTACTGTCACCTTGAACAAAGCACCCGAATTATTGTTGACGTTGTAAACAGTATTGTGTGTCCGTTTGTGAAGCAACATTATTCAGCAGCCACCTTCTTGTGTTTGCTTATTAACGATGCGAATAAATAACTTTTAGCATCTTTGGACCGTATATTACTCACAACCGAGGTTCTGTGACGCGATATACATAACAAGTCTTTCGTTGTAATCATTCTCTACAGCTGTAATGCGCCATGAAAACACTGGGACGAAGCGGCCATTTGGATCCGCTTTAATAATTTTCAGATGTGTTGACCACACTTCATTCTTTCCAAATTCGCCTTACGTGTTTTGACATTCCGAAGGCAATGTTATGCCAATCATAGAAAATTGTTCAATAAATGCATTTATTGTATCTCGTCAACATTCTTGCGAACTTGTTACCCATTACGACAACCTCATATAGTTGAAAGATTCGCTTTCGCTGTGCCAGAAAAGGTGATCTATGGGCGAAATGACCACCTTAGGTGTCTCATTCCCAGGCAGACCAATGGAGCCGAGATATGTCTGCCTTTTCAGCTGGCGACGCCCGTGGAGACGGGACAGGATGCGGAGAATGTTAGGGAACGACATAATATCACCGCCTGGGGACCTTGTCTGTTGTTATTTCGTACTACTTATTGTTACGAACAGTGATTCATGTTTTCCGCTAAGTCGACTTTCCCTAATGGTCTTCCACACCTATATCTCCTCAAGTTCCTGTCTACATATTGCAATTCGTCCGAAGGTTCACTTGTCGAAGCTTACCTGTAACGTAACTTTTGAAACTGTAACTTTAATGCGTCAAGTAATGGAAACTCTGCACATTCATATGCAGGTTTTTCGAACCGTGTGGCTGACCTGCTGACTTGATCAAGGTTGCACAGAAACGTTCGGTAGCGCCAGGGCTGCAATCTTCTTCGAGTTACACAGCAAATTTCATATTTCGTTGGGTACCGTCAAGGACTAAATTGGTGTTGCAGTGACAGTTGTACTTTATCTGTAAATGCTGGTTACGAAATTTTCAAACTTGTCAAACAGTTCATCACCTCGACCATTTCCTTTAGAAATTCAGAACCACAGATAATGAGTGTGTGTGTTCAATTACGACAAGATGAAAATGTATATTCTGACATTCATGCCCAGCAACTTAAAGAAAAATGGCTTTTTACGGTAGCAGTATAAACCAACATTCCCTTGAAAATTTCACTGCAAACGTGAATCGGTAACTGCCCGTTCTCGTTGTTCAGATAAACACGCTCTAAGCTGCCTTACCAAAGAGCGATCATCATCATTACTCAGGTTTCAAAATACCAATACACTGCTATTTACATACTTGACGATAAGCAATTGTTTGATTTTTGTCATCAGAACAATCGTAAACTACAAACACTGCAACATCAGGATCAAATCGATTATTTCAGTGCTCAAGTGGTGGTCATCGACTCACTCTAAATGCAGGATGGAATTGCTTCACACATCGCGTAATACTGCAATTCACGCCAAGATTGGTCTCGATAACGCCATATCAGTACTTCAGTTTTTGTTGATAGCTAAATCTCGCTTCGGGCAGCTTACAGATAAAGCGGAAACGCTTTGATGTGTTTATGAAAGTTGATTTGCTTTTGATGACGTCCGGTAGCGCTTGGTATTCCCCCTAGCAGTTTAACACTACTCTTAAGCTGCAGCTCTGCAACTGAAAATGATCAGCTCTGCACTGCCGCCAAGGCAGCCGCACGCAGCGGCAAACTGCATTCAGGGCAGCCGCCTTATCTTTGCCGTTGTGAAGCTAATGAGGCATTCTAAGCGGTCCCGCGCTCGCTGTCCGCCAGCCTTCCACAGCGGCAGTGGCCAGAATGCCGCCGACGGCACCGCTTTCTGGCCTCCCCGATAACCCCGCTCGAACGGTCGCTCTCCTTGACGTATGCTCCGATACGGCCGTTGAAATCTCTCGAGTAAACAGTCACAGCAAAAACAACGTCTCTCACGATTATCCAAAAAGCGTTCTTTTTTCACTCTTTTTCTCTCTCTTGGGCATGACGTGGAAAATGGCTCAATACGGGACGGCGGAATCCGACGGCCTGGCGAAATGCTCAGCTGGAGGAACCGAACGTCCCCAATAGACCATTGGATTACCAAGAAAACAATAGTTTAATTTTCTTTCCCTGGCATTCATCCCTTATCTTCACGGGAACGGCATTGTAATTTATGGATTTGGCAATACTAGTCGTAGAGAGTGGTCTCCATGTGGCCTCCTTTATACACCAACGGAAAAAATTTCGCAACACCAAGAAATAATTAATGCAGAGTAATGAAATTGCAGGGATTCATTTGTCTAGGTAACGTATTTAAGTGGTCAACACTGCAAGATCACCGTTTAACGTAAGCGGGAGATACGCCGTTGCAAATGTGAAATGCTGGTATATTAATAACACGTGTACCCGCCAGAATGGTGGCTGCATGCATGCAGACGCGCGTGCATTGTGTAGTAAACGTGTCGGATGTAAGTTTGTGGGATGGAGTTTCATGTCTTTTGCACCTGGTCGATCAATACCAGGACTGTTAGTGCAGGTTATGGATGACGCATGAGTTGTTCTCCGATGATGTACCACATGTGCTCGGTTGAAGCCAGATATGGTGATCGAGGAGGTCAAAACAACATGTCGACACGTTGTAGAGCATGTTGGGTTATGGTTCAAATGGCTCTGAGCACTATGGGAGTTAACATCTGAGGACATCGGTCCCCTAGAACTTAGAACTACTTAAACCTAAGGACTTCACACACATCCATGCCCGAAGCAGGATTCGAACCTGCGACCGTAGCAGTCGCGCGGTTGCGGACTGAAGTGCCTGGAACCGCTAGGCCACACAGGCTGGCCATGTTGGGTTAGAAAAGCAGAGTTTGGGTGAGCGGTATCCTGTTGGTAAACACTCTTTGGAATGTTGTTCATGAATGGCAGCACAACAGGTCGATTTATCAGACTGACGTACAAACTGCACTCAGGGTGCGTCCGATAACCACGAGAGTGCCCCTGCTGCCATATGAAATCGCACCCCAGACCATAACTCCAGGTGTAGGTCCAATGTTTGCATTACGCAGACAGGTTGGTTGCAGGCCCTCAACTATCCTCTTCCGAGCACACACACAGCCATCACTGGCAGGAAACACAACAGACCAACACCCGACCCTCCAGTGAGTTCTCGCTTGACACCACTAAAGTCGCAAACGCCAGTATTTAGGGGTCTGTGGAATCCACGCTACAGGCCGTCTGGTTGGATGATTAAAGGGACCAAACTACTAGGTCATCAGTCCCTTTTTCCTCGAACAGGTAGGTCTACATGACAGAACATCAGAACTGGCCTATTGCACAAAACCAAGGGAAAGAACGCCCCAAGGTCTACCAAAGGTCAACGACGGTGACTTAAGGGACAAAGACGAAGAAAGGGAGACAGAGAAAGAAAGCCAGGCGAAGTGCCGCATCTGTGGAGCAGCAGGAAGCCAGCGAAAGCAGAATGCAATGAGAGGACATACATCCTCCTCCCCCCCCCCCCCCCTCACCCATTTACCAGAGGTATTCCACTCAGAAATGGTCTAGGAAAGATTAGCAACACGGACAGGGAATGAGAACCACAGACAGACGTAAGACGAAAAAGTCAGACAACGCGAGAGGGTAAGTTAGTCTAAGTTAGATTAAATAGTGTGTAAGTCTAGAGACCGATGACCTCAGCAGATTGGTTCCATAGAAGCTTACCACAAATTTCCAAACTAAGTGAGGTGTTGATAATGGCGTCTGTCACCTTAAATGCATTCTTAACTAACATCAACTCAGCAAGTCCAGTCTCACAGGGAACCAACACTAACGACCCTTACAGCGTGTATTTAAAGCAAAGGTGATATGCAGCCTCATAGCGCCCGACTGTGTCCCATGTAAAGCAGTAAGTATCGCAGCGGTTAGAATAAATAGGCGACAGTTAAGACTGACAAAAGGTTAAGACTGAAAGAAACGCGTGGCGGGAGGCGGCCCGTCGCCAGTCAGCAGTGGATGCTGCGCACACACGGTGTTTTCTGTACGCCGCACAATGTGCGCCTTAATTTAGCCCGACAGCTATCAGTTAATTGCATCACGAGACGGGCACGCTCTCGAAAGCTGCTGCACTAGCCGGTTTAGGGGAAATGCGCCACTGCTCCAATTCTTGGCTGTATCGCTAGCCTACACTCACCAGCATCTCGGCCTGACAACGAAAAAATAATTAAAGGATGATTCTTGCTTTTATTTTTCAGTATAATCGGCTTTAAAATCAAAACATGTAGTCCAACAGCTTTCCAGTTCAGTTCTTTTAATACTCAGGAGATCAAGATTTGTCTACCGTGCAAAACGAATTTTCTGAGCCTTATCATCATCTTATACGAACCTTCGCCCACTCTATCATTTGCTTGGTTTGGAAATAAAATGCAACGACTGAGCTCCAAATCTGGTAAATATAGTAAAGCACTTAGAACCGAAGGCCATGCAGTTCTGGAAAAACTACCGGAGATTCGTGACGAAGAAGAATTATTTTCTTTCAAAGATTTGAACGTTTGCCAAACGGATGACAATACTGTTCCAATGAAGCTAATCTCTTAGCACGACACAAATAAATAAATAAAACCGGCATTCCCATCACTCCGCGCAAATGGAATAGTTCGGGATTTTTCGCCCTTTTACCTGTCATCCTATGTTTCCACCACCATTTATCTGCTGTGTAATCGTGAATCCTTATTTTATCTACTGTTACCATTCCTCACTGAAAACTCACAGGAGTTGTGATTAACCAAGTGTCAATACACTGAAGAGCCAAAGAAACTAGTACACCTGCCTAATATCGTGTAGGGCCCCTGAGAGTACGCTGAAGTGCTGCATTCGTCGTGGCATGGACTCGACTGATTTCTGAAATACTGCTGGACGGAATTAACACCATGAATCCTGCAGAGTTGTCGATAAATCCGTAAGAGTACAAGAGGGTGGAGATCTCTTCTGAACAGCACGATGCAAGGCATCCCACATATGCTCAATAATGTTCATGTCTGGGGAGTTTGGTGACCAGCGAAAGTCTTTTAAACTCAGAAGAGAGTTCCTGGAGCCACTCTGTAGCCATTCTGGATGAGTCGGGTGTCGCATTGTCCTGCTGGAATTGCTCGAGTCCATATGGATGCACAAAGGACATGAGTGGATGCTGGTGATCAGATACGATGCTTACGTACGCGTCATGTCAGAGTCTTATATAGACGAATCAGCGACCCCGTATCACTCCAACTGCACGCGTCCCACACCATTACCAGAGCCTCCACCAATTTGAACAGTCCCCTGCTGACAAGCGGGTTCCATGGATTCATGAGGTTGTCTCCATACCCGTACACGTCAATCCACTCGATACGGGACTCGTCCGACCGTCATCAACAGTCCAATGTCGGTGTTGACGGGACCAGGCGAGGCGTACAGCTTATTGACATGCAGTCACCAAGGGTACACGATTGAGCCTTCGGCTCCAAAACCCCATATCGATTATGTTCCATTGAGTGGTTCACACGCTGACACTTGTTGATGGCCCAGCACTGAAATCTGCAACCATTTGAGGAAGGTTTGTACTTCTGTCACATTGAACGAGTCTCTTCAGTCGTCGTTGGTCCCGTTCCCGTAGGATCTTTTTCCAGCCGCAGGAATGTTGGAGATTTGATTTTCATGGTACATTCGGAAAGTGGTCATAAGAAAAAATCCCCACTTCATCGCTACCTCGAAGATGCTGTGTCCCATCACTCGTCCGCCGACTGTAACACCACGTTCAGACTCCGTAAAATCTTGATAACCTGCCACTGTAGCAGAAGTAACCGATCTAACGACTGCGCCAGACACTTGTTGTCTTATATTGGGGTTGCCGACCGCAGCGCCGTATTTTGCCTGTTTACATCTCTCTGTATTTGAATACGCTTGCCCACACTAGTTTCTTTGGCGCTTCAGTGTATATCAAAAGAACATTTATTTGAATGCGCTTCTTTCCTATGTCAATCCAAAAATTGGTGTAAAAATCTGGTCCATGGTCTACAGATATCTTACAATTCCAGAGGGAATGTACACATCCAATTGGCCAAAAACGAGTATTAGGATATTAATTTTTCCTATAATTTCGTTGGTTGTCTACGTCTGGATGTCAGAAATAAGCGTATGTTCAGTGGAAGATCGAGCACGTTTAAAATCAGCATCCTGCTGCTGAACTGTCAAAAAAATCCACGACGATTACCTAACCCAACTCTTCCCTCACTTCTGTTACTGCAATTTACATCATGAGTGTCCGTAAATCGATTTTATCAAATTTACACTTAAAGGGAGGACGCACTTTTCGTAAAATATACCAGAGCAAACACAATATTTTCGAGCTGCGGGTGCGAAAATTGCACTTCTCTAAACGTGCTTTTAACATATCTAGTTTACATGAATAATTCATGTTGAGATAGTCGACTCACGATCATCAAATACGGCTGGTCCGCACATCAGCCTAATATTTGTCACATCCTGTACATTTCACTCATCTGTTGATTTCTTAACATTTTGACAGCCGGTATCACCTAATAATCTGCATCCCTTTGAACGTATTAGGCTTTGGACTGTACCTACATAGTCTTCATCTACATCTACGTGATTACTCTTTTGTTCACAATCAACAGCCTGGCAGAGGGTACTATATAGGCTCTAACGATTTGCGTACAATTTTCAACCAATGTAACTGTAATTCTGAACGGGGAAAATTTACATGTATCAATCTTTACGAATCAGATTTTTCTAATTAGTTTCTCCCTCAACGTCTTAAGACGTCTGGGAGTAAAAAACAACAACGCTAACCCTGATTCCAACTACTTAACATTTCACTTGCAAATATTGCTTGCTTAAAGACTAATTTCAGTATATCGGAAAGTCTCTTCAGTTTCCCACCATTGACACATCTTTTCATTTTTCAAATTTGCTACCTATGCAAGATAAAGCGTTATTGCCAAACATTTTGATAGTTCAGCAAATACGTAGAATTTAGGACAACGAAGTTTTCGCGGATATTTCGAGAAGTACACACCCTGTCATTTGCAAGACAAAATTACGGCAAGTCAGCGCTGTATGGTCAGTTGGTTAGCTTTGGTGCTGAATTAACGAATCTATTTCGGCACGGGTTTTTTTTCATGATCAGTACTACCGAGTGGTTATAATTTAATTGCAGCTACTCACAGCCGTCTTGTGTGGGCTGTGAATATCGTATGGCAGCGGACCTTTGTAGATATTCTAACGCGTTAATGCGGAACCGATTTACGCTGTAATAAAACTAGTTCCAATTTTGGCCACCATGAGCAAACCTGGAGCGGCGAATTAAAGAAAGACGCATAGAAATGTTTCCATATGTAATGGATTAGAAACGGGACGCGTGCAGAAAAGTCAAACGAGAGAGAAAGGCATAACGCAGAATTTATCAGTAACAGCCGCTCACACAATTTGTTCAAAATGAGCACCTTTAACGTCGAAACTGTAAATTGGTCGTGCATCGACCCGTTAGGTTATCTACTAAGTTTCGCTGCCATGAGATTATTGGAGCCAACAATGGACCTGCGCGAATAGCTGCACTATAGTTGTAACCATCCGGTATGTGCAGAGACAATTGTGATGGAAAGCCCGTTGTCACCTACCACTGCAAATTTGTTTATGGAAGACTTCGAGGAACGTGCCGTGGATTCGGCGGCTATGAAATCTGTGTGTTTTGGTTTTTTTTATTGGATATGCAAGACTATACTTGGCGTCATGGCAGTGAGAATTTGAACGATTTTTTAGAAGACACGAATACAATCCATCCGAATATTCGTTTCACGATGAGGCTGGAAAAGGATGGTGGCGTGCCTCCCCTTCCTTGGTGTGCTGGTCGTTGATGGTACGTCGGGACATGCAGTTTACAGGAAGCCTACTCACAGTCACTTATCTACAGGCTGCTAGTTGTCACCATCCGGCTCAGCGTGAAGGGGCTTGTCGTGGCTTATAGGGACCACATCATCTCATAGCCTGAGAGTTTGTAAGCCAGTTCGCCCATCCTGAGGTCACCTTTCATCAGAATGGATACAGTGAAAGTTGACTTGTCGACCTATGGTGCACCGGGTTAGTGGTGATAGTACCCAGTTGGCATCAAAGACTGCGCCCTTTTTGCCTTATGCAGCGAACATTTCCAACAGGATTGGTCTTATTTTGAGAAAATATGACGTGAAATGTGTTTTCCGATCTCCACCTATGATTAGTGCCCTTTTTAGGTTCCGTTAAGGATGACCTTAGTTTGCGTCAGGCGGGTTTCTATCGCATTACTTGCAGTTGCGGCATGTCGTATAATGGCCACACTATCAGGATCGTGGTGGAGCGTTGTACTGAGCGTAAGGGTTCAAACACGCTTACATCGGTCGAGCAAATTTGCTACTGCAGAACATTGCCTTGGCACCCCTCATCCCATGGAACATCACACGTACAGTCTCGCGTGCACTTCCAGCTTTTGGCACAGTGTTATTAAGGAGGCAGTTGAAATTAAACTAGCAAGTAACCTTATAATAGAGATGGAGTTTTTTGCTTACATTCCGCGTGGAATCCTGATCTCTTCCTTGCCAAAAAACGAAGAGGTAGAGTTAATGCTACCTCACACGCAGTTTAGTAATTCTCACTATCGATAACTTCTGGCATCGTCATCTTCGTGTTGTTGCGCTAGTGTTTACACACGAAATACTATGGAAACAGAGGTTTTAAACTCCTTTGCACCACGGCGGCGCTTAGTGCAGTTTTACCTTGAAATTGACAGGGGGTGCACCTGTCGAACAGTCGGCGGTTGTCGAACAGTCGGCGGTTGTCGAACAGTCGGCGGTTGTCGAACAGTCGGCGGTTGTCGAACAGTCGGCGGTTGTCGGGGACGTCACCCAGCTACATTCCCGTAAATTATTTGAACACGGGGAATGTATTTTTCTCCTTCCATGTGACTAAGATTAGAACTGCTTCTCTTCATTTCAATAAAGGAAAAAACAAGTAAGTTCCTTGTCACTCCAACACTGTACTACTTTTACTGCAGTTCTCAGCTGAACTCCGTCACAAACATCAGCATTTCCACAAAGATATTGGGAGTGTTTATACGTCACCAAGCGGAAGAGGTACTGGGAAAATCGGTTTACCACATTTGGGAGTCGACGTAAAAGCAGACAAACAGAATTCCACCATGAGTTACGTTTGCCAGTAGTCTATGTGTGAGACGTCGCAGACAGCTCGTACGTTACTTGGCATCTGGCGGTATTTACGTCCCTGATAGAAGTGCCCACAGCAGAATAAGAAGGTTCTCGGAGTGCCGCCAAGAACCGGTGTTCGCGCGGACAGGTCGACGGCCTCGGAGGAATTCCAGCCGGCGGCCATCCGACGCTAGACGGGCTGACCACCAGGCGAGCAAGCCGGAAGACCACTCGTACGTCAACAACACGGCATATTGCCGTCTATCTCTGGCTGCCTTGCCTACTCTTGAAACTTGGCAGGGGGGAGGGGTGGGTGTGGTGGTTGAATATGGAATCGCTACAAGTTGTATCACTAGTTTCGGTGTTTCCACCGTCATTGAGCGTTCAAGTCGTTCCCACGGAGTCTTTCTCAAAAAAAGAAAATAAATCTTTTTCGTACGGTAAGAAATGCTCCACTGCAAAGAAACAACACAAGACACTAAAACCCCAATCTCTGATACTCGCACTAGATGTTTGAGATATTACCCATTTTTTCCTGCTTAGTAATTTTGCTATTGCAAGTCTAGTACACAGAATCGCCACCAGAGTCTTTTTGATTTTAAGTGCACTATGATGAAATTTCACCTTACCTGTCACCTATATGGGAATGATGGAAGGATATAAACTGCTGATTTGCGTAAATGTACAAACTACAGTTAACATTGTAAGTGAAGGAATCGCACGAGTTAATAACGTATCTGTAACAGATGTGTGAATGATGCATTCATTGACTGTGCCGTGGCTGACAATAATGCATTCTTTCTGTTCTGTTGCTCCCAGAGAACGTGAGCTCAACGTTAAAAACGTTTTAGTGGCATGCCAGCACTTTCCATTGACCAAGTTTTACGTAAACACCATTTCGTATCCACTTTAATGGTGGTAACACGCGTCCGTGCAAACTGTTCAGACTGTCACTAAAATGCCTAGTTTCGTACTCTCTTGCCCACATCAATGCGGACAACAAAATTAAATGATAATTCTCATTCATAGCGCAGTCACTGAAGGCATCAATCATACCTCAATTATAAAACTCTTATTCCCTAAATGAGCCATTCTCTAACATACAAGGTTATTGTACGAGATTGCGATAGTAATCGTTCGTAAACACATCTGCCATATTCCGTATTTTGGCCGAAAAATTGTTAGGTCGAGTCACTGAAAGCGGAGGATATAATGGGAGGCTCTCAGCATCGCATTTCGGTGTTAGTGTTTTCTCGTGACACTTATGTTAACATTCATCATTATTTCGGTGTAAGCAGGGTGGTCTACAGCTTTGTTAGCCTCATAGAAAGCTTTTGACAAATTCCACTGGAATACACTCTTTGAAATCCTGAACGTACAAGGGGTAAAACACAACTTGTACAGAAACGAGACGACAGTTAGAGACTCTAAGGGCATAAAGGGAAACAGTGTGTGAGAAGGTCGTGAGACAGGGTTCTAGCCCGATCCAGATGTTATGTACGATCTGTATATTACACAAGCCGTAACGAAAACAAAAGACAGAAATTTGGAGAAGGCCGTCGAATATAAATCTACGTGTCAGGAAGAATTTTTCTGGAGCGTAGCCTTGTACCAAAGTGAAATGTGGACGATAAACAGTTCAGAGAAGAAGATAACAGAAGCTTTGCTACAGAATAATTCTGGAGGATAGATGGATACATGGCTTAACTTATGACTAAGTACTGAACAGAACTGCGGAGAAAAGAAATTTATGGTATAACTTGATTAAAACAAGGAATCGGTTGATTAAAAGAAGGGATCGATAGACAGGATACATTCTGAGACATCAGGGAATCATCAGTTTCGTATTAGAAGGAAGTGTTGAGGTAGTTATTTGGAGATGAATAGGCTTGCTGCATCAAACCAGTCTTTGGACATACGTCACCACCACCACCACCACCACCACCACCACCACCACCAGCCTGTGAACGGCTAAGATTTTAATTTTTCTTTACAGCTTTACTAAATAAAACTGATTAGTGCCGTGGTGCCAAGTGCTTCTAAAGTACGAAAAACTCGCACTGATATACACTGCAGTCATCATCAGACAAAGCTGTCTCAAATCAGCCCGAAACCAGTCATGGCCATGGGCAATAAAGAAATGATTAAACCAAAATATTACTCCATGTGGAGGCTGGGAGCTGCTTTACTAATACCTTATTTTCCGTTTAAAGTAAACCTGTGCAAAAAAGGCCAAAAACAGCGCGGGTTACGTAGCTGTCAATAAGTGTAACTTGTGCAAAATCGCTGCAGTCATTTGAATTTCGAAAAGAAGTGGTTAGGTTATCCTTGCTGATTATCTCGGCCCCGCCTGTGAAACCTCAGTTCACCAATGCACCAAAGCTGCTCTCGATCACTGGCCAACGTAATGGAAGTCGACTTTAGTTTTAACTAGAAAACAACCTTGAGGGAGCAGTTATGAAAGGACTATAGCTCGCCAGACGCTGCTAACATCTTCACACAGAGGCACGGGCGTCCGTGGGAAGGGAGAGGTATAAGAGTGGGAGGAGGGGGCTGGGGGGGGGGGGAGACCGGTGGTAAATGGGGGCATTTGTCCCATCCTAAAATGTAGAGTACAGACACTCTAATCATTTGTAAAATTCTTCCGCATTTCTAAAAATTATTGTCCCTAATTCTATTGCACAGGATACTTAGTAATGCAAACTGTGAAGGAAAATATTGTGGCTACGTTACTGCACATACTTAGTGCGTGTAACGTGGGCGTAAAAAAAAAAAAAAAAAAAAAAAAAAAAAAAAAAAAAAAAAAAAAAAGAGCAAAATGTTAAAGTTTTGTCTGAAACAAGTTTCTTTCAAAGTTATGCAAGAGAGGAGGGATCACATGTGCAACACAGCAACACAAAATTAATTATTCTCAGCAAGCAACGATACGAATGGACTCTAAACTCAACGCGACTATCTACTGCACATTTACTCCCGAATATGTTCGAAAAGATGTCCGTACAGACAAAGACAGTTACGTGTTCGAAATCTTACCGCTATGGAATGTAGCATCTCATTCCGCACAGTTGCGAAGTAATTTTCTATTCGATGCTGTACTTTTACTACATCACAATTTGCAACTCAATATACGAGCTACATGAGAAGGCCCAAAATGTAGAATTCTAAGGCGTCAAGATCCGGAGATCTAGCGAGTCAAACAACCGGTCCTGCACGGCCTGTCCAGTTACCGGGATAAGCAACACAGACACACACTTCCTTGCCTCCCGACTGAAATGTGCAGGGGCAGTGTCGTGCATCCGTCACAAGTTGTGTCCTATAGCGATTGGGACAGCATGACGCAGACCACCCAATCAAGATACTGTCGATACACTCTGCTAGTCAGGCGCTGTATGATAACATGCGGTCGAGTAATTGTGACTGGCCACTATACCACACCAAATGTGCACTACAAAACGATGTTGATATCGGCTTGCAGTAAATACGCGAGGATTCTCATACGCTCACACGTACATGTTAGGAGCGTTTACGATACCTGCACGGGTAAAAAGGCTCTCATCCGTAAACAGTATTCGACGATCGAGCAGCATGGCGCTCGAGTAACCACTGACAAAACTTTTGACGTCTGGAGTAGTCTACAGGTATCTGCTGCTGTACCTTGTGCCGGTGAAATGGATGGAACTGCTGTGTCCGAAGCAGGAGCCCTACACTTGACTGAGGAGCCCTTACAGTGACACTTATACGGTGGGTACTTATGGTCAGATTTTCTGTGGTGTCACCGCCAGACGCCACACTTGCTAGGTGGTAGCCTTTAAATCGGCCGCGGTCCGTTAGTATACGTCGGACCCGCGTGTCGCCACTATCAGTGATTGCAGACCGAGCGCCGCCATACGGCAGGTCTAGAGAGACTTCCTAGCACTCGCCCCAGTTGTACAACCGACTTTGCTAGCGATGGTTCACTGACAAAATACGCTCTCATTTGCCGAGACGATAGTTAGCATAGCCTTCAGCTACGTCGTTTGCTACGACCTAGCAAGGCGCCATTATCAGTTGCTATTGATATTGTAAATAATGTACGGACAAGAGCTACGTTCAACATTAATGGATTAAAGTTAAGTATTCCACCAGTTACCACCTCTTTTTCTAAGTTCTAATATCCTTGTCCTGTTCCAGACCTCACGCCAGCCTGCGTGAGCTAAAGGCGTGCCTTTCGGCTTCCTCTATTCATACGGGTTGGCTCTTCTGCCAATCCTCAACATTTTCATCTGCAATTTCCATGTTGTTTTCAGCACCCACTCCGTCCCACTGAGGCCGACCTACTCGAGGCGCAACACGAGTGCCATATTCCCACAAACGCCTGCTCACAGCTGTGAAACTCTGATAGTTTGGTACTCTTCTGTTTGGAAACATTCCGTATACCGTGCTGCTCGTGCACCACCTTCTGCTGCGCAGTAAAGGAGGTGCATATCCGAGTATTCGGCGCTTGAGTACGCCATCTTACCGTCCACAATGACTACAGTGAAAACTACGTCGTACGTCTGGTGCTGCACTACAACAGCACAATAGAGTACAACGGACCGCACCGAGCACAATAGAGTACAACGGACCGCACGGAAGTCAAGTACGTGTAAACAAAGGCATTTCGTGCCAGAATCATCCGAGCAGTGTAGAAGGGTATATAAATCAGAGTAAGTCGATATCCAGACGAACACGACACGCCAAAAGCCTCTACTGACCACAAATGGTATTATGTATCAGAAATCTGAAATAAATCAATTTCAGACAAAATTTTATTTAACATTTCCCTTTTATTTTGATGCTTGTATTCCACTCACGAAGCATGTACTCCTGGATCATCCAGTGTAACATGGGTTTATATGATTCTCAGGTCGCTCACGAGGAATTCCTTGGCGCGAATTTGGTTTCGTCGCCACGTTGCGGTCAAGGTGGATGCGAATCTTCGTGACGATCAGCTCCAATCTTTCCACAATCGTTTCCTCGCACAGCCCTTAATGAGGAAAAGAAAGGGAGCGTCCAGACACTACGGCGAAACGATTACTGCGCGAATTCCCAACCCCATGTGGACATGGCTCCAGTATACTGCCCACCCAGCATCCGTCCCTAATCTCTCGAGGTCACTTCCTTACCTGCCGCACCACTCAGCGTGGTATTCTACGATTTGTTTACATAACACGGAAAAAAGTTTGGAATTTCAAGGATGAAAAAACGTGTTCTCCAAAAGTCGAAACCTTCCCAAACTCTATGGCGGTGTAAAACGATTCAGTATGCAGTTACAGAGTTACGGATTCTGTAGCCAAGTTGCCATGGCTGCGCGATAATGGGACTAACCGGAAAGACGAGGACCACCTTGGTTCTGTCTTAGGCTTCAGTCGGGAGGCAAGGGAGTGTATGTCAGCGTTGCTTATCCCGGTAACTGGACAGGCCGTGCAGGACCGGTTGTCTGACCCGCTAGATCTCCGCATCTTAACGGCTTTGTATTCTACCTTTTGGGCCTTCTCATGGAGCTCGTATATTTGAGTTGCAAATTGTGATGTGGTACAAGTACAGTTGCGAATTGAAAATGACTGCGCAACTGTGCGGAATTGGCACCAAAAAAAATGTTCAAATGAGTGTGAAATCTTATGGGACTTAATTGCTAAGGTCATCAGTCCCTAAGCTTACACACTATTTAACCTAAATTATCCTAAGGACAAGCACACACACACCCATGCCCGAGGGAGGACTCGAACCTCCACCGGGACCAGCCGCACAGGAATTGGCACCACCGGCTATTTTGATAATTGGTTTGGGAGTATTGGATGTTGGTTGTGAGTTAACTTCACCTAATTAATCCGAAAAATTGCTTTTAAAACACGTTTCGTTCCAGTCCACTTATGCTAGTCGATACTTAAAGAGTAGCATGAAAATAATGTAATAAGTACATAACACAATCAGCTATGAAGTTTTGTAAGCACGCGGTGTTACAGTTTGCATCGATGTTTAATAAAGGTTTTTTGAAGCTTACTTCCCGTTTTTCTATTGTGAGGAGTATTAATATAAGGCATTGTAGATGGTTCTTTCTGTAATATAAATCCGAATTTTCTTAACCAGTTTGATATTTTCCTAGGATTTTTAATGTTCAGTGGCAACTTATTCCTCTAAAATATTTTCGAGATTTTTCTTCAACTCGTTACATAGACTGCATTTAATCACTCGTACATGTAATTTCAGGTCGTTAAACTGAAGACTTAGCAGACACGTTTATTTAATAGTACGAAAATATCGGCTATGGACATGCTAATGAAATATTTCCGTTCTAAAAACAATGGAGCAGATTGGCTATCAACACTTCGAGATGAAACACTTTTGTCTAAATCCAGGAAAATGATGTTCTTCGGGCATGAAACGGCTCACAAGTTCAGCGACTACGTTACATAATACGGCAACGTAAGAATCTTGCCACTCTCCCAACATGACGAGCCCTATAAGAACTCCAGTATCATCCGCTGAAGAGGCTGTAAACCCCAAGATACGAGATACTTTATTCTACCTGAAGACCTCCCTCTTCCGCGGGTGAGCGCATTGTACCAAGAACCGGAAACACTTTGCCCCAGCGCGGAAGCGGAGCTGCTGCTGTAACGGCCACAGCGTCCATTCATATGCGTAATGGTATTTACAAGTGCAGGCAGCGCTCCCGGAATGACAATCAGCCATTGTTCCCGCGCTCTGGCAGCGCACCACCGCATAATTCCACCAGAAAGTCGCAGGTCAGGTTCAGAGCTCGCTTCCGTTTAGGTTTCGACCAGACCCTGAATTACTGCCTGCTTGTACTACGATAGGGAGTCTAACCATATTCTGTTTTCAATACCAGACTTGACAATGCTCTTTTTGAAAAATTATCGTTTGCTTCATACCTTTTGATTAAAAAACAGATCGTTCACTACAAACAATTATTTTTTTATATTTAATAGGATAAATACATTGTGTTATCTGCAATCACAAGTTTTCTTTACACTCTAGCAGGAACTGCACTAGTCGTCGAGCCTAATGCTCTTTCATTCCAAATGTGGCGTCCCTATCAATTCGAAATGTCATATAACGCATGTAAAATTTTCTGCAGTTTGGCCGTAAACAATGAAAGTATAAGGACATCCACATGAGTACTACAAGGAGTCTGTTAAGATTTCGGTTACATGATAAACCACACAAGTCTAAAAGCCGTGGATTCAATGAAGTACCTATGAATGACAAACATTTTGAACTGGAACGATCACAGGGATGATGATGTGGGGAAGGGAAACCAACGATTGCATTTTACACGCAGAATAGTCACAAGGTGCAATGGGTCTACTAAAGAGACTGCTTACACTATACTTCTCTGGCCTCTGCTAAAGTACTGCTGCGCACTATGGGATCCTTAGCAGGCTGGATTTTTCCATTTCGAATTTTCTTCTTTTAGTTCTTTGTGTGTTAATTAGTGTGGCTTTTTATAAATTTATTAGAACGTAAGGTTTTTGGTTATATTCAAATTCGAAATGGTCCAAATAAGGTAGACTAGGATATCGAAGAAGTTCAAATGAGGGCTGTTCGTTCTGTACCGTCCCGAAATAGGGACGGATATGATACGCGAATTGGGATGGCAATCATTGAAACAAAGACGTTTTTCGTTGTGGCGAAATCTTTTCACGAAATTTCAATCTCCAAAGTTCTCCCCCGAATACGACAATACTTTGTTGACCCCTCCTACATAAGGAGAAATAATCATTGAAACGAAATAAGAAAAATCCGAGCTCGCACGGAAAGATTTATTTTTCCCTCACGTTGTTACCGAGTGGAACGGTAGAGAAATAGTGTGAAAGCGGTTAGATGAACCCTCTGACAGGCACTTAAGTGTGAATTCAAGACTTGTCACATAGCTGTAGCTTTCCACGCTACTCTGTACTGTGCAACTCTTTTCGTAACTGGATAACTACTACACCCATCATCCGCTTCAGTCCCTTCGTTGTAATAACGCCTTGTCCTAAATCGATCGCTTTTACCATCTCACATTTAACCTCGAATACCAAACTCACTATTCCTTTATGCTTCAGAACATGTCCTATCAACATATTCATTCTTTAATCAACTTTTGCCATAAATTTCTTTTATCCCCCAACACTATTTAGCGCCTCTTCATTAGTTATCCACCCCACCGACCTAATCTTCTGAATAATTCTGTAGCAACGACATTGCAAAAGCTTCTTTTCACTTCTTGACCATATAGACTTCCGTACAAGGAGATATTCCAAACAAAAGCTTCCAAAACTCTCATCTCACTGAACTGTAAACTCCGAATTTCATCTCTTTGGCTTACTTCACAACATGCTCAATTACAAATCCGACTCTGATTACCTTCAGTCTGGTTTCCGTGCGAGCTGGTGAGCCTTTCGCTCCCTGTATTTTGTACCTTCCACCTTCGGAATTTCGAAAAGCGCATTCGAGTCACTGTTACACGCTTATATAAATACAGACACTGTTCTCTGTGCGTTTCGAACTAGTAGGCTGATATTTTTATCAGAATTTCTCAATTCGAGAAATACTAAACTGTCAAACAATACGGCACTGTACGAGACGTAGCGTTTTATTTACGACAAAACTACAGAAAAGGAAAAGTGGAATTACTATTTCTCAAATGCTTTATAAGCAGGTATAAGGAACATTAGACAGTTTTCTCTCTGTCCAGCCTTGCGACGGACTGTTCATGACTTTCGTTCCACTATTCTATTTCCGAAATCTGAAGTTTCCAATTACAGTAACAGTTTTTTTTTTTCTAGTCGACCGAGTAGAGCACAAAACCCGATTTTGTAAATCACTCGATATTCTGCACTAAGCTATCCCGACCGTAGTCTCTACTGTTAAATATGCGAGAAACAGACCGCATTCGACTTCTATCGACTTTCTCACCCTCAGCACATATTCGAGGCAAACTTAGTTCTAATTGCATGAACAATCCACACCCCATCCACACGTTTGATCATTAACCACGATTCCAGATGGCGCATTACTACTTTCTCTGGGTGTATTAACCCCTAGGCTTCTGATGTTCTAACAACAATCGATTAGATTTTCCTTTGATGATCCTTACATTGTCTTATATCCCACTTGACCTATGATTATTTTCAACGGTCAGTGAGAGGACCACTTCAACGACATTAGTGGGAACATGTTATCAGGTATCAATTTTTCAGACACCTCAAGATAGTAACTCACCGAATATACGACCAGTTCGGTGATAATTTTGAAAAAATTAATTTACAAGCAACACACAAGGAGTGTTCGAAATATACTGTCTTATTTTCACAATTCGGCATTTCTGAACGAGGGTTCATAGTGATACCACATGTGCTGACGTTGTTCTGTACAGAATAAATACAATATCAATGCAGGGGCATTTAAAGTTTATACCCACTGCATTGATAGGGCGGTTAGAGTGCATTCCTGCCCTTAAAGCTAATATCCAGGAGCCGTGATGTTTCTGCCTCGTGGCGTGTTGAGGAAGACTACTACCTCATTCCACTGGGTGGTCTCTCTGTGTGTCTAATGTACCTAGGTAGTGTGGTGCTTGCTGGATTGTCGGTTTGTCGGTATTGGTGCTATAAAATCTCTTGACACCTTAATGGTCGGTAAATTATTTACGAAGTATGAGCACCCACAAAATAACACGGCAATGTCATGCTACTCGAGCAACGTAAGTCTCGGCATTAAAATACCAGAGTTCTATCCTACGTCGTATACGCTCCAAGTAACCTTTCTGACAGCTTGTTCCTGTGGACGTGCACTTTCAGTTCAAAGTTTAAATCTCTCGGTAGTGATTCCTCCTCCCCCCCCCCCCCCCCCAATCCTCTCTCTCACACACACACACACACACACACACACACACACACACACACACACACGGAGAGAGAGAGAGAGAGAGAGAGAGAGAGAGAGAGAGAGAGAGAGAGAGGGGGGGGGGGGGGGGAGTAGCTAGTGCGAGATCCACGAAATTTTCCTTCTGTTTCTCCTGAAGAAGCCAGTTCTCCTAGACGGAACTTTAAGGCAAAGTCACCAGCGCGTCGTCAACAAAGTGTCGTTAACAGAGACTTACAAAGCTATTACGCTAATCGGTGGGAAAGCATCAGACTGAGAACTTTCCTCCTCTAGGCACACTGCACTTGCTCATCTCATGAATACCACACAACGCCTTTGGAAAACCCAACGACACAACATGACGCAACTTGTCTCCAAGCAAGAAGCTTCCAACTTACGGTTGAGTGATGGAGGCGCCCTCTCTAGAGTCGTTCTTCTGGTCCCCGCGGACAGCTGTTACTTAAGAAACGAACTGCTTCGTTCTTAGTTCTCTTCTTAGACTAGTATACGTTCACAGCTTTACATTTAAAACTCAGTCTTGGGAAACCGCTAGAAGTAGCTGGGATGTGGTTCTACCAAAGTACGTTAATGAGAAGACTGCTAAAGCAAACACATCAATGTGACATTCTGTAGCGGCTTATTCATGATTATAGTTTTCGGATGGATCTCACTTTAACATCTTTATAAGCAGATTTATTAGCAAAGTCATATGGCGTTAGTAGTAACAATTGGCAGTTGAGGTAGCCGTAAGGCAGTTAACCCAACCAATTTACTTCCTTTAAAAGTTATTGCTGCTAACGGATGCTGACTTCAGCATTCGGATGAAGGACTGTTACTTTTGCTTGTCAGATGTGTTGGGGCTGTGCCAGTTACGTCTCTGAATACGACGTGTAAACATGCTCCAACTAATCTCTCAACCCAGAAGGGCACTGGTAGATGTCACCTTCCCAGAGATACGGTGAGGCACTGCAACGGGTAGCAAGCGTTGAGCACCTAGAAAGGACTTACCAGCGAGCACCGACATGAGTTCGAATCGGAACCACACGAGGTGGGCTATCGCTGACGAAAGTTCGTATTCGCTGAAACGCATACATGTTTCTTAAACAAAACCTCTCGTCAATCCGGAAGTTGGTTTGAACATCTCAGTTACATGGATAAATGTTTCACCGATGTCATTTCCGTGTCAAATTCGTATGTAATTTCAAGTTTTCGACTACTGTGCCGTCATCAGAAGTCAGCCGTGCGCTACTTGATTTGACTGTCCGAATTATGTTATGAAGACGTCATGAAATCACGGATCTTCTGTGTGTTCACGTCTATAATAGACGAACATTGGTAGCGATGCTTATTACGTTGGTGATGGATAGCTCAGCTTATTTCTTTGCCTACCCCGTCGGTGTTATATCCCGCGTTCCTCAAATCGTTTATATCAGCCGCCCAGTATGTATAAATTCCAAAAACTCTCACACCATCCCCTCTAATTTTCTTCGGTAGTCTAAAAGGGGTTTAATACAGTATCTGCCCAGGTCTTTAGTTACTTTATTTGATACAGTTCCAAAGAAAAGGGACTGCTACTGGCTTTTTATCTTGTGGTGATTCAGTACCTCCGTGTTTTCGTTTCTTAGAGATGGCTAACTTACCGTCTCGTTTCCTGTACTTTTTTCAGATACCTGAACTCTTCACCCATGTTGTCCTTGCCAGAAACAATTTTAGGTCTATGTATCAACGTGTTTAAAACCGCTTTCTGTTTGACTGGGGGGTGATGAAAACACTGCGCACTGATACGTACGTCAGCTTGCGGTAGCTGCCGGTACACAGTGGTCGAGCTGCCAATATGATTCTCGTTAAAACAATAAAAAGGGCAGTCTTACCCCTCCATTACCAGCGGGCATACTAGTCATATCACCAATGACTGGGTGAAGAGTTTCGATACCACCTGGCCAAATCGTAAAGGTGTCTTCAACATAACGAAAGGAGCAGACAGCATGAAGAGAAGCTGAATTTAACGAATTTTCTTCTAAATTCTCAGTAACGAAAACTGCCACTGCAGGGGACAGTAGGGCTAATGTGTCAGTTATTTCATAAAATTTGCCAGCATATAAAATGTAGGTAGTTGTCAAAATACGGCAAAACAATTTGATAGTCTCGAGAGGGAAGAAGGTAACTGATAACTTTAATCTCTCTTCCACAGGTACTTTTGTGAACAATGAGACCACATCCAAACTGATCACAATTTCGTCTGGTTTGAGTCCGATTTCTTTAATGAGATCCACGAAAATTTACGAATTATTAATATGATGTCCTCAGCAACTAACTATTCGCTGTAGTAACTTTGTTGGATACTTCTCTACCCTGCAGATTGAAAAATCTACAGCAGTGATAGTCAACCTGGTCCCTACCGCCCACTAGTGGGCGTTCCAGCTTTCTTGGTGGGCGGTAGGCAATTGAGGTTTCAACACATTTACTTTTGTTTTCGTAAAAATTTGACAAATTATTTGGTAAGTAATTATTAACATGTGCTTTTACTTGCTGTTAATTTTGTCTTATAAATTTTTCAAATTAAATTTACTTCCCTACTTTATAAATTACCACTACTGAGGAAGTGGTGGGCGATTAGAACATTTTTCTAACAGACACAGAGAAGTGGGTGGTAGGTGAAAAGGTTGTCTAGCCCTTGTCTACAGCATTTACCGCAAGTCGGAATGGAACGCCTTCTTTGAACACTTTATGCAAACAATACAGCTTTTGCGGTTTTGGAGGAGGAGGAGGAGATTAGTGTTTAACGTCCTGTCGACCACTAGGTCATTAGAGACGGAGCACAAGCTCGTATTAGGGAAAGATGGGGAGGAAATCAGCTGTGTCCTTTCGAAGGAATCATCCCAGCATTTGCCTGAAGAGGTTTGGGGAAATCACTGAAAACCTAAATCGGAATGGCCGGACGCGGGTTTTAACCTTCTTCCTCTTGAATGCGTTTGCGGATTTGGAGATCGCGTTCGCAGATACTTTATCATGTTGTCTGGAAGGCCAGAATTTTTCAGTACCTTCAGTTATTTACTAGGCGTAGCTCTATTGGAGGGTTTAGTATCCGACAGTGGTTCGAATTTCGCAGCCAACCCGAATAAGGATACACACCTTTCATATCAAGGGCACAGGGAGGAAAATTTTGAATCTGCAGCCGACAATGTCAGCTGCAGCCGCGAGACGAAGCGCCCTCGCATCCCCCCCCCCCCCCCCCTCCGCACTTCACCGTAACTGGCCGAGTATGACTCACGCAACCACGCACGAAAAAGTTATGCCCACTAGCCGACCTATCATCGCTTCAACCTCCGCCCTCGCTTTAGGCGCCAACAGATCGACAATTACCGACATGGGAGCCGATGGAGGTGGAACCACGTCCACTTACTTTGCCACGTCTGCCTCCCAACAACACAGGTGACCCCTCTCACCAAACGATCGGCGACGGTTGAGCATTCTTGGACGGCAAGCCGAATCTTTGTCACAGTTTCAGCTACGGTCGGCACAAACAGAGGGGAGGGCCAAGTATCGCCCTAAAAGCCGTGAATCGGCCGTCATGTCCACAGATATTGGCTAACATTCGACCTGGCCGATCGCGACGAGGAAATGCCCTACAAGCCTTTAGCGTGGGAGTTCCAGCACCTCTCCCCTCCCCTCCCCCTTTCATCGACGAAACTGGCACAGGTTGGGACCTTTCCAGTCCTAAATGCTGATTATCGGAGGAACGGTTTAGTATCTGACAGTGATTTGGATTCCCCGTCCAGCCCAAAGTTCTCGCTATTCTCTGAAGCTTTCGATACGCGCCATTGATAGCAGAGTGACTGACCTCGCCTGCGTTCGTGCTTTTCGATTCGAATCGCTCGCTGGACTATTTGCGCTCACTCTGGACTTCGCTTCAGACTAGGTGTGCACGAACTCCTCTGGTCATTGACCACAGGACCCGCTTGTTTGTTCCACTTGTCTCTACGTCACCGCCAGTGTGAGTGATCATGATCTGTCTCCTATCTATGCAGAGGAGGACACGAAACAGGCGGTATGTCCTCGCCTTGCTGCGAACTGCTTGACTTGCCACTTAGACAAGGAAACAGGTTAGTGCGAAGGAAATGCACTAGGATCGACTGAAACGGTAACCTAAAATTACTGAGCCTCCGAAAGTACTTGTTATTTGGCACTCTTCTGTAAATACATTTCGTTGCATATTTTCTTATTACTAAGCACCAGTAAACTGTCAATCAATGGGCGAGGCATTATAGAAAGTAGCTACATCCTTCACAAAATACATGAAGTCACTTTAACAGCATTATAGCTTACCATATTTACATTTTATACTCGAATTAACACCTGAACTCATTTCACTTTTACTCAATTATTCGTTCAATATGAACAAGTTATTGGTAATTTGATAACAGACTCTACATCGTTGTTCCTAATACCACAAAATAATTGAACATGGTCGCGTCAGATTATGACGGTCAAAAATGTTTATTTACTGCGATTACAATTTCAAATATTATTCATATTCCGCTAGAAATCTCAAATGAAAAAAAAAAACAACGATACGATTGTTAACGGTCAACTCGTAGCATCCGAATGTGAGAAATATGTTCATCAAGGCATTGTTTTCTCTGGTTTTGTGTTTATTCAAGTACTCTATGACTTAGGCGCCGTTCGTACTCTTTGTTTGGAGCAATGCCTGTGAACGTATCTGAATTTGCGATTTCCCGAAGATAGTAATAGCTGCACTCGTAATAAATATAAAAATTAAATTCTTTTGAAAGCCGCAAGAGGTAACGACCACACTGAACAATTATATGAGGGCTGTGGACTCGCCCCACAAAACTACTGAAAAGAATCAAAACTCTGTCGGACTAACACGGAATACGAGTCTGACACCGGAACGTACTCGACTCCGGCTCGTGAAAATAAGGACTGGTGTTTTAATGCTCCCCCAGTTTATGCATGGTACTGTGTCTATATGCTTACTATGTTTCCGCTCTTATGCATGCACGATCTCTACACATCCCCGCAAAGCAGAGAGATGAGACCGGCAGGTTATCACAAGAGATCTCAGACCTACTTTACTAAAACCTTTTGTGCAAAAAGGACAAGGAAACAGAATTCTCTGCATTATATATATATATAGTTCGGCAATTCTCTGGACATTAACTGTTATGTCAAGGTATGTGCCTTATGGGGAAGTCACTAACAACCACATTGTCAGTGCAACAGTCCACAAAACGTAGTAATTTGATGTCTTATTATAGATGCTAGAGAGAAACAATACAAACTTTGGTTTCACGAGACAGGAGCACTTGTTAACGCATTATTATTATTATTAGGGCATTAAATTCAGAGAGAGAGAGAGAGAGAGAGAGAGAGAGAGAGAGAGAGAGAGAGAGAGCGCGCAACGGGGGTGTGGAGGTGTAATATTGGTTGGGGCATTAAATTCTAATATCCCGCATTGGCGAGAATAATTGGAAACGTTTCAATCGTCCAGCTCAATATATCACTACAGAAAGAACAGTGAAAATTTTCCTAAAACACAGGGTGTTCAGAAATTCCAGTTATTAACGTCTAGGACTTTTAGATGGGAGTGAGTACGAATTATTTTGAATAGGAATCCATGTTCGGAAGCGGTGCGGCGGTTTCAGTTCAGATGTTTAAGTCATACACTTCTGCTTGAGGAATTGAATTAGGCGTGATGCAGTACAATTATTAGGTAACAATTGGAAGGAAATGTAGCGAAACATCCATTTATCGCTTAAGCACATTTGTTTGTATTAACACTTACATAAACATTACGTGTTTACATTATTCCAAAACAAAAAAGAACCCAGCATACTGAACGTACAGAGCAGTACTGACGCATTACTACGACGGCTGTATTTGGTGACAAGCAATGTCGTCTCAGACATTGCAACTACGAAGAATTTTCTGATCCACACACTCTATCCTAGCTCGTGTCTCTTCACATGGTTCAAATGGCTCTGAGCACTATGGGACTTAACATCTGAGGTCATCAGTCCCCTAGAACTTAGAACTACTCAAACCTAACTAACCTAAGGACATCACAACACAACACCCAGTCATCACGAGGCAGAGAAAATCCCTGACCTCGTCTCTCTTCAATTTCTAGTGCAGCGACCAGAAGTCGTCCCAGCAGATCATCCTCCGTCTCTACGGGAGTCTCTTCTATCATACTTTGCATATGATCCCATACACGTTAAGTGACATGAGATGACCGTTTAACGTAGTAAGTCATGCTGTCTGCCCTGTTGCATACCAGAGCGAGACTTTCCCTTTCCCTCTACAGACAGGGACGCGTTACACATCTGAACTGAAACCATCCTAGAACGGAAATGGTATACGCTTCCGGACATGCTTTCCTTTTCAAAATATTATGTACTCACTCCCCTCTAAGTCCTAGATGCTTGTAACGGGAATACTCTGTAAATCCATCAAAAAGTGGGCTATTGTGTTCACAGACGTAATCACGAAAGATATTCAGCTGAAAGTAAGGTCGTGAGAGTTTAATAGAAAGGAACGATAGACTATCCAATTCAAATCTCAAATGATGCCCCTTTTCCAAACCTAATTTTCCAAACGAAATCTATAAACCGAACAAAATGTTCTTCGAAACTACGTAGTCCGTCATTTATCAGGAAGCGCCAAAAGCTTAACATGTCGACGCGGTGAAAGACGCCAACTGCATGCAAGCAGTTCAAGTCTGCGCGTATTCCATCGCAACACGTGTTCTGCAGTATTCAAGTTTGCAACACGAAATGGAATTAAAACAAATCCGCTCCTCTGTTTCACGCAGATGACAGTACATAAAAGCCATAGAAAGAAGAGGACAGATTTTATCATCCAATTTGTGGCCTTCATCGATGCTTTCCCTCTCTCCCCGAGCGAGATGACTTCTCGCAAGAACAAAGTGTGCGTGAGGGGAAGCGGTGCACGGTGGAACAATGATAAACAGGAGGTTAAAATGCGTGTAGTGGCTCGAACCCATACAGGAATGTGTATGAGTGGATTTTTCCCTTATTTTATGTAAATAGTTTAGGTTGATAAATTCAATTACACTGAAAATTTATTCAAAGCATCATCGCTTTTTCTTTGTGTTACTGACCAGGTTTTACTGGCGCCACTGAGTAGCCAGGATAGCCACTGAGTAGCCACTGAGCGACGTGGTGCAGAGCCGGTAAGTGAGTACGCTGGAGAGCTGGTTGGATAACTTGTAGCGGCCTGGGGCAAAGAATTTTCGGTGATGGTGGATCAAATCAACGTCTCTGACCGCCATTAACATGGAATCTGTGACGTGAACATCAACAGCTTGATATTTGAAACATATTCTTATGTAGTGTTTGGTATACATAGGGGGCTTGGCCGGACCGGTCTATGGAACTTGTATGCATTACCTGATGATGTGTATCTCTTATAGCAAGAAGTGAAGATTCCTCTTATTTGCGAGGTCATAATTCACGACAGGAAGCCGATACTGACTTTCGACACTACTGAATAATCGTAGTTGTACCATTTCTCTGGATCAAACGCAACATCAAGGTTAACATCCTGGCACGATTAGTTTTGTCACCAGGACGCAAAGCAACGTGTCTCTCTTGACAAATTTTAGAAGATAGATTCTCCTCCTCGTCTACTACCACCACCACCACCACCACCACCACCACCACCACCTCCATCTGAGCGGAAAGTGGAAGTACCAAAACGAAGACGCAGCAGTGAAATATTCTGTCAAAGTAGTGCGAGCTTTCCTGGAACAAGGCGTCCGATGCGTGTACGCAAACACGCCATCATCACGGCTGGCTCATTAGGCGTGGAGCCACCTGCGCCTACTTGCGTTCCGGCGCTGGCGCCTGCGCCTGCGGCGCTCCGGAGCGGCACGCTTGTCAGGCAGCCCGCGCGTCACGGCTTCACCGTGGCCATCGCACCACCAATTACGCCGACTCGTCCTTTCTGCAGGGGAGGAATTACTAACACATCAGACCATCTCTCTGGTCTAGAGGCTAGCTGGTCCCGAGTTCTGTTCCCGCGTCCACTCAGTCTCGTGAGGCCAGATGAAATGTTTGTGTTAATAAGCAGCAAAGCCGTCTATGTGGCGTCAAGCAGACAGGCTTGTGCCACACGGTTGCTAGAAAAAGTGGTCACCTGTTGTCCAAAAAGTCTTACTTATTGACGCGTTTCGGGCCAGGCCACCATCAAAAAGGAAAGTCTTCGTACACAGACGCACCTAATGTCACATTATTTAATTATTTTATCTGTCCCCCACTAGCTACCATCACACGTACAATAGCATACTACACATTACGCGCTACTTTCATATTCACAATTTCCAGAGTTATGAAGGACCATTCCTCCCCTTCACCTTGTATTGTGTTGGAAATGGGGACTAGAAACGACGGAGAGGTTTCTCGTCTCCGCCGTAGCCCTCAGTGGTGCACAACCCCACAACAGGCTACAGCAGTCCACTCACCCCACCGCCGCCCCACACCGAACCCACAGTTATTGTGCGGTTCGGCCTCCAGAGAACCCTCCCGGGAACGTCACCTACCAGACGAGTGAAACCTCACTGTTTGCGTGGTAGAGTAATGATGGTGTACGCGTACGTGGTGACTGTGTGCACACACCAATCGACGACATACTGTAACTGAGACGGAATAAGGAAAACCAGCCCGCATTCGCCGAGGCAGATGAAAAACCGCCTTAAAAAGCATCCACAGACTGGTCGGTATACCGGACCTCGACACTAATCCGGCGGGCGGGCGGGTTCGTGCCAGGGACCGGCAGGCCTTCCCGTCCGACAAGCAGTGTGTTAGACCGCACGGCTAACCGGGCGGCCTCTTCACCTCGCTCAGCGCGTCTTAACTCTCCTTCGCAGCTCACTTGTGAAAACAGTTTTAGAAATATCATATACGCTTCTTGGGCACAAATGAGTTTTCGTAATGAGATCTTCTAGTGACCTTGAGCTTACTGTAAATTAGACAAATAACGTATGTTGCTTTAACTTGAGACGTGTCCTATATTTACACATTTTATTGAGAAAGTGGATTGTATAGGCAGCACATGGTTAACTGTCTTAGCGAAGAGGGTAAATAAGGCACACGGCTGTGTACACACGAAGTCTCTAGGAATAATAATCGTTTATTATAGGTATTGGAAGGAAGCTATGATGCGATCAAATAAAACTTGGAGGTTTAGAGATTAGGTGCTTCCTTTATTGCTGTTCTGTACGTCAGTCGATGAACAAAGTGATCCTTTAAGGATTCTTCTTTTCATTTGTCTGTCTGTCTGTCTGTCTGTCAAGAACCCTTTTCTCAGAAACGGGTACATGTTATCAAGTTTAAATTTGTTACATATTAAAAGCTAACGGCCCCTGTACAAATTTAAGCTTCTATTTCAATGCAGTCAAAAGATACGGCTATTTACATCACATATTTTGCCATCATAGAAGTATCGATAATGATAAAACGCAAAAGTTGCCAAAATTATCAAAATAAAGTTTGTGCGGAACCCTCGGTGCGACAGTCCTACTCGCACTTATCCAGATTTTCTGTCTGCACTGAACGGTACTATAAGATCCCGAAAAGAAACTATGCTCCTCTAGACATCAAAACAGAAAATTAAAATCTATGCATTTCGCAATTCATGTAATCATCCATGACAGAAATTAAGCAGCAGAAAGCAATGAGTAATTTATAAATTTTATCACTAGGGCCTTTTCGAGTAACCATAGGCCTATGGTGTCAAGGTAACTGGCAAAATTTCACGTAATACGATATCGTAAAAAAATGATCTACCAAATCTTCGATACAAGACCCCAAAACAAGTCATCTGCTCATGTCCTGAGTGGAAAAAGCTGTTTGGTCACATGATGGGGGAGCTGGAGAAGATTATCTACACTTAACCTCCAAGTCAAAAAAAATTACCATTACCTCCTGTATTTGTCTGTAGTAGATTACAAAAGTTGTGATATATTTATCAGGACGTTCTAACGAGGTAATCTTTTGTGTCAGAATAGCAATGGCTGCAGATTTCTTGATACTGGCGCTCGCTTGTGGGCCACTGCCCTAAACTAAGGCATATGGTGTGGTGAGTGTAAAAATCAAGGCAACGCGTGTGGTCTGTGGTCTTGCACGCAGGGCCCGTAGACAGCAGAATCGGCAGCGTCAATATCAGGAGACCTCTGGCTGCCTAGGGAGCAGAGGTCGTCAACTTCCAGATAAGCCAGAGTCTTGCCTCAAGTAATCAGCATGGAGTTACTAACCAACACACAATGAGCAAGCTATCTCACTGGATCTAAGTTAACACCACTCGCTTTTCGTATTTAACATTTCCTGCGCTGACGCTGTCACAGTATCTTATTTCTGCGTGCAATTAAACAACGTTCTCGCAGTTTGAGAACAATACTGCTCCACAAGTTAAGAGCTCCAAAATTTACAGTATACGTTGACCGAAAAGATATCAGTTACAGGGAAACGGCTAACAACTACTCATTCCACCAAATGACTGTTTCCTGTCATACATTGTAGGAACTGTCCGCTCAGTAATCAGTTATTCCAACTTATGCTAAACCAATGCGCTTGCTGATTTATATGCAAAATGTATTGTTTTCGTAAATGTGTATTCTTCCTACAGAGTCGGAAGTATTTACTATTTGATCGATTTCTGTCGTAACAATAACCACCCTTACAATGTGTTGGTCCAATAGTTGTTTATTACTTCGCGTTCAAATACACGAGAAGTAGTAGTTCCAGTTTTGACGTTGAATGTAATTGAACACGCAAGGGCTGACTCTACTGTCTTCCCGCTAATATGATTGCTTTGACGACCTAGACTGAGACTACTTCATTGCAAAGCACTGCCGCGCTGTACAATGAACTCTGGGCTACGAAAGATCTTTGCTACCCTCATTTCCTCAAATAACGTGCAAAAATAAACAATAGATTAAGGTATTGAATTACTTTGTGCGTTTTGTTGTTAGCGTCTTACCTACTACGCAACACAGTGACAAATTTTACATTTGAAATAACAAGGTATGTTCTAACTCAAGAACATGTATGGAGTTCGCCTGCCATGTTCACTAAATGTTACGAGACAACCAAGATATGAGTATCATTGGGAAATAACACAGACTGGCTCAAGAAAACATTGCGTAAGACAGAATCGCGTCTCCAAAATATGAACCCAGCAAACTGGGAAACTTAATGTTCTCCCAAGGCACTACAGAGCCTTTTCTACTTAAACGTGTCAATGATGCTTCTAAAATTAATTTATGAGAGATCGATTTGGAAACAAAAGTAATTATAAAAATTAAGAGAAGACCAGTTATGAAAAACACTGACAGTTTCATCTCCAGGGAGCTCTACTGGTGGCGGAATGAAATTAAGTATGAGGTTGATCTCTCTCAGAGTCCAATATCCTTCTACTGGAAGCTGCCTCCAGGAATAGAGCCTACCACCAGTGAACGGCATCGACGCCTCTTGTCTCCAATGGAATCCGTGTCTAGATAACCAAACAAGCCTCCACACTGGGTCTGCTGTTTTACAGCGTTTTATGGATAAATTCTGGGCTTCCGGCAACGCTGTGTCTATACGCCTATCATACACACTCAAAGAGATCCAGTTTAACAACTTGCATTTATCGCTACCAAATGGCAATCCACTACTTTCTCTGCTAGATTGTCCTTAATTAGGATGTAGACCATCTCGAATACCTAACGACGTAAGAGCAAATAACCTACATATATTTGGGAAAATGTAATAGTTATTATGGCAATGACAAACAAAGGTTGTTACTAGGAAGGGACCTGCTAGAGGTGGTACGCCCTTGTCTTCCTCCGACCTATGAAGTGCCCTACCCAGCTACAAAGAGTGGTACTTACAGTGTAGCATGGAATTCGAACCACAATGCAATTAGGGAATTTCTCACATAAACGAAAGATGGCGGAGCTCAAAGCAACAAAAGACGAAAGAAAACATCTTGGGATCGACTGGGAATCGATCCGTGGATCTGCCACTTACCCATTTAGCCACCCAAAGCACTAGTCTGGATTGGAAGAAAAGTTGCACCGTTCGCAAGGAAGAGAGAGAGCCATTGTGACCAAATGACTGTTCGAATCCACCGAATTCGTGCGTGCCGGTCACTTGAAGCGTTATCTTAAGCGAACTTTGAGGTGTGTCCAGACGGTTTCGGGGACGTTTCCCCGCTGCCCTCAAGGTGTCCTTGCCTGAGCTGCGCCCTCGTGCTGGCTGGCGGGCTTACCTGGCGCGGTGTGACGTGCGTGGCCGGCGCCGTCGTCTGCTGGCTGCCGTCTGCTGGCGACTGAGGCCGCCCGTGGCGACTGCAGACCACGCCGCGCCGCCCCGCTTATCGCTCCAGCCTGCTCGACCCGGCCGGGCCCGCAGCAGCCACGCCGCCTTATCACGCGCACCCTCCCGCCAACACACACGTCACGACACGACACGACAAGAAGCAGCTATCGAACCGGCGCCAGTGTCTCAAAATATGAAGACACTTGTCGAATGCGGAAACCCAGCCAAGTGCCAGACCGTAAAATACACTACTGGTCATTAAAATTGCTACACCAAGAAGAAATGCAGATGATAACCGGGTATTCATTGCACAAATATACTAACTGACATGTGATTATATTTCCACGCAATTTGGGTGCATATATCCAGAGAAATCAGTACCCAGAACAACCACCTCTGGCCGTAATAACGGCCTTGACACGCCTGGGCATTGAGTCAAACACAGCTTGGATGGCGTGTACAGGTACAGCTGCCCGTGCAGCTTCAACACGATACGACAGTTCATCAAGAGTAGTGGCTGGCGTATTGTGACGAGCCAGTTGCTCGGCCATCATTGACCAAACGTCTTTAATTGGTGAGACATCTGGAGAATGTGCTGGCCAGAGCAGCAGTCGAACATTTCCTGTATCCAGAAAGGCCCGTACAGGACTTGCAACATACGGTCGTGCATTATGCTGCTGAAATGTAGGGTTTCGCAGGGATCGAATGAAGGGTAGGGCCACGGGTCGTAACACATCTGAAATGTAACGTCCACTGTACAAAGTGCCGTCAATACGAACAAGAGGTGACCGAGACGTGTAACCACTGGCACCCCATACCATCACGCCGGGTGATACGCCAGTATGGCGATGACGAATACACGCTTCCAATGTGCTTTCACCGCTATGTCGACAAACACGGATGCGACCATCATGATGCTGTAAACAGAACCTGGATTCATCCGAAAAAATGACGTTTTGCCATTCGTGCACCCAGGTTCGTCGTTGATACACCATCGCAGGCGCTCCTGTCTGTGATGCAGCGTCAAGGGTAACCGCAGCCATGGTCTCCGAGCTGATAGTCCATGCTGCTGCAAACGTCGTCGAACTGTTCGTGCAGATGGTTGTCGTCTTGCAAACGTCCCCATCTGTTGACTCAAGGATCGAGACGTGGCCATGCGGATAAGATGCCCGTCATCTCGACTGCTAGTGATACGAGGCCGTTGGGATCCAGCACGGCGTTCCGAATTACCCACCTGAACCCACCGATTCCATATTCTGCTAACAGTCATTGGATCTCGACCAACGCGAGCAGCAAGGTCGCGATACGATAAACCGCAATCGCGATAGGCTACAATCCGACCTTTATCAAAGTCGGGAACGTGATGGTACGCATTTCTCCTCTTTACACGAGGCATCACAACAACGTTTCACCATGCAACGCCGGTCAACTGCTGTTTGTGTATGAGAAATCGGTTGTAAACTTTCCTCATGTCAGCACGTTGTAGGTATCGCCGCTGGCGCGAACCTTGTGTGAGTGCTATGAAAAGCTAATCATTTGCATATCACAGCATCTTCTTCCTGACGGTTAAATTTCGCGTCTGTATCACGTCATTTTTGTGGTGTAGCAATTTTAATGGCCTGTAGTGTATTTGTAATCTGGAATTCCTCATAACCTGGATATGGCTATAATCCTCAACCCCAATGTTATTCACAATGGAACCTAACGCATTAGGACAAATCCTTAGAAAGAAAACAGCTTCGTTCTCAGCGTTTTTCGTTGTTGTCATCAGTCTCATAAGTGGTTTCGTGCGGTACGCCACAGCATCCCTCTTACGTGCCAAACTGTTCATCTCAGACTGTCGTTCACACCCGAACATCCTCAATTATTTGTTCTTCCTTTAGAGCTCTTATCCTCTGCAGTTCTCTCTAGTAACACTGTAGTTAGTTCCTCTCATCCTGTCCCTCCTACTGTTTCCCACATACTCCTTTTCCCGTTCATTCTGCGGAAACTTTGTTTCTTATCAGTCTAATTCTCAGCACTCTTCTAGGAGACCAAAAATCAAACACTTCGATTCTCATCCTTCCCGGTCATTCTCTGCCCACTATTCATTTCCACACAATGCTGCGCTCTAAAAGTACATTTTCAAAAAATTGTTCCTCAAAAGAAGGCCTATATTTTACATTTTACTCCTTTTGAGATCAAAGCTCTCATTGCCTGTGTGCTACGCTCCCTTTTAGGTCTTTGCTTCACCTGGCACGTGGTATTTTGCTTCCAAGATAGCAGAATTCGCTCACCTCGTCTATTTCGTGGTCTGTCGCTAATCTCCGTTTTGCTACTCCTCACTACTTTAGTATTTCTTCGCTTTATTCTCAATCCATATTTTGTGCTCATTACACAGTGTCCGCCCCCGGTAGATGAGTAGTCAGCGAGACAGAATGTCAATCGTAAGGGCCCGGGTTCGATTTCCGGCTGGGTAGGAGATTTTCTCCGCTCGGGGACTGGGTGTTGTGTTGTCCTAATCATCATCATTTCATTCCCATCGACGCGCAAGTTGCCGAAGTGGCGCCAAATCGAAAGACTTGCACTCGCCGAACGGTCTACCCGACTGGAGGCCCTAGTCACACGACATATTTTTTTATATTACACAGTCATTCCACACAACAGGCACCTTATTCTTTCTCACTTTCATAGATGGCCCCAGGGTTGTCAACGAATCTGACCACAGATATCTTTTGTGTCAGATTAACCCCAAGCTTTAACCTTTTTCTGTTCCCGTAATTGCTTCAGCCATGCACCTACATCCCCGTCTGAAGTCCTAATTTTTATATTGCATTTCATTCTAAGCTGTGATTAATAATTACCGACTCAAAAAGCTTGATGTTACTGTGGCATCGAATGATACATCACCTGAAGAACTACAAAATGATTGAGACTTATACAAATGTCGGCGATGTGATTCGGTCCCTAAAAGGGTTAACAAATATCGCGCGTAAATCAGAGTATAATGATAAAAACGTTTTGCAAGCAGCAAGTAACCAGTATCTATTATCATGACTTACTTCCCCCTTTGATACAGTCCTAGAATGTTCTTATTAGTAAACATGTTTTGTTTCCGTGTTTTAGCAATTTGCAAAAATGGCTCTAAGCACTATCGGACTTAACGTGTGAGGTCATCAGTCCCCTAGACTTAGAACTAAGTAATCCTAACTAACCTACGGACGTCACACACATCCATGCCCGAGGCAGGATCCGAACCTGCGACTGTAGCAGCAGCGCGGTTCCGGACTGAAGCGCCTAGAACCGCTCGGCCACAGAGGCCGGCGCTAAATGGATCCACTCCAAAATATTCCAACGCAATTAACATTGATAACACTGTGCATTTAATATATGCCGTTAATGAATAAACGGTCATTTATTTGCAGTAACACCCCGTGCCACCTAAAGGTTTCACTTGCACCCCAGAGACGCTACTACTCCAGCTTGCACTCCACAGACGCTATTGCTCCAGATTATATTAATGTATTTTAAGCAGTTTCAACTAATGCTATCTGTTGCAAATGAACATTGCCCAGTGCGCGGCACGCTCTATAATCACCGGAGTGACTGTCAACGATGGAAGACGCTCCCCAGCGATAGTGAACCGAGGTTCAGTGCATGGTCGTTTGCTTCTTCCGCATCGCCAAACGCTCTGAAGTAATATATCCGCAATAGGTACCGGGAGGGGGGGGGGGGGGGAGCAGCAGTAGTAGTTGTCGTGGTCTTCAGTCCGAATAACTACTGTAACCTACATTCATTTGTGTCTGCTAACGATATTCAAAAGTCTCGGTCTTCCTCCACTATTTTTAACCCCCACACTTACTTCCACTATCGCTCTGACAGTTCCTTGATGCCTCAGGATGTGTCCCTATCAACTGATCCTTTTATTTAAGTTTTGCTATATTTTTTTCCTCTGTTCGCATCAGTGCCTCGTTAGTTACTGCATCTACTTATCTAATCTTAACTATTCTTCTAACACCACACTGTGAAAGTTTGTACTAGGTAGAAGGCAATATTTACGCAATAATGTCCTTATGCGATATGAGACTGACAGAGTACAATCACCGCTTAACTCATACGGGAATGCTTCGACATGATTAACAGGCTGCTCTGAACAAGGTCAGTCACATGGAGGCTTGTACAGCTACTGGGTGGGTATGACAGAGACGATGGCCGAGGTGAAAACTGAGGCACTACCCTTCATCTAAGATCAACACAGAAGACAATGAGTAGTAAGAGGTGGCTGCAAACACTGAATCATTGTATGAATAACAACAGATAACTGGGTAAAAACTGATGAGCACCAAATGGCATTTTCTCTCAGTATTCTGAGGCTGAAAGCGCCACTTTTGAATTTCGAACATTCTTTGGTTATTTTTCGATCTAGTTAGGGAGCAAAGAGACAACTGAAATTTTGTTCGATTCAGTCCTAACTCTCGTGATTCGCTACAACTACGTGCCAACTGTATCAAATACTGTTTTGAATTCAGACGGTCACGAGACTTACCTTATTTTTGGTAACATAAGACACATCAAAAGGCTTCGACAACACATAAGACTAGCTGCGGTACAGACAATGTTCTGTGACCTCGAGTACCCGTCACTACGTAATATGTCTTTGTTTCGGTATCACAGAAGATGTAGGCTCTGACAAGGGAACCCTCCCATCGCACCCCCCTCGGATTTAGTTATAAGCTGGAACAGTGTATAGGCCTTGAAAAACTGAACACAGATCAATCGAGAAAACAGGAAGAAGTTGTGTGGAACTATGAAAAAAATAAGCAAAATATACAAACTGAGTAGTCCATGTGCAAGATAGGCAACATCAAGGACATGGCGAACTCAGGAGCGCCGTGGTCCCGTGGTTAGCGTGAGCAGCTGCGGAGTGAGAGGTTCTTGGTTCAAGTCTTCCCTCGGGTGAAATAATTTTATTCTTTATTTTCGTAAAGTTGTGATCTGTCCGTTCGTTCATTGACGTCTCTGTTCACTGTAATAAGTTTAGTGTCTGTGTTTTGCGACCGCACCGAAAACCGTGCGATGAGTAGACGAAAGGACGTGCCTCTCCAATGGGAACCGAAAACATTTGATCGCAAGGTCATAGGTCAACCGATTCCTCGACAGGAAAACACGTCTGATATATTCTATACGAGACTGGTGACGGCATGTGCGTCACATGACAGGAAAATGTTGTCGACCCACCTAACTTGTACACTTGGCAAATGGGTAAATGGGTAAAAAAAGATTCTTCTACCTTGCCCGATTTAGGTTTTCTTGTGGATGTGATAATCACTCCCAAAAAAGTGATGAAAACATAGGAGTTAGTCACATAAACTGCAACAAATGAATGCAACAGTTTCGCAGTCGCACAGTTTTCCTTGTGCTCTGTCAAAACATATGTTTTTACCGTTTTCAATTTTTTCCGCGTGTAGACCGTCAAATCCTGAATATGTCCATGCAAATCTGAACATGTCCTGGAATTTTGGAGAGCGAAGTTGATTTTGTGTAAGTGCTTGAACTTTGATAATTGTCTGAAAATAAAAAATTAAAATTTTCGCTGCCTGGAAAACTTGAACCAAGGACCTTTTGTTCTGCAGCTGCTCACGCTAACCACGGGACCACGGCGTTGTTGAGTCAATACACACATTTATATTGCATATGTTGCACATGGACTACTCAGTTTGTATATTTTGCTTATTTTTTTCATAGTTCCACACAATTTCTTCCTGTTTTCTCGATTAATCTGTGTACAGTTTTTCATGGCCTATTCACTGTGCCACCTTATAACTAGATCTGAGGGGGGTGCGATGGGGAGGTTCCCTTGTGAGCACTATGGGACTTAACATCTGTGGTCATCAGTCCCCTAGAACTTAGAACTACTTAAACCTAACTAACCTAAGGGCATCACACACATCCATGCCCGAGGCAGGATTCGAACCTGCGACCGTAGCAGTCGCGCGGTTCCGGACTGCGCGCCTAGAACCGCTAGACCACCGCGGCCGGCTACAGAAGATGTAGCTTCTCTGTAATTGCTGATTACTGGTAATACATCCATAGAGGCCCGAGGTTAAAGGTAAGGGGTGTTGCCGTGTCTGTTTCATGTACGAATGACAGTTACAGTAACAACTATACGCCATGCGTAAGTGATTTAGGACAAGGACAATTATTATAGCCCCTTCCTTTACAGTTTACTTGCAGTTAACGGGGTAGTGCTCTACTGTCCAAAACGTTAGGATTTAGTCCAATATATTTCGAGGTAAACGAAAATGCACCAGAAACAATGAAGTGGCAAGAAACGGATTGTATCCATGTAGTCCAGTGTTGACCTCAAGTGATGTAATGAAACAATGGAGAAAATGATAAGAGACTGGATGGACCAATGTAAAATTCCATAACAGAGACGGGAAGTCACATGACCGTTTAAGCAATTCAAATTACAAGTCTATCGACGTTGTAGCAGGTACAATCAATAAATGTTATTAGTAAGGCTATTTCGACCACGAACTTACGTATCCAGTCCACAAACGAGAGTATATAAAGGTAGCTGTAAACGTTTAGACAATTACTTACGACATTATATACGGTCAGGGAATGTTGCTCTCCAATACCGAGAAGAACAGGTTCAGGGAGATGACGTTATGTAGTGAGGTGGCGCTATCAGTACACGACAATTCCGGTCTGTGGTGGTTGCATCACGTTTCACGGACAACGCAACCACAATCGTGCGCGAAAGGCAGCAGAAACATTTTGCAAACATCTTCTTGATGGTGAAAGCACCATTTAGGACCCAGACGCATCGTTTTGATGTATACACAGCATCTAAACCTGACGTCGTAGTGTTTGCTTCCACAATGCGCCACCTGAAAGATTCACAGAAATACTCTGATTTGTAACGTCAGTAACGAAAATATACATGTGTATATCAGTTTAACGATTGGAGACGTAGGTACAAAGGATATCTGGCACAAGAAGCCAGGAAAGGAACGACAGACACGTCATCGTTTTTCAAAAAAATGGTTCAAATGGCTCTGAGCACTCTGGGACTTAACATCTGAGGTCCTCGGTCGCCTAGAACTTGGAACTACTTAAACGTAACTGACCTAAGGACATCACATATATCCTTGCCGAGGCCGGATTCTAACCTGCGATCGTAGCAGTCGCGAGGTTCGCGACTGAAGCGCCTAGAACCGCTAGGCCACCGCGGACGGCACATCGTTTTTAAGTAAATGGACCGACGTTCTGTTTAAGGCTGGCAGTCTAGAGGAGGGCACTTCGTAAGCGAATGTTAGAACTTTTATTTGACGATATCCTTCATGGGTTTCTTGTTTTAATTTTTCGTCACTCGCTCACGACGAAACAACCAGAAAAGAAAACAAAAGCTCGGTTCGAAATCAACTTATCTCCGTATCCTATTATCACAGTGAGAGGCCATTCATTGGAAAGGGGATAAGAATGTGGGTATGAGAAAAGGGAGGGACAGAGGAAACTGCTCCTGTCAACGAAACAAAGGCCTTTGGGTAAAAGCAACCGACACGACGCATTGCTTTACGAAAATCTATACAAGCTGCGTCTGTAACGTTACCAAGAGAGTACAAAGAATCACTTTTGAACGGCTACAAATAACGACACACTGTAAGACAGCGGCAATGTAATGAGGCAAATACGAAGAAAGTAGGTTAATACTTTCCCGTTACTGCTTCCTGTGCAAGATACGGGGCTATTACAAATGATTGAAGCGATTTCATAAATTCACTGTAGATCCATTCATTGACATATGGTCACGACACACTACAGATACGTAGAAAAACTCAAAGTTTTGTTCGGCTGAAGCCGCACTTCAGGTTTCTGCCGCCAGAGCGCTCGAGAGCGCAGTGAGACAAAATGGCGACAGGAGCTGAGAAAGCGTAGTCGTGCTTGAAATGCACTTACATCAGTTAATCATAACAGTGCAACGACACTTCAGGACGAAGGTCAACAATGATCCACCAACTGCTAACTCCATTCGGCGATGGTATGCGCAGTTTAAAGCTGGATGCCTCTGTAAGGGGAAATCAACGGGTCGGCCTGCAGTGAGCGAAGAAACAGTTGAACGCGTGCGGGCAAGTTTCACGCGTAGCCCGCGGAAGTCGACGAATAAAGCAAGCAGGGAGCTAAACGTACCACAGCCGACGGTTTGGAAAATCTTACGGAAAAGGCTAAAGCAGAAGCATTTCTTAAACAGGAGATTGGAAAGCCGATGGATCGGTCGTGGTGGAGATCATGATCAACAAATCATGTCATGGCCTCCACGCTCTCCTGACTTAACCCCATGCGATTTCTTTCTGTGGGGTTATGTGAAAGATTCAGTGTTTAAACCTCCTCTACCAAGAAACGTGCCAGAACTGCGAGCTCGCATCAATGATGCTTTCGAACTCATTGATGGGGACATGCTGCGCCGAGTCTGGGAGGAACTTGATTATCGGCTTGATGTCTGCCGAATCA
This sequence comes from Schistocerca americana, assembly GCF_021461395.2. Lineage (NCBI taxonomy): Eukaryota > Metazoa > Arthropoda > Insecta > Orthoptera > Acrididae > Schistocerca > Schistocerca americana. Next base: position 131,773,237 of record NC_060124.1, read on the forward strand.
CTAAAGGGGCACATATCGAACATTTGTGAATGCCTAAAAAAACTTTTTGAGTTTTTGTATGTGTGTGCAAAGCATTGTGAAAATATCTCAAATAATAAAGTTATTATAGAGCTGTGAAATCGCTTCAATCATTTGTAATAACCCTGTACATCTAATACTTCGGAGGTGACATCGCCTTCACAAATGCGGCTACTCTGAAATGAAAACGCATGCAGTACGTGTGTATCCAGTTACGTAGCAGACGTGGTTGATTACCTTCAGCTGTTCGTTTAACTAGCACTTTTTCCTGCTACCGGTACTTATGTCGCCAGAATGACTACTTCACTGCGGAGGGAAATAGCCGAGTTTGAGTCTCTGTTTGGTGCACCGTAGTAATCTTCCATAAAGATTTATGTAAACTTTCGTTACCTGAGTCCGCGTAGACGGCAAACTATTTACCGTATGGGTACCCCACTTTATAGGAATGTTGTTCAGACGGCGCGCTGCAGGATTTGCCTTGTTACTGGTCCTAGCGTCATGACTTGTAGTTAGGCGCCGGTACTGACGAGCGACGTAGGGTCGAAACACAAGCATCAGTGAGCATTACAGTTGCAGACGATGAACATAGCTCTGGACTATGTGGGCAGGGCTTTACTCGTAAAGCCATTTTAACGAAACAGCAGCAATAAAACTGCTGCTTTTCGCGAGTATCGACGCATTAAAGGAATACGAAGAGATTCTCTTTCCGCACCGGGGTTGAAGAGCATGGTACTGAAGTTCGAGTTAACAGGTGATTTGGTAACTGTTCCATGGAGAGACCGACGGCCAACTGCGTCACAAACAGATGCAGTTACTTTTGTCATGGCTGAGCATTCTGAACGCAATGTGCCATCTTCAAGCAGTACACGAGATGTCTCACGATAGCTGAACGTTCCATGGTCAACCATTGTTTCGGGGAACATGACAGTAATGTCTAAGGGTGGTTTCTGGTTCTCATGGATGCAGATGGTCGTCACACTGAACAATGTTTGTAGCGCGGAACGTTAATATGGTACGTAATTAACAAATGTTACGCTATCGTACGGAAATTAAAATGTATTTCTTTCAATGGTCTATACGTTGTTTCTCTTCCGCATGTACTTACCAGTGTCTTCACAAAGTTGTATTTCTACGATCTCTTGTTTGTCATGGGGGCCCTGTCAAGTAGCATACGTTTAATTGCAACCACGCCCTATAAAATCTGGTATGAAGTTTTCTCTCTTCGTTACAGTTTACAAGTCTCACGTTTTGTAATCTTTCTATTACAAACTTTTTTCCATCTTAAAACCTCTATATTTCCTTAAGAAAAGGAAACGTGGTCCGTAGTAGGCTATAATGTAGACGATCTTTATTTAAATCATGGGATTAGCTAATTTCGACGACTTGTGTTTTTCAAGTACATGTGTAATATCAAGTATTATATGTGGTAATTGCCAAATTACTTTACACTATACATAAAATGTAGACATATTCAATCCTAACAATTGGCAATTAGGACATGTAATACGTAATATTATACATGGGTTTGAAAAATGACAATTCGTCGAAGTCAGCTAATTGCACGATTTAAATAAACACTGACTACACTACAGCCTACTGTGACAATGGTATAAGCGTGTGTTTCTAATCACCTCAGATGGATTAGAGAACGCAACGAATGGTCAGGATGAAGTGAAACCTAGGCTCTAGAGTTCCTTGCAAAGTGGGACAGAGGCGTGTGCCCAGTTTACAGTGGAACGGTGGCTCTTGGAGCAACAAACTCCGGCGTCACAGCCAGAGCGAGTGATGCTCACATTTGCCGCACGTTTGTCGCGTGGCGGGCCCTTAGCAGCTGATGAGCGAAGACCTTTTGTCCCGACTTTCTGGCGCTAACCAAGAGCATATGTCCTCAGTTAGTGGGAAATGTCTCGAAATTCCCAGGGAATATACCACACAGTCAGAAGCAAGTCATTATTAACGTTCTCGAGAGCTCGTGGATGTGTAAGAACAGTGATCGGCTCGTAGCCTGAGAAAATAATATTCGTCCGAAGCGAGCTGCTCCTTATTGTGACACTGGTTTACGCGCATGTTTCTGGTCGCATCCGAAGGACCACAGAACGCAACGACTGGTCAGATGTCAGCGACGTGCGCCCCAGTTTACACTGAAACGGTTGGCGACGGAGCAAGCTGTATCAAATGCAACGGCACAATCAAAACCTCTAAGATTCTTTTTTATCGTACTGTATTCAACAGTTTTCTATATAGATAAATTTATTAATAATGAATAAATAAACCAGACCGCGGTCACTATGACTTTCTGCGAAAAATGCGTGGCGGCAATAAAAATAAAAACACATTAAGTGATCTAGGTAGTAAGTCGTAGACAGATTCCACACAAGGAATACTGTTAATGATCTGGTTCACGATAAGCATAGAATGACTTGCAGCACGGTGAAAATTTAGAGCATAATGAAGAAAGACTTCCTATAGGGAATTATATACTTAGTTAAGACTAATTAAGCACGTTATCGTTGGCACCACCACTGTGTGATTCTCGCGGCCAAGGCGTCAATGGTAGGTCGCTATCAAGTTCCTCGAATCACTGTAGCGGTTCTTTGGTACATGGTACATGGAAAATTATCCTGACATCAAACATGAAGGGATACAGCGGGTCCGCAATAACGGTCACATAGTTCATAGCTATCATGGTTCCTTCAATTAGTATCACCGGTCCCATGGAAGCCCACGTGAATGCCCTCCGTAGCCTAATAAGTCCGCCTTCAGGTTGCGTGCGTGGCACTGTGCACTTGTCGAGAAGTCATTCGCCTGAATGATGGCTTATCCGAAGACGACCATCGACCTGATGTAGCAGCGAAAGTGATTCATCTGACCAGAAAACACGTTTCCATTAATCCACGGTCCACTCTTGATAATCCCGTGCCCTCCGCAGTCGTAAGTGTCGATGGGTCAATATGGGAACACGCAGGGGCTGCCTCCTGTGCCTTCTCCATGAATGTGTTCTGTCGTTAAACCTGCCCAGCTCACAACCTTTTGTGCTTCACAGAGCGAGACATACAGCGACCTCTACGTTCTGTAATCAGTGCTGGACGTCCAACACCTTGTCGCCTATTCGTGTTTCCGGCGTCCTTGAACAACTTTTTTAGATGTTCACAACAGCAGCACGCTACGCCTTTTCCGAGATGCTCGTTCCCAAGCGCAAGGTCAGACCAACCCGCTTTTTGTTGAAGTCGCTCATATCAGTGGTTTTTCCATTATCGTCGTTAGAGTGACTCCTCATTTACCTCTGCTCTGCCTACATATATTCCTTACCGCGTCACGTGTTCATTATCATTCTTGTGGTGGTGAGTGGTCATTATGTTTTGGCTCATCATTGTACGTAAACATTTTTGTAGATGCTATTTCATAGAGCGTGCATCTGCTGTGTGGTAAATGAGCGAAACTTCTTGCCGAGGTACTGAACTATGGATAGTTTTCATCTCTCTTAAAAGTTGTCAAGGAACATAAGATAATCATATGACTTAATTATTAGTTGGCTTTCAAGCTTTTCGTAAATAAGGCACGAATTCTTTAAGTGTGGATGACAAAACTGTCAACTGGTAGTGCCGTTTTATCTTGTCCATCGCCTAAACCAAGAATTAAATGCTCACAATATGCGTTTTGTCAGTAGTTTTTATTGCACATGTAATATATTTCTCACTTTATTTCGAAAATATTCATTAGCTTCGTCCTCCCTCAGCACAATACCCTTATCAAGAGAACTTCCTTGCCGTTAAATACAAAACTTATTTTTATTTTATCTATAAATACATAAAGCAACATGTGTGTCCATACATACATATATACTGGATCTCCTCCGAAATTCCTGGTACGATTTAAAAAATAAAAAAGGCACACACAAACTGCAAACTTCAGGAGCATCATCAGCACTGAGAGTGTACAACCTCCTAGCTGCAATGGGGCAAAACTGTATATTTTTTTCAGCCCCTGTGCGACAGGTGAGTTGTGGGAGTACTATCAGCCTACTTCACCAATTTGTTTTGCTGGGATTACACTGGCAAATGGGCGCAGCTGGGGGAAGATTGACATGGACAGAGGAAAGGATGGATAATGAGAGGAAGAGGCAAGTGGACTGGACAGAGATATGGGGGAAGGAGGGGAGGACAGAGAAAGAGGGAAAAAATGGGATGGACAGGGAGAGGGGGAATGAGGAGATAGAGATAGGGGTCAGGGAGGGAAGGACAGAGGAAGAGAGGGGTCAGGGAGGGAAGGACAGAGGAAGAGAGGGGTCAGGGAGGGAAGGACAGAGGAACAAAGGGGTCAGGGAGGGAAGGACAGAGAAAAGGTAGGGGGAGAGGGGTCAGAAAAGGATGGACAAAGAAAAGGTAGGGAGAGAGGGGTCAGAAAAGGATGGACAGAGAAAAGGTAGGGAGAGAGGGGTCAGAAAGGGATGGACAGAGAGAGAGTAGCCAGGGAAGGATGGATAGAGGGAGAGAGAGAGTCAGGGAGGGATGAACAGAAAGAGGGGACATCTCTATCAAATGGATGAGAACTGCCTAATGAAACAAATATTTCTGTCCTTTTGTAAGAAGAAAACTACAGTCGTACGGATCACAAAACAAGTACAGAACTACAGAGAAAGAACTTCATAGAATCAGAAAAAACAGAAGAAACTTATGTAATACTAAAATACTGTATTTAGAAGCCTTTCAAAGCAGAAGAAATAAACTGGGAATGGACGAAAGAAAGGAAAAGACAACATGGGGAGAAAATGACGGAACACTTGGAAAAACAGGAAACAACAACAACAAAGAAAGAAGATGAACTGAAACTGTTACGTGATCCTAGTTGGTCAACACGAAAAAAATAAAGTAACTGCGAACTTTGTAAAAACACTGACCCCTTTATAAAACATTAGGAATGAACACTTTGTGGGACTGTCTCTGTATATAAATAAAATCAATACACTGCTATTGTTCATGACCAATTTAACAGTTACCCTTTGGCTCAAACGTACGCCTAAAACCGATCCGTCTATAAGCTTTAGGCAGTAAATCACCATCTGGTTCCCTTAACTGAGTTTCGTGGATGGTTTAGGACGCATTCCAATGCAAATATCTTTTAATTAATCATAGGATGCATTAGTTCGAAGCATGAGAAACTCCATGACACGATCTGCATCCACATTATTATGCGACCTCTCCATACATAGGAAACGATAAAGGATGGGAGGGGGGCGCTATTTACAGCGTTCTGTCGATTCCAGTACTAAGTATCTTCATAGATGAAACTGGAACTTAAAAACCTTCGGACGTAGGAGAAAGTCGTCACCCCATGGAGTCGTATGGGCGGAAGATAAAGTGATGTACACGACGGATTAGAAACAATGATCCTTCACTTAATAGCTATCTACCAATATTTAGGTGAGGTCAAATACCCGAAAAAGTGTGTCCCTATAAAAGCGATAGTAATGTAGGATGGATCATTTAGAAGCGTCGAATGAGCCGATACAAACCTAGAGAGAGAGAGAGAGAGAGAGAGAGAGAGAGAGAGAGACGCAACAGGCAATCCCTACTCCGTTGCTATACGACTCAAAAGTGTCTCAAAGCTGTCTTACTTGAAGGGTTCATTCCGGGTCTGTTCATATCTGATTCCCAAACTATTAAGGCAAAATATTTCATACGACTACTTTTTTTCTTTTTTTCCAGTCTTCGCGGTGTGTAACGACAGGAAAATGGACAAACTTCGTGTGTGATTCGGGATGTGACTGACGCTCACATAACTCCGAAATCACGTTTTAAGTTTGCTGAGGGTAAATAGGGGGTCCCAAGAGGAATGGTCAGTTTTCAGCGATATGACAGAATTGAAGCAAAAAAAGTTTAGTATACATGGCCTTAGGAGCTATGAGCACTTGTTCTGTAAAAAAACAGCTGTTCATGCCCATTTTTAATGTACTTTTTCTCTTGTTTGGTCCACACTGCCACCACTCAAAATATGGAAAGCAAACAGTTTGCAGTAGGAGAAATCTATTATCGAGTATGAAGAAGGCACGTACTTAATTACCCGTGTTTGCTATATTTTTTGCTTCAAATGATCGGTCCTGTCACGTCCGTGAATTCTGACCATTTTTCCCAGGACACCCTTGAATGTCGGTACGTCAGGTTTAATTAGTCAAGGGATCCTAATAAAACACATCAACTTTTCGGACTTGAAAAAATTGCTGTAATCAATTATTAATCTCTCGGCCCCCATATACAGACAAGCAGAACAGCGAGCTACTTAAGAACAGATGCAATACGGAACTTGAACAGCGGTTGCCAGTTTGCCACTTGGGAGAATACCTAACTTTGCTCCTCGTTACGTAAGGCCACCGTTCTGTATCTCGCCAACAGACATGTGTACTCGGAAAGACAATGTGCATTTTGAAACTATATGACTCCTCCTGAGTAGAGAATACTAAGAAGTGTGCAAAGGTCCTCTTGCTCACTGGAGCCCGGCGCACGAACAACAGCTATCAGTGCCCTCCGATGCACAAGCTACAGCGTCGCCAGGCGTTAACTTCGGCAGAGGTGGACTGAGGATTTTACATTTAGGCGATGGTGAAAGCAGCAACATCTCAATTGCAGTGGACAACGCGATCATTCGAGTTGGAGCGTCTACAATAGAAGCCATGTAATGCTGAATGCTTCAGTAGGGAAAATGGTGCGGAAGTAAATAACTCATTAGGGACGGCGCACAAGCACACCTTTAACGATTTAGAAAAATCTGAATCTGGTTTGTCAGACGGGGAACTGAACACCGTCCTTCCCACTGAAGAGGATGAAGAAAACAACGTACTGTCTGCAGCCTCTTTTGGTGTCGCCCGGAGACAATAATTGCAGAGAATATTTGCTGAATGAGACATTTTCACGGTGCGGTGGAAAAAGAGCTACGAATTGTAAACAAAACGTTAACAATTGTGCAATAGTTTTTCCAAGCTGAAACATAGAGAGGCACGTTAAATGAAAACAGTTGCGTGTACCTCAATACGTCTTCATTAGTATCACATCTGTTTGCAAATAACGCTCACAGATCTCCCACTGACTGAAAAGTCTGTCAGTTGCAGAAAAAACAAGCTGGTGATGCACTCGAAGTTTCACGTAACTAAATACATATAATTCGAGCCACTTTATATAATAAGGTGCTCCTGCTAATATCCAAACAGATGTTTCGAGCGCACTTTGCAGCGATTCCATCGGGAAGTGATTAATGCAGGTGATCATATGTCTCCGGCAGTATGTGTGTAAGTTAGGCTGTCTGCAGAGCAGCGCGAAAATATCAACGGGAATATGTCGGGAAATTCCTAAGTCAACACTACGACCCATGGGGTCCCATAAATGTTAAACTGGATGAATACTTGAATGTTACGATCAAAAAAGCGCTTTCACTTTTTGATCCTGTTGGTCTAAAGATTTATAGAAATCTCCTAAACAGGCGACTGCTTCCTGCGGTGCCAAAATATCCACAACGCTGCCCCTACCTACTTGGTTTCTTCTAACAATGTCGGTATAATATGGTCTCTGACGTTTCAAGTCTGATTCGCCGACACGCACCCTGCTTGTGAAGCACGAAATATGACATCTGCCTGCTGTTCACTACCAATTCTCTCCAGTAAATTCGAGTTATTTCCACCGAGGCACAACTATCAGCATTGGTGATGATGCCATATAACTGCTTCGAAGCTTTATGTGCAGTAGGATGGTTAAATTACTCTCCTCAGATGATCTTCACCCAACGTCTTCGTCGTCGACGTTCACGTTCACGTTCACTTTGGCACATGGGCCTCAGCAGATTATATGACGGTCGTCATACTCCTCTGCTCACTGTGCACTTGCATGTGTGGCACAATGCATGGACTGCGCAGTATAGAAAGTTACGTTTCGGAAATGGCGATTCGAAAACATCTGAAGACGAAGCACAGAAGTGGAGGTCATAAAAAATTACTACAGTCCTACGTTATAACATCATCGTTCGTCATATCTGTTCAGCGCAGTTTAACAGTATCTTATAATTTATAACACTAAGACTAATACACACAGAATCGTCTTAGAAATACTGATATCCTTGGGAGAACCAACCATGAAAGAACTGTTCCATCTGGTATACAGAACATTTTAGGCCCCTGAAACAACCACAGGTTCCCAGAACAATATAATAATCCTTCAGAAGAACGGAACAACTGGTTGAAGCTTATCTGTGAGAAGATCAAGTCGTATTCCGGAGAAATGAAGGAACTCGCGAAGCAATACTGACCCTCCAAGATTTTTGTATAGTAGGGTGAAGAAAAGCAAACCCATATTTGTAACATTGCAGATTAGATGAAATTTCACAACGTTGACTGGAATACACTCTGACATTCTGTACATAGTAGGCATAGAATACAGGAAGCAAATGATTGTAACTTAAAGTCAGATTACAGTTGCAAGAGTGGAAGGACATGAAAATGACGTAGCACATGAGAAACAGAGAGACTGGGTTTTAGCGTACCCCTAGGATACTTAGCCTCTGCCGAAGCGTCATTCAGTACACCAAAATAAAGAAAAATTTGAAGTTCTGGGAGATAAAATAAAAGCTAAGATTTGCCAATGAATAAATCCTTTCAGAAGCGGTTGAGGGCCTGGAAGATCAGTAGCAGATGAGTTTTGCCATTTGGGCAGCAAAATAACCGGCGATACCGAACTAGGAAAAAAATACTGAAAAAGAGAACTGTAATTAGTGAAGGTATTTGTGCGAAGTGTAAGCTTGTAAGAAAACGAAACCTGGAAGATAAACAGTATAGGTAAGAACAGAAAAGAAGCTTTTTAAATATAGGTTCTATAGTAGAATGCTGACGAGTAGTTGGGTATAACGGATAACTAATGAAGAGATACTGGACGTGATCGGGGAGTATCGAAATTTATGGCACGAGTGTCCGTATGGGCAAGGAGGGAAGAGGGAGTGGTATAGGGCCTCAAAGGCTACAGCACTTAATCGTAGTCTGCGTCGCAATGAAACCTATGACTGACTGACACACACACACACACACACACACACACACACACACACACACACACACACACAGAAACTGTGAGCGCGGCATCAGCCCGTGCGAAAGGGTTAACTATACTCAGCTATGCCGCTGGAACTTACGGAAGGGTGGCACCAGGGCGACAGGCAACATCGGAGCAGTGGCCATCTCGACTCTTCCAGTAAGACTGCGACTGGACGAGCGAGAAGCAGGCTGCGTGAGCCGCGTTATGTGCCCATAATTCGTTATCGTGGTCGTACACGGCACTGCATAGGCAAGGCCGCGTAGTTGTCACCGCTTCGCTACAGTGCTCCAGGCATGCACCGCAGCAGCAGCACAGAAAAACACAACTAGTTTCCGGGCTTAGCGGCTCTGGTTTAAAGACTCCGTTCACTATTGAGTTACTTAGGCAATGGCGGCTAGTACAGACAAAACAAAGTCAGACGCAGAGCTCCGAGCTGTTGTGAAAGAGCTTGGATTTCATTAATGAAGGTTACGAAACGTTAATTTTTGACACTTACTGAAGCTCTACAAAGCACATTACCGGCCACCGCGTCTCTAATCAATCATCTACCCTGAATACGGAGCAGCCAGAGTCATCTACCACCTCCTACAGATAAATTAATAACTACGGGACGTGTATGAAGTAAATGGTAGTGGCGTCTTGAGACATTTAGGAGCTCGATTCTTTTCAATCAAGGGAGCTGGTAGTGCGAATTTGCCAAATGTGAATACTTGGCAGAGGATTACCAGCTTTGGCATTTCCTCACATAAACCTAACCAGTAAAACATGCTTTGCAAATTTTAAGCAACAACCTCTAGGTTTCTTACAGTACGTTAACAAGTGTCTCGTTTTCTTTATGTTGGCCCACAATGGTTACGCCCCACTGTCAGAGTGAATCGGAAATTAGAATCACATGTGTACTACAGTGTGGTTCCACAGTAAGCAGGCAGACGCCACATATTGCTGGAAGGAACGACTCATGTCGAGTCTCTGCAGGAAGATCATTAGCCTACCTTTCCGGCTATCTTAACAGGATGGGCATCCAGGTACCCTAAATAACGAAAAGTGTGAGGTCATCCACATGAGTGCTAAAAGGAACTCAAACTTCGGTTACACGATAAATAAGTCTAAAGTAAAAGCCGTAAATTCAACTAAATACCTAGGTATTACAATTACGAACAACTTAAATTGGAAAGAACACAAAGAAAATGTTGTGGGGAAGGCTAACCAAAGGTTGCGCTTTATTGGCAGGACACTTAGAAAATGTAACAGACCTAATAAGGAGACTGCCTACACTACGCTTGTCCGTCCTCTTTTACAATACTGCTGCTCGGTGTGGGATCCTTACTGACAGTACATCGAAAAAGTTCAAAGCAAGGCAGCACGTTTTGTATTATCGCGAAATATGGGAGAGAGGGTCACAGAAATGATACAGGATTTGGGCTGGAAATCATTAAAAGAAAGGCGTTTTTCGTTGCGACGGGATCTTCTCACAAAATTCCAATCACCAACTTTCTCCTCTGAACGCGAAAATATTTTGTTGACGCCGACCTACATAGGGAGGAACGATCACCACGATAAAATCAGAGAAATCAGAGCTCGTACGGAAAGATATAGGTGTTATTCTTTCCGCGCGCTATACGAGATTGGAATAACAGATAATTGTGAAGGTGGTTCGATGAACCCTCTGCCAGGCACTTAAATGTGATTTTCTGAGTATCCATGTAGGTGAATCCATACTGCTTCGGAAAAAAGCTGTACTTTGTCTAAAACTCTCGAAAGAAATGGTCATCCGACCTCGCACGGGTATCAGTAAAATATCGTAACCCCGTGCATAGCTGGACAAAACATGTTAATTCTAGACAATAGTTTTGCATTTCCTACAGTGTCATCTTCGTGGAAAATTACGGACATATTTACGTACTTATCGCAAGTGACTTGCGTGTACGATCAAAATGAAGTGCTTTTACGGGACGACCGATAAAGATGGCAGATTGTGACAAATATTTCCGCTGTAGCTAAAAGACTGTAATTGCTAAAACTACCGTGGGATTGGGTAATGCTGGTAAGAGTCTATCGTGTTCCGCCCTGTTTTTTGAATTTCAAATTATCTATTCTTCATACGAACGGTGGAAATGTTCTAAGTATGACATCTCACATTTGTCAGGAGAACCAAGACAATTTCTTTCTTCGTGTAGGTAACCCTATTTGCACCCAAACAACTGAGGTGGTGTTCTGATAATACAAAATTGTGCTGCCCACCTCTTCACCACAAAAAATGAAAAGGACGAGAAAATAAATAATTTACGTCCTAAGTCCCATATTAGGAAACTGACTGGCGTTAAGTGCCAAGATTTTAGACCTCTGCACTGACAACAATGTTTCTGCAATGCACGGCACTTGGTACTCCATTGCGACCCATTGCTGGGCGCAAAGACCATGCGCCAACTAGTAATGAATGACTGAAACATGTCCTCCAGGATTTGACGCTTGGAAGAAGTATAGGGACATGCAAGAGAATACTGTCAATACAACAGCAATGAAAACTGTTTTCCACTTCCACTCTTCACATACCCTCTACGTTAGTTAGTTGTATGGCCACATAGTCAAGAATATCACTTTACCACTGAAGCTATATGTGTGTGTCTGGAGTAGCTCCGATACTTTGTTCTTACATGGCCACATCTAAATGTACCTTATGAAGAGATTTCCTTCCTGCTATACATTTATCGAAGGGCACGTTGTTGGAAAGGCACTTTAGGGCAATCTCAAGGATAAAAACTTCTGCACGGCAGGAACATATTAACAATACTACCACCTCACAAATTTAACGGAGCTCTTTGAAACCATGAGAGACCATGTCAATGACAACATATCTTTTTTCGGTTAACTACATAGTATTTACATAAACTGATAATGTCAGTGTTCCGTGCGTATCCAAGCCGTCAAACACTTAAAAAAAATGTTCTGCGATGTTTCTATAAATACTATTGTCAGCAAATAAAATGCTGCTCTCGCTCTCTATATGAGCTATTATACGATGTGATACATTATTTCCTTTTAGCACTAAGTTTCACTGATCGAAATAATGCAACAGATTAATGGAGTTAGGGAATATATTGCGGATATGCTTGTAGATATTCTAAATGATCGTAGTTTTGTGATTAATGAATAATGGAAGGCCAGGATAAAGAGTTTTTCAAGTGAAGGTGTTCAGTTTTAACAGGTATGCCTCTACAGCCTGTATTTCACGCATAAGATGAGGGAGGTTTCATCTCTCGGGTAGACCTGACTTTCCCACAGACTTCTCTCTGAAAGTCATCAGACGAAGAAGGAACTCAAAAATTCGATGCCGCCATGACGGGCGTTGGTTTAGTATAAAATGTTGTTATCCTGCCATCGCAACACGTCCAGTTCTCCAGTTGTCTATGCAAGACTTGAAAGAACAAGGACGTGCGCTGGTAAAATAAAAAGAGAAAGAGGACGGTCCGGTAAGCAGCCGGCGCCGATCACGGAGCTTACGTCACGTGACGGATGAGTGTAGCGGTGTCAGCGCAGGGCGGTCACGTGGGTTACTCACGTGGCAGTAGGGGAGGGGCATGACTTAACAATAAATGGTCGCAACGTGGGTTGGCTACAAGAGATGTTACAGCCATATGAACCACGAGTCTTGTACATGCGCGCAGCTGTGTACGAGAACGCCATTGATGTCTTCCAACAAAATCACAATTCTCGTATGATAACAACGCAAATTTTCCCGAAAACTTCTGTCTTGCTCTTCTACCGTGCTCGGAACAAGGGGGAAAGGGTGTGTGGGGAGGAGGGAGGGAGGGAGGGGAAGAGAGAGAGAGAGAGAGAGAGAGAGAGAGAGAGAGATATGGGGGGATGGGGTGTTATGTTCTGTGTACACTGCAATGTGTCTGATGATGTAGACGTTCTCTACTGCTTTACTCTCATAATGCAGCACGTTTCGAGGCTATCTAAAAAATTAATGAACGGTTCTTTCATACACCGTCGCTTTACTGGCTCGACCTACAAAAGCGTATTCCTTCGGAATTTATGAAATTGAAAAGCTGTTATGTATGAACGAATCTCAAGTGGTCGACTGACTGGGAAGAGTGCAAGCAGAAGCTGCTAAACTGGAGACTCTTAACGCCTGTAAAGAGTACCTGTAACAATGGGCTCGCAACAGAAGGAACATCAGCTCAGTAATCGGTCAACCAGTAATCGCTGTGAAACTGGTTCAGTAGCCACAGATTATTGACAGAGACCAGGGACAATATGAATCCACATGTTCGTGCTGCGATTATAGAATGGGCTATCTGACCACGTTTAACTACTGCACTAACTCTCTTGTAATTTTGCTCATGTTAACTGCTGTTCACGGTGGAACTAAAACTTCAAGTTACGGCAGTTACAAGCTGAACGACCTGTACAAAAAGAGTGCCGACAGATTACATGCCACTGATTATTAACGGCTTTTGAATGTTGCTAATCCCGTTACAATTAACTGCCAGCGTTTGCACAAGATATGACTACAAACGTGACCTTCCAGTATTTCACTAGGACAAAGGAATTGTGCGTCTTAACGTGGATGCCAAGTTGTAATATCTCAATATATACTTTTTTTAGTTTTAGCAAAAAAAAAAGTTTGCACATTAAGTTGGACAGGCATTTGTTAGATCATCATATTATGTTTTCACAGAAATCATTTGTCATTACGTCTACATTCTGAGAGACTGCTCGAGAAAAAAGTAAACACACCAAGCAGTAATGTTGTATGCTCTGTTGTCTCAGTAATGTTAGTGGCAGAGAGGAAGAAGTAGCTGTGTACATAATTGCAACCATGAATACATGTTCATGTCTGTTTAATTGTCGGTCACAAACGTTATGATCCAATTCTGAGACATTTCATTTTATGTACAATGAAGATATAAATTTGCAGCATCAGTCAGCACCACCGCACGGGTGTGACACCAGCGCAAAATTGTTTACAAATTGGCCTAATGTAAACCACAACATATTTTTCTGCTACCTGGCCTCTGGTCGGCAGTCTCACTTAATTACCTTTAGACTGCAATGCAGTTAAGAAGTTTTGGTTTATTATTTTATGGTCATTTCGAAGATGACACAAAGGTATCGAAACATGCTTAGGTAACAAAAAAGGAGAGAATAACATTGCATTTTGCATAAGGCCATTTATTTAGCAAGCGTCATTTCAGACGTGAGTTTCAACATGCAACAAATGATGAAGTTACAGATAAAGCTCAGTGTACTGATAACTAGTGTTGTGGCACAATTAGAAGTTTAATGCACAGTGGGCGAAAATATATAATAATCTGGGTGTAGTGTAAACTGCGCACGCCTGCGCACGCCACATGATGTTGAATTTAATAGATAAGAAGGCATAAATTAAATACCAGTGCAACTGGTTGCTTCAATTATACCGTGAATCCGTGTATGAGAGTTCAAAAGTCATGTGCCATAGACACAGAGTGTGAACCGGAACTCCACTGACAAACTTTCAGTGGTGCGGGTCACAAAAAGAAAAGAAAAAAAGTCTAGTAAGATAGGCTCTAAAATTCACACATTAGCAAGTATGGCGACTACTACATCTTCGATATTGTGAAACAAATCTTCTCTACTACAAGATCTTTGCGTACCATATTTTGAAAGGTGGTAGTATGGACCAAAACAAGAAAAAAGTTTCAGTAACCAAGAGCTCTGATGTGCATACCTTACGAGCTAAGTTTACTTTATCTGTAAAGGGGGTTGCGGTTGATTTGGGGGTGGACGCCAAACTGTGAGGTCATCGATCTCATCGGTTTAGGGAAGGATGGGGAATGAAGTCGGCCGTGCGCTTTCAAGGAACCATCCCGGAATTTGCCTGAAGAGATTTGGGGAAATCACGGAAAACCTAAATCAGGGCGGCCGGACGCGGGATTGAACCGTCGTCATCCCGAATGCGAGTGCAGTGTGCTAACCACTACGCCACCTCGCTCGGTATCTGCAGACAGGACGTGTTTCACAGTAGAGAAGATGGAAGTGCTCACAGCTCTTGACGTACGCACTGCAGAGCTCATGTTAACTGTATTTTCCCCCCCGTTTTGGTTCATCCTACCACCTCTCATACGGTATTTCTATAGGAACTAAGCAAGAGTCTGGTATATTTGCTGTACCGCAAGCGATACAAATTTAAACACGCAACCGCCTACTTTGGATGCTATACTAGTCTCTCTCTCTCTCTCTCTCTCTCTCTCTCTCTCTCTGCTACGACTGTTCCGCACTTCGCAGTTATTACGATAGGGGGGAGGGGGTAGAGGGGGGATTATTCCCGTACGGTGGTACTGACCTGACTGGCGTCCGAGCAGAGAAGGTATCGATGCTCAGCAGGTGCGGTAGCAAAACGTGCGCGAGGTGGTGGAGAGGCGCGCGCGCGCCATCACATGGCGCAGTGAGTGGGTGAGGCCGTTTTCTGCAGCGGCCCCGCGGAGCAGAGCGCCTGCCGCCGGCCCGGCCCGGACCGGCCCACAAAGGGGACCTTATGCAGGGGGCGGCCTGCGCCCGTGCCCACCCAATTACAGAGCCGGCCTGCAGAGGCCGCCCGCAGCCGTGGCGCGGCGCCACTCCGCGACCCGGCGGCCGCAACATCGCTACACAGTGTACGGCTACTACTGCTGCGGCACCGTTGTGCTCTACGTCCTGAACTGACGGCAAGACTCCCGTATCTACATTAATTGAAATTTCCGTCGCTGTTTCACAGAAAACAACAACAATATAAAACAAGTAACACGTTCTCCAGAACACCAGGAATATGTTACCTGTTTAAGCCACATTGCGATGTGTGGCGGATTGTACTCCTGGTGCCAGTAACACTTCCCCTTTTTCCTCTTGAGTCGCGTATAACCCGCAGAACAACGTCTCTCGATACCCTTCTGTATGAGCCCGAATTTCTCTTATTATAGGTTTACGGTATGTACAGGACGAAGTGGTATTTTGTATCGCTCTTCTAGGGACTTAAGCGCTAGGTATTGAAATAGTAACTCATCTTAAGATGCACAACGCCTCTCTCTTAACGTCTGCCTGTCGCTTTGGGCGAGAATCTCCGTGACGCGCTCTGGAGTGCTAAAGGAAGCTGTGACGAAACGCGCTGCTCTTATTCGGATCTTCTGTGGTAGGGGGTCTCAAACTGAAGAGCAATACCGGTACTCAAGTAGCTGTCCAACGAGGGTTTTCGTGCGTGGGCTATACTTTGTGAGGATTACTCCAGTGAATCTCCCCGGCCTTCTCTGCATTTAGTCATCTCACTTCACACCGTTCCGTACCAACAGCCCCATTTATTTATGGATGTGGCCTTTCCTAGACGTGTTTCAGTAATCCTGAAATCTAACAATAACGAGTCTTGCCGTCTGTCTATGCGCAATATATCACTTTCTTTTGTTGAGAGTCAACTGTCAATCCCTGAACCATTCAGGTCCTCCTGAATTTCAGTACATACAGCAGAATCATCTGCAAATACCTTTCACGATACTCCCAAACGTTATCCACTAGTACCATTTATATACAAGGTGTCCCAGGAGGAACAGTCAATATTTAGGGATATGACACGAACGTTTATTTGAAGCAAAAACCGTCATCTGGATATCTGCCTCCATTCCGAATGGTTTCCGAGACAGAACATATGCAACATACATATGTTTTCGGGCTCAGGTGTACAAACAAAAGCTGGATATGCGAGACGAACAGCTAGACTGCATCATGGACGCTGCTGTCCTCATTAGGGAATGTGCAGACAGACAGACAAGCAACACAACTTGTTCTCCCGAGATTGTGCAAATGCATTTAAGTTGACGGTGGATATTCGAACAGTTATTGTGAGCCATACACCAGCTGTAATGTGATGTGTACGACAATGCTTAAAGATCACTGCGTTAAAAACACATATTTCAATCGAAATTTTGTAAAACGCAATGTTCAGTAATTGCTGTACATGAGTAAATCTGACAATGCAGTGAATAATAAACAAAATAAATAACGTACATTAAATGTATGCTACAAACCATTCGGAATAAGACATGTGTGTCCACAAGAAGGTCTACATCTACATTTATACTGCGCAAGCCACGCAACGGTGTGTGGCGGAGGGCACTTTAGGTGCCACTGTCATTACCTCCCTTTTCTGTTCCAGTCGCGTATGGTTCGCAGGAAGAACGACTGTCTGAAAGCCTCCGTGCGCGCTCGAATCTCTCTAATTTTACATTCGTGATCTCCTCGGAAGGTATACTTTGCTTCAAATGATCGGTCCCGCCATATCCGTGAATACTGACACCTCTTCCCGGGAGACACACTGTGAAGAGGCCGCGCCAACCAGGGGCACAAGCAGTACAGAGTATCGGCTCGTAGTGTTTAATACCACTGTGCATTATATTCAACACTAACATACGGACATTTAACTCGCACACAATTCGTAGGAATTTGAAGTTTTATTTTCCACTTGGTTTCGCGTCTGTTACACCACTAAAATCAGGACGTGTAGGTTACTGAGCTCATGCCCTTCCATGTTTCGTACTTCACAACACACACCAGAAAAAGGGCTATGTGAACACTTGTAAAATGTATGAGGGAGAATAGCAAGTGTGCAATGAATAGGTAAATAATTTCCTCAAACGTTCCTGGTCATCCCATGGAACTAAGTTCGAGAAGCTGTAAAGGAACTTCGAATCCTGAAATAACTGTGTCTGGTGCTCTCAAACAGCAACAAGTGCCCCATATAGACAAAATAACAGCAATCGTAGAAATCTTTCTCAAAATACAGGCCGCAGGCATACACGTTAGCATGTGACATGTTGCCAAGACAATGAATTTTTCCTTAAAATCCCGCTGTCTCCGGTGAAGTAACATTCATGTTTCGAGAACATTTAATAGATCAGCAACCAAAAAGACGATTCAGGACATACAAGAGATGTGGGATATCCCTAAGTTTACTGAGACTGTGAACTGTTATGCAGTCCGTCAGTGTATTAACGCGCTGATCGAATGTGCGTATACAGGCAATTGTAACCCTGCAGTCGTACATATGGCTTCAGCAGTAGCGTACTCTCACTCCACCCAACTGATGACTGGTCACTCAGGGTGCTCTTGTCGAAACTGCTTCAGGATGAGACCGACACTTACTGCGGCCACGACGTTTTAAAACAATGAATTTGTGATCCTCAAGACTACGGTCACAATTGTTGACGTTACCTGTGCCATCAGTACAAATGTGTTGGACGCTGGTTGCAGTTGAGTAGAGGCTGATAACCATTGCAGACTACAATTAACAAAGTGACTAAAAGAGTGGCGCTGTCCCCAACACGAACGTTGCCGGATTCCATGAATTGTCCAATTTAATTAATAGAGATAGCGGCTTCAGCTTGGACAAATCATGGAATCCGGCAATTTCTGTAATTATATCACGAAGACGTCGGTAGCGCACCCATTTGGTTACACGTTTATAATTGTGCATTATTGTTTATCCAAGGCCACTCACAGGAAACGAATGTATAATTTGTTTTAATGAAAGCACGAAATATCCGTCTGATTCTGAATTGTGATAAATTCGAAACTGGTAACGGTACTTTTTAAATGAAGTAATCTAAAACCAATTTGTGGCTGGTTGCTGTACACCATAAACAATTTATTTCGTAACAGGCACGGCCTCCAACTGTGTCTTTGACAAAACTGCATAATCACTTGCTTGCTCCACACGTTGTATGACGTTTTAGTACAACATTCAAGATTACTCCATTCCATCATACACAGTGTAGAAAAGGATAAAATCTCACTGCACAAGACAGTACCTGGACGACTGAAGCTACGTTGTCTTAACATTTCAGCTCATACAACAAGAAAAAGAGAATGTAATAATAACAGCAGTAATCGTAGTTTCACGCCATCGCCGCAGGACCTGCGAAATCGTGGGAAGGCAGTTTGACTTACCGTCTGCGAGAAGCCTCATGGTGATGTTAACCATATCCTTCACCTCCCGCACGTAGAAGTCGCCAGCTTCCGTTTCCGGTACCATGCTGAGATCTGTAAACGTGCTAGTTAAGGAGCAACACCACATACACATATTGTCTCACCACATAAACATATTGTCATTAAAAATGTATCAACATCCATCACAAGCCCCTGTTGAGCCCTAATCAAGTGATACTTTCATATACATAGGGACTTCAAAAAGTAAGTTACATCACGCTAAGACCATTTTGCAACAAGTGTGGCGCGTTGTCAGAAAATAGTACATATTTAGGGGTTTCCTGCACACGTTGTTCCGCAGAAGCACGGATAACAGGTGCATGACAGTGCGATTGATATGGCGCTGGAAACCTACTCCACAAGTGAAGTACACGGAATAATAAGGTTCTCGTGGCCGGAATGTTTAAATTGCACGCACATTTACCGTGAAATTTGGGTGGTATAAAGACTAAATGCAAATCCTGCGATCAATTTCACCGAGACTGCACAGACGCAGGTGATTCTGGTCCGCCTTGCAGCCCACACCTTTCACCATGCTGTTTCCATATTTACTGCAAGCTGAAAGAACGTCTGGGGGAAAAGAGATTTTTCAACGATGAGAACGTTCACACAATGGCCCTCGAAATGCACCGTAACCATGGAGCGGAACGTTCCGGCCATCGTTTACAGAGGCTCGGTGACTGTGTTGAAAAACAGCGTCACGCATCTGTGTTCCTCTAAAGTGTACGCAGCATTGAGTAGTAGTTACTAGACCTCCCATAATAATGTGTAACTTACTTTTTGAAGCCCCCTCGTATATTATCGAACCAGAGGCCTGCAGTGCGTGTAAATTTTCTAGTAATTGTGACGAAATTAACAGCCGCGATGGAACCATTTTCAACAAATTCTTAGCGGGAAGCAAAGTAAAGAAGTGACTGCCAGGGCTTTTTCTTTCGACGGCTACCTTCAGAAACATGTAAAAAATGCGCCATACTGCCAGTACTCACTTGTCTCACAACAAAAAATGTGAAGGTAAAGATGGACTTGTTATTCTGAGCCCACTTCAAACTTATCCAGTCATCCTTTAACATTATCCAGTCATCCATTAACATTTTTAAAGTCACTTTTTAATGAACAATTCCGCTGTCCGCTGTTTCTCACACTGCAGCTTGCATACAAAAAGTTAGAAACGTGCTACACGATTGCACACGCAGCAGGACTATTTCGTCACAGCTGTCGTTAATGTCATCCAGGGTTATCCATGACTGTCATAAACTACACAGCCTTGCCTCTAGACGCCCTTGGGTTATCTTTATCCCCCTCCCAAAGCTTGTGGGTGAGTGGTGGGGGGGTTGAGGTTAAACGTCTATGGAAAGACTTCAAAACGTGGTTAGTGTCCAAGAGCGATACTATATCGTGCCGGCCGAAGTGGCCGCGCGGTTCTAGGCGCTGCAGTCTGGAGCCGCGAGACCGCTACGGTCGCAGGTTCGAATCCTGCCTCGGGCATGGATGTGTGTGACGTCCTTAGGTTACTTAGGTTTACCTAGTTCTACGTTCTAGGGGACTAATGACCTCAGAAGTTGAGTCCCATAGTGCTCAGAGCCGATACTATATCGCACCTGGCGGGAGAAGTAATCGGAGTTTGAGTAGCCAGTTAATATTCGGGCAAACACTCGAGGTTAGGCGAAACGAGAAGTCCTGTCCTGTTTCGTACGCAGGTAAGAGTGGCATGGGTGGCAAGTGGTGGCGCAGGGAGGGGTGGCAGAGAGCGGATTCGGAGGGGGCGGTCGCAGTACAAATACTGTCGTGGCAAACATTTTTGGTATGAAGTACAGCGGGTTTTCTTCTCGCATGTGCTAAATGTACCCGGGCGCTTCAAAGACAGACTGAATTTTTAAGACTAAGGCAAAGTACAAGCTCTAAAATTCTGGAAGACACCCATCCTCCTACTTGTCACTGTGTATTTGTACAAACCACCGAATAATTAGACTGAGACAGCCGGACTAGTTGCATCAAAACCAAACAGGACATCTGGAAGAAGAGATACCAGGTGCCTAGGTCATTAAACAAGCCAAATATTAACAGCGTATAACTAACACAAGAATTCTTTCGTTTATAAAAAGCACATTCTAATGCAATTTTTTTCACCTAATACAATTGCAAGGTGCGGAAATTATGTGGATAC
Source organism: Schistocerca americana (assembly GCF_021461395.2). NCBI lineage: Eukaryota > Metazoa > Arthropoda > Insecta > Orthoptera > Acrididae > Schistocerca > Schistocerca americana. The sequence continues at coordinate 131,794,483 of NC_060124.1, forward strand.
AACACTCAATACAAGTCTCAAAACACTTATCGTGTTTTAACACTTGTACTAGACGTTCCGGCGTGTTGCAAGAGAGACTGCACTTGAGCATGACGGCACTAGCGTCGCATCCGATTCTACGACTGGAGTCCAAGTGCTGCTCTCTGAAGCAACAAAAAAAAATGGCTCTGAGCACTATGGGACTTAACATCTGTGGTCATCAGTCCCCTACTTAAACCTAACTAACCTAAGGACATCACACACATCCATGCCCGAGGCAGGATTCGAACCTGCGACCGTAGCAGTCGCGTGGTTCCGGACTGAGCGCCTGAACCGCTAGACAACAGATACGTGATCTCGATCAAGTATATTGCTAACGTGAACGTTTCGGCGAAACTGGGCCATTTTCTGATATGAGATAGCCTAGTTCAACCGGAGCGGGTCCTGTCAATCTATGTGATTTGGACCGAAATTTTGCTTCGAAATTCATCACTACTGGTAGACTGACAAATCTGTTAACAATGCTAAACAGTTACATCGGAAGTGTTCTCTCATCTGGAGGACATAAGCGTGGCATCGACAGACGATGGGGCGATGACGTGTAGGGGATGTTAGGAAAGGCTCATTTAACACCAGTTCTTCGTGGAGGCAGGGGAGTCACGATTTCGTTAGGGCGGCTACCAGCATGGTGGAGATGCGGGCCGCGACAACACGAGCCACTCGTCAGCGAGACGTGGAGACGTGTCCGCTCGGTATACGGCCAGCGTTTGCACACGGGACCACGCCACGTCGCGCGATAAAACACCACCTTATCGTGCGCCAAGGCTGCTGCCGCCGCCGCCGCGCGGCGTCGCACCGTTACGTAAAACACATCTTTTCCCAGCGGGACAGCCGGTGGCCACACAGCTTCTGCCACCATAGCGGATGTTGTAAACTACCAGGTGTTTTTAAGTAGGGTACACCTACTCACAGAGGTTCAGTATGAGCTGCAGTTATCGCATGGCAGCGAAACCTTGCAGCTATTCTAAAGCGGAACCGATTTACACTGAAGGAAAACAAAAAATGGTTCCAATTATGGCCTACAGATGTAAATATGGCGCTGTGAATGCAACAAAGACGTACAGAAATGTTTACATATATAATGGATTCGTAAAGCGACGTGGGCAGAAAAAATCAAACAAGTCAGAAAGTAGTAATGTTAATTTTATTATTAGTCACTGCTTATACAGTTAGTTCAATATAAGAACCGGAAACGTTGACGAGATGCAGTACAACGCCAGATTTGCACCTGGTGGCCAAAATTTGAACTGTTTTCCACCATAAATCGGATCTGCATTAACGCATTAGCATATCTACTAAGTTTCGCTGCCATACGATAGTTACAACCCACACTCGGCCTCCGTCAGTAGCTGCACTTTAATTACAATCACCCAGAACCTTCAAGTCTGCAGCGGAAGATACGAATCTGAGGGAGTACAGCGAGCCAAAAAATTGACCACACTAATTTTACGCAATATTTCGCTTGCAATTTTCAAATACTTTGATACTCTCTAATGTCACACAATGCACCATTTTCTCTGCAAGTATTTGCTCATATATCTCCTCCTTGCTTCTTACACAAACTGATATCGAATTAATTGGGTGGCTAATACAAACTACATTACCTATTGCCTGGAGTAACAGAAAAATCATATGCGAAATGATTTCCCAGATACTCTAATCGCAGTGTGTTGTTCAGCAAATTACGTCCAGTGCTTGCTGCTCGGATTACAGTTTATTTCTCCTCCGTAAAAAATATTTCCTAACCCAATAACATTAATTAAGAGATCTATTCTCATACACCAAAAGCGTAGCCTATGGACGTTTGTTTCCTGTTGTGTTCTAAGTGCCATCAACTCCACAACGCTGTAATAGAAAAGACCTTTCCTTGCCTCTGGTACTTCGCGAAAAATTTATGCACTGCACTACAGAAGAGCAGAACTTTACCTTACTGAAGTAAAACCGTACAATTGTATCCTTTAACCAGAAGCTTGTGTCATTACCTCCTATAGGAGAACACATCCTCATTGTGACAACAGTGACAAGACATCAATTTACGTATTCAAGCAGCACGACATAAAAGTTGGGACCCTTAATTTCTACAACAAAAGAAACCAAACTAGCACAGAGCCGTACGCAAACGACTCTCAAACGACTAACAACAACATGAAGAGCACAGTGAAGTAATATTCTAGGGCAAACTATTTTTCGCAGTAAACTAAGATTATATAGCAAACTATTTTTCTGTCATTGATCCTTTCTCCAATGCAGCTAGAACTAGATTCAGAAAGTAGTAACGCGACAGGCCGTATCTGACCAAATGAACCCGAGGAAGGAGGCAATCAACAATGAACCAGTAACCCCATAACTCACCCCATGGCCACCCGAATTTTTTCAAGAATCGAACTCCCATGATTAAAACAGCGTAAAACAGCGTCAAAGGTCTGGAAACTTTTAAAGTAAGCTATTGTATTAAACATATGACACACTGAAAATCAAATTTTTGTTGCCTTTGGAAGTCGTTAGACAGGCAACGTGCAGCTGGGACTGGGTGAACGTTTTAGCCGGTTAGTAAAAGGCACACACAAATAAAAACGAGACAGATGAAAAAAAGTAAGGAGACATTATTTTAGAAATAATTGCCATACCTCGTAATACGTTTATCCCACCGTTAGACAAAACGATCACTGCGTTCATGGAAAAAATGTTTGCGGTTGTCTACGAAACTATGATTGTAACCAGGTGTGTTTTTCTTCGTCCGAAACAAACCGACAACAACAAATGTCTTTCTTCATGGCTCGTCCACATGTTGCCGAGGTTGTTGCGAATAAACTGCAGACGTTGGAAACCCTTACACATCCTCCGTACGTCCCGATCTCTCCATATTTTTACAGTCCTGAAGAAAGTCAGTCGTGGAGGTCGATACCATCTGGACGAACCATGGTTCCATAGGCAGTCGCAAACATTTTTCCATGAAGGAAATAGCCATTTGGTCTCAGAGTGATATAAATGCTTTAACAGTTATGGTAATTATTTTTTAAATAATAAACAATTTACTTACTGTTTTCCATCTGCGTCGTTTTGATTTGGCTGCCCAGCCATTTGGTCTCAGAGTGATATAAATGCTTTAACAGTTATGGTAATTATTTTTTAAATAATAAACAATTTACTTACTGTTTTCCATCTGCGTCGTTTTGATTTAGCTGCCCTTATAACATAGATTACACATGTTTTAATTAAGTGACAAGTGATAAGAGTTACGAAATTAACTGCGCTGAAGTACCGAATATTTATCGGAAATTATTAGCACATGGAGAGGTTAACAGATGAAATCAAATGTTTGTGTTTCATATGAGTACTGTGTTTCTTTAAACAATTCGGCCCTGCCTGACCACATTTTTTCTTCATGCAGCTAATTTATATAAGTAAGTTACGGAAAGAGAACAGTACAATTCGTTAATTTCCGAATGAAGTTCGCAACTTCAGCTGGAAGATCATGTCATAGGTATGTGGCGACGAATGAGCGACTGTGTTCTGCCTACAATGCAACAATGCGAAGTCGTACAACCGTAGGTCAGGGTGTGCAATGGAAAGAGTCAGCGTACCTCCTCGTAACTGGACTTTAAGATGGATTAATAAAAATCCAAGAGCGCTGAAAACCTCCCACCATGAAACTCTACGGATAATACTGTAGTTCCACAAAATATAGTGTCTTATGGCACGTTAACACCCGCGCGATCTGTAATTACTATAGCTTAGCACAAAATAAATACACTAAACACCTCACGTTTTGCTCCAACGGCACTCACTACAGATCCTAATCAGCTGTCAGACACTCCGATATTATTAAACGCGGAAGCTATAAATTCCGCGAATACCGTTAAGGATAGCACAGAAAATCTGAAAATCTTCTGTTTGGCTACAATTTTAAAAATGTCTGTTAAGTTGTCACAGTACATTTTTTGTGTGATTTTAATTAAAAGTGTAATGTGTCATCCTCATTTGCTATATACGGCCTATTCCTCTCAAGTCCCTTTGCGGAAAAGTTTGAGAATATCACCAATAGTCTAACAGTATGGAACTATACTATACACTGATACACTAAAGAAAGGATACTCTACGAGAAAGTCCTGCGACTGGTCTACGGTGGACTTTCTCGGTGACACGAAAAAATTTATAAACTTCCGAACACTGAAAATGGTAAAATCAACAGTCTCGGCAAGAGTGCCCTCCTGGTCTCCCACAATTTCGATACCACGTCCATAACGAACGAAAAGTCGACATATTATAGCAGCCCCTGTGCGTGTCGTTCGACAGACAAGGTGGCACTGATGCGATTCTCGGCGCACAAGAAATGTCTTGGTACGCCCTGTCCCGGTCTTTCCACGGGCATTGCTGCCGTGAAACATGTTTTCCAACTTCAGACATGACCCCGGGCGTCTATTCTAAGAAGACACTCCTTCCAAAAGATGACAGAGCTGTAAACGCAAGATAAAGAGCGGTAGTGCTTGTGCAGCTACGCAACAAGACGCTGCGACACTTCTGTCTGAATTTACCGTCCTCGAACACAACTGCGCCAGCACTTACGTGCGGCATTGCTCCTCAGGATGCAACGTTTAACTTGGTCCATGAACGTTGCTACAAAACGAGAGTGTTTCTTCAAAATGAAATTAAAGTTTTTCCACAAATTAAATCTTATGCAGTGTGTTGCTTTGTTATCAGCAAAAAGCACAGGCTAATCAAGACCCCCAGACAATGAGAGAGATTAGCTGCCGTCAGCAGAAACTCAGAACTACAAATATTCTTAAGAAGGAACCGTTCATTTTCTCACATCCATGCCGCGGCAGTTCTAATGAATACGCGGCAGTTCCAAAAAAAAAAAAAAAAAAAAAAAGACCGACAACAACAACAACAACACGATGTAGTCCTCAGTCTGAAAGCTCGTCTGAACAATCCTGGGGATGACACTAGTATCTTTTTCATTAATTGGAAACCGCCTCAGACAACGAGTTGAAAAGTGACGAAGCTTTAGTTCACACCCAAAGCAAAAAGCAGCTCAGAATTTCAAAAAACAATATATAGAAACCGAATAGTTATTATAGTAAACGTTTCTTTTGTTCAATGACCAGTTTCGAATGCCATGATTATTATCAGACTGATCTGTGCGCTCGAAGTTAGTACCAGAAGAAAATAAAATTTACACTCATGACTGGCATCATCATGTTTTGTGGACACTGTCGAAAGCTGCGGTTATGAGAGAATTAAGCGACATGTGCACCGTGAACATTTAGTAGAGCAAATCCGACGCGAAGGACTTTCTGGTTACTCATCTATACATGTATTTATACCACAAGACACTGTACAGCGCATGGCAGAGGGTACTTCGTACCAAGATGATCCATTTCCTGTTCTATTTGAATCACATACCAAGCGAGAAGGGAAATGACTTGAGTTTACGTACGCGCCCGTATCTCTCTTACACTGAGGATCCTTACTCGTGATAGTCTATGGTAGCAGCAGAATGGTCCCACTGTCTTTATCGAATGAAGGTTATCTCAATTTATCACACAGAGTTTCGCGGGAAGTAAGTCTTTTTTTCCCCCCCAAGGCTTCCAGTTAAGTAACCAGAGCCTTGCTGTTGAACAATCGTATGGGGTATAACGTCCTGTTACGAACACAGCTGCGCGTCTCTGAAATCGTTCGTCTGTTGTCATGTCTACTTGGTAAGGACCTGAAACACTGCAACAACACTCGAATTGGTCGCAATAGCGTCTTGTTCGCGATTTTCTTTACTGCACTTTACCAAAACTCTTCCCACAAATCTACGTCTCCCACTCATCTTCCTTAATACTGATATTACGTTACTGTCTCATTTCAACAGATACTTGGTATAATTTTACAATGTGACGGCTTCGAGTGTTCACCACTGGTCTTGTAAACGGATACTATCAGGTTCTCTCCGTTCCCGAACTCCCGCGTTTGAAATTATGTTTATTTAGATTCGATGGAACTCGCTAAGCGTCGGATGAGTAGTGTCTAGTAATTTACGTTCGCTTTTAAACAAAAGCTAATTTACCATGGACCCTCTGTATTTCTGACGACGTATCTCCCGAATCATGTGGCTTACGCTAATATTTTTCAGGTAGATTTACTACTGTATGTAGACACTGTCACCATGTGTTGCGAATACAGGAAGAAATAAGTCTTCCTTACTGTATGAGCAGCGAAAATCTAACCAATAAACTTTTTCCTTTCATCGTTTAGTAGGTAGTATCAGCGAAAAAAAGTTTATAAAGGTTTGTAATTACGTGCTAAGTTTGTTGGAAGTCGCTAAGCGGTCTCATTCTCAAATACTGGATGAATATAGTCTGAAAATTTGCGCGCCCTGAGTTTCGCTGCGTCCACACACACACACACACACACACACACACACACACACACACACACACACACACACACTTCCATCTAAAATTCTACCTTTTAATGAGTAGATTATGTCACCATTTTGAATTCTTACATTCAGTCACTGGTGAAACGAAATACTGAAGATTAAATTTTCGATGCCTCTGCAACTGCACCGGAATATTGTACGGCGGGTAATTCGGTCGCGACGTTGAGTGATCTAAGTGGAGGAAGTCAGTTCCAACGTGTGAAACGTCAACCAACAAGTAATTTCAATCAGACTATAGGTTCAATCTCTATCAAATATTCTTCGTGTGAATCTCGTATCTGTGAGGATACTACGTAGAATCGTATCGTGGTTATTAGTGGACGATGTGACGTCGTACGCCCTTCCGAAATCTAGGTAGCTCGAATCAAAGTGTTCGAGTGACAGGCGGAAATCGGGAGGCACGGAATATGAGTGGAACGCTTGTGTTAGCCATGGGGGCAGAGTCGCAGTGCAAAGACGGACGGCGGCGGCAGTCGGCGGTCGTGTCCGCGGTCGCAGGCATCCAGCTGACTGGGCAGAACGGCGGAAGAACAATCGTCTGCGCCAACACGCTACTCCTGTTTCCGGCGGCGCAGAACACCGGACACCCGAAACTGCCGACGTCACCTGTGCTGCCAATGGGCGCTCCCGTTACAGTGCACACTCGGGCCTTTCTCACTTCCTCGCGACAGCGAACCAAACGCGTCAACCTCAACCGGTATTCGTCCACCACCATACTTTCACCACACATGGTCCTCTAAAATTACTCCACACTTGCTTTACTCCGACTCGAGATCAGACTTATCTAGGCAGTAATAGTGAGAATACCATTAGCTTTGTCCAAAATCTAATGAAAAGACTTCGAGTATTATTTTTAGTCTTTTAATTGGTTTAAATGCATTTTTTTAATTTCTAATACCTCCCCGATCTTATTCAATCTGTATATTGAGCAAGCAGTAAAGGAAACAAAAGAAAAATTCGGAGTAGGTATTAAAATCTATGGAGAAAGGTTCGCCGATGACATTGTAATTCTGTCAGAGACAGCAAAGGACTTTTAAGAGCAGTTGAACGGAATGGACAGTGTCTTGAAGGGAGGATATAAGATGAACATCAACAAAAGCAAAACAAGGTTAATGGAATGTAGTCGAATTAAGTCGGGCGATGCTGAGGGAATTAGATTAGGAAATGAGACACTTAAAGTAGTAAAGGAGTTTTGCTATTTGGGGAGCAAAACAACTGATGATGGTCGAAGTAGAGAGGATATCAAATGTAGACGGGCAATGGCAAGGAAAGCGTTTCCGAAGAAGAGAAATTTGCTAACATCTAGTATAGATTTAGTGTCAGGAAGTCATTTCTGAAAGTATTTCTATGGAGTGTAGCCATGTATGGAAGTGAAACATGGACGATAAATAGTTTGGACAAGAAGAGAATAGAAGCCTTTGAAATGTGGTGCTACAGAAGAATGCTGAAGATTAGATGGGTAGATCACGTAACTAATGAGGAAGTATTGAATAGGATTGGGGAGAAGAGGAGTTTGTGGCACAACATGACAAGAAGAAGGGATCGGTTGGTAGGACATGTTCTGAGGCATCATCAAGGGATCACCAATTTAGCATTGGAGGGCAGCGTGGAGGGTAAAAATCGTAGAGGGAGACCAAGAGATGAATACACTAAACAGATTCAGAAGAATGTAGGCTGCAGTACGTATTGGGAGATGAAGAAGCTTGCACAGGATAGAGTAGCATGGAGAGCTGCATCAAACCAGTCTCAGGACTGAAGACCATAACAACAACAATACCTCGCGGAGTCATTATGACTATCGCACTATGTTTTTTTTTTTTTCTCTTATTTCTCTTCCTGCCATCCTTTTGTCGTTTTGAATGTGCTCGTGTCGCTTATAATCTGTAACCAAGTGCTAACTTGCTCTTCTTATCTGTAGCTAACGCGGCAACCCGTGTAGCCAGATTGAGTATAGTTTCAGGTAACCAATGAAAGATAGCGAGAGATTAAAATTTGTTTTTAGCACAAACTGAATTTGTCTCGAGTTTGCTCGTAGAGGTCAACCTTAAACGCCGTGAACAACACGATCATGATTTTAGTTCTGTCGGACATTGCTGATCGCCGTTTTCTCGTATAAGCTGCACATCACGAAGTTACGGTGAGGTTAAGAGACGAGTTTAAATTCAAGGCTACAAAAGGCGTCCTCTGCAGCAGTTCAGTCATTGGTCAGTTAATATCAGCTGTCGGCCGATCATCTCCCATTTCCGTCATACCTCTTGGCGGCCGTTTCCAGCACTGCTACGCGTTATACAGGATTTGTGAAGTGACTTGTGTGTTTGTATGTCGTCTATAACCGAGCGGTAGCCGGCAGCCTATGTGGCAACACTGTAGCGGAAAGTGACGGACGTCAATCATCAAGTAATTTTCATCGGACTGCAGTTGTGAGTGCATTATGTCGGAGCTAAGTGAATTCGATCGCCGGCAAATTTTTGATACCTCTACGGAACGTGCTTCCGTTACCAAGATAGCCGACGTGTTTTGTTTTTCAAGAGGCACCATATCGAAGATTTATACTACACAGAAAGCGGAAAAAACATCATCCGCTAAGTCACAACGCGAACGATAGTTTGTGCTGAGTAATGGTGATGGACGGTAACTGAAGAGGACTGTGGCGAAAAATAAGACATCTGCAAAAGTCAATAAAGAACTTAATGTCGCAACCACAGATCCTGTCCGCACCAAGACAACACGAAGGGACCTTCATAAGCAGAGAATTCCTGCGCGACCTGGAATTCCAAAACCGCTCGTCAGTGCTGCAAATACCCTTAACAGGAAAGTGTAAGGCTGACGACGCAAATGCTGAACTGTGGAGCAATAGAAGAAAGTTTCGTCGGATGAGGCTTTCCTCACACTGTTTCCAACTTGTGGACCAGTTTAGGACCCGAGAGTGAAATATTGCGAGGGTTTGGTGGTGATTCGGGCAGCGATGTTGTTGTATTCCACAGGCACCATGGTTATCCTGCAAGGTCGCATTACTGCCAAGCATTTCGTGACCATTTTGGCTGATCAGGTCCGTCTCATGGTACAGTGCTTGTTCCCCCGTGGTGACGCTGTGTTCCAAGACAACGGGGCCCCTGTTCACACAGCTCATATCGTCTAGGACTGATTTTGTGAGCACAAAAGACGAACTGTCGCATCTTCCCCGGCCACCAGTCACCACATCTCAGTATTATTGAGCCTTTGTGGTCTACTTTGGAGAGAGGCGGGCGTGATCGCTATCCGTATCCACCATCGTTAACTCAGCTTGCCACTATCTTGGAAGAAGAATGGTATAAAACTCCCGTCAAAACCATACAGGACCTGTATTTATACATTTCGAGGCGACTGGGTGTTGTTTTGACTGCAAGCAGGTTTCCTGCACCGAATTGGACACGATAATTGGTGTTTCCATATTTTTGTCCACCATCTGAAAGTAGCAAATTGTGTGTGGTTAAATAAAACAACAACAAAAGAGGATAGCCCGATATTCAAGCCAAAGCTGTGCCCACCCACAACCCCGCCCCATGTCTCGGTAAACTATCGTTCTGCAACTTTTTGTAGCAGATTTAACAAATTTTATAATCTTTTAGCATTATGAAGTATTACGAAAAATAATTTTAAAAATTACTTGAATGAAGTACACCGATGAAAAAACACGGAAGTAAAACAAAATCAATGCCCATAAATTGTTAATGGAGCATACATTATTGCTTATAAATAGATGATAAAGAGCTATAATTACATGCTGATTATATATATATATATATATATATATATATATAACGCCTCGCTTTGAGCGAAGCACACTCGGTGCTAATGTCTTAGACGTCAAGTTTAGCAGCTGTGTCGCATTATGTCCACAAGATGGCTAAATTGTTCATTCACAACACTTTGCAATCACTGGCATTATCATAATCACACTCTCAAAAAATTCAGTGTTTGGATAAGCATCTCCTAAATCGTACTTAATTCTTAACCGTCTTTGTTTTATTCTTTTTCGGTGATATTTTGCGAGTGCCTTTGTGCCTGCGCTTACGGCGGGGGCCTATCTCGCCATTGCCTTGCTACAGCCCTTCTGATATTCAAGAGCTTAAAAATTTTTGGTAAACCTAAGCAAGCGTGTTACTTTTCGCAAGAGAAATCGTCCAGAGTATAGGTCGTTACTTTTCGTGGAGGGTAAGCTTCAGTGTAGGCTAAGGTAATCAGATGCCCGTAATCCAGCCCCCCACGTCCCACATCCACTCTACAGCCCAACAAGTGCATGGTTGGTTCGAAAGTGTAGTATGTCATGTTAATTAACAACCGTTCGCTGTTGAATCAATGGAAGTCGGGGGGTGTTTCTAGGTACGTGCACAACCGTCGTGCATGCTGGAGGTGCTCCACTCCAGGTATCAGATGCAAACAGCTGAGATACAACACGCAGAATAAATACACTTAATTACAGAGGACGTATTTGAACGGTTGCAAACCGAAAATCCAACCGAAAATCATTCTCTATCTCAGTGTGTGGCAATCGCAGAGGAAACGAATTACTGGTTTCCCATGAGAAACACAATATAACAAGGATTCAACAGCAGCGTAATCGGTAAAACCATGAAAGATAGTCTTTAACGTCCTATTGACGGCGAGATCACTGATACAGCGTCAACTCGGATTCAGGAAATAAATCTGGCATGTTCTTCCGAAAGGTACCATCCCGGTATTTGCCTAAAAGAATTTAGGAAAAACCGCGGACACCCTAAATCTGGATGGCTTGGAAAGGATTTCAACTGCCGCTCTCCCGAAAGCGAGTCCTGTGCAACCTCTCTAGATCCATAGCTTGAAAATTGTGGTAACTGCAGTCACTACATTCTTTCCTCAGGTCGATGCGAACTATGGCGTCTCCTTGTTTGATAGGAAAAGCACTAACACAAGCCGGAGTTCAAACATCACACACGATCCAGCCGAGTATCACATATGGTCTTGTTACCTTTCTCTGATGAGTGTACAGAATCACCCAGTCAGTTCACCGAGTGAGACGACAACCCATGGATGAATCTGATCACATTTATTACTGCCAGAAAGATAAAAATTTCTAACACGGAATCAAACCTTCGAAACTTCACAATCTGACAGACAGAAAATGCTTCGTTATGAGCTACGTCTTATTTCCAAGTTCGTGCGATGTGATCAGGCAATTTCTGCCCTCTTGAAGAATACTTTAAGAGTATTCTAACGTGGTTTACTAAGAGCCTTGCAGTGAAAGAATATCAGCGTATCAGAGACGATCAACATGAAAAAAAGCAACACTTAAGTTTGGCTATGATGAATTCTACAATTTTATTCTGGAGAGGAATACATCGACAACACAGTGTTTCCATACAACAAGCACATTGATGATATAAACAGATCTGGTAATCAGCGAAACGCTGAAGAACCTGACGGCCAGTATAGTCTCCACAGACGGTTTAAGTGACAAAAATAATGATATTTATCCGTGTTGGAAGAGCCATGTCTAATTTTAGATTGATACTGTGCTACTGGCAACAATTAAGTTTGTTTCTGAACGATATCCTGAAAGTTCCCAAGTTGTGCAGCGAGCAAGTACTAAAGAAAGAGAAGGAAAAAATCTGGAAAATGTTTTAAAGTACAGGGAGAAGAAATAAAAAGTTTGAGGGCTGCCGATGACACTACAGTTCTGTCAGGCGGCAAAGGACTTGGAATAACTATAAGATCTTGAAAAGTTATGAGATAGGAACTGAATTACGTCACTTGATGCTGAGAACGTAAGTTAGGAAACGAGACTATGGAACCAGTAGAAGAGTTTTGTTATTTTGCCGACAAACTAAATGACGACAGCACATGCAAGCAAGATATAAAACGCAGACTAGTAATAGGCAGGAAAGCTTTCAAGAAGGAGAAACTACGTTAACACTGAATATACGTATTTGGGAAGACTTTTCCGAAAATATTTGTTTTGAGTGTATCACTATACGGATGCGAAATGTGGACGACAAACAGTACAGACTAGAGGAAATGTGACGTTAGAGACGAACCCTGGAATCAGGCGGAAACACAGGACCGCTACTGAAGACGTACTTATCAAATCATGGAGAAAGAGGTTGTGTCCAAACATGACTAAATGAAGGGGTAAGTTGGTACGAAATAACCCTGGGCGTGCAAGAAAAGCTAGTTTGGTAACTTAAGTAAGTCTGAGCGACAAAAATTGTAAATGTATTCTAGGGTTGTGTACAGTAAGTAAATCATAGAGGTGAAGAGCTTGCAGAAGACAGACTAGCGTGGAGATCATCATCAAATCATGACGATCATAACATTGGGCTGATTACGTAGTTCATTACGAGACATGTGACCTACGTTTTCTCGACATCTGGCCTAGAACACGTTAAGCGTTGGTCGGTGGACGGAGAGCCTGTCGTTGCTTATTGATGGAATTGTTGCAGCATTTAACCGCAGTGATTCAGGGACCAGGGACACCGCAGTTAACGCAGGGGCGCCCCTGCGGCAAGCCGTTGAGATTTGGCCTGGCTTCCTGGTTCCGGGCCTTCAAGGGGAGGGTGAGGGGGGGGGGGGGGGGGGGAGTTGTCGTGCAGACAGCTGCACAACGGCGTCCGCTGTTCCCCTGGCCGTTTCGCGCGCCTCTTGCCTTTTGTGCCACGGGGGATCTGACGGCGACCTACGGCATTCAAAGCCAGGCGCACTCAAAGGCACGCCGCGCCACAGCCGAGCGGCGCGGAATACGCTGGAGCGTGCTGCCGCACATCGCAACAAGAGAAGCCCACATCGTGTTACACGCCACCCGTGGAGGTCGCGACAGGAGAGTCTCGTACGCTACGCTACACAGCAAGCCCGCACAACCGAGGGGAGCTTACAAGTGTGTTGTTCCATCCCAGATAAATAAATCCTTTAGATACACACCGAGTACTTGAACAGTCGTGCACAGTTGCGGAAGTACACCAGCAGTGGCCATTCTGAACCATCAATCCCAACAATCTTCCTCAACAGTCCACGCAGTGTATCTAATTCATTCTTGATGAAGAACCCTTCATATGTTCTTTTGAACATGAACCTTCACTATTACAAAGAAATGTTCGGTTCGTTTTTGTTGCACCTACGAAATTCGAATTCGAAAATTATTCACTGGCTCTACATTTACAAGCCATTTGTCCCACTTATTAGCGTAAGTGCCAGCTTTCTACATTCCTGTCCATACCGCATTTCAGCTGCGACGTCAATGTATGAAACTCGGTGTAGAGTTCTTATTCCACCGGCTTCTGTAGATTCTTGTGACCCATTTTAATCGGGTGTACTAACGACTGCTGCTAGAATAATGTGTATAAAATCACAATATTAAGCAAGGTAAGATTTCACTATTTCAACAACAGGTCTACGCTAGTCATTACGACGTTTAAATTTAAACGTTATATCTTAGTATGCCTACTGGTTAAGTTTTACTGTGGTGATTGATAACTATATTCCCTTACGTTCAATCTGGTTCCAAACTTTCTTATGCAGAAAACTGCGTGTATATGTAATATAAAATTACATGGTTTTATTAGATGAAGATAAATTAGTAAAATCTCTCACATTATATGAACGTAAAGAAGAAAAGAGCCTTTTAGTCATGCCAGTATCGCTAGCGTACAAAGATACTATCTTCGCTAGTACTTAATAGTTGGTTGTGTAAGCTCCAACCAAGTAAGTTACGTCCTACACCATAACACACACTCTCTCTCTCTCTCTCTCTCTCTCTCTCTCTCTCTCTCTCTCTCTCTCTCTCTACCAACCCAACAATCGTATTCACATCAGTAACATAAATTTAATGTACTCAGAAATCAGCAGCTGAAACTGAACATAATCCTGAAACGCCATCTTTCTCTGAGCAAGGCTGAAGAAACGCAGATTATTACATGTTTCAATCTTTTAGGATTTCTACATGTAATAAGGAAGTTACGAGAAATAGCTATGAGATACTGTTAACAGGTTGTAGCACGTTACAATGATTGCACTGTACTACAGAGCAACAACGCGATAATTGCTGGTTATAGCTCTTTCTCAAATTGCAATAGAATAACTTTCGAAAAATTTACACACCAAGACATTTTGGCGACTCTGTCTTGTCCTGTCGGTCAGTGTCTCAGGACAGGAAATACAATCGTTGACGCTTTGTCTCGATCCTTATGTCAGTGACAACTCTCAATTGCCCGTCACGGACTCGCTGGAATGCATGGCAGACTGTTAGGAAGACGCACGAGTCACTATAATCATTTAAGGCTCTCAATAAAGACACAAGTTATAATGAACAGTGTCGAATTTCACTGCAGCTGTAAGCCAGGTAGCAACTGGCCGGAGGGAAATACGCCCGTCGTTGGTGGGCCGAGCCCCCCACCAACCCAGCACTTAAACCCACTGAGAATTACCAGGGCGCTGGCAACGGACGCTCGTAGCCGCATATTTGTGCTTTCAATGCGGCGAAACTAAGGAAGTTGCCCATTAACAGAAAGAATTTTGATGTGAGAAAAGATTTTTCTCAGCGAAAAGCAAGTTTTGACTAAGCACACCTACGTGGAAGATCTATCCCAAAATGAACCACTGAATCGAAGTCACAATAATTGAGACAGTGTCCTCTCATTTCGAGACATACATTTCTTACAGTAATCTGCGGCTGCTGATAATCTGCGTCAGTACTGTCACTAGTAACATTCCCTTTTCTTCTTCTTCTTCTTCTTCTTCTTCATTTACTGAAGGAATGTCGGTGGACACACACTGTGCGCAGAAGACCTGCAAAATGATGCTGGTGTGTCTAGCAGCTGCCGGCAGTGGACTTTTAAAATCAAACTGCAAGCACAGCCAAGATTACCGGCAGTGGTGTCGAAGGCTTTGCGTGCAAGTAGGCGGTGCAACAAGCGCGTTACCTGTTGTGTACGAGGCTCGTCGCTGCGTAGCGTGGCGTGGGTGCTGGCAGGGGAGAGACGGAACACGCACTGGCGCGCACATGTGAGCCGGCGTGGCGGGACGAGTATGGCGGGGGCCAATGGCTGGGGGGGCTGTGGAGGGGAGGGGGAGGAAGCTCGCCAGAGTCGGACAACCCCTGGGGCTGCACCCCTCGCTGGGGGCACTCCACACCGCCTGGACGCTATCCCCACAGGCCGTGGCGACCAACAAGTGTGTATGCCCAGCACGCATTGCTCCCCTGAAAGGCTCCCACACCCATTTGAGGGCCAGTATTCCACCGAACAAGTCAGTAACTCTGCTGACGTACATACTCCAATATCGATTCTGGCAACTTGAGTATGTGTCGGATTTCAGGTACCACAATCGGTTTTCGCTCCATGTAAAAGTAGTGTTGTTCCTGCTTTGTAAATTTAGATAGTTGTGGACACAGTGATTTTGTGTGGAGTGACTTAAAAGAAGTACTGGATACGACTGACTACGACGTTATTTCCCTTATTCGAATAGAAACACATTTTACATTTATTACAAGCAAAGACACACAAAAATACATTTATTGTACTAGCAAAACCCAACTGCTTGGCAACAACGGTACGTCTTGCTCTCTAACAAAATCTATGCGGGTAACAAAACAATCCCTGAATAAAGGCAACGAATACGACGGCGTGTTTAGTTACTCGCAATTTTTTTTCCAGCGAGACAAATTCTTCAAAATTCTGGAGTGAAATAATTTTGGACCTGCGATCACAACGAACTTTTTTCACAAGCTGTGCGATATAGGCAGTTGTAATCACAAATCGATTTCGCACATAATGCCATGCATCATCTTTGATCATCATCTTGGCTTATCTCCTCGTCTCCTCCTGTTCACTGACATTCACAAGGAAATCTTACTGGTCCTTTATTAAAAACACGAAAGTATTTATACCGTAGTTTTATCTTTCTGACTAAACAAACAGTTGATTTCCATCCGCGTAATAAAAGTGACCGATATTTGATGAGCCTAGCCAATTCGATTCGAGTCTTACTTAACATGTCAGTGAAATACTGTTAGTATTTGCTGACATTTTCGTCAGTTACGTTTTATCACACAGTTAATAAAAAGCCCGTCTTTTGCAATTAAATATTTGTTTGTATCTAACATGTTTTGCCTATACTTGCTAGGCAACTTCAGAGGTCTAAAAAAAGAAAATCATATAATTATACATGTTTCGAGATGACATTTGTAGTGATTCTTTGGCAGCTCATTTAAATCTAGCTTTGTATATTTAAAACTATATGATCATATTTACTTCCATTCAGTTTTTGTCCTATTTATCCATCCATTTGTTGCACTGTATGTGCTAGATGCACGCAGTACAGGATTCTTCCAATAAACATTTCTTTGTACATAATGGAATGGCAACCAAATGGATTCATAAATAGGACACAGAACGAAAGCAAGTAAAAAAACACGATCACATAATTGTAAATAGAAATAGCTAGATTTAAATTATCTGCCAAAGAATCACTACAAATATCGAAACATGTGTAACAGTATGATTTTCCTTGTATTATAGACCACTGAAAACAGCAAACATGTCTACGTGAAATATGTTTCGTATAAACAAATTCAGTAGCACAAACTATTATTTTTATTATCTATATTATAAAACATAACTATTTCTAAAATCTGCTATTCGTTTTCCGACAAGTCTCATCGTTTAATAAAGCACTGAGTGGCAGCTGAGGGTGTCACGAACAAACCGTCACAAGTGATAGTTTACTAAGACAGAGTAGAGAGAAAACTGACGACTGTGCTTACTTATCTGTGCATTTTCACAGAATATCGTACGAATAATTAGGTGACTGACTGCTAGGAAAATAGAGTCGTCATAAATATTTTTTAAACATCTTTTATTGGAAGATCTCTCATTGCCGGCAACTATCACTCTGCTGCACTACGCTTCAATGCAATCGCTGTAAAACATCGCACAATACAACATCTGTTGAAAGACTATACACAACCGCAGAAGATAAGATTGGTGGTATACACACAAAGAGTATGCAGATTTCTGTTGCATGTGACACTGAATTGAAGTACTTTCCACGTTCTGTTTACAACACTTGTATATTTATGCTTATGCTCTTAACATATTTGTAGGGCTCCTACCACTCTGTAACTCCAACCCTTCCAAGGAAATAGGTAGCTGAGATTCCGGAGTATTCTCTCTTCCATCAGGAGCGGTGCATTTATCCAAATCATTTACCATTATATTTACTTGTTGAATTACATTTCACGTAATACTGGCGCTTCAGGAGATCATGAAATGATCTGAAAATCAATAACACGATGATCAGATGAGACACTTTAAGGGCTGAGCATATGCCCCGGCGATAACGACAAACCCGTTGTCAAAATTTATGCAATAAATTACGGCACTTTCGACGTGCGCCAAATTCATCTGACTATTAAAAAATTGTATTTTAAACCATTCCCATAAGCACAAAAATCCGCCAGGTGATTTCTATCCATTTTACAAGAAATGCGCCAACTCGCTATAAATCAACAGTCCTTCACGTCCAGTCACACTAATGTGACCGCTGCCTATGTTCGACGTCAACGTTGTAATGGCACTTGAATTACGTAACCATTACGGCACCACACCTCAACCTCTCGATACCAGCAATATTCTACTGTGTTTCTGTAAAATAGTTAACATATTTCTGAGACAACATTCAGATTTGATTTCAATAATGTACAGGTACTTTGATACATCGATATGTTTATATTGCAATGATATTCTTATGTGAATTCTTTCTTTTGTCACTACGATCTTTGACGTACTTGTAACTCTGATTTTTGGGCGCATAGGCGGTTATTACAGAAAGTCAAGTCTTGGTTGTCATGTTGAAAAGGCGCAAATTTTAGTCAGTTTATGTAATGTCAACTTTAACAGTGAGTAAGATATTTTCAAGTATGTTTTATAATGTGAAGTGATATTGCAACAAAAATAATAATAAAATGTAACTTAAATTCAGAGTGCTGATTACTTTTTTTACATCACCATTGTGCTAACTTGCAAAAGTTTAATCTTCAAGAATGGTTTCTGAAACACATCTATAAAACTTCTGAATATCGCAGAATAACACCTAGGCCTCTTTGCATCCGAGCTTGGAATCACCACCACCTACATTTTCGACGATTGAGCCATGAGTTTACAACGAGACCAGCGTGGGAAACACGAGAAGATGAGTGCCTAGTTTATCCATTATTTCATGAAATGACTTTATTAACTGTGCTCTAATGACACCTGCCACATAATATAACTTTGTTGTTGCCCGAAAATGTAGTATTTAGCAGCGTGACCAACACCACAATCATAATTAATTTTTGACCTTTGTTGTGGTAGTGTTGTTAGAATGTACATTAACCACTCTCAGACGAGAGGTGGGAGCACTAGCAGTGGTGATTATACAATGCGAATCGGTGGGGACGTGTGGAAATGGTGCAGTCTCTGTCGTAATGTGGTATCGGAGCGGTTAATTTGACGTCGAAAAGGCATTTACTTTGGCTTTTGGGCCAACGGTGGAAGCATTTCCGAAATGCCTAATTTCGTAAACTGTTCGCCTGCCGTTGTGGTTAAAGTATACCGTGCATGGAAAATGGCGCTTTCCAAAATTGGGGCCGTCGTGCACCAAGGGCCATAAATGACAGAAGTGAACGAGGGCGGCTGAGAGGTATGCGGCGAACAAACGTCCAACTTTTGAGAAACTTACCGCTCAGACGATCCACGGGGTTACCAACCGTGTCTCCTCAACAGCCGTTCAGCAAACGTTGCTGCCTGTGGGCCCCCGCAGCAGGCGCCAGATTCAGGCAGCCATGTGACTGCTGTTCATCGACTACGCAGGCAGGAATTCACGCGCCAATACCGCCAACTAGTGGTCCACTGAGTGGTGACAGATGGACTTTTCGGAAGAATCGCGTTTTAAACTCCATCCGACAGATGCCCGTCGGCGTGTACGGCGTACAAAGTCTGAAATCAAACGCCCTGTAGTAATCGTCGGAAGGGTCAACAGGCCGCAGGAGGGAGAGCTATGGTGTGGGGAATATTTTCGAGGCATTCGTAAGTGATCTCGTCATTTTGGTGGAAAGCGCAATGGCTCAAGATAATTATGCATCTATCCTTCGGGACCATGTCAACCCTTACATGCAGTT
Source organism: Schistocerca americana (assembly GCF_021461395.2). Taxonomy (NCBI): domain Eukaryota; kingdom Metazoa; phylum Arthropoda; class Insecta; order Orthoptera; family Acrididae; genus Schistocerca; species Schistocerca americana. The sequence continues at coordinate 131,814,117 of NC_060124.1, forward strand.
TGTTTTTCCTTGGCACGATAGCATCTATCAGGAGGACAGTGTTACATGTCACACCGATCGCAGTGACGTAAGAGGTGCTAACAGAACCAGGATGAGTTTTCCGGCACACCTGGCCACCAGACACTTTGACGTTATACCCAATCGAGAGTGAGTGGGACTACGTCGATCGGACTGTTCGCGCCGTGAACCGAGAAACCAAGCGCAGCTGGCGACGCCACCAGAGTCGGCAGAACTCCACAGGCCTGTCTGTACCTTCCAGAACTGGATTGACAGTCTTCCTGCACGCTCGCAGCAATCTGCGATGCAAAAGGTGGTTATTCAGGTTTCTGACTGGTGGTCACAAAGTCAATGGACAGTGTATGGCCATTTGTGTAGCAATTACCTAGCGAGCGACACTGGCAATACTCCACAGTAGTACCATGCTCTACTACAATACCATTGTATTTCTTGGGATGTTAATGGCAGGAAGTTTAGTGAAACGGTAACATGGAGTTAAAATTGGGCGAGTCTACCACTCGCCATTCTTGACTGCGAGCTTGATATTTACTGGCAGTTACTCTAGCCAAATTAGAGCAAGGCAGTGCACTAAAAACACAAATAAATCTTCGCACAACTGAAAAAAAAACGTTTTTGAAAACGCCGCTTATGTTCTTCCTTGACGCGCACTTCGCGGTCTGTAACACGCTTGTTCCTACTTACTAGTTTACATAGGTCAGCTGGGTACTAGCGGTAGTGGATGAAGACGGAGAACAAAAAACCGAGACATCTTGTATTTGCGAAGAAGGCAAGGAAGGTAACCGGATGGAAATCACACCTCCTTCGCCTGGAATAAAAGTTGTGGGTCACAGTAGTCGTGCCACTAGACTAACAACACACTTAAGTTGTTAGTAAAATACTGGCTTGACTTGTTTGTTTACTTCCCGTACGCTGCATCGAATTTATCATTAATCCGTCAACACGCACACAACTGTTGTAATCGCTGCAAAGAAAGCTGCAAAAATTTCGAAAAAAGTGTGATTTTTCTTCAGTCATGGACCTCATCGATTTTCTGCAGCACCTGTGATTATGGCTTTTTCCAACATGATAGGTGAAAACGGAAAGGAAGTTTGTGTTTTTTCCCCATAATGTTACCTCCATGGTGGTGTTTGTGTTCGCCCTGAGTCAGCTCACTTAGTCCCGTATTATATTGCAAATGATCTTATGAAACATATTGTATAAAGTTCTTTCACAGTGTAATACAGGCCTTGCTCATCAAACTTTAGGACACAGTTGGATTAGCCACACTCAACGAAGAAAATATTGAGAAAGTGAACTAAACCAAACTTCAAAGTTTATAAATCCACGAAAGTCGAATAATGCGAATCAGTATTAGGGTAAAACTCACGTTGTGACTATGTATAATCCGTATTCCATAAATGATGCACTAATGACATTCCTCCATTCTTCCACACTCTCAAATTGTAAATGACCTTCAGTTGAAAACGAGTGAAATGGCCCAATATTAATACCCTGGATTCGGATTCAGGCTAGGGCTTTTGCAATTACCCTAAATCGCTGAAGGCAAATGAAGAGATGGTTCCTTTGAAAATAACACCATCCTTCAGCAAACTGAGAAGCTGCTGCTTCCCTAATGAAATGGTCGTCGACAGTATGTTAAACTCTAATCGTCCTTACTTACTTCGAAGTGGCACACGCAAGTTCAGAAAACTTTCAATTTGCGCGCAAAACTTATCGAATACACTAAAATAGCGCTAGCTGTCCCTAGTACATCCTCCATGAACCATCGTGGCACATGATTTAGTTAGTTGTTGGTGAGTGTATTTTCCTTGACGTTTTTTGAAGGCTGGCCTGAATGAGCAGGGTTTTACTGTATAAAATTTAATCTTGGGAATACTGCTGCGGAAACTCGGAAAAAGTTGAAGCCGTCTTTTGAAGTCAACGCTTTAGGACAGACACAGATGACGACTTGATTAGCGTTTCGAAAACGGGTGAGCATTTATTGATGATGCATGTTCCGTTCGGCAGTCAACTGGCATCACACCGGAAAATGTGAGCGATATGACGCTGTATGACAATCTAGAGAAACTTTTAAGGCTTTTGCAACACCTTGGAATATGTTACGGTGCATGTGAACGTGTACTGTCACACTAATTGAACACGAAACAGACAGCGGCGGAGTTTGTGAAACGGCTGCTACAAAACGATCCGATGCAATATGCTGGCACGTGTCATATTGGTGTATTAAGACATTTTTGGAAAGCGAAAATCTCCGTGGGGGTCAACATGGATTACGCAAACAACGATCGAGTGGGTTTCAGATAACTCTGTTCGACCACGAGATACACGAAGTAAGTAGATACCGGCGGCGCGCAGACTGACGCCGTGTTCCTTTACTTGCAGAAGCTGTTGATACAGTTGCACGGTGCCACCTAATGAACAGAAGACGGATGTACGGAATACTACGCCAGCTGTATGACTGGACTGAAGAGTTCGTAGCAAACGGCTCATAGGATGTCGTTCTTAACGGAACTAAACCTTCAGACCTGAAACATCTGATGTATCCAAAGGCAGTAATTTACGCAATACATGTAAATGACCAACTGGATACTGTAGTTCAATGAGGCTTTCGGCAAATGATGCTGTTGTACACAGAGAAAATTGTTGCAAATGCAGGAATGCCTGCAAAGGATCGACGCTTTGTGCAAGGATTGGTAGTTGAAGCCCAACGTAAGCAAATGGAATGTCATGCGCGTAAACAAGCAAAAAGACCCATTTTCCTATGATTACACAATTGTAGACAAATCAGTGGAAGGACCTACATGTAACAGTATGTGGAAGTATGTGTACAAAGTTAAAGTAGAACGACCACATCAAATTCATCGCAAGAATTGCACATGCCAGACAGTCATTCGAAGAGTCCCCAGAATGTGAAGACCATCCACAAAGGAAGTAGCTTGCAAAACTCTCATTCGACCATTACGTGAATATTGCTAGTTACTCAGGGATCAGTACCAGATACGATTGATAGCGGAACTAGAGAAGATCAAAAGAATAGCAGCATGTTTCGTTACAGGTTCATTCAGTAAGCTCGAAAGCTTCACTGGGGTGCTCAGCCAATACCAGAGGCGAACGATACAAGTGAGACGATCTGCGTCAATGTTAATTTTGCAAGACCGTACGCTCTTAGAACTGTCAACCAATATATTACTACCTCCTAAGTATATCTCACGAGAAGACCATAAAGATAAAAACTGGAGAGTCAGTCTCACATGGAGGCTTACCAACAAACGTTCTAACCGCGGGATTATTCGCGACAGGAACGTGACTTTGGTACGCCAAGTACCCTCCGCTACACACCACAAGGTTCCTTGCAGTGTTCATAAGCCTGCAGGGAACTTTAAAAACTGCTTTAACTTGGTCGAAAGTTAGTATCAATGGTTGTCACTGGTGAAGATATATTCTGACGGGATTCTGTATAAGTACATTGTATCTCCTTGTCAGACAGTCAATTAAGAATTCAATTGTGATGCTGTTAAGACGTTTCAGTAAGCACACGTGGAGAAATTGTGCACAGAAGTAGCGTTCGAAAAGCTGGGCACTCCACTATGAGAATGAACAACCGAATTCTTTTTGAATACTAAAAAGAAAATGACAGTTGTTCCCCATCGTGCCACATTCACCAGATAGCTAGGTGTGACTTCGTAATCTCCTCCCAAGAGGAATACCAGATGACGAAGATGATCATGATGTTTGGTTTGTGGGGCGCTCAACTGCGCGGTCATCAGCGCCCGTACAAAGTCCCAATTTGTTCGCAATCCAGTTTTGTACACAGTCGAACCTATTCACTGTCACGAATGATGATGATATGATGAGCACAACACAATCATCCAGTCCTCGCGCAGACCAAATCCACGACCCGGCCGCGAATCGAACCCGGGACCCCGTGATCCAGAGGCAGCAACGCTAGCCGCTGGACCACGAGCTGGGACAGATATCGAAGAGAAGTTCTGAGACAATGGAGGACGGTCAAGCAGAATCGCAGAGCGTGACAAAGCACACTATAAAGACTTCCAGGATGTATTTCAAAAGTCGCAGAAACGCTGGGATCGACTTATCCGCACTGAAGGTGAGTTGCAGATTAAGCTCTACATTAGCTAACACTTGGTTCAAGAATCATAAAAGAAGACTGTATACATGAAAGAAGCCTGGAGATACTCACAGGTTTCAGATAGATTATATGATGGTAAGACAGAGATTTAGGAACCAGGTTTTAAATTGTAAGACATTTCCAGGAGCAGATGTGGACTCTGACCACAATCTATTGGTTATGAACTGTAGATTAAAACGGAAGAAACTGCAAAAAGGTGGGAATTTAAGGAGATGGATAAACTGAAAGAACCAGAGGTTGTACAGAGTTTCAGGGAGAGCATAAGGGAACAATTGACAGCAGTGGGGGAAAGAAATACAGTAGAAGAAGAAGGGTAGCTTTGAGGGATGAAGTAGTGTAGGCAGCACAGGATCAAGTAGGTAAAAAGACGAGGGCTAGTAGAAACCCTTGGGTAACAGAAGAAATATTGAATTGATGAAAGGAGAAAATATAAAAATGCAGTAAATGAAGCAGGCAAAAAGGAATACAAACGTCTCAAAAATGAGATCAACAGGAAGTGCAAAATGGCTAAGCAGGGATGGTTAGAGGACAAATGTAAGGATGTAGAGGCTTATCTCACTAAGGGTCAGATAGATACTGCCTACAAGAAAATTAGAGAGACATTTGGAGAAAAAAGAACCACTTGTATGAATATCAAGAGCTCAGATAGAAACCCAGTTATAAGCAAAGAAGGGAAAGCAGGAAGGTGGAACGAGTATATAGAGGATCTACACAAGGGCGGTGTACTTGAGGACAATATTATGGAAATGGAAGAGGATGTAGATGAAGATGAATTGGGAGATATGATACTGCGTGAAAAGTTCGACAGAGCACTTAAAGACCTGAGTCGAAACAAAGCCCTGGGAGTAGACAACATTCCATCAGAACTACTGACAGCCTTGGGAGAGCCAGTCCTGACAAAACTCTACCATCTAGTGAGGAAGATGTATAAGACAGGCGAAATACCCTCAGACTTCAAGAAGAATATAAAATCCCAATCCCAAAGAAAGCAGGTGTTGACAGATGTGAAAATTACCGAACTATCAGTTTAATAAGTCACGGCTGCAAAATACTAACGCGAATTCTTTACAGACGAATGGAAAAACTAGTAGAAGCCGACCTCGGGGAAGATCAGTTTGGATTCCGAAGAAATATCGGAACACGTGAGGCAATACTGACCCTACGACTTATCTTAGAAACTAGATTAAGGAAAGGCAAACCTACGTTTCTAGCATTTGTAGACTTAGAGAAAGCTTTTGACAATGTTGACTGGAATACTCTCTTTCAAATTCTGAAAGTGGCAGGGGTAAAATACAGGGAACGAAAGGCTATTTACAATTTGTACAGAAACCAGATTTCAGTTACAAGAGCCGAGGGACATCAAAGGGAAGCAGTGGTTGGGAAGGGAATGAGAGAGGGTTGTAGCCTCTCGCCGATGTTATTCAATCTGTATATTGAGCAAGCAGTGAAGGAAACAAAAGAAAAATTCGGAGTAGGTATTAAAATCCATGGAGGAGAAATAAAAACTTTAAGGTTCGCCGATGACATTGTAATTCTGTCAGAGACAGTAAAGGACTTGGAAGAGCAGTTGAACGGAATGGACAGTGTCTTGAAAGGAGGATATAAGATGAACATCAACAAAAGTAAAACGAGGATAATGGAATGTAGTCGAATTAAATCGGGTGATGCTGAGGGGATTAGATTAGGAAATGACACACTTAAAGTAGTAAAGGAGTTTTGCTATTTAGGGAGTAAAATAACTGATGATGGTCGAAGTAGAGAGGATATAAAATGTAGATTGGCAATGGCAAGGAAATCGTTTCTGAAGAAGAGAAATTTGTTAACATCGAGTATAGATTTAAGTGTCAGGAAGTCGTTTCTGAAAGTATTTGTGTGGAGTGTAGCCATGTATGGAAGTGAAACATGGACGATAAATAGTTTGGACAAGAAGAGAATAGAATCTTTCGAAATGTGGTGCTACAGAAGAATGCTGAAGATTAGATGGGTAGATCACATAACTAATGAGAGGGCGTTGAATAGGATTGGGGAGAAGTTTGTGGCACAACTTAACTCGAAGAAGGGATCGATTGGTAGGACATGTTCTGAAGCATCAAGGGATCACCAATTTAGTATTGGAGGGCAGTGTGGAGGGTAAAAATCGTAGAGGGAGACCAAGAGACGAATACACTAAGCAGATTCAGAAGGATGTAGGTTGCAGTACGTATTGGGAGATGATGAAGCATGCACAGGATAGAGTAGCATGGACAGCTGCATCAAACCAGTCTCAGGACTGAAGACCACAACAACAACAACAACAACAACAACACGCCCTTATAATTTCAATTAATACGTTCCGGAAACTTTTGTATACCGCCTCATACGCTGAAAGTAGCCGTGACGGGAACGAATTTCCAGGCTTCAGTAACCCTATTTGTATCTGTGTGCTGGCGAGACGGGTGGGAAGAGACGAGTGTGTGACGGCAATGCCGCCCTCGGCCCAGCCTGTTACGTAAGGTGATCCCGGTAAGCTGGCGACAGCTCGCTGCTATCCAAGCCAGACCCCGAGGGCCTAGGGCGCCCAAGTCTGGACTTAACGGCCGCCACAGGTAGCCGCCCGGCATTCCTCACATTGGCGGTCGATGGGTATATTGGGGCGGTCTAATTACAACAAGTATACACACCGCACCCGTGAACCTACGCGTCCATCACATTTAAACACACCTACTACAATAAAAAATCGCTCATGCCAAGTTTGATACTCGAGAGTGAAATGCGCCGTTTCTCACTGCACACTGGGTACCTACACCTAGACGAACGAAAGTAACGCAGTAAAAATTTATACCACATTGTCACGTGAATCTTCACCTATTATAATTACTTCCATATGTCATCCCACACTACGACCACTGCGCGACAAGAGTGGCACACCTCCAGAAGATAGTACGTGTTCCGGGTACGCTGCAGACGAGGAGCGGATCTCTCTCGTCGAGGAACTGTTAGAGCGTTCCGACCGTTGTTGACGGAAAGTCATCGAGAAAAACAGAAGTGATTTCTGGCGTTCCCCAAGGTAGTGTTATGGGCCCTTGTTGCTCCTTATCTACATAAACGATTGAGGAGACATTCTGAGCAGCCGTCTTAGGTTTTTTGCAGATGATGCTCTCATTTATCGACTAATAAATTCATCAGAAGACCAAAACCAATTGCAAAAGATTTAGATCTGTATGGTGTGAAGATGGACAGTTGACCCTAAATAATGAAAAGTAAGGTCATCTACATGAGTGATAAAAGGAAACCGTTAAACTTCGGTTACACGATATATCCATCATATCTAAAGGCTGTAAATTCAACTAAATACCTAGGAAGTACAATTACGAAAAACTTGAGTTGGAAAGAACACGCAGAAAATGTTGTGGGGAAAGCGGACCAAAGACTGCGTTTTATTGGCACAACACTTAGTAGATGCAACAGATCCACTAAAGAGACTCCCTACACTACGCTCGTCCGTTCTCTTTGGAGTACTGCCGCACCAAAAGCGATTAACGGAGTACATCGACACAGTTCCAACAAAGGCAACACATTTTGTATTATCGAGAAATAGAGGAGATAGTGGAGGCGGATATGATACAGGATTTGTGGTGGACATCATTAAAACAAAGGCGTTTCTCGTTGCGGTGGGATCTTATCACGAAATTTCAGTCACCAGCTTTCTCCCTCCGAATACGAAAATATTCTGTTGACACCGACCCACACAGTGAGATACGATCATCTAATAAAAGAAGGCAAATCAGAGCTCGCACTGAAACATTTAGTTTTCTTTTTTTTTTTTCGCGCTGTTCGAGAGTGGAATAACAGAATTATTGAATAGATGGTCTAATGAACCTTCTGCCAGGTCCGCAGTGTGAACTGCAGAGTAGCCATGTCGATGTAGATGTAGATGTAAAAGTTGAAAATAGTGTCACTGATCTGTGTCACTTCGAAGTGTAGTCCAGCAATGAAAAAAAGATACATGACCTGAAATAATAATTCATACCTTAAAAAGTAAGTCCTCTCGTACTTCACATCTCGTAATTATCGACAATGTTTAGAACAACACTGATTACGTCCTGAGAGAAAACTGAAAGCTATTTGTTATTATTTTATAAATGTTTACTTCTCAATTCGAGGCACCGATCTTCAGATTCACGTATTACGCACGACATGTTAGCACCATGTCGTCAATTGCTGACTTTGAGAGACTGATCCCGTCACATTTACTTAATTTCAAAAGACGTATTTAGTTAAATGACCAGATGTATGCTCCACTACCAAAAACCGTTGGTAATCAGCTGGAGGTGCTAGTGCTGAATTGCCTACTTTGTCTTCCAGTTTATGATTGAAATCCTCGTTGTGTCGCACAATGTTTAACGTTAACAATTGCTTGGTCATAAAATAATATGTAACGATTGATTTAACATACACTATTTGAGTCTTGAACGCCTCCTAATTATTCATTCACTGTTTCAAGGCACGAAAGGGGCGGACATGAACTTCACAATCGGGGTAGCAGTAATGTTTTTATATTAAAAAAAAGTAGTTTAAGACGGAACTTTAAACCTACACAAATTATGGAGTGGTAACAGACAAGTGATTCTGAACGGAATCCCAGAATTGGTGAAGAGTTTCATTCATTATTTATATTTCACGGTTTTCGATTAAAAAGGAAAGGTTTAGGGAATATTCATAATGGAGGCACGAGTTTAACTGGAGCTGAAAATCACATTATTATGCTATACTTCCAAACCAACGTTAAGTTGCTGTCTAGACTACAATTGCTAATAATAGTTCTGTTTGTTCACATGGGGACAAGGAGCTGTAATAAATTGTTGCACGCCGTACATCATTTTAGGTTTGCCTGGAGTGTATACTACTGTCACCTCTAGGACCACAACACAACTTTTACAAATATAGAACCGATGGTGCAAGTTTCATAAACACATCAAAAAGAAGAGGCGATATTTTGGCAGCCTGAAGCTCTGGATCAGTTAAGGAAGTGTATGCCAACTGGTCCGTTGATGCAGGACTGCCTACCAAAACCAAACTTACTTGGTCGAATATCCAGCACACTCCTTGCGTCGGAATGGTTTTACATAACGGTAAACGATGAACGTCCTTATCAGAGTGTTGTAACATACAGAACGCTCAGCACGGACTTCATGGACCGAGTCCTTACCGCAAACACACAACACTGCCAGCAGGACCAGAGGAGATAAAAAAATGGCGAATAAGAATTCGTTTTCAATCTACACACATATTCTGCAGCCCAATGTACAGTGCTCTTTAGATGGTACTTTATACCACAGCATGTCATTCCCTTTCCTGTTCCAGGTGAAATTGGAGAGGTAGAACAGATTCCCTGCATACCTCTGCACGAGGCATAGATCCCTTCATTTTGTTCATACGCGAATTAACATTGCGGGTTGCAGAATAATTACGCAGTCTAACACATATGGCGATTCTCTGAACTTCCTCAACACCGTTTCGCGAAATTATCGTCGTCTTCCTTCGTAGGATTTCAATCTAAGTTCACGGAGCATTCCGTAATACACTTGAACTGACTGGTAACATACTTAATGCTTCGATGGCTTTTCGACAATCCGATCTGGTGAGCCTCCCAGGCATTCGAGAAGCACTCAACGATGTAAAGTAACAAGCATTCTGTAAGCGATCGCCTTTACAGGTATGCGCTACACTTTCTCAGAATTCTCCCAATAAAACGCAGTCAGCCATTCGATTTCCCAACAAGTAAAAACTTGCTTTTGTTCCATTTCATATCGTGCTTCATCGCCGTGAGTAAAGCAGTTGTTTTCGAAAATTAGAGGAGTGTCTTCCCCTACCTATCTGCATTAACTTTAGGTGGCTGTATCCCTTGACGTGTTTCCAGTTACCAGAGGGGAGTGGAATATCGGTACGACACGAGAGCAGCAGTGGTGCCGCAGGTACGTATGTTAGGCGGCAGGTGCGGAGCGCAGGGCACAGCTGGAGTCTCGTGACTGGCTGTTATCTGGCCACTCGAGTGCTGGCAACACAGGTGCGCGATGTGTCAGCACAGCTGTACCAGGTCTCTGCATATCTTTCCCGTCGCTCATCTTTGATTTCTCAACGCGATTAAGGCGTGGCGATGGGGCTGGTTGGTTTGTTTGTGGGGGGTTGAAGCGACCACACTACAAAGGAGGCGATGGGGCAATAGGGAAGGAAGAGGAGTTTTGGCAAAGTTCAGTCTCTATTGATGAGCTCGTTTGTTTTCATGATGACACAGAACAGGCTTATAGCAACGTCGCTGCCGCCCGTCTCTCCGCCCCCCCCCCTCCCACCACGCCCCTGTAAAAAAAAAATCCACGATTCTTTGAAGAAACAAACTCCATGTATAAAACAGCTTCAAATGACAGTTGAAGGTTGTTGAAAGTCACCATTATCAAACACTCGATGAGTACAGTTCGGGAAATTGGCGTTCACTTTCAAGCAAAAACTAGTTTTACCCGCATCTCAATGTTTATGATGCCGTATCTACTGAACTAGGTGTCGTATAACTGTATAAATTTGCAGATATTTGCAGATACATTGAGTGGTACATGTGAGTCTGTCTGTCGTATCAGCTGCAAATAGAGTCTGTTGTAAACATACATTAAAATAAAACGTCCTGCCTGATGCTGAAGTTTCATTACACGAACAATGAATAATATGTAGCAAGTGATAAACTTTTCCTTTTAATTATTTTGTAGATGGTGTCAGCGAGAGAGAGTTTTAAAAGGGTTTGAAATTATGAGTAAAGTTTGTTGGAAGTCACTAAGCGGTCTCATTTTCAAACACTGAATGAATATAGTCCGGGCGATTTACGCGCCATGAGTTACACTGCCTCAAAACATACACACAGCTCCTAATTTTAATACCTGAATTATTATGTTAAAGATTTAACGTAAGATTATCTCTCTATATATGTACATGACAATGTATTAAATTTTTTTTAATTCAGTCAATAAAAATGTGAAATGTTGGAAATAAATTTTTTATTGTACCCTGAAAGCCTTTACAGGCATCCTGCAACTGGTTATGTGCATCGTTTTAACCATTTGGTATTGTGGATGTGAATATGTTAGACGCCAGTTAATCAGGAAATCCATTGCCTCTGGTCCGGAGTGTTGATGTAAAGGCGAGGCTGGAGACGGGAAAGAACCTCGCCAGGCACACTACCGGGCTGCCAAATCTTGTTTTCCATAAAAAAATTCGAATAGCGCTTTTTTTTGGTCGCGTAAAGACTAATAACGTTCCTGGGAATCAGTCCCTAAGCTTACACACTACTTAACCTAAATTATCCTAAGGACACACACACACACACACACACACACACACACACACACACACACACACACACACACACGAGGGAGGACTCTAACCTCCGCCGGGACCAGCCGCACAGTCCATGACTGCAGCGCCCCAGACCGCTCGGCTAATCCCGCGTGGCAAATGATTTAGACATCGAAACCATGGTAAAAGAGTATTATTAAACTTTCCATTTCGAAACTGATTGGCTTTTTATTATTTCTACAAGATAATATCATCCTTTGGCTGTTGCTCCAGCCACGTATAAATTTTCTGCATAGCTGATTAATTTCTAAACTGCTACAGTCCCACACTATTTTAGCGGCATACGCTCCCGTAGACATCTAATGCTAATGACAAGACATTCGCTACATGTGTTTAAAGAAACAGGATAGTGTCTCTCCTCATTCGGAAGCTTACAAGCCTTTAGAAATGCGCAAATTGCAATAATTTTCCACAAAAGGTCACTTCACGCTCTTTCCCACAACGGGCATGTTATGAGCGTGTTTAATAAAACAGATTTTTAAACCATACCCTTTTTCGGAATTCGCGAACCCCAAGTAAATATCGCTTGCATTAACTGGCACAGATAATTTTCTTAAATATCTATCCTTCAACAATCTTCGCCTTCTCCTCGACAAGTTGATCGATGTATCAACAAGGAAGCTGTACTTTAAAAAGTCGTTACAGACAGTCTGGTAGTCTCACTTCACAGTGCTAACGAAATCTCAATACCTCATTTATAGATAACATTCGTGAAAAAAAAAGACGCTCGAAAAAAGCGAAATTTTATCGGGCCAGCAAAATTATCTTGTAAACATGACAGCGAAAATTGATTTCCGTAATTCGGTTTCAGACATCGGCGAGTTGCAGGAACAGTTCTGTCCCTGACAAGCCTCTCCAAGCCGTTGAAATCTTGTCAGACCTCCACTCGCCGACAGCGAGAACCCACAATGGAGCAGCTGTCTAAGACAAAAGACACGAAGTGATCAGCTTCTGAGAGACAACAACAACCGAAGCATTACTCAGCTTTGTTTTTAGGAGAAAAACATTTTGGAACGTGTGTTGTCGTCAGCGAGGAAAATTTTACTCCACAATGGCGAATATCTTTAACAAATAATCCCATTGGCGAGGTGAAGAAGGCCCATGGAGAATTCTGGAAAACGCCATGGTAGACTGTTGTTGTTGTCTTCAGTCCTGGGACTGGTTTGATGCAGTTCTCCATGCTACTCTATTCTGTGCAAGCTTCTTCATCTCGCAGTACTTACTGCAACCTACATCCTTCTGAATCGGCTTAGTGCATCCATCTCTTGGTCTCCCTCTACGATTTTTACCCTCCACACTGCCATCCAATACTAAATTGGTGATCCGTTCACGCCTCAGAACGTGTCCTACCAACCGATCCCTTCTTCTAGTCAAGTCGTGCCACAAATTGCTCTTCTCCCCAACTCTATACAATACCTCCTCATTAGTTACGTGATCTACCCATCTAATCTTCAGCATTCTTCTGTAGCACCACATTTCGAAAGTTTCTAGTCTCTTTTTGTCTAAACAGTTCAAAACTTCAAGTCTGTTGACATTCTTGGAATCTTGCAGGGCCCGGGTAGAGCGGATGTCTGTTGTCCTCAGCCCCTGGCTACGACCGACGTAGCTGTACCCGAGAGACCTGCGCCTAATCCGTTTCCGCGACCGTGTCTTTCGTGTAGCCTGTGAAGTGCTCTCTGGGTGGCAAACCTGCCCACCGTCTACCAGACAGGTGCCCGTCGCAACTTTCCGCTGCCTTCAGTTAGCGCTTTGTAGTGACCGAGTGACAACGTGCATCGTAGCAAATATCAGTGAGAGTTCTTTCTTCAAATGAACACCGTATCGATGGATACAATTTTGTGTAAGGTGAAAAAAGGTGATTTTACATTAGTGAAGGAAAACAAATTGAAATCGCCAATTTGGAAAAAAATCGCATATGTATTTGATGGCAACTAAAAGATAATAGCTATAGTGGCTTGTTTTGCATGTAAAAAAGTATGTTCCTACACTGGGCACAAAAGTGGAACTTCAAATTTGCTAAAACATTCGTGTGAGGCTCGACAAAGTAGCATAATTACTTATTTAAATACCAAGAGAGACGTGAAAGTTCCTGAAGTTCCGCCAAATTTGAAGACAGCCGCGACAGAAAAACTGATCAATCCTGTCAGCAAAGACATTCTACCATTCGAAGTTGCGTGTGGATCTGGGTTCCTCGAGACGGCACAGTTTCTTATTGATGTGGGGGCCAAGTACGGTGCAGTGAGTGCTAAGGAACTGCTACCTCATCCAACCACTCCTAATTTCTGTAACCACTGATTTTGTTGTCACTCTTCGGAAGACGAATTATTTCTTCTAGACAACGTCAGTTATTGCTGGCAGTTTTTTTTTCACAGATGCGCCAGCGTTTTGCAGTGTAGGCCTAATACTGTAAATATTTTCACCTGGAAATGACGAGGACTGAACACGAAAGCTATAATATAATCATCAGCTGACATGAATGGTTTCAAAATTTGACACATCCAAGCAGTGAGTACAAAAAAACTGTCGGTAAATGATGCAATGTTCTAGTAACAGTTTAAAACCATCGCCATTTTCAGCTGCCTTGGCACAAGACAGCCAAATATAATTGTTTCTATACACGTATTTTCATCATTTAATACTATTACATTGAATTTTTTTTTTTTTTAAATAGCGTTTCCAATCTCACGAGATCCGAGCCGCTACTGTGTGTGCTCCGGAGCGCCAATGCTTTCATGTTTGGAATGGTTTGCTTTAGAGTAGGTATAGAGCATTTCCTGTGATTTAAGAAGTCAAAAGTAGTTGTCGCAAAAATTACACCCTAACAATAACTATGTCACTACATACTATAATTTTAAGTACTACTGTCTATTACTATTAATTTCTCATTCAAAACTTAAATATATGCGGATGCGGGTAAGGAACTTGCGGGTGCGGATTAACTGCTGCGGATGCGGATTAGGACCTTGCGAATGCGGATTGCACTTATCCGCGCAAACCTCTATTTATCGTCCACGTTTCACTTCCATACAAGGCTACATTCCATACAAATACTTTCAGAAACGACTTCCTTACACTTAAATCTATACTCGATGTTAATAAATTTCTCTTCTTCAGAAACGCTTTCCTTGCCATTGCCAGTCTAAATTTTATATCGTCTCTACTTCCACCATCTTCAGCTATTTTGCTCCCGAAATATCAAAACTCCTGTACTATTTTGAGTGTCTCATTTCCTAATCTAATTCCCTCAGCATCACCCGATTTAATTCGACTACATTCCATTATGCTCGTTTTGCTTTTGTTGATATTCATCTTATATGGTAGACCACTACCGTGGAAAATACCTCGCTGTGATGGCTGATGTACAGCAATTCACTTTGCCGTCGAAGGTCGCTTACGATACCGGTAGTGAGCCTAAGCGATGAAGCCCAGTTAGAAGTACTGATGGTGAAGGCGGGGCCCAGACTGTCGGTTGACGCCACAGCTAACCAACATCCTATGCAGTCAGTCAGTGCCAGCAGTCACTTGACGCTACACACTGGCCGCACACCATATGCTATTAAAACGCACTAAAGCACTCGAGTAAGGGTCCAATTGCCAATTCTACTTTGCCTCAAAGAAATAATTATTACCCCGGAAAACGATCGTGAAATAATGCAATGGTCATATTACTGTTTTCCTTTCAACTGAGTGAACAAATACTGGAGAACAAGTTAAGAAGTACCTTTGTAAAGGGCAGTTAGTGTCAGTTCATCCTGGGAACGAAATAGATAAATTTTTGTCCAAATAAAAGCAATCATCATCAATCCAATTAAGAAACACTATTTAAGAAAAATGTACTGCATAAATTAGTTCCCTGCGTGAGTTGAGTCCGAGGGCACCCACCTACCTCCAATTTATTAGAAACCTAAGTTGGTTAAGTTTGTGGACCATCGCAGACGTGCTGTTGGCAGTGGCGATGGGAAGATCTGTTAACGATGGATTGCCATTACTTTGCTATTTCCGCCTGTGTTGTAGATGCAGTTCGTAATATTTGCCAGCAGTCTATTTTTCCCAGTTGTCTATTGATCATTTCAATTCGCAGGGGATTAGATAGCATGAGAGGAGCAGTTGTGTACCACACACCGTAAGCATCCAAATCTTTGAACAGCCGATGTTCGTTTAGTACTTATGTTTCGATTTTTGCCCCCGACATAACTTTCTTGCAACCACGGTACGGACAGCCGATGTAAACTGTCTCCTTTAGTCACACTTCAGGTGTATGCCGTGACGTTCCGTCAACAAAGCCAAGTACGATTTCCTGTTCCATTTTCGTGAAACAGAGTATAATCTCCAGTAACGTGTGACATAACACTACATGCAGGCTGACTGCTGATGCACACTTCCTTCACTTTTCTCCGTCCAGTGACGTACAGAGTATCTGGTTAGAATAAAAAAAAGTATTTGCTCGAATTATGGGAGGAGGAGACAGGCCTGATTTCAACGGCTTGCTGTGGGCCAAAGTTTTGACGTGCGCGGTAGTAGGTATAGGGAACTATGAGTACAGTGGAACTGTTTCGCCGCGTGCAAGGTGCTCTGCCATCGGACGCCTACAGATAGCAGGCGGCTATTTACAGACGGCACTGGGCAATCATTGCATCACGCGTGCGCGAGCACTAGGAGATAATCAAACATCTCACGTCGTCGGGTAGCCTCTCATCTCATGCGACCGAGGCCGGTGGCTTGTATCGTAGCTGAACATCCATCATTCGCTGAACACAAAGCTTCCGGAAGAACTGGTTCACATCACTGTTTACGACATTACCTTGTCGTCCCTTCTCGGAGCCCAAGTCCGACGCCACCGGCTACTACGCTGTTATAAGCTAACCGTCATAATTCTATTGTTAAGGATCTTCTTATAGTTCTTAAATTATACTTACTGTTACCATTAGCACCATTAATGTATTACAAAACAATTTTTTGCACACATGTGCAACATCATTTAGAGTTTTTGTTGTCCGTCCCCTACTACTGTGAATTTTCCGGGCCTTGTTTTTGCCCTAAGTCTGTACCTTCGTCTCCTAAATAACCATATCTCGAAATGTTTTTTTTAAAATACACCGTTACTAACAGTAACAATAACAATCACGCGAAATACGATATTTCTCCCCCTCATATCACATGAGCAGCTCATTTCCCCCAATGTTGCGAATACACTACACTGGGATTAACGTGGCTATTAGCATCAAATGTTCCACCTGTCCTTACCAAAGTGAAATGCCTTTTTCTTTGAATCAGCAGTAACTCAGACCACATTTCTTAGTCTAGCCCTTTTGTTACCCAAAATTGCAGACACGTTCTGTACCAAACGGACACGAATTCCACAATTGAGAAAATGTTGTGGAAAAGTCCATTAATCCCCTCTCCCAATCTGCAACTTTCCCTTCAGGTACAAAAGTGCTTCATACATTTGGGCAGACGAGCTATTTGCGTTTTTAAGAATGACAAATGCGTGCGAGAGATTTTCATTCTCGTTTTAACTCTTTCTTTGAATAAGTTCACCACTACCATTTTTGTGGATCTTTTGAAAAGATTATTTAGATTCGGCTAAACAGTGTAGACCTTGGTTTCTTACCAAAAACTGAAAGGAGAACAATAGAAAGACAAGTATTCATGCAGAATAAAATTTTCCAACGGAAAAACTGTGAAATGGACTGATCTGCCTTATTGAAGTGCTTTTCGTGTGAATCACAAATGTTACAGTTAGCTTAAAACATCTTCCGAATCCTTCTGTGAGGTATCTGAGACAATAATCTACTTTCTCGCGTAACATTGTCACACTTTTACGATATTGTTTATTGACGTTGTGGGGGATGGATGGTGACCAAAAGCTATTCACGCATCTGCTGCTAGTTGAGGAGTCCTGGTTCTGGCAGTAAGGACAGTTGCAGGAAAGTTGCTAAGCTGTCTATAAATCACCTACTCTTCCCATTTTCTTTATAGTTTTTATAATTAGGTTTCAGAGTTATAAAAACGGTAAATGCATAATACTGTTCTCTAGTGTAGCAATAAATTCCCGATTCTTTAAAGAACCCAACTCCCATTTATAAAACAGCTAACGTAAAACAGGTGACCGAGAACGTTTACAAAAAAAGAAGTTTGAAGTTATGCTTCATGTTTGTTGCAATTAGCTAATGTTCTCCCTACGAAACACTGGATAAATATAGTCTGGGTGATCTCCGCTACATTTTAAGCAAACCAAGCTTTTCACGCATCTCAACTTTGATACATCATGTCTCTGAATGATATAATTTTCCAGGTACAGTCACTGACACATAGATTCTGTCTGCAAAGTGTGTTACGAAATGCCATGCCTCAAGTTTAAGTTTACTGCACGAAAAATGTACCAAGCGATCAACTTTTTCATTTGAGGGTCGGGCGGGCGGGCGAGGAGGGGGGGGGGGGGGGGCGAGCTGGGATGTGTCAACGAGGAAAGGTTCTGTAAAGGTTTGAAATTGTGCACAGTCTGTTGGAAGTCACTATGTGCTGTCGTTTTCAAATGCTGGATGAATAAACTCCTGATTTGCGCGCTGTCTACGTTGTCACAAGAAAAGCACTATTTCTAACTATAATACGTTTACTGCGTTGTACGTTTAACGTAATACACGTCTTTACAAATAGTTTACGACAGCTGTTTAAATTTTTAAACTGTCAATAATTACCCAAAATACGGAAAATTAAATTTTTGTTGTCCCATTAACGGTTCAGATATGAAATCTACAACTGGTACTGGGTAAAGCAACACACAGTCCAGAACTTTATTATTATGTGAGAATGAACATGTTAGGGAAACCGAGCCTAATGAATTTTTTGAAACCAATAATAAGATGAACTAGGTAACGATTCACTGACGGTGCACTGAGAAATACGAGATGTAAGACAAGTGAAGTAAATTCTACATTTCAACATACTAGAGAGTATGATTACCAAGGAATTGAGAACCACTTTGTCGTACGACGGGGGGGAGAGGGGGGGGGGGGATATATTAAAAGAAAAGCCATAACAGAGTTTTAAAATACACACTGTGGACGCACAGCCCTTGAAGAAGAGAACGTCCAGGCAGCACATGAAGGTATGCAGTGCTGATTTGCGCAGACAGTTTGTTGCCCCCCCCCCCCCCCCCCCCGCGTATAGCGAAGGAATTAGCTGCCGTGTGCGAATAGGCATACACTGCCGACTGCGACATCGGCAGAAGAATGCGCCTATACGAAATGTCCCAAGCTGGAGGCCTCATTCTTCCCTTAGTGACAACTGGAATGATCATTTCGTTAAGTAACAGGAAAGCAAGATGCACAACCAGGTCAGAACTAGCACAACCTGGGACAATTGTAAACTTTCACAGTGTTTACAGGGCATTATTCTCTACTGATGTAACAATAGAAGTTAATTCGAGACTTTCGAACTTTTTCTAGTTTTTGTGGGCTCAATTTAGGAATTTCTAATTCACTACTCTTCCTCCCCCCCCCCCCCCCCCCCTCGGACTGATTTCTTAAAACTCTGTCGAAGAAGTCCTTCAGTCACAACAAAAACTATGTTCGTCTGACGTTCACTAGTTGCGGAAACTGTCTTCGGCAGCGGCCTGTGGAGATGACGATCGTAAACAGAGAATCATTAGCCTAATTTGAAACAACCTAATGGCTCAGGACCTCTAACAGCCCATGAAAATACTCTGCATATTTGATGACACTCATTATGTAAATACCCACTGTTGACCAGCTGTATTATTGAGAAAGATACACATTTTTTGTCAATACTGTGCTTCCTGTATACGTTCAGTCGATCAAAAACACAAATCACTTCTCAGTATTCCTTGGCGCACAGCTACTTTTTTTTCGTATGCAGTAATATCCAACCCTTATGACAACTAAAGAAAAACAACGACAGTTGACGACAAATATAAAACGTGTTTTTTTATTATTTTGTGCGGGGACCTAGGAGGTTATAGGAGGACGATAAGCTTCCTCTGCCCGACCTTTGCCACTGGAGAAACAAAATTGCTAAGTCAACTTAAGATGGCAGGTTTTCAAACAAGGATCCTGATAAATTCGAGTTGAAAGTGGGACGACTCGATCCAGATAAAACGGGTTGGCGCAGTCGCGTGGGAGGTTTAATTTTGAACCACGGCAGATCGTGTGAAACACACCACAGTGGTAATCAAGGTGGCTAGTTTTAGTTGCATACCACAATTCCGACTGCTCGTGATGACTACACAGAATTTTAAAACAGGATATTAGTTTGCGCCACGTAACAAGGGGAAATAAAAGTGGACGAATACACATTTCTACAACTGCGTGCTGAAAAATTGTTATTATCAACAGCAGCAACGGTCAACAGCGCGTATCCCGTGTCCGCAAACTATTCAGAAACGCCGTAATATGAAGAGAAACAACAGTCGTGGCGTTGCATAATACAGTATAAATAATTATGCTTCCCTAATTTCATGCCTTCGAAATCAGAACCGTTGATCGCTCTACAGCTGTCTGGCATAGTAACATCAATGTCAAGTAGAACGCTTGCAAAATTGTGCTGACTTTACAAGAACCGGCTGACTTTACAAGAACAGAGAGAGAGAGAGAGAGAGAGAGAGAGAGAGAGAGAGAGAGAGAGCCGCGCTACGGATTGCGTGGTATTACGCTGCACTGAAGGCTAATGAAGCAATTATCTCCACGCACGTGGCAGTGTTACGGCTGCAGTTCTATCGTCGGCCTGTAGAGCGCGCACACTTCTCTAAGCGCCCACGGCGGCGTTGCGAGAAATGGCTGGCAGATGGCACGCCAACGCGGATCGGCGACAGCCATTTGCAAATCAAGCGTGGAACACCACGTGGTTGATATTTTGGCGGTTGTTTTCATGTCAGCAGCGTTTGACATTCACAGTCTGTACAGAAGACTCAAAAATTTCCAATATAGTTGAAGGATCTATTTTCATTTACTGCACTTCTTATCTCCTAAAGCAATTTTTAATTTGGTACACTTGTATCGTGCCTTCCCGGTAATCGATCTCTGATGCGTAACTTTCCATGGGATCCTTTAACGTGGTGGAATGTGCGAAAACCAATCAAATCGCCTTACCGAAAACGCGTAATAAATTTTATGTAAGTTATGTGTGTATTTTTCCGAATCTTATCAAAACAGTGCCTCGTTAGGAGTGCAACGTGAAACAATAATTATATGATAAAATGCTTCGCCAAAACCGTTCATCAAAATCGAGGCAAGGACGAGGACGTTATACTGGGATCGTGAAAGATTTACTCCCACTCTACACTGTTTTCCGGAATACACTGTTTCAGAAAAGAATGAAGATTAATATATTTTATTTGCGAATCCCATCACGCAGTGGTGTAGCGGGGGGAAGGAGAAGGGGAAGGGGCGGGGGAGAAGCGAACGTATCATGATCCGGGCGCCATATACAGTGGAGGTGCCAAATGTTCTCCAAGACAGGCAAGATTTGTCGGGAAATGCATAACTAATTCCACGGGAGAATAAAATCAACGTTACTTGATGAATCATGTTTAGAACGAAGTCGTTAAGAGAAAAATTTAAATCTATGTGAATGACGTGGAGATAGAACATCCTTTCACTTTCTGGCACGTTTAAACTGTGTACCGGACCGGAAAAACCAAGGTTACAGTTAGCAGCCCTGTCCAGCAGGCAGTTTTCACCTGCCAGGAAGTTTCAAAAAAACGCATACTCCGCTGCAGAATAAAAATTCATTCTGGAGATCCCTTTACACTCAATAAATCTGCTACTTAAGATTACATGAGTGCGTTTCGCCTGCTGCTGTCATTGTACTTTGAAGTGGATAATGTAGATATAATCATTTAGTTGCTAATAAAAAATATTAGACTCGACGCATATAAACAGAGACACTGATCATCAGCATTCAACTGGAACATATCTGTATTCCGAACACTGTACTGGATTTCGATAACCATATGACAAGAGAGAATGAGATAAAAACTCAAGGAATCTTTCAGAGAAGGATTACAATTCACACAAGAACCTGAGGAATTTATCACATTTTACATACAACTCACATTATCCAGTCTGTAGTCTACAGAAATTAATACGTGAAACTCTTAGCGCAGAGAAAGTTACGATTTGCTAAATTCACATGATTGATTATTCAAGCATGTTTATTACCTTGGGATCCGCAAGTTACGTATGTGGAGAAATGACGTACGTGGCACACCGTATGGTACACATGGGCTGATAAAATTAGCCTGTAAACATCTGTTGTGTAATCAGTTTATATGCATGTAGGAGTTCACAAGGAGGGACAATACTATAGAACGCCGGGAACTCGAGACATTCCGTCACGCAAGCGGGATGACGAAAGACGCCTTTTATATACGTTACAATAAAGTAATGTGGCTACGAAGAATATTGCAAAGGTAACGGCACTCAGCAATGCAACAGACATACAAAAAAAATTCAAAAATGACTATGTACTATGTGCATAGACAGTTCTAATCGTGGATAAAATCTAAAGGGATATTGCTACAAAACGTTCGGCAGTGCCAGCCCTATTGTCGCGATTGGCTCTGACGGTCGGGAAACAAGGCTAAAATGTTTGTATTCTGAAACGCCACGGTGACGTCACGGGTCGCAATGCCCACGGTAGGAAAACCCACGATATCATTTCTCGCAACCGTTGTAGTCGCACAAAAATGGTATGTCGTCTCAGGCTGTACTGAAAGTGTTCTCACTACATGCGTTATTCAACTTTACCATTACATACCGTACCGTGAAGCGGGAAATTTGGAAGTCACCAAAACGGCTCATTACCGGAAATGGGTTCTCTATCAAAACTATATCCCCTCTACAAGCCCTACAAGCCCGTACAAGGAATTGTAAAAGCACACTGTAGATGCTGCTAACGGCTGCACCAGCACAACACGGAACACGCTGTTCACGATAGTGCGATACTTTTCACACGTGTCCCAAGGAGCTATTTAGTCTTAGTTCCGAGACCTTGACCCATTGTGCTGGGCAGCCTGCATGAAAAAGGTGTACAAAGGTCGAGTGATAGAAAAAACCCTAACGAAACACACAACGACAGAACTAACAGAATACCTCAGCAGGTATCCAGTATGAACAACGTTCTGTAGGCTGCAGAAGGACGCGACTTCTAGGGATTATGTTCGCGTATTTTCTTTGAGTAGTCAGTCACACAACTATTTTAAGAAAATTCGTGTCCTAAGAGTGTATTTTATACGTTTTTGATCGTACCGCGTATACATCTTTCTCTGTGTTATCGACGATTTTTGCGCCAGTATACAATAAAACTTTCCAGAATCTTAATTTTTGACCTGTTTTCGGTTCAAGCCCCGTGAATCCTATTTTTCTAGGGGTCTATATACTTTTTACGTAGGATATCGAGAAGATAATTTCATTACCACGTACCATTTGTTACCAGTAACATTAAATTCAATGTGCAAGGAAATTCCACAGGAATGGAAAAATACTGGAAAATAAAGGGTGAAGAAATATTTTGTCTTTTGAAGAAGCGCACTTCGCAATGCGTTGAACTGCGCTCTTTCGTGACAACACAATATCCTTAGCAAGCAGTTCAAGAAATATGTGGAATTCCTACAACACATGGAATATGTGGGCGACAAAATAATTGCTCTTGTGCGACACAGACTGGGGCACTGACTTCTGTGCAAAATGTTTAATGGCAGAAAACAATCTTACTCCATACTTAATGGCACTCGGTAAGCTTGTCTAACGCAAAGCCATTGTATGATCAGTAATTAGGATGTTTTAGTAAGTACTCTGTATGTCTTCTTAACTGCAGGTAATCGACAGATGTAAAAGTGATTTCGGGAGTATCCCCAGGCTACGTTACACGACGGCTACTATTAACCATTTATATAAATCTAGTGGATAATACTGGAAGCTTCCTGAGACTTCGTGGATGACAATGTTCTACAGGAACGCAGCGCCAGAAGACCTGTAGATGATCACCGCTTGGTGCAGGGACTTTTACAGCTGGTTCTAGGACTAATACTTCAGAATACAAGAAAATCAGACGCCAGGTAGATCCATTGAAAAGATCTTAAGGAAGTGGCTCACTAAACATTCGTCCCAGCGATTATTTAGTATTGCTTGTCAGTCCTGGATTCTTACCAAGTAGGAAAAAATCCACGAAGAACGGCAGGTTTGCAAAACGTTTCTTTCCTTCCACGAACAACTCGCGGAAAGACCATGACGAGAAAGAACTTTCGATCCATTATTCGCGAATGTATCACGGAAACGGGTTGGGGGCCATTACGCCTCACATTGAAAGGCAACTTGCAGGGTATATATGCGGATTATAAGCTCTGTTTTGACGGGTTACGCATTAATTGTTTTCCGGCACAATAAGACCGAAAGTTCAAACGTAACATTCTTGATGCTTCACACTGCTTGGAAACTACTCAGCTCAGTTTAAATGACACAGACGACTGTCTCTCGTGATGGTTCTGATCAGAATTTTACACGAACCCAGATATTAGCTCTTGTAACTATCGTCTCCTACTGGAAATCTGTACGTTTTTCCTCAATCTTCAGGTTGCAAACGCTTGTGACTAATGGACTCTTCTCAAAAGAAGTTGTGCTAATTTCAGCTTGCGGAAACAGAAGTTCCCAATGCAGCATTTCCCCCCGCCCCCCCCCCCTTAAGAGGAAGGGCAGGGGCTGAAACTCGTAGCTGAATATGCAGATGGAAAGTGGAGCTAGAGCAGTTCCCCTTTCCCCCCTTCAGCCGCCGAAGGCTACGATCCTGTTTTCCAGCCAGACTGGAATGTGAAAGGAGCGTTTGCTCGACTTCCCTGTTTGGACGGCCAATTCTGCATCGCCTCTCGCAGCGTGAACTGGAAAGGCGGCAACCAACTGCTCAGCGTCATCGTCGCAACGAAAAGTACTTTTTAATCAATCCACAAAATAGCATTAGCGTTATCATTATCTTCAACGCGCCGACTTGCCAGAATATCTCCGTATTTTTCTTATCAGGCATTATTAAATCATGTTAGACAATTACCGACTTCCAACAGTACTCATCTTCCACGCCCCCCCCCTCCCCCCCCCCCCCACACACACATTAAAGTTGCACTTCTTATTTCTATGTTATCAGAGCTTTTTCTTTTTTTTTTAAATGCTTGACCGAGTCGCCCATTGTCATAACTCGACTACAGGAGTTAAGTCGCAGAGGAAACACTTTGCAGATGCCATATCAAACAGTTTGGTGAGACACAAAATACAGCTACGAATGCGCACACCACGGGAAAAATTATTTTCCTCGACAAAGTGCACTCGGTGGAATGTGAATTATTCCGACTATAATACATATGTATTGGTGGGGGGGTGGGGGGGGGGGGGGCGCACGCAGGCGTTGGAGGAGGTGGAGTGGCACTTCCATGGTTTGTACAATTCATTGTTTATGACAATTAACATTGTCCAATGGCCCCAATAAAATCATTAAAACTCGAAGGTTTGCCATTTCGCGAAGGACTGTCTATAACAGTAACATGTAGGTTAGGAATACTTTTCTCAAGAATACGCTATCTTTAGTCACAATATTTTACTATCATCTTTTAGCCCAACATGTTTCAGTGCTAAAACTCCTTTCTCAGGGACTACATTGACGTTTTTTGGGCATTACACCTGCTTCAGTCTCTCATAATCCCGACAAATTTCATTATTACTGATAGCGTTGCTACTAATATTGTTGGAATCGCTTACAGGATATCAATGTAACAAGTAGTTATGGTGGTTACGTGTTGTGTCCGTGCTGATTTTTACTCGCTCTGTTAGTTGTCTTACTCCCAAATACAGTGCTAAAATGCGCAAGAGTAAATTTAAATCCGGTCATATTTTATGCAACAAATTCGAAAGGTAATGAAGGAAGAAAAGAACCCGATAGACACTGGTCTCTCAAGTCTCCCAGAGAGAGAGAATTTCTGTAATAGAGATGGGCAAGTCACATCGATATATCGAAACTGCGAGTCTTCCTTGATAGTATCGATACTAATAGTCAACACTCACGCACTCACAATAACGAGTAATCGATTTGAAATATTGTATATTCAAAATGGTATTTTCTATTGTCTGTCTTTTGTTGACTCAGAGGCAGAGTTGTTTTTTTTAGGAGACTTTTATTCCTTGCAAGGCGCACCTACTGAACTTTGTAGTGGATGGCGCGCTAAAGATAACACTTCTCAGTGCTTCGAGATCACGTCAAAGCCATTGTGACGTACTTTAAACACTCAGTTAATGCTACGAACTTGCCAAGAGCTGAGCAGGAAGCATTTGGAAAAGGAGGAGAAGAAATGTTTACTTCAATACAAGCAAACAGCACATGATAGAACACTTGCTTCGACAGGCTAGAGAGATTAAAAGATTATCAGCGATTGTAGGTAAATTCTTGGCTACAAAAGTTAGTCGAATAGGAATATAGTTGCAACATAGCAGCTAAGTATGATAAGACATCTTTTTGACCTCCTTGCCCACTCCAAACCAGACAGAAGTAGTCAGTGGCGCTAACTACGCAACAGCAAGCTTGCGCATTTCTATAACAAACCTACTCGTACAAGAAATGACACGCACAACTCCTTCGAGTGATTTATGAGCGTCCGTAACAAATTATCTATTGACAGCAGTGTTCGAAAGACTACTTCCTTCGGGAAGAGGCACTTTTCTTGCCACACCCGTAACTTTTGATTCTCCTCTTACTTTGTCTGCTGCAATTGCGGAAATAACTAAGGAAATTCGTCCCTGGCATAGGCGAAAGGGTCAACTGTCTCATGAACATGGAGCTCCAGATTTAGCACGAGAAGACTCTAACAAGCCTTCAAAATGATCGCTACATGACACTGTTGCCCCGAAGCTCAATCACGCAAGAAATTCCAAGCTGTGATTATGTGCCCAACGAGATAAAACAATACCTCGAGCACCTTTGGAGCGGCTCTGTGATCCCGTAGAGTTCTAGGCTAAAAAAAATGTCGTGTGACTAGGGCCTCCCGTCGGGTAGACCGTTCGCCGGGTGCAAGTCTTTCGATTTGACGCCACTTCGGCGACTTGCGCGTCGATGGGGATGAAATGATGATGATGCTGATTAGGAGAACACAACACCCAGTCCCTGAGCGAAGAAAATCTCCTACCCAGCCGGGAATCGAATCCGGGCCCTTAGGATTGACATCTGTAGCGCTGACCACTCAGCTACCGGGGGGCAACAGTTCTGGGCCGATAGTCGTCGTTTCAGACCTGTTTCGTCAGTATCTGCTCAAAAATGCTTAATATGCCATGCGTCTTAAGTTTCGTGCGCAAGACTAGGTTCCTTAATAAACTTTATTGTGCCAGATAACAGAAACAGATTGATAGGGGAACATATTAGAGAGTTCTATTAATGTATGTCGCTGATGATTATTCGTTCCATTGATTAGTTTTTTTTTTTTTGTAAATAAGTGATTTTATAGTACAAGTAGTGTCTTCTATTGAGTAATGTTGGAAAATAAATGTTTCTTAATCATTTCAGTGGCTTTGATCAATCTTTAAAAAATTCCAATAAATATTAAAAATACAGACCGATATATCGAAATAACCATATTTCTTGTATGTCCATCCTTTTGGCAGGAGGTCTTTGGGACGACGGCCGTTTGCTATTGTAAGAAAATAAAATACCTACAGACGTCCTTATGATTGGATTCTATATTGTTGCAACAACTGATGCGATATATACATGGGGATCGGATCACATAACTAATGAGGAGGTACTGAATAGAATTGGGGAGAAAAGAAATTTGTGGCACAACTTGACTAGAAGAAGGAATCTGTTGGGCATGTTCGAGGCATCAAGGGATCACCGATTTAGTAATGGAGGGCAGCGTGGAGGGTAAAAATCGTAGAGGCAGACCAAGAGATAAATACACTAAGCAGATTCAGAAGGACGTAGACTGCTGTAGGTACTGGGAGAGGAAGAAGCTTCCACAGGATGAAGTAGCATGGGGAGCTGCATCAAACCAATCTCTGGACTGAAGAACACCACAATAAATGTAAGTTCCTGGGATACAGAAGAATAACGTTATAAAGCGTACGTCTGTGTTACATCGAGGCATGCTCTTGACGTGGTACGGAATTTCCATAAGAGTGGATATTCTTACATAAAATACTGTCACTTCACACACAAGCTTTCAAGCGTTTGAAAACTAGGATAATACACACATAAGAAATATTGATGGGCAGCTCAACAGCTAGCTTTTACGAACACAATTTTATCTGTCAATAGGAGACGGCATAACAACCGGCGGGTAAGCAGTGCTCAAGGTCGACGTCACGCTCGCGCGTCACACCGCTACATCGGCACGAAGCGACGGCAGCGCTACCTGCTAATAAGCTGCAATTAGGCGGTGCCGTCACGGGAAAGTGGGGGACGGACGCCAACAGGTGGCAGGCCAGTCTGCGGCAGCGCGGACGGCTACGTGGGTGGGGAGAGTGGATGTGGAGGGGATGCAGCCCAGCCGTGAGCGCGCAGTGTACGGGCACCGAGCGGAACGTGTCAACTCATTCCAATTAACGAAATGCGCGCTCTCGCCCTTTTACATTGTGTAGTCAGCCATTCGTGAATGCCGTCCGTTTGTGAGCACATGCTACGGAAACGATTTATCTGGTCAGGATTCAAGCTTGCGCAGTCGCTGAACCTTAAACCTGGCATTTGTGCATTCGAATACTAACCACTTGGCACAGCTTTTAAAAAATATATTCGCATCATAAGTGCTGGAGCATCCCGTTACACATCACGCATAAATATAAAGGCGTGCTTTAAATTGATTCTGATACATAGAAGTCGATGTTGAGTAATTGAATTAGGCACACTACCTAGTCGTGGGTAGCACCCCTTTAAGCCCTTTCAATGGCAGTGAAGAAATAGACTCAACGAATCAGCGGAAGCGTTGAGGAGCCACCATGACCCATGGTCACCCCAATCGATGCTACATATCTCTAAGACTAACTGGAGCTGGGTGCAAGGAAAGTAAGATTCGTTCGATGGTGTCACAAACGTGTTACATAAGTTTATTCCTCACAACATTTATGCCACATGGTGTTTTATCTCATCCAATAGTGACACTGAATAACCTTGGTGACAAGCTACACCCTTATTATACTCTTGATTTGTCCCCTAATTTGTGTGTTAACCATTTACCCGCGTCAATTCTAATTCTGGGGTTCGTATGTAGGCTTTCTGCGGCTTTGATAACATTTTTTGGGTCTCCTCTTTTTCCATTATTGCCCATAGCTTATCTCCGAGTTCTGTCAAATGTTGTTTCATAATCCTACTCACCTATCAATTGTGGATTATGAAAATGCCTTTAACAGAACTATATATTAACACCATCATTAGAAAAAGTGGTAGCACATAAAACACGAACTGACCATGAAGTAAAACAAAAACAAGGTTGTAGCTTATTATTGTTATTTATAAATATGACATAACAGAATGGAAAAGAGAATATCAGGCTTAAATATTGGGATGAATAACCATATTAACACGATGTTATTTACGGATGGTCAAGTTATCATACACAACAGCGAAGATAAATTACAGATGGTATTACATAAACTACATAACTACAAGCTACGATCTGTTCGACTATAAATAAAATTACAACCACGGTCTTTAGGTATTCACCTACTACGAACAAAAATAGTCCTCAATAACAAACCGATAGGACGGGCAGCCATTTCAGACATACAGGAATGTGACATCACATATGATCAAGATATATAGGGAAAACACCAAACATTTACCAAACCAAGAGAACACTTAAGAATAAAACAAGGGAAGAGAGAGAAATGAAACTGTATAAAGCCATGGTAGTTACCGCTTAAATAGGGCATAAAGCTGAACCCTCAGAAAAAAAAAAGATTACGGCAACTAGGAGCATCAGAAATGAAATTTATAAGTTCTTTGAAAGGCTGCACTAAGGAAGACAAAATTATATACGATGTAATAATGGATGAATTAGGTATGCAACCAACAAACCAAAAGGTAATCCAATATAAAGGAAAATTGAATGGAAATGTATTTCGTATGCCGTCAAAGAATTCATGAACTAGCAAAGGCTTATAAAACATAGTGTAAGAGAAGTGTTGGAAAGCCGAGGAAGAGGTTGAGATATCTGAACAGCCCCAACGCCTAACTCTGTAGCGGAAGAATAATAACAAGGTTTGGTGACCTGGAGGGTCACGTAAGCAGCAGCTTCATGTCCGTGGGCGTTCTTCGAATCATTCCAAAAATTAGGGAGTGATGGGGTGGAGCAATGATTTCCGGAAGTTACAAATCGCCTGCAGGTGACAGAGGACGGCAGAAATACAGAGGGTACTAGAAAAATGTTGCAAAACGACGCAACAATACGTCGCACGCGGCTGATTGTTGCTGTGTTCTGAGAATGCTTCATACTTGGACGTTAGCCGCTGTGCCAAATCTGTGGGCGTAGTCGTTCACTACCAGGGTTAGTTTGAAGTGCTTGATACGGCATCGTGGTCACAAAGTGAGATTGGGGCAGTTTTGCGGCACAACTACGCGCGTGGTTTAAACACAAACAAGTGCTTTGAAGAAATGACTCTTGCCCTTGGTGATGTGTGTCCACATCGTACAGATATATTCAAAATGGCACTGAGAATTCTAAAGACGAAATTAAACTCTGGAGGACGCTGAGAGGATGGGAAGGTCACGATCATCAGCTATGGAGGAAGACATTGATGCTGTGAGGGAGATGCTAGACGAAGGCAGGCGAGTGACCTATAAGCAGATAGAGGATACCTTAGGGATAAATGCACCAGCAGTTCGTTTGATTCTGCTCGATCATTTGCTAGTAAAGAAACTTTGTTGTCTCTGGGTGCGGCATAGACTGGTGGAAGAGCAGTCAGGTGACGAGACTTGGCTGTACTATTATGGCGTGCCGACTAAGACTCAAAACAAAGTTTGGGTCTTTGAAGATGACCAAACACCGTAGCTGTCAAAAAATCCCGATCAGTACAACAGAAAATGACAGCTTTTCTCTCTCTCTCTCTCTCTCTCTCTCTCTCTCTCTCTCTCTTCAAATCAAGAGGAATTGTGGAGCGTGTTGGTTTGGACACACAGAAGGCAGTCACAGCGAAATGGTACACTGAGCAATGCCTGTCCAATGTCATCCAATCTTCGGAAAAACGTAAGACTCAAGTCAAGAATGAACACTTGGTTCCTCCATGAGGACGATGTTCAAGCTCACGGTGAGCCTAAGCACGCACCGAATATTTGCCGAGTACAGGACAGAAACTTCTTGAGCACCCTCCTTACAGTCCGGACCTTGTTCCTTGCGACTTTGCATTCTTGCCCCGGGTGAAAATGAAGCTGAAAGGAATGCAGTTTTCATGTGATGAGGACTTCCTGAGAGCTTAGGTCGACGAGTGTGCCTTACTCCCAACAAAAACTTGGGAGCTCTGGTTTAGGGAATAGTTTCAGAAGATGGAGAGGTATTAAACGTGGCGAAAAAAAATTGAATTAGAGTGTGCACTTACCAGTTCCCCTGTGTCCTGTTGACAAGTGGGATCTCTCTCCCCATGGGGGTCTTGGTACTCACACTGTTATTGGCCTGTACTCGCATGACTCACGAGCCCTGGCGATCTTCCTCCATGCTTCGAGCGTCATGCGCCATGCAAATCCTGTGCAGTGTCGTGTTGTGAACAGAGAGCGGTGGATTCTCTGCGCAGTACCAAGGGTTGCGTTTTTTTCCGTTTGATGTATGGGCTTCCCATCTTTAATAGTTGGGGCGTGCCTACTTTGTTTCAAACACTTATTAGTGGAGCCATCACATGTCAATCACTCCAACCCACAGTGATCTCCTGAATATAAATGCTTTAACAGTTTTTGTTGTCATGTAGCTTGATACTGTTCAACGTGAGCAAAATTAGCTAACTGTTAAATAATTGAAAAGTGTTTATTTCAAAATAAAAGAACAGCCTACGCATGAATGTCATTAAAGACAAGATGTGTACAAGTATATGGATGCTATGCTGTGTTACGTATTTTACTTCTTTGGTATTCAGGATTCGCTGACTTGAGTTGACAATGCTGTCCATGTTGGGGTTGTGAGGGACGAAACCCAAGTTTGGTGTAGGGGAGAATGTCAGAAAAAGTAAGCAGCAAGATTACTAACTTCTCTATTCGCTTCCAGCGTTTCCATGGATCTTGCACTATCGTGTGTAATAATGCTCCGCAAACGATAACTCACAAGAGGCATTTCCTTAAAAGAAACTTTCAATATGTGTCGAAGATGAAGGAAAATCAAAGAACTCAAAATTTCTTACAAAAAATAAAATAAGATAGTACTTCATACCGATTATGTAGGGACTTGCTTCAGGTTCACTCATATTCAGCTGGCGTAATGCAGTTTTACATTCACCATTATTATATACTTACTGCATTTTGAATGCTGCAGCTGCCCATGCAGACTAAAATTAATATTGCTACAGCTATATCATTTTTCTTTCTCAACTCAAACTTGCGTCCATTTTACCAATAGGTACGGATTTAGGAGCTACGGATCACAAAATACATGTGCATGCATTTAACGGTACACTTTACGTAAATGTACCGACATTCAAATATGCTCCGTAGCCGAATGGTTAGCAGCGTTACATTCGGTTCGTAACGATCCGGGTTCGATTCCGAAAATTCCTCAAATGTCTTTCTGAGGAAGGGTTACTCCGCTTTGCTTCGTAAGGTCAAATGAAGGACTGCTTGAATAAAGAAGCAGCGGCACCACGAGGGTTCATCTAATGCCAAGAACGGGTGAAGGGGTTGGTGACATGCTGATCACAAGCCCCACGACCATTGACAGCTGCTCGTACTGCCGTGTAGACAACAATTAGCCAGTCGGCAGAGACCTAAAACCTAATCTGTGGGAGGTATTTATATACTACTTCTGTCGAATCTAGGTGTTACCGCGTTCCGAAAAAATAAGTTCACCCAACGGCAAGTTTGGTATTAATATACACTTACTCAGAAGTATTACTTTCAGAAAATACCCACTGCAATGCAGTGAAGGATGCTTAGAGAAGTGTACGTGTGACGTGGTGCGCCCCAGAATAAGGTCTGCACAAGGCGATCGGAGGCCGTGCGGTGGTGGTGACTGTACATATATTCGCACTTAGCGCCGCCCGTTAGCAGTCCCGTAGCACGGCGGAGGAGAGGCGAGGCGTTCTACTTGCAGTGGTTATTTCTTGCGCGATGAAATGCACTGGGCCCGGACCCCGACAGCGCGCCGATCGCGGCCGATCTGATACGACGGGCCGCGCGCCGCTCTATTTGCTCGCTTTGCCGCGCGGTGCCGCTCTGCAGGTTTTCTCGCGGCCGCAGGATGACGCGCTAGCCTCGTCTCGGGAGGTTCCGGGTTCACATCCCTGTCCCAGAAACCTTACACCCACGCTGCCATTCCCACGAGTACCCCGTGCCTATGGGTCGCCAATAGCTGTGATACTCTCACACCGTGCCCGTTCGCTGCGCACTGGCGCTCACATTCGGGTTTCTTCATCGTTCGTACCACATACTTCAGAAATGCTTTGGGACAAGAGACACATGAGATCGCTGACAGCGAAATTAACAGCAGTTCGGCGATCACGAAGGTTCCGAGACAGCTCAACGTTGCAATCGCCAGCCATCATCAACTGCGAAAGTGCCATTCTCCTATTCGCTAATGCTCCTTCTCTCAACTGGTGCAACTACTGCAAGTAAAACGTCTTCACGACAATCTGCTCCACTGTACTAGTCCTCCTCCTCCCCCCCTCCCCCCAAGGCAAAAAACGTGGCAGTATCGTGTATAGGACCCACGTCCCATCCAACTCCCTGTTCGAAGTCGCCAACGCAGACTTTTGTGGTGGCGTAGCTGGTTCGAATCCGCGGAGAAATTTTCACCACCAGTACTTATCCGGCAAGGATAACACACACACACACACACACACACACACACACACACACACACACACACACACACACTCTCTTTAGACAACTAATACATCGCATTCTGCCCGCGAATGGAAAAAAAGAAAGAAAACCTTTCACTCGCGTCCTCTGCAGGGCATTCAGGAAAGCTGATGGGTCAGCTACTGAAGAATGTAGTAACACGCCGCATGACCTTTTTAACTTTAATTTGCTACATAAGAATCCAGTTTGCGACTGTGAGGTAACACACAATCCGCAGGAGAGCGGATGCGTACAGGTAGTTTCACGCATTAAAATTAAAATTGTTGAGCACGGTGCAGTCGTGACTGGACAATTACGGCAGCATTAAGACCCGTAAATATTTGTCTCGATAAAAACCGAAATTCAATCTCGCGAAATATACATCAGCTTCTTATCCGTTATTCATAATTCCATCACGTACCGGGCATCCGTAATTTTCAGCTATGGAAATGAGCGTTTGGCGTCACTGGCCGAGACGCCCATTAGGGGACTGGTCCGGCCGCCTTGGCGCAGGTCTTACTACATTCGACGCGACAGTGGGCGCCCTGCGCGCCGGATGGGGATGAAATGATGATGAAGACAACACAACACCCAGTCCCCGAGCGGAGAAAATCCCCGACCCAGCCGGGAATCGAACCTGGGCCCGTAGGACGGCAATCCGTCACGCTGACCACTCAGCTATCGGGGCGGACATTTTCATCTATTAACAAGTATCTTGTGAACTCACTGCTATGAAGAAACACATTGCTACATAGAAATTTTACAAGCAGTTTCATTTTTTTCACGAATATCATGAAATGAAGCAAAGACGTGACTAAGTACCAGTACCATACCCCGTTCATCAACGGAATAATCCTCATGTAAACAATACACTACGTATTCTTCCGCGTTTGTTGGACCCTCTTTGGATTTCGTTTCACGTGGAGCGTAAGTCAAGGTGTCTCGAGTAAAGTCGAATACGATAATGAGGATTGCCAATCAAGCGATCGAACTAACTTGCGGTGATGTGAACAACTGCAGTAAAGACGTAAAAAGGACGGGCAGAGAACATTGTATCTTCGAATGTTATTTAATTTTTCAAGAGAAGGGAATTATATGTGGTAACACTCAGGCGATACGCTTCTTAGATGCCTGTCGGAAAACATAATATGCTCTCGATCTTAGCTAACGTGGTATTGCAATTAAAAACAAGAGTAATGAAAATTTCTGACTTAAACACGCGTAATTTTTCTGCACGAGTTACGCGTGGCGTCAAAGCGCACAGCTGATTTCACATGTAGTTAAATATTGAAGCCACTGATGGTACTATGGTTAGTAGTCTGGTAATCTCTGAACTCCTTCCATATCGGACTCCGAGGAATACACTTCAGTACTGCTACGTTGATAACGAGGCGCTCAGCGCAAGAATCTCAAGCCACCGAAAAGTCCACATTTCCTCCTCCTCTTTTATGGTGTGCTGCTCTGCACTTCACCAGTGACATGTCACAAAACTTCGTGCATTAGTTCCAGTACGTTTGGCAGCTTGAAGGTCTTAATTTCCCGCGACAAACCCCTTAACTTGGCTCTAGAACAGTTCTATTGGGTTCAGATAGTAGTGGTACGGCGACAGCTGTAAAAATGCAGCATTTTTACAGTGTGCTCGACGCCGTGAAAATTATCGTTTTCCATGTTTCTACGACACTTATCACACTGCCTCTTGTGAGACTGCATCTGTCCTACAAAACAATGGGCGTACTCAAATAAAGACTACTTGATTTTTCATTTGTCTTTAAAAAATTTGGTTGTGTAATGTTTTCTTAACTTCAGCAATCTTTAACAATCTTTTATTAAAAAAGTCGATACTTAAGAATACAATAAAAACCAGAATTTTGCATGCGATATGTAATTAGAAGCCAGAACACCTGCATTTATCTTGAAAAATGATTATTAAATAGGAATTAATATATATTTAATGAGTTTCGTATTGAAAAGATCTAGGTATTCAAATGCAAAAAAAAAAAAAAAAAAAAAAAATTTAGACCATTGCGAGGCTAACTGCTGCCCCGAAGCACACATGATCATCATACTACGACGCTAGCGATTAAGCCACGGATGTAATTTGAATAAGACCTACTATCTACTACGTACTATTTCTCTCTGTGAGCTTGTGAAATACATTAACAACAACTTGTTTCTTGTCATAACGGTGTTCCGCGCGCATGTTTCACTACGAAGCAGGAAGCAGGGTCATCCATTTTCACAGTAAGTACTAACAGCAAGACAATCGGAGCACAAGTACCGTTCACTGTGACTGTACACAATTTTTGAAATAAAAAGTACGTAGCTAAAGTATGATTAAGAGAAATGTTGATGGCTGTCAACACATCAGGATGTCTTAAAGTTTCATCTACAGTGACACAGTAATAAAATATCTAATAAATAAGCTGGACATACTTCCAACAGCGGAACATCACCAGTGTAAGAGAGCTACGGCTGCTGACCAACCACCGCGTTTGTGTTTGTTAACATCAGGTTTATTCTTACGATGAACGAAGCATAGTCGTCTTTTCGACGACAACGGCTAGTAGTTCTATGGACTGAGAGCACAGATGGATGCAACCGTCTCACTCCCCTCTACTAAACCTTATCTGTAGTCGTTAGGGACCAGCCTATTTCCCTACACAGTTGCACCTGCGGCGTCATTACCTAATGACACACCATTAGCAACTCGCCAGCACAAACATGTATTTCCAGATGGGCTGGTCGCCAGTTTAAACTTGTTACTGTCTACTGCAGCTTGCTATTTTCGTGTCGGTTCCGCATACAGTACAGTACAGTACGAACAGGTTATGCTACTACGGCCACCGACAACTGCAGATACTCCGACACTGCATAATTCGACCGACGGTTCGCAGAAAGCTAAAGCGCGAACCATTTTTTCTGCAAAGTATATAAGTAAATAGGTGGAATCTTTCATTTCTAAAATTTAGGTAATGGTTCCATTTCGTCGTTGGTTACCGACAAATACGAAGTACCAATCCTAGCGAAAAAATTCTGAGAGGCGGAAACATGAATGGCCTCATCTCAAGCAAGCGGCTGTCGTTACTTTCGACACCATCAGAGCATTCTTAACTGAAGATATTCTGCAAACCAATAATTTCAACTTTGATGTTACGTCTATCTTTAGGACGTAAATCGCACACGTACTGTGTGAAAACAAAAATTAATCTGAATACACGTACGAACTGAAGTGTTTTTAGTTGCACTACGCCTTTTTGTGCATTAGCGCCTTTATTGTACTAATAACGGTATTGGTTGGTACAGTTTATATTTTACAGTCTATATTCCTTCTAAGACTGTAATGGTCAAGCACAAAATCGCAGTTTTATGAAGCGTATCGAGATAACTTGCTAAACAAGATGATACGAGTTGTTTTAGCGACTGGTTACAAAGTATAAATAAACGGTGACCTATAAACTGTACCGATCCAACTCCTCAGCTTGTCAAGAAGGTAGAACAGCCGAGAACCCTTCTCGGCCCGCGCTTACATGCTGTGCCGATGAGGAGGACTGGAGATGCTGGAACAAGAACTATAGCGACTAAAATTTTACAATTGGAAGTGATTTTTTTATTTTCTGTACGTTAACCGTGGTACACAACAATACGGATAGGTTTACTGATGAAAATCGACCGATGTGCACCTCGTCTGTGAGTTCACCGACTGCAACGGAAAAACAGCACGACGACGATATATGCTCAGCCGTTCCCGCACCGACGGCAGCCACATTAACAGCCGTTTTGCATCTGAACATAGGTACCTACGAGTAACCGATTCCTTCCGCGTTACTATATATTACCCGACATATTACAGGCTTCTTCACTGTTGTGACAGTATTTTCACAGAAACAATGATTCTGGTAACAAAGGCTGTTAAGTCATAATTATACTTATTTTCTAACGAGCTACCGGGAACCATGGGTCCCTGTACCAAAATACGTGACTGGAGTCGTACGAAGCTTCCTTTTTCCACTCTTCGCGTTGTGTGTGGGCTTCCTCTGTGAGTGGCTTAAAAACATGACAATTTTCTTTCTAACAATAATTCTACGTCTCTGTGCATACTGTAAAAAACTCTGTGAAGTCCATGCCAGCGGGTGCTTCTCCTTGTTGCAGTTGTTATGGTTTCTTAACGTGCCGTTCACGTATGGAGCGCAGAAAGAATGATTGTTTGAAAGTCTCAGTGGGTGCTGTAATTAGTCCAAACTTGTCCTCACGTTCTCTATGGGATCGACACACGAAATTTGGGGGGGGGGGTGTACTATATTCCTAGAGCCATCATTCTGAGCCGGTTTTCGAAATTTTTTAAGGCATTCTCGGGTAGTTTGCCTCCATCTTCAAGCGGCTGCCAGTTCAGTTTCATCAACATTTTCTTGACTCTCTCCCAACAGTCAAACGAACAGGTGATCATGCTGCCTTTCAATTGTTCGTTGAATATCACTTGTTAGTCCTATCTTGCACGGGTCCCCCATAGTAGAGCAATATACTACAATGGTTCCCACGAATGTTTTCTATGCGGTCTGCTTTCTATACTGATTGGGTTCCCCTAGCTTACTACCAAAGACCCGAAGTTTGCTCCCTGCTTTACGCACACTACGCCTACGTAACCGTTCCATTGCACATCCCTATAAACAGTGAAGCCCAGTTAATTTTACTAGTGGCTGGTTCCACTTGCGAGTCCTTAATATTGTAGTCACAATATACAACGTTGTTTTCGTTTGGTGGGGAGCACTATTTTAGATTTCTGAACATGTAAAGCAAATTGTCAATCTTTTACTAATTTTGAAATGTCATCAAGATCCTCCTGAATATTTGTGCAGCTTTTTCCAGGTAGTATCCCGTTATAGGTATCTATATTATCTGCGAAAAGTCTCAACAAGTTAATAAAATACAGCATGCAAGATCATTACACTACACTGAGGTGACAAAAGTCATGCGATACATCCTAATATCGTGACCGGCGTAGTACAGCAACTTTAGGAGGCAACAAGCCGTTGGCATTCCCCTGCAGAAACTCTGAGCCGCTGCCTCTATAGCCGTCCGTAACTGCAAAAGCGTTGCCGGTGCAGGATTTTGTGCACGAACGAGCTTCTCGATTATGTCCCATAAATGTTCGATGGGATTTATGTCAAGCGATCTGGGAGGCCAAATCATTCATTCTAATTGTGCAGAATGTTCTTCAAATCAGTCGCATACAACTGTGACCCTCTGACAGGGCGCATTGTCACGCATAAAAATTCCTCCGTCTTTGTTTGGAAGCACGATGTACATGAATAGCTGTAATGTTCTACAAGTAGCGATCCTTATTGAGAATTGGGCCTATGGTCTCGAGGGGTCTGCGCCACAACTGTAATCGAGACTCATCCGACCAGGCCCCTGTTTTCCAGAAGATACGGTCACGGGCCTAGGAAAAGCTGATGTCATGCTGTCAGCAGAGGCACTCGTTTCGGTCGTCTGCTGCCATAGTCCATTGACGCCAAATTTTGCCATACTATCCTAAAGGATACGTTCGTCGTACGTCCCACACTGATTTCTGCTGTTATTGTACGCAGTGTTGCTTGTATGCCAGAACTGACAACTCTGCGCAAACGCCTCAGCTCTCGGTCGTTAAGTGAAGGCTGTCTGCCACTGCGTGGTCCGTGGTGAGAGTTAATGCCTCAGATTTGGTATTCTCGGCACATACTTGACACTGTGGATCTCGGAATACTGAATTCCCTAACGATTTCCGGAATGGAATGTCCCACGCGTCTGGCCCTACCTACCACTCCACGTTCAGACTCATAATTCACGTCATGCGGCCATAATCCACATCGGAAACCTTTTCACATGAATCACCTGAGTACAAATGACAACTCCGCCAGTGCACTGCCATTTTCTGCTTTGTGTGCGAGACGCTACCCCCATCTGTCTAAGTGCGTATCTCTATTCAATGACTTTTGTCACTTCCGTCTATGGCATTCTAATATTACCCGCCTTGCGGGTTACTGCTTGTGGTTAAGTCAATTGCTGTGTTTATTTAGCATACAACTATGTTAAAACAACGGAAAAACAGAGCAGCGCGTTTGGAAGTCACGTTTGCTTCATCTGGGTGTTCATTCCTAAAAGTTTCAGGAGAGGCTGTTAAATTAATATAACGATTAACTTGTAATACGTTACTTTAAGCAATCGAGGCCTGCCTTGAATTTA
Source organism: Schistocerca americana (assembly GCF_021461395.2). Lineage (NCBI taxonomy): Eukaryota > Metazoa > Arthropoda > Insecta > Orthoptera > Acrididae > Schistocerca > Schistocerca americana. The sequence continues at coordinate 131,853,901 of NC_060124.1, forward strand.
GTGCATGTTTCCTTAAGTGTAGACGACATAAGACAAACGAAATTGAGTATTCACTGTTTACGAGGGATTGATAATTTGAGTGTACCGTAACAGGTACATGCTGCGGCTTGTACTTCTTATTGACTGGAGAAATAACGAATGCACTCGCAATCTGCGCCCTCGACCTCGCTCTCTAACAAATCGACGTTGTAGAAGAGCTGTTTGGGAGCGACCGGAAGAGGCAAGCGTATCAATTTCACACAGATACAAGCCCCCTGTGCACCACGGTCCCGGCGTGGTGCTAGTGCAGTTAGTGGTGCACCTGGCGAGCCGGTGCAGCAGACGGAGCTGTCGGCAAAGAGAAAGCCTGCGTGCAGCAACTGGGACAAGGATCGCATCCGGGCGCGGGCAGAAACGGGACAACGCCCCGCCCCAGGCGGCCTGCAGGAGCACCGCCCTCGCGCCCTGCAACGCCTTTCCTCACACCGCCACCTGCTGCGCCCACTCACACACACAAACCGCTCGCTGCATACTTAGGCTGGCTACTTGGGAGAATCGTAACGTCTCAATCCGCGATTTTATCTCCGGAATGGATGAATGATCCAAGCATCGATGCTTTCGATTGTAGATGGAGGTCTGTCGCGACATCGAAGTAACGTGCCAAAGAGAAGGCAGAATATGCACTAGTTCTTTCCAGTTCACGCAAACAAGAAGCTTATGCAAATCTTTATTGGTCAACCCAGGATACATACTGCCATAATCTGCCTCTTTTCCCCCGATAGCTATTAAGAGCGGATTGATAACTACATTAACGTTTTACTACAAATGAGTAGACTTTTACAAGATAAAACATGAGTCGACTAAATTGACGATCGTAAGACAAAGATAATCCGAATGGCAGGTTGAAAATATCGTGTAACTATGAAAAATGTTTCCCGTTCTTTCCGTAAATCACGATGAATCAGGGAAATAGTTCGTTCCGCTGGATCACGATAGATTCCTTGACTCGTTTTAGACCATTACGAGTTGTGTTTTTGTTCTGTCATTTTAATGACATCGGCGTAACTGACAGGAAGTTCAGTATTTCTTAGTCACGTATAGCGAAAGAGGTATCACGAATTGGATATCGGCCTCTTCAACGGGAATTCTGTGCTAGTTGCTTTCCGCACGAGGTAGAATAAGTAATTATGGAAGAACTATTGGTAAGGCCGCGCAGAAGGTGCAAGGCGACAAGCAAATAAACGGGGGAGGGAGAGGAGAGGTAAGAAAGACTATGTCCTCTGGAACTGGTCCAGCTGTAAGCAGCGTTGTGCCAGCAGAAAAAACAATACCCAAACCCTACAGTAGTACCAGTTTAAGTCACTCCGCCCCATAAAGACTTAAGAGAAACCTATGCTCAAGTTTCTCGTTACCAACGTAACAGCGATTTCTCAATCTGCTCAGTCCAACATGTACTACAAATAATGCCATAATGAACTACAAAACCACACTACCATGCAACGCGCAGTCACTATTTTTTTCTCTTTTTTTTTTGGACAAATATATCCAGTTCCAGTTCCGTCATCCCACCCCTAACAGTACGTTCATAAACAAGGGTATGTAACTTCGAGTCTACTATGAAAGCATCTCGGCCGTTTTAGAGGACAGCGTCTATCTGTTTATGCTGTTCTTGTTCTCTTCAGTCTGAATACTGCTTTGATGTTCATCCCATTCTATCCTGACCACTTCTGCGTAACTACCAGCAGTCTACATCCATTTCAATCTGCTTACCACATTCAAGCCTTGGTGCCTACCACACTTACTTACATTACCAAACCGAGAATTCCTTGATGACTCAGAATGCGATAACCGACGACTACTTTTCGCCAAATTATGACAAAAATTTCTTTTGCCTCTCAATGCTTTTTAACAACACCTCATTAGTTACCCTACCTACCACCTTATATTGAGTATTCTTTTGTAACACCACATTTCAAAAGCTTCTGCTCTCTTCTTGTACGATCTGCTAATGGTTAACGTTTCATTTCTGTATAACGCTACACTCCAAACACCTACCGAATACATTTCGTAACACAAATTTACTTCAAATGATAACTATTTCCTCTTTTCCAGAAATGCGTTTCTTGCTACTGCTAGTTAGCATTACGTATCTTCCCCACTTCAACGACCAGTTTTTTCCCTTGATAAACAGCAGAACTCATGTACTACTTTGTGTGTCTCATTTCCTAGTCAAATTCCCTCAGAATTGCGTAATTTACTTATAAAGCATAGTTTTTATTTCTTCTCCCTGAACTTTAATGGGCTTTCAATGTAGCATCTTGCTTTCCTTCACGGTTTGCTCAATACAGAAATTGAATAACATCGGGGATAGACTACATCCTGTTCCATTCAGTTCTCAACTATGTTTCGCTTTATCTTGTAACTGTCGTCTGGTAGCTGTACAAGTTGTAAATAATCTTTCGTTCCCTTCAGTTTATCACTGCCACCTTCATAATTTCTAATAGTGAGTAACATATGATTGCCTTTCTTTGACCTGTTTACTAAGGTCTTACACTTCTCGGGAAGGCAAAGTGATGGTCATGGAGATCGGCTTCTATCAGTGTTTCATTCTTCTGGAATTAATTGGCGTCGGTATTTTGCAACCGCGACTTATGAAAGTGAAAGTTCGGTAATATAAGCACCTGTCCTTTGGAATGGGACTTGTTACATTATTCTTCAAGTCAGAGTATTTGGCCCGTCTTTTATGTCTTGCACACCAGGCGGAAAAGTTGTCATGGCTGGCTCTCCCAGGGATCTCAATAATTCGGAAGGAATGTCGCCTACTCCAGCGGCCATGTTTTCACTTAGGTCTTTCACTGCTCTGTCAAATTATTCTCTCGGTGTCTTATCACTCATCTGGTCCTCTACTTCGTCTTCTCTTCCCGTAAGTTTTTTACACTTATATTGATCCTGTACATATTCCTTCCACCTTTCTGCTTTCCTTTCTTTGCTTAGTACTGAGTTGTTATCAGAGCTCTTGATATTCAAACAAGTTCTTGTCTTTTCTCCAAAGTCCTAATTTTTCTGTAGGCAGCGTCTATCTTTCTTCTAGTTGTGTGTGCTTCTAGAGCCTTCCATTTGACTTACACCTAATTCCTGTTTAGCAATTTGTTTATAAGCACCAAAAATTCTTGACTGCAGTCATGAATAGCCTGTATGTAGTAGCTGTTCAAGTACTCATTCAAAGAACTAGAGGACCACATTATCTAACTCTCATGAAGTAATACCTTCGTCAGTCATTTCGAAGTAGTAGTAATCAAAAACGCTGAAATCGAAAACTCAAAAAGATGCTTGTTCTACGACTGAATGTGTTTTCGAGAGATTAATTTTAGCTACTCTGCAGTTTTGTCACGACACAGCATATATTAGTGTTTCAGTGTTAAGAGATTTTCTGACACGGTAGCAGTCGTGAGAGGACAATCAAAATTCAGAAATTTCATGAAAATGTGTCTATAAGGTACTCAGTTATCATTTTCTTAAAATGGAAATGGTAATTCGAAGCAAATTAGGGCTTGGTTTCTATTTATTCATCGGAGCCTAACGACAGTCAGAAATAACATTCGTTAATTCTGCAGGAAATGAAAGGCTTCCTGTAATGTCTCTAAGCCGGTTTATGGTAAGTATCTGATGAAAGATAATACCTTCAGCGTCATCTCTATGTTTACCTGATACTTTGTTTACGAAGTGTATGGGATGATGTGTGTGACAGAAAAGGACACTGTGACCTTTGGGGGCCATACCCCAAGTTACTCCATAGTCGTACATGAAACATTTACACTGGTCGGCCAGAACATTATGACCAACAACCTAATAGTCGGCATGTCCACCTCTGGTACAGATAATAGTGACGACGCGCCGTGGCACAGAAGCAATGAAGTCTTGGTAGGTCGCTAAAGGGAGCTGGCGCCACACCTGCATACACAAGTCACCAAATTCGAATAAACTACGGAGGAGGGGGGGGGGGGGGGGCGGTCGATGAGCTCTGACTCCATATTTAATCATATCCCAGACGTGTTCGACCGGGTCCACATCTGGCGAGTGGTCAATTTAAACTCGCCACTGTGTTCCTCGAACGACTCAATCACACTCCTGGCCTTATGACTTATAGCGCATTATCTTCTTAAAAAATGTCACTGCCGTTTGGAAGCATGGTCGTCATGAAGGGGTGTACATGCTCTGCGACTAGTGTACGATCCTCCTCGGCCGTCATGGTGCCTTGCACGAGCTCCATTGGACTCACAGATGCTCACGTGAATGTTCCTCACACCACAATCGAGCCGCCGCCAGTTTGTCTCCTTCACGCAGTACAGGTACCAAGGAACTGTTCCCCAGCAAGACGACGGATTCGCGCCCTTCCATCGGCGTGATGAAGTTATCGGGATTCGTCGTACCATTCAACGCTCTGCCTCTGCGCCAATCTCCAGTGCAGACGGTCACGTGCCCGTTTCAGTCTTCGTTGCCGGTGTCTTGCTGTTAACACTGACACGTGCATGGGCTGGGGTCGTCAGCTGCGGAGGCCCATCGTTAGGAGTGTTCGGTGCACTGCGTGTTCACACACACTTGTACTCTGTCCAGCATTAAAGTCTGATGTTCGTTCCGCCACAGTTTGCCGCCAGTCCTATTTTACCAGTCTGCCCAGCCTACGACGTCCAACATCTGTGATGAGGGGTGGCCGCTCAACCCCACGATATCTGGACGTGGATTCACCTTGGTTTCGCCACGTACTGAAGACGCTCACCACAGCACTCCTCGAACACCTGACAGGTCGTGCAGTTTCCGAAATGCTCGTGCTGAGCCTCCGGGCCATCACAATCTGCCCTCGGTCAAACTCAGGTGGATCGCGCGCGTTTCCCGTTCTACACCCAGAACGCTCACTGATCCTACATGCATCGTGCCCGAGTGTGACCAGCAGTCACTCCTCGCCAGGTGACGCTGCTGTCGCCTGGACGGATTTATGTCGATAGTAGATCGGTGGTCATAATGTTCTGGCTGATCAGTGTATGTGTGTGTCGTACTAATTCACATAAATCCACTTGCCGGATGTTAGAACCACTGAAACTTTAAGTGGAAATAAATACCAATGGTTATCAATAAATGCCAAAGCGTAACCCAAAGATTTTCGCATTTAGAGGCACTATTACTGTCCGTAGTAGCGAACAGTTTCCTTGGCCGGGCTCCTCTGCTGAGTCCCTTACGCAATGTTTCACTGACTCGTTGGTGGCTGGCAGCCGCAGGGCATGGCAACATATTGCGGGCTGAGTCATGGCGGCGTCCGTGGCGCGCATACTGAGGAGCGACTCTCTTAGAACAGCGCGTAACGGCATTTACAGTCTCTCAATCATACAGCCCGCGCTGCCGCTTACAACACACACTTGAGGTGCGCGCGGGAAGTATTGCAAAATGCATTAAATAATTACGCACTACTATTGTCGAAATAGCGAAAGATGCTATCTCGTGATATGATCGAAGGCATTCGGAGTAACGTGCAGCACCATGCGTATACATTAATTAAAATTACAGAACTACTGCCCACTGTCTGTGGAGCGCTGCCCTATGAACAGACTTGCTCAAGGCTACTGAATAATGACCCGTAAATCAGCGATGATATGATGAGGTGCTTTCTGGTAGCGGCGGACGCTAAACGATAAATCATTATGCGTCGCGAGGGGAAGCTATATGCCTAAGTTAAAGTGGGTTGCTGAACTTTAAGTTCATTGTAAAACATTGGGTACCCACGATTCCTGGTAGAAAGACTACTCTAACAGATATCAGTTCTACAAGGGTCCCGCGAATTTCTCCTCAGATCATGTTTCTCCTTAAAGGATCACAATTTGGTGACAAAATATATCAGCATTTCTTTTGTGAGGGGGCACCCAAAAGAAACAACTAATTTTCTTGGTGGGCTGAACTTTTGTAGTACCGCGTTTTGCCGTTAGGAGCGTATAGAGCGAACATTACAGAGTCAGTAAGCCAAATGCTGTCGCTGAAGGATGTTAGGCCTAGTGCTGTATAGTGACAACTCTTTTGTGAGATTGTCGTCTTTGCAATGGTTGATTTTCGTGAACAGCGTGCGGAGACCAAATTCCGCTTTTTGCCCGTAAAAAGTGGAGCAGAAACTCGAACTGTCGAAAGCAGCGTACAAGGGCGATGCCAAGGGGAGAGAAATGTCGGGAGCGATTTTGCCGTTTCAAAAATGGTGAAACTTCAGCTGATGACAAACTTCGTTCTGGTCGTCCTTCCACACCCCGAACACGAGAAAATGTTGAAAACATCCGTGCAAGCATCGACGAAGATCGACGACAGACCACTGAAGACATTGTGAAGCTGTCGGGAGGACTTTTGAGTTCAGTGCAGCGAATTGTGACAGAAGATTTGGGAACGAAAAGAGTGACTGGCAAATTCGTGCCACGACTGCTGACTGCTGGAGAAAAACAAGGTCGCCTGGAAGCCTGTTGTCCTTTGAAAGAAGAGTCACGACACAAGCCAAAGTTTTTTTTTTTCCTCCCAAAAGTTGTGACAAGAGACCCAACTTTGTGCTATACTTACGAACCTGAATCAAAGCAACAAACAAGATAGTGGAAGACTTAAGAATTCGCCACGCCCAAAGAGAGCTTCTCACGTGAAATCACACATTAAAATAACGCTGTTTTTTATCGATGCGTCCATTCAGAGTGTGCTCCGCGCAGCGCAGACAATTAACCAGGCTTTCTACCTGGAAGTTTTGAGAAGCTTGCCCAACAGTGTGCGGCAGAAGCAGCCTGATATGTGGTAGTTGGGTTACTGGTTTTTTCCATGAAGATAATATCCCTGCTCACACAGCCTTGTCTGTATTATGCTAGACCAGAAGTTTTATGACCCCCCCCCCCCCCCCCCATACTCAGCCGAAATGAAAGGAAGCGTTTTGCTGATGTTTCTGAGGTGAAGAAAAAAAACAACGGGGGCAACAGGTAAATTTAAACAATGTTTTGGAAAATGGAATAAAAGATTAGACAAGCGTATTAGCGCAAGTGGAGAGTACTTTGAAGGAAATTAAAACGTTTGTGTTTAAAATGTGAATACATGAAAAAAATGTTTTCTCTTGGATAATCCCTCATACATGTAGTACATTTCTACATAGTTTCCATCACGTTCAAGACCTTAAGCCAGTGTTCAGGTACGAGCATGTATTCCCTATTGGTGAAAGCTCGAAGTGTTATGCCCATGTTTCGCCACCTGTAACGGTCCGTAACAGGAAAACCTCGTGAATGGCCTCACTCCACGAGAAATAGTTTGTCTTTATATTTTGCAGTTGTGAGCATACGCGAAACCTATATTTAGCAAATTTTTGAATATCGAAGAACCTTAATCATTAGGCACACACACACACACACACACACACACACACACACACACACACACACACCTGCGACAGAACGGCCCGAACGTGGCCGTTAATGTGGTTCAGTTTCTACTTTTTTAACCCAACGTCCAAAAGTAATGCTGCAACTGAACCATTACAACATACTGACTGTAAACGTTTACAAATGTTCATCGCCGCTCCTCAATCCGCAACGATGAACTCAATTACAACATATTGTTTGTGTTAGTCGCCATTTTGATGGTTTACTGCGGCTCTGCCATCTGTCCAAATTGTTCGTAACTTCGCACATATGTACAAAAACATAAAATTTGAAGTACCTAAACGATTTTTCCTATATTTCTTAGGGGCTGGAAAGAAATAAAAAAATTCTGGCGTTATATACATCAGCAACGAGAAGGAAGTTCCGGAAGTCAACATCTCATTTCTCATACAGAAATCAAAGTCATGTTTTCTTTGCACAACTTGGTGTTAGGCCGTGTCATTATGAAACGCAAACTACTGTACAGCTGACGTTTCAACTGTCTTTCCATGGGTACCCTTCAGGGAGACTAGACTGCTTCTGCAATGACACCGCCTATAACACGCAAAATTTTACCCGAATTGTCAATGGCCGTGAGAGTACGAACCGACATTTTCGTGTTCTAGAAACATATAACCTTTTTTTTCTTTCAGGTTGTGTGTTTGCCCATTATTGTTTGAAACTAGGAAAGGCCAATCCTACTGACTTACTGTTCAAAATCAAACTAGCATGTTTAATACAGAATATTTTCATGGAAATATAGGGAGAAGATGAAGAGGAGGATCTGAGCCGTGTTTAGTCGCAACACCTGCCAATTATACCGTCAGTTCAGCTATCGCAAATTAAATCTGTTACGACGATGTTCCGGTACGCTTCTGGTTTTATTCAGGTTGATTTTTTCCACCGTGTACGATTTCTAGTGATTGATCGGTGAGAGGATACGGAACAAAAAAGGTTCGGACATGCGTGGTTTCCATCCTAGAGACCATTTATTCAATCACACTGTATTAGAGAGAGACTGCAGTCCAATACGCGCTGAGCCATGCAATCACAGTTACTGTACGCATGCTTTCCTCCTAGATGTTGATACTGTTCCTTATACGTCATGCCCTAGCGCCCTCTCCTGCCATAGAAATTGCTAACGTGTCCGATTCACTTTTCTTGCTGACTCACCTCGTAGTGGATGTGACACAGCGTTCCACACAACGGTTCCGTATTCGAATTGAGATCTAGCTGACATGGTGTCTACTTACGGAAAGGCAAATGGCAACAGGCGGCGGGTAGCGAAGTATCAGGAGACCTACCTATCCCCGCCGACAACAACCATAGCATTCAATGTTTTTCAGGAAGTAGTAAATCATGAAGAACGCGGACACCTCACTTGGAGTAAAAGGTGATTAACACTGTGGAAGGCGACCGCCGTGTCAATACTAGGCACTCGGACCGCCAGTACAGGATACGCCAGACGACCACGTGGAACATTCATGCCAACTGCTACTACCATTATCACTTACAGCGTGTGCAGAGCTTACTAACGACAGATTTCCACATCGGAAGCAGTTTTGTCGCTGGTTTCTTCACCAGGCAGCAACAATTTCGGGATTGTATCATACATCCTATTCACAGAATAGGCCACTTTCAGAAGAGTGGTATCTTCAACTTTCGTAACAGTCATCTGTGGGATAGTAAACAGAACCCCCATGGTATGGTGACAGCGAATCATCAGTGCTGAATGCGTAGGACGGGATAATTGGGAACGTATTTTGAGACCAGTCTTCCTTCCACGTCGCCTAACTGGCCGGAAATATCGGCGTCTCTTGCGGGTGAGTTTGCCTCCCCTGCTGGAAGAAGTGCCATTAATGATTCGAAGGGTTATGTGGCTGCTACATGATGGTGCTCTAGCCCGCTTCGCCGTTAACGTCCGGACGCATCTCAATCCTGTCTTCCCTGGTTGGTGGCTCGGACGAGGGAGTGCAATTGCTTGGGCTGCTCGTTCATCGGATCTCAACCCGCGCGATTTCTGGTTAGGGGGCCACCTTAAAAGTATCGTACATGCAGAGCCTATACCAGATGTGGAGACACTGGAGCAACGGATTCATGCTGCCTTTGACACTGTTCGGATGCAGTCTGGCCAAAGTGAACGTGTTACACAGAACGAGCTACGGCACGTACACGCATGCGTTTGAAGCACATGGAAACCATTTTCAACACATACTGTAACTGTGGCTACGTGGTACAGCGCGTATTAGAAAGCAGTCTGTTACAATGTATAACTGAGCAAATTGTCTCTAGTATAGAATTCATTAATTTCCGGACATAAGTTCATTAGACCTTTTTTTGTTCCGTATCCTCTCATCGATCAATACCTGGAGCTTCTACACAGTCGGAAAAAAAAAATCACCCTGTAAAAGCGGAATAAAGATATTCCGGTTCCTCAAGCCCATGATTTATATTCTAACTTTCCTCTGCCCGATTCCACAGTGCGAGCGAATGTTGTTAGTTTCTTTCTCTTTGATATTTCGTAGTATCGCACACATTTCGATTTTACGCCCTCAGATACACATTTTTTAATTAAGCCTAACAAACAAGAGGAGGGTCCGACAAGTGGGTTACCGATTTTTATCAAGTTTTGCAAGGAAGTCCTATATTGAAAATAAAGACACACATGTTTCAGCTTTTTGTTGGACACTCCCTGGCTTTTTTAAACAAGTATCAAGGTCAATATTGCTGACGGGAAATCGTGTTTTCAATGCTGTACTTCCAAAGATCGTCTAAACGCAAACATTTATATAATATGGAGTCCAACGTCAATAATGTTCGAGTTATTGCCTTTCTTCTGTTTTCATGCTGTATCTTGGGGACCCGTCGTTCAGAGTGTCCAGCACAGGTGGTCTGTGGCATAGCGATCAAGACATCTAACAAACCGCTGGTCTTTGTTCAATTCTTGGTCGCAGCATTTCTCATTCGGTATTTTTTCGTTGTATCTGATAACATTCATAAAATTTAATACTTTCTTTGCGTTTTCTTGAAATAAAACGTAAAGAGGTGTGATTAATAAGCAAATAACTATATATTGTAACGTATTTACAACTATTTTCATCATGATACATGATGTGCTACATAGGATGATGATGGTACTCAGCCGATCCGTACCGTGAAGGTGATACCACCGAAATGTCTCTCTCTTTGCCAAGCATGTGACGTCTACTTTTTACGACAAGTGATTAATTCCTTCGGACAACTTCAAAATCATGCTACAGCATAGCGGAACCGAGAATTACAAGTTAGGGCTGATGCTATCCAAATTTCTTTTTCAGTTCATAACCAGTTGTTTACGTCTGTCTTTTGAGATATGCTTTTATACGCTGGGACGCACACAGATTGATATCTGATTGATCTGTTTCTAGCAAAGTTAATCAGATATGTTATGCGCGAACGGTGTACCGGAAGTCTTGTCACTTCGGCGAGATTTCGTTCTTGGGTTGCGCGTGGTGCGAGAAATTTTTACTACTTGCCTGTTTCTACGGTAAGTTTCATCCCACTGGGAGCGACAATGCTCACAAACAGGCGTTCAGTTTAGATTACGCAATAACACACTTTAACTGTAGTCTTGTACTACGTATCACGATGAAAATAACTGTCAATACATTGTAAGATATAATAATTTGATTAATAATCAAACTTCCAGATGTTTTACTTGAAGGAAACGGAAAGAAATGTATTACGATTTTAAGAATATTATCATATACACAAAAAAATACCGAATAAAAAAATTCCACGACCAAGAACCGAACACAGACCAGCAATTTGGTCGTCTAATGCCGTAAAGACTTGGCCACCGATCTCGCTCTCCTGAACACACTGAATGATGGGTACCCAAGGTACACCTTGAAAACACTAGAACGGTAATAGCACTAACATTATTAACTTTGGACCCCATATAACACAAATAAAAAAATTGTTTTTAGGCAATTTTTCAACGTATAGTACTGAAAATACCAACTCTGACCTCGATATTTTTATTTTTTTCAAAAATTAGGTACTGTCTAGCAGGAAAACAAACACATGTCGCTTTATTTTCAGTCTAGAACGTCTTTGGCAAACTTGATCAAAATCAGTGACCCCCCGTGTCACACCCTCCCCTTTTAAGACTCCGTCGGTTGCAGCATTCGTAACTGGTAACTAGAGCCAGCAAAATTCATACCCTACTGCATACATGTATTCGATCTGTCCACGCTGTACCACCTATTGAGGCAAGCAGCTACTCTGGATGTACCCCCTACTATACGGTTCTCAAAATACTCCGAATAGCAGATACTGGGAGAGCAGGTGTCGGATGTATCATTCATCCATACATTTGAGTAAGGATATGGTTGATCAACAGATAGTAAAACATACAGGCGGCAGGTAGTGGATTATCACAGGCAGCTTACAGTACAGAATACCCTACCGATCAGGTGTAAATGTGGCACACGAGCGTCGCTGCAGTATCTGCCTGTGTAATGCGACCTAGACGTAAAAGGAGGTAGCATGGAAAATGACAAGGGTCGGTATTGTAATACCGTAAACTAAACATTAAATTACAAAAATAAGAATAAACGATGTGCAGTTATCTGTCGTTTGGGCGTCTCATGCCGAACCCTTACAAACGCAGCCGCAACACGAGCCGAGCCAGTGGCGGAAGAGCACTTCCTGAAGAGATGACCAGCCCGACAAACGCGCCGCTCCACAGGACACTGACCTCTCCTGGGCGACGCGGCCAAGGACAGCTGCTTGGGCCTATCTTCGCTTTGAGACGTCCTTAGCTCCGGCACGTTGAGGGGCCTCGCCGTTCCCGGTTAGGAAGGCCCTCGGAGATCACCGCAAGGAGGTCTAAGTGCATAGTGTATTTCTGGAGAATTTTATGCTTTAGTGTGAGCACCATTTATTCTATATCAACAGTACGAATGCTTGGCTTGCTCTTATATTACAATCAGCATGCGATTCACGGCCACTTGAAATTAACAAGCAAGATCAATAAGGTTTGCTCTGCAATGATTTTTAGAGCCTTCCGTTCAGGGGGGGAAATGTGGCACAGGTTCGTTCATCGCCGTTTGTGATAGAGTACATAAAATAGACTAAAATTCGAGTACATAAAGGACGAAGTTTACAACGATCCACGGAGAAAAAAATGAAAGTAACTGCCTAATACTGACCCCGACACAAGTGGGAATAACTCTGTGAAACAGGAAAAAAAAATGTATCAATACAAATGTCTCTCTCTTACTGTCGTGTGACTATCTTATTTGCTCCTATTGTGTATCACATTAGAAGATAAGTGACGGTGCCAGGATCCGTAGGATACAGACCGTAAGATACACAATATGTTGCTAAGTTGTAACTCATGAACAGTTGGGATGGTGCAGATATATGCAAGATGAAAGCGAAGCCCGTTTTTCACTAAATAAAAACTCAACACCATTGAAAAGCTGTGTTTACTAAAGAACAAACTGATGCTGCACGACACCCATATTAGTTTGCCGAGAGGCAGCCAGTGTCCACATACCTAACACCAGAGAAACACAGCGAACTGACAACACATGTGGAAGCTTTGAGAACCCAGCACCATGTTCATTCTCAGCTACAAGGAGAGTAATGGCGAAGTTTGCAAGGGGTGGGCGATGCTTTCCTTCCCCTGCCCCCTCGTTGGTTCTGTCCTTACCAATTATTTTTTCCATTTAGAGATAAGTGACTGACCTGTAATCTTATCGAAGAAACGAAGACAGTAGTGCTCTACAAGACAAATGTGTGATCTCAATGACTGGAGGCGAAGTTGAAGCGAAACGGCGCGCGAGACTTAAGTGGCTGCAAATGGTAAACGTGCTGCAGCTGGAGCAGCTTTCTTCTCCGGGACGGCCTCATCGGAGAAAGCGGGCTGCGCCGATTAATTTCACTTGCAGCGCACGCCTGTGTCAGATCGCATTACCCCACCCAAAAAAGCCGCTCGCGCACCACGACAAGTCTTCATTTCATTCACTCTTATGGTGCTCTAACAACGCACGTTTCGAATCGGAACGACAAAGTCCAGACATGAAGTGAGCGCGTAAATTATCCGTATCTCCGATAGTACAATATAATAAAAACTGACTACTTCGAAACTTAAGCTGCTGCTCCAAGTTCCAAATCAGGTGTTTGTAAGAGATGGACCTTCAATCTTACATATAACGGCCCTTCACAGTAGCGCTGTTGGCTGATGGTGACTAGGTGGTCGATCGATCGGTTCGGTTAGCCCGTCTGTGACTAGGACGGCGGAGCTGTCTTTCTTTGGGTGTAGATTCAACTTTAGATTGGAACGGGTAAGGAAATCATAACAGGTAGCATCAAACCTGTTGAAAACAACAAGAAAAAATATTATGGTCCTTTATGGTTAAGTGAAGTCGTTCAGATGATCGTCATTATTAGGACAACGTTTGCATAATTAATAATCATCTTAAAGGTCTGTTGTAGGCACTTTCATGAGCGAACCAGCTGGAATTACTAGCTGTTTTGCTGGAAAGAAAATTTTCTGAATTAATTCTGGTCGACTGCACTGACCCCCATTTTAACAATTGTTTACTTCGCTATTGAAGGGAAGGTAGCTATGAAAGATGCAGTAGATATGAGGTAGAAAGCGCACGAGTAACTAGCTCGGGTCAGAGGGCGAGCACTCGCCACAAACACACATCGCTGAGTGGTTGCACGAGTCGTACTTCACACAGTCGATATCACAGCGCTTCAGAGTTTAGGCGGACCACGATATTAGTTGTGTCAAATGTGTCGTGGTATTAACGCTCGATGATACTGCCTATTGATATGTGTATGTGGCTGATGCAGGCGAGGAAGTGTGTGTGTGTGTGTGTGTGTGTGTGTGTGTGTGTGTGTGTGTGTGTTGTAATTGGTTGTTTTGTACGAGGTAGCGCGGATAAAGCGACGTAAATGGACCAGGCGGAAGAGTTGTAGGCGCTGCAGAGAGCGGCCGTGGTGTGGGCGGGGCGTGCATCAGGCGGCAGGCCGTTCACCGCCGCCTTTCACCTGCTCTCCGCCCCACTCCTCACCACCTCTCCTCCCATTCAGCGCAACTGTCTCGCGGTCAGAGGCCAAACAACTTCGCAGACGGTGGCGGAAGCTGCCTCAAGCAGTAGGCATCACCTCTCTCCCAGACCTTGTTTGTACTCGTACTGGAGGCAGTGATTTGCAGTGGCATCAGGTGGGGATGAAAGCTTCCTGGCTCTGATTGAAGTCGCGTTACTGTCAACATTCATACAAGTGAATTAAGGTATCTGAGGGATGCACGAAGCCACGACAGGCATGACGACAACGTGTGCACTAAAAGCCAACACTGACACGTGACACAGTGATCTAATGGAAATTCGCTAGAAAACATTTTTTGCACCACCCTAATTACATCAACACTCTGCGTTCTTTTTAAATCAGAAATCGATATGAACAGTGAACATGTGCAATGAAGTTAACACTAAACGTCCGTTCTCAACACATTTCAATATAGCTAGCTGTGTCTCCAGTCGTGAACGGGATTCTTAAAGTCTGTCAAAATACAGAATCCGTTCCAGCTTCTACCGTGCACGCATTCTCACTTTACGACAAGAATACTTGACAGCCGGAAAAGTGGCGTGCACCACAGAAACGTCATTGGAACAGTCAGTCGCCGTTGTGAGACACAAAATATTGAATTATTGCCTCGTAGTGATCGCCTTCGGTCGACACCATAAAATGATAACCGCTACCTCTAAATTATGGCCCGTAGGTACTCTCGGAGGAGAGTGTAATTGAACTTCGCGCTGTCTTTTGGAGGCAACTTCGTGGGCTGTGTTCACTCTTGTTAGTACGCAGCCGTCGCCACCGCAGCAGTTAGGCACCTTGGTGTCTGTTGCGAATTAATCTTCCAGGAACAGCCGTTTAATGTTTCTTGTCCATACCGTCGGTTGACACTAGGGCGACATAGAACGCCCGGACCACCTCATGTCAATTATCTTTTCCCGCACAATTTTATTCAATCTGTTCGCGTTACTGTCACTCCAGTAGGGTGCGCGAAACGCTTGCAGCACGCTGTCGGAGCCACTGCAGTCTGGTTTTTGGCCAACACGCACTGTTGCAGTCTTCCTTTCGTCTTTCTACAACTGATTTAAAGTGGCCGCCCCATTTCATACAGCTTCTTGGTTTCAGTTGTAGATACTGATGAATGTGATGAGCTCAATAATTTCATCACTAATCCTATCCAGTTCTTATTCCTTACTATACAGCCTAGCTCGTTTATTTCTAATGACGCTATCATCATGCTTCCCTCTAGTACCACGAAAGTTATTTCATGTCTTAACGTATGCCCTTTCATCCTCGCCATCACAGTATTACCCACATACGTCATTTCTCAGGTTTTCTGGAGAAACTCTTCATTCTTTTCTACTGTCAATCCTCTTAATTTTCTTCAGCCTTGTGTAACGACATACAAAATGGTTCAAATGGCTCTAAATACCATAGGACTTAACATCTGAGGTCATCAGTCCCCTAGAACTTAGAACTACTTAAACCTAACCAACCAAAGAACATCACACACATCCACGCCTGAGACAGGATTCGAACCTGCGACCGTAGCAGCAGCGTGGTTCCGGACTGAAACGCCTGGAACCGCTCGGCCACAACGGCCGGTTACGACATACAAGAAACACACTCATTTTCCCGTTTTTTTTCCCCACTTGATTCACTTCTATAGACGCAAATTGCCAGAAATTTCTAAAATTCAGACGTAAGTTTTTTTCTGTGCTAGTCTGCTCTTGCTTTGTTCGCCATGCGTTACTTTGCTTCATACGCAGCTGAATTCCTTCCCTTCGTCTACTACTTGGTACCGAAATTAGATAGTGTATGTCGCTAATCGAGCAGTACAGCTATTACTTCTTGTTATAGCGAAAACTTCTACATCCTCCTTAATGCCCTTTCCTATTGCAAATTAATCCAGACTTCAAAAGCAACGATCATATAAAAGGGACGTGCAAACTGACTTCGGCTATTGTTGGTCTTAGCATAAAAATGCGGTAATAACGTCGCCATGGCATCTGAAAATTAATCTTAATGGTTGTACGACTGGAAGTTGACTGCGGTGCAGTTCTAAAATGGCTGCAAAAGTGATCCTGGTAGAGAGGTGCGGAGGCAACCGCTAATCAGAAGAAGGTTGGTCTGTAACGTAGTATCGATGGCGTGGTCATTGGAGTCTGTTCAACTTCTCAGTTGGTCAAGAAAGGGGAAAGGATATCGTTCTTGGCCTATGGAAAGGAACCTTGTGCGCATTCAGCTGAAAATAACTAGTGATTCGAGGAAAACCTAAATGTGGCTGGACGAATAGGACTACAATAATGTTAACCACCGCGGTGTCTCTGTCGATTTGCCAAGTGGAAGTAGGTCTCAAATGGCACGTGCCAAAAATATTGTAATGTATTTTACTGTCTCGGAACACATATCGACAATGGATTGGGGATCTATTCTATGGCACACGACGACAGTAATATTACCAGACGCACCAATCGAGCAGGAATGTCGCCTAGGAAGCTAGTACAGTGCATGAACATGACGCGCAGGGACAAAACCTGTGGGCATGCCTAACAACGTCCAGTGAAAGCCGCTACTGCGTACCGTTCCATTCTGGCTATAAATTCGGGGCTGGAGATCAAGGAAGGCGATATCACACTGCCTACTCCGTAGTGAGCTAATCTGTAAAAGGAGATGCTCGCAACTTCCTGGCAGATTAAAACTGTGTGCCGGACCGAGACTCGACTCGGGACCTCAGCGCACACTCCGCTGCAGAGAGAAAAACTCATTCATGATATTTTTTACTTATCAACGGCACAATAAAAGTGAAATACTGAAAACACTGATAAATACTGGCTTTCCACTATGGTTCCACAACACAATATTGAATTCTCCAACAGAATCGCCCTCGAGCATCTTTTTGTTTGGCAAGAAATCGTTAAAAACTTCACGGTAACAATCTGATGGCAATAACCACGACTACTCAGCCGATATGTCGTGAAGATCGACCATTAAAGGCGCATAGGGACAATAATAGAGG